>NC_064618.1:747803399-749248399 GCF_023898315.1 Schistocerca nitens | reverse complement strand
TCTCTCTCTCTCTCTCTCTCTTTCTTTTTTCCACTCCGTTTGCATTTGGGCAACTGTCCAGCCAGCGCTTGTGCACACGCACCACGCTTTCGGCGAGTGGGAGTGCGTGCTCGCACGCACGTCCCGTGGAGTCGCTACCCAAGCGAACCAGAGTTTAAAAGGGCAAACAGCGCGTCACCACAGCCCAGAGCACACGTGCACGGAAATTAAACCAACCATCACTACGGAGAAGTCCCTAAAAACCACAAGAAAAAGCTGTATGAAGTGTCACGTAAACGTAACGTCGAAACAGCTAGCGAGAAGCTTATGTCTCTCCCGAAACGATAAGAGGGGGGCTTGTTTCCCGTGCTTATTTATGTGTCTGCAGAACCGCCACCACACGCTGTTTGCCCTCTTCAAATTCTACTTCGCTTGGGCCGTGAAGTCCTGCGACGTGCGTGTGCTCACGCAGTCCTCCTTTCCGAAAACATGAGCATCTGCATGCGCCGACATTTAGTTGAAAGGAACGAAGCTTCGGTCTCTACGTCTCTTTGAGGACTCGCCTATTTCAGTGAGGTCACATGCCAGGATAGGAGAAGCACAGGAAGCAAGTCGGTCGAGAACCAACCCGGCCTTCGCTTTGAACGAAACTACAAAGAAGAAGAGAAAGCAGTTTGGGGATTTGTATCTCACTTATTGCAAGATCAGATACAGACCAGATACAGACCAGATACAGACCAGATACTGCACCTCGTTTCCCGCTTTGAAGATTGACTTACGTACCTCAAGCCAACAAAAAAAAAAAAAAACTAACTTTCACTGAAATGGTAGCAACGTGAGTGGGGAGGCGAGAGAAACAGTACGGAACGGAAGCAGAAGAGACGCTAGAGTTTGTGTCGTCATCTTCTTCATTGAAGGTGGAGCTACGCACAGTTGCAACAGTGCCGGAGAGGGATTTCGCCTTACGCAAGAGACCGTTTTAGTTCTGTTTTACCCAGACATACTGTATTTCAGCACTTGGTGCTACATCAGTGAGTTTTTTATTTTTACATGTTAACCTCTTGTGTAGGTTACTTGAATTTTGGCTCAGAAATATTTTCATTTGTAAATGGAAGCGACCATTAAGCGTCAAATATTTTACATTTGTTTACATAAAGTATACAGTTAAGACATACGTCCCTGCGTTCAAGCACTGATGTTGTTGCCGGCTGAAGTGGCCGTGCGGTTAAAGGCGCTGCAGTCTGGAATCGCGTGACCGCTACGGTTGCAGGTTCGAATCCTGCCTCGGGTATGGATGTTTGTGATGTCCTTAGGTTAGTTAGGTTTAACTAGTTCTAAGTTCTAGGGGACTAATGACCTCAGCAGTTGAGTCCCATAGTGCTCAGAGCCATTTGAACCATTTTTGAACTGATATTGTTAATTTAGGTTTAAAGGTATTGGTTCAAATGGCTCTGAGCACTATAGGACTTAACATCTGAGGTCATCAGTCCCCTAGAACTTAGAACTACTTAAACCTAACTAACGTAAGGACATCATACACAGCCATGGCCGAGGCATGATTCGAACCTGCGACCGTAGCGGTCGCGCGGTTCCAGACTGAAGCGCCTAGAACCGCTCGGCCACCTCTGCCGGCGTTTAAAGGTACTAGTTTCATATTAAATTTGAAAATAATACGGATATTATATTTGTTTATGTACCTCACATGCTGCTTGTGTATAGATAATAGCTTTAATTCTGGCACGCAAAGCAACAGCCCAAGTAAAGAAAGTGTTAAATGAAGACACACCAATGTGCAATAAGACAGTCTTTGCTACAGCGAAAGAACCCCATCCCACCTTCCCCCGCAAACAGCATAGGTAACCCTCTAAAATCAAATTCTCTGCCCCATACTCCACAACTCTGTTTCTACCCCTCCCCCTCTCACCCTCTCCCTCTCCCTCCCCCCCCCCCTCCCTCTCTCTCTCTCTCTCTCTCTCTCTCTCTCTCTCTCTCTCTCTCTCTCACACACACACACAAACAGACGAGGTAAATGCCTCAAACGTCAACATCACCTTAAATCACGCGCACTAAACCCAAACAAAGACGAAACAAAACAAATGAACAACACATAGCTACAACAAGTTGTTAAAAGGCGGCAGATACTTTTTGCTTGACAGACAAGTTGCACAAGATGCACGAGTGACAGTAGAAACGACAATAACAAAGGATTTAAGTACTTAAGTACTCTGACACGACACAAGCAAATGAAACAGCACCACAACATCGAAAAACCGAAAGTAACATGCCAAAATATGCATCGTACAGCGATTATAGTGTAAAAGAAAATCTTATGTTTAAGCATTTATTTATAGATAATCGCTATTATAATGATGCATATCATAATAATGAGTTACGCGTTATATTCAATAAAAAAATACGTATATTTGAAGCGGTAAACTAATAAACAAAAGCAAATGAACTTAAAAGGAAAAATAAAAATTTAAAACATAAAAGTAAATGAAACAAATAATTAGAATAACAGTGTACGTTCAGATATTTTAATTAGGCATTTTGGAAACTTCCGACAGCACGTTGTTTACAGCCTATTTTCCTAAAATCGTATTTCAGAAACCAGTTCTGTTCCACAAGGACGGATGTGACACGAAAGCTTCGCTAATTTACGTTGTAACAGAAGCTTTTATTTTTCGAAAGTAATTAATCGTGGTGGGATTTCTGCAAAATTTCAGATTATTGCAGAAGTTCATTATACAGTTTTCGAGAATGTTAATTATATGTCAGCCTCTGTATGAAACACATCTCTTAAATATTTCACCGTTGCGAAAATATTCTCTCGTAACCTAATATACCGAATTACCTTTATGGGTGTCTTGTACCTCTAAGAGTGAAATTGGGCAAAACCGAAATAATACCTAAAGCATTTTTGATACCTTACATACCTGTCCAAGTTTCTTCAAGATCGTTTATTTACACCTGGGAATGTTTCTTTGTCAGTGTGGACCGTCTGCGGAGGTGACGTCAAGTCGCTCCCTGAAACACTTGCGGTGGCCCTGTGCAGAAATTTACGTGGATGGAAACAATCTGTTTGCGATATTGAAGATACACGCCAGATACTGCTGACCCAGGAAGCCCATAATCTGGAGTGTTTTTCGATATGGTAGGACTCATGCGTCTTGCATCGATTATAGTGTAAAAGTGCACAATTGGATACCCCACGACGTGCTGCAGTTTTCTCCATGTACCTGTCTCTAACACAGTTCTCATATTTCGCAGCTACTTTCGCACTATACACCACATCGAGACACACCATTCGTGATTTCCCTAAATCACTCCAGGCAAATGCCGGGATGGTTCCTCTGAAAGGGCACGGCCGCCTTCCTTCCCCATCCTTCCCTAATCCGATGAGACCGATGACCTCGCTGTCTGGTCTCCTTCCCCAAACCAACCAACCAACCAACACACCATTCGGGCGTCGTACACGACACGTCTTCAGATGGGACTACCTAGCCGTGACTTAGGCCACTCAGATTGGAAACGGGATTGTTCCGTTCTACACGCTTGCTTGTGACCGTGTTCTGTAAATAACTGGCTACAGGCGCATCGCACAGGGCATTGAATAACACTCGCCGCCCTTCCACGCAACGGGTCGGAGTAACGGAGCGCCATAAATCAGCGTGCCGAGTGGATGGAGCGGTATAAATCAGACGTATTAGGGTTAATGAGGAGACCCGCCGTGTCAGGGCCGCGCCGCTCCCGGACCTCTGCCATTGATCAGAACGCCTGATCAAGTACGCCGGCGCTACTCTGAATACAGAGTTCCATGTGATGGTTCTTAATCCTTGCGCGTCCGTTATGCACAAGTCTTTTTCAACTGAAACTTTTTACTGAGTTCTCGTCTCAAGCTACAAAAGACCAGAAAGTATTGGCCACATTATCCACCTTCAGCTCTAATTATCATTCAAACGTGTTAAAACATTCCTGGCTGTACTGCAGTGACAAAAGTCCTAATATCGTGTCGGAACTCCTTTTGACCGGCGCAGTGCAGCAACTCGACATGGCATCGACTCAAGTCGTTGGATGACCCCTGCAGAAATATTCAGTCATGCTGCCTCTATAGCCGTCCACAATCGCAAAGTGTTGCCGGTGCAAGTTTTTGTGCACGAACTGACCTCTCCTTTATGTCCCAGAAACTTTCGACGCGATTCACGTCGGGCGATCTGGTTGGCCATCTCATTCGCTCGAATTGTTCTCCAATGGCTGTAAATGGTCTCCAAGTAGTCGAACATAACCGTTTCCAGTCGATGATCGGTTCAGTTCGACCGGAGGACACAGTCCACGCCATGTACACACAGCCCACCAGCTTGCACAGTGCCTTGTTGAAAACTTGGGTGAAGGGCTTCGCGGGGTCTGCACCTCACTCGAACCCTACTGTCAGCTCTTACCGACTGAAATCGGGACCCGTATGACCAGGGCTCGGTTTTCCAGTCGTGTAGGGTCCAATTTATCACGAGCCCAGGAGAGGCGCCGTAGGCGATGTCAAGCTGTTAGCAAGGGCACTCCGTCGATCGTCCGCTGCCATATCTCATCAACACCAAGTTTCACTGCACTGTCGTAACGGATGCGTTCGCCTTACGTCCCACATTGATTTCTGCGGTTATTTGAGGAAGTGTTGCTTGTGTGTTAGCACTGACAACTTTACGCAAACATCGCTGCTCTCGGTCGTCAAGTGAAGCCCGTCGTCCGCCGCGTTGTCCGTGATGAAAGCTAATACCTGAAATTACTTTGGATCTCGGAATACTGAATACCGTAACGATTTCCGAAATGGTTTGCACCGTACATCTAGATCGAGTTACTACACTCGTGCTCATAAATTAAGGATAATTGCAGAATGTGGTGCCACACAACGTGGCACTACACAAAACTGGCGCTAATAGCATTGTCATATAGGGAACACACGCGACACAGATCTGTAAGTCCACGGTATTGGTGACAAGTTGACAAAACCGTCCCGAAACACATGTGCTACAAAACGCCACTGTTTACTGCGCACGTACCCCGACATCAGTATGGGATATGATCACCATGCACACGTACACAGGCCGCACAACGGGTTGGCATACTCTGGATCAGGTGGTCGAGCAGCTGCTGCGGTATAGCCTCCCATTCTTGCACCAGTGCCTGTCGGAGCTCCTGAAGTATCCTAGGGGTTTGAAGCCGTGGAGCGATACGTCGACCGAGAGCATCCCAGACGTGCTCGATGGGGTTTAGGTCTGGAGAACATGCAGGCCACTCCATTCGCCTGATATCAGAATTCTGTTTCAAGGTACTCATCCACTCATCGGTGGGGCCGTGCGTTATCATCCATCAGGAGGAAAGTGGGACCCACTGCACCCCTGAAAAGACCGACATACAGGTGCAAAATGACGTTCCGATACACCTGACCTGTTATAGTTCCTCTGTCAAAGACGCAGGGGTGTACGTGCACCAATTGTAATCCCACCCACACCATCAAACCACGACCTCCATACAAGTCCCTTTCAAGGACATTAAGAGGCTGGTATCTGGTTGCTGGTTCACGCCAGATGAAAACCCGGCGAGAATCGCTGTTCACACTATACTTGGACTCGTCCGTGAACATAACCTGGGGCTACTGTTCCAATGACCATGTACTGTGTTCTTGACACCAGGCTTTACGGGCTCTCTTGTGACCAGGGGTCAATGGAATGCACCTTACAGGTCTCCGGGCGAATAAACCATGTCTGTACAGTCGTCTCTAGACTGTGTGTCTGGAGACAACTGTTCCAGTGGCTGCGGTAGGGTCCCAAGCGAGGCTACATGCAGTACTCCGTGGCCGTCTGCGGGCACTGATGGTGAGATATCGGTCTTCTTGTGGTGCTGTACACAGTGGACGTCCCGTACTGTAGCTCCTGGACACATTTCCTGTCTGTTGAATTCGTTGCCATAATCTTGAAATCACACTTTGTAGCACACGGAGGGTCCGTGTTACGACCTGCTGTATTTGACCAGCCTCTAGTCGCCCTAGTATTCTACCCCTCATAATGTCACCAATATGTGTTCTTTGTGCCATTTTCAACGCGCAATCACCATTAGCACGTCTGAAAACGTCTGCACAGTTAATGGCTGCACAGTACTCTGACATGCACCAACACACCTCTGCTATGGGGACTGCTGCCAGCGCCACCGTGCGACGACCGCAGGCCAAATGCACAGCATGGTCATACCCCGAGGTGATTTAAACCCGCAAACCGCCCACCAGAGCGTTGTTTCACCATGTATCAGCATTATCCTTAATTTATGAGCATGAGTGTATTTCGCGTCCAAAGTCTGTTAATTATCATCGTACGGCCATAATCACGTCGGAAACCTTTTCATCTAGGCGCTCAGTCCGGAACCGCGCGACTACTACGGTCGCAGGTTCGAATCCTGCCTCGGGCATGGATGTGTGTGATGTCCTTAGGTTAGTTAGGTTTAAGTAGTTCTAAGTTCTAGGGGACTGATGACCATAGATGTTAAGTCCCATAGTGCTCAGAGCCATTTGAACCATTTTTTTGAAGTAAAATTCCGTTTCCGCCTGTTTCCGCGCACAAGCTTGACGTCACATCTTTTCAAAACTCGAGTGAATTTGGGTGCTGTTAATTGCTGTCGTTCGCTATTACTGTCACCTCAATTTTCCGTTTAAAGTGATTGCGATGTTAAGTAGTTTCTATTCGCCTCCGTTATAACCTTATACAGTTTCCGCTTATGGCTGCTACTACTTGAGTCCTATCAAATCGAATCAGGTGCACTCAGGTTATATCGAGTCTTCCGCAACAGCTGATCTGTTTCTCCACTTCTATAACTTTTTTTTTCTTTTTGGCAACGTTTTGCAAGCTTCGTAGTCAGACTTTACGTGTTCCTGTATCTTCCAGACGGATTCGTAGATTACAGAAACACCCTGTTCCATCAAAGTATTTCCTGTGAGCCCAGTAATGTCTTTAACGAACGACAGAAAAACCTTGGATTTTGCAGAAGTTGTTCCGACACCTCCTTAAGTGGAACCGTGGTAAACAGCGATACCATATCATTATTAATATAACCTCCGGCTGGAAACGTGGAGTTTCAAAAAGAAATTCTTACTATCTCAATATAATAGCCAAGAATATTTTGGTAAGTGTGGTATTTCCGACCCTGAAAGTTATACTTCACAATTATCATTTGTTTTTCGCTGGTGCCAAATTACGGCTGTTACTACATTTGCAAACGGTTGTTGAAGTGCATCAGCACAACCCACCCAGCTGTTAGACAGTGTACGGTGGGCAAACAGAAGACAAGTAGCCATGCGTACAAACATTATGCGAGCAATCCGATGGATGTCGTCAAACAAATTCTCGATTGAGTTTAACTCCGGGGGTTTGATGGCCAGGGGAGTACAGTAAATTCATCTAGCTGCTCTTCGAACCACGCACGTACACTGAGAGCTGTGTGACGCGTTGCATTTTTCTGCCGGTAGATGGGCTGCGTAGAGAAAAAACAAACTGTATGTAGAGGTTGACTTGGTTCCCAAGGATAGATGCATGCTTGTGTTGATCCAGTGTGCCTCCGAGAATGATGAGATCACCCAGGGAATGACCTTCGGGGTGGACCCTTCCGATGACTGTTTGCTTTCAGACGTTTCACGCTGTACATATCAATGGCCGTCTGTCTGCTACAGCATAAAACTTGATACATCTGAAAATACCACCAGTCGTCATTCAGCGGACGCCCTATAGCAGTACTGGCGTGCAAATTCCAGCCTTCGTCGCTGATGAAAAAAGCAGCCAGCATGAGTGCGTGAATCAGGCGCCAGCTGAGGAGGCCCATACATAGCACCGTTCGCTGAACGACCGTTGAGGAGACAGTGTTGGTACCTCCGTGGTTTATCTGGGCGGGCAGTTGCTCAACAGTTGCACGTCTGTTCGCCCGTACGCATTTCTGCCGCCGCCATTCGTCACTGTTATCTTTGGCCCATGGTGTACCACAGCTGCCACGGCGCTTTTTTCGGATAGCGACGTTTTGCCATGCACGACTTAAACTTTAATCACGTCGGGTGGCGAACAGTTTAGGAAGTTAGCCGTTTTGAAACTGCTTTCACCCTTGGCGTGAAACCGAGCGAGGTGACGCAGTGGTTAGCACACTGGACTCGCATTCGGGAGGACGACGGTTCAATCCCGTCTCCAGCCATCCTGATTTAGGTTTTCCGTGATTTCCCTAAATCGTTTCAGGCAAATGCCGGGATGGTTCCTTTGAAAGGGCACGGCCGATTTCCTTTCCAATCCCTCCCTAACCCGAGCTTGCGCTCAGTCTCTAATGACCTCGTTGTCGACGGGACGTTAAACACTAACCACCACCACCACCTTGGCGTGAAAGCTAATGATCGTGCCCTTCTGGACGTCAGAAAATCTGTCCGTCTCCGCATTACTGCTCTGTTTTACGTGTCCCCCCCCCCCCCCCTTGCCCTGCGACTGTTTGTATATCCTCCAGTGCTAGTGTTGCCACCTGCCATCTATGAGTCAAACATATGCGGTGCCAACATCACAAGTCGTTTGGGATCACTTAAGTGCATGATACAAACGTAAACTTCTGTGTCCATTAAATTTTTTAAGTGCAATGTATGTCCTGTTTTTCCACTTAATTGTCTCAGGTTCTTTCTAAACTTTTTAAAATTGCACGTTTTTAATAAAAATTACATGGAGACCGTATCTTAGACCAAAGATACATACAGGCGAAGCACGACTCTGTCTGTCTTGTTAAGGTTTGATATCAACATTTAGTTGATGCGATGGATGGAACAATGCTGATTTTCCGTCTTTACGCACTGTGTGGAGTTCTCATTTTAGTTGGTGTCGGGAACCCTTTTTAACAACTGAAAGGCTTTATGTTATAGTAGACGCTGCTACACGTACAGTCAATGTAGTATGTACGTAATTCACAATTAATTAACCTCAGCCAGGTAAACATGTGAAAAAGTGTATTTACAGATCTTTCTTCAACTAAGTGAAACTTGTGCGTACAAGTTTTCAGTAAAATCAAGTACATATTTCATTTCATTTTCCGATAGAGATGGCGCTTCTTATGAATTCTTCCTTAGGCACTAAATACGACGGAAAATTAAATTCGATGGGTGAAAAATTTTTGCTACGTATCTTCACCCTTTCGCTTCCCGTAAATTACGCCCATTACAATACAAACGCCCAAACATTCGTCATACTCCATCAGTGGGAAAACTGTTAGCAGTATTAAGATTACGTAAAAATGTGTTAAAAATATTGCCCCTTGAACAGGAAAAAGAAAGACCCTGCAATCAATAATTCACGAATTTTTACGAAAGCGATATGAATTAACCTCATAGTTAAATTTGCAATATTTATACAAGCTTGAATGATCTCAAATTACCGCATCTGCTCAGTAACGTTATCAATCCTTACCTTCAACACACAATTCGTTTGAATATTTCTTCCATAAAGGACCACTTTATGAGGGCTGCATCTGCTTTATTTGTACATACAGTTATACCGTTTATAGTGACATCGCTTTTAGCGACGTATTGGCTAAACGGCGAAATCGAACAGCCTCGTCTAAATCCTATGTAAACGCTATATTTGAAAAATCGTGTACTGCGACATCGCTTATTGCGACTTATCGTATAAAACGAGTTACTCTTTATTAAATTTTTAGATAAGTAAATCAGTTATAACATCCAACGTTCATTTTTGTTTGTTGCCTATTTGGGAATTATTTTCAAACTCTTATTTTCTGTCGACTGTCGGTTTCAAATTGGTATGTCTCCATACCAGTCAATGTAAGTATTGCTTTAAATATGTGCAAAAAAAGAGGAAAGTATTTAATATTGAAGGAAATTCACAGATGTTATGGCGGTTAGAAAAAGGGGACACCAACTGAACATCGCGAAGGAACTGGGTGTATCACACTCAAAAATTTCTACAACCGCGTCAATTGCTTAAAACTACACGAGCTTTCGGCCAAGCACTCCTTAAAATTTGACGATACCTCTGTCGTGGCTCGGACTAACGGCTTCTGGGGCAGTTTAATAAAGGAAGGTATTGAAATAAAAATTACCGCAAACACCCTGAATAGAATCGGGGGCTTGCAGCTCTGCACTGCGTGGGATCCAGCGATCGCGCGGTTGAAGAGGGCACATCGAACGCCGACTCAATACATGCCCATATACGGCAATGTCACGGGCACCAGTGACGTCACAGCCGGCAGCTAGCGTATATAAGGTCGCACCATCAGCCCATTGGCAGTCACATCACTTGACAATGACCAAGGAGTGCTTGGCCGAAAAGCTCGTGTAGTTTTAAGCAATTGACGAGGTTGGAAACCCGAGAACATTTTATTCCATGTTATCGCCGCGAGACTCTGCATTCATACAGAGAGGAAATACAGTCTCTACAAATGACAATAACGAGACGTTAAAACGAATGCATCGTCTGATGCAAAATGCGTACACACGTCATCGGTGCAGAAAGATAACAAAGGTAAATCACCTTACGTGGGGCAGTGTAATGTAGTAGGATTTACGGTATTGCATTTTATAAAGCAACAGGTTAAAAACCTGAACAACACTCTTTGCAGTGGCAGTAGAAAACTAGAAAATTTATTTCTAATATGTGTTACTGTTTTAAAATTACGTAAGTAGAATAATAGTGCATTCGTTATGGATGTTTTGATGTTTGTTGAATATTTTTCGTGTGTTAGGAACAATACGGCCCATTTGTACGACATTTTAAAGAGAATCATAGGATAAAGTGTAGGCCTTCGTGCAGTTTAGTGGTACAATACTTTCTTCTCATTTTGCTGCTGTTCATTCTTTTCATGTAGTGACTTGAACCAAGCTGTGTCATTCATGACTATTATACTACGCAACAGTTACAGTTCTGAACACGCTCAACACTCTATCTCATTCATTATCCAAGACAGTTTTCGACATTGTTGAACAGTTTTTATTGTTGCTATTTCTTTCTTAATTTATTAAATACTTTTTACGGTCACTGGCATGGTATTGCCGTATGTACTGCATAAACGTAAGAAAAAATTCTCTTCAGTCCCTCTCCACAAATATTGCACTGTAATTAGTGTAGGTGTACCGTATTTCTGCTTCTTTTTGACGTTTTAACTCAGTGGCTCAAAATGGCTCTGAGCACTATGGGACTTAACTTCTGTGGTCATCAGTCCCCTAGAACTTAGAACTACTTAAACCTAACTAACCTAAGGACATCACACACATCCATGCCCGAGGCAGGATTCGAACCTGCGACCGTAGCAGTCCCGCGGTTCCGGACTGCGCGCCTAGAACCACTAGACCACCGCGGCCGGCTTTAACTCAGTGACTGCATAAAATTTATAGGTACGAAATTTTTATATAAAAAAGCAAAAACCCGGTTTGTGCGACAGTTGGCTGTAACGACCGTAAAATGTCGAGCCCTTCGACGTCGGTTTCGACTGTAATCCATTTACTTGATCTGGAAAAATGTGTTCCCAATTTTTTTTTATTTTTAAAACTTTACTTGCCGAATGAAAAATGGGTTCCTTTCGCATAATTTTCGGTGCAATAAATTGGTGCGCAAGAATATACCAGTGTAAATAAGAAACCTTTGCCAAAATACTGCAATAAAGAACAAGTGACGTTCGCTTAATAATCGACCTGCAGAGGAATCCAGCAGTGATCTGGTTTGAGAACAGTGACGTCACGCGAGGTGTCTCTCACCCGTGTTGGGAGCCCGTGCTGGAGGTGCCGGTGGTTCGGCTGGGGCGCCCGCCCGCACCTGTTTGGCGCGTCTGCCGCGGCGGGTCACGGAACAGGTTCCCGCGCACTTCTTGCTCCGCTCTGCGCTGTCTGCGGTTCTGCTCTCCTGCAACACAGACCCTTGCGCAGTCCACGGCCTGCTACCGCCTCCACGATCGACTCATTCACGTGCATACTTCGTGTCGTACTTCTGTCTAGCTGCTCCATCGCTTTACAGTTCCGTACGCTATTTGTCGCAATAAACACCCGGACAGGAAAGAAATCAATTCCTAAAAGAACATACTAACCAACTATGAAAGCAGTGCAAGTGATGCGTGAAGTGGGGTTGAGTATTTCCCGTACATACACTGACGGAAAAAAAAAAAAAAACTCAACAGCAAGAAGAATTGTGCGAAATAAGCGAAAGTTGGTAGGCGACAGATGATGTCTCTTCAGATTTGGCACCTGTCGCATAAGACTGGTGCAAATCAGGCTTGCTTTAAATACGCGCAGTAACGCCCGAGAACGGTAGTTACCTGTGAGATTGGTTCAAAAATGGCTCTGAGCACTATGGGACTTAACATCTATGGTCATCAGTCCCCTAGAACTTAGAACTACTTAAACCTAACTAACCTAAGGACATCACACAACACCCAGTCATCACGAGGCAGAGAAAATCCCTGACTCCGCCGTGTGAGATTGGACGTGGTGAGTTGTTAGTCAAGAATGCCTTTAAAGTGACAAAGAAGCTATTGCTGTATAACACAATGCTTGCACGTTTGCATACTTGCATTCAACATTCTGGTGGTTACACCCGTTATTAATGTACCAGCATTTCACATTTGCGATATCTTATCTCGTGCTTACGTTAACCTGTGATCTTGCAGTGTTACTTAGACAAGTGCGCTACAAATAACCTTACAGGTCGGGCAACCACAGCTAAAGAACTTGCACATAATGTAAGAGCTTAATGTCAGTCGCCTACTGTATTTTCGAGTGTTCATCCCATCGTATAGAGTCCAGTTTTTTTTTTTTCTTCAAGAAGTAAGAAATTTATTTTATGTTTGTAACCTGAGTCCCTACTTGATGCCACAGTCATCAGCTAACCCAAGGTACGGAATTCTTGTACTTTATAGGGGTGTTCTGTTGTTAATACATTTTCACCGTTTCCTGAAGCGTGAAAAAATCGCCTCGTATCCGAACTTAGGCGCAAGTCCTTTTTGGCCGTCCTATGTATTCTAGCTGGTTAGACTCCCAGACAACAGTGATTTGCGGTTTTCTCGGCATAGCTGGTTAACCGTGTGCTTCCAGGTGTTCTGTCGAATTGTTGTTTCCATTCTGCGCACAACATTTCGATGACCGATAGTGCTGCGAGTTGCAGTGTGACGAGTACCTGATGCCTGGATTCCAACCAGACTGGGTAGGCCGTCGAAATATTTTGTTTAAAATGCAAACTCGGCAGAACACCCAGAGGCACACGATTAGGGGAAACATTCAAAAATAGGTTACACGATTGTGCTATAAGCCATATGTTCATGAACTAATATGGCCGAGCGGTTCTAGGCGCTTCAGTCTGGAACCGCGCGACCGCTACGGTCGCAGGTTCGAATCCTGCCTCGGGCATGGATGTGTGTGATGTCCTTAGGTTAGTTAGGTTTAAGTAGTTCTAAGTTCTAGGGGACTGATGACCTCAGAAGTTAAGTCCCATAGTGCTCAGAGCCATTTGAACCATTTAAGCCATGAACTAATAACATTTCCCGAGGATTGTTCCAGAGCAGTTACTCACCGTCAGTTCACGAGATGTACACGGAGCAACAATATGTTACCTTATTTTCCTAGTAACGAGAGCTCTCGTAGCAGTTAGCCTCTCAGCAATGTACGTCTTTCTTGTAGCGTCTGCCACACATGGTAGATGTCGAGAATGATAATCTTCTCGCGCTCAGTAAACGGATTCGTGACGATACATGATGCTCTTTTTTATCTTCTCTCTTTATCCCGTTGTATGTTAGCCACTGTTGTTCATGACCTGCCATCTGTCTGTGAATCTCGTAAATTTTTTTCTCCGCGGTATCGCATTTTTTTAAGGCGAGGATTGGGGCTGAACGAGAGCAGAAAACCGCCTAAAAGTCACACCAGTGCTGGTCGATGTACCAGGCCAATGGTCGATAATCCGAAACGTGGATTCGTTACTCGTCTGCTTACCAAATCAGTCTCGCAAACTAGAGGTGCGCGTTAAGCTGTACATCGGTATACAACGAAGACAGAAAGTTCTAAAAAATTCGATGGTGAGTTGGTAGGACTACTGAGGAAATGTTAATAGGACAAATACGCTAAAGCGCCAACGAAACTGGTATAGGCATGCGTATTCAAATATAGAGATATGTAAACAGGCGGAATACGGCCCTACGGTCGGCAACCCGTATATAAGACAAATGTCTGGCGCAGTTAGATCGGTTACTGCTGCTTCAATGGTACGTTGTCAAGATTTAAGTGAGTTTGAACGTGGTGTTATAGTCGCCGCACGAGCGATAGGACACATCATCTCCAAGTGCACCATGAATATCAGGAATCCGGTAAAACAGTAAATCTCCGACATCACTGCGGTCGGAAAAAGATCCTGCAAGAACGGGAATAACGACAACTGAAGAGAATCGTTCAGCGTGACAGAAGTGCAGCCCTTCCGCAAATTGCTGTAGATTTCAGTGCTGCGCCATCAACAAGTGTCAGCGTGCGAACCATTCAGCTATATGGGGCTTTCGGAGCTGAAGGCTCACTAGTGTACCCTTGATGACTGCATAACACAAAGCTTTACCCCTCGCCTGGACCTGTCAACACCGACATTGGACTGTTGATGACTGGAAACATGTTGCCTGGTCGGAGGAGTCTCGTTTCAAATTGTATCGAGCGGATGGACTTGCACTGGTATGGAGACAACGTCATGAATCCATGGATCCTGGATGCCAACAGGGGACTTTTCAAGCTGGTGGAGGCTCGGAGGCTCTGCAATGGTGTGGCCATGTGCAGTTGGAGTGATATGGGACCCCTGATACGTCTAGATACAACTCGATAACAGGTGACACGTACAACATCCTGTCTGATAAGCTGCACCCATTCACGTCCATTGTGCATTCCGACGGACTTCGGCAACTCCAGCAGGACAATGCGACACCCCATGAGACCTGTTGCTCAAGGAAGGCAGGATTGGGTTACGATTTTGAACGGGGCCGTAATCTGTTACTATTGGGGGTTGGCTTTTCTTTTAATCACACACAGTTTATTTGAAATCAACAAAAAATTAAAATAATGGCAATAATTTAAGAATTGTTTCACTGCTGAAGGCCTTAATGGCAATAAAGTAAGAATTTTGTAACTTGTTGCAACTTACAAACTACACTTATTAAAATATTGAAAACAAATCACCAAGCTCTTAAAGGTTAACTGCTAAAATACAATTGCCACTTTAGTATTTCAAGACAAGTAGCGACAGTAACGGCTGAAGGGCTTTAACGCCAAGAACGGCAATTATTTAAAAAATTTAACAGATATACTGTCAACAGCAAGGCAATAGCAAAAGTTGTTTTAAAAGACAGGCAACTGATCACCAAACTGGTGAGACAGAATGATAGTAAACTTGGTAGCACAACCGTTTAAACTTGCTGTAACGCGAAGAATGGCAATTATATTAAAAAAATTTAGAAACATACAATAAAACATCAAATATAATAACAAGGTTAACTCAAAAGGACAAGCAACTGATCACCAAACAGGTGAGACAAATGATGGTAACTTGGTAATACAATAATAAAATAATAACACAATAATAAAACACAAGGGCTAGTGACAGACGGTGCTCCGGTTGACGACTAGGTCGTGTACCCTCGCGACCACAGCCCTTCCATCCGGCAGTGCGTGTGTGCCGCCAGCGGTTCCGGCGTGTTCTCGCACTGCCCTCTTGGCTCTTCCGGAGTCCCCAACCGAACTGCTCAGTCACACGACCCGGAAGAACAACGACGTCACCCCAAAGATAGGGCCACAGTTACTACATATCGATAACGTCGCTGCTGCCACTAGCGGACAGGCAGCGCTTGCGAAACCAAGTGGCGCCAGTCAACACAAGAAGAATACAAACAACTGCAACCGTGTTACAGTCTGGCCTCCAACAGAGGACGGAAACCTACAACAGCACCAACACGAGCCGCAGCATGGCTCACCCCACACGTCCAGAATTGCTACAGAGTGACTCTGAGTTTAAACACTTCCGCTGGCCACCAAACTCCCCAGACGTGAACATTGTCGAGAATATCTGGGAGGCCTTGCAACGTGCTGTTCAGAAGAGATCTCCACTCCGTCGTAATCTTACGGATTTATGGACAGCCGTGCAGGATTCATGGTATCAGTTCCCTCCAGCACTACTACAGACATTAGTCGAGTCCGTGCCACATCGTGTTGTGGCACTTTCGCGCGCTCGCGATATTGGGCAGGTGTACCAGTTTTTGGCTCTACAGTGTATAACGATAGCGATACTAAGGAGAGAGGCGTTGTAGATACTGTGCGAGTTGTCTGCTGCAGTTACAAGGACTGGAGTGCTGCTGCCGAGACATCTGCCCGCGGCTGCACCTGAGCCAGCGCTACGCGCCGTGCGTGCGGACAAGGCCGCGCCGGCTGACTCACCCAGCGCACGCACCACGCGCTGCTTCAGACGCAGCCAGCGCGACCGCGCCGCCACGCTCCGCTTCCCAGCGCGCAGCCAGCAAGGTGCCGTCCGCGGCGGCGGCTGCTGCTGCTGCTGCTGCTGCTGCTGCTGCTCTCTGCTGGGCGAGCTATACGCACTCCCCAAAGCGACAGGCGCTCTGCTCTTGCCTTCCATCAAGCGCGAAAGCGCTATACAGGGTGGACCTTTGATCGTGCCCGGGCCAAATATCTCACGAAATAAGCGTCAAACGAAAAAACTACACTCCTGGAAATGGAAAAAAGAACACGTTGACACCGGTGTGTCAGACCCACCATACTTGCTCCGGACACTGCGAGAGGGCTGTACACGCAATGATCACACGCACGGCACAGCGGACACACCAGGAACCGCGGTGTTGGCCGTCGAATGGCGCTAGCTGCGCAGCATTTGTGCACCGCCGCCGTCAGTGTCAGCCAGTTTGCCGTGGCATACGGAGCTCCATCGCAGTCTTTAACACTGGTAGCATGCCGCGACAGCGTGGACGTGAACCGTATGTGCAGTTGACGGACTTTGAGCGAGGGCGTATAGTGGGCATGCGGGAGGCCGGGTGGACGTACCGCCGAATTGCTCAACACGTGGGGCGTGAGGTCTCCACAGTACATCGATGTTGTCGCCAGTGGTCGGCGGAAGGTGCACGTGCCCGTCGACCTGGGACCGGACCGCAGCGACGCACGGATGCACGCCAAGACCGTAGGATCCTACGCAGTGCCGTAGGGGACCGCACCGCCACTTCCCTGCAAATTAGGGACACTGTTGCTCCTGGGGTATCGGCGAGGACCATTCGCAACCGTCTCCATGAAGCTGGGCTACGGTCCCGCACACCGTTAGGCCGTCTTCCGCTCACGC
Source organism: Schistocerca nitens (assembly GCF_023898315.1). Taxonomy (NCBI): domain Eukaryota; kingdom Metazoa; phylum Arthropoda; class Insecta; order Orthoptera; family Acrididae; genus Schistocerca; species Schistocerca nitens. The sequence continues at coordinate 749,231,060 of NC_064618.1, read as the reverse complement.
CCCAACATCGTGCAGCCCGCCTCCAGTGGTGTCGCGACAGGCGTGAATGGAGGGACGAATGGAGACGTGTCGTCTTCAGCGATGAGAGTCGCTTCTGCCTTGGTGCCAATGATGGTCGTATGCGTGTTTGGCGCCGTGCAGGTAGCGCCACAATCAGGACTGCATACGACCGAGGCACACAGGGCCAACACCCGGCATCATGGTGTGGGGAGCGATCTCCTACACTGGCCGTACATCACTGGTGATCGTCGAGGGGACACTGAATAGTGCACGGTACATCCAAACCGTCATCGAACCCATCGTTCTGCCATTCCTAGACCGGCATGGGAACTTGCTGTTCCAACAGGACAATGCACGTCCGCATGTATCCCGTGCCACCCAACGTGCTCTAGAAGGTGTAAGTCAACTACCCTGGCGAGCAAGATGTCCGGATCTGTCCCCCATTGAGCATGTTTGGGACTGGATGAAGCGTCGTCTCACGCGGTCTGCACGTCCAGCACGAACGCTGGTCCAACTGAGGCGCCAGGTGGAAATGGCATGGCAAGCCGTTCCACAGGACTACATCCAGCATCTCTACGATCGTCTCCATGGGAGAATAGCAGCCTGCATTGCTGCGAAAGGTGGATATACACTGTACTAGTGCCGACATTGTGCATGCTCTGTTGCCTGTGTCTATGTGCCTGTGGTTCTGTCAGTGTGATCATGTGATGTATCTGACCCCAGGAATGTGTCAATAAAGTTTCCCCTTCCTGGGACAATGAATTCACGGTGTTCTTATTTCAATTTCCAGGAGTGTACAAAGAATGAAAGTTGTCTAGCTTGAAGGGGGAAACCAGATGGCGCTATAGTTGGCCCGCTAGATGGCGCTCCCATAGGTCAAACGGATATCAACTGCGTTTTTTAAACAGGAGTCACCATTTTTTTTTTACATATTCGTGTAGTACGTAAAGAAATATGAATGTTTTAGTTGGACCACTGTTTTGACCTTGCGATAGATGGCGCTGTAATAGTCACAAACATATGGTTCACAATTTTCGACTAACAGTTGGTAACAGGTAGGTTTTTTAAAATTAACCCTTCACTGCATTGTTTTGCAGATGTGCAAAGCAAAGTTTCAACTCTCTCTTCGCCGTTGTTCTTGAAGTTTAACGCTTGAAACTACTTTGCTGATGTGCTATGTTGTATTATGACGGTAACTGATAAGATTCTACCACTATAATGCGCTACTAAGTGTATGACGCGACAATGTGTGCTACTGTGAGTAGCGTTGTAAGTCAGGCTGACATGCTCTCTTTCGGCGGTGATTGTTAGCAATTGAATGGAAGAACACGTGAATGCAAAAAATTTGTAGTGCTTCTACAACCTTTGGAGAGTATTCTGCTCCGTTCATCTTGTATTTCTGCTAATAAATATGTGAGTAGTATACAAATAAAAATAGATTTTTTTTCTGAATTAAAAACATCTTATTTTTTTCAACACTTTTCCTGACATCCTTGAACAATTTGAAATACACAAAAAAATATTTTAACTTCTAAAAAAAAGTGTGTTATGAAGGGTTAAAACACAGAACGTAGGTACGTTTCAACATTTTATTTCGGTTGTTCCAATGTGATACATGCACCTTTCTGAACTTATCATTTCTGAGAACGCATGCTGTTACAGCGTGATTACCTGTAAATACCACATTAATGCAATAAATGCTCAAAATGATGTCCGTCAACCTCAATGCATTTGGAAATACGTGTAGCGACATTCTTCTCAACAACGAGTAGGTCGCCTTCTGTAATGTTCGCACATGCATTGACAATGCGCTGACGCAAGTTGTCAGGCGTTGTCGGTGGCTCACGATAGCAAATATCCTTCAACTTTACCTACAGAAAGAAATCCGGGGACGTCAGATCCGGTGAACGTGCGGGCCGTGGTATGGTGCTTCGACGACCAATCCACCTGTCATGAAATATGCTATTCAATACCGCTTCAACCGCACGCGAGCTATGTGCCGGACATCCATCATGTTGGTAGCACATTGCCATTCTGTCATGCAATGAAACATCTTGTAGTAACATCGGTAGTACATTACGTAGGAAATCAGCATACGTTGCACCATTTAGATTGCCATCGATAAAATGGGGGCCAATTATCCTTCCTCCCATAATGCCCCACCATACATTAACCCGCCAAGGTCGCTGATGTTCCACTTGTCGCAGCCATAGTGGATTTTCCGTTGCCCAATAGTGCACATTATGCCGGTTTACGTTACCGCTGTTGGTGAATGACGCTTCGTCGGTAAATAGAACGCGTGCAAAAAAATCTGTCATCGTCCCGTAATTTCTCTTGTGCCCAGTGGCAGAACTGTACACGGCCTTCAAAGTCGTCGCCTTGAAATTCCTGGTGCATAGAAATATGGTACGGGTGCAATCGATATTGATGTAGTATTCTCAACACCGACGTTTTTGAGATTCCCGATTCTCGCGCAATTTGTCTGCTACTGATGTGCGGATTAGCCGTTACAGCAGCTAAAACACCTACTTGCACATCATCATCTGTTGCAGGTCGTGGTTAACGTTTCACATGTGGCTGGACACTTCCTGTTTCCTTAAATGACGCAACTATCCGGCGAACGGTTCGGACACCTTGATGATGTCGTCCAGGATACCGAGCAGCATACATAGCACACTCCCGTTGGGCATTTTGATCACAATAGCCATACATCAACACGACATCGACCTTTTCCGCAATTGGTAAACTGTCCATTTTAACACGGGTAATGTATCACGAAGCAAATACCGTCCGCACTGGCGGAATGTTACGTGATACTACGTACTTATACGTTTGTGACTATTACAGCGCCATCTATCACAAAGCGAAAAAAGTGGTCCAACTAAAACAATCATATTTCTTTACGTACTACACGAATATGCAATAAAAAATGGGGGTTCCTATTTTAAAAAACGGAATTGCTATCCGTTTGACCTATGGCAGCGCCATCTGGTTTCTCCCTTAAAGCTAGACGAGTTTCGTTCTTTGTAGTTTTTTCGTTTGATGCTTATTTCGTGAGATATTTGGCCTGGTCACTATCAATGGACCAATCTTCACCCTACCACCCATTTTCACTAAATCCCCTTACGCATTCTGAAGTCAGACGGGCAAAGCCCAGTGGTTCTCCTTACACAACCAAAGCCTTCGTCGGTCAGTACACTAATCAAGAAGCAGATGTAGGCACCACGTTCAGCACATCCACTCTCCTTTGGGATTTTGTTAAGTACGGCCTCTACAGCCCTGTCCTGTTGCAGCGACGTTGCCACAGTTCAGAACGCGCCTTAGAACAGCCTTTAACCGTCGTATCTGTTGCGTATATTAGACCTTGCATCGTCCATTTTGGACTATGATTAGGAAAGTGCGACTGTTTATGATATTAAAGATAAATTAAACCGTTTATCGTCTATGAAAGTCATTGGATTAGTGGTTTACATCCTGGTTTCCGTTTGATGTAGCCACATATCTGCCTCATGCTTCATTTCGTTATAGATGAGTCGTTATGTGTTACTTGTCATAATATGGCACAGAAGTTATTATCTATAAATGATAACCAATCTACCTTAAAAGATGTTACAGCAGAAAACACACTGCAGTTAGTTACATGTACGCACTCGAACCATTGCATATCACGTATAAGTTAAAAAAAATGAAGCAATCCAGAGGTCGTTGCACTACAGAAATACAGTGGCTTGTAAGTCAAAGGTAATTATTAACATGCATTGCAAACATGGAGCTATAATAAAGGGAGTTGTCATACCATCATAAACTTGAAGCCGACGCCCGTCATGTTAAGTAGCCCCAAACGTTAGCTTCTGGTCATTTAAGGGTGTACTGATCATTCTGGTAATAGCCTGAAGTGTAAACGTATTACATTTCATACGTAGGTGGACTTGTTAGAGCAATATTTTCCTTTATATGCATGAATTTTGGTTGTTTTGTTTACTTTTACTGTAGTGGTTTTATTTCTGTCATTTGACTGTAGATTTGCTATCAGTCCAACTCCAAAATCTCTCTGGGTGAACGCTGTGAGAAGGGAAGATTGGAAACCGACCAAGCATGGCAAAATATGTTCTCAGTATTTCCGGGAAGTGGATATAGACCGAAAATCAGTTTCGCAGTCCGTATTAAGGAAAATAGTACATTAAGAAGGCAACTTTTTCATATCACTTTCCTCTCTTCTTCGTTATTTAAAACGTAATACACAAAGGAAGTCACATTAACGAGGCGAAATGTGTCATATTACTGGATCAAATAAGAACACAAAATGCCTTCCTGACGCTGTTTTACTCGCAAAAGTACTGTAACATTTTCTATATAAAACAACTGTTGTGTGCACACGACAGAATTCAGAACAATAAACGATCGTTTGCTAACGTTTTGTGGCACCTAATACGACTGCGCCGGCTTCAAAGCAGTATACAGTGTAAGTCTAAGGTGCCATCTCACCTTGTATATCTCCGTGATTTCAAATCAAAGAGACATCAAATGCATGTACGTGTTTATATCTTTAGGGCATTGTCACATAGAGATACCCTTTTTTAAAAATAAAGGCTTAAAATAAAAGTCTATTTTCGCTCTTGTATGGTGTCTGGAATATTTTTGTTTATATTCTGTGTTTAAATATAATATTCAGCGATACAGATATTTGTATATGACGACCTGCTGTGTGATTTGAGATAGAAAGTGTCGTGAGGGACTATGTTATCTTTTATGATGTATGACTTCAGTGCAATATCATTGTAACAACTGACATTTAAAAAGAAATTTGTAACATGAGGCTCATATCCAGGTAAGGAAACTCATGTAAAGCTCTTATCTGCCTGAAGATGAGAGTGTAAATGCTCGAAATGTCTCATGGAAGAAAATAGTGATTGATACGTTTAATTTTTTTCAATTTGTCTCTTATTACACATACCACAGTTACATCTCACTCAGTGTATATATGTGTAAGGCTCAAAGATTTTTTAACGCCATGTACGAGGGCTGGTCAACAAAGACTATTTTTTTCCTGTAGCTTCCGTGATATTTTCCTATTTGTACCATGAATATTTGAAAAGAAAGGGTTTTTATACATAATGTCCACAGACGGCAGCACTATCGTGTCGGTAGGTCGGCAGTAATTCTCTATTTCTTAGATGCTCTTTGCATTTCGCCTACTAAACAATGAAGGTGACGCGAGAGGAGCAATACGGCGCAGTAAAACTCTATGTTCTTTTAAACCATACCGTCACGGAAACTTACGAAAAGCTTCAGCAAGCGTGCAGCGAAGATGAACAGCATTGTGCAACAGTGTTTAAAAGGCAGACCAGTCTGTTAGCCGGACGTGGTGGCCGAGCGGTTCTAGGCGCTTCAGTCCGGAACAGCGCGACTGCTACGGTCGCAGGTTCGAATCCTGCCTCGGGCATGGATGTGTGTGATGTCCTTAGGTTAGTTAGGTTTAAGTAGTTCTAAGTTCTAGGGGACTGATGACCTCAGATGTTTGGTCCCATAGTGCTCAGAGCCATTTGAACCATTTTGAACCAGTCTGTTAAGTAAGGTGGGCCTGGTGCTTCGCCTTTTGTTGTGACTGGAGGTAACATCAACACAGCTGCTGTGATTGTCCGTGAGGATATGGCGGATAACATTACGTTCAAATGGCTCTGAGCACTATGGGACTCAACTTCTGAGGTCATTAGTCCCCTAGAACTTAGAACTAGTTAAACCTAACTAACCTAAGGACATCACAAACATCCATGCCCGAGGCAGGATTCGAACCTGCGACCGTAGCGGTCTTGCGGTTCCAGACTGCAGCGCCTTTTACCGCACGGCCACTTCGGCCGGCTAACATTACGTACCTCAGTGAAGTGTTGAGAATTTCGTATTGTGGTGTCTCTACGATTATGCGTGATCATCTCCGTACGACGCGTGTTTGTGCTCGTTTGATACCAAGTCTGCTGACTCCCGAATGGAGGGAGACAAGCCGTGGTTCTCTTTGCTGACGGAGATAATGCGCTTCTGGAATCGATTATCGCTGGTGAGAAGTGATGGCTGCATCATTACGATCCTGGAGGAAAACGAGCCAGCACAGTGTGGAAATCTCCAGGTTCTCCAACACCAAAAAAGACGATAGTCGTTCCATCTGCAGGGAAAGTGATGTTGATCACATTTTTTGACTGTCATGGAATGATTTACCAGCATACTGTTCCCCCTCACACTGCTTTTACAGCAGCATACTGCACGTCAGTATTGTGTAAACTGAGAAAACACTTTGCAAGGAAATGACCGAAACTTTTTCGGACTGGGTGGCGACTTCACGATGACAGTGAGCGGCCTCACGCAAATCAAGTCACGCAGTTTCCTGCTCAGTTCAACATTGTTACGCATCTGCCTTATAGTCACTATCTTGCACCCTGTGATTTCTTTTATTCCTAACACTAAAGGCAACGCTTCGTGGCATTGGATCTGAGAACTTTCAAGCAGTTGTAAAGGATGTGACAAAGAATGGCCTGCACCATATGTTCGAGGACTGGTAGAAATGTTATAAAAAGCACTCTGAAATAGATCATATAAACACTGGAGTAATAAACTAGAGCGAAAAAAACAGTCTCAGTCTTTGTTGATCAGTCAGTTTAATATTATGAAATGATGCAGCAGATATATTAGAAATTTATTCGCAGTACGTTACGAGAGGAGTGGGCAGTTCCTTTCCAGAGCTACGTGCGTGTCTGACTTCCGATGCCGGTGGTGGTATGCCGGTGGGAACGGCCGGTGCTCTGGAAGCGGCGAGGCGTTCCCACGCGCGCGGCAGTCCTTTTTGCAGAGGCGGCAATTACCATGGCGACTACAAATAAACCGGGCGCTCTTAATCTGCGCAGCCGCGGCCGGACGCGTTAATCGCGGCTGTCCTTTGTCGAAGCCAACAGGTCCCGCGATTCTCCACGGCTCCGACTCTCCGGCGCGCCCGCCAAAGCCGGAGACCAGCGACGACCTCCTGGCGCGACGAAAATAAAATGTCCGCCTCCATAGCAAATTACCCCAACATTTGGAGAGTTTTCTGCGAGGTATTCGAAAGGAATTTCCGCGAATTTGTTTCACTACATCCACTGCCAGCTACATATAGCTCCACAGACGGGAGCCATAAATTGGCGGCGAAGTTGATGGAGAGCTCGTGATAGCCATCTGGCGTTACCATATCTTACACACCAGTTAGCCAGCAAGGCGAAGGCACTGGACTAGCAATCGGGAAGGCGCGTTTTCAGATCCAACTCCGGCCAACCAAATTTAATTTTTCCGTGTTTGCGCCCAAGCGATCAGAGCAATTGAAGGGAATAGTACCGTTTCACGAGTGCAGCTGTTTCCTTATCCCATACTTCTCCAGTCCTAGTCCGCGATCCGTCTGTAATGACCGTGCCGTCGACGTGACGTTAAATCCTATTTTTTCTTGCTTGCATTGTTTAAGAAAACCCCTTCTTACAGTTAGGAGCCGGATGTGGCAGTATTGTCATTCCTTGGGCTGCCTTGGAACATACTGTATTTAATACTGACGTTAGATATACAATTAAACAGACTGTGTTCCAAATGTTGGAGTGCGGGCTGTATACTTCGCAGGACGTTGAAACGTGGTAGGTTTGTTCACTATTCGGTGCGCTCGCAGAATGTGCTGATGCAATAGTTCCACTTTCTGCCACCAGGTGAAAAATGGCGCTTTAAGCAGTCAGAATGTGAAATGTTTTGACGCCAGTAAGCTATTTGTCGCTTGGCGACGCGTGTTTATTTCTTTGTTAAGTTGTTGTCGGTGTAAAGGTGTAAAGGTTTAAGAAGGTTGATGTTTTCCACAGGAAACGAAATGGCTATTGAGAGGAAAGACCGTGCACTACTGGTAAAGTTGTTTTACCAGAATGGCAGCAGCAACAGCAGCGTTTCAATGCGGAAATGCCGCAGACAAAAACAGCTGCGAAGAGGCCCTATGTCATTCCCATGGGAGATGCTGTACCTATAACCGACGGTGCAGCACATGCCTCGAATTCTGCTGCCACAGCTCGAGCTGTGTCAATGGTATTGTCTGTCTTGTCGTCAGCGGTTCAAAAGATTTTTGCTGTGCATTTTACACTAGTCTCTCTCTCTTTATATATATATATATATATATATATATATATATATATATATATATATATATATATATATATATATATATATATACTCGTGGAAATGGATGACATATGGCCAGGCAATATTCTTTGGACGGACGAGGCACGTTTTACTCTGTACGATGCCGTAAATGCACAGACCTGTCACATATAGACTTCTACTCCGCCACTACCATTCACTGAACTTGACATATGTGGCTCTGTGCTGTGGTTTCAGCAGCTGCTTCATTCTCGATCTGTTTTTCTTCGAAGAGATGACACCTTGCTACCCTGTTCTGTGTACAATGACATCTACACGTTACAAGCACCTCCTTCTGCAACAAGTGACCCCAGCTTTGCAAGAACGCAACTGTGTCCACACCCTATTTTCACGCAAGATATGCCGACATCACATGTCGCTGGCCTGATGAAAGATTTGCTTCAATTACAACCATCTGGTATACAGGAATCTACGCTGAGCCGCAAGCAGCGTCCATGTGGAACTCAACGTGCTCTGTTCGTTCAGCAAATCCTGAAGGTTGTTAATAGGGGGTCCCAGACTGATGGAGTTTTACCTGACTTCCAGAATGTTTTAGATACATGTTTTCCATTTATGATTAGAGCAACAGCAAGCACACTTCTTTACAATAAACTCAAAAGCCGCGTAAAAACATTTATGTGGCTACACCGCTTTCGACTTGACAGTCATTTGTAACAGCTCATGGAATGAGTCTTTGTTTGAATCTACGTCGCATGTTGAATTCCAATCGACATGTGAATTGGGTTGAGCACCGGAAGCATTTCTTATAAGAAACTCCAGTATATAACCTTCTTTAGCATATGGGAAGTGACAATGGTTGCAGTATTACAGGTGGTTCGGTGGCTTGTAAGCTACATATTTAGCTAAAGGAAGTATTACAAAAAATGCTTCCATGTGATGCTGACTATTCAAATCCTTTTGTGGCTCATGTCTTTCTTTTGGGAGATGCCTTTCTCAGGCCAGACAGCAGCTCACAAGAACAGAATTATTTTATGAAGAAGAGGATATCAGTTAGAGTTATCATTTTCCTCCAACACAGCAGCCGTCAGCTGAATGGAACATATTCGGGATATTATTGAACGCTACCTCATACGTCAGAAAGCAGTCACGAGGTATTGACTGGTCTCTACGTATAAGAGCATGTGACTTCGCCTCCTACTTCTAGGGTATACACAAACCATTCCAAGACCCTGCTATGCGCATCAAACCTGGAACGTTACTCTACACTATTATATGAGTGGGTGTAGTTTTCCAGGTCACAATGTATACAGGCTGAACTCGGACTCCTCCAACAAAAATTCGGAGGGGATATTTTCCGGTTATTTTCACGTAAAGTATCCGTATTCTCCAGTTGCGCGTTATAGAGTAACTGCATTTCGTTTGATTCCTTTATCTCTGAAAACAAATGCAGAACAGTGCAAATGTGTATGGCATGCTCTGGTGTTTTTACTTGGAAACAAACTTATTCCGTTCACTCTCGGAACTTTCTGTTGCCAACAGGAATCCCCCTTTTTTACTTTTCGCCCTCAAGCTTGCATGTAGTACTTTCCGGTTCAGTCTTGTTTTTTTGGCAGTGTTCGTTCTACGTTAAGAATGATATACATCCCGTGCCCCACAATACTCAGAAAATATAAGTGAACGACCTCCGATACTGTGTCGGTGGAAGTCGGGTTCGCACCGTGTTTGCGGTCAGCTAACCCTCTTCATAATATGCGGGCGACTCATGAACATACGATGGTTTTATTTTTTTAAGTGATGTCTGGGATTCTTCAGAAAGTAAGACACAAAATCTGCTTGCAGCATTTAACATACACTACCTCACAACAAAAAAAGAAGCTCGCAATAGACTTGGTCAGATATCAGTCTAATTTTGTACACATACATACCTTCTGCGACAATATAATTGATTAGAGTCGTAATTCTCTGTGACAAGCAGAAGACCAACCGGAGTGCATTAGTGTCGTTCGCTTTTAAGTTTGTTACCACGTCTGGTAATGTAATAAGGGGAGTAAACAGCATTGGATGTTGAGTGATCACTGTGAAGGAAACGGAAATACCGCTTCGTCGTGAGAGACAGCTTTATCATCAGCAGACAGTTTGAAATGGGCCTCATTGTGGTTGATCTGACCAGCTGGTCGAATCGTGCGGCATCCAGATGTGTGGGGCATTCGGATGTGACAGGGCCCCGATGTTGGACTGTGTGTGAACGTGAGGGCAGGTACGTTCTCATCAAGGTTCAAGTATCTGGCCAGCATGAGGGAGAAACGCTGTCTTGTGCACCAACCACACCGTAACCCCTTCACTCTCCGCCTGCCAACCGAGAACACACAATTCACCACCTGCAAGATTGCTGTGTGATCCCGCACCATTGGCCAGAGACTAGCAACAACCATCACATGCTTAGGCCGCCGTTAAGAGCACAACACAAACGGCTGTGTTTGAAATAGCGCCGTGACAGGGGAGCACGGGCTACTGATGAAGCGATGAACCACTGTTATACAGGACCCCGAATAACCATCGTTGCCGAGTACAACGACCCATTGTTCCTGATTTACTTATATATTTACAAGGGGTGTCCGCAAAATAAGGTTCCCAATTTTTTTTTCACAGTGTAAAACATTTTTATTTCATGAATGCGTACATTTTTGGAAAGTTCAGACTTTAACCTATTTTTCTACATAGTCGCCACTGAGGCCAATACATTTTTGCTTGCGGTGTACGAGCTTTTGAATGGCCGAGTCAAAAAAATCTGCCGCCAAGCTGCGTAGATACCTGAGAATCGCTTCTTCCAGCTCTTCTCTGTCGCCGAAATGCATTCCACGCAGGTGTTTTTTCATGTCAGGGAAGAGATGGTAGCCGCTTGGGGCTAAGTCCGGGCTGTAGGGTGGGTGTTTGACAATACCCCGTCCAAATTTTGCGATGAGCTCGTTGGTGGCAGTCGAGCGCTATCCTGATGCAAATCACACCCTCGGACAGCATACCGCTCCTCTTGTTTTGAATTGCACGGCGCAATTGATCAAGCCAAGACAGCTCCGCAGGCGGCTCGCTAGGGAAGGGATTTGGAGTGGGGGAACCAAGGTACACCACAGAATCGTGGGATCCACCGTACAGCGCTTTTCAAGACTGTAGCGCCAGCGGTGTTAGACCTGGCGTCATTGTGCGGGGAGCCATTAGGTATGATTTCATGTAACGGCTGGAAGTGATTGAGAGAACTCTGACCGCACAACGGTACATCACGGACATCCTGTGTGCTCATTTGATACCACTCATGCGACAGTATCACGGTGTCATTTTTCAACAGGACAGCGCCCGTCCACTCATCGCTCAAGCCTCTGTGAACTGCCCACGTGATGTTGAGGTACTCTCTTGGTCAGCAAGATCCCCAGCCGGACCTTTCTCTGATATACGAGGTGTGGCTAGAAAAAAACCGGACTAGTACTGGTGAAACAATAAAACGAATGCAATAAGGCTGAAAGTCGCGTGGCCTGTCACGTGACTCTCGCTCCGCCTACTGCTCGAGTTTCATCTGCCTCCTGCACTCAGTCTGCCCGTGGCGTCTGTTTTAAGTAGTTGACGTTTTGTCTGTGCGTCGGAAAATGTTGAGTGTACAGAAAGAACAGCGTGTTAACATCAAATTTTGTTTCAAACTAGGAAAATCTGCAAGTGAAACGTTTGTAATGTTACAACAAGTGTACGGCGATGATTGTTTATCGCGAACACAAGTGTTTGAGTGGTTTAAACGATTTAAAGATGGCCGCGAAGACACCAGTGATGACACTCGCACTGGCAGACCACTGTCAGCAAAAACTGATGCAAACATTGAAAAAATCGGTAAACTTGTTCGACAGTTCCCTTGTCAACTTCGACAAGATCGCCGTTTAACAATCAGAGCAGTGTCTGAGTTAACAGGAGTTGACAGGGAAAGTGTCGAACAAGTTTACCGATTTTTTCAATGTTTGCATCAGTTTTTGCTGACAATGGTCTGCCAGTGCGAGTGTCATCACTGGTGTCTTCGCGGCCATCTTTAAATCGTTTAAACCACTCAAACACTTGTGTTCGCGATAAACAATCATCGCCGTACACTTGTTGTAACATTACAAACGTTTCACTTGCAGATTTTCCTAGTTTGAAACAAAATTTGATGTTAACACGCTGTTCTTTCTGTACACTCAACATTTTCCGACGCACAGACAAAACGTCAACTACTTAAAACAGACGCCACGGGCAGACTGAGTGCAGGAGGCAGATGAAACTCGAGCAGTAGGCGGAGCGAGAGTCACGTGACAGGCCACGCGACTTTCAGCCTTATTGCATTCGTTTTATTGTTTCACCAGTACTAGTCCGGTTTTTTTCTAGCCACACCTCGTAATATACGTGTTTTAGCATCACGGTCGTCAATTCCGTCCCAGTGCCAATATCCACGATATGAAGGACCAGTTAAAAACAGTTGCGGACTAACTAGCCTCAGGAGAGAATGCAACGGCATTATGACACCCTTCCAAAGGAACCAGTGGATGCATCTAGACTAGAGAGGGTACTACTTCGTACTGACAAGTGGGCAAGTTCTTGATAACATCTGAAATAACATCACGTACCCTTCCAACCAGTGAAATTCCATTTCGTTTTCTCCTCTCCTCTTATTCACTTTCTATGTTAATCAGTGTTTTTTAGGCTGTCGTCCATTCTGCTACAAACGCTATATAGTAGGGAGAGGACGGTTACGAGGACGCGCTGCTGGTAGCAGGTAGCTGGACAGGACGCGACTCGCTCAAGGTATCGCTAGGTACGCGTGCCGGCGCTTGGCGCCTGCGCAGTCTGTTCCCACGGCCACCGTCACAAAACGCACGGCGCGCAGCAGCCCCACGCGGCGCGCAAGCTAAGCAGGTCGTGACGTCACTATCGCGATGGCAGCGCCGTGCCGCGGACGTCACTTTCGCTGTATTTCTCGCCCCCAACACTGCATCCTAGCCTTACTGTAAGAGTAACTTCAACGTATGGTCTGAAACTGTTTTCTTCAGGTCTCACGCTGGCTTCCGTGTCCATTATAGTTACTGAAATGACTATTGGCTCTGAGCACTATGAGACTCAACATCTGAGGTCATCAGTCCCCCACAACTTAGAACTACTTAAACCTAATTAACCTAATGACATCCATGCTCGAGGCAGGATTCGAACCTGCTACCGTAGCGACCGCGCGGTCCAGACTGAAGCGCTTAGAACCGCTCGGCCACAGCAACTATGAAATGTTTGCATCTCTGCCCTTGAGAATGCATTCACAGTCTTAACAAGATCTATCATCGGCAGCCGTCTGGCGCTGCATATCGTATCCCCACGTCGTGTCCTACATACACACACACACACACACACACACACACACACACACACACACTGTCACAGACAGAGCTATAGCTATACATATGAAATTTCTCGAAAAAGTGCGATAACCCCAAGCATAAAGAGGATATCACAGAGGACTATAGTGTTTCACATGAACATGCATTTTCATATTGTTGTAAAAAATTTTGATTGTTACACATCTGCATCTAGTCTATGCAAGCTACCTTACGGTGGACGGCAAATGATGTTACAGGTACTACTCTCATCGTCACCTTCTCCTGTTCCTTTTTTGCAAGGTGTGCAGGAAGAACTTCTATCGATACACCTCCGTGTGGGCTACAGTCAGTCCAATTTTACTCCCGTGGTTAGTTCCCCAAACATATGTGTGAGAAGGTAATATGTTGCACTACTCTTCTTGGAATATACGCTCTCTACATTTCCGTAGCCAACATCTCCGTCATGAGCAACACACTTCTCGTAGCGATTGAAACACGAGCCGGATGACTATTTCCGAGGCGCTCACGAGCTTTGTAAGAGAACGCTTTAGGAAGCACGCTGCTAATCTTTGTATCTAGTCGATCTCTCCGCCACCGCCTCCTCCTCCTCCCTATCCCTCTCCCTATCCCTCTCCCTATCCCTATCCTTATCCCTATCCCTATCCCTATCCTTAGCCCTCCCTCCCTCCCTCCCTCCCTCCCTCCCTCCACCCACCCCCCTCCCCCCTACTGTAATCTAATCGTACCTGATAGGGATCCCACGAATGCTCAAGCTCAAGAATCGACTGAGGATTTTATAAGCTGCTACTTTCGTGGCCGAATCAGCCTGGCATTTGCTTTTCCTGCAGTTATTTTGATGCAGTACGCATACATGTTATTTTACAGGTGTGACTGTTTCCAGTTATCAGTGCCAATCCTGTAATCGATCCGCACTCATGTAATCGGACAATAACGGTGCGAAGTAATTGTGCTGTGTAGTGGAGATACCTGAACCACGTCATTGTCAAGTACCTGACTGCAGTGCATAGGTAATTCCAAAATCAAGCTTTACAATGCTTTTATTTTTGTCTCAACAAAAAGAGTAAGTGAAACCATATATGTGGCAGAGGTCAACCGATAAAAGTTGCAATAGCTGAAAACTTTAAGAAGTATGGGTAAATACAAAACAAGATTTCTAAAATCTTATCCTAATTAGCCATCACTGAACAGTTGCAGTCACAGATCTTAAGAAACAGCAAGCAAATTCGTGTGTAGAAGATGTTCATAAATTTTTGTCCATTCTTTCCAACGATATCCCAGAAGGCTGTGATTAAGAATACGGGAATCGTTTGTTAGGAGACTTAAGGTGGCGACCTCTCTCTTAAACAACGACGCAGAACTTGCCAAACTCGTTAGGCGGAGCCGAAGCTTCGGAGACAATATTTGATTTTATAGTCCCAGTCCAATATATGTGCACAGCCTGCGTGCTTACAATAGCTCGGTTTGCGTTATTAATCAACGACGTCTTCTGCTGCGAGAAGCGACCCGACGCTACAGCGGATGCCCGGAGTGAGCACAGTGCGACGTTCGGCGCAGCAGGGGACCACAGCACACCGGATAACCATCTCCGTCAGCAAAGGAACGGGATGGAATGACGTATGCACCCGGAGGGAGCTGCTTACGTTTTCAATTTGGGCTGCTGCGAGTCGCGTGGAGACTTTAATAGGACCCGCCCCGAGTATCGCATGCAGATGGCGAACGTAAATTGTGGAGACACTAGGATTTATGGTCTGTAATTTAAAACGGCTAACGTCGTTTCCTGGGAAAAGGTACTCGTGCAGTCACAGCGGTTCGTAAACTGGGAAGGCGTTTGCCTTTTTAATTTTGTTTCCTCCAAGGTCAGCGCGGATAGACACCACTGCCAAGAGGTGACATGACTCTTGGTTCCTCTTCCTCCATACGGCTTCTTCTCGATTCCTTCCACCCGTTTCTTGGTTCTCTCTTTCACTGATGCACTGCTTTCTGTTTTTATAGTAAGAAAACAACACCAGTGTGACCCCCTGATTTGGATTTTTCTGGGTTTGCATTTTGAAATGGTTGTTTAAAACGCTATAACTGCTTCTCTTTATTTTACTTTGTCATCAATCTTCTTACGGGTTTGATACGCCCCCCAAAGTATTCCTCTCTGGTGCCCTAAGAGTAGCACTTGACACCTACGTCCTCAATCATTTTCTGGATGCATTATCTCTGTGTTCCCCTGCAGTTTTTGCCCTTTACAGATCCCTCTAGTACCATGGAAGTTAATCTGTGATGTCTTAACACACCGGGTGATCAAAAAGTCAGTATAAATTTGAAAACTTAATAAACCACGGAATAATGTAGACAGAGAGGTAAAAATTGACACACATGCTTGGAATGACATGGGGTTTTATTAGAACGAAAAAAAAACACTCCATATTGCTAGACGCGTGAAAGATGTCTTGCGCGCGTCATTTGGTGATGATCGTGTGCTCAACCGCCACTTTCGTCATGCTTGGCCTCCCAGGTCCGTGCGATTATTGGCTTTGGGATTACCTGAAGTCGCGAGTGTATCGTGATCGACCGACATCTCTAGGGATGCTGGAAGACAACATCCGACGCCAGTGCCTCACCATAACTCCGGACATGCTTTGCAGTGCTGTTCACAACATTATTCCTCGACTACAGCTATCGTTGAGGAATGATGGTGCACATATTGAGCATTTCCTGTAAAGAACATCGTTGCTTTGTCTTACTTTGTTATGCTAATTATTGCTATTCTGATCAGAAGAAGCACCATCTGTCGGACATTTCTTGAACGTTTCTATTTTTGTGGTTCTAATAAAGCCCCATGTCATTCCAAGCATGTGTGTCAATTTGAACCTCTCTATCTACATTATTCCGTGATTTATTCAGTTTTCAAATTTATACTGACTTTTTGACCACCCGGTACATCCTATTATCCTGTCTCTTCTTCTTGTCGGTGTTTCCGTATATTCTTTTCCTCACCGATTCTGCCGATAAATTCCTAATTTCTTACCTTATCAGGCCAACCACTTTTCAACATTCGTTTGTAGCATCACATATCAAATGCTTCGATTCTCTTCTTTTCCGGTTTTCCCACAGTACATGTTTCACTACAATGCAATTTTCTCAGTAGTCTTCATTAAAAAGAACACCGCCTTCCCTCCAGGCATTCCCATTTGAGATTGCGGAGCGTCTCCGTCATACTTGCGTGCTGATCAGACCTGCCAGTAACAAATATAGCAGTCTGCCTCTGAATTCCTTCTATGTCTTCCTCAAATTAAGCCCTGTGTTTGGTAACAGTAGACTTCCTAGGGCACGAATGTGCTTTTCGCCAGTGCTAGTCTGGTTTTTACGTCCTCCTCGCTCCATCCGTCATGGGTTATTTTGCTGCCTAGGTAGCAGAATTCCTTAACTTCATCTACTTCGTGACCATCAATCCTGTTGTTAACTATCTCACTGTTTTCATTTCTGCTACTTCTCATTACTTTCATCTTTCTTCGTTTTACTCTCAATCTATATTCTGTACTATTAGACTGTTCATTCCATTCAGCAACTCCTGTAATTCTTCTGCACTTTCACTGAGGATAGCAATGTCATCAGCGAATCTTATTATTGATATACTTTCACCTTGAATTTTTTAATTCCATCCTTGAACCTTTCGTGTATTCCTACCAATGCTGCTTCGATGTCTAGATTGAAGACTAGAGGCGAAAGACTACATTCCTGTCTTATGTAACCTTTTTCATTCGAGCACTTCGTTCTTGGTCTTGCACTCTTTTTGTTCCGCTCTGGCTCTTGTACATGTTGTATATTACCCGTATTTTCCTATAGTTTACACCTATTTTTCTCAGAATTTCTAATACCTTGCACCATTTGACTTTGTCGAACGCTTTTTCCAGGTCGACAAATCCTATGAACATGTCTGGATTCTTCTTTAGTCTTGCCTATGATATGTCGCAACGTCAGTCTACATCTCTGGTGCCTTTACCTTTCGTAAAGCCCGACTGATCGTCATTTAACAGACCATGAATTTTCTTTTCCATTCGTTCCAAGGAATGCTCTAAACTAAGCTGCTGCAGCATCTTTATTGATCTGCATACCGGCGAGAAGAATAAATTTTAGATTACGGCATTGGTAGAGTGCTACTTGACACAGTGACATAGATTAAATATATCTAGGCTTAATATTGTAAAGCGATATGAAATGGAACGGGGGTATAAGGATTGTAGTAGGAAAGGCAAATGGCTGGTTTCGGCTTATTGGGAAGATTTTGGGAAAGTGTGGTTCATCTCTAAAGGAGACCGTAATGCGACCCATTCTTGAGTACTGTTACAGTGGTTGGACTCCACACCAGGTCACATTAAAGGAAGACATAGAAGCAGTTCAGAGGCAGGCTGATATATATGTTATCGGCAGGTTCGAAAAACGCGCAAGTACTACGGACACGCTTCGGGAACTCAATGGGAATCCATGGAGGGAAGACGACATTCTTTGCAAAGAAAACTGTTGCGAAAATTTAGAGCTGACTGCAGAACCATTCTACTGCCGCCAACGTACATTTCACATAAGGACCACGAAGGTTACACATACTCGTAGACAGTCGATTTTCCCCTCGCTCTGTGTGAGAGTAGAACAGGAAAGGATATGACTAGCATTGGTACAAGGTACCCTCCGCCACGAACCATACCGTGGCTTGCGGAATATGTGTGTAGATACAGTTATAGAAAACCAGGAAAGGGATTTCAATACTGCTAGTTTGATATCGTTCACCCATTACTTGGCTGTATTCATTAGACAAAACTCTGTAAGTCTCCCACAATCTACTAATTTCGGCCTCTGTGACTTTCGAACTGTCATAACGAAAGTCTCAGTCGTTATTTGAGTGCTGTCTCGCCGTCATTTATATGTATTTGACTGAGTACCAATATTCACTGCTAATCGGTAAATTTTGTTGCAGGGCCAGATGTAATTCACACTATACACGCATTTCTCTTTAGTTACCTGTGCGTATTGATCACGTGAGAATGTCTGTAGATGCTGAAATCAGATGTGTGAAATTATAGACTACTAATTACAGAGAAGTAAAGGAAACATAACGCCACATACATAATTTTCTGCACGCTCTGAACCTTGTTTCGACGCAGACTTTCGCATCCATTTTAGGCGGGTTTGTTCCATTGATAAATCCTTCATATTTCACCCTTTTAAAAGAAAAGTATCACTGCAAACCATAGTGTGTCAATTCACAATACTCTCGTTTTCAAGGACGAGTTTTGAGCGTTGATCATGCAGCAGAATACTTCCTTCTTTCCAAGCTATCACTTATTACCGTGTACTTCACGGCCCTCGAATACTTCTAGCTAAGAGCTTTGTTGACTCACACTCTTTATATGATAGGGAGTAACTTTGGCTTTCAAATTGAAAATGATAGTTTAGTAAGACAGTGTTTACCATTGGAAAAAACGTAGCTAGACTTAGATCTTACAGGTTGCTTGCTCTCGAAATTGGCCACAGACCAAGTTCTTTTTTCGTCTCTCCAATGTAGGCAAGGCGTAGGATTGAACAGCTGTTGTTGTTGTGGTCTTCAGTCCTGAGACTGGTTTGATGCAGCTCTCCATGCCATTCTATCCTGTGCAAGCTTCTTCATCTCCCAGTACTTACTGCAACCTACATCCTTCTGAATTTGCTTAGTGTATTCATCTCTTGGTCTCCCTCTACGATTTTTACCCTCCACGCTGCCCTCAAATGCTAAATTTGTGATCCCTTGGTGCCTCAGAACATATCCTACCAACCGATCCCTTCTTCTAGTCAAGTTGTGCCATAAACTTCTCTTCTCCCCAGTCCTATTCAACACCTCCTCATTAGTTATGTGATCTACCCATCTAATCTTCAGCATTCTTCTGTAGCACCACATTTCGAAAGCTTCTATTCTCTTCCTGTCCAAACTATTTATTGTCCACCTTTCACTTCCATACTTGGTCCATGTCTGGCCCTGATGCAAGCAGTTATTCGGTTCGGCATTCATTGACACAGCTGTTGGATACGCTCCTCAGTAATGTCGCACATAATTCTGCCGAACTGTCACTTCAGATTGTCCAATACTTTCAGAAACGACTTCCTGACACTTAAATCTATACTCGATGTTAACAAATCTCTCTTCTTCAGAAACGCTTTCCTTGCCATTGTCAGTCTACATTTGATATCCTCTCTACTTCGATGGACAAGAATAAGCGGAAGAAGTTGACTAGTTTATATTTCCTCCAGAGAAATGACTCGCATAATTGTAATAGGTAAAATTTTGTCAATTTCGCTGTCGCATCGGGTTTTCAGCAACCTCTCCATCCGCATGATAATGACACGCTGGAGATCTTCGAAAGCTTAAGTTCTCGTTCACACGTGACGCGGCAGGAAAATTTTAATTGGAGAATGCAATACCAGATCTTATAGATCTTCAGTTCCCATTCGCCGTTGCTATTGAAGTACTTATTTCACTACACTACTACACAGGCGACCGAGAAGAAATATTTTGGAAACAGAAGCAATGATATTACCGCCAGTAGCCTTCCGCGTGTAAACGCAGTTGTTAAGATGCAGAGCCAGGAGCGCGCCCGTTCGCCGTGGCATTTACTGCGTGTTCAAGATCGCCGGTACTCGCTTTCACGCACGCCAAGGCCGTTGTGGCGGAAAAGCATTGACCCTGTTTAGCGCTGTGTATGGTCTTGTAGAATGTACACTGCATTTAGCTGATGCTGTCTTGTCGTTTCATTGAGTCCAGATTGCGGATGGGAATGACGCACAAAGCGAGCTCATTTTTGGCGCGGCGACTAACAGTAGTTTTCAAGTCAACAAAGGTAAGGATGTGGTCACAAGATGCTCACGTTTCCGCAGGCAGAGGCAGTCAGGTTAAAGAAAATGAAGCGGTTTCTAACCCGAAGATTGGTCTGAACACCATATTTCTTTACCAGGGTGTACATACTGAAGAAAACTTGAACTGGAAGAAGCAAGTTACTGAGCTTCTCAAACAGTTGTTCGGGTACTTGTGCTCTTAGTATGACTACTAGTCTTGGAAACAAACTAATCAACGTCCTGATATAATTAGCATATTTCCACTCACTAATGTACGCCCCCTGGTAGCTGAGTGATCACCGGCACGGTAGCTCAGCGTGTTCGGTCAGAGAGCCGGTTGGCCTCTGTAATAAAAAACTGAGTGGAAGGATCAACCACCGAACTTGAACAGGATGTCTTGCGACGTCCGCAACGACCAAACACAACGATCAATAACGAACAAAATGGAAAAAAAGTGGTCAGCGCGTCAGAATGTCAGTTGTAAGGTCCTGGGTTCGATTCCCGGCTGGGTCGGAGATTTTCTCCGCTCAGGGACTGGGTGTTGTTTTGTCATATTCATCATCATTTCATCCCCATCGACGGGCAAGTCGCCGAAGTGGCGTCAAATCGAAAGACTTGCACCCGGCGAACGGTCTATCGACGTGAGGCCCTAGTCACACCACATTTACGTTTACTCGCTAATGTCTTATGGAAAAATTTTCTGAGTAACTCATCACTTAGAAAGAATGTAGTAAGCTAACAGTAAGAATAATTTTTATTGTTCACCCCTGGTCGTCCTGTTAGTACCTCTTCAATGAATTCGGCATAATAATTGCGCCAACATGGCACATATATTTGCCAATGAAATGCGCAAATGGTTGCAGTTCGTCATTTTACCTCTGAAGATGTCTCCCGCAGTCGGAGAGGAAACGTTAGGAGACAGTTTTATGCATCGACCACGGCCTGATAGACCGTAAGTTTTAAGTGATGTCAGTACCAGCCGTGAAATTGTATAATCGAACTACACAACTTCCTGTTTGCCAGTGGTCACTTAAAGCTACCACTAGCAAAATTCTAGTCGTGGGTGGACGACAGCCTCTCCTAGCCACTGGTTTGTACTTTTGGCACAGACACAACGGATTGATTACCAACTGCGTAGATCTGAAAAAGCCGGCCGCTGTAGCCGAGCGGTTCTAGGCGCTTCAGGCCGGAACCGCGCTGCTGCTAAGGTCGCAGGTTCGAATCCTGCCTCGGGCATGGATGTGTGTGATGTCCTTAGGTTAGTTTGGTTTAAGTAGTTGAAGTTCTAGGCGACTACTGACCTCAGATGTTAAGTCCCATAGTGCTTAGAGCCATTTGTACCATTTGAGATCTGAAGATGATCGAAATGAAGTCGAAAATACTGAGACGGAAAAATGAGCGATATATAAACTGCGCTCTCTTCCATTCGACGGCTGTTTGCCGCCGATGTGGCGACGTGGACACCAGAGAGCATCGTCTCTTATGCCCTCACGTCACGGAAGTGAGGGGACCTTGAGCGTGTGCTGTTGGCGCTGATCGGTGGGACGACACCGGACAATGTGTCAATCGACTGGTTTCTAACCCCTGGCATACAGTCCAATCCCCGAACAGGACGTAGTGCAATGGTGTGGCTCTTGGGCCACACCGTTTTCACGATTTATGACCTTCTCCTAACTGACGCTGTCTCCTTCATGGACTACCTTTGGAGGCAGCATCGTTTGGTGGAAACCAACCGAAAATACACCACTATCTTTGAAGGGTTTCTAAAAGTGGCAATGATTCATGGCTATCTAAAGGTTTTTCGGATTAGCTGAGGTGACTCGTATGGAGATCGCCTGAGAGTGACCCGAGATCTCTGTACCTCGGATTTTCGAACTACACTTGATTTGACTTTGCCCTTCTGGGCGGTACTGGAGACTATTGTCTTCTGATAATGGTAATATGAAAAATGGTAATACGGAAATTCTGTGAAACTTCACAGGAAATTGGAACACCCGTAATTTATCTTAAGGGTTACAATTAGATTATTCTTGTAGGCGATGGGATTATCTCGCCAGTTTGGTTCCATTTAAGTGAGCCGCCCTCCTGTGTTTTACTTTGATTCATTTCTGTCTTTATTTATTCCTTACCTCTTAGTTTATAAATTCATCTCTTGCTTCACACCTGCAGAGGGAGGCGTGTTTTCCGAATAGTGTGTTGTCACCCCCTGAGACATAGCAGTGTGTGCCTACCCTTTTTATTTCGTTTATGGCAATAAGTCTTGCTACTGAAAGCACCAAGCTTCGCGTGCTGCGTCGACACTAGTGGATGGCGGCATTTTTGGAGAGGAAAAGGCAGGGCTGTAGGGGAGGTTAGAGGCCCATTTAACCAAAAAAAAAAAAAGAACAAACAGCCTGACCTACCCGCTCTTTGATCGTGTTAAGAGAGGCACGTGGAAGCACTAAAATCCTGACCTCGCGACGGCCTGTGCAGTTGTGTACAGCTCGAGCGGGTAGCGTGCAAACAAGCCGCGTTTTACATCAGGCGGAGTTGGCAGCGCGTGTGCGGACAGGCGCCGAGCGTGGGCGGCCGTCTTGTTTACGGAGCGCGTGGCGTCAGCGTCCCTCCTGGAGTTCTATTCCGGCGCTGGGCAGGGCCGTGCCTGTCAGGTACAGTACAGTACTGTGCTGCGGCGCTCTCGGCCCGTGGGAAGACGATCCGCCGCCTAACGGCACACGCGCCGTCTCCGTGCCGTGTCCGCCGCTGGGCCGGCTCCCCTGACGCGCCGGATGCTCTGCTCTGCTCTGCTCTGCACTCTATTGGCTCTGCGCGGACCACCTCGCTCACAAGGTGTGCGGAGGTTTGCCACGCCGGACATTTGCCGCTATTTTACCTGCTCCGAACGGTTGGGTCCCTTGTCTCCTCCTCCTCATCATCACTGTCGTGCAGTAGAGGTACTTGCTGAGCCTTTCCGCTGGTTTACTTAACATAGGACCAGAATCTTTTTGGATTTTCTGCCACATTTCTAGAGAGACTTTCGTTGTGGAAACTATTAAATGCATCTCGCATTGAAATCCGCACCAAATTTCGAGCCTCAGTAAGACTTCGCCAATCTTGGAGATTTAGAGTTCATCTAAATTGTACGTGCCTTTTTCGGTGCTCCTGCAGCAGCTTTCTGTGGTGTTTTGTGTACCATGTGGGATCAGTTCCGTCTCTTATTAATTTATTTGGTATGAATCTCTCGAGTGCTGTTGATACTATTTCTTTGAACTTAAGCCACATATGGTCTTCACTTACATAGTTTGGAAGGATTGGAGACTATCTCTTAGAAAGACGTCACCCGAATTTTTAGTTGCTTTTATAAATAGATATACACTGCTGGCCACCGTAAATGCAACACCAAGAAAGACAAGAGGTAGCGCAACAAAATTTATTTTGTAGATAACATGTTGACCAAGTATCAAATGATTACGTTTACAGACGTCTGTGACATGTGGTTCCTGCCAGAATCAGTAGCCAGAGTAGCCGCCATTGTTGGAGATCACCGCTGCCACACGTCTCGGCATGAGTCAAAGAGACGTTGGATGTGTTCCTGGGGTACAGCAGCCCAAGCAGCTTCCACACGTTGCCAAAGATCATCTGGTGTGGCAGCTGGGGATGTAATCTGGGTCACTCGTTGAGCAACCATGGACCACATGTTTTCTATCGGCGAAAGATCCGGAGAGCGAGCCGGCCAGGGAAGCAATTCAATCTGGTTATTGACGAAGAACCTTTGGACAATGCGTGCCACGTGTGGTCGC
The DNA here is from genome assembly GCF_023898315.1 of Schistocerca nitens. NCBI lineage: Eukaryota > Metazoa > Arthropoda > Insecta > Orthoptera > Acrididae > Schistocerca > Schistocerca nitens. The sequence goes on along the minus strand of NC_064618.1, from coordinate 749,206,894 downwards.
GCATTATCCTGTTGAAATATGGCTGCGGCCGAGCCCTGAAGGTAAGGAAGGACAACTGGCTCCAGCACCTCGGATATGTAGCGCCGGCTATTTAAAGTACCGGCAATGCGTACTAGAGGCGTGCGAGAGTAATGTCCAATACCGCCCCATACCATAATACCCGGTGCAAGACGAGTGTGGCGGTGCATAATGCAGCTGTCCAGCATCCTCTCTCCACGGTGTCTCCACACTCGAATCCGACCATCGTGGTGCTGCAGACAGAAGCGTGCCTCGTCAGTAAAGACAACGTCATTCCATTCTGCCGTCCACATCCGTCTGTCATCACACCATTGGCGACGGAGACGTCTGTGGTTCTGCGTCAGTGGTAGACGAAGCAATGGACATCTTGCGGACAGACCACTCTGCTGTAAACGGCGTCGAATGGTACGCGCAGACACTGGATGATGCGTTACAGACGCAATGTGCTGTGCTATGGTTCGGGATGTCACTGAGCGATCCGTCACTGCCATGCGCACAATTTGCCTATCAGCACGTGCAGTGGTGCACCGAGGTGAATGCGATCGACCACGTCGGTCCGTCGTACCCTCCTGCATCCAACGGTCACATATCCGCATTACAGTTGTTTGGTTTCGTCCAACACGACTAGCGATTTCTCTGTATGATAATCCACAATCTCGGTAAGCCACTATCCTTCCTCTGTCGAACTCGGATACTTGATCAAAAGATGTTCGCTGTTGTCTACGAGGCATAACTGATCGTCTTGTGAAACAACCACAACGTAAACACACGTGCCAAACGTACACTCGTCGAAATCGCCAAGCCTTAAATGGCGCTATGAGGTGGCGCCACAGGAGCGCGTGATGTGCGTCTGCGCTGAAATTCTAATCAGTTGCATATCTCATCGCTGCAAACTCATGGTGTAAATTTCACTTGATTCGGATGCTTCCTTCAGGGTGTTGCATTTACGGTGGCCAGCAGTGTATTTCGCGTGTAGTTTTGGTGAATTTCTTTGTTACGGAATTGAGCCTCGGTCGACTGTGTGTTCACTTAACCCTGTATCCGTAGTGATGCTCAGGATTATTTGTGGCTAAGAGGTCAAGTGTATTTTCGTAATCATTTACAATTTGAATGGCCTCGTGAACTAATTGTTCAAAATAATTTTTAAAAAAAGCATTTAGAACAATTACGGAAGTTGTTTTCTATCTACAATAGGGTCTGAAAATATATTTTTCTCAACATACGGAAGGTAGATTGAAGTCACTGCCAACTATAATTGTATGAGTAGGGTATCTATTTGTGATGAGACTCAAGTTTTCTTTGAACTGTTCAGCAACTGTTTCATCTGAGACCGGGGGTCGGTGAAAGGACCCAGTTATTAATTTATTCCGGTTGTCGAATATAACCTCTGCCCGTACTAAGTAACAGGAACTATCTACTTCAATGTCGCTTGTTTGAACAATCTCCTTCAATGTCGCTTGTTTGAACAATCTCCTTCAATGTCGCTTCTGAGCTGAAACACAAATTACATTAATTTTCCTTAAGTTGTGCTTCTTGTTTCTGTTGTAGTGCAGATCATTAAAATTACGGCTTTTCCCTCCAAAACCTAGGATGCTTTTTCTGTGACCCTGTAAATACCAGCCGGCCGAAGTGGCCGTGCGGTTAAAGGCGCTGCAGTTTGGAACCGCGAGACCGCTACGGTCGCAGGTTCGAATCCTGCCTCGGGCATGGATGTTTGTGATGTCCTTATGTTAGTTAGGTTTAACTAGTTCTAAGTTCTAGGGGACTAATGACCTCAGCAGTTGAGTCCCATAGTGCTCAGAGCCATTTTGTAAATACCAGAGCTAAACAATGTAGGACAACAACGTACGTCACAAGCATAGCATTCTGTATTACTTCATTTCCTTATTTCTAACATTTTAAAATTGTACGTCGACTTTAGATGACATGTGAATCATAGATGTTCTTATATCTATTTAGTGAACGTATTTTCAGTCATGTTTTGAACATGTCCCGCTACACTTTATTAATTAATGTTTCGCCGCAAGGGATACCGGATTTTAGAGAGTAAATTAATATGGAGTATGTCGTTCTTCTTTTCAGACAGTCATATTCCCATTTCTTCTTTCCTTATTGTCTTTTGAGCATGCAGTTGTAGTAATTAAAGTAGGCACAAATGCAGTGATCAAAAAGAAATGATAAGCGTACATTCGCATTCTCTTTACATCGTTCCTTTCTTGTTGCTCCCCTGCCTATGGACTGTTTCTATCGCAATCAGTAAGCGTGAAAGGAAGCTACCCTACAGACAGAGGGATCTATATTTATACTTGGCAGAACTAATTACATACTGACATAATCGTCGGTATTGCTTTCGTTTTCCAAAAGTTATAAGTATATCGATTTCGGAAAATAAGCTCTGTATTTCGCCAAGATGTCGAAGAAGAAGGTCCGTTATGTACTGGTTGTATCGAGTAAGATGTGGAGACGGAGGTTTGAAAGCGGACAGAAGTAGTACGAGGAAGGGTGTCCCTTACCTGAGGGATCGCTACCTGGCGAAGGGGCAAGTGTGGCAAATGTCCGGCATTCGCTCACAAGGCGAGCAGCCGCTGCGACAATTCACTCGCAAATCTGACGGTGGCACGTCATAGGGGTCGTGACGCACTCCCTCCACCCCCACCCATGAATATTTTGCTAAAAGCGATTACTTGTCGTGTGTATGTACACACATGTCAGTGTTCAGATTACTCAGATAACTGTTAGCGAATGATCCAACATCAAAACGGAGACTCAAAAAACTGTCGAGGAATTCTAGAAAATTACTGGGTATGGTTTCGAGCTGCTCGCGTGAGGGTTGGTCAAGTGGATTAGCTTGCGGCGTGACTCACTGGCTGATCGTACCTGCTGCCAACAACAGGCTGAAGGGGTTTGTAAGACCACAGGCAGAAACGGCGAACCTCAGGATGTTAACCATAGAAAGGCAGAAAGGGAAACACTCTCTACTACGATGGGAAAAATAATTAATAAAACTCTGTGTAGGTCGCAAGAGTCCTTTTTTCTTTAAGGCGATACGCAGACTAAACCTGTTAAATACATAATATTTACAATGTGTCATGTAAGACGTACACTTGGCAACATTAAAAATGGTTCAAATGGCTCTGAGCACTATAGGACTTGACATCTGAGGTCATCAGTCCCCGAGACTTAGAACTACTTAAACCTAACTAATCTAAGGACATCACACACATCCATGCTCGAGGCAGGATTCGAACCTGCTAACAGGGTGATTTTTTCCATCGTGTACAAACTCTAGGGATTGATCGATGAGAGGATACGGAACAAGAAAAGTCAATGAACTTATGTCCGGAAATGCATGGTTTCCATACTCTCTCTCTCTCTCTCTCTCTCTCTCTCTCTCTCTCTCTCTCTCTCTGCCTGTGTCCCGCACTTGCGCAGGGTCGACATGGTTACGGATGGATTTGGCAAGATTAAGTTAAGGGGTGGCCGGATGCCCTTCCTGTCGCCACCCCGGTGGATGAGATGATGATGAAGACAACACAACACCCAGTCCCTGAGCGGAGAAAAAGACCCGACCCAGCCGGGAATGGAACCCGGGCTCTTTCGCGTAGCATTCCGTCGCGCAGACCACTTTTTTTTGTGTTTGATCGTTGCGGACGTCACATGACATCCGTTCTAGTTCGTTTGTTGATCTTTCGAGTCAGTTTTTTTTGTTCCAGAGGCCAACCAGCTCTCTGACCGAACACGCTGAACTACCGTGCCGGCTTTTTACAATTTGGAGATCCCAGTATTTCTTAGCTCATTCAGCTCTTTTTATCAAAAGATCACATAAAAATAAACTGGATTTTGAGAAACTACATACAGGAAGATGTGATTGGCGTATAGCTGTTTGTTTACAGAACAACAACGATCAGAATTTAAGTATATCGGTAACACACATTGGGCAAGAGCACATATCTGGGCTAGAGTACTATACTGGATTTCGCCCCCTCCTCCTTTTCCCTAGAAATCTTGGCTGGAGTAACAAGTTTATTTGTAACAGTCTGAGGTCTACATTAGGTTGAAAAACGATGGTTTTGTTGACAGTTGTGGAACACAGCGAATGAGAAAGGTTGTGGTAACAGACAGACGTGTGACTTTTTGACCACTCAGCTATCGGGACGTACGCATGGTTTCCATGCTAGAGACCATTTATTCAATCATACTTTGTTACAGAGACTGCGGTCTAATTGAGTGGTGTCTATTCTGAAGCACATGGCCGACAGAACAGACACCACTCAAATATACACGTTCTTTGTGGACGAGCGCGACGGTTCCTTGATGTTTATTTCAATTCGGATACAGTAATATCGTCCAAACTCCTACGGGAATCAATAATTTGCGAATAGGACGTTAATGGACGAGGGACGCAGCATTGCAGGGTCTGGTAAGTTGTAAATTTGACACAGCCAGGCATCGTGTCCGGGGTGACTGAAGCGGTTAAGGCGATAAATGGGTTCGAGCCCCGGTCCGGCACGAATGTTCAACTTCCGTCATTGCATTACCACCATTCCTTACGTGGCTGCAAGTCACGAATTCCCACCTGTCCCTTTGCTCTCTTTCCCCATTCTATATTTCATATAAACCTAACATAAAAGCCACATCAGCCACGATTTAAAATGTATTATTCAGATGACGTGAGGGAGAAATGCATGGAGCCGCTATGTATTACTGACTAGTACCTGTCACGAACTGCTGACCATCTAGCAAAGGCTAGGGGATATAAAAGGGGAAGCTCCGCCCACTGCTCCTCACGCTTGAAAACACAGATAGCGCTTATAAAAAGGAAAATCCTCATATTGTACACAAAAACGAATAGAACATTGCTTAAAATCTGCTAATATATTTATAAAAGGTCCAAAAATGTTTAAAACACAAAATATGATATTGCATTGTACTTCTGGACAATACGGGCAGTGTAATATCGTATTTATTCCCCGATACCGAGCAAGCAACTGTCAATTAAAATATCTCCCCTGTACGGAAATGTACATAATGAACGCAGGTTGTAGACACATGTCTGACGACATATAGAAGTTCGGATTTGGCCACGGAGAGTGTTCGGGTAGCCTAATGGTAAAATGTAAAATGTCGTGTGACTAGGGCCTCCCATCGGGTAGACCGTTCGCCAGGTGCAAGTCTTTTCGATTTGACGCCGCTTCGGCGACTTGCGCGTCGATGGAGATGAAATGATGATGATTAGGACAACACAACACCCAGTCCCTGAGCGGAGAAAATCTCCGACCCAGCCGGGAATCAAACCTGGGCCCTTAGAATTGACATTCTGTCGTGCTGACCACTCAGCTACCGAGGACGGGCAGCCTAATAGTAAGGCGACCACTGGCGATAATCGAGAAATCCGGGTTGGAGCCCCGGTTCGGCACAAATTTTCAATGACGTCATTGCACTATACAGCTGATATTTGTCCATATTCGCAACTGCGAATAGGTTTCATGTGAAAAACAAAGGTCTGAATATTAGAAGCAGCCCCCTGTTGTGTACTTGACTAGCTACAATAATGTGTATTCGCTGCCATGGTAGGAACGATCGCTGTGATGTGGAACGATTTCAGATATTATTATTAAAGACGCAAGTCTCTCTTTCCGGAACGGAAGCGGAAACGGCTGAAAGAACACCCCCCCCCCTCTCCCCATCACATGCTCACTCACACAGCCGCCATAGCGTATACACCTGTGTTTACAGTCACGGTGTTAAAATAATACTGATAATTCTATGTGTACACTTCGATTTGTGTCATGTAAACTATGACACTGCCAAAGTTGTGAGGCTTTGTTGCTATTCTAGCTCTCGAATCAACAGCCCAACACATTAGCTGTTTCTTGCTAGGTATAATGAAGCGATGTACCAAGCACTGATATACACAGTTTAATATAATGATAATGAAATTTTTGATACAGTTTATTGTTAATATTATTAAAATACTAGGCATTTCTTGTGCTTTAGAAGTGCGGCTTACAGAAAATTATATTTGGGTAGGGGTGGCGGGGAAGGGACGGAGGAGGAGGGAGAGAAGAAAGTAAGAAGCCCGTGAGCGCCACCCCCTCCGGCCGAGAAGCATGCCTGAGCCCGCGCCTGTTTGTACAGCTCTGTAATCATACTTTCCATAAACTCCCGTTTACAGACACTACTGCGACTGCGTTCCTTCGTGCATCACACAGACACGTTCGTTATGCACGCAGGGTGAGGCAGTTAAGGCAGGCTACCTCAAATACACGGTCTAGTCACATTAATGTGACCACCGCCTATGTTCGACGTCAACGTGCAGTAACCGTTCACAGACTGCAGGTGGCAGCACTAGCAGTGGAGGGTATCATATATATTAACGTGGAATTGTAATCACCGCGCAGATTAGCATTCTTAACTCACACTTACCTGTCAGCGACAAATTTTATATTAAGCCTCAGGGAAAAATATTACGATCGTCGACGGAGGTGTTGTCTGACACTGGTTGACTATGAAGCTACAGCAGACTGTATTTCACTTGGTATTTTATATTTATTATTGTTTAGTAAGTATAGTATGTTCCCAGAATGATATTTTCACTCTGCAGCGGAGTGAGCGCTGATACGAAACTTCCTGGCAGATTAAAACTGTGTGCCGGACCGAGGCTCGAACTCGGAACCTTTGCCTTTCGCCCGAGTTCGAGCCTCGGTCCGGCACACAGTTTTAATCTGCCAGGAAGTTTCATATCAGCACTCACTCCGCTGCAGAGTGAAAATATCATTCTGGAAACATCCCCCAGGCTGTGGCTACGCGATGTCTCCGCAATATCCTTTCTTCCAGGAGTGCTAGTTCTGCAAGGTTCGCAGAAGAGCTTCTGTGAAGTTTGGAAGGTAGGAGACGAGGTCCTGGCAGAATTGAAGCTGTGAGAACGGGCCGTGAGTCGTGCTTGGGTAGCTCAGTCGGTAGAGCACTTGCCCGCGAAAGGCAAAGGTTCCGAGTTCGAGACTCGGTCCGGCACACAGTTTTAATCTGCCAGGAAGTTTCATAGTATGTTCACTAATATAAAGTATTAAATACAACACTGGAGAGAATATAGCACAGTAATTAAGTTCCATCTCCATTTATTGAATATAAGATGATATAACTTGTTTCACTAACACGTGTTTTTCTATTGTTTCAGGTAAGGGACTCGTGTCAGCTGCGCATCTCTTCATCATGTCGAGCCTCAACTGTAAGTAACTTGAATTAAATCGCGCAAGCCACACTACGCTGACATAAGGCAGTGAAAGAACACGCTAGATACAAGTAACAGAAAAACTTAACCAACCGTTTGAGATTTGGGGGAAACGCAGGATGTATCTAATATACTTACGAGTTCAGTCACGACTAATGGTGTTGTTAATTCTTGAGTAAACGTGGCTACGTTCCGGGCTCCACATGCAGCACAGTGCTTCAGTATCCTGCTAGGTACTCATATCCATAGGAGTCCCTGGTCTCCAGCAATTTAATTATTGACTCGATCTTCTTCTTTTCAGTGCCACGGAGGTGTATTTCAGATAGTAGCCCTAGAAATACATTTTCTGAGAGTGTTATGTGGACCTAGTAGAAATGTAAGTTTTATTTAATTCACTTGCTGCATTTTAAAAAGGACTGTTAAATAGGGTACACATAACTAACTTATCAGTAACAAAAAGATTTTTGTTGCGTACTGAATTTATAACCTCGACCTTGCGACTTCGCCCAACTCCACTGAAACTCCGACAAAAAAAAAAAAAAAAAAAAAGGAACGCTTCGAGTGGCATTCCTGACGGCTTTAAACATCTGCCTTTCGGCTACTCTATCTCACCATACGTTACTCGATGGTCCCAGTTGTGCCCCTGTGTTACAATAGGAATCCCGTCTAACAAGGAACAGCCGCAGACGGGTTGCCTACTACTACGTGTCTGTCTGCTGGCGCGGCCCATTACGCTGGCGGCCCCCTGACCTGGCGGGGTCGCGTTACGCCAGCACCCATTAGCTGCCGTCACTCCTAAACTCGCCCAGCACCAACGGCACAAGTGCTGCCCACTGTTTCGCCGTTCTACTTACGCTTTCAGGCAAAACAAACGTACACACACACACACAGCAAAGACGAGGGGCGTCCAATAACTACAGCGACATATTTCTCTTCCGATACCATGTGGTTTTACTCGAGATTACGATAACCATATCATTGCCCACTCTTTTGGCTAAAAAATCCTATTTTCAACATAATCTCCGTCCAACGCGGCAGCCTTACGCGACGTTACTGGGAGAGCCTGTATGCCCGCAGGGCACCGCTCTATTGGTCGATGTCGGAGCCAACGCCTTGCTGCATGAATAACATTCCCATCATCCACGTGTTTCTCCCTTTGGAGTGCAGCCTTCACTGGGCCAGACGGATGGAAGTCGGACGGTGTGAGATCCAGGCTGTTGGGTAGGTGAGGAAGAACAGTCCAACCAAGTTCCGTGAGCTCCTTTGATGTGCGCAGACGTGTGTGAGGCCTTCCATTGTTATGGAGACGGAGAAGTCCGGTTGTGTTTTTGTGACGACGAACACGCCGAAGTCGTTTCTTCAGTTTCTTGAGAGTAGCACAAAACAGTTCAGTGTTGATCGTTGCACTATGAGAGAGGCCGTCAAACAGAATAACTCCTTCAGAGTCTCAGTAGACCTTCGCCATGACGTTACCGACTGAGGGTGAGGCTTTGAACTTTTTCTTCAGAGGAGAGATGGTGTGGCGCTACTCCATGGATGGCCGTTTTGTTTTCGATTCGACGTATTGAACCCAAGTATCATCATCGGTGACGATGTTCGACAAAAAAATTGTCACGATCGGCCTCGTCCCGCGCAAGCAGTTCCGCACAGCTGATCCTGTCTGCTGTTAGGCGACAAGGAACCCAGCGGAAACAAACATTTGAGTACCCTAACTGGTTCCGCCCGGCGGATTTGTGTCGAGGTCCGGTGAACCGGCCAGTCTGTGGATGGCTTTTAGGCGGTTCTCCATCTGCTTCGGCGAATGCGGGCTGGTTCCCCTTATTCCGCCTCAGTTACACTATGTCGGCGATTGCTACGCAAACAAGTTCTCCACGTACGCGTACACCACCATTACTGTACCACGTAACACTCGTCTGGTGTGAGACGTTCCCTGAGTTCCGTGTGGGGCGGCGAAGGGGTGAAGTGGACTGCGGTAGTCGTCGTGGGGTTGTGGACCACTGCGGATGCGGCGGGGACGGAGCCTCTCCGTCGTTTCTGGGTCCCCGGTTCACATACTATACAATACAATACCCCAACTGGTGGACGAAAGGGTCAACACTACCAACAGAGACATCCAGAGAGAGAATATCCCCACGTTCCAATATTGCAGGAGCGACATCTGTGTGCGACCGGCCGGCACGCGACAAATCGGACAGCTATGGGTGACCGTGTTGCAAAGATTATTCACTGCCAGGTCCTCCATAGACATTTGCAGGCGCCTATGAATATCTGCGATGCTCTGCTTTCCCCCCTAAAAACTCAATTACAGTTCTCTACTTGGAACGCACCTTCATTACAGACGTCAGTTTGAAGATTACGTGTAAAACTGTCACCTCTCGGAATTTGTTGGAACTATAGGTGCTGAGGCGTTATTATTCCACGATGTCCCACAACAAATTTTGCGTTTTTCAACCGAAATTGGCTGAGAATAAAAGTGTTGCATTACTTATTGTGCGTACCTCGTAGCTGGTGCACCAAACTTTGACGGTCAAAACTAAACCATATAGGGTCAAAAAGGAACCAAAAATAATGGAAGACCAGGACGGAAGTGCTTGAATAAAACGTGACTAAGTCAGATTTTGCAGTTTTTCTCCTCTAGTGTGCTACCACTACGTCGAAGAAGCAAGGCTCAGGACTGGGATTAAAATTCAACGTGAAAGGATGTCAGTAATGAGATTCGCTCATGACATTTCTATCCCCTCTAAAAGTGAAGAATATTACATAACCTGTTCTATAAATTGGTGTAATGAGCACAGAATGTGGACTAACAGAAAAGAAATTACCGATGAATCTGTTAAAACTGGGTACCCGCAGACAAAATTAAGCAATTGTGCCACTTCGGAAGAGAAATGACGCTCCATGAACGATGCGAGGAGGATATAAGAAGCAAGTTTACACTGACAAAGTGGGCATTCTTCGCTGAAAGAATCCTGTTAATATCAAAAACAGGCCTTAAATTGAGGAATAAGTTTCACGAATTTACGTCTGGAGTGAACCAGTGTGTGAAAATAGAAGAACAAGAGAATCGAAACGTTTTTAGACATGGTCTTTAGAAGGGTGGTGGATATGAAGTTTTCTGATGTAAGAAATGAGGAAGTTGAGTAGTGAACAGTCGAGGAAAAGCAAATGAGGAAAATTGTATCTAGTAGAAAGGATAGAATGATACGATTACTCTCGTGGTACTACATGGAAAAGTACAGGGTAAAAACTGTAGGGGGCAGGAATACATCCAACAAATAACTGAAGACGTTGGTTGTAGGTACAATTCTGAGATGAGGAGATGTTGGCCCAAGAGAGCGAGTCGGATGAAGCACAAAAAAAGGAAATATTTGACGCTGAGCAGTGACTGAATTTGGTATAGTGATTTTACGAGGCGACATTCTTGTTTTACGTTGTTTCGATGTTCTCGACGCAGTAGCTTCACACCTCAAACTGTAGAGATGACTGCATCCAATGTCATCGTCAGGTACTAATTGCTGTAACTGACGCTAATACTTTATAGTTTAAGAGTTAGCCGAATTACGTCTTCGCGACCGTATGCAAAGGCTACAGCATTCATATATGCCAGCAGAAATCATGATGATGTTTTCGTTGGAAAATAGCTTGTAGAGACATCGACCTTGCCGAAAAGCTAACAACCTGACGTATTGCTCTATAGTCTCTCACTATCGAGCACCTGCATGCCCAGGTAAAATAGTTGTTGCATAATCTGATCTCAATAGTTGTTAAAATAGTTGTTGCATAATCTGATCTCAGTTCTTTTATTACAGATTCGCACTTGTTAGACGCGTAGTTTAAGTGTCTTTGTTTTGTCAAGCGTAAATCCATGACTGTGAGGCAGTTGAATCTCGTGGCCTTGCGCATCTTGTACTTTTGTCTATGGTCACATACAGCGTAAGGCAACTAGACAAACTAAAATATATCCAGAAGAGCCAAAATACAAACTGGGGGTGCGGTTTCAGATAAGTTATAGCGGGCAGTGTGGCGAATTTTGTGACGTATGCAAGTTATTTTTAACGTTTGTAACTACCTAATTAAGACACGGACTTTTTTAAAAAAATATATAGTCTCTCTGAAATGCTATGGAAAGTAGTGTACACAAAGGCGGCCTTTACGACAGGTCGTCTTAGTTGCTGGGCTGTATGGTCGTGGTCCATGAAACATTTTCCTTCCTGACGTTTCGCCCAGACCTGCTTTGGACATCTTCATGGGTGCTCCAGACTCCGCTAAAATGCAGGGCTACTACGAATGATTCAGTCGCTCTCATATTTTCAAATGGTTCAAATGGCTCTGAGCACTATGGGACTCAACTGCTGAGGTCATTAGTCCCCTAGAACTTAGAACTAGTTAAACCTAACTAACCTAAGGACATCACAAACATCCATGCCCGAGGCAGGATTCGAACCTGCGACCGTAGCGGTCTTGCGGTTCCAGACTGCAGCGCCTTTAACCGCACGGCCACTTCGTCCGGCTTCATATTTTCCAAAGTATTGTATGTAAAAATACGATAGACGCATAAATAGAGGCGTAAAGTCACCACACTTGCATTTTCCACTCCACTGATGCCCTGTAAGTGCCCTCTGGTCACACGACGCAAGGCCAACTGTGGTCTACTCCATGACTTTCGTAGCAACATTCCCAATAGTCACCATAGCCGCATTGATACTTGCTCTGAGCTGTTCCAGTGTTCTTGGCAGTGACGGTAAATGAGCATGTACCCTGAAAGAAAAACGGCGCAAGTCGTTAGGTCAGATGATCTGGACGCGCCAAAAGAACATTCACCATTACGCCTAACCCAGCGATGCCGAAGTGCGTCGTGTAGGTAACGACTAACACCGGTGCTCTAGTGATCCGGTGCCCCGTCGTGTTGGAAGATGAAATTGTCTGAATTAGCAGCCAGCTGTATAAACCACCACAACTGCAACGTATCACGGTAAGAGAAACGTGTCACTGTCTTCTCACACAAGGAAAAACAGCGTGTGACACTGCACAGAAAACATTACCCTTTGACGAATCTCGTTCATGCGCCACAATTTCCTGAAGATTTTCAGTATCCCACACTCTCACATTGCAGCGAACAGTTTTTGCATATAAATGGAAGATCGCTTAGTCGCTGAATATCAGCTTGGAGGCTAAGTGTTCATCCTCAAGTGCTTCCTGCATTGTGATGCAAAATTGAAGGCGCCGAGCTGCAGACGGTGCGCTTTGAAGTGCAACAGCTGTCGCAAAACTTCCACGCAGTCTGCTGCAGTATTCCAAGGAGCGCTGATTTTTTGAATTGCATACGAAACTTTCCCTCATTCTCTCCACGGCTGAATCTGGCACACATGGTCGGCCGGAAGTTTTCAGTTAACAGAGAGAGTACCACTGTCCCTAAATTGTCGATGCCAACGCTCAACGCTCTGTTTACGTTGCGGTTCTTTTCCAAAATTCCTTCTGAATGCGTGCTGCGCTGCTATAACAGACAAACATGGGGCATATTAGAACACACAATAACTGTTTTCTTGCGTTGTCCGCCATTTTATCTAGACATTGCACTTGTAACGGCGACTGGTAGAAACGTAGTACTTTGGAAAATGTTGGGAATGCAGAAGGACGGCGTAGGTTATCTTCAATCAGAAAGATTCCCAGCAATTAGTAGTACAATGGTATTTATTAAACATGAAGACATACTCGACTTAAATTATGCTTCTTCTTGTGAAATGTTCAGCAGAATTAGACGTTTGATATTATTACGACTCCTGAAAAATATCAAAGTCGTGTCACTCTGCCTCTGCGTGATGCCTATGTAGAGCCCAGAGCCGGCCTACGGGGCCTGAGTTTTGGGAGACGATGGACGAACACTGCAGCTTGTAGACTCGGCGGTAACTGGGGACTGTACACATCTCGGCGCACTGAAGAGAGCTCAGTGCTCCGGTATTTAACGGAGCATCGACCAATCTATATCCAGACACGTGATGGCCATGGGTTGGCAGCTGCAGCCCGTGGCGGACCTCTGTATTGTTCGTACTGTAAACCCATACAGCTGCTGCGTTGCGAGTGTTTCGACCGTGGCTAATCAATTGTGGTGCGAACTCTCTGGAGTCGTGAGTACTGCCACCACAGAAAATATGTACACACATCAAAAAAAGTTTTGCATCACCCCGATTCCCAGAACTCCTGAAGATTAGACGTTCACTGTGGATATCGTATCACGGACACAGTCCGTTTGACTGGTCAGAGAAGTCACTAAAACCGCCCAAACATGTAAACAACCATGCTTGAGTGGCGCCTATTTGACGGAGGAGGTCCGACAGCCGATCAGTCCCAGTCATTCCACCGGGAAGGAGGTACAGGGGCCGGCCGAAGTGGCCGTGCGGTTAAAGGCGCTGCAGTCTGGAACCTCAAGACCGCTACGGTCGCAGGTTCGAATCCTGCCTCGGGCATGGATGTTTGTGATGTGTTTAGGTTAGTTAGGTTTAACTAGTTCTAAGTTCTAGGGGACTAATGACCTCAGCAGTTGAGTCCCATAGTGTTCAGAGCCATTTGAACCATTTTGAGGTACAGGGCCTGGAGGTAGTTCAACCATGCCTAGACGGTAAATACCGCTGTTCGATCGCGTCCGCATTGTTACTTTGTGCCAGGAAGGTCTATGGGAAGTGTCCAGGAGTCTCGAAGTGAACCAAAACGATGCTGTTCGGAACTGGAGGAGATACAGAGACAGGAAGTGTCGATGACATGCCTCGCTCAGGCCGCCCAAGGGCTACTACTGCAGTGGATGACTGCTACATTCGGATTATGGCTCGGAGGAACCGACAGCAACGCCATCATGTTGAATAATGCTTTTCGTGCAGCTACAGGACGTTGTGTTACGACTCAAACTGTGCGCAATAGGCTTCATGAGGCACAGCTTCACTCCCGACTCCATGGCGAGGCCCATCTTTGCAACCACGACAGCATGCAATGCGGTACAGATGGGCCCAACAACATGCCGAATGGACCGCTCAGGATTGGCATCACGTTCTCTTCACCGATGAGTGTTGCACATGCCTTCAACCAGGCAATCGTCGGAGACGTGTTTAGAGGCAACCTGGGCTGGATGAGCGCTTTAGACACACTGTCCAGCGAGTGCAGCAAGGTGGAGGTTTCCTGATGTTTTGGGGTGGCATTGTGGATGGCGCTGGTGGTCATGGAAGGCGCCGTAACGGCTGTACGATTCGTGAATGCCATCCTGCGACCGATAGTGCAACCATATCGGCAGCACATTGGCGAGGCATTAGTCTTCTTGGACGAATTCGCGCCCCCATCGTGCACATCTTGTGAATGACTTTCTTCAGGATAACGACATGGCTCGGCTAGAGTGGCCAGCATGTTCTCCAGACATGAACCCTATCGAACAGGCCTGGGATAGATTGAAAAGGGCTGTTTATGGACGACGTGACCCACCAACCACACTGAGGGATCCACGCCGAATCGCCTTTGATGAGTGGGACAATCTGGACCAACAATGCCTTGATGAACTTGTGGATAGTATGCCACGATGAATACAGGCATGCGTCAATGTAAGAGGGCGTGCTACTGGCTATTAGAGGTGTGTACAGCAATCTGGACCACCACCTCTGAAGGTCTCGCTGTATGGTGGTAGATCATGCAACGTGAGGTTTTCATGAGCAGTAAAAAAAACTCCAGTGGAAGACTCTGCAGGAGAGACGCTCAGTAGCTCGGTACGGGCTTTTGTTAAAGTTTCGAGAATATACCGTCACCGAAGAGTCAAGCAGTATATTGCTCCCTCCTACGTATATCTCGCGAAGAGACCATGAGGATAAAATCAGAGAGATTAGAGCCCACACAGAAGCATACCGACAATCCTTCTTCCCACGAACAATACGAGACTGGAATAGAAGGGAGAACCGATAGAGGTACTCAGGGTACCCTCCGCCACACACCGTCAGGTGGCTTGCGGAGTATGGATGTAGATGTATATGTAGATGAAATGATGTTTATGTTGATCTCTATTCCAATTTTCTGTACAGGTTCCGGAACTCTCGGAACCGAGGTGATTAAAAACTTATATTGATGTGTGTATGAGTCTGAGAAAAAATGAATCATTTATAGTTTCTCTGTAGTAGAAAGTCCCATTGAAAAAACTCAGCATCAGGATTCAGTAGCTATAAATGTTAAAAATTACTTGTGCGCGCCAGAAAATTCGACACATTGTCCGCTATATCCGCATAATAAATTTGGGATGGCCTGTCTTACGTAGCTGCCTCACGTGTGATAAAATGTCAGCAGAGTATCGGTTAAAATGACGGCCCAGTTTCATTTACGAAAGCGGGCTACTGTTAATAATAGAGAAGTCATCGCACGGTTCAGAACCCATTTAAACATCACGTAACAAGTAAGCAGACAAATGTTTATGCAGTTACTGGATTTGCTCACAGGCCGGCCGTTGTGACCGAGCGGTTCTAGGCGCGTCAGTCTGGAACTGCGCGACCCCTACGGTCGCAGGTCGAAATCCTGCTCGGGCATGGATGTGTGTGATGTCTTTAGGTTATGTAGGTTTAAGTAGTTCTAAGTTCTAGGGGACTGATCACCTCAGAAGTCCCATAGTGCTCAGAGCCATTTCAACCATTTGACTCGCTCACACAACGCGCCGTCTGGGGTAGCTCAGACCGCGATCTCTGGAGTACATTGAACCTCGCAGCATTGCGAAGGCGTTCCTCTGTGAGCTGCCGGCCGCGCTTATGTGCGTTTCGTGGGTGAGGAATGACAGCTGTCGCGCTCCCCTGGCACCCTCGCATACCTTCGGGACGCGACTTGCGCCAGCGCGCTTGCGCAAGGGGCGCCGTTCCTGCCGGCCCTAGTTCTGCCCGGCAGATTTATCCCGCGTCTCTTCCCGGGAAGAGGCCCCAGATCCGGGTCGCCGGCTTTGTCTGCCAGCTGCTGCCGCGAAGAGCTCGCCCGGCCCGGCACGCGAGCTGCGAGGAGCTTCGCTTGCGGTCCTGCAATTAGTTCGGCCACAGCCACAGCCGCATCCGCCCACGCACCGCCGTATCCCGGTCGCCATCAGCCGTCGGGACGCGTCGAGGAGCGCCGCCGCGCGCTCTCACGCCGAATGCTTCCCAAGCTGCTAGCCTCACCTTCACAATAGCCTCTCTACCTTTGCCTGGCCGACAAAGAACCCAAACTAACCGGCGTTACACTGACTTCAGAAGTGCCGAGCAATTTTCTAACAAGGGAACCTCCCCATCGCACCCCCCTCAGATTTAGATATAAATTGACGCAGTGCATAGGCCTTGAAAAACTGAACACAGATCAATCGAGAAAACAGGAAGAAGTTGTGTGAAACTATGAAAAAATAAGCAAAATATACAAACTGAGTAGTCCATGTGTAAGATAGGCAACATCAAGGACAATCTCAGCTGAGGAGCGCCGAGGTCTCGTGGTTAGAGTAAGCAGCTGCGGAGTGAGAGGTCCTTGGTTCGAATCCTCCCTCGGGTGAAAATTTTACTTTATTTATTTTCGCAAAGTTACGATGTGTCCCTTCGTTCATTGACGTCTCTGTTCACTGTAATAAGTTAAGTGTCTGTGTTTTGCGACCGCACCGCAAAACCGTGCGATTAGTAGACGAAAGGACGTGCCTCTCCAACAGGAACCGAAAACATTTGATCGCACGGTCATAGGTCAACCGATTCCTCCACAGGAAAACACGTCTGATATATTCTATACGACACTGGTGACGGCATGTGCGTCACATGACAGGAATATGTTGTCGACCCACCTAACTTGCACACTTGTCGAATGGGTAAAAAGATTCTTCTACCTTGCCCGATTTAGGTTTTCTTGTGGATGTGATAATCACTCCCAAAAAAGTGATGAGAACTTAAAGAGTTTGTCACATAAACTGCAACAAATGAATGCAACAGTTTCACAGTCGCACAGTTTTCCCTCTGCTCTGTCAAAACATATGTTTTTTACGTTTTCAACGTGTAGAGCGTCAAATCCTGCATATGTCCAAGCAAATCTAAACATGTCCTGGAATTTTGGAGAGCGAAGTTGATTATGTGTGACTGCCTAAACTTTAATAATTGTCTGAAAATAAAAAATTAAACTTTTCACTCGTGGGCAGATTTGAACCAAAGACCTCTCGTTCCGCAGTTGCTCACGCTAACCACGGGACCATGGCGCTCGCAAGCTGATACTCTCCTAGATGTTGCATACCTTGCGCATGACCTACTCAGTTTGTATATTTTGCTTATTTTTTTCATAGTTCCACACAACTTCTTCCTGTTTTCTCGTTTGATCTGTGTTCCGTTTTTCAAGGCCTATCCACTGTGCCAACTTATAACTAAATCTGAGGGGGGTGCGATGGGGAGGTTCCCTTGTAAGGAGATGCCCATTAGTTATATGAGTTCAAAATGGGGAGACGGATGTTTTAAATTCTCACCAAATACAGGGTCGTCCATTGATAGTGACCGGGCCAAATATCTCACGAAATAAACATCAAACGAAAAAACAACAAAGAACGAAACTCGTCTAGCTTGAAGGGGGAAACCAGATGGCGCAATGGTTGGCCCGCTAGACGGCGCTGCCATAGGTCAAACGGATATCAACTGGGTTTTTTAAATAGGAACCCCCATTTTTTATTACATATTCGTGTAGTACGTAAAGAAATATGAAAGTTTTAGTTGGATCACTTTTTTCGCTTTGTGATGGATGGCGCTGTAATAGTCACAAACGAGTAAGTACGTGATATCACGTAACATTCCGCAAGTAAGGACGGTATTTGCTTCGTGATACATTACCCGTGTTAAAATGGACCGTTTACCAATTGCGGAAAAGGTCGATATCTTGTTGATGTATGGCTATTGTGATCAAAATGCCCAATGGGAGTGTGCTATGTATGCTGCTCGGTATCCTGGACGACATCATCCAAGTGTCCGGACCGTTCGCCGGATAGTTACGTTATTTAAAGAAACAGAAAGTGTTCAGTCACATGTGAAACGTCAACCACGACCTGCAACAAATGATGATGCCCAAGTAGGTGTTTTAGCTGCTGTCGCGGGAATCCGCACATCAGTAGCAGACGAATTGCGCGAAAATCGGGAATCTCAAAAACGTCGGTGTTGAGAATGCTACATCAACATAAAAAAAAAATGGTTCAAATGGCTCTTAGCACTATGGACTCAACTGCTGTGGTCATAAGTCCCCTAGAACTTAGAACTACTTAAACCTAACTAACCTAAGGACAGCACACAACGCCCAGCCATCACGAGGCAGAGAAAATCCCTGACCCCGCCGGGAATCGAACCCGGGAACCCGGGCGTGGGAAGCGAGAACGCTACCGCACGACCACGAGATGCGGGCCTACATCAACCTCGATTGCACCAGGAATTGCATGGCGACGACTTTGAACTTCGTGTACATTTCTGCCACTGGGCACAAGAGAAATTACGGGACGATGACAGATTTTTTGCACGCTCTCTATTTAGCGACGAAGCGTCATTCACCGACAGCGGTACGGAAAATCCACGATGGCTGCGACAAGTGGAACATCAGCGACCCTGGCGGGTTAATGTATGGTGCGGCATTACTGGAGGAAGGATAATTGGCCCCCATTTTATCGATGGCAATCTAAATGGTGCAATGTATGCTGATTTCCTACGTAATGTTCTGCCGATGTTACTACAACATGTTTCACTGCAGGACTGAATGGCGATGTACTTCCAACATGATGGATGTCCAGCACATAGCTCGCGTGCGGTTGCAGCGGTATTGAAAAGCATATTTCATGATAGGTGGATTGGTCGTCGAAGCACCATACCATGGTCCGCACGTTCACCGGATCTGACGTCCTCGGATTTCTTACTGTGGGGAAAGTTGAAGGATATTTATTATCGTGATCCACCGACAACGCCTGACAACATGCGTCAGCGCATTGTCGATGCATGTGCGAACATTACGGAAACCGAATTACTCGCTGTTGAGAGGAATGTCATTACACGTATTGCCGAATGCATTGAGGTGGACGGTCATCATTTTGAGCATTTATTGCATTAATGTGGTATTTACAGGTAATCACGGTGTAACAGCATGCGTTCTCAGAAATGATAAGTTCACAAAGGTACATGTATCACATTGGAACAACCGAAATAAAATGTTCAAACGTACCTACGTTCTGTATTTTAATTTAAAAAACCTACCTGTTACCAACTGTTCGTCTAAAATTGCGAGTCATATGTTTGTGACTATTACAGAGCCATCTGTCTCACAAAGCGAAAAAAGTGGTCCAACTAAAACATTCCTATTTCTACACGAATATGTAATTAAAAAATGGGGGTTCCTATTTTTTTTAAAGCAGTTGATATCCGTTTGACCTATGGCAGCGCCATCTAGCGGGCCAACCGTAGCGCCATCTGGTTTCCCCCTTCAAGCTAGACAAGTTTCGTTCTTTGTAGTTTTTTCGTTTGACGCTTACTTCGTGAGATTTTTGGCCCGGTCACGATTAATGGACCGCCCTGTACACATTATTATAACGTATAACATTTTGTTCTACGTAGTTAATTCTGAGCATAGACAATATTAAAGTGCACGTCAATTTTGCGTGGCTTCTCTGAACTGAGTTGAAAGCTCCCCGATTTGAAACAAGTACCGCACAGGTGTTCTCTACCGCACAGGTCGAAATCACGCCAACGCGTATGAAGCCGATGTTATTGTGTTCTACATCAATTTGCATCAAAACTTTTACAATTCATATACAAAGCGGCATCGGACAAGTCTTAACACACGTGCTAGCAAGAAGGTAATCGCTTGTGGAGGGAAGCTAAGCTCAAGTTCGCCGATAAAAGTTCTCTTAGTGATAATGTAAATCAAGAGATTGAAAAAATACATAACCGTACGGTTCCAAAGGAAGGCACAAACAATGTTGTCTTTTGTATGCAACGTAAGTGAAGGCTGAATGACATTTAATGTATACAATATACTAATAAAAGCTCATTTTTTTAAGGGTCCGTCAAAATGGTTAATACTGTTTTCGTGGAGCCTGTTTCTCTCTCTCTCTCTCTCTCTCTCTCTCTCTCTCTCTCTCTCTCTCTCTCTGTCTGTCTGTCCATCCTTCTGAATACTACACAGGGCTGACCTGTTTAAAATAAAATGTTCTTAATCACGTGTTAAAAAGTCTGTTTAAAACGCTTTATATATGAAACATTGTTTTGTTAAGATTTTTAATCAATGTTTATAACTGATTTAAAACTTTAGATTTTTACGTACTTTTACTCAACTACGGGTGAACCTCACGTGAATGGGATTGGAGTGTAGGTCCCACCACATCTCATCAAGGGGACAGGGGAGGGGGCCCAAACCTTAAAGAAAACCCCTCAGGTAATTACTAGACATCTTCTAAGGACGTGGGTTTTGTATTCGATGGAAAGGCGCTCAGATTCCGCGCGGGCATTTATGTCATACAGGGACCACCATGGAACAGGGAGATTTCAAAAACTATGAGGGGCAGTCATCATCTCAAAAAAATTTAAGTTGCTAACATAAAAGCTTCTGACATTCTAAGCTCTTTTGTACATATTTATCATTCAATGCGAAACATTTTTCCCAACGATGGATGGCATGGCAGATTCGATTAGATGTATTTTCGTTCCAATTGATCCATAGTGAGGAGATCTTCTTGGATTTGGAACTTATCAGTAAACAAGATAACATAATAAACAGTTACAAAATAAGAACAGATATTCTAATGTACCTTCCACAAATCCCAACTGAAACTGCCGTTGTGGATATTGAATCGATAAAAAAATCTTTAGCATATTTACGTTTAAAAGGATATAAAATTTCGGCAAATATTAAATGTTCCTAGGCTACTGTAGCCACGCATCATCAAATAAAAAAATAAATAAAAAAACATTTTACAGAACTTATTTACAATGATCACATTACTGCACAAAATTTTAACAGAAGCCAGATTGTACACAATATCCACATTATGTAATATTATTAACAGCAAACACGCATCGATCGGTTCTGCTAAGAAATTGATCAATGGAGTAGGAGGAGATGGCTCCTAATAAATCACTTAGACTGTTTTCAAACTGCACTTTATTATTAGTCAAGCTTTCTATGGCTGCCGGCATGTTATTGAAAATGTGTATTGCTGAATGGTGGGCACCTTTCTAAACCAAAGGGAATGGCTTTAAATCTTTGTGAAAGCTATTCCTATTTCAGGTATTGATTCCATGAACTGAGATTCTAGTTCGAAAAAAGAATATATGTTTTAATGAGTAAATTCATTAAGGAATAAATATACTGGGAAGCAGTAGTTCGTACCCCAAGTTCCTTAGACAACCCTCTACAAGACGTTCTTAAATTCACACCACAAATGAGACGTATTGCTCGTTTTTGGGTTTGGAAAAATTTAGCTTGGTTTACTGTGTTACCCCAGAACATAACTCCCGTTTGACATTATTAAATCAAAGTAAGCATAGTACGCTAGAGGCTTTAATTTTATAACACCTATGTCTGACAAGATTCGCCTAGCAAACAGAAGTTTTTTAGGCCTTCAGCAGTTTAGTGGCATTCTCCTCCCACTTAAATTTATTATCAGGTTTAGCCACGGAGATCTTCATTGTAGAAGTGTAATTCTGGAAATGCCTGCAATTGAATGTTTTATTTATTTCAAGCAAAGAAGAAGTCAGGGGTTGCAATATGAGGAGAATACGGGTATGACGCAAAATATGATAGCCCAAAGAAGCAGCATGTGCATGCAGGATGAGCTGGGGCGTTGGTGTGTTGCAAGAGCACTCCCCTTTTGGACAGCATCCCGCGACGCTTTGTCTTGATAGTCTCCCGCGATCTCGCCAGGAAATATCAGTAGTACGCCCCTGTTACAGTTTACCTGTTAGCGCTTTGCCACGATAGTCCCAACAAAAACAGCACCGCCTTTCCCGGTGACGGCTGCGTCTTCGCCGTTTTCAGCAGTGGCGAATCCACATGTTTACACAACTTGCTTTGCTGCTTTGTCTCGCTGTTACTGAGGTTTCGTCCACCGTGATTAGGCGACTTCAGACACAGCCGCGAGACTTCCGCTGTTGCCTCGGTTCGGTGAGCTTCCTGAATGGGCGTGAGCAGCCGCGTAACTCTGCGGGCGGCGACCTTCCTCGTGTTCAAAATGTCGTGCAAGATGTTCACAAAAGATCTGTGTCATTTTCACTTTTTCCACGATCGCCTCGGCTGAGTTACGTCAGTCTTCAAGCATCATTCCTCACGCACAAACCTTGAATCACTTCGTTGTTCGTCGTTCAGGTTTATTGGACCACAGTAACACCTGTGGTCCGTCGTTGCCGTATGTTTCCATCGACTCAACATGTATTGTTGCAGCGCTGTTCCCTTTCAAACGCAGAAAACGAATCAAATTACGACCAGCGGGCTATACAACTTTGTTTTGGCTCTATTAAAATGGTTCAAATGGTTCTGAGCACTATGGGACTTAACTGCTGAGGTCATCAGTCCCCTAGAACTTAGAACTACTTAAACCTAACTAACATAAGGACATCACACACATCCATGCCCGAGGCAGGATTCGAACCTGGTACCGTAGCGGTCGCACGGTTCCAGATTGTAGCTCCTAGAAACACTCGGCCATGGCTCTATTAGCGGTATGTTAGTGTACTGTGGCGCAGGAATTTCAATGTTTACTACGAATGGAGACAGGTACCTGCCACCAAATAGAAAATTAATTACGTAATAAGTAAAATTTTATTACTACTTGCAACTATTGGTTGCAGAAGAATTTTTAAGGCATGGTTATACGCTTAAGAAAAGAAGATCGAAGTATAAGATAATGCCAGAAACCATAGAAAAGGTGAGAACATTCATGTCTTTGGGAAGTCAAAGTGAGAGTGGCGTTGCCGAAAGAGGCATTTCTAAAGCTGAAAAGACTCGTAACTAGTAGATTGAACACAGAATTAAGAAAGCTAATAGTGAGACACCTGATATGAAGCGTTGGCTTATGTGGATCATGAACATGGACACTGAGAAAGAAGGACGATACGAGAATTGAAGCTCTTGAAATGTGGGTATGGTGCAGAATGGATAACACCAGCTGGGCTAGTAAAGTCAGAAATACGGTCGTTCTGACAAGAGTTGGAGATCTGAGGGTGTTCTTCATAGTGAAGGATAGGAAGCTAAACTGGATGGGACATAATTAGAAACGCAGTTGCCTTCTAATATTCTAATAAAGGCGGTAAAAGCTTTTTGCCTGGGAAGGGTAGAAGAAGATACCAGATGACGACGTCAATAGACTGCAAGGAGGGTACCAAAGAGTGAAGAGGAAAGCAGAGGACAGAGAAGCATGGGGGGCTATGTAGTCTAAACCTATCGCAAGCAGATCTCAAGGCAGATAACCAAATGATGATGATTACATGTAAACTGAAAGTGAAGCAATAGCCATTAGAGATACAACAGAAAGACAATTATTTTCTGCAAATGTGTCTGGCGAATGTTCTCCACAGTATGGCATAGTTTGGGGGGGTCTGACCAGGCAGTTCATCCCGATCTCTTGCGACATACTGACATCTAAATTTACAGACTGGATCACAATTAGAGGCTCTATAAACTCTCTCTCTCTCTCTCTCTCTCTCTCTCTCTCTCTCTCTCTCTCTCCTTCTCAGCGGTACTGAACGACCGCCGTGTCATCCTGAGGCGATAGGCGTCACTGGATGCAGATATGGAGAGGAGGGAGGTCAGCACGCAGCTCTCCCGGCCGCTGTTAGTTTTCTTGACTGGAGCCGCCACTTCTCAGTCAAGTAGCCCCTCAATTGGCCTCACAAGGGCTGATTGCGTACAGCTTACCAACAGCGGTCTCCCATCCAAATGATAGCCAAGCCCGACAGCGCAAAACTTCGGTGATCTGATGAGAACCGTTGTTACCACTGCGACAACGCCTTTGGCAAAGGATCTATGAAGAGCCTTACTTGCTAAATAATGGTACATCTTAATTTCACAGCGTAACATTATTACGTCTTTAATACGTACATTTCACCATTCATAGCCCGCATCTCGTGGTCGTGCGGTAGCGTTCTCGCTTCCCACGCCCGGGTTCCCGGGTTCGATTCCCGGCGGGGTCAGGGATTTTCTCTGCCTCGTGATGGCTGGGTGTTGTGTGATGTCCTTAGGTTAGTTAGGTTTAAGTAGTTCTAAGTTGTAGGGGACTGG
The DNA here is from genome assembly GCF_023898315.1 of Schistocerca nitens. NCBI lineage: Eukaryota > Metazoa > Arthropoda > Insecta > Orthoptera > Acrididae > Schistocerca > Schistocerca nitens. Next base: position 749,182,407 of record NC_064618.1, on the reverse strand, counting down.
TGACCATAGATGTTAAGTCCCATAGTGCTCAGAGACATTTGAACCATTTTTTCACCATTCATAAGCAATTGTATAGTGCGCTTTAATGGGGAAGTATCAGTCTTCTGTGAGGCGGCGGGCGGAGCACTATCGGGGAATACACTACAGAGAACAACTGAACGTGTACTTGCACGCTTAGTTAGTGATACTAACCTAATGTGTTAGTGAGAATAAAATAAAACTTCTCAACAGCGTAACTTAACTAACATAATAAAAAAACTAAACTCATTCTTTGTAGTGCGTTGTTGTTCTTTATACTATGTATGATCCGTGTATGTCAACCGAGAAAGCTAACGCAGGTAGCCACGGCACAGGAGTCAGCATGACTCCACACACCTGTCGGTAGCTTCCAGAACCTCATTGACTCTGTTCCTGTAAGTCTCGCTTCCTCGGGCATTTGACAGATGGTCAAAATAATGTGACTGGATCTTACATGTAACACTATTGATTACTAATTGATTGCTCACTGTATGGTATATGACAATCGTTACGGCCAGTACTTGTGTCTGTAGCGACACTGCCGTAAGCCCCCGTTTCTGCATGTGAACTCGTGCACTAGCTCTCCCTTCTACCCTCGTGTAGTCCACTTGTACTCAAAGAGAGATTCAAACGATGAATTTTCAGTTAAATGGGGAGCTGCAGAGACTGGCCAGTCGAATATCCGAAAATATGGAGACGGCGAGTTCAGAGAGACGTCATAGGACCGCTGGCGAGTTTAAAGCGAGTATATAAAGTTCATTTCTGATCTCTGTCAGAAAGTAAAATTGATATACAGAGAAAAGATTAATCGAATAATACCTTTATTTATGATTTGTCTGTTACACGCTATTGTTTCCGCACTGGCTCCTACTCTGTAATCTTTAGAGTTCTCAACTTTCAAATATCGACTGTACATTATCGTGATGTACGGTAGAACATACAGATCCCCGCATTTAAAAATAATTTCTATTCGGCTTTAGCCGTTCAAGCTGAGCAGCTTCTATTAGTGCAGTCGGGTCACTGCAGGGTGGTGGTTACCATCGAGAGAGTGCTGCCTGACTAACATTGTCCTGTGAAACAGATTGAGACAGATAACCCCACAACCTTATCAGACTGTTTCACCAAGACATTTATGCAGAGACTCGATTCAGGTCCAGCGATTAACCTCTTGTTCTGACAGAGGCGCAGCGAAGTCGCATGGGGAGCGTATTCTGAAGTTGCAGCTTAAACTGATGAGCATCGTCTGGCGATGACTTTTTGAGGAGACGAAACTGGTTATCATACCACTTGCGTGACCGGTGGCTGCAAGACAAAGGAACGTTGTCCGCAAGATGGCTACTGTGCTCCGCTTAGGCAGTCGCCTAATATGTGTCGGATACGGAGAGCGCACATCTATATCACTAAATGGTGAACCAGGTAGACAGTAGAACGCTCGTGAACAGGCTTTCGCGAATTCGCGCTGCTGGTAAGAGAAACGTACCGTTACACGTGTATAAAATATGAAATAAAGTGTATGTTAAAGAATCATACGCTGGAAAGTAGTTGTAGACGTAAGTTGGTGTTTCAATAGCATGACTAGGAGACTCGAGCGCGCCCCCGGGGACGCGGATGGCCTTAAGCTGACACTGCTCTCGGCTGTGGCCGTGGCAGCGCGTGTGGAGTGCGTTTTGTTTTGTTTTGTCCCCGTGGACGCCCCGGCGCCGAAGCCGCGACCCCGGGCCACGGCGGCTCGCGACCCCGAGGAGGTGAGCAGGGGTTTCCGCGTTCCTGCCGCTCTGGCGCCGTCATCTGCGAAGCGCTCTGTCATTACCCGCTGCCGACACGGGGGCGCGTTCCGTCCGGGCAGCCTGCAGGCAACCCGCGATTCCCGAGCTGGTTGTGGAGACGCTTTGTTCTGCACCCTCGACGTTGCGGGCGCTAATAAAAGTATTTCGTGTAGGGGTGTGCGTAATGCAGTAGACAGCCGCACTTGCTCTTATTTTGGCAATAGATGTCAGTCACATTTTCACGAACCTCACGTCATAAAAGACATGTTCAGCTGTGCATTGCGCAACTGCTGTTATGGCGCAGGATTTAGGCGGCAATGGAATTTGACTGGGGGCTGTGCACATGCACGCGAAACACAAAGGCCCCGGGCAGTGCCGACTGCTGTGTAAGAGCACAAGTGCACGTGAACACCCTGACTTTGGACACCTTGTGCATGTATTGGTTATTTTTCTTGTTAAACGTGACATAGATGCTGCAGTATGAAAGATACGGCACTTAAATCGCCGCGCTACTGTTCCTCTAGACTCCATGAAACTGGGGAACAGGGTCGTGAGCACACCATCAGTTGTTCGTATTTTAAGTAGCTTTTGCGCATGCGCAACTCGCGTGACGTAATTGCCTTACGGGCCAAATACATTATTATTATTATTATTATTATGTAATATTCTGCCTAGTGGCAGGTCCATGTCTTCGTACGGAGAATTTCTGTCTTCAGCTTCTTCCTTCAGTCTGTTGTATCTCCTTCCATCTTTCATGTCGTCCAGATATTGAATTCTTCTTCTTCCTCGTCCTACGTTTCCTCTGAGTTTCCCTTCGATGACATCATGTCTAAGTACATGTCCAATCCAGTTGGCCTTTCTCTGAAGAATTGTACGCAGAATACTTCTCTTCTCTCCTACTCTTCGCAGTACATCGTCATTTTTTATGCGATCTGCCCACTTGATCTTTTCCATTCTCCTCCAGCACCACATTTCAAAGCTCTGATAAACAATGTGCACTGTTCACGGTGTGGACATGTTGAAACGTCCCCTTTTATCAATTTATACATACGACTGTGCTTATACTGACACACAGTATTTTTAGCGCAACGCAATCTGACTTTCAAAATTCCCTACAAAAGAATGGCCCTGACTAACATTAAACTATACCTTTCACAAATCACTTACCTCACAAAAATCTTCGCTGCTCAAGCTACTGCAATACAGCGAGCGCCACTACTGCCAGCTAAATAAAAGATTCAAACTATGGAAGGCACTAACTACTGATAGGGATAGTTAGCAAATGAAAGATATTAATAGAGAACAAACAATGTATTTACCTTGATATCATCATATATATAGCAGTTCATGACAAATTACAAAACTCTGCCATCTCTCTCCCCACATCCACCACTGCTGGCACCTCACCTCCAACTGACCAACGCTACGCGCTGTTCACAGCCAGCTGCCTAACACTACAATGGCGAGTATTACAACAATGCAAAGCAGCCACAGACTGCACACCGCACAGCCAGTGATTTTCTATACAGAGGTGGCGTTACCAATAAAAAAACCTAAACAGCCTACTTACACAGCCCCCATGCTACCCACAAAAAATTTTACAAATTGGTTTGGGCAGTGCCCAATACAGATTTGAAAAAATTTTTCATAATTACAATAACAAAGAAATCAAATGCACACACTTATTGATACAATGTTGGTCAAAAGCTAAACTTTCTCACAGTCCATAAAGACAGTCCTAATCGTTCATCACAGTAAAATATCAGTGTTTTTCTCAAAGTCTGAGCAGTAAAAGAAAATGCACACGGAAGTAGTGGATTTCCATGCAGTCTTGAAGAAGTAGCGTTGTCCTTCCAACAGAAAGACAGTGCTGACTCTTGACATGCTGACAGGTAATGGGCCACAACAGAGCAAACCCACAGCGGAGTCAATCGAAGTTTTGAAGAATATCGTTTGGTAGGTCATCACAGAGCAGACCCACTGCAGTCCTGGTAGAGATTACGGTACTGGTGGGCCACCAGAGGCGCAGACCCACTGCAGTCCTTGTAGAAATAATGGTACTGGCGGGTCATCAAAGATGCAGACCCACTGTAGTCCTTGTAGAAATGACGGTACTGGTGGGCCACCAGAGGTGCAGACCCACTGTAGTCCTTGTAGAGATGGCCAGCAGCCATCTGTTGTGACTGTGCAGGTACACAATCACCATTGAAGAGTCTTGCGGATAATATAGCAAGTCCATAACCACCACTTGTGCACTCACAAAGTTTTTGGAATTGTCCTTAGAACCAGCAATGCTGTTATCCAGTCCCTTGCTGAATTATTAACACACGTGCAAACACTAACAGTCCCTACTTCTCACATATTGTCCATATACTATGACCAACAGAAACCTGTGCAGTGAGATGTAGCTTACAAGTTACTTAATTTGATGAACTGCTGTCAATTACAATTTTATAACATGAGAATACAATTACAAAGATACGAGTTATAGTATGCTGAGTTATGAATTTTACGACGCAGTAATCTTTTTGAGGCGCCGAGAGTAATAATGGCCTAAAGCACGTCACCGGTGATTGTGAGATTTAGCATTTATTCATGACTTTAAAATCTGTTGACCTTATGGTGAGTCAGGTTATTTGTGCTGTAGGCCCACATTGTATATATGAAAATTCACGAAAAGCTATATCACTGGTTTTCTCATATTTACTTAAATGTGGGATCGGCGGCAGTGTGCTTTATTTTGTGTAGTCTCGTTGTCACTGTACGATTGTATCACGGGAAAAAAAGGAGAGGATGCTGTTTGTTGGCCGGTATCCTGTTTCTACAACACAACTGCTCCCATTTACTAACAGGGTTCCGTTTTACTCATAAGAACAAGAAGTTACTTAAGATAGTCCATGTGTTGTAGTACAAGCTCTTCTGTAAAAATTCACGACAGCCTCACTGCTGGTGAAGTACAAATCTCACTTTGTACACTACCCTAGTCGCTAGGTACTGACTGACTCTGAGCTGGAGGCTGAGCTAACTGCGACTGCCACTGAGCTGCGACTGATGACTCATTGACTCACTGGATTACTGACTGACTGACTGGTCCCTCCGGTCCGCTACGGCGGTCTAGATACTGCAGTCGAAGGGCGTTGGCGGCGCGTTGCTACCGAGTATGTCTTTGGCCCCCCTCTCCTGATAGGCTCTCTTGCTCCAGAGCTTACTATCGATCTTCTCGCAGCCTCTTTGCCAACCGGAGTGCCGGCGACAGCTTACGCCAGCACACTTTAGGCCTTGGTCGATCTCAGCGCCTCGTTTGTATTCTAGTTAAGCGTCCAAGTTAGTAGACATTACTAATTGAGTTTAATTAATCCATAAACGACGCTTTGTGTTTGAAGTTGGTTGTTTACTGTGCAAATCAGCTTTGGTGTGCAGTGTAAACGTGAACTGATTTGAGTCTGTTTTAAATACAAACAGAAAAGTAAGGCCATGAGTACGGGCCGCTAGTTGTGCATCGGTAGCTCAGTCGGTAGAGCACTTGCCTGCAAGAGGCAAAGATTCCGAGTTCGAGTCTCGGTATGGCACATGGCTTTAATCTGCCAGGAAGTTTCATATGAGCGCACACTCCGCTGCAGACTGAAAAGCTCATTCTAGGAACAGAAAAGTAAAATACCACGAAAAGTTAGCTGCAAAGGAACTATGGCCTCCGAGAACAGATTCTTTGACTGAGAGAGTAACGAAATGAAACAAGCGTGACTACAAACGAACATTTAACAAGGAAGTGTACAGTTAGCACAAGTTGTTGTGTGGTTGCAGCGTAAGAATATCTGATTCTCAGCCCAGAAGTAAATTCGTGAACTAATACATCCGTTAGGAATGTTGTACATTTGTCTGAAAAAATCGAAAAGCACGAAAACTCCCACTTCCCGGAAAAATGCGAAATTGAGAGTTGCGAAAGCTGACACACTATTTTGCTTATTGCATTAAACTGTACTTAATTCTGTATAGCCGCGCGGGGTAGCCGCGCCGTCTAGGGCGTCTTGTCACGGTCTGCGCGGAACCCCCCGCCGGAGGTTCGAGTCCTACGTCGGGCGTGGGTCTGTGTGTTGTCCACAGCGTACGTTATTTTAAGTTAGATTAAGTAGTGTGTAAGTCTAGGGACCGAGGACCTAAGCAATTTGGTCCCATGGTAACTTTCCACAAATTTACATTTACAATTATGTACAAAACAATAAAATTAAACAAAAACAGTTCTTTATTTTGTCAGATAACTTACGTGTATTATTATTTCTTTCCTTTCGCAGACGTTATGTCTGGTTAAAAATGGAAAGTTGGGTTGTTTTGGGGAAGGAGACCAGACAGCGAGGTCATCGGTCTCATCGGATTATGGAAGGATGGGGAAGGACTTTGGCCGTGCCCTTTGAAAGGAACCATCCCGGCATTTGCCTGGAGCGATTTAGGGAAATCACGGAAAACCTAAATCAGGATGGCCGGACGCGGGATTGAACCGTCGTCCTCCCGAATGCGAGTCCAGTGTCTAACCACTGCGCCACCTCGCTCGGTAAATGGAAAGTGACGCAGACCTTGATCAAAAGGGACTTCGTTTTAATTGTACGGTATATGTTACGTTGCATTTAGGAACTTTCGGGTAATTGAACATGTATCAATAATTACAGTTTTCTGTAGTTGTATGTATACGTTTGGCTGTAGCTGTATTGCGTTGATTTACTGGTGGATATTGTGTGGTATGACTCCTGTAGTTGATAGTATAATTGGTATAATGTCAACTTTATCCTGATGCCATATGTCCTTGACTTCCTCAGCCAGTTGGATGTATTATTATTATTATTATTATTACTATTACTGTTCTTATTATTATTGGCAGTGGCTTTAGTTGTATAAACTTGTTGATAAGTATTACTGTTATACAACAGATACTATTAGTTTTACACTCCCAAATATATATGAATATAAAAATTTGTGAACACACAGAATGTATATTCACGAGCTGCCACTGGTTCCGAGTTCGAGTCTCGGTCCCGCACACAGTATTAATCTGCCATGAGGTTTCATATCAGCGCACAGTCCGCTACATAGTGATAAATTCATTCTGGCAGCTTCATTCTTTCTTCAGTTTCAGATTGCTACAGGAATGACAACTCGGTAACGTGTTTCAGTGGTGCTGAATCACTACGAATGCTGTACCTAAAACGCGTTTTTACAGTGCCTGCCAAGAACGCAAGTCGGGTGGTCCATCGCTCTCCAGACAGGATGTAGACAAGCAAATGGTTAGTTATTGCCCTCGCCGAGAATAATTTCCCTTTAGTCAAGGATGGTCGCTACAAAAACACGGCTTTCACGAAGTTGTTAACAGCACTTTCAATCACGCCTCGTAAATTTAATCGCCTTTGATTTGTGGGACACTTGCCACATTACTCCCCCGCATAAACTACAGTTGTTTGGTTCACGGCACTTCTACTACGCTCGCTTCGTCGGATGTTGAGGAGTCTCCGTGAACTGGCGAAACGATGTAGATAAATGTTTGGTGATCGTTTTCCCCCGTACGGTTACGCGGGAGGAAAATGTGAGCTCACGGAATGGTGATAGTTCCGGAGCGCTGTAGACAAAATATGAGACTGCTAGTTACACACGCATCAGGTATAATCCAAATAAATAAAACCTCGAATGCGAAGTACACGAGAAATCAAGTATCTGAAATCACACCGCACAGATAATACTGCGTTTAGTCTCGGATTACTAATGCATAAGATGTTTGAGTCTCCTGAAAGAAACGCACAAACAGCTTCCGTACAACATCTGGGACAATTCTGCTCTCAGAAGCGCTGCAGTTACGATTTACTCGATAGTTGTCTGCTGTCCGTTAGCTGTCTGCAAATACTGGAGGACTGAAATACAACTTCAGTTTGAGGAATGATGATTTGTTAAATGATGTTATGACATACTGTGTGCTAGCTTTGCGGTAGGGTTTATGAAACGACAAATAAATTGGATATGCGATTGCTGTTCGAACAGGGAAAAGCAATATATAAGAGTGGTATTACTAAACTGAGAATGTTGGGGACACGAGAACGGAACGTAACTCTCAACAATTTCATGCTTCGTGGCTTGTTTGGCTTCGTTCCTTGTGTGATTTATTGTAAGATACTTCTCCACAGCAACAGTTCATTTACATCTACGTGTAGACCGCGCACGCCAATATACAGTGCACAGCGGAGAATACTTCGTACCAATACTAACAATTTTCCACCCTATTTCATACGCCTGCTCAGTAAGTGAAAAACGACTCGATACGTACGCTAACCTCACCTCATTCTCATTTCTCCCACTGGACATAGACGATAGAGCCACAGAATTGTGCCACAGTCTTCCTCAGTTCCGGTTCTCTAAATTAATCCAATAATTTTCCGCGAGAACTTCAAAAAATGTTCAAATGTGGGTGAATTCCTAAGGGACCGAACTGGCCGGCCGCTGTGGCCGAATGGTTCTAGGCACTTCAGTCTGGAACCGCGTGACCGCTACGGTCGCAGGTTCGAATCCTGCTTCGGGCATGGATTTGTGTGATGTCCTTAGGTTAGTTAGGTTTAAGTAGTTCTAAGTTCTAGGGGACTGATGACCTCAGATGTTAAGTCCCATAGTGCTCAGAGCCATTTCAACCATTTTTGGACCAAACTGCTGAGGTCATCGGCCCCTAGATTTACACATTACTTAAACTAATTTATGCTAAGAACAACACACACCTATGTCCGAGGGAGGACTCGAACATACGGCGGGAGGGGCCGCGCAGTGCGTGAAATGGCGCCTCAAACTGCGCGGCCAGCGAGAACTTGACTTTCCTTCCAAAGAGCGCCTTTTAGTTGCCAGAGCTCCACTCTTACACTTCCGTGTGAACGATTCCGACATGCTACGATCCTGCCAGTGGATCTCCCGTTTCTTTCCGTGTCTGCTGACATGGCTATTTGACGTGGTCTCCAAACTTTGGTGCATTGGTCTAGAAACAGTCACACTATCTGGTTGTTTGCAGTATATGCTGATGAAGTTTATTTGCAGTTTATTGTTCACCCGCTGCTATTAACATAATTTTTCTCTGTCCGGCATGCCGCGCGGGATTAGCCGAGCGGTCTCAGGCGCTGCAGTCATGGACTGTGCCGCTAGTCCCGGCGGAGGTTCGAGTCCTCCCTCGGGAGGATAATTTAGGTTAAATAGTGTGTAAGCTTAGGGAGTGATGACCTTAGCAGTTAAGTCCCATAAGATTTAACACACATTTAACACATTTTCTGTCCGGCATGGTATGATCACCTTTAGCAGAAACAGGTGAAGAGCCTTGAGTAACAGTGTTCCCCGTATTAATCACAGGCGTGATGGTGAAATGGACCGAAATACCCTATCGCAGCTCCGAAACGATTTATCTATTAAGTTTGGTAGATAAGACACAGTCTGTTAAATTGTGTTTCCTCGCTAAAGATTTACAAGGTTTAAAAAAAAAATAGAAGATTGCTACATGACAAAATACCAGCCAGTTGCTCAGATTGGCAACTGGCTCTTAATCAAAACCTTTATTTGTCTAGATTGCAAGCTTAGAAAATGAATGGACGATTCCGATTGTTCCAGCAATTATCTTCAGATCTGAAATAGAAAAAAAATCCTATTGTATTTCATAATCCTATTTGCATTGTGTAAAGCAAAAATTTTTTTCTGAAAGCTGGTTGATTTTATTCAGGATCCCAATTCACCATATTATTTCCCACTCTTTTAGCTACAAAACCCTATTTTTCAATATAATCTCCGTTCAATGCGTCAGCCTTACGCCACCTTGCTCGAAAGGTACCACTCTTCTGGCCGTCGTCTGAGCCAACGTCTTCCTGCTTCATTATCCACGTACTGATTCCCGCGGAGTGCATCCCTCGTTGGGCCAGACAGATGGAACGTGGAAGGTGCGAGGTCCAGGCTGTAGGGTGGATGAGGAAGAATAGTCCAGCCGCGCGGTTTGAGGTGCCATGTCACGGATTGCGCGGCCCCTCCCGCCGGAGGTTCGAGGCCTATCATGGGCAAGGATGTGTATGTTGTTCTCAGTATCAGTTAGTTTAAGTAGAGTGTAAGTCTAGGGACCGATGACCTGAGCAGTTAGGTCCCTTAGGAATTCACACACAAGAACAGTCCAGTGAAGTTTTGTGCGCAGACTTGTATGAGGCGTCGCCTTGTCAAGGAGAAGTATTTCGTTTCCATTTGTGTGGCGACGAACACGAAGTCGTTTCTTCAGTTTCGTGGGGGTAGCACAGTACAGTTCAGAGTTGATCGTCGCACTATGAGGGCGAACAGAATAACCTCTTCAGAATCCTAAAAGACGGTCGCCATGACTTCACCGTTGGGTGAAAGTTTTCCTCGGAGGAGAGGTAGTATGGTGCCGCGCTGTGGACTGCCGTTTTGTTTCCGGTTCGAAGTGATGGACCCATGTTTCATTGCCTGTGCCGATGTTCGACGCAAAATTTTCACGATCAGCCTCGACACGTGCAAACAGTAACGCACAGATGCTCATTCATAGCTCTTTGTATGGTCCTCCGTTAGGCGGCGAGGAACTTAGCGGTCACATACCCAACTAGTGGACGAGCGAGTCAGCACTACCAACGGGGACGTCAAGTTGTGCAGCGAGGTATTTCATTGTGGTCTGTCGATCATTTCGAATGGGAGTGACCGCACTTTCCAACATTGCGGGGGTCACAGTTGTGCGCGACCGTGACTCAGTAACTTTCGAATAGACGTTACCGGAGAACCGGAGTAAAACAGGTTACGCAGTTTCACCCACGTCAGCGTGAAAAACTGAATAATTGGATGTGATGGAATGAAACGGTTCTTATCGCCAGCAGTCGAAGTATGCGGGTACGGACCACAGACGAATAGTGACTTCAGGTTTTAAAAGGTAGCCGTCCGTCATTGCGTCTTAACCATTGATTTATGTCACGCATTTCTGCCAATCTCTGTAGGTCAGACGTCATTCGCCAAGACATTGGTAGCTATTTATCTGCGGTCAGCTGTCGCAAAGGTGGTCAAGGACCGCGAGGTCGGCCTTCGCCCGTTAATCCGGCGTCGAATATTCGCGATTGGGCGATAAGTCTGCCTGCATACGTACCGCACGCCGTCTCGACTCCTGACGTATTCCCCTCTGACCACGGGTAGAGGGTCAGACGTCTGTCTGCTGGCGATTGGCTACTATTGTCTTGCAAGGCTGTCTGTAAATACCGTATCGGGCTGGGAAATCACTGCTTGCGAGCGTCTACTGTGGCCAGCCACGTCTCAGCTCTGCAGACCCTGTCTCACCGCGACTAGGTTATTGATCCTAATGTTGTTGCCGTAGTTCCGGTCCGAAGACTAGGTTGATGCAGCTCTCCGAACTCATCTCTCATTTGCAGATCCCTTCATCCCTACGTAACTACTGCGCCCTAAATCCACTTGGAGCTGCTTATTGGCGTCAAACCCGGATCTCCTTCTACAGCATTTTAAACTACTCCTCCCCTTTCCCTCCATTACCGTTCCTTGATGCCTTAGAATATTCCTGTCAGCCTTCTTTTTTATTCACGTCCTGTCATACGTATCTTTTGTACCAAATTTTACACAGTACCTCTTGCGTTGTTACTCGATCTATCAGCCTAATCTCAAACATTCTTTTGTAACACCACATTTCAAAAGGTACTGTTTTTTTTGTCTTTACTGTTTATGAAGTACGTTTTATTTTCATGTAATGCTACAGAGGTGTAGTTCGGGTATAATCGGATATGGGGGTGAAATCGGGAACCCTCGTATTTCTCTTCACGACTTAGTAAGAGTTGGTTTTTGGCTGTTGGACCGAGAAGACAGCCGGCAACTGCATTACCTATGAAGCTTGGTAGTGTCATATGTCTTGTTGCTGAGCAAAATAATTTTTAGATTTTTTATGGCTGTGTATCTTACTCTGTGAAATTTTGTGTTTAGTGAGGAACTTACAACTTCATATAACAAGCTGAAACCAGTGCCGAACATTGGGGCCGAGCGGTTCTAGGCGCTTCAGTCTGGAACCGCGCGACCGCTACGGTCGCAGGTTCGAATCCTGCCTCGGGCATGGATGTGTGTGATGTCCTTAGGTTAGTTGGGTTTAAGTAGTTGTAAGTTCTAGGGGACTGATGACCTTAGAAGTTAAGTCCCATAGTGCTCAGAGCCATTTGAACCTGAAACCAGTAATACAACGAATAATACTATCACCAGGCTTTATGAGCACATTCCGTGTTAAACGACTCTTCATCTTCTTTCTTATGCGGAGGGAATTTTACAGATTAGGTATAGTTTGGGTAGAAGCGGGTAGAATCAGTGGGATTAAACCGGAACTACCTGGTACTACCCCATTGCTTCCTTACATATAAAATTGTTCAAATGGATCTATGGGACTTAAAATCTGAGGTCATCAGTCCCCTAGAACTTAGAACTACTTAAACCTAACTAACCTAAGGACATCACACACATCCATGGCCGAGGCAGGATTCGAACCTGCGACCGTAGAGGTCGCGCGGCTCCAGACTGAAGCGCCAGAACCGCTCGAACAACGGTTGACCTTACATATAACTTACAAGTGTGACGTAAGAAGCATATGCTTGTAACAGTACGCAGCTTGTGTGTACTTGTCTCAATAACTACAATTTAATAATTACATATAAAATTCACAATTATTTTGCACCAATTTTTAAATCCTTTTTGCCACCAATAACATAATTAATTATCTCTTATTGAAGAGATATATTCTAATTTGAGAATGTAAAATGACCTATCTGGTTTAAAAAGGACGGGTATTTTCCCAATTAATGCAAATGCATTTGCCGAAGAGGAATTTGGACCATCAGATACAACAGAGAGAATAATGCCAGATTCCCAGAACGCAACAGAGCTAGCTACTGCTGCTTCTCCACATCCTGGTCCGTCGACTGATGTACAGACACAGTCTTCATTCAGTGTGTCACCGGAGAGAGTAAAGCCCGTTCCTTATTACGAGAGACCTTCATAAACCAGGTAAAGAGGAAAATGCGCCGTGATGCGTCTACCTACAAAAATGAACTCAGTGCAACAAAAGCATCCTCCCGGCACGTTAAAAAAATGTTGAAGGACTCCTTGCCTACACCATAAAAAAGAGCCTGAAGACGTATGAGGCAAACAGCTCTTCTGGACCTGACAATGGAACGCTTTTTCTTCTTTGCAGAGAAACTTGCTAGTCAATAAGAAACTCAGATGATTTGATAAAGTATTTAAAGAGTTAGAAGTGGGTCGATGAAGATTGTACACGGTGGACTGAAGATGCCTTGCTCGAGTATCTGCGTGTCCGACGCCTCAGACGGAAAATACAACATTACCTGTTAGTGCCCTACAGAGTACCTGCTATTTACAGCAAGGTATGGGGTATAACCGTATACTGCACGCTGCTGAGGTACATTAAATGTAATTTATACCATTCACAGTAAGCCCTCATTGTTGATGTATGTTCATCAGTCTTTGCTTACCTTTCATTGAAATAATATTGAATTCCCAATAATGAAAACTGTCATTACTATCTAGATTCCTCCTTAGCTATTCGATTACATCCCAATTTCACCTACTCTGAGAAAAGTCCAAGTATAATAAGTCATTTGTTACTGACCTCCTTGTTGCCAGCCCGGCTAGCCGCGCGATCTATCGCGCTGCTTCCCGAGCAGGAAGGCGGTGCCGGTCCCCGGCACGAATCCGCCCGGCGGATTAGTGTCGAGGTCCGGTGTGCCGGCCAGTCTGTGGATGGTTTTTAAGGAGGTTTTCCATCTGCCTCGGCGAATGCGGGCTGGTTACCCTTATTCCCCCTCAGTTACACTATGTCGGCGATTGCTGCGTAAACGCTTTCTCCACGTACGCGTACACCATAATTAGTCTACCAAGCAAACATTGGGGCTACACTCGTCTGGTGTGAGAGGGGGTTCCACTGGTGGCCGAACCGCACAATAACCCTGGGTTCGGTGTGGGGCGGCGGTTGGGTGAGTGGACTGCTGTGGCCTGTTTTGGGGTTGTGAACCACTGAGGGCTACGGCGGGACGAAGCCTCTCCGTCGTTTCTAGGTCCCCGGCTCAATACACGATACACACACTATACACGACCTCCTGGTTATATTTTAATTAATTGCCACGTCTGCTTTCGGTGCCTAGTAAACTGATGATGTCGTTGCTACATCCACTTGCACGTGGTTACTGTAGTCAAGCCTTGGTTTCCCTCTGTAGTCCCACCTCCCCCCCTCCCGTTCCTCCTCACCTACTCTCCAGCACCCTGATGCTTCAGTGTGTCTGCTATCAACTTATCACCTTTTTTAATCACATTGTTCCGTAAAACTATATTCTCCCCAATTCCATGCAGTACGTCTTCACTATCCAAACATGCAACACGCTTCTGTATCACATTTCATAAACTTCCGCTGTCGCTTGTAGTGGTTATACCACGTTTCATTCCCACGTCAACATAATTTTGAAGTTCGCATTTACTGCATTCAAAAAAAGAATCGCCATTTACTATGGACGGAAGGGGCTCGCAAAACGTGGCCCGAGGTGATTAAACATGGTGGAACTCGGTCAGTTGCTGTACAGTGTGTCGAGTTTTATTGGGTATGTGTGCCGTTACGTAGGGCTCCCACAGTATCGGCTGCCGGAAACGGACATACGGCGACCTTGGGAGTGCAGCGCAAAGCTAGAGCTCACGACGCGTAGCGGATATGAAAGGCGTAATACGCCGCCGATCGTAAAGCTGGGTTTCGCCACAATGTGGAGCGCAATAGCAGCTGGGCCTGCACAGCTGCGGCCGCGACAACTCACGAGGGCCGCAGATCTTCGCGCGCTGACGCAACCGCTCCAGAGCCCAGGCGGCGGCCAGCCTTCCAGCTGCCAGCCGAGTCTCCAGTTTGCGCGCACGACTGATGGCTAGCGGGCTGCGGAGATGTCACACAGAGTAAGGTCTGCGGCTAGTTGCTGGGTGGCAAAATTATGTAACAACTGGGAGTTTTTTCAGCATGAGGGTGTTAAAAAAATGTGTTACATCTTTGTGAGATTATAATATGGAGCAAAACAAGACAAAAATGTCCGTAAACATGGACTCTAAACGTATACCATAAGAGCTATGGGCACTTGTCCATCTTCTCTACTGTGAAAGACTTCTATTGAACAATTGCTCATAGCTCTTCAGGTATGTATTGTAGAGCCCATGTTAATTGGACATTTTTTTTCTTGTTTTGCTGCACACTACCACCCATCAAAATATGGAACACTTTTTTCAACACACTGTATAACCATAACTCTTCCGGTATTTTTTTCCCTCCAATCTTGTCTGCCTCTACAGGTTTTGCCCTCTACAGCTCCCTCTAGTACCATGGAAGTCATTCCCTGATTTCTTAACAGATGTCCTATCATTTTGTCCCTTCTCCTCGTCAGTGTTTTCCACACATTCGTTTCCTCTACGATTCTGCGCAGAAGCTCCTCATTCCTTACCTTATCAGTCCACCTAATTTCCAACATTCGCCTATAGCACCACATCTCAAATGCATCGATTCTCTTCTGTACCGGTTTTCCCAAAGTCCATGTTTCACTATCATACAATGCTGTGCTCCAAACGTACATTCTCAAAAATTTCTTCCTCTGATTAAGACCCATGTTTGATATTGGCAGACTTTTCTTGGCCAGGAATACCCGTTTTGCCTGTGCTGGTCTGCTTTTGATGTCCTCCTTGCTCCGTCCGTCATTGATTATTTTGTTGCCTAGGTAGCAGAATTCTTTAACTTCATCTACTTCGTGACCATCAGTCCTGATGTTAAGTTTCTCTTTGTTCTCATTTCTACTACTTCTCATTACCTTCGTCTTTCTTCGATTTACCCTCAATCCACATTCTGTACTCGTTACATTGTTCATTCCATTCAGCAGATCAAGTAATTCTTCTTCGCTTTCACTCAGGATAGCAATGTGATAAAGCGAATCGTATCGTTGATACCCTTTCACCTTGAATTTTAATTCTACTCCCGAAGCTCTGTTTTATTTCCATTATTGCTTCTTCGGTGTACAGATTGAACATTAGAGGCAAAAAACTATATCTCTGTCATACATCCTTTTTAATCCGAGCACTTCGTTCTTGGTCGTTCACTATTATAATTCCCTCTTGGATCTTGTACATATTGTATATTACCCGTCTCTCCCTGTAGCTTACCCATATTTTTCTCAGATTTTCGAACATCTTGCACCATTTTACATTCTCGAAGGCTATTTCCAGGTCGATAAATCCTATCAACGTGTCTTGATTTTTCTTTCGTCTTGCTTCATTTATCAACCGCAACATAGGAATTACCTCTCTGATGCCTTTATCTTTCCTAAAGAAAAATTGATTGTCATCTAACACGTCCTCAGTTTTCTTTTCCGTTCTTCTCTACATTATTCTTGTCAGCAACGTGGATGTATGAGCTGTTACGCTGATTGTGCGATAACTCTCACACTTGACAGCACTTGCAGTCTTTGGAATTGTGTGGATGATATTTTTCCGGAAGTCAGACTGTATGTCGCCAGACTCACACATTCTACGCTCCAACGTGAATAGTTTTTTGTTGCCATACTATGGAGACATTCTTGATAGTTGAAAGGCGCCTTGAGTCTAAATTCAGATCGAGAGTCTCCCTAGCGTATCCACACTTCCGCCCGGGTCCAGGCACGCGATTTGTGACGTCAGTCGCCAACAGGACTACTGATCTAGCAACTGACTCGCCAGCTGAGGTAGCATTCAGAAAGTCTTACAAGGAAAACAGCACCGGAGGTACCATCCGAAAATATACAGACTTTCCTGCAGGCAACCAGCCTTGTAATCAAGAGGCACCTGCTTCGAAGCTGTGGCGTGGACCATCATTTAAACTTTTTGGAAGTTCAAGTGCAACAGTGCTACTGCCGATGACGTAACTGAGGGCGACAGGCGAAAGACGAAGCGTGCGCCTAGAGCTCCGTTTCTTTGGGGGTGCATTTTTGTGACGCGAGAAAATGTGGAGGACGAATCAGTATGAGAAAGGAGGAGGAGATGGGAAGAGGTTGGAGATGTATAACAGAAAATCGTGAAGAGGTTGAGATCGACAACCAGGAGCAATAATGCCATAAGACACGTCTCTCACTAGTGTCTTCTTTTTGCCTTCTTGATGGACGTCAGGTACTCCGAAACATCGAAAGTGTAAGAAATTTTGTTTTCTTTGTTACCGCTTTCCGTTACTCGGCAGTGAAATGATTAAAAACGAACCGAAGCTGGATTTCAGTGCACAACGAACTAACATGTATGACCTCGTGCCATAAAAAAATTTCGTTGATTATTGTGTTTCACGGTACTCACATGCGTGGATAACGTAGAGACTGATATTCTTTCATCCAACGCAGTTGCGTAGATATATCTCTCAACCAACAATATTTCGTAGTTATTTTGATCACTAAAGACAGAAATAATTGAAGCTTATGGTGGTGTTATTGCATTCGACGAACAGGCACCTCAACGATTTTTTCAGCTACTTATGGAAGCCTACTAACCAACGTGAACGTAGTATGTAGTCAGATACTGCGACTAAAATAAGTATGCAAGACACATTTACACGTTTCAAGTGTGGTTTGGAACTACCCATCGTCAGATTTAACAGTTAGCTCACGGACGCATCGCAGCCGCAGTATTTTACTTACACACACACACAAATTCTACAGTGTCCTCTGGGCAGCTTACGCATGCTGTGCTACGTATATTGAGTCACTGCAGTCTTTTGTTCAGGCTGCATTCAACGTGAGAAAGTGTTGGTGCGTCAGCATTCGGTTGTGCTGATGCATCGTAACCTACAACACAGTACCGCGAATACAAAGACGAGTGTGACCAAGATTTGAAAGACCTACTAAATCACACCAGTTGAAACATCCCCTTAGGAAAATTTATAAATGACTGTGGTGGTAAACCTCTACGTTATTTGATTTTTAAACAGCTGAGCAAAACTGAACTTACTCAGACATTTCTCTCTTTACTTATTCTAATCAACACTAAACTGACACACAATATTTTTAGCGCAACGCAATCTGACTTTCAATAATCCCTACAAAAGAATGGTCCTGACTAACAATAATCTATACCTTTCATGAATCACTTACCTCACAAAAATCTTCGTTACTCGAACTACTGCAATACAGCGAGCGCCAATACTGCCAGCTAAATAAAAGATTCTAACTCGGCCGCGGTGGTCTAGCGGTTCTGGCGCTGCAGTCCGGAACCGCGGGACTGCTACGGTCGCAGGTTCGAATCCTGCCTCGGGCATGGGTGTGTGTGATGTCCTTAGGTTAGTTAGGTTTAAGTAGTTCTCAGTTCTAGGGGACTTATGACCTAAGATGTTGAGTCCCATGGTGCTCAGAGCCATTTTTGATTCTAACTACTGAAGGCACTACCTACTGATAGGCATACTTAGCAAATAAAAGATTTTGATAGAGAACAAACAATGTATTTACCTTAATAATATTCAAAAGTCATCATATATATATCAGTTCATGACATCCAGTATTACAAATTGATGAAGGTTTCTCGGGTGTCCAGCCGGGTGGTAGCTGCACATGATTCCCACAGCCTGCAATAGCTCGCTGCATCTTCCCTTATCGATTACCTACGCTCTGAATTTTGTGCAGTGAAGACATAATCGACAGATTCGTTTCACGCTCATTTATTCTCACTTGACATCACTTACATACTGCAATCAACGCTTCCACCCGGCTGGACACCCGAGAAACCTTCATCAATAGTTTACGCCGGGAAAGCCTACAGTCACAGTATTACAAATGTACTCTTTGTGATAGACACATGTCCAGATCGTCTGCTCTCAAAATTCTGCCATCTCTCTCCCCACATCCACCGCTGCTGGCGGCTCACCTCCAATTGCGCAACGCTACGCGCTGTTCACATCCAACTGCCCAACACTACAATAGAGAATATTCCAACAATGCCAACCAGCCACAGACTGCACACAGCAGTCAGTGATTTTCATACGTGACGTTACGAACATAAAAACCTAAACAGCCTACTTACTCAGTGATACACCAAATTTCTCACTGATGATGCGGAATAAATGAGAAATAGGTTGCATAAAGCTGCTGCGATGTGTATCTTGCGCAGATTGAACCAGTATCGATACCAAAGCATGTTTCGTTCTAGAAAAGCATTTGCTAACGACAAATACATGCTCACATAATCCTCCGTTCTGCCTGCGACTTCTACAGTAACATGTGATGCACATACAAAATCGTTCAGTAGCAAAAGCTCTGAGGCTCTGGATGTGGCCGGCCGCTGGTGGCCGAGCGGTTCTGGCGCTACAGTCTGGAACCGCGCGACCGCTACGGTCGCAGGTTCGAATCCTGCCTCGGGCATGGATGTGTGTGTTGTCCTTAGGTTAGTAAGGTTTAAGTAGTTCTAAGTTCTAGGGGACTTATGACCTCAGTAGTTGAGTCCCATAGTGCTCAGAGCCATTTGCACCATTTTTTTGCTCTGGATGTGATAAATAGAAATCAATAAAACAGTAAACAGGTAATGCAAGTGTCGTCTACGTGTCTCTTTTTCCCGCTGCACATGATTCCGACAGCCTGCAATAGCTCGCTGCATCTTCCATTATCGATTACCTACGCTTTGAATTTTGTGCGGTGAAGACATAATCGACAGATTCGTTTCAAGCTCATTTATTCTCACTTGACATCACTTACACACTGCAATCTTACGCAACATAGTGACACAGGATTGAAGTGCGAACTGTATGTAGGAAGAAACAGTCTGTTGGCTAACGGTACCAACTTTCCATTGTTTACGTACATCTTATCGACAAATCCGAAATAAACGCGCCTAAGTGTGTGGGTGAATCGTGATGTAAAATTGCTTTGGCTCTTCGGCCAATATTCGTGGTGCACGTCATCACTGACGTATACGTTAAGCTCAGAAGTAACTCCACAAAGCCGAAAATGGATGACTCCATAGGTATTAAAATGTCTTAGTAGTCTTGTTTGGAGTGACCAGCTTGCTAGAAGTTGAGATAGGGATAAATAAGGCAAAGACGCAAATGATGAAAGAACAATGGCTTGTTAAACATCAAAATTAGGAAAGAGACCGCAACATTAGAATTCAAAGAATTCTCGTACCCGGGAGCAGAAGAGTCATAGTCTGTTTCAACACAAGGTCTCTGCCGACATCCGATACCGGCACGATATTGAGGAAGATGTTCTTGAATAGACAAATGGGAAAAACAGACCTCGAGAAATTCTTCGAAGGAGAAAATTAAAATATTTTTAATGTAATGGTACATAAGGAAATAAAAAATTAGTTGACAAAAAGTTGATTGGCTTTGTAGGCCCTAAGGTTGCGAGCTCGAAGCAGTAGGCGACGAACCTGTGAAAGACCAATACTAGATCAGGGGTAAATTAACGAGACTTGATTTAAAGCATCCGGAAAGGAGAAATAGAAATGAAAAACTGTAGGGTCTGCAAGTACTCATGGTAAAGAGATTTCTAGTATATTGGAAGAGTAGATAAGTGCCTAGGAAGAAATTATCACGACATAAGACGATATGAAGACTTCAAACAAGCTAGATAGATATACCAGCAAATGAATGTCTACTAGAAGAAAACTAAAGAAGTACAGAAGTATGTTGGAGAAATTTAAGTATTAAACATTCAGTATAGGGAAATCTGCAGTTAAAATTCTTGCATAGCGTAACGCGCAGCGCACTAGATTCAGAGATGGGGAGGTGCTCCAGACTCAGATCAAATCCACGTGACTGATTAACGAGTGTAAGCTAGTATACCAGTCAGCCTGAGAGTGATTTTTAGACTGTTTCCCACGCTCGTTTAGGCAAATACTGGGCTGGTTCCCAACTTCCGCCTCAGACAATACGATAGTGATATATTTACACACACACAACATAGTTACCATGACTCGCAGACAGTTGGCACATACGACCTCTCTCCCTTAGGCTACTTTTTTGACCTTAGTGCCAGGAAGAGCACCGAGACATACAGTTAAACTATCAAGTAAAATTTGCCAAATCCTAAAAATCAGGTGCTATACTGGAGGAGGTGATAAACGCCAGAGAAAAGAAAGGAAGAAATCTGCACGTTAAAAACTCAGTTTCCATGATAAACCTAAAATGGAAGGCTGAGCAGAGGAATAGGACTAAAACTGAGGGGGTTGAGAAATATTGAGCGAGACTCGAAACCGGTAGAGGCTGGTCTACAAGAGGCTGACACAAAAAGATAAAGAAATAAAATTCGTTCTGAGAATTTCCGAACTTAACAATCGGATTCCTGCTGACTCGGACAGTTATATACGACACGTCGGACTGCGCGTCCCCATTCCATCACAGCGGGCTGCCGAGCGTTAAGTCTTCGGCGTGGCTCTCGTGTTAGCTACAGTACACTGTCTCTGCAGGGCGCGGCAACTAAAAACGCCACAAAGGGCCACGTTATGGGGACGCGTGCCCATGTCGGGACCTACTGGCCTTTGGACGTCATAAATCGCGCAGCAGTGATCAAACTGACGCCTGGTTCTTCTTCCACGCTGGAAGATCCGAGTCGAAGGCAATGGACGTTGTGTGTCTAATAAAACGCTGCTTTGACAGGAGACGTTTTACGGACGTGTTCACGTAAGTTAAATGGGGACAGAATATTTATGAACCATGGCTGTCCGGAGAGTAAAATGTTTGGAAGGGTCATTATGTTTTTGCTTAGCGTCCTTCTCACCTCTAGTTGCCCCCCTACCATTAAACAATTCAACCTACTTATCACAAAGAAATTTCAGTATTTCAACTATGCAGATTATTACATGGTGGTTTGATTACACTAAAAAACATTTGGATCGTATAGAAGTAATTCTATAGATTGAGGAAAGGTATTGTATATTTTCGAAAAACATTTTGGGAAAATAACAGCTGTAGATTTTCAGAATTTTATTTGGCAAACCAGTCTAGATGCAGACTGTTATTCTAAATAAAATGGAAGCTAGTGTTTTGGAAAATAATAAAGACGCCAAATAGTGAACATTCGGCTTTTTAAGGCTCATAACATTCTTTCGCCGGCCGAAGTGGCCGAGCGTTTCTAGGCGCTACAGTCTGGAACCGCGCGACCGCTACGGTCGCAGGTTCGAATCCTGCCTCGGGCATGGATGTGTGTGATGTCCTTAGGTTAGTTAGGTTTAAGTACTTCTAAGTTCTAGGGGAATTATGACCTCAGATGTTAAGTTCCATAGTGCTCAGAGCCATTTGAACATTCTTTCGTGGACAGAAATACAGGAGCTGTTTCTGTAATAGAATTATGTATCTTTTGTACATAAATTAGTTCCTGAGAAGGTGAGTCTACGCTACATAATGTCTACAGATAGACTTTTCGCTAAACTTGGCGCAAAATGTACTACGTCGACTACCAGGTAAATGTTGCACAATGCTGCTGAAACAGTTAGAAGGATTTGGTCTTAAATCATACCACGGATTGCGAACAAAGGATTTTTAAAAAGAAATAAAACTGTAATTTCCACGTTTCCCTACAAAGGTTTGTGTGCGGAATTCAGATGGATGCTAGACTGGTTTTGATTTATCAGCACCAACTACGCTGCAAGATTTAAGTAGATTCATTGTAATCGTTGCAGATTCGTCAGAAAATAGATTACTGTGTGCGTGGCCGGCCGAAGTGGACGGGCGGTTCTAGGCGCTACAGTCTGGAACCGCACGACCGCTACGGTCGCAGGTTCGAATCCTGCCTCGGGCATGGATGTGTGTGATGTCCTTAGGTTAGTTAGGTTTAAGTAGTTCTAAGTTCTCGGGGACTGATGACATCAGAAGTCCCATAGGGCTCAGAGCCATTTGAACCATTTTGAACTGTGTGCGTGGCTCTTTTTTCTCTGCACGTAATAACAAGTTCCATACAGACGAACAATAAGACTGGACGAACTAACGTATTGTAAGCTATTTCCTTTGTTGAAGGACTGCATCGCTTCAGGATTCTACCAATAAACCGCAATCTAGAGTTCGCCTTACCTGTTACTTATGCAATCTGATCATTCCATTTGAGATCATTTCGAATAGTCACACCCAGATACTTGACTGATGTTACCGCTTCCAGAGACTGATCATTTATTTTGTACTCATACATTAATGGGGATTTTCGCCTTGTTATACGCATTAGGTTACACTTACTGGTATTGAGAGATAACTGCCACTCATTACACCACGCAGTTATTTTCTGCAAATCCTCATTGATTTGTTCACAACTTTCTTGTGATACTACTTTCCTGTAGACTACGGCATCATCGGCAAACAGTCTAAGGCCATTGTCAGTACCATCAACCAGATCGTTTACGTAAATCGTAAAAAGCAGAGGACCTATTACGCTGCCCTGGGGCACACCTGAAGTTACTCTTGTTTCTGTTGAAGTTACCCCGTTCAGGACGACTTACTGCTCCCTGTCTGCTAGAAAACTTTCTTTCCAACCGCATATGTCATTGGATAAAACGTAAGCGCGCTCTTTTTGTAGCAAGCGACAGTGCGGAACTGAGTCGAACGCCTTTCGAAAGTCGAGAAATATGGCATCAAACTGGGAGCCGGTATCTAGAGCCTGTTGTATGTCATGCACAAAGAGGGCCGGCTGTGTCTCGCATGACCGCTGTTTCCTAAAACCGTGCTGGTTTCTGCAGATGAGCCTCTCAGAGTCTAGAAAGGTCATTATGTCTGAACACAAAATATGTTCCATGAATCTACAACAAATCGATGTCAGTGAAACTGGCCTGTAATTATGTGCATCCCATTTTCTACCGTTTTTATAGATTGCTATGACATGGGCCTTCTTCCAGTCCCGTGGAACTTTCCGCCGTCCCAATGATCTCTGATAGATGACGGATAAGAATGGTGCTATATTTGTAGCATAGTCAACACAAAATCTTACAGGGATACCGTCTGGGCCAGATGCCTTTCTGGCGTCTAAGTATCTTACCTGTTTTACAATCCCAGATACACTAAACGCTATGTCAGCCATCCTTTCGTTTGTTCGATAGTTGAAAGGAGGAATGATGCTGCTGTCCTCTGCCTTAAACGAGTTTTTGAAAGCTAGATTTAGAATTTCGGCCTTCTGTTTATCATCATCAGTTACATTACCCGTACTGCCGCTACTCGGCACATTTATTCCTACAGATTTTTTTTAATGATCTATTATAAACTTCGAGCCCGTCTGTGCTGGAAATCTCGTCTCTGTACCTTGGACCGTTCACGAAATGCAGAGGTAGTTACGTGGTTACGTGTTACGCTGGATGCGGACTTGTGTGACACCCCCGTGCCTGTACTGTCTGGATGGCAGAGGGGGAGCGCTAGTGGGATGGAGTGTGGGCGGCGGTCCCGCGCATCCTGCACCTGGCGCCGCCGCTTCCTGGGAAACCCGGCAAGGCTGCCCTGCCCCGGGCCGGGCTTCCTTCCTGGCCGTCCTCTAGAGCGCACGTGGTGTGGTGAGGCGCGACCTTGCTAACGCGATTACCTGACCCGGACCCGACAGCCTGCCTTCCGCGGGGCACGTTGTCCGCTGCCAAACGCACCGCTTTATTTAGTCTTTTGACAATACCCTAGCACCCTCCCCTCCGTGATGCTATGGTACAGTGTAAGTAGGCTGTTTAGGTTTTTATGTTGGTAACGCCACGTAGCGCTCTGTATGAAAGTCACCGACTGTGCTGTGTGAAGTCTGTGGCTGGTTTGCATTGTTGGAATATTTGCTATTGTAGTGTTGGGCAGTTGGATGTGAACAGCGCGTAGCGTTGCGCAGTTGGAGGTGAGCCGCCAGCAGTGGTGGATGTGGGGAGAGAGATCGCAGAATTTTGAGAGCGGACGATCTGGACGTGTGTCCATGAGAAAGAGTAAATTTGTAATATTGGATATCATGAGCTGATATATATATATATATGATGACTTTTGAATATTATCAAGGTAAATACATTGTTTGTTCTCTATCAAAATCTTTCATTTGCAAACTATGCCTATCAGTAATTAGTGCCTTCAGTAGTTAGAATCTTTTATTTAGCTGGCAGTATTGGCGCTCGCTGTATTGAAGTAGTTCGAGTAACGAAGATTTTTGTGAGGTAATTGATTCATGAAAGGTATACGTTATTGTTAGTCAGGGCCATTCTTTAGTAGGGATTATTGAAATTCACATTGCGTTGCGCTAAAAATATTGTGTGTCAGTTTAGTGTTGATCAGAATAAGTAAAGAGAGTAATGTCTGAGTACGTTCAGTTTTGCTCAGCTGTTTCAAAATCAAATAACGTAGAGGTTTACCAGCACAGTCATTCATAAATTTTCCTAAGGGGATGTTTCATATGAACAAACAATGTATTTACCTTGATAATATTCAAAAGCCCGCATGTATATATCACTTCATGATATCCAATATTACAAATTTTTTTCTTTCTGATGGACATACGTCCAGATCGTCCGCTCTCAAAATTCTGCGATCTCTCTCCCCACATCCACCACCGCTGGCGGCTGAACTCCAACTGCGCAACGCTATGTGCAGTTCACATCCAACTGCTCAACACTACAATAGCAAATATTCCAACAATGCAAACCAGCCACAGACTTCACACAGCACAGTTGGTGACTTTCATATAGAGCGCTACGTGGCGTTACCAACATAAAAACCTAAACAGTCTACTTACAACAGTTGTCACAAACTGGTCCAAGCCAGCTGCAGCTTGTAGTAATCAAAGTACGTGTTTATTTAATACCAAACCCCTTTCCCAAGTAAGTACTGTCTTTTGGAACAAGCTGAAGACACACACTGACGAGTAGTCGAATTAGAAACACGAACTCTCTGTATGTCCATCTTTTCATAGATGGTTCCGGGACTCGTCTGTTCGGTATAGGATGTCAAACCAAATACCTTTCAGCCGTCCAAATCCCTTTCAGCCGTCCAACTTCCTAATTTATTTTATTTGGCTACCAGTTTCGGTGATTTACTGCGCCATCTTCCGGCCCTTGACCGACGTGTAGGAAGATTCCAACCTCGGTTCTGGTCAGAATAGGGCCAGCATTCAAATACTGGTATCTGTAGATTTTGCTTCCTATATCGATCACTTCAACCATCATCTGCCGTCTGTTATATCTAACAGTCGGCAGATGATGGCCCCTATTTTGACCAGAACCGAGGCAGAATCTTCCTACACGTCGGTCAGGGGCCTGAAGATAGCGTAGTAAATCGCCGAAACTGGTAACGAAATAAAATAAGTTTGGAAATTAGACGGCTGAAAGATGTTTGATTTCACATCCTGTAGACCCACCCAGTCAGCATGTGAAATAAAGCTGTAAAAAGAAACACTTTTATGTGTGTCATTTTTGTCGCAGGTGCACCGTTCCGTCAGTAAGGGTCGGTGAAGGTTTTTGAAGGTGTTAACGCTAGTGAAGTTCAGAGACGGGGCTCAAATTGACACTTGATGGATATTGTTTTAGAGATCTTGCTGAAAATGTCGTCCGTTAGCACTAATGCACGTCTGGCATCTGCCTGCTGGTAAACACACACACACACACACACACCAGAAGAGCTGGTTGTCGGCTTCGCTGAAGCTGCAGCCATTTATTCGTAAAACACCTGGTTGTTTCGAGCGTATTACACAATCATTAGGACGCAAATGCCAGTTGTGCATTAACGTCAACAGACGGTGTTTTCCGCAACATCACTAAAACAATACTCCTCACACGGCAGTTTGAATACCAGCGAGGAAACGCTGCACCTGTGAAATTTTTGTCGCGTAGAGCGTTACATTTTATCTCCTCTAAACACTCTAAACTTTGTGTACGTACTTTTTTCTCGCCCTATATATAGAAAGTCATGTAACTAACGCGGTCAGCTGAGATGTAGATTTGACTCCAGGCGGGAAGATCTTATGATTACCTTTTCGCCGCCTCCCTGTCGACAATAATGACAAGGCGACAGCAACTTTTTTGTTTGTATAGGCGGAGACGACGACCGCAGGTGGGGTGAAAGTGAACCGGCCCCAGTGTGCATCCGACACGCGTCTCGCCGGCTCGAGATTGCGGTTTCGCGGTGGATCTGAGGACACGGGCGGACTGCACAGTACTGCCGTCCTCCGAGGCTGTAGTTGCCACTGAACGCTGACTGCTGAAGAACGAGTGTGTAACTTGAAGCGTGCGCCTATTAGCAGCTGAAATAAGCGCGCGTCGCTGGTGGCATGTAGCACGCTGTGATTTCTTCCGCTCACAGAAAGGACGAGAATAGTTGCAAACGATGCCGTCCAATGACAGGTGGTCACAGTTCTCCGTATAGCGTTAAACACATCTACATCTACGTATGAGTGATGATTCAGCGCCGGCCGAAGTGGCCGTGCGGTTAAAGGCGCTGCAGTCTGCAACCGCAAGACCGCTACGGTCGCAGGTTCGAATCCTGCCTCGGGCATGGATGTTTGTGATGTCCGTAGGTTAGTTAGGTTTAACTAGTTCTAAGTTCTAGGGGACTAATGACCTCAGAAGTTGAGTCCCATAGTGCTCAGAGCCATTTGAACCATTTTTGATGATTCAGTTAGAGAAATATGCTGGAGTCTTGCCTCGCTGAACAAACAAGTCTTTAATAGGGCACAAAATGGTTCAAATGGCTCTAAGCACTATGGGACTTAACATCGGAGGTCATCAGTCCCCTAGACTTAAAACTACTTAAACCTAACTAACCTAAGGACATCACACACATCCATGCCCGAGGCAGGTTTCGAACCTGCGGCCGTAGCAGCGGCGCGGTTTCCGGACTGAAGCGCTTAGAGCTGCTCGGCCACAGCGGCCGGCAATAGGGTACAAATAGTCCGCCAGGAGATTTGTCAACCTCCAGTTTTTCGGTTTCTGTTGATACTTTGTGGACGTGCGACAGCGGCTGGTCAAGTATTTAACAAAGAAATTCTCCAAACAGCCGTGCAAATTGAGAAATTATTTTATTTTCGCTACCAGTTTCGGCAGTTGAGTACGCTGTTTTCAGGCCCCATATGCATCATACTATCCCTAATTTTTTATTCAAATTGAGGCGTAACGCTGTTTTCTCCGCATGTCGATGCAGCAGTTTTTCACCTTCAGGGCCACTTTTCAAAAGCTTGTATTCCTTTCGTTCACGTTTCATTTCCGTTCGAGGCTACAATTCAGACACATAACGTCAGAAAATACTTCATAATAGCTAAATTCATTTCCGTAGTAACAAATACCTCTTTTTTTCAGAGACGCTTTCCTTACTACAGCCCAGTCTGCATTCCATATCCTCTCTACTTCGGCCGTCGACACTTTCCGTGCTGCTCAAACAGCAAAACTCATTAAATACTTTTAATATCTCATTTCATAATCTAATTCCGTCAGCAGCATCTGATTTGATTCTACTATATTCCATCACCCTTCTTTCGCTTTCGTTGATATTTAACATAATGCCTCTTTTAAAAACACAATCTATTCCGTTCAACCGAAGTTCCAAAGACTTTTCGGACTCTGACAGAATTACATTTTATGCTCAGTTAATTATTATTTTGTTCATATTGCACCTCTACGCACCTTTTTTAGCAGCTGCGACTGCGTAAAATATTTTGTGTATCAAATGCGGTTTCTACTCTTCTGGCATTCTCAAGCGTTCAGAAATTGTTAACCACAAGTCATGTGCTGTTACCTGTACATGAATATCCGGAACACCTGTTGTGTTTAACAATTGCGTGTGACTTGTTAATGACCTACCCAACGAATAATGCTGCTACATAAATTTATTTCACGCAGTTGGAACCCTTATGCAGGATGAGAAAAAAAACCTATATACACAGATTTTCGGAGTTTTTAGAGGAGATAAAAAAAGATGCCATCTGGTGGGGTTGGAGCCACGTGACGCGGTAAGAAAAGTATGTAAGCAGAGCAGAGACGGACGAGGTATCACCCTAGCAAAGATATAGGCTGGAAATCCATTGAGATAAGCGACTCTGACAAAGGGCAGGGTAATATTACGCAGAGCCTGTGAACAAGTATCTCGAAAACGGCGAAGCGGTTAGAATGTTTACGTGCTAAGGTCGTGAGCAGGTGCGGAAAGAAGCAGAAGGACAGTGAAGTTACCACAAGGCGATAAACCGTTGGACGTCAATGACTCTTCACAGAACGTGCGGTTCGGAGGCTTGTCTGCTCTGTAAAGTAGGATAGACGTTGATCGGTGGCATCTCTGCTAAAACAGCACAATGCTAGTGCTCACACGAGTGTTTCGGAGTACACTGTTCATCATGAATTGTTGAACATGGAGCTCTGAAGCAGACCACCCCTACGTGTTCATATTTTGATCCATTGACATCAACAGTTTCGATTGCAGTGGGCACGGGACCATCGGGATTCGACCGTCGATCAATGGAAACGTGTCGGTTCTTCAGGTGAATCACGTTTTTGCTACACTAGGTCGATGGTCGTCTCCACAAACGCCGTCATCGAGGAGAACGATGACCCGAAACGTGTAGTGCTCTACGGCCGCACGCTGGGGGGAGTAGTACTTTGCTATGAGAAACATCCTCCCACGCTTGCATAGGAGCTGCGAACCGCCTGCATCCCTCCATGCTTGATGTCTTCCCCGACGGCGATGTCACCTTTCAGCACTATAATTATCCGTGTCTCGGAGCCATAACCTTGCTACAGTGCTTTGAAGAGCATTATAGTGAACTCACGTTGATGTCTCGATGACCGAATTCGCCTGACGTAAATCCTGTGGCGCCCATTTGGGTCGCTATCGGGCGCCATCACCGCGTATGCAAATGTGTAGCCCCTTATTTACGCGAATTACATGACATGTGCATAGATATCTGATGTCACGCACCTCCACAAACCTACCAAAAAACTATAGGATCCCTGATACGCAGAATCAGTGATGTGTTTCGTTCCAAAGACGGACAAACAAGCTATTAAGCATGTGGTCATAAGGTTTTGGCTTATCAGGATATGTGACGAAAATGTCACAGGTGCGCCGTTTCCCTTGCAGGTTAACATGAAGGTTCCGGCGCTAGTGCGGTTCAGAGAAGATACTCTAACTGCCGTGTTACGAATATTGCTTTAGAGATGTTGCTGCAAATTTTCTGCATTTACATCAATGCACAACTGATATTTGCGCGATAATGATTATGGAACATCCTTAAAACGAACAGGTGTATCACCGACAATAGGTGCAGCTTAAGCTAAACCGGAAACTAGCTTTTCTGGCGTGTATCTCTCGCTTCATCCCAACCCACAGAAAGAACTCCATAAGAGAGCAACAACATCTCTAAAACAGTATTCATCTTACGATAGTTTGAACACCGTCTCTGAACACCACTCGCCTCAAAACTTTTATGAAGCCCTAATGGCCAAACGGTGCACCTGTGACATTTTTCTCACAGTAAAAAAGTTCCTTTTCATCCCCTCTTAGTATTCTAAAATTTTTGCTTAAGTAGCTTTTTTTTGACACTATATAGGACTCTTGCTATTTGGGGAGCAAAATAACTGATGATGGTCGAAGTAGAGAGGATATAAAATGTAGACTGGCAATGGCAAAGAAAGCGTTTCTGAAGAAGAGAAATTTGTTAACATCGAGTATAGATTTAAGTGTCAGGAAGTCGTTTCTGAAAGTATTTGTATGGAGTGTAGCCATGTATGGAAGTGAAACATGGACGATAAATAGTTTGGACAAGAAGAGAATAGAAGCTTTCGAAATGTGGTGCCACAGAAGAATGCTGAAGATTAGATGGGTAGATCACATAACTAATGAGGAGGTATTGAATAGAATTGGGGAGGAGTTTATGGCACAACTTCACTAGAAGAAGGGATCGGTTGGTAGGACATGTTCTGAGGCATCAAGGGATCACCAATTTAGTATTGGAGGGCAGCGTGGAGGGTAAAAATAGTAAAGGGAGTCCAAAACATGAATACATCAAGCAGATTCAGAAGGATGTAGGCTGCAGTACGTACTGGGAGGTAAAGCACCTTGCACAGGATAGAGTAGCATGGAGAGCTGCATCAAACCAGTCTCAGGACTGAAGAACACAACAACATTAATAGCATTAATTAATCGTACTGTAAAAGTAAACATGTGGCACAGGGAGGTGAATCCCGCGCTGATGGCAAGATGACGCAGAGAGGGGGGTTGCCATTGGCAGGCTTGGGCACCTCGAGTGTTCGGCTGTAGGGCACGGGTTGCCACGGGGCGCTGTGACCGGGCGTGCGCCAGCAGGGGACACCAGGGAACAGGGCAGGGCAGGGCAAGCAGGGCTCCGCCGTAAATCGCGGCCCCCGCGCCTCACGCCTACACCTGCTGACCCTACGTCACCCTGCCTCCACATTCTCTCCAGGGCTTCCACTTGCCGCGTGGGATGAATTCCCATCTCCAGACACGCTTCCTTCTTAGAAGATATAAGATGCAGACTCGTGCTGAGACTCGGCGAGGAAGGTTTTCTTCTGTTCCATATTGTGAGGTATGCACATTATTTTGGTTACTCTGTAAATTCTGTTTCTTACGTAAATGTCGATATGCGTAGGTGACACAGACCAAAACCATGTAGCTGAGAAACCCTTGACTATTGCTACAACTTCTTTGTGTTACTACACTGCCTCTGCCTGAGGGCGCTAGCAAAATTAAACGCATTCTAAGTTGAACAGAGTGAAGTAGCAAACGTATTTCGAAGAATGGTCAGGAAATTTTTTTTATTGGCCGTTAAAATTGCTACACCACGAAGATGACGTGCTACATACGCGAAATTTAACCCACAGGAAGAAGATGCTGTGATATGCAAATCAATAGCTTTTTAGAGCATTCACACAACGTTGGCGCCGGTAGCGACACGTACAACGTGCTGACATGAGGAAAGTTTCCAACCGATTTCTCATACACAAACAGCAGTTGACTGGCGTTGCCTGGTGAATCGTTGTTGTGATGCCTCGTGTAAGGAGGAGAAATGCTTACCATCACGTTTCCGACTTTGACAAAGGTCGGATTGTAGCCTATCGCGATTGCGGTTTATCGTATCGCTACATTGCTGTCCGCCTTGGTCGAGATCCAATGAGTGTTAGCAGAATATGGAATCGGTGGGTTCAGGAGGGTAATACCGAGCGCCGTGCTGGATCCCAACGGCCTCGTATCACTAGCAGTCGAGATGACAGGCATCTTATCCGCATGGCTGTAACGGATCGCGCAGCCACGTCTCGATCCCTGAGTCAACAGACGGGGACGTTTGCAAGACAACAAACATTTGCACGAACAGTTCGATGGTGTTTGCAGCAGCACGGACTACCAGCTCTGAGACCATGGCTGCGGTTACCCTTGACGCTGCATCACAGACAGGAGTACCAGCGATGGTGTACTCAATGACGAACCTGGGTGGACGAATGGCCAAACGTCATTTTTTCCGATGAATCCAGGTTCTGTTTACAGCATCGTGATGGTCGCATCCATGTCTGGCGACATCGCGGTGAACGCAGATTGGAAGCGTGTATTCGTCATCGCCAAACTGGCGTACCACCCGGCGTGATGGTATGGGGTGCCATTGGTTACACGTCTCGGTCACCTCTTGTTCGCATTGACGGCACTTTGAACAGTGGACGTCACATTTCAGATGTGTTACGACCCGTGGCTCCACCGTTCATTCGATCCCTGCGAAACCCTACATTTCAGCAGGATAATGCACGACCGTATGTTGCAGGTATTGTACGGGCCTTTCTGGATACAGAAAATGTTTGACTGCTGCCCTGGCCAGCACATTCTTCAGATCTGTCACCAATTGAAAACGTCTGGTCAATGGTGGCCGAGCAACCGGCTCGTCACAATACGACAGTCACTACTCTTGGTGAACTGTGGTATCGTGTTGAAGCTGCATGGGCAGCTGTACCTGTACACGCCATCCAAGCTCTGTTTGACTCAATGTCCAGGCGTATCAAGGGGCCGTTATTACGAGCAGAGGTGGTTGTTCTGGGTACTGATTTCTCAGGATCTATGCACCCAGATTGCGTGAAAATGTAATCACATGTCAGTTCTAGTATAATATATCTGTCCAATGAATACCCGTTTATGATCTGCATTTCTTCTTGGTGTAGCAATTTTAATGGCCAGTAGTGTATGATATGGTCCGCAGCTCGTGGTCTTGAGGTAGCGTTCTCGCTTCCCGAGCACGGGATCCCGGGTTAGATTCCCGGCGGGGTCAGGGATTTTTCCTGCCTCGAGATGACTGGGTGTTGTTTTGTCGTCTTCATCATCATCATTCATCCCTATTACGGTCGGAGGAAGGCAACGGCAAACCACCTCCATTAGGACCGTGCCTAGTAAGGCGGTGCGGGTCTCCCGCATCGTTCCCCTACGCTCTGTAAAGAAGCATTGGACTTCATATCATATGTAGTGTATGATATGAGTTTGATTGAATTGGAGTAAGAATATTTTTGCTGCAATTATAGAGAGAGAAGCTAAGGAGATTATTTGTGAGTTTTTCTGGGACGCTGAGAGATTGTCGTAAGCACGTAAGTGCCTAGCATTGTTTTGAGTTGTCGAGATTGTTATTTGCTGTGAAAGGAAGATAATATTACTCTTGCTTGAAGTTATTTCTTAAAGTCAAGTTACGTAAATACTATTGTGAACATTCAGTTGATTTTTAAAGCAATACTTTTGAGTACAGAGTTTCATTTGAATTTTGTCAGAAGTCATTTGTTAACGGTTTAAATTCGCACCCCTCATTCTGTTCATTATATACATACGCACATTGCACTTAAATATTGGTTTGCTGTTTTATGCTGGGCGCTGCTTTCGAGAAATCTGCAAAAATGTTTGTCAAGACACGAGGTGAGTGAAAGTACAGTTTAGCGCCACGAATTTCTTGTAAGTCCAGTTGAACATTTATTTCAGAAGTCAGATTACATTCAGGGTAGCACTACATTTTCATAGAAGCAATTAACTTCAATTTGTAGACAGTACTGAGCAAATCATATTAAGTCTTTGTATAATTCACTGTAGCCAGAGGAATTAGTTTGTTCGGTAATCATTTTTGAGAAGTTTTGGTAATCCGTTTTAGGAAGGTACACCCAGATAGAGAGAAGCAGACAAGTTACAATGTTAACTTCACGTAAAATACGTTCAGCGACTAACATCACTCACCGACATAGCTTCACCGCGGCAAGTTATAATACGGTTCCTCCTTTGAGAAGCACGGTTACCAAATGGCATATACTGAAATAAGCGATCGCGGCATGGAAGATTAACTAAAACTGCTTAACAGTGGACGGCAGCTGCACCGGTTGAGATACCTGTGAGACTCTACAGAGATTATGCGAAATAGCTTGCTACCCTTGTAACAGCAGGTTATCGTAGCGCACTGGTGGAACAAAGGATTAGTAATTCCCGTTTTGAAGAAGTGCCGTCGAACAGAAGCGCATAATTATAGGCGTATATGGGTCGCGCAAGTCTTTTACGGAATTGTGGAACGTGTTTTATGCTCACACTAACAGTTTTTGGACTACAAAAATCTGCTATGAAAAGCAACAAGGGCTCCGCATGGAGAGATCTTGCGGAACTCATCTGTTACTCTGTTCGTCTATGAGAGACACGACGCCCTAGCCGTAGGCACTCAGGTTGATTCTTTGTTTCTTGAGTTCCGGAACGCGTTTGATACAGTTCTGCAGTGCAGTTCACTGGGGGAAAAAAACGTGCTTAGCGAGTATCGGACAAGATTTGTGACTGGAGGCAGGAATTCCTTCAAGGAAGAAGTCAATACGTCCTTCATGAGGAAACAAAGTCGAAAGATGTAAAGGTAATTTCAGGAGAGCCACGAGGGACTGTATTGGGTCGTTCCTATTTCCCACTTATATTAATTAGTGAATTACACTGGAGTCTCTGTGAGGCTACTCGCGAACAATGCTGTTGTCTGTAGGAAGGTTGCAATGGCAAAAGGCTACCGAAATGAAGGAGGACCTGCAGAGCGTCGATGTTTCGATTACACTGTTAACGCCAGTCACTGTAGACAGGAGTAACTCTCCGAAGCGACCTAAAGCGGAATGAAAGTTGCCAGACTGAGATATATTGGCTGAAATCCAATTCATCCACGAAAGAACTGGCGTACAAAACACTAATTCGAGCGATTCTTGAGCGCTGTTCACCAGTCTACAGCTCTTACCAAGCAGGATTAGTAGAAGAGATGGAGAAGATCCATCGAAGACCGGCGTGTTTCGTTAGGGGGGTCGTTTGCTCGAAGCGAAAGCGTGGTGGGGATGCTGAACCATTACCAGTGGTAGACTACAGAAGGAATACGTTGCGCATCACGGAGAGGGTTACTGTTGAAATTGCGAGACCGTACTTTCCCCGAAAAGTCGGGCAACATATTAGTTCATCGCACGTACGTTTCGCGGAACGGTCACCATGAGAAAAGGAGAGAAATTAGCATTGGTCTCCAAAAGGGCGCGGCAAGAAAATACAGTAGAACCCAATGAGACATCCTGGGAGTTATCGCATACAGCTGAAACACAGATAAAGAGATTTTGAGTTTGGAATCTATGGGCACAAAATTTATCAGTGCGTTTACTTCGATGTCCTAACCCGCCGTGATAACGCGATCGCCAGCCTCGGATGGAATCCGCCTGGCCCTTATCGACGAGGGCCGGTGTGCCGGCCAGCCTGAATATTGTTTTTAGGCGGTTTCCCACACCCGATTAGGTGAATACCGGTCTGGCACCCGCGTGCCGCCTCTGTTATAGGACTGGCAAGCATTTAGAAAACGTTCGCACACTTGCACATGGAATAACACTAGATGCGGAAACAGTTTGGGTTGTCAGATCCAACAAGTCATGTCAGCTCCGTGAGAGATATGAGATGAACGCCAGGGAAGAGGAAGTTTACTTAAAAATACTGTCAGGTGAATAACGTTTGTTTGTCTTGTGATTACATGTAGGCACGTCTATAGTAAACGCAGCATACCATCTGCTCTTGAAATACAGAGCTTCATAGACCACAGTGGTAACATAGTGCAACCCTAAATCGAAAAAGCGGTATTTCGTTGTGAAGTGATGACATATCTTTTGACACGTACTGCGGTTACTGTGGAATTGCTGTGATGTATGGAAGATGAACTGTTGCATATTTATGAGTGCATTATTTCTTCTTTCTTTTTTTGGTGTGCACGGGACGTTAAGCCATCGAGGAAAGTAAGTTTCCGCTAGAGTTGTTATTATTGGAACCCAAAACAGCTTCCAGTCATCCCAGAATCGATGAAAATAGGTCCTGTGTAGTTTTCAACGGAATCTTATACTATTCTTCCCGCAAAATAGTGCAAGTTCAGCTGTGTATATGGACCACGCACCAGTCTCTCCAAAGTAGACCACCGAGCGAGGTGGCGCAGTGTTTAGACACTGGACTCGCATTCGGAAGGACGACGGTTCAATCCCGCGTCCGGCCATCCTGATTTAGGTTTTCCGTGATTTCCCTAAATCACTCCAGGCAAATGCCGGGATGGTTTCCCTGAAAGGGCACGGCCGACTTCCTTCCCCATCCTTCCCTAATCCGATGAGACCGATGACCACGCTGTCTGGTCTCCTTCCCCAAACCAACCAACCAACCAACCAAAGTAGACCAAAAAAGCTCAATAATATTGAGACCTGGAGACTATGGTGGCCAGGACAGATACGAAATTCATCCTTGGGCTGTGTTAACAGGGGCCCTCGCGTCTTGGATCACACCATCGCCTTTAGGGAGCAAATTTTAGGATTGATTTGATCAGCCGAAATGCTCACATCATCCTTGGCGGTAATGCGTCCTTGCAGAGTAGCTGTGGGGCCCATGGAATACTACGATATGGCTGCACAAATCGTCACCGAACCGCCGCCGCCATGTTTCACTCTTGGGACGTAAACTCGGCCAGAAGTTGTAAGTATTGTGAAACAAGACGCATCTGACCATCCGTTTCTGCATAGTCCAGGTTTTCTGGTGTAAGACGTGTATATTTCTATTGTCTATTGTCAAACCGCAATTTATGAAAGATCTTTATATTTTATTAATAGGATTAAGTAGGAATAATTAATATTTGTCACGTTGGAAATAATTATGGTAGCAGGGAATGTCTGCACCAAAGTATTGTTGGCAGGAGAGACCGCACATTAAAATAATTTTAAAAAGGGCAGGAGAGACCGCGTATGGATACATTTTAAGAAAAGAGCGGGAAACACCGCGCATTGATACATTTTGTAATGGTAGCGGAGATTGTCTGCAGCAGAAAGCATTGTTGGCGTTAGAGACCCCACTTTAGCGTTCGTGGGAAGTCAGTAGTAAGCGAGATGTGAAGCGAGTCGGTAGCAGGTCTGAAGCGAGAGGTTGAGAGGAGCAGTTTGCCTGCCAGCCACCAGCTATGATTTACAAGAGATTATAAACGGATGTACAGAAACATCAGCTAACTACACTCCTGGAAATGGAAAAAAGAACACATTGACACCGGTGTGTCAGACCCACCATACTTGCTCCGGACACTGCGAGAGGGCTGTACAAGCAATGATCACACGCACGGCACAGCGGACACACCAGGAACCGCGGTGTTGGCCGTCGAATGGCGCTAGCTGCGCAGCATTTGTGCACCGCCGCCGTCAGTGTCAGCCAGTTTGCCGTGGCATACGGAGCTCCATCGCAGTCTTTAACACTGGTAGCATGCCGCGACAGCGTGGACGTGAACCGTATGTGAAGTTGACGGACTTTGAGCGAGGGCGTATAGTGGGCATGCGGGAGGCCGGGTGGACGTACCGCCGAATTGCTCAACACGTGGGGCGTGAGGTCTCCACAGTACATCGATGTTGTTGCCAGTGGTCGGCGGAAGGTGCACGTGCCCGTCGACCTGGGACCGGACCGCAGCGACGCACGGATGCACGCCAAGACCGTAGGATCCTACGCAGTGCCGTAGGGGACCGCACCGCCACTTCCCAGCAAATTAGGGACACTGTTGCTCCTGGGGTATCGGCGAGGACCATTCGCAACCGTCTCCATGAAGCTGGGCTACGGTCCAGCACACCTTTAGGCCGTCTTCCGCTCACGCCCCAACATCGTGCAGCCCGCCTCCAGTGGTGTCGCGACAGGCGTGAATGGAGGGACGAATGGAGACGTGTCGTCTTCAGCGATGAGAGTCGCTTCTGCCTTGGTGCCAATGATGGTCGTATGCGTGTTTGGCGCCGTGCAGGTGAGCGCCACAATCAGGACTGCATACGACCGAGGCACACAGGGCCAACACCCGGCATCATGGTGTGGGGAGCGATCTCCTACACTGGCCGTACACCACTGGTGATCGTCGAGGGGACACTGAATAGTGCACGGTACATCCAAACCGTCATCGAACCCATCGTTCTACCATTCCTAGACCGGCAAGGGAACCTGCTGTCCCAACAGGACAATGCACGTCCGAATGTACCCCGTGCCACCCAACGTGCTCTAGAAGGTGTAAGTCAACTACCCTGGCCAGCAAGATCTCCGGATCTGTCCCCCATTGAGCATGTTTGGGACTGGATGAAGCGTCGTCTCACGCGGTCTGCACGTCCAGCACGAACGCTGGTCCAACTGAGGCGCCAGGTGGAAATGGCATGGCAAGCCGTTACGCAGGACTACATCCAGCATTTCTACGATCGTCTCCATGGGAGAATAGCAGCCTGCATTGCTGCGAAAGGTGGATATACACTGTACTAGTGCCGACATTGTGCATGCTCTGTTGCCTGTGTCTATATGCCTGTGGTTCTGTCAGTGTGATCATGTGATGTATCTGACCCCAGGAATGTGTCAATAAAGTTTCCCCTTCCTGGGACAATGAAGACACGGTGTTCTTATTTCAATTTCCAGGAGTGTATTATCATAAGAGGAACTAATATTACTGAATTATTTTCTTTGCGAAACTCGAGACTACTGATGGTATGTTTGCGCAATGCTAGTTGTAAGATTATTGTAAAAAGTAAGTCCCATTTGAACCTTTTTAAAATTATATCAATGTGCGATCTCTCCTGCCAGCAATACTTTGGTGCAGACATTTCCTGCTACCACAATTATTTCCAAAATGACAAATATTAACTATTCCTACTTAATCCTATTAATAAAATATAAACATCTTTCATAAATTGTGGTTTGACAATAAACAATAGAAATATACACGTCTTACAGTGGCTTCGGCATCACGTTTTCGTGTTAGGGCATTTGGGTCACTGATGGCTAGTATTGGAATTCCAGCTCGCCCTGCATCTCTCCTCGCATTGATTTGGTGCTGCGAGGGTTCGCGACGTTCAATGCTGCAATGTTTTTGCAGCTGTCGTTGTCATATTTTTCGTCACAAATCTTTTCAGTGATGATATGTCACGATTACTCAAAACACACACACACACACACACACACACACACACCTTTATGCGGCGGGAATCTTCACTGCGATGCCTTTTGAAACACCGAAAACGTCGTTTACCTTGGTTACCGAAGCACCCACCATTCGTGTACCAAAACTTTGCTCATGTTGGAATGCTCTGGGGATAGATAGTTTACTTAGCGTGGGCTGTAAGGGACGATATGTAATAATTACTTGAGAGATGGTGAACTTCTTAGCCAAGATTGTTTGCAAACAAACTTTATTGTTGATTACTGGCTCCTGTAAGCATGGTTACTGTTGTGATTGACAATTCGCAAATTTTTCACAAACACTTATTTATGTAAGTTTAGAAGGTTGATGACTGAACAACAAAAGAAAGGTAACAATAACGATGCCAGTAAAAGTCTCCTAATTGAGGCAAACAAAAGTTCTCTTCTAATTTTCCACAAAGGTTCGTGGTAATACACACACACACACACACACACACACACACACACACTAGTAAAAGTCCAATTCAGAGACGAAGACGTAATCTTCAGTGGTCGAAGTCCACGAGGTCGGCATCCGGAGTGATCTGAACTTTGGGGCTGGTTCTAGCCCCTAAATAGCTGTCTCCAGCCAATCGGATTTTGACGTAGTGATACTTCCTGCAAGCCGTGGCTGGAGCCCCCCCCCCCCCCCCTGCAGGAAGTAGTGTTCAGAATGTCTGTTTCCATCACCTTGTATGTAAATAGCCGGTGTTTACCACGGTGCTTTTGGTACGTCTTGGACATAGACAACCCCGTCCTCTGTGGTGTAATATGGGTTGCCGGCCCTCATGGGCTACTTTGGCTTCGGCTTAACAGTTAACATCTTCAGATATGCAGTCTAGCGGTGCCTTGACTGCAATGAAGTGTACAGTGGTGTATGGTATAGGACAAGAGAATTTGGTCAATTACTGGGTGTATCGTGGTTTTAACTTTGACCTTCCGATGCTTCGTTTATCTCGTCCCTCACATACCTGGCAATGTTTTAGAAAGAGTACTTGTACAGTTGATACAGGAGACATGTAATAACCTTTTATCTGGTTCTGAAGATAGTAACCATGCTTACCTAAACAGGAAATTAACAATATGGCCGGCCGGAGTGGCCGTGCGGTTCTAGGCGCTACAGTCTGGAGCCGAGCGACCGCTACGGTCGCAGGTTCGAATCCTGCCTCGGGCATGGGTGTGTGTGATGTCCTTAGGTTAGTAAGGTTTAATTAGTTCTAAGTTCTAGGCGACTGATGACCTCAGAAGTTAAGTCGCATAGTGCTCAGAGCCATTTGAACCATTTTTTGAAATGAACAGTAAAGATTGTTTATAAGCGATCTTGGCTAGGTAATTCACTTTCTCTGAAACAGCACTGAGGTCTGACATAATGCTCATAGAAGTACACAGAAAACTATTTTGACCACTGACATTTGGAACATATTGAGGACACTGCGCAGGTGCCGCTTGCGGTCAAATAGAACAGCGCAACCAGCAGGGTTGACTAGCATCTGCATTTATGTTCAGTCGGTGTTTCCATATTTCGTTCAAGCCCTCTACGAAGAAGCTTGCACGGGCTTGCCCATCGTGGAGAACAGCATCAAACGAGTGTTAACGCTGAAGACGACAACAACAACAACAATGATAATATATAAAGCGTCATGTAACGGCCCCTACGTTCATATACTGTCGGTACAGACTGACTAGTGGAGTGTGTGCGCTCTGCCCGCTTGTCATAGTGGGCTGGACGAAGGGTTGTGGTCGCGAGCTCACTGCCGTGGCCTGGAAGTGCGGTCCGGCGGCTGCAACCCGAGCCTGCCCGCCGGATCACCTGTCACCCGGTTAGCAAGTGCCGGCGGTGTTGCGAAACACGCAACCTGCACTCTTGCCGCTGCAACGACGAGTAGCCGACGAACAGCGGCGCATACTTCCGTGTCCCGTCTCCCTAAGGATGCTACCAGATGCCCCCACCGTCTGGTGCTAACAGTCCAGCCACGCGCGTCAGCGCTGTGCAAAATGTTCGCATTCGTCCACGGGTGACGGAGCCTTCTGCCCTGTCGCGCCACGTTCGTGCTCACGGCATTATGCACTGCTGTAACTGGTCGCTTAAAAACAACAGATCCCTTATTTATATCTGATGCGTTTCGGGTGCAGCCCGTCCTCAGGACAAGCAAAATAGTTCATATATGGTATGGCCTCACGTGAGTACATTCTCTCGCCGGCCGCTGTGGCCGAGCGGTTCTAGGCGCTTCAGTCCGGAACAGCGCTGCTGCTACGGTCGCAGGTTCGAATCCTGCCTCGAGCATGGATGTGTGTGATGTCCTTAAGTTAGTTAGATTTAAGTAGTTCTAAGTCTAGGGGACTGATGACCTCAGATGTTAAGTCCTATAGTGCTTAGAACCATTTGAACCATTTTTGAACCGTTGAGCACAGACGTTGAGCATGCACTCACGTGACACCGTACCATGTATGAAATCAATTTGTTTGATGCTCTGAGGACGGACTAAGCCAGAAATGTGTTGAAACTAACCTGCATTAGTAAAGGTTGAGTTCCGAAATAAAGCCTGTGAGTGCCACCCATTCGTCACGAAAATTAAAAGTTTTGCACGTTATGCAACATTCCATTAATAATTTAGCCACTGCACACAAAGATAACACCATCACATTGAAACAGCCTCCTAGTGTATTCCTGACCGTATTTGTTACATAAGAGTCGCTTAATTATGGGAGAAGTTCTGGGAACTAGGGTTCATAAGTGGATGTCGATACCAAAATTACCTTTTTTCAGATTCAGAGGTAACGTACAGTCTTATTGTAATATGACTCTCGAAAAACAAACTCACAGAAAATTAACATGAAATAGTGAAGTTAATTATGTGGGGCTGTGATTGACATACACTCCTGGAAATTGAAATAAGAACACCGTGAATTCATTGTCCCAGGAAGGGGAAACTTTATTGACACATTCCTGGGGTCAGATACATCACATGATCACACTGACAGAACCACAGGCACATAGACACAGGCAACAGAGCATGCACAATGTCGGCACTAGTACAGTGTATATCCACCTTTCGCAGCAATGCAGGCTGCTATTCTCCCATGGAGACGATCGTAGAGATGCTGGATTTAGTCCTGTGGAACGGCTTGCCATGCCATTTCCACCTGGCGCCTCAGTTGGACCAGCGTTCGTGCTGGACGTGCAGACCGCGTGAGACGACGCTTCATCCAGTCCCAAACATGCTCAATGGGGGACAGATCCGGAGATCTTGCTGGCCAGGGTAGTTGACTTACACCTTCTAGAGCACGTTGGGTGGCACGGGGTACATGCGGACGTGCATTGTCCTGTTGGAACAGCAAGTTCCCTTGCCGGTCTAGGAATGGTAGAACGATGGGTTCGATGACGGTTTGGATGTACCGTGCACTATTCAGTGTCCCCTCGACGATCACCAGTGGTGTACGGCCAGTGTAGGAGATCGCTCCCCACACCATGATGCCGGGTGTTGGCCCTGTGTGCCTCGGTCGTATGCAGTCCTGATTGTGGCGCTCACCTGCACGGCGCCAAACACGCATACGACCATCATTGGCACCAAGGCAGAAGCGACTCTCATCGCTGAAGACGACACGTCTCCATTCGTCCCTCCATTCACGCCTGTCGCGACACCACTGGAGGCGGGCTGCACGATGTTGGGGCGTGAGCGGAAGACGGCCTAACGGTGTGCGGGACCGTAGCCCAGCTTCAAGGAGACGGTTGCGAATGGTCCTCGCCGATACCCCAGGAGCAACAGTGTCCCTAATTTGCTGGGAAGTGGCGGTGCGGTCCCCTACGGCACTGCGTAGGATCCTACGGTCTTGGCGTGCATCCGTGCGTCGCTGCGGTCCTGTCCCAGGTCGACGGGCACGTGCACCTTCCGCCGACCACTGGCGACAACATCGATGTACTGTGGAGACCTCACGCCCCACGTGTTGAGCAATTCGGCGGTACGTCCACCCGGCCTCCCGCATGCCCACTATACGCCCTCGCTCAAAGTCCGTCAACTGCACATACGGTTCACGTCCACGCTGTCGCGGCATGCTACCAGTGTTAAAGACTGCGATGGAGCTCCGTATGCCACGGCAAACTGGCTGACACTGACGGCGGCGGTGCACAAATGCTGCGCAGCTAGCGCCATTCGACGGCCAACACCGCGGTTCCTGGTGTGTCCGCTGTGCCGTGCGTGTGATCATTGCTTGTACAGCCCTCTCGCAGTGTCCGGAGCAAGTATGGTGGGTCTGACACACCGGTGTCAATGTGTTCTTTTTTTCATTTCCAGGAGTGTAGTTAGGAAGACTGAAAGAACAAAAAAACCAGAGTTCCTTATCTGCGCAACTCGGATTTTCAAATTAACAAGAGAAAATAACCCAATAAACAAAGAGGCACAAAGAACCAGTGACATGCGAGCTGCTCAATGCGACACTGACATACGTAAATATCGCCTCACGCCTTTGGCAAGAGCGACCCTTAAAGTCTTCAAACTGCTCAGACAATATTCAGGAAGAGCCCCAACAGAATGCCAGGAAGCGAATCCCAAGAACGCACAATTCTTTGTCCTCGACCCAAGCTCCGTTGAAGAGGTGAGAACATGGTTCTAGCCAATGTGTCGAACGGGAAGGTGCGTTGAAACATGAGAAATAGAGGCGAACACAGCGAAAGTTTACCTCACACGGCGTAAAAATCCTCATAAGTAATTAATTTGGTTGGTATCAAGTTTTAACGGTGCTTTACCAGTGGCTCAAGCAGCGTACAAGGCGCCTAGAAATGGAAGGAATATACATGATTGGACGAACGGAAATACTGTTGAGATGATGCGAAATTTTTCACCTTTCATGGGAATGAAAAGGCATGTTCTTATTGACATCCGTGCTAAATATATTCTCGCTGCAAGTGGGTACTTGGTGCTAACGCACCCTTGTGGCCGCACCTAAGGGATTAACTCTCAGAAAGAAACTTCAGAATACGCCCTGAAAACCACCCAAGGATTCCACCCAACATGAATAACATCTTTTCTGCTGCAGCAAACACGGGATGTCCCGGAATCCGTTTCCTCGCGTGAGAAGAAGTTCTTACAATATGGTCGCAGTCATCCTGCGCAACATTATATCGCAACTTAACAGATGCTTCCCCCCCTCTCCTGACCCCCCCCCTCCCCCGTCCTCCTCTCCGTCCATCCTCTCTGCACTGTTCCATTCAAAATCAAATACAGGGTTATTCTAAAAATGTACCCGATTCAATTATAATTAGTTTTTATTTCACAAAACATAAACTGGATACGAATAATTAAAATAAATT
The DNA here is from genome assembly GCF_023898315.1 of Schistocerca nitens. Taxonomy (NCBI): domain Eukaryota; kingdom Metazoa; phylum Arthropoda; class Insecta; order Orthoptera; family Acrididae; genus Schistocerca; species Schistocerca nitens. Next base: position 749,137,892 of record NC_064618.1, on the reverse strand, counting down.
TAAGGTAAAACAGTCTAGTTTGTCAGGCTGCGTCATGTTCCTCTTTAGTTCCATCGCGATCGACATTTCGACCCCTCTGTTGCGAACTTCTTCAGGATCTTCTTCTCTTCACTTACAAAAGGACGTTTTTAAAGCGCTTACGTTGAAGAAGCACAACAACTGCGTAAAATTCTTCCGGCTACTATCAGTGGGCCATCACCATGCGATAGATGCGAAATAGGCAGAGCAAGAGAAGGGGAATGTTTATCAAAATATTATTGTCGTGCCGCAGAGGTGGCTTCTTGGCCGTTGTTTGTATTCCTCGCGCAACGTGGTTGCGTATTCACTTCCTTGATGGCGGGAAGCCAATACGCGTCTATTTTACTGAAACTACATTCGCTGTTGGAAATTTCAATCGCATATTGGACTTTCCTTCCGTAAATGCTGGTTTTTTTCTCTCCAGCACAGCGATACGTTGTTGATATCAATGTCTTGGCCGCAGTTCTGATGTTACACTACCGCAGATATACAGGGTGACTCAAACATTTTAGTCACATTGAAGCTGGTGATAGTGGATCCACAACCGATTACATTGAGATAGGGAACCAATGGTGGGAACTGCAAATTTATTGCGTTACGGTCGTACACAGCGTACACCGTATGAACAACGTAGCTCATACTAACTGTTCAAAATGACGACCGCCAGTCACAGTGCCTGCATGGCAGCGGCGCATTAAGTTCTGCCACACTCTCGCAAAGATCCCGGGTGATTGTTGTACACAGGAACAGGCAGCGGGTGATAAACAGCGTACACGTCTGACTACCAAACATATTGCACACAACTTAGCTCGAAGCGCGTGTGTCATGTGATGACCGCCTGAATCGCACAGATGCATTAACCTTTGCCGAACGCACACCACTACTCGCTGGAGTGAGTTGTCCATTGCATCAGACAGCTTGTGATTTGTCCATGGTGAAGTGTGTTACTATGCACAGTGCATCACGCTTAGTGAAAGATGGAATGCTACGTGTCACGAGACATGCATTTAATATACAGTGCGGCAAGATGTAGTGTCCTTAAAGTACTACGATGCACAGAGAACAGTCATTATGAGCTACGTTGTTACTAAGCGGCGTACGTTCTGTATTTGCTTAATACAATAAATATGCGTTTCCGACCATTGTTTCCCAATCTGAAAATAATCGGCTGTGGATCCACTATCACATGTTTCAGTCTGACCGAAAAGGTTTGAGACGCCCTATTTACAGTTGGAAACAGAAAATTCTATAGTTTACGAACGCACATTCTATCTTAAATGTTTACAGTGACCCCTCCTGCTGCACGGCAAAAATCTGATAGCCGTGCCCGCATCTCGTGGTCGTGCGGTAGCGTTCTCGCTTCCCACGCCCGGGTTCCCGGGTTCGATTCCCGGCGGGGTCAGGGATTTTCTCTGCCTCGTGATGGCTGGGTGGTGTGTGCTGTCCTTAGGTTAGTTAGGTTTAAGTAGTTCTAAGTTCTAGGGGACTGATGACCATAGATGTTAAGTCCCATAGTGCTCAGAGCCATTTGAACCATTTTTTTTTCTGATAGCCGAATATGCGGGCACATCAAATTCGCTGAAATTGCTTAAACCATCGCAGTGTGCTTTTCCTACTCGTTGGTTCCGTGCTGAATCGAAGACGAAATGCTCTCTGCGCTGACTCACTTCTTCCGAGCTCAAGAATTGAGAATCTGCCGGTAGCATGGTAGCCAACTTACACCTGATGCGAAATGGCTTTCTGTTGGTGCGAGCACTCTAGTAACCGCGGTGATAGATTGTTTGGATCTGACGGCGTGTGTATGTTTCATATCTAATTCAAATGTTACTTTATCAGCGCTGGATATTTCCTTCTTTCTGCTGCAGGCCGGTGTGGTCGTGCGGTTCTAGGCGCTACAGTCTGCGGCTGTTAATAATTGTTGGCGAAGAATACATCCAATCACAAATAATTTCAAGAAACTTTATTTTAATGCCATTACTAGTTTAGGACTATGTGCCCATTATCAGATTTAATGTTATCGTCGGGAGTGTGCCATCCGTTCCTGAAACTTGTTTTCATGGATGTGGCGTTTCGTTTTGTTTCGGTCCTATGCCCTTTTAGGACGGAGCATAAAGTGTTTAATACAAGCATCACACATGTTCTAGACAAACCACTGTAACACACTAGCACTTCCTCGTCCGAGGCTGCAACTGACAAAAGGAATATCATCAGACGATCAATTCCAGTTACAAAAGATCTAGAGAGAATTTCTGTATGGTGCGAAAAGTGGCAATTGGCACTAAACAAAGAAAATTGCGAGGTCATCCACATGGGTCCTAAAAGAAACCCGATAAATTTAGGGTATACGATAAATCGCACAAAGCAAAGGGCTGTCAATTCGACTAAATACCTAGGAATTACAATAACGAGCAACTTAAATTGGACAGATCACATAGATAATATTGTGGGGAAGGCGAAACAAAGACTGTGCTTTGTTGGCAGAACACTTAGAAGATGCGACAAACCCACTAAGGAGACAGCCTACATTACACTTGTCCGTCCTCTGCTGGAATATTGCTGCGTGGAGTGGGATCCTTACCAGGTCGGATTGACGGAGGGCATCGAAAAAGTGCAAAGAAGGGCAGCTCGTTTCGTGTTATCGCGCAATAAAGGTTCAAAAATGGTTCAAATGGCTCTGAGCACTATGGGACTCAACTGCTGTGGTCATAAGTCCCCTAGAACTTAAACTACATAAACCTAACTAACCTAAGGACAGCACGAGGCAGAGAAAATCCCTGACCCCGCCGGGAATCGAACCCGGGAACCCGGGCGTGGGAAGCGAGAACGCTACCGCACGACCACGAGATGCGGGCCGCAATAAAGGTGAGAATGTCACTGACACGATACGTGAGTTGGGATGGCAGACACTGAAACAAAGGCGGTTTTCTTTGCGGCGAGATCTATTTACGAAATTTCAATCACCAACTTTCTCTTCTGAATGCGAAAATATTTTGTTGTCACCCACCTAAGTAGGGAGAAATGATCATCATAATAAAATAAGAGAAATCAGAGCTCGAACGGAAAGATTTAGGTGTTCCTGTTTCCTACGTGCCATTCGAGAGTGGAATGGTAGAGAAGTAATATGATTCTCTGCCTCGTGATGACTGGGTGTTGTGTGATGTCCTTAGGTTAGTTAGGTTTAAGTAGTTCTAAGTTCTAGGGGACTCATGACCGGGACTGATGACCTTCGCTGTTTAGTCCCCCTTAAACATCCCAACATCCACCACCACTGATGACCATAGATGTTACGTCCCATAGTGCTCAGAGCCATTTGAACCATTTTTGAAGTAATATGAAAATGGTTCGATGAACACTCTGCCAGGCACTTAAGTGTGAATTGTAGAGTAACCATGTACGAGTAGAGGTAGATACGCCCTGTCACAGGGGCAAATTGTCGCAACTGGTTTGAAAAACATTCTGGACAGTTGGAGCAATTGATTTGGTCGTCCAGATGGCCCATCGAACGTTTGTGGGACATAATTGAGAGGTCAGTTCGGATACAACATCGTGCACAGGCAACACGTCCGCAGTTACGGACGGCTGTAGAGGCAACAGTGCTCAATATTTCTGCACGGGACTTCCATGCACTGCTCCGGACGAATGGTGGTCCGACAACTATGCTATGTTGTCTTTTTATAGTCACCGTCATCACCATGACCATCATTGAGATCGTCGTCGTCGTCGTCGCCTTCGCCGCCGCAGTTATCTCGGCAGTATCAGCAGCAGCTTTGTACCTGGAGTACTGTGTGTCCCTATTCCCGGACGCTGACGGATGGCCGCGGCTTTGCTGTCACCGGCGCCGCGTGTAGCCGCCAGTTTCTGGGAAGGATAGCAGCCCGCCGCCCACACACGGGCTGCCCACGTACCCGGCCGGCCGTGTCGCTGTATATCTGTTCGCCAGGCGAGTGTAGCGGGGATTATAAACACCCGCCTACGGCCGTCCCCGCGGCCTTTATCACAGACGCCACGCGGCCCGCCATTAAGCTGTCATTCTCTCGCGGACGCCACAATGGCAGCCGCGGAGACGCAACTAATCTCTGTCCAATGACGTCGCGTCGCATCATCGTAAAGCCGGGCCCCTCCAATCTGTGGGGACACGCCGTAATGACTGCTGTCGGAAATTCACAGCGCCTTTCGCCGCATTACTCGTCTCGTCGTTTTGCTTGTAGGGATGGGAACTGCTGCTACGACGAGCTATTATTACCTAACGTCTTACCTCTGTTGCTTCCTTCAGAACAGTTATATCTTACACCCGTGAGAGACGGCACGGCACAGCCATCAGGAAGCCCAGCTTACAACGGAAAGTGCTATTCTGAGAAAATTCGTCTCTACCATAATTCTATGAAATTCGTTTACTGCGCTTTTGACAGTAGCTCTAGTATGATGTGTCATCACCACCCCGAAATGTTTACACAGCATTAACGGAAAAACTTCCTGTGCAGATATGAAAATGGAGGAAGACAGCCGGCCGCTGTGGCCGAGCGGTACTAGGCGCTTCAGTCCGGATCCACGCAGCTGCTACGGTCGCAGGTTCGAATCCTGCCTCGGGCATGGATGTATGTGATGTCCTTAGGTTAGTTAGGTTTAAGTAGTTCTAAGTCTGGGGCACTGATGACCTCAGATGTTAAGTCCCATAGTGCTTAGAGCCATTTGAACCGTTTTTTTGGAGGAGTACATTTCGGTGCAAGAGATAACTGGCAAGTGAGAGGGTGGAGAATTAAATGAACCGTAGGACTAACGCCTGGCATATCTATCTGTCCTCATAATGTGATGCAATCTCTCTGATTTTCTTTGCGATTTGTTTATTCGCTTGAGAAACACCTACATGTGTAACACCTTTAAAAGCAAATGAAAGGAAGAGTATTCAAGCAACGCCATTGTTGGGCAAAATCTTGCAGGTTCAATCGCATTCAGAGCTGCGAGTAGAAGATCTTCAACTGTGCAGGTTGCAGGACACAGTTTTTTGAACTCTCGAACGAAGACTGGTGAGCGGCCTGCACGTAATCCAAATCTGTTCATACCCAAGTGGAAAGGTTTCCGAAAGGAGAGGCCAGGTAGAGATATGCTTAAGTGGAGAAATTCATGTTTCCTTGCTTTAATGCCGCTATTTGCAGGAGGAAACTACTTCTGCATCTCATTCTCGCAGCTGGATGATTTTCCTTATGAGCCTGATTTGTTATCTTTGCGTTGACAGCTTTTTCACGACGAGTATACGGTGGGCCTGTGCCTGCAGGTACTAGAGTTTTGCACGTAGCACAGATTCCAAACAACCTGTAATAACCGGTTAAAATATTCCGGACCGTTATGCCGCGGTCGGACGAAGTCTTTGTAGAAACAAAAGTTTCGATCCCACCTGTAGAGAACATCTTCAAGGAGGGTTGTAGCTTTTTCAAAGGTGCGCATCGGACGTTCGAATATGCTACAACCCCCATTGAAAATGTCCTTGCAGATGGGGACGAAAATCTGGACTTGAAAAAGAAATTGGCGTCGTTCTCAGAGTTTGTGGTTGAGAGCCCCACGTTTTATCAGTCACCTCGTGAAGGATATTATTTTTGGCTTCCACCTTCATACGCGTGTTCTTGCAATGCTGTTTGTACATCGGAGTACGGTACTGACCGACTCCAGATATTTTTCGTTTTTTTTTACTAACTGCTATTTAGTGTTAAGTTTGCGAGGTTCCTGATTGTGCTCTAGAAGCAATTCCCAGCGACATTAATGAAAGGTACGTTTTCAAGTATTCAGCCAAGTTGTTAGTTCCATGTTTCCGCACAGTTTTTTGACTCGAGGACCAGTCAGCCGTTTTCTTGACTCTAACCAGTCATGTATTGTTGGTGTGGCGGTGCCTTTTATAGCAATTTGGACTCCCTGAGCGAGCTACGCCCTTTGATGCTCTTTTGTGTTTCTGAGCTCGAACTGTCTTCCGTGAGATGCACATTCTCTCAGAATTTACCGACTCTGATGGATAAAATTGTACACAGTTAAGCTCGCGGCGTCTGAAGAATAAGATTTGGTCGGTCATGGAAAAGTGCAGAAAAACAGAATCAACGACTCAGCTGAGAGCCCTTAATTATACGAGGCATGCTCAGAAAATAAGTGTACTTTGATCATAACGGGCTGTATCTTTTCTAATCATCTTGTGGTGTCGCAATTCTTCTTATGTCCGTGCTTGCTATGAAAATAGGACGAGGAACTCCGCCTTGTGCTAGACACCTTTTCAGTTTCGTTTTACCCAGACATGTTCCAGTACTTCTTGTGCTATCTTGAGTGGGTTATTTTATTTTCTTACTTACATGAAGCTATTGGGTATTTATGTTGGTAGCTAGTCTCTGCTACACAGTCTACAGCTTGTCATGGCTTTGATACTGTAGTGTTTTCTCATATGTTTTGGAGAGGTGAGTACGCTGATTTCTGTGACTTCTTCGAATTTTCAGCTACAACAACACGTAATGGCGGCTAAAACTCTTCCCATGTTTGAAAATTCGTAGAAAGTGCATTGCCAAACGACCATAAATCACAGAAATCAGCCTATTCACCTCTCAAAAACACATGAGTAAAAACTAAAACATCAAAGCCATGATAATTTCTAGATTGTGTAGCAGACTACCAACAGAAATACCCAGTAGATTCATGTACGTAAGAAAATAGAATAACTCACTGAAGATAGCACAAAATGTGCTGCAAAATGTCTAGGTAAAACGAAACTGAAAAGGTGTCTTGCATAAGGCGGAATTCCTCGTCCTGTGCATCTTTTTTTAGCGTCGGCTACACTGAGAGATAGAAGAGGATCCCTTGACCAGAGCGAGCGCCGGAAAAACACGGTAGTACGTAAACTCCCATTGTAGTCTCCAGAACAGAAAGAGTCTGTTTATAGGGCGTTTAGTGGAGGCAGAACAAATAAATGCTCATGACCAACAGTGGAGTGAAAGACCTTCCAATCTGGCTGATGAGTTAGTGCAAGAAATCGAGGAAACTGTTTATGAAGACCACCGTTGACACTGGATGACATTTCTACGGTGTTTCCACAGCTCTCCAGAACAGAATCGCGGGGATACCGGAAGCTGTGCGCAAAATGGGTGCCAAAACAGCCGACAGAACAGAAAAAGAAAAAATGGATCAATAGTCCTGCGAGTGACTTGGGCAACTTGAATTGGAAGGGTGGGATCTTCTGGGCTCGATTGTGACTGGAGATGAAGCGTGGGTTGGCTCATAACATCCCTGAGACAAAAAGACACAGCGGCGTCACACCAGTTACCCATCTACTAAAATATTCCAAACGACTATTTCGGGCAATGTATTGGGGTCGAAAAGACATCATTTTGGTCGAATTTCTGCCTCAGGAGGAGACGCTCAATGGGCAACAATGTTGTGAGACCCTAAAAAAACTCAAAAGGAGCATTCAAAACAAAAGGAGGGGAATGCTGGGGAGTGAAGTGTGCTTGTTGCACAGCGTCCGTCTTCACACACCTTTACCCAGCAAGGCGTTCTTGGGCACATTTGGTTGGGACGTTTTCAAACCCCTCCCCGTATTCCCCCCGTCATGACTTCCTCAAATTATCGTCTTTTCACCTTCCTGAAGGCACACACAAGTGGAATTTTCAACTGCCGAGCAGATGCAGAAAGAGGTTCTGCAGTTGGGAAAAGGAGTTGGAATGGAGGGTGGAGTTCTTCGATGATGATGATGATGATGATGATTGGTTTGTGGGGCGCTCAACTGCGCTGTTCTGAGCGTCCGTACACATTCCCAATCTTTGCTCACTCCAGTATTGCAACTTTCATGAATGATGATGAAATGATGAGGACAACACAAACACTCAGTCATCTCGAGGCAGGTGAAAATTCCTGACCCCGCCGGGAAACGAATCCGGGACCCCGTGCTCGGGAAGCGAGAACGCGACGGCGAGACCACGAGTTGCGGACGAGTTATTCGAGGAGGATATAAAGAATCTTGTGTCACGGCTCACCACATGCATTGAACGGGATGGTGAGTAGTGGAAAGCCGGCCTGGGTGGCCGAGCGGTTCTAGGCGCTACAGTCCGGAACAGCGCGACCGCTACGGTCGCAGGCTCGAATCCTGCCTCGGGCATGGATGTGTGTGCTGTCCATAGGTTGGTTAGGTTTAAGTAGTTCTAAGTTCTAGGGGACTGATGACCTCAGAAGTTACGTCCCATAGTGCTCAGAGCCATTTAAACCCATTTTTGAGTAGTGGAAAAATAGTAAACAAGTGTATCAATAATATTCAGTTTTTTTTTCAAATATACGTTTTCTAGAAAAATATAAAAATGTACTTTCTGAGTGTGCTTCGGAACGTGGTCTCACACACACACACACACACAAAGAGAGAGAGAGAGAGAGAGAGAGAGAGAGAGAGAAGTTCCTGACATCAAACAAATATAATTTTATGTCAGTAGGGCGTACCAGTTATGGATTTCAGTGGACACACATGACGACTACATTGAAAGTTATGCGAGCAAAACATTATCTCAGAAGAATTGACACATGAGTGCAGTGCTGGATGTCACCTACTGTCGTTAACAGTAGCTGTACTGGTACCGAGGTGTCAACCAGAGAGAGCGGCCAGACTTTCCTGAATGGTGGAGCTGCTGCTGCTGCTGCGACCGCCGCCACTGCTGTCTGCGCAGCGCGTGGGCCGCCAGAGGTTGATAACCCGGTGCGCCGGCCGGCATCCATATTAATGCCGCCAGCGGCCGACACCGTTTCAATTAGACCTCCCACCACCACCACAGCCACCAACAGCAGAGGAACAGCGCGACTGTGCCGCCACCTGGCCGTGTCGCCAATTACGGGACGCCGCGCCGGGCGCCCCCGCAGACGCAGCCGCCAACAGAGCCGCTCTGCCTTCTGCCGCAGCCCAGGTGGCTGGCTGCCTGCACGAGTCAACTGCGGGCTAAACTCCGTTGTGCTCTCTTCTGTCTGGACGTACCGGTTGATTATACACTACTGGCCATAAAAATTGCTACACCACGAAGATGGCGCGCTACAGACGCGAAATTTAACTGACAGGAAGAAGATGCTGTTATATGCAAATGATTAGCTTTTCAGATCATTCACACAAGGTTGGCGCCGGTGGCGACACATACAACGTGCTGACATGTGGAAAGTTTCCAACCGATTTCTCATACACAAACAGCAGTTGACCGGCGATGCCTGTTGAAACGTTGTTGTGATGCCTCGTGTAAGGAGGAGCGTACCATCACGTTTCCGACTTTGATAAAGGTCGGATTGTAGCCTATCGCGACTGCGGTTTATCGTATAGCGACATTGCTGCTCGCGTTGGTCGAGACCCAATGACTGTTAGCAGAAGAATATGGAATCGGTGCGTTCAGGAGGCTATTACGAAACGCCGTGCTGGATCCCAACGACCACGTATCACTAGCAGTCGAGATGACAGGCATCTTATCCGCATGGCTGTAACGGATAGCGCAGCCACGTCTCGATGCCTGAATCAACAGATGGGGACGTTTGCAAGGCAACAACCATCTTCACGAACAGTTCGACGACGTTTGCAGCAGCATGGACTATCATCTCGGAGACCGTGGCTGCGGTTACCCTTGACGCTGCATCACAGACAGGAGCGCCTCTGCGATGGTGTACTCAACGACGGTCCTGGGTGCACGAATGGCAAAACGTCATTTTTTCGGATGAATCCAGGTTCTGTTTACAGCATCATGATGGTCGCATCCGTGTTTGGCGACATCGCGGTGAACGCACATTGGAAGCGTGTATTCGTCATCGCCATACTGGCGTATCACCCGGCGTGATGGTATGGGGTGCCTTTGGTTACACGTCTCGGTCACCTCTTGTTCGCATTGACGGTACTTTGAACAGTGGACGTTACATTTCAGATGTGTTACGACCCGTGGCTCTACCCTTCATTCGATCCCTGCGAAACCCTACATTTCAGCGAGATAATGCACGACCGCATGTTGCAGGTCCTGTACGGGCCTTTCTGGATACAGAAAATGTTCGACTGCTGCCCTGGCCAGCACATTCTCCAGATCTCTCACCAATTGAAAATGTCTGGTCAGTGGTGGCGGAGCAACTGGCTCGTCACAATACGCAAGTCACTACTCTTGAAGAACTGTGGTATCGCGTTGAAGCTGCATGGGCAGCTGTACCTGTACACGCCATCCAAGCTCTGTTTGACTCAATGCCCAGGCGTATCAAGTCCGTGGTTGTTCTGGGTACTGATGTCTCAGGATCTGTGCACCCAAATTGCGTGAAAATGTAATCACATGTCAGTTCTAGTATAATATATTTGTCAATGAATATCCGGTATCATCTGCATTTCTTCTTGGTGTTGCAATTTTAATGGCCAGTAGTGTACTTCAAGTGAAGATAGTCACAATGCTCCACTGCGGGCTGTAATTATCGTATGGTAGCGAAACACAGTAACTATCTAGTGCGAAACCGATATACGCTGAAAAACAAGTAGTTCCAGTTTTGGCCACGAGTTGTAAATCTGGCGCTGTGAATGCAAGAAAGCCGTATAGAAATGTTTCCATATCTAATGGTCGAGGTATGGGACGTGGGCAGAAAAGGTTAAACAAGTGAAAAGTCATAATGATGTTATTACTAACCGCCGCTTACACTATTTCCTCACTACGAGCACGGGAGACGTCGAAGAGGTGGTGCACAACGCCAGATTTGCACCTGGTGGTCAATATTGGAACTAATTTTTTTCCGAAGTAAATCGGTTCCGTATTAACACATTAGCATATGTACCAGTCTCCGCTGTCACACAATAATTGTAGCCCACGCTGGATCTCTATGAGTAGCTGCAATTTGGTTACAACCATCCCGCAGCTGATACGGTTCGCTCCGATGTCATACAGTTACCTTGTGTTGTATTGTATTGTATTGAACTGCAGACCTAGAGACGAAGGAGAGGCTTCGTCCCCACGTTATCCCTCAGTGGTTCACAACCCCACAACAGGCTACAGCAGTCTGAAACGTCCCCTTAGAAAAATTATAGATCACTGTGCTCGTAAACTTCTATGTTCTTTGATACAAAGACAGCTGAGTTAAACTGAACGTACTCAGACAGTTTTCTCATTAGTTATTCTGATCATCACTAAACTGACACACAATTTTTTTTTCATTGCAACGCAATCTGACTTTCAACAATCACTACAAACGAATGGCCCTGAATAACAATAACCTATACCTTTCATGAATCACTTACCTCACAAAAATCTTCGTTACTCGAACTAATGCAATACAGCGGGCGCCAATACTGCCAGCTAAATAAAAGATTCTAACTACTGAAGGCACCAAGCACGAACTACTGATAGGCATAGTTAGCAAATGAAAGATTTTGATAGAGAACAAACACTGTATTTACCTTAAAAGCATTCAAAAGTCATTTTATATATATATAATTTTGTGACATCCAGTTAAACAAATTTCCTTTTTCTGACGGACACATGTCCAGATCGTTTGCTCTCAAAACTCTGCCATCTCTCTCCCCACATCCGCCACTGCTGGCGGCTCACCTCCAACTGCCCAACACTACAATAGCGATTATTCCAACAGTGCCAACCAGCCACAGATTGCCCACAGCACAGTCAGTGATTTTCATACAGAGCGCAACATGGCGTTACTAACATAAAAACCTAAACAGCCTACTTACAAGTCGACTCACCCCACCGCCGCCCCACACCGAACCCAGGGTTATTGTGCAGTTCGGCCCCCAGTGGATCCCCGGGAACGTCTCACACCAGCCGAGTGTAACCCCAATGTTTACGTTCAAATAGCTCTGAGCACTATGCGACTTAACTTCTAAGGTCATCAGTCGCCTAGAACTTAGAACTAGAGGCAGGATTCGAACCTGCGACCGTAGAGGTGGCTCGGCTCCAGACTGTAGCGCCCAGAACCGCACGGCCACTCCGGCCGGCAATGTTTACGTGGTAGAGTAATTATGGTGTACGCGTACTTGGAGAAAGTGTTTGCGCAGCAATCGCCGACATACTGTAATTGAGGCGGAATAAGGGTAACCAGCCCGCGTTCGCCGAGCCAGATGGAAAATCGCCTTAAAAACCATCCACAGACTGGTCGGCACACCGGACCTCGACACTAATCCGCCGGGCGGATTCGTGCCGGGGATGGGCTCGCCTTCCTGCTCGGAAAGCAGTGCGTTAGACCGCACGGCTAACCGGGTGGGCCAGTTACCCTAACTCGCCTCCGAATAAGAGACAGTAAAATGTGCTTAAGCATCGCTGTATCGGTTTTAGATCAGCAGTTTTGAGACCGAAGCTGACAATACATCAGATGTAAAACATCGATTTATTCGACTAATTAAAAAGAGTGATTCCTACCTTATTTATTGCGAATAAAATCATTGTTCCTGTGGGATGGGTAACGTGACTGAAAAGTCATCCATGAAAGTTAGCTTTCAAACTAACCCACTGCGTTTAGTGTACAGATTAGTTTTTCCTTAAGTGGTGGTGGTCGTGGTTAGTGTTTAACGTCCCGTCGACAACGAGGTCATTAGAGACGGAGCGCAAGCTCGGGTTAGGGAAGGATTGGGAAGGAAATCCGCCGTACCCTTTCAAAGGAACCATCCCGGCATTTGCCTGAAATGATTTAGGGAAATCACGGAAAACCTAAATCAGGATGGCCAGAGACGGGATTGAACCGTCGTCCTCCCGAATGCGAGTCCAGTGTGCTAACCACTGCGCCACCTCGCTCGGTTTTCCTTAAGTAAACGAGTGAGTTGTGAGCAACACGGATTCTGTCAGCTTCTCCCATCGTTTCAAAATTTGATTCTTTTTGTTTCGATGTCGCGGTTTGGTGGGCCGTAAGTGGCCCCTTCCTCGATGCCTTTAAGAACTAACTTTTGTGATGGGGCATGGACGTGGATAGTAAGATTCAGCATTAACGTTTCTTCGCAAATAACTGTTTAACCTCCTGCTGAAATAATATTCTTCTGTGTTTGTGAGTGCTTCGTGTATGATAAACTACTGACGTTTCACATGTTTCTGCAGGCATCCGTAATCAGGATGACCAGACGAAACGTCTGATAAAACCACAAACGTTTCGGCTGGTTACTCTGATGAAGTTTTATCACATGTGACTCTATTAAACACCCAGAAGAAGTTCATCGGAATGGAAACATGTTATTTAAGTTTTTCCTACGAGAACTCATCCGCTACTGATTTACACTCAAATTCTGCCAAGAACTTTGTTTAGTTCTTTAAAAGCATGTTAAACTTAGTGTTTGTGATAAACGGTATGTTCATATATGCCGTCAGCTGGTATATGTTTCATATGGCAGCTGACGGCCTACCTAAAAATATCTTCCATTGAGCATTTAAGTGTTTTTTATACTATTCCATTGAATTTCTATTCATGTATAAAGTTAAGATTTACGAATGTCAGTGAAGATGATATTAGTTGTCCGAGCGTGCGCGGCCATGTGTGTGTGTGTGTGTGTGTGTGTGTGTGTGTGTGTGTGTGTTTGATTTTTACATTAACTGTAACAGGCCGTCCTTCTACAATCCGCTTCAGTATAGAAGCATATGGACGCCAACGAAGCCAGTCGAATTCCTCGAAAACAATTACATTGTGAACACGTGGATCATATCCACCAAAACCAAATTCCGAACAAAACGGAAGATATACATGTTGTTTCCGTGATAGAATTTTCTCAACAAGTGTGGATTTGCCTATATTTGTGTCACCATATAAATATAGTTGCTTCTTACGAACCATTTTGGACCGAAAGGCCTCATTGTACCAACGGACCACGCGGCCCGCCCAGCCATTATACTTCAGGTGACACTCGGTAAGTGCACGAACGACAAACTTCTTAGCCTGAAAGGATTCGAAGTATTTCTCAATAAATCTAATGCGCGACCAATTGTTCACAAGAAATGAATCTGTATAATCAATATATTCAGTACGTTCCGCCCATCGACGGAGACGAACATTAAACGACAGGGCAGAGTCATTGCAGTTCGAAATTGGTTCCGGATCTGATTTAGTAATATATATCAAAGCATTTTTTCTACTACGACATTTTTGTACGTCAAACACACCATTTATACTGCCAAACATTAATTCCAGACCGGATCTAACATCTGCCAATAGTTTCGCTTCAGCTAGCTTTAGATACCAGGACGTGCCTGACCGGCTTGGACATGTTCCAGTCGTTCAATTCTTACATTAATTCTATACACATAAGTCACTACTTTATTAATTATCCGGACGACCTGCGCCTCGCCTTCCTTGTTCCTACCAGTCAGCAACGCATCGATGAATTGGCAATTACATTTTATGGAAACAAGATTAATTACTCTGCTGCTGTAATTGTTTTGTGTGTGTTTATGCTCAGTTGTAAAGTGTAGTGGTCTGAAAGACGCGGCTTTTGATGTACACGTCCTGGTTGTCTCACTGCTAAACAGCGACCTCTGTTACATTAAGAATCATTCCTGGCTCTTGCTCCTGTTTATACTGTTGCAGGTGACCTTACGACTACAAGGCGGGTGTGTTGTGTACAAAACGTATAATACATCAGTCGTTCTGGGTATCCGACCGGTCGTCTACTTACGGTTTACGGTTCTTATTAACAAAAAATGTGTTGGGGAGAAGTTTAGGAGGCAGCTGCAGCCGCGACAGATGTATGGTTGCCGTGTGCAGCTGAACTGCTTTCTGTCGCGTTTACTTTTCCGGACCCTTCTGCTCTGCCGTGTTCTTCTTTTTCCACTGCACGCGCCGCTGGTGGTAGCTTGGTGTATCCGTCCTCGTATCGTTTTCTGTCTCCGGCTTCTGCCGGGCAGTTAACTGACAGATTCATGTTCTCGAATTTTACTGCCGGCAAATGTGCAACATTTTCCTCATCATTATTTGCAGATGGGATAGTTATACACCTGCATGAACTAAATTAATTTGTTCATTTTATTTCGAAAAATCTTTTGCGTAGATTAGAATGCACCCTAGAACCCTTGAAGGTTATCTGCTCTAGATGCGAACGCTTTCTTGTTTTATTGACATCGTGTTTTCCTGCAGAAATATTTGGTTGGTTTCTACGATTCGAAGTTGTGTTACTGCTTTTCCGTTATTTGTAGCAAGCATTAACGCGTGTTTCTTTAGGAAGAATCCAAAATAACATCCGCCATCACTTCAATCTATTTCGCGACTCCCTCTGGTATTTCTTCTTTAACGGCAGCAACTTGTATGTCTAAAGATACCTTTTTTTAATAAATTTCAACAGAATAAACACCAAAGACACAAAACAAGAATCAAAATTCAGTGACCGAAGAACGATTTGCCAGCCGGTGTGGCCGAGCGGTTCTAGGCGCTTCAGTCTGGAACCGCGCGACCGCTACGGACGCAGGTGCGAATCCTGCCTAGGGCATGGATGTGTGTGATGTCCTTAGGTAAGTTAGGTTTGAGTAGTTCTAAGTTCTAGGGGACTCATGATCTCAGATGTTAAGTGCCATAGTGCTCAGAGCCATTTGAACCAATTGAAGAACGATTTCACTGGCTTCGCTTTACATTCATCCTTACCTTTAAAAACTGGGTTGTGCAAAGAACGTCATAGACGAGCTCTACTTACAGTGTACTAGGAGGTGGTCCGGTGTTTGTGGTAGCTTACGAACTTCGCAAACACGGAAATTTCCTCCAACATAGAGCCACAAAGGAGAAAAAGACAGAACTGAAATGTTACTGTTGACTATGCCAAATATTTCTCGTTCAGAAATTACCGCTTTATTTCCACGTTCAGGTTATGTTGCAACCGATTCCGAAAACAGGAGATTCTATCTTCAGGGCTTCAGGCATAGGTACAGGACGCTGTGAGTAATCGAAAAACCACTCGGTAAAACGCTCAAGGACACGAAAAGATGAAAGCAGTCAACGATTTGGCACGTATGAGGATCATGAAGAAATTCCATCGCTAGTGACCACTGCTGCTAAAATAATTTTAATAATAATATGGTTCAAATGGCTCTGAGCACTATGGGACTCAACTGCTGTGGTTATCAGTCCCCTAGAACTTAGAACTACTTAAACCTAACTAACCTAAGGACATCACACACATCCATGCCCGAGGCAGGATTCGAACCTGCGACCGTAGCAGTCGCACGGTTCCGGACTGCGCGCCTAGAACCGCGAGACCACCGCGGCCGGCTAATAATAATATTACTGTGTATTGCACTTTGGGTGGGTACAGTAAAGTTTGTTTTACGAACAAGGCGTAAATTATCTACCGGAAGCTCGTTCCTCCGTGGCATTGTCGTTCGTAAAGATGTCGAAATGCTTCAGCGTAATATATAAGTTTCATACGGAGGGAAATGCTGCTGATATACCGATTACGGTAACGCAGTTCTGGTACTACCAACTCTGTTCTGAAACCTGTTAATTTGCAGGGTTCCACGGTTCACATGCTACTGTCATACACAAATCTGAATCTCTTTCACACTCAAACCACACAAGTGTCGTGATTGCTGTTTAGCGAGCGTTATTACGATCTTCCTGGTTCTGGTAGAGCGGCACTGTAGATGCATATGAGCATAAGCTTACAGCGCGCACGAGTTGGCTTAAATTGTGCACTGAATGTGTCGCCTGCACACACGAACACGCACCACTAAGTAATTGCCATTTTACCCACTGAGCTATGACTTTTAACTTCAGTGCCCACTCGTTGCCTCTATGAGCGAGCCGGGCCTCCATTACTCCATATCGGGGAATCCCAAACACCGTGCGGATTCGCGCGGCAACCGCCACAGAACGCGCCCTAAAGAATCAAACGCGACGCTCACGGCGGACTATAGATACTTACAAAATTTGCAGCTTACGACCTTCATCGGACGTCGAAAACAAATACCGTCTATGTTGACAGTGGCACCATGAGACCTCCATGGAACCAGCAAAACTATACAACTGCTCCCATACACCTGGAGAGGCGTGAACACGACACTGTTGGAGCCCGCAGCACATCAGAGGGACGCGGCCTGGTGCCGTGTGACATGGGAAGTCGACGATTTTAATGTACAACAAGAAACCGCAGTCGAATGTGTTTTTGTTCTATTTTATTTTATGAACCCCGCAAATGCGCTGTATACGTTTTAGTGTTTTAACTGCTTGCAGTTCCTTCAACACTGCCTTAGCACAGTTTTATTGGTAAATTTCCAAAGACTTTCTTCTTATAAATTCTTCCCGGGTAACATGTGTGCGCTTGCTGCCCCTTTTTTTTCCCCATTTATGCTCGACTACAGAATGTTAAAAATTTTAAAAATGTCGGTTTGTCTTTGTATATAGGTGATCTACATGAACTACAGTTTTACCCAACCAGAGGAAATTTTGTGCATGCCGTATTTTAACACTGCGTCTAAAAAGGAGTTAGCTTTTTCTGTAAAATTTCGGGAGAACTGCCGGATGTCTGTAACTTGCTAGCATGAAATTTGGGCGCAGTCTTCTGACCATCTTCAGGGAATACTGATGAGCAATACACGAAACTCCCTCATTTAGATCCCGCCGGGACATATGTGTTTCCTTGGCACTGAGCGTGCGTTGCTTGAGCTCATGCGCGTGTGCTGAAGGTCTGTGAGCTGTCTGCTTGCCCTTCGAGGTGAACGTTCGCCTCATCAGTATCTAAAGGATTGCCTTCGCACGGTAAGATCGCAGGACGACGCCAATTACGCAGAGCACGAAGTTTTTTTTATATTAGCGGGTCCCGTGCAGAATTTTAACTGGAAACGGCCGTCTCGATTCATTGATGCCGGCCGGTGTGACCGAGCGGTTCTAGGCGCTTCAGTCTGGAACCGCGCGACCGCTACGGTCGCAGGTTCGAATCCTACCTCCGGCATGGATGTGTGTGAAGTCCTTAGCTTAGTTAGGTTTAAGTAGTTCTAAGTTCTAGGAGACTGATGACCTGAGCAGTTAAGTCCCATAGTGCTCAGAGCCATTTGAACCATTTTTTGCATTGTCTGTTTTAATTTGGACTGATCTGTTTTTGTTACCTAGGTATTTTATGGAGCGTGAATGCCCATTACCAGCGTTTCTGCACTACATGTTCTAATTTGCAGTGATTTGCTCTCAGTATTCCTACTCCCTAGGTATTTTATTGAAGCGTGAGTTTTGACGCTCCCAACATTCATCTTACGGTGTATAAATTCAAATGGATCAAATGGCTCTGAGCACTATGGGACTTAACATCTGAGGTCATCAGCCCCCTAGAACTTAGATATATTTAAACCTAACTAAACTAAAAACATCACACACATCCATGCCCGAGGCGGGATTCGAACCAGCGACCGTAGCGGTCGCGCGGTTCCAGACTGAAGCGCCTAGAGCCGCTTGGCCACACCGGCCGGCGTATAAATTCCAAGAATAGCCATTGATGATCAACCTTTTAAGACGTTATGCGAGTAATCGGTTTACAACTTAAACGTCGAGACATCGTACATTCTCTCTAGCCTTATGAAGTAAAAAGTTGTACAAAACCTGTTCCTTTTCCTCCCTATTATACACTTTTTATTAATACCATTTTACAAAAACACGTTTTGTATTCAGTACAGATTATCACCTGAAGGTGCTCATATAATGAGTGAAACCGGTTCTGTTGCCTAATAGAAGAATTTTCATTCATTTAAAAAGAAGAATTTTTAAGATTATTTTGGAGAATTTTTGGAGATTTCATGCAGTAACAATGTAAAATCTAAGCTGTGGTTGCCACAACTATAAAACAAATCTCATGAGGTGAGTTGACAGTCTGACGATGAGAGCGTGTTGTTGATCAGACACTGCCGAAAGTTGTGAGTGGCGTGTCACGCGATGTCGTTCCGCAGTCAGCCCGCTTCCTCGTGCCTTTGGAGCTTATCTCTATCCCTAGAGGTGTCAGGTCTGGCTGTTTACAAGGGCCGGCAGGGAGCAACAGGTGGCCGGCAGACCAAACATCCGCCCCCGCAGCCACCTGCCGGCGGCGGAAGGCGTCGCCAGCAGGGCAGCTCGTAAACAACGTTGCGCGCGGCCCTCCTTCCAGGAAAGGCGGCGAACATCACACGGCAGGCACCGTGCGGCCAATGATTCCCAGCCAGCAGGACAACATGCGACCGCCGAATGACGCAATAAACGTACGACGTTTCCAGGAGCATCCGTAAATACTCAGTTACGATTTTGGTCAATTTCCAGTTGACAGTAGGTCTGTTCTGATGTTTGAATCGAAAGAGACTGTAATTTGAAGTATTTTTTGGCGATACCAGAGATGAGAATAATGCACAGATCCTGTTTTCAAGAAGAGTCGTCGAACACACACACTTATTTGTAGGTCTACATCGGTGACTTTTGTCTGTTGCAGTCTTGGGATACGTTGTTTGCTTGAGTGTTACGTATGATCTTTCGGGAGATTGTAAGAATCAACCTGGATTCCTCAAACAAGCATCGTGTGAAACCCATTTCGCTCCTTTCATCCAGGAGACTAACAAGGCTCTAGATTCCGCTGCCTTAGACTGATGCGGTGTTCCTTAGATTCCTGGAGGCATTGATTACAGTTCCGGCCGGCCGAAGTGGCCGTGCGGCTAAAGGCGCTGCAGTCTGGAACCGCAAGACCACTACGGTCGCAGGTTCGAATCCTGCCTCGGGCATGGATGTTTGTGATGTCCTTAGGTTAGTTAGGTTTAACTAGTTCTAAGTTCTAGGGGACTAATGACCTCAGCAGTTGAGTCCCATAGTGCTCAGAGCCATTTGATTACAGTTCCTCATTGTCGCTTCGTGAACAAAATACGAGCGTACGGACTGTTAGATTTGCTTTGTAATTGGACTAAATAGTTCCTAACAAACACAGCACTTTAATCACTCTACGCCATAACTTATGGAGAGAGATCTTCAGACATCACAGTAAGTTGTCATACAGAGAAGGAATATTCAGAATAAAATGTACGTAAATGTGGATAATGGTGGATAATGTCGGAAGTTCCATGAGATTCTTTGCGGTTGATGGTCTTGTACGAGGTGCGACAATAAAGTAATGAGACTTATGTGAAAAATAATGTTGCTTACCGTTTTAGTCAAGTTAAGTGTTGTCTCCTTCAAAGTAGTTCCCTTCTGAATGCACATACTTTTTCCAGCGCTTCTGCCATTGAAGGTAACTTTTCTGACATTCATCTTCTGTAATATCCTCCAAGACGCTCGTCACCGCTTTTTGGACATCTTGTGTTGTTTGAAAATGGTGTCCCTTGAGCGCCGTTTTGACTCTTGGAAATAGAAAAAGTCGTACGGAGCGATATCTGGTGAATAAGGTGGCTATGGAAGTACTGAAATTTGTTTTGAGGTTAAAAATTGCTGTACTGACAGAGCGGTATGGGATGGCCCATTATTGTGATACAGAATCCAATCATCAGTTATGTTGGCACGGGCACGGATAACTCTTTTACGAAGTCTCTCTAAGCTTTCTTTGTAGTAATATTGGTTAACTGTTTGTCCAGGAGGCACCCACTCTTAATGAACAAAATCCCTTGGAATCAAAGAAGCACACAAGCATGCATTTCACTTTTGACTTTGACGTGCGAGCTTTTTTTGGTCTGGGAGATCCCTTTGAACACCATTGCCAACTTCGGCGTTTTGTCTCTGGATCGTACTGAAGAAACCAACTTTCATCATCAGTGTTAACACGGCTCAACAATTCTGGATTGATTTCCGTTTGTTGTAACAGATCGGCTGCCACATTTTTCCGTGTTTCTCGCTGTTGAGGTGTGAGATTTTTGGGGACAATTTTTGCACAAATCTTTCTCATACCAAGATCTTCAGTTATTATTACACGAACCGTTTCACGATTGATGTTCATTTCTTCTGCAATCATTTTCACGGATAATATTCGATCAGATCATACGAGTTCACGCACCTTGGCCAAGTTGACATCCGTCCGTGAGGTTGATGGTCGTCCAATGCGGTCTTCATCTTCAACATTCGTTCTGCCTTCACTAAACATTTTATACCAACGAAAAACTTGAGCTCTTGACAAAACCTCCTCTCCAAAAGCCTTCTGAAGCTTACCGTAAGTTGTCGTCGCGTTTGCACCCAATTTAACGCAATAAGAAATGGCATACCGTTGCGCAATATTATGTGGTTCCATTTCCGTGACGAGAGGCATAAACACGTGTTAACTTATTACAGCACAACTCACGACTGAGCAGTTGCATCGATGTGCCGCTTGGACTAGAAGCAGCTTATAGACCAAGGTCAAAGATATTGTGATTATGCAAGCCTGCAGGGTTGCTACATCTTGCAAAAAAAAATCAGTCTCATTACTTTGTCGCACCTCGTATATGGAGATGTCCCAAAGTTAGAAAATGGTAGAGAAATCGAAGATGATCTGCAGTGGATTGACCCTTGGTGCTCGGATTGATAGTTGATCTTTAACTTAAAGAAACGTAACGTATCGTGCATAAATAGCGTACAAGATCCGTTACGGTATTACTACGCGATTGCCGAACAATCACTTAAATCAGTGACACCCATTAACTATCTGGAAGCACCCGTGCAAATTTTAAGTTGAATGGTCATTTAAAAGTAATCGAAGGAAAGCCAGATGCCAAACTGACATTCACTTGAAAATTCCGTAAGAACTGGAAGAAAATATGGAGCTAACAAAAACCTCATTTGACTGGTACTGGAATGTTGCTCATCATGCTGGGAACCTTACCGGATAGGACTGATTGAGGAAATAGAGATCCAAAGAAGAGCAGTGGGTTTCATCGTAGTATCGTTTAGCAAACCCGAAAATGTCACAGACATGCTAATCCATCTCCAGTGGCAAACTCTACACTTGCGCTATTAGAACAATCAAGAACATGTTGTATATCCAGCGGAAAGATTATGAAGTTGACATTAGAGAGATTTGACCTTACGTGTGTGCTTTACTAACAGTCGTTTTCCACTTGCACCATTCTCGGCTAGAACAGAGAAGTGACAGTGGTACACAGATTACCCTCCGCCACACACCAGTTGTTTTCCGGATTGCAGATGATTCAGCTGAACATCCGTACATGTGACGATTATGCTGACACGGCAGGTCTTTGCGGATTTCGTGCGGCAAATGTCATTTGCGCAGAAGACCGTATTTTTGCACGGAATACTTCACAATACACACTCATCTTCCGCACATACAATTTCTCTACAAGTAGCTGAAATAGAAGCCACGCGACAGCCATAGGCGCTAGGTACTCATAGATATGTAGTCCTACGGCTTGATATTACGAGGGAAAGTAAACTGATGCGTTATGGAGATGAGGCATAGGCTCTATGGACTCTCACTCATGTGATACTACGGGTTGTGTATAATGACTGAAGGTGTAGATATTAGTGAATGCCCTGTAGAGATTAACAGGTCCACCGTACGTGAAGCAGTTCAGATGGTACAAATGGCTCTGAGCACTATGGGACTTAACTTCTGAGGTCATCAGTACCCTAGAACTTAAAGCTACTTAAACGTAACTAACCTAAGGATATCACACACATCCATGCCCGAGGCAGGATTCGAACCTGCGTCAGTAGCGGTCGCGCGGATCCAGACTGTAGCGCCTAGAACCGCTCGGCCACCCCGGCCGGCCACGTGAAGCAGTCTTTTACATGAAAGTTATTTTTAACAGTAAGGTGCCTTATTAGGTTTATTAGGGACTTCCTCCAACCTCGCATCAGGTCTATCCAGCCACGAAGAAGGGCGTGTGCACTAAACGTCGCCATTGCCAGGTGCTAGTAAGATCTGGCTGGAAGATGGGGCTTCTTTTTAATGTATGGGACTTGCATTTCACCCTCGCCTGTTACACAGATTTGGGAGGTCCGTTATTTCCGTGAAATGTCTCATTCAGTTTTGAGGATGTCTCCTTTGAAAAGGACACAGTGTGAGTGCTTCTCCCAAACGTATCTTGCGCTCCGTTTTTAATGACCTTGTCATCGACGATCTTCTTTCTTTACTTGTAGTAGATGCTGAAACCTGTCCACTTAGTCACATCAGCCTCAAAATATGGATAGTTAAACTACCTTTTACGAAAAAAAATGCTTTGCTATTTAAGATACCCACATCTACGGCGCAGTTCAATAATTTGTATGTGACATTTAGACAGATAACGAAATTACGTATTTTTATTCTCTCTTTCGAGTTTGTTTCCAGATAGTCAAAAACGTTAACCAATACGCATACAATAGCATTGTAAACAACATGGCAGCATTTTCGTAAAATGGAAGAATTGCTACCTTCGTTTATTGTGTTTCCCGTCCGTTTACACAAAACACTTCTTTCTGCTGTTCGCTCTGACTCAAACATTCGATTTTCTTGCTGTTATTTTAAACTGGTTACTGCAGTAATAGAAAAAATATTTTGCTTCTGTATCTCCAACTTTCTGGGGTTGAAAGAGGCCTGCAACTTTTGCATTGACTGATACAGGAAACGCCTTCCTACGCGACTTAAGACACTTCGTCTCGCAGTTGTTGGATTATTTTGCTTAATCCTATACTGGTTTCGACGATCACAAGAGCAGCATCAGGTGGATTCTGTCATGTTTCACACATTAAAATGCATCACGTATGGCACTATAGCAACAAGAAATCTAAAACGCGAAGTGTCCACCAGTTGATGATATTGTTACTGTAGAACAGCGTAGTGAGTGGAATAAGAGGAAACGTGACATCGCGAATCAGTACCGTAGCTCACACAGCTATTCACTATGGACTAATTACTCAATTGTTAGTTACTGTTTTTAAAGCTTTTCTCGACTATTTGATCTGTATGGAAGAGATTGTGGTCACCGATTTTTTTTTTTTTTTTTGTCAGTGATCTGACGTGATCTGACACCGCTGTAAACAGGAGGACAAAGCCGCCTCGTGTGGCCACTGACCGGCTGGTTGAGATCGAAAGGAGGCAGATGACGTCGTAGGCGGGCCCAGCATGGCGGGCTGACGGAATTTCCTGTGCGTGCGGAGCATGCGCAGTAGGCCGTGAGTCACTGACCAGTCTCACGCCCAGCCACCGTCGCCCAGCCGCCCACGGATGTGGTCGATTCGCTGAAAGTCTGTCATTGCAGTAAGACACACTGCTACACAGGTATCACTGGAGCTCGCAGAATGAATTTTCACTCTGCATCGGAGATTACTGAAGCTTCCCACCACAGAAAACATCACTACATTGTTGCGCAGTGTTAGATTCATTAGTCTATCATAATAAACAAAGTCTGACATCAGGTTGATAATGAGATGTTGATCGTTGTGTAGTTTTGCAATGTACACAGCGAGAATATAATACTTCACTCGAGAAAACTAAGGACAACTATGAAGATCAGAGCCGTAGGAAGGGAACTTAACCTTCGGACCTCCCGAAAGGAATCTGTTGCACTGTGTCGACAACTCATTGGCCACACAGTGATAGCCCTTAACTTCCTTCTGCGATACGAAGACCTACCTCAGTGTAGCTTACGTGGTACCCCCTAACGTTGACACCCGTCTTTCCCTGAGAACCGGATAGAGATCCGAGCTGACCACCTCTGATTGATATTAGCCAGAGGCGAATCAGCCATCCAACAAACCATGCGATACACAAGGGCAAGTAACCTCTGCTAGAAAATTTAAATCATGACCATCTCATAAACCGTGTGTTGAACTTATCGTTGAGGTACTGCTGCCGGCCGCTGTGACCGAGCGGTTCTAGACGCTTCAGTCCGGAATCGCACTGTTGCTACGGTCGTAGGTTCGAATCCTGCCTCGGGCATGGATGTGTGTGATGTCCTTAGGTTAGTTAGGTTTAAGTAGTTCTAAAGCCCGGTCCACACGCAACGATCTGTCTGCACAGACATCGGCGCAGATGTCTGTACATGCAAAAGATCGCTGCAAATGTGGTGTGTTCACACGACACAAACCCCAATCTACTACTCGCCCGCCATCTGTCGGTGTAGAAAAGAAATATCAGTGGGAAGCGACTACGCTCCCCGTAAACGTCAAAAATTTAATTCAGTTATTTTGAAATATAGAAATGGGGGAAGTTCTGTTGTGGTTTGTGTTAACAACTTGTGTTGCAAAAAACGTTCAGACCAACCACAGGAAACAAACCAGTCAAAATGGTGTAGACAGTGGCTGCTAAAGCGAAAGCAGTTTTCTCACGTAAATTTACTGCGAGATTTGCAGGGCGAACCTTAAGAAAGCCAAGCAGATCCAAATACGAGAACATTGGTTGGTATACTTGATATACTCCTACACCAGATCTTCTAGATTTCTGAACTTTGACTTTGGATAACACTTTTCGGTAAACAGTTCGCAACGAATATATATATATATATTTCACTGTTTGCCGAGGCGTCAACTGCCCGCAATTTTTCAATTAGAGCGTTGTATGGTGCTGTCTTTTTGTCTCGGTCACTATAGTCTTTACTTTTAATCTTCCACATACATGAGTGGTTTCTATATATTTCGATGAATTCACTAACAATCTCTCGAGAACACTGACGAGTATCAGCCATTTTAATGCCCTGTGCGCACAAATACAAAGACAGACTGAGCAAACAGCTGTTTCGCGCCAGATTTGCGGCGATCTCCTGTCCACACGCTCCAACTTGTCTGCGCAGATGTGGTTTGAACCCACAGATTTGAGAGGTTTCCCTCAAACCTCCAATTCCAACTTCCATGTTTGCACACACCTCAGGTTGGTGCAAATCTTCTGTCCACACGCAACGATCTGTCTGCGCAGATGTGATGTGCGCAGACATTTGCACAGACAGATCGTTGCGTGTGGACGGGTCTTAAGTCTGAGGGACTGATAACCTGAGATGTTAAGTATCATATTGCTCAGAGCCATTTGAACCCTTTTTTTTTTTTTTTTTTTTGAGAGAGACTGCTCCGCCTACAAGACCCTCATGACTTCTGGCTGCGGTGCTCTTTGCTTAGGCGTTCTCAATCATCGCTTCACATGAAAGTGCTTCGTGCGCTCGGTATACTAGTATGTGGGCCACTCAGCGGACAGCTTTCAGCTTCTTCAAATGCCTCACATCTGCTACAGAAACTAGAGCTAGAGAAACACCTGCTATGAGCCTTACCTCTGATGCATCACTCAGAGGATAAGGGCACTGATCACCATGATGTTTAGAGCGAAAAAAAAAAACCGCAACATCCGTTCAGTTGAGATTGAACATGTTATCTGAGCAGAGAGTAATACCATAATCATTATCAAACGCGAGCATCGCGGGGTAGCCACGCGGTTTAGGGCGCCTTGTCACGGTTCGCGCGGCTCCCTCAGTCGGAGGTTCGAGTCCTCCCTCGAGCATGGGTGTGTGCGTTGTCCTTAGCGTAGGTTAGTTTAATTTAGATTAAGTTGTGTGTAAGCCTAGGGGCGGATTACCTCAGCAGTTTGGTCCCACAGGAACATACCACAAATTTCCTAAATCAAACGCGACAAACGGATTAATTTGGAGTAGCTTTTCCTGACTGTGTCTTGTAGCAGACGTACATCCACACTTGACAATAATATTGGTCTGGAATCTCTTATACCTCCATTTTGCAAGTCATCTCTGTGGTTGTTGACTTTTAAGCCTTGATAACGTCGAATCAGGGTGTGAATAAATTACGTGTAACTGATACTGCTTCGTATTTACTCATTATTACGTTGCGTGGAACATAACATTCCGTTATTATGATGGATGACATATTGTTTTGTAGAACCGCTGTAAAAATTCTATATGAGGGAAAACTAGACGCCGGCCGGTGTGGCCGAGCGGTTCTAGGCGCTTCAATCTGGAACCGCGCGACCGCTACGATCACAGGTTAGAATCCTGCCTCGGGTATGGATGTGTGTGATGTCCTTAGGTTAGTTAGGTTTAAGTAGTTCTAAGTTCTAGGCGACTGATAACCTCAGATGTTAAATCCCATAGTGCTCAGAGCCATTTGAACCATTTTTAAACACACATTGCAACTATGAATGAGGCATTCATTTTAATACTTCCCGCGTTACTTCGCAACTCCCTTTTCGTCCGATCGTGTCTTGCATGTGCAACACTACTGCATAAGTTCCACCCGATGCCGGAAAAATTCTAGACCAAGTGGCGCAGGCACAGTGCACGCGACCCGCATCAAGCGACAACAGCCACACCACTTCCTGAATTCCTCTGGAACAGTTGCATCGGCCATCCTGTTAATTCCTGGACACCACGTCACGATACTCTGCCCGCGTGCCTAGCCAACACGGTAACATGCTACTGGAATTTCGCGTGAGACAGGCTTCGTTTTCACAAAGACAAGTGGCGCCGGCCCTGGGTATTAAAAAACGCACGATTGGTTTTGTTTGGGTGCAGAAGGCCCCGCGTGGTGATGACGTGACTCACCTCCGCTTCGGTGCGCCTGACTCAGTCACCGGGAGCCACGGAGCTTTCTCCGACGCCTCCTGGTGGTGCAGGCGGAGCTTTTGAGATCGAAACCTGCCTTTACTTATGGAGAATTGTGTAATCGTGCGTGGCAGTGCCCCTCTTGACATCAGGAGATATAAAGTACAGGGAATCCTGCAGAAGACTGTTAAGAGTTATGAATGTCCACCTTGGGTCTGTGATGTCGAGCGTTCTTGTCTAGTAGTAAATCGGGTGCCTGGAACCGAAACATTGCGTCGTCGAATACCTTTCGCACTACGGAATTTAACCCTCTCTTCGCCCCTCAGTGACGTGAAGATACACCAGGAACGACACGTGGTTCGAATTCCATGTTGAGCTGCAGGATTACTAGGGTACGTTACGTACACGCAAGTCGCCGAAATGGCGTTCAGGGCGCCATGCCGTTGAGCCGCACTGAATTATTATTATACCTACGATAGATAAGTTGCCAATTTTACTACATAATTAAGTTCTCGATGGTGGGGAGTAGTTCGTTTAACTTATTTGCGTACGGGACAGGCAACAGGATAAATGATTACTATGTTCTTTTTTGAGACATTGAAAGGTGGCTACACTGAGCCACAGCGCCAGAGATCGCGCTAGAGAGTATTGTTCCGCCGCCTCCACTGGCAGTGATTATTGAGATGTCGTAGTGGGCAGTGCTTGGGGAGAGCTCGTAGTAGTCAGTGCTTGTTAAGAACTCGTAGCAGAGAGTGTTTGTTGAGATGTGCTAGTAGGGAGTGCTTGCTGAGATGTGATACTGAAAAGTTCTTGTTGAGATGTGATAGTAGCGAGTCGGTGTGGAGAGATTGTAATGTCTAGAGTGCTTTTCATCAATATAAATTAAGGTAACAAACTACTTTTCTTTTCTTTCTCATTATTTCAATGTCCTGAATAATGCGTCATTACAGGTTCAGTCAACAAAGCATCTGGCTTGTGTTCTTGTATTAGAGTGTAATTCTGGTTTTCTTGAGTAATTATGGTATTTCTATTTTCTTTAATTAATTCAGTATAAATGATATTTAAAATTTCTTGTGTTGTTGAAGAAGAACCGTGCCAGATGCGTACGTTGAGTCATACTTCCACACACAGAACAGTTATACTTGTGCTTTGGTTTCGTAGGTTTTATAGTTTCTGGGGACTTAATTAATTAATTGTGTTAATGAAAATTTCCATTTCATTCTTTGTTGTTGTTCTATGCAGTCAGATTGCGTAATAATACTAGTCAGGGCCAACCGTTTACGAGACTTCGTAATCGGACAGACAGCTACAAAAAATTAAAATTATTTGCATTTTATTTTAATTAAGCCCCCATGCAACATCACTTTTCTGACTGGTTTGATGCGGCCCGCCACGAATTCCTTTCCTGTGCCAACCTCATCACCTCAGAGTAGCACTTGCAACCCACGTCCTCAATTATCTGCTGGATGCATCCCAGTCTCTGGCTTCCCCTACAGTTTTTACCCACCAGAACTTCCTCTAGTACCTTCGAAGTTATTCCCGAATGTCTTCACCCATGTCCTATCATCCTGTCCTTTCTTCTTGTGATTGTTTTTCATATGTTTCTTTCTTCGCCGACTATGCCGAGAACCTCCTCTTTCTTTACCGCATCAGCCCGCCTAATTTTGAACATTTATCTGCAGCACTACATCTCAAATGCATGGATTCTCTTCTGTTCGCCTTCTTCTAACTCTGCATCTGCGTTCAACTGTATGTGTCGTATATAAAGTGCAGTATGTACAGTACATAGCAGGTAAACGTCTTGGCAATATTACACACTTCCTCTCCTATGGGACGAAGGAAAAATGACAGACTTTCCCATAACAGCTACATGTGTGCTTACATTGGGTACAGTAGAAGAGACATCAATGGGGTCTCTTCTCCTCACGATGGGACAGCGATTTGCGACGCTGTTGTTTTTCTTACTGTTCTGTTCATATTTTCATGTTATTCGCAGGGAGCATCGGTGAGAACATCATTTTTAACAGTACTGTTCATTTCAGTCACAACTCACATAAAATGTGTAGTGACTGTATCGACTAGTGGCTGTATCAGTTATGATTGATTAATCGTTATGTATAGCCCTCACACATATCTGGCCCCATGGCATGTCTCAAAGCTTGATAGAACTCAATGCTTCCTTGCGGCACCTACTAGAAGACTCCAGAAGATATATTTATGGAGTGTGGGTAGTGACTAGACATTCGAAATCGTTGTATCCATTAACCAGCTTATAGGACCATTGACTGAAAGAAATATTATAGTTCCTTATGTTTCTTCGGCGAAGTCCTCTTTGAAAGCACGGAAAAAGTTTGTAGTTCCATTGAAGTTGTTGGGCGTCCGGTAGCTGTTATCGTTTAAGAATAGTCACATTGACCATAACGACACAATGAACCACAGCTCGGCGTGTTTACTTGTTCTAAATGTACGGGGCGTTTAGCTCTTAAAGGTATAAACGAATGGGGCGAGTAGAGGACAGAGAAACAAGCAAATAATTCTAATGAACATAGGTCCGAAAATCAATTGCTTCCCCGATACGACGTATGCACAGCTGCAGTTATGCCAATTCTACGGCACTGTTTATGTCTAAGGCTACGTTTATTTGGAAATGCCACAAGCGTGAAGTATATCACAAAGTGATAAACTAGCCACGTTTGATTTTATCATTACGGCTACTTAAGTAATGCTAAACAGTGTTTCGACAAGTGCATGCGTCGTGGCTCGCCAGTAACATGGGCTCCGTGGTCCCCCTACTTGAACCGTTTGGATCCATTTTGTGGGGATATTTAAAAGCTTGTGTGTTTTCCCGCCCTCTTGATAGTGTAGATGAATTCCAGGAATACATTGTGGGTGTTTCAAAATGGTGCAAATGGCTCTGAGCACTATTGGACTTAACATCTGTGGTCATCAGTCCCCTAGAACTTAGAACTACTTAAACCGAACTAACCTAAGGACATCACACACATCCATGCCCGAGGCAGGATTCGAACCTGCGACTTTAGCGGTCACGCGGTTCCAGACTGAAGCGCCTAGAACCGCACGGCCACACCGGCCGGCCATTGTGAGTGGTTCTCGATGTATTTTGAACACACCCGGGAATTTTGAACGAGGAAACGTACGGAAGCCAGCCTGCACATGAACGTTGGTCATGCGGAATTCTTGTTTTAATGGACCTGTCCTGTAAGTGCATATTTGCAGTTTCGACCGTCGGGGACTCTTTTACAAGGAGTTGCTAAACGCAGTGGTAATGCGTCGTATCGGAGAAACTACTGGTTTCCGGACGTATGTTTGTTGGGCTTGTATGCTTTCATTGTGTTCTACTCCCCCTTTCGTTTGTGCCGATAATAGTGAAAAGCTGTGTATTCTGGGAGAGCTGCCTTAGCTACATCTTCGTGCACGTGTGAGCGACTGGCTTGACGCTGTCCCCATTCTGTGCTTCCTTCGTGCAAACCTTATCCACCTTCTTGCCAGTTTCTTAGACGTAGTTTTGATCTGTGTGTATATGACGTAAGAGGACGAGGGGTTGGAGATCTCTTCTGAACAGCACGTTGCAATGCAGATACGCTCAATAATGTCCGTGTCTGAGGTATTTGATCGCCAGCAGAAGTGTTTAAACTCAGAGGAGTGTTCCTGGAACGACTCTGTAACATTCAAATAACTTTCGGGAATTCAGCCAGGTAACACTTTCAGCAACCGCCGATATTTCGGCGGGAGAACACCCCGCCATTTTCAAGGCAAACTGCAACGGACAGGCGGCGTACATGCAAATTTAATACCTCGGTTCTCCGACAGAAGCAGGAAAGATAACACACACACACACACACACACACACACACACACACACTAAACACTAGTGCCACCAAAGATGACTAAAGTCAGAGCTATCGATAGTGAGGCAGCATTGACTCTGTTCCTCTGTTTTTTGACAAGGGAGAGAGCCGGATTCCAAACAGAGTTTAAACAGAAACCTCCATCCCTGTTAACGAGGTTGCTCGCTAATTTAATCTCAACTGCCTCCCTAATGACACTGTCCCAATAGCTGGACGTGCATGCCAATATCTCGGTGTTATTATATAACATGGGGTGACCAGTATCCAAGTAATGTTCGGCAATAGCAGATCTATTTGGCTGCTGTAATCGTGTGTGCCGTTTATGCTCAGTACATCTGTCCTCCACGGTCCTGATAGTTTGACCAATATATGCCATGCCGCAGCTACAAGGAATACGATATACACCCGCCTTACGCAGTCCAAGATCATCCTTGACGGAACTCAAAAGTGCTCTAATTTTAGATGGAGGTCGGAAAACACATTTCACATCGTATTTCCGTAAAATACGACCGATCTTATTGGACGTGTTTCCTACGTAAGGCAAAAAGGCAGTAGACTTAGGTGTTGACTCAGAATTATACGCCACGAGAAACTCAGGACTCTGTAGCAGTTCTGGACATGGGCAATTCCAGCAGGACAATGCAACATCCCACAAGTCCATCGTAATGCACAATGGAAATGAATGGATGCAGGTGATCAGACAGGGTACTTACGTACGTGTCTCAGAGTCGTGTCAAGACGTATCAGGGGTCCCATATCACTCAAACTGCACACGCCCCACACCATTATAGAGCCTCCACCAACTTGAACAGTCCCCTGCTGACATACAGGGTCCATGGATTCTTGAGGTTGTCTCAATACCCGTACACGTCCATCCGTTCGATACAATTTGAAACGAAACTCTTCCGACCAGGCAACATGTTTCCAGTCATCAACAGTCCAATGGCGGTGTTGACGCGCCAAGCGAGTCGTAAAGCTTTGTGTTGTACAGTCATCATGGGTACACGAGTGGGTCTTCGGCTCCGAAAGCCCATATCGATGATGTTTCGTTGAATGGTTCGCACGCTGATGGCGCAGCATTGAAGTCGGCACCACTTTGCGGAAGGGTTGCACTTGTGTCACGTTGAACGATTCTCTTCAGTCGTCTTTGGTCCCATTTTTGCAGGATGTTTTTCCGGCCGCAGCGATGTCGGACATTTGATATTTTACCAGACGGGAAAATCCCCACTTCATCGCTGCCTCGGAGATGCTGTGTCCCATCGCAAGTGTGCAGAATATACCAGTAACACCACGTTCAAAACTCACTTAAATCTTGATAACCAGCCACTGTAGTAGCAATAATCGCTCTACCAACTGGGCCAGATACTTGCTGTTTTATATAGGCGTTGTCGACCGCAGCGGCGTATTCTGCCTGTTTACATATCTCTGTGTTTGAATACGCGTGCCTATACCAGTTTCTTTGGCGCTTCAGTGTAATTAAGGATCAGTCTTCATAATAACAAACTGGCAGCACTCCATTTAAAGGGTTTCCAATTTCTTTTGGAGCAGACTAACCACGTTTCCATCTAACCCGAGGACACTCAACAGATACAACAACACAACCCACTGAATTCTGTCCGAAGACTGGAAAGCGACCAGACGTGTCCCCAATCTCTCTACCCAGCTACGATGGAAGGTGCTTCCATAAGCTGTCACATGGTTACACCGAAACCTTTTGCAGGGCGCCTTTGGAATCAGTAGCGACGCAGTACGCCTACTCCCCGGCGTCTGTCGCTTAATGTATTAATATTATGCGACATGCAGAAATTATTGAACAATATACACTACTGGCCATTAAAATTGCTACACAAATAAGAAACGCAGATGATAAACGGGTATTCATTGGCCAAATATATTATACTAGAACTGACATGTGATTACATTTTCACGCAATTTGGGTGCATAGATCCTGATAAATCAGTACCCAGAACAACCAACTCAGGCCGTAATAATGACCTTGATACGCCTGGGCATTGAGTCAAACAGAGCTTGGATGGCGTGTACAGGTACAGCTGCCAATGCAGCTTCAATACGATACCACAGTTCAACAAGAGCAGTGACTGGCGTATTGTGACGAGCCAGTTGCACGGCCACCATTGACCAGACGTTTTCAACTGGTGAGAGATCTGGAGAATGTGCTGGCCAGGGCAGCAGTCGAACATTTTCTGTATCCAGAAAGGTCCGTACAGCACCTGCAACATGCGGTCGTGCATTATCCTCCTGAAATGTAGGGTTTCATAGGGATCGAATGAAGGGTAGAGCCACGGGTCGTAATATATCTGAAATGTAACGTCCACTGTTCATAGTGCCATCAATGCGAACAAGAGGTGACCGAGACGTGTAACCAATGGCACCCCATACCATCACGCCAGGTGATACGCCGGTATGGCGATGACGAATACACGCTTCCAATGTGCGTTCACCGCAATGTCGCCAAACACGGATGCGACCATCATGATGCTGTAAACAGAACCTGGATTCATCCGAAAAAATGACGTTTTGCCATTCGTGCACCCAGGTTCGTCGTTGAGTACACCATCGCACGCGCTCCTGTCTGCGATGCAGCGTCAAGGCTAACCTCAGCCATGGTCTCCGAGCTGATAGTCCACGCTGCTGCAAACGTCGACGAACTGTTCGTGCAGATGGTTGTTGCCTAGCAAACATCCCCATCTTTTGACTCAGGGATCGAGACGTGGCTGCACGATCCGTTACAGCCATGCCGATAAGATGCCTGTCATCTCGACGATAAACCGTAATCACGATAGGGTGCAATCCGACCTTTATCAAAGTCGGAAACGTGATGGTACGCATTTCTCCTCCTTACACGAGGCATCACAACAACGTTTCACCAGGCAACGCGGATCAGCTGCTGTTTGTGTATGAGAAATCGGTTGGAAACTTTCCTCATGTCAGCACGTTGTAGGTGTCGCCACCGGCGGCAACCTTGTGTGAATGCTCTGAAAAACTAACCATTTGCATATCACAGCATCTTCTTCCTGTCGGTTAAATTTCGCGTCTGTAGCACATCTTCGTGGTGTAGCAATTTTAATGGCCAGTAATGTAATTCTTGATATCCCTAAACCTTAGTTACAGCTTTCTTGCGGGAAAAGGCCACTTGCTCACCACCGACTTTTTCTGAAACATTTGGGAGTACAAATCCGATTGGCACCACTAGCCTTATACTTGGACACTGCTGTGTACTGGATAATGTTTTAGCATGCCGTCCGCAGAAGGTACGGTGTGCTCGGAGCAGTTGCGGGTCTGCCCCGCTGCAGCAGCTGGACAGGTTAGGCTGCGCCCCGTATGGAAATGAGGGAGAGGGCAGACACATAACAGCCTTCCCGCAGGGCCGCGACCTTCCTCCGGCCCTATAAATACCCTCAGCTCACCCCACCCCACGCCACCCCACTGCCGCCCACGCCTTTCACGGGCTCACAATGGCCCCGTGCGCGCCGCGGCATTCAGACGTCGGCTGCAGTCTGCTGGAGTCTCGCGTACGCGGGAGCAGGCAGTCCGCGGTCCCCACCTCCAGTCCTGGAATGCGCCCTGGCTGCGCCTGTGCAGGACCTCGTATGTGCTTGTTCTGCGTCCACACCCGTACTCTCCTCCCTTGCCGAGGTCGCTGAAACACGCACACAGAGGTAAGCTGGTTCGAATCTCGGTGCTGGATGAAGTTTGACCGCCAGTATTTGACCGACTAGGGAAGCAAATGTGGTGTCGAAAAATTGCTGGTCACCAGACTTTGCACTAGTATCATGTCAAAACTTTCTGAAAAAAAAAGGAATTTTTCTCTTCTTATCCTCACTTCCATCCTTTTACATTTTGTTTGTGATAAATCATCAAATGTCTGTCAGATTACTTTATTGCAGCGTATTTATTTTTCTCCAGTTCAGTGATTTTAGAACCTCCAGTGTGGCACTCTGAAGCAATGGTACATGAGGGAACTTAGAAGAGCTACAGAGAGTTGTACAACTAACTACGTCGGTTTCACATACCTGTTCTAGTTTTGGATTCTTTTTCCGTGGTGGTCCACGACGTATTACACACATAGTCACACAAACTCCAAAACTGTTCAACAAAAACATCCACCATGTCAGCTGTGTACTTCCAAAGACCCTCTTTTGAAAATTTTTTTGGAAATTTGTGGTGAGTCCTATCGGACCAAACTGCTGAGGTTATCGGTCTCTAGGCTTACACACTAATTAATCTAACTTAAACAGACTTACGCGAAGGACAATCACACTCGCCTATGCCCGAGGGAGGACTCGAACCTCCGACGGGGGAAGCCGCGCGAGCCGTAGCAACGCGTCTGAGACCGCGCGGCTACCCTCTTTTGAAGTGACGCTATTTTTCTTGTGATAACTACATGGCAGTTAAAAATTAATTGAGAAACAGTTCAGTTCGGCCAACAAATAAGGTGAAGTCACACACTCACAGTGACGTGCGTAAGAGTAAATTTTTCTTATAATTTTTCTCCGTAATGAAATTTAGGAATGAAGAGTTTTAATAAGTGTTAAATAAAGTGGATTTATACAGAAAGTGATAAGATAGTGTCAGAAACTATCAAAATGTTAAATTTACTTCCATCCTCTGCCACGGACATTCCCTGTTTATTCAGTACATGGTCAGTTTCGGAATTTCACAAACTCATCTCCAACCTCATCTACAGCCTGATTTACATTTATAGAATTTGTACTTTTATAAAAAGCTTTTGACGATGTTGATAAGAATACACGATTTCAAATTATGAAGTTAGCCTGGATGAAGTACAAGGAGCGAGAGGTTATGTACAACTTGTAGACCCCAGACTGCGCTAAGTCTAAGGAAATGTAAGGGACGCAGTAATTGAGAAGGGAGTCACACTGCATTGTTGCCTATCCTCCATCCTATTAAATCTATACGTTGAGCAAGCAGTATAGGAAATCGAAAAGTAATTTGGAAAAAGGACTAATGTTTGGGGTAAGAAATAAATTAGGACCCACATATACCAATAGATGTTGAGGCCAATAATGTATTCCATGTATGCACCTCCATTTATAATGTAACTACCGACCCGTACCAGCTTTGCGCGGGTGGCGCCCGTCTGGCAAAGTGGTATAAAATTATGTATACAGACCTTTCCTGTGTATCAGTCTGTTAGTGAAAACCGTACCAAAATCCCTACAGTAGTTACTGAGATTAACCTTCACGTACGCTGACGGAATAAAAATCGCAACACCAAGAAGAAGTTATCCGACGTTAACGAAAGTTGGCAGGCATGTTTCAAGATAAATGTAAATGTCGTGTGACTAGGGCCTCCAGTCAGTTAGACCGTTCGCCGGGTGCAAGTCTTTCGATTTGACGCCACTTCGGCGACTTGCGCGTCGATAGGGATGCAATGATGATGACAACACAACACCCAGTACCTGAGCGGAGAAAATCTCCGACCCAGCCGGGA
Organism: Schistocerca nitens; assembly: GCF_023898315.1. NCBI lineage: Eukaryota > Metazoa > Arthropoda > Insecta > Orthoptera > Acrididae > Schistocerca > Schistocerca nitens. The sequence continues at coordinate 749,101,173 of NC_064618.1, read as the reverse complement.
ATCGAACCCGGGCCCTGAGGACTGACATTCCGTCACGCTGACCACTCAGCTACCGGGGGCGAACGTGTTTCAAGATGATGCCTATTCATACTTCGCGCCTGTCGCATAAGAGTGGCGCTTGTAACTCCACTATGAGGATGCAAATCAGGTTTGCTGTAAATACATGCTCGAACAGTTGTGAGCACTAGCTACCTCTCAAACTGGTGTGGTGAGCTGATGCTAGTCAGAATGCTTTTAAGGCGACGAAAAGTTTGAAAGAGCCCCTGTAATAGGGCTACGAAACCATGGACCTTGCCGTTGGTGGGGAGGCTTGTGTGCCTCAGCGATACAGATAGCCGTACCGTAGGTGCAACCACAACGGAGGGGTATCTGTTGAGAGGCCAGACAAACGCGTGGTTCCTGAAGAGGGGCAGCAGCCTTTTCAGTAGTTGCAGGGGCAACAGTCTGCATGATTGACTGATCTGGCCTTGTAACACTAACCAAAACGGCCTTGCTGTGCTGGTACTGCGAACGGTTGAAAGCAAGGGGAAACTACAGCCGTAATTTTTCCCGAGGGCATGCAGCTTTACTGGGTTACTCTCTTTCAAATTATGAAGGTGGTAGGGGTAAAATATAGGGAGCGAAAGGCTATTTACAATTTGTATAGAAACCAAATGGCAGTTATAAGAGTTGAGGGGCATGAAAGGGAAGCAGTGGTTGGGAAGGGAGTGAGACAGGGTTGTAGCCTCTCCCCGATGTTATTCAATCTGTATATTGAGCATGCAGTGAAGGAAACAAAAGAAAAATTCGGAGTAGGTATTAAAATCCATGGAGAAGAAATAAAAACTTTGAGATTCGCCGATGACATTGTAATTTTGTCAGAGACAGCAAAGGACTTGGAAGAGCAGTTGAACGGAGTGGATAGTGTCTTGAAGGGAGGATATAAGATGAACATCAACAAAAGCAAAACGAGGATAATGGAATGTAGTCGAATTCAGTCGAGTGATGTTGAGGGTATTAGATTAGGAAATGAGACACTTCAAGTAGTTAAGGAGTTTTGCTATTTGGGGAGTAGAATAACTGATGATGGTCGAAGTAGAGAGGATATGAAATGTAGACTGGCATTGGGAAGGAAATCGTTTCTGAAGAAGAGAAATTTGTTAACATCGAGTATAGATTTAAGTGTCAGGAAGTCGTTTCTGAAAGTATTTGTATGGAATGTAGCCATGTATGGAAGTGAAACATGGACGATAAATAGTTTAGACAAGAAGAGAATAGAAGCTTTTGAAGTGTGGTGCTACAGAAGCATGCTGAAGATTAGATAGAGTGGATCACATAACTAATGAGGAGGTGTTGAATAGGATTGGGGAGAAGAGAAGTTTGTGGCACAACTTGACTAGAAGAAGGGATCGGTTGGTAGGACATGTTCTGAGGCATCAAGGGATCACCAATTTAGTACTGGAGGGCAGCGTGGAGGGTAAAAATCGTAGAGGAAGACCAAGAGACGAATACACCAAGCACATTCAGAAGGATGTAGGTTGCAGTAGGTACTGGGAGATGAAGAAGCTTGCACAGGATAGAGTAGCATGGAGAGCTGCATCAAACCAGTCTCAGGACTGAAGACCACAACAACATGTTGCAGACAGACTTGACAGGAATGTAGCTACGGTACATGGTTGCTGGCAGCGGCGGTCACGAGAAAGTACTATCGCAAGAAGACCAGGCCGTGTGGCGCTACCGACAGAGAAGACCATCGTATTGGGCCTATGGCTCCGGAACATCGTGCTTCATCTGCAGCAGCAATCTGAGCAGCAGTTGGCACTACGGTAACCTCCAAGCCAGACACCCAGCAGCGTCCATTACAATGATCCCAAACCACCGCCACTTGCGACTTCAGTGGTGTCAGGCGAGAGCGCATTGGAGGGCAGCGTCACGGTCTGTTGTGTTTTCTGATGAAAGCTGGTTCTGCCTCGGTGCCAGTGATGGCCGTGTGTTGAATAGAAGGACGCCAGTTGAGGGCCTGCAAGCAGTTTGTCTTCTTTGTGGACATACTAGGCCTGCGGCTGGTGCTATGCTCTTGGGTACAATTTCGTATGACAGCAGGAGCACACTCATCGTTATCCCCCAGCACCCTGACTGGAAGCTGTGCGTCAGTCTGGTGATTCGACTTTTCGTTCTGCCATTCATGAACAGCATTCCAGTGGGTACTTTCCAACAGAGTACCACTCGCCCACATACCGTTGCTGCAACCAGTAAGCTCTACAGAGTGTCGACATGTTGCCTTGGCGTACTCAATCAACAGATCTATCCCCAAATGAGCTCATATGGGACATTATTGGACGCCAATTCCAACGTCATCCACAAACAGCATTAACCGTCCCCGTATTTAACTACCCATTGCAAAAGGCAAGGAACGCCGTCCTGCAAACTGACCTTTGATTAATGCACCAGCACTTCACATTCGTAATGGCTTATCTCGCGCTTACATTGGCCTGTGATCTTGCAATGTTAACCACGCAAATATGTTACGTAGATAAATGTATTCTGAAAACTACATTACTCTACATTAAGGGGATGTTTACTATCTTTTGGTTCAAAAAATCGATTTTTTAAAAAATTGCGTTTTTGGATCCATAAAAGTGTTTAGAATCCACCCCTGAAAAGGTTTTCCCGAATAAGGAACGGAAATGTTTGTGATTCGCGGTTGAGCAAAAAAATGCACCTGCCTGAAATCGGCCTTTTTCACGCACTAGTTTTTTTGTTTCGAAGGACGAGTTGTTGTACTGGTGCTTGGGAGGAAACACAAAATTCAAATGAAAGTTTGAACGCGTGTGGTTTGAAGTTAGCCCCCAAGCATTTGCATTCTGGTGCGAAGACTGTAGAGATTGCGAATTTCCTGTCAGTGAGCAGCTTCAAAAAAGGGTAATCAGTAATTCTGAAGACCATGACAACGATGGACGTCACCTGGGGATTCTATTCGACGCAGTTCGCCAAGCATTCGGACGACCACCGGATTCAAGCGGCCGAAAACCGCTTGTCATCGGCCGTACGAGCGGCTGTGGAGCAGCACAGGATGGCCCAGAGCCAGCAGATCACCCTCTGCGAGGAAGAGGAAGGACTAGTTTATGGACCCGGAATAGCAGTTTGAACGTACATTGCATAATATTGCATTTGTATGTAGTCAAAACTTCAAACGCGTTTTTCTCGAAATGACTTTTTTTCGCGCGGTATGGTAACTTCAAACCTACTGAACCGATTGGCATGATTCTTTGTTTCCGACGAAGCTAACTAGATTGTCTAGGAGTTGTACCACTTTTATTCCGAACCATCAACTATAAATATTTTTACTTGACCGACGAAGTCGAAAAATCGATGAAAAAACCCTATTTTTGTTTCCTATGGTCCAAATAACTTAAGCGAGGTACAGCGCCTAAAGAATCTTATATACTTCGCTAACGTCAACTCAATTTTGATTTCAGTGGAGCCGGTTGACTTGTGACATACCGCTCGTGGAGGTCTACATCGAAATTTTGTTTAGTTCCGACGGTACATCCGGCTTTGCTCTTCGACATTTCCGGTCGAAAAAATTCCAGTTTGTATAGGAAAGAGCAATAAACATTTTGACCAAATTTGACATTGATATCTATAACACATGCCCAGAAGAAATTCTCAAAGAATATGCTTTTTTCGGGCCAAAGATAGTAAACCTCCCCTTAATAATTACTTTGGTGTTGAGATTTTTTACGTCATAATGAGCAGATTTCGCTGTGAGATTTTGTGTTTGAAAATCGCTTTCCGAGCCTGACCATTTCGCAGCCCTTGTGTGTCATATGCAGGGTTTGCAAGTTATTTTTGTTGCTGCCTTGGTGCACACAGTTTCGAATAAATGTAGCATCTGTTGCCTATTTATCTGATTTGCGGATGGGAGATGCAGCAAGATGTTGATGAAATTCCAATGTTAATTTCTTTTCTTGCAAGCCTAAGCTCACTGGGGTGTATGTGGAGACACCCACCGAAGTAGCATTGTCTGGGCGGCGCTGTGGGCTACTGGGCAAGTGTGCATCCTGAAAAGGAAAACCGCTGTTATTACGGAAGCTACTGGTGCCGGGTGCGTCAGGTATAAATCTTGGCGCCAGCGCCTTGTGTGCCAGGGAGATTACGCACACGTGGGCGGTCCGCGCGCTGCTCATTTGTCAGGACAGTAAATCCGGACGGCGGCTACCGGCGCACGCAGCCTGGAAAGACCTGCGGCTGAGCCCACGGGTACCACTTCACATCGCGCCGTAATGGATTACCGAGCTTTTCATCAGCACTGCCTCCGCGTGTGAGTTAGGCGGCAACCCGGCTCACCGGGTGGCAGGTCTGCACTTAATCTGGAGACTACTGTAGGCTTATATGCTGGCTTTGTTGTGGAATTCCTCTGAGCTACCTGCGACAGCAATCGTGATAAAGGCGATAGTAGCAACTGGTACAGTATCAGTATAGAGGATGGATCATAGTTAATAACGAAAAGTGGAGAAAGTATACCACATTAAAAACAAAAATGTTCCAGTAAACGTGAGTCCGAAAACGATTCTTGAATGTTCGGTCACGGGCCGCGAATGACTTCAGTTGATACAAATGCATTTGAAATGTATTCTATTGAGTCGCCATCTAACTGGGGCCCAAATTTCACCAGTGAGCCATGGTTGGGTGATGTGGGGCCGGCGTGGTGGGAACAGGGACATTTTGCTGCTGATGTAAGATACTATGGTTCAAGATGGGGTCGATCGAGCAGCGTATGTACCATCCTTCTTGATCACTTGGTCTCAGTTCTCTTTATATGTCTGTCGGGGGTCATCTCAGAAGTGAAGTGTACAGCACTCCCACTGAAATGGTGAAATACCTAAAGCAGCGAATTGTACAATTTTATCGAGATTTACCGAGATGGCCGGCCGCGGTGGCCGTGCGGTTCTGTGGCTGCAGTCCGGAACCGCGGGACTGCTACGGTCGCAGGTTCTAATCCTGCCTCGGGCATGGGTGTGTGTGATGTCCTTAGGTTAGTTAGGTTTAAGTAGTTCTAAGTTCTAGGGGACTTATGACCTAAGATGTTGAGTCCCATAGTGCTCAGAGCCATTTGAACCATTTACCGAGATGATCCAGGGTTTTATTTGAAATTATTCCTCTCTAGCTGCAGAGACGAGTGCAATATTTCGTCCCAATGGATGGACGACATGTGGAGCACTTCTTCCAACAGACACGTGTATAGAGTAAATTGCAACATGAAACATGCTGAAATAGTACTGTATTTCTTGATTCTTCTTAAGGAAGGCCATGAGTGAAGTAGTGAGTTAACGCGTCCAAACATATCGAAGACTGCAGTACATTTTATTGCAAAAAAACATCTGTTTCGGACCTATTTCACAGAATTTGACTCAGACTGAAAACAGACTCATGCCAGTTGGTGTAACTCCGTCCGAACAGGTCTAGAAGGGCCATACGGTACCGACCGACTACTGCATCATCCTCTGCCGACTGGCGTTACTGGATGCGGATAATGGAGCACCTCGCGGTCAGCACTCCGCTCTCCCGGCCGTTGTCAGTTCTCGTGACCTCTCTTGGCATCACGAGGCTGAGTGCACCTCGCTAGGTCGACAGCGCTTGGAGGCCCAGATGGTCACCCATCCAAGTGCGAACCACGCCCGTCGGTGCTTACCTTCGGTGATCTGACGGGAACTAGTCTATTCACCGCGGTACGTTCGTTGCTGGGTGGTGAAAGGTAATGCTAAAAATATTAGACCGAGTAAATGCAAAATCCATATACAGTAGTCCAAGAGGAGACAATTAGGATATATTCACACCAGCCGGAAACTAAGCAACTATCAACTATTTGAGTGTTTCAAGAAGACTGTCCGTTCTCACATGATAAAATGCCTAACGACTTCTTATTGTTTCCTTACCTTTAACAAACAATGTGTAGACAGCAAAGCTGATTATCTCAAGAAGCTGTAGAATCATTCTAAAACTATGTTTCTTGAGGTATCAACATCAGCATGGAAAAAAATGCTTCAATGACTTTTAGAACCCATGCAGTAGTTATAGATTTAAAAGACAAATATTTCGAGAAACAATGAAAAAGACGTATTTCGAGAAACAGTGAAACTACCTGTGCAAAAATAAAAATGTTTCTATACCATTATTGTTATTGTGGTTGTCCTCATTCCAAGATTGGTTTGAAGTAGTTCACCACACTAGTCTATCCTGTGCAAACGTAATTTCTGCGAAAGCACTGCAACGTAGATCCATTTGATCCTGCTTGTTATAGCCAAGTCCTTCTGTTACAAAACTGATGTTGCCTTGATACAAAACTGATGTTGCCTTGATGTATCAAGACGTGTACTATCAACCGGTACCTTCTTTAAGTCAAGGTGTGCCATAAATTTCTTTCCTCCTCAAATCGATTCAGTACCAATAAATAACACCATCTGAATCACAACTTTTTATTACCGACCACCGGTTTCAATCTGCATTACAAACCATCTTCAGGTCTGGCCCCGCAAAGAGCAGATTGTCAACAGTTTGACACCACTGTTGACAAATTGCACTTTGCGGTCCCAGACCCGAAGGCGCTCCGCAGCGCGGAATGAAACATGTAGTCTGCAGTAAAAAGTTATCTGGACGTTGTATGTTTATATACTACAAGAGAGATCGCGGTTCCGAATAGCACTACATTGCCAAAGCTCCCGTTCTCTCCCATCTGAATTGTTTTTCTTTCGCCCACGTTTCTCTTCCGTTCAAGACTACACTCCAGATAAATACCTTCAGAAACGGCTTCCTAGCTTCTTTTTATTTATTTATTTATTTGGAATATATTACTTGATAATACGAGCCTTCTTTTTACATTCTCTCCACGTTGGCCATCATCAGTTTGTCACTGAAACAGCAAACCAAATTCCCTCAGCATCGACTAATATTTGTACAAACCGGGAAAGCGAAGCGGACCTCGTGTAAGACACTGGCGACCGGGGATGATGATGATGATGATGATGATGATGATGATCGGTCTGTGGGGCGCTCAACTGCGCGGTAATTAGCGCCCGTACAAAGTCCCAATTGTTACATAGTCCAGTGTTTCATACAGTCCAATCTAGCCACTGCCACAAATGATGATGATAATCATGAAATGATGAGGACAACAAGAACACCCAGCATCCGGCCAGAGAAAATTTCTAACCTGGGAATCGAACACGGGACCCCGTGATCCAGAGGCAGCAACGCTAGCCACTAGACCGCGAACTGCGGACAAGGTCGGGGGTGAACACGCTCGCCCGACCATTTTTTTTTAGAGATTGCAGCGTTTGTTTGTTTTTAGGACTTCGGCCTCAGTTCAGGTTCAGACATGATTTGCAAGGAAGTGAGAACCATCAATATAGTGGGACTCACATTTTTGTAAATATTATTCTATATATCTTTCTCAGAATTGACCTTCAGCGTAATTCGAAACTACAAAAAAGATAATTTAAAGACTTTTGTAATCACGACGAGTAGCTTGTTTGACATCACAACGACATTGCACGCCACCTCTACATCTACATACACTCCTGGAAATGGAAAAAAGAACACCTTGACAACGGTGTGTCAGACCCACCATACTTGCTCCGGACACTGCGAGAGGGCTGTACAAGCAATGATCACACGCACGGCACAGCGGACACACCAGGAACCGCGGTGTTGGCCGTCGAATGGCGCTAGCTGCGCAGCATTTGTGCACCGCCGCCGTCAGTGTCAGCCAGTTTGCCGTGGCATACGGAGCTCCATCTCAGTCTTTAACACTGGTAGCATGCCGCGACAGCGTGGACGTGAACCGTATGTGCAGTTGACGGACTTTGAGCGAGGGCGTATAGTGGGCATGCGGGAGGCCGTGTGGACGTACCGCCGAATTGCTCAACACGTGGGGCGTGAGGTCTCCACAGTACATCGATGTTGTCGCCAGTGGTCGGCGGAAGGTGCAAGTGCCCGTCGACCTGGGACCGGACCGCAGCGACGCACGGATGCACGCCAAGACCGTAGGATCCTACGCAGTGCCGTAGGGGACCGCACCGCCACTTCCCAGCAAATTAGGGACACTGTTGCTCCTGGGGTATCGGCGAGGACCATTCGCAACCGTCTCCATGAAGCTGGGCTACGGTCCCGCACACCGTTAGGCCGTCTTCCGCTCACGCCCCAACATCGTGCAGCCCGCCTCCAGTGGTGTCGCGACAGGCGTGAATGGAGGGACGAATGGAGACGTGTCGTCTTCAGCGATGAGAGTCGCTTCTGCCTTGGTGCCAATGATGGTCGTATGCGTGTTTGGCGCCGTGCAGGTGAGCGCCACAATCAGGACTGCATACGACCGAGGCACACAGGGCCAACACCCGGCATCATGGTGTGGGGAGCGATCTCCTACACTGGCCGTACGCCACTGGTGATCGTCGAGGGGACACTGAATAGTGCACGGTACATCCAAACCGTCATCGAACCCATCGTTCTACCATTCCTAGACCGGCAAGGGAACTTGCTGTTCCAACAGGACAATGCACGTCCGCATGTATCCCGTGCCACCCAACGTGCTCTAGAAGGTGTAAGTCAACTACCCTGGCCAGCAAGATCTCCGGATCTGTCCCCCATTGAGCATGTTTGGGACTGGATGAAGCGTCGTCTCACGCGGTCTGCACGTCCAGCACGAACGCTGGTCCAACTGAGGCGCCAGGTGGAAATGGCATGGCAAGCCGTTCCACAGGACTACATCCAGCATCTCTACGATCGTCTCCATGGGAGAATAGCAGCCTGCATTGCGGCGAAAGGTGGATATACACTGTACTAGTGCCGACATTGTGCATGCTCTGTTGCCTGTGTCTATGTGCCTGTGGTTCTGTCAGTGTGATCATGTGATGTATCTGACCCCAGGAATGTGTCAATAAAGTTTCCCCTTCCTGGGACAATGAATTCACGGTGTTCTTATTTCAATTTCCAGGAGTGTATATACTGCGCTAGCCACCAAGCGGTGTGTGACGGAGGGCACAATTCGCACCAGAGTCATATTGCCCCCCTCCCCCCCCCCCCCCCTCTGTTCCACTCGCGGATCGCGCGAGGGATAAACGATTGTCTGAACACCTCAGTACGAGCTCTTATTTCCCTTAACTTTGAATGATGATCATTACGCGATTTGAAAGTTGCTGGTAATAATTTATACTCTACATGCTCGGTGAAGATTGGATTTCGGAATTTAGAGAGCAGCCCCTTCTGTTTAGCGCGTCGTCTATCTGCAAGTGTGTCCCACTTCAAACTTTCTATGAGATTTGTAACGCTCTCGCGATGGCTAAATGTACCAGTCACGAATCTTGCCGCTCTTCTTTGGACCTTCTCAATCTCTTGAATCAGACCCAACTGGTAAGGATCCCATACAGACTGTACGAACTAACGTATTGTAAGCTAGTTCCTTTGTTGAAGGACTGCATTGCTTCAGGATTCTACCAATAAACCGCAATCTAGTGTTTGTCTTACCCGTTACTTGTGTAATTACCATTACAAAAACGCTGCTACAGCTGGGGATGGGCGGTGTATCGGCAGTGATGTGCGGTGAAAGTTGGTCTGACAGCAAATGTGACCTTTCGGGTGGTAAAGTATTTATGCTTTGTTGTCAGAAACAGGCTGAAAAGCTTGTAATGGTGTTGCAGGGTCGCTCTTGCTGAGAAGTAATTGTTAAGAAAAAATTTGATACGTTGTGCCGTTTCCTAGTTAGTTACCATAGGAGTTAGTCAATCAGGCCATTGTGCACCCAAATTCAAGCGGCCCGCCAGGGGCGAAGTCGCCAAACGTGTTCTTCGTTTGGTTTCCTAAAACCGAACAACAGAGCTACACAAAAATTGAACATGCGATAGTAGTGAGGATCGAACCCGAGCCAAAGACTGAGCTGTCTCGTACACTATCATCTACACTATGAAAACAATTGACTCTAATTGTATCTTGCGGGCAGCTTGACTTTGCGCCCGTAATGTCCCGATTGGCTATCTTCAATGGTATTTAACCAAACGGAGCAAAGAAACGAATTTTTTTTCTTAACAATTATTTCTCAGCACAACCTACCCTGGAACTCCCTTACAACCTCTCGATACCGTTTCTGACCACCCTGTAAATTTTTGGTTTATGCTGGAAATTACGGAGTGTCAGTTTATTCTCAAATTTTTTGTTGGTTACTCAAACCCCAGTATCATATTAGACATCTGTAGACCTGTAACCCCGCATGAAACGAATCAACGGGAGTTACGTGTTTTGTTATCTTCTAATGGGATCTCGATTAAACGTAGGTTAATGTCAGGACGAAGATAGGGTTGTTACTTTGAATAGGCAACGGCAGATTTTCTTTCCCACTCCTTGTCCAGCTCGACAGTACTACGTCTATAATGAAGTCGAAGGCACCCGAAATGCTAACGTCGCTTCATTTTGGTGGCCTGGATGATGCTGTCGTGTAAATAATAACACGACCAGTCTGAGCATCGGCGCCTGGTGACCCAGCGCCAAGACGGACGTGGGACATGGGTCATGAGGGCGTCCACCCCCTGCGGCGCGTACAGTTAGGCGGGGAGCGGCGGAACATCTGGCGATCAGCGCTCCGCAGTTGGCAGCGCGGGCGTCAGTGAAAGCCAAGCGCCTGCCTGATTCACCTGGGAACGACCGGCCGGCGCCAAGACGTGCACTGCTTGCATAATGGCACCAGCTGCTCTCTTCCGCCTAGCGTTACTCGCTACACACTACACACTGGCTGGCTTCGCACGGTCCTCGTGGATCTGCCGATGGTACAGTCAACCCCAGAGGAGGGTTCGGGTCCAAAGAAAACGCCAGGAAGGAAGACCAGTCAATCTGGACCCTTCTTGGTCTTACACAGTGCTCCGTCCTGAACAATAACGAACTTGTGCCAATCTGGGACATCAGTCTCCCAAAACAGTCTTAAAAGAAATGTATTTGTACTTACTGTCGTGTTCTTAAAATGTCTGATAATTGTGAGATTGTATTCGTCTATATGCAACTGAATAAAACTAACTTTGCTGTGCAATATTCATTTTGCCTTTAATTTTGCAAGGTTTCATCATTGACAATGTGTGTGGATAGTGTTCAATATGTGTTCTGGTCTTATAACTTGCGAAAATGCATGAGACGATGCTGTCTTTAAAATTATTAATCTACAACCAGTTTCGGATGCTGTCTTTAAAATTATTAATCTACAACCAGTTTCGATGTTGACCATCCTCACGGTAGGGTTTTTTTCCCTACTTTGAAGACGGTCGGTGACCAAAATCGATCGTTAATAAATAATTTTATAAGACAGCATATGTCGCATTTTTCCAAGTACACAGCATGATTCAGCTGCCCCTACCGACGGGATTTATGCAACCCGCAACGCCCTCAAAAACCACGTACAAGGTTTTAGTATTAGAAGCAGTCGTCAAGGCTAAGGGTGGGCCAACGCCATATTGAATTCCAGCATTACCGATGGAGGGCGTCACGAACTTGTAAGTCATTTTCAGCCAGGTGTCCGGATACTTTTGATCACGTAGTTTACACTTACGGCAGGTTCTGCTTACAACCTCTCAGCCCGAGATATGATAACTCTACTTCATCGCGTGTGTTGCTCTCCGCCTGTGAAACTAGACCATTGTCAGGACATAGTACGTCCAAGGGACGTGGAATTCAAATCACGATGCTGGTTGGCATTTGTGGCAAACACTATAGACAGGCAGAGATAAAATTTATATTAAGTCACAGAAAAAAAAACTATGATCGCCGAGGAATTTGTAGTATGACTCTTTAGAGGCTCTTTAGTTTTTCTTCCAGCAGTTTGCTTCAGTAAATATAGTTCATCACTGATGTATGTTTTTTATTTCTTTCAGGTAAGGGAACCTTGCCAATGATGCACATCTTCTTGGTGTCGAATCTTAATCGTAAGTAACTGAAAATACATCACAGAAAGAATATTACAATAACATAGGACAGTAATAATAAGTAACGGAGAAACCTTGTTAATTCTCTGAAATTTTCGAGATACTTAGGGTGGTGTATCAAAATGCGGAGATACTGACTTACCAATACCGCCTGTCTGTTTTAACTGATGACGTAATAAAGTTGGTAGACGTAGACCACGCATAGAAAAACGATGTTCTTAAAATACGCGCCATAACAAGACATCCTTTCAATTTCATTGTTTTTACCAACTCACAAAACTTCTAAACTAATCTAGACCTCGAGCTACGCTACTGCTCAACCTGTCACTATAACACAGACTCCAACAAAATGTATTGGTTAACTTTTAATCTGATCCATCGTCATTGACGACGAATCTCGGGGAGAGATTACGGACTTGCTCATGCTCCACTTTCGTGACACTGGTTATTCATAAAAAACCCATGATCGATTTCGGAATTCCATCATCAGTGTATCTGAGAAACTAATCGCTTCTCTATCGATTCAGTGAAATACAGCCCAGCGTGGATGCATGATAACCACTGGTATCCTGCCGTATCACATTACCACGTAGGTAAAATCGCTTAAAGTTAAGAGAAAATTTTTGTTATTTTTGTTGTTTTCCAACACATACGCATCCAAAATGATCGTGCACCGTGTCAACAAAACCTTCAGGTGACAGGATACAGAGTTTGGCCCTTGTTTGTGGGTACTGGTCACAATGGATAGATGACTGTGAGAGGTAAAGCTCTGCGCTGCCAACAAAAGGCTGCTGTCTCTGGCGCAGTTATAATTTGAAACTTTCTAGGAGATTAAAATTGTGTGACGGACTGGGACTCAAACCCAGGACTCTGCCTTTCGCGGGTAAGTGCTAGGGTCCTGTCTTCTGCTTCTGCCCTTCTTTACGCTCGCCAATATTCTGCCTTCACATCCTGGCTTCAGTGTCGTTATTATTGTTCCCTGGAACTCCAAACCAAAAGGAAAAGCTCTGGGGTTTATATTAAAACAAAAATCTTCTTTTCTTAACAAAGAACTTAAATTTTTACTTGGGACTTACAAGGGGAGGCCGCCAATTGTGAAATTCAGATTCGATTCATATTGCGCATAATAAAAGCTCATAGCCAGAGGTGTAATGTGGCAAAGCACCAAGATGCACTTCTCAGCCGTTGTCGAGAAAATCGACAGTTAAAAGAAACCGTTGAGGTGAAATACTCTCTACAATTTGTAACTTCCTACAGCGTCGTGGCGCAGCGGTAAGCGCTCGGGTTCGTAATCCGAAGGTCACCGGATCGAATCTCGCGCCATGTAATTTTTTTTTTAGTATTTGTTATTTGTAATTAATATATATATATATATATATATATATATATATATATATATATATATATATATATATATAAATTCACAGCAATCAGTTGCAACAATTATGCATATAATAAGTTGCTGAAAGTCGTTTGTCGTGGAAAAACTGGCGACTTCGAATATGATTATGTTTTCTGCAAACAAAGTTGTATTTCACAAATGTTATTAATTGTCTTCATAATGTTTACACGTGTAGTTAACGGAAGACGTAGCAACGATATTCCGAAACGAATACGTATAGTGTTAGTCAAACGTTCGAATTAGAGACCCCATGAATTACAAAAAACAAATACTAAAAAAAAATTGCATGGCGCGAGATTCGATCCGGCGACCTTAGATTTACAAACCCAAGCACTTACCGCTGCGCCACGACGCTATAGGAAGTTATACATCGTAGAGAGTATTTCACCGCAACGGTTTCTATTAACTGTCGATTTTCTCGACAACGGCTGAGAAGTGCATCTTGGTGCTTTGCCACATTACACCTCTGGCCATGAGCTTTTATCATGCGCAGTATGAATCGAATCTGAATTTCACAATTGGCGGCCTCCCCTTGTTAGAAAGTCGTCTTGAGCTACAAAACCGTCAGACTGAGTAGCGCTAAACCTTCTTGAGTAATTAACCTGGATGTTCAGGAACGGAGTTAGGTGCTGAATTAATGAAAAATGAAAGAACAGATGCCATCTTCATATCGTTTAAGGCTAACCGGCTGATGAGCTCCTTCAGTGCGGGTGCACACGATTTGCCTGAACTCTTACGGGACTCGGTGGACTGTCTGCTGCGAGTAATGGGTGTATAATGGCAGGGGCACTACGAATGCAGTGTGTGGACTATAAGTTGAGAATGTGGGTCTCACGGGGAGAGTGCCGGCGATAAATCCCTGCAGTCGCACTATCCTCGGTGGCTCAGATGGATAGAGCGTCTGCTATGTAAGCAGGAGATCCCGGGTTAGAGTCCCGGTCGGGGCACACATTTTCAACTGTTCCCGTTGAGGTATGTCAATGCCCTTCAGCAGCTAATGGTATTGATTTAATTGTAATTTCATTCCCTCTATAATTTCTCTATGTTGACGTTATAGGCCCACCCATTGGCGCCTGCACATTTTTGGCGAGCCAGCGCATATACTGTCGAGCCACTGCAGTAACACGTCAATAAGCTCCTGAAGGACGTCTGGTTGAAATATTGCGCAGCTTTCACAACTTATCCGACGCGGCGTCCGTGAATCACTGAAGCAGTTATCATCTAATGAAAAAGTAGAAGGTGGAACAATTAACGCGGATGCCTCCACGGGGAAAGTAGACGTTTATCCTGACTTGAGATTCGGTGCAACTGAAAGCAGAAATAAACTCTGACTGAGACTACGCAGGACCGGCGATAAGGCCATTTAGACAGGGCGAGACAAGCGTCACTTCACGCTGAAGAAAGTGTCCGTCCTAAGTGGCGCCGCTCTTTCGGGCCGTGTGTGCTATCGCCTGCACGAGGACGGCGGAAACAGTTTCTCCGGCTGGTTCGATAGCGGCTCTGGGAATGTGGGTTAGGGAGAGCAGACAGCAGGCGGGGTGGAATTGTTTATCTGAGGTGCCAGCTGGCCGCGTAATGAATAGACGCGACGGCCGGAAGGGGCGTAGGCGGGCCCGGGCACGGTAGCAGAGGAAGCAGGTGGCGCCGGGCGGAGCGGCTAAGTGGAAAGCGGTGTCGCCGCGGCCGCACTCAAACAGCGCATCCCTCTGAGCCTCTCCGCTGCTGTCCTATCACAGGCCGGCGCCGCCGACAGCCGCCACAATGGACTGCCTTGTAGATGCGGTCACTAAGTCTCCAGTGGACAGCTGCGGCCGTCGAACGTGATGCAGAGGACCACCAGCGAGGGAACCAGGGGGCTGCCCCACCCCTCTCCGTCTGGCGGAGGCAGAGTCAGCTAAGCTGGCTAATACATTACTGGCCATTAAAATTGCTACACCTAGAAGAAATGCAGATGATAAACGGCTATTCATTGGACAAATATATTATACTAGAACTAACATGTGATTACATTTTCACGCAATTTGGGTGCATAGATCCCGAGAAATCAGTACCCAGAACAACCACCTCTGGCCGTAATAACGGTCTCGATACGCCTGGGCCTTGAGTCAAACAGAGCTTGGATGGCGTGTACAGGTACAGCTGCCCATGCAGCTTCAACACGATACCACAGTTCATCAAGAGTAGTGATTGGCGTATTGTGACGAGCCAGTTCCTCGGCCACCATTGACCAGACGTTTTCAGTTGGTGAGAGATCTCGAGAATATGCTGGCCAGGGCAGCAGTCGAACATTTTCTGTATCCAGAAAGGCCCGTACAGGACCAGCAACATGCGGTCGTGCATTATCCTGCTGAAATGTAGGGTTTCGCAGTGATCGAATGAAGAGTAGAACCACGGGTCGTAACACATCTGAAATGCAACGTCCACTGTTCAAAGTGCCGTCAATGCGAACAAGAGGTGACCGAGACGTGTAACCAATGGCACCCCACACCATCACGCCGCACCAGTATGGCGATGACTAATACACGCTTCCAATGTGCGTTCACCGCGATGTCGCCAAACACGGATGCGACTATCATGATGCTGTAAACAGACCCTGGATTCGTCCAAAAAAATGACGTTTTGCCATTCGTGCACCCAGGTTCGTCGTTGAGTACACCATCGCAGGCGCTCCTGTCTGTGATGCAGCGTCTAGGGTAACCGCAGCTATGCTCGCCGAGCTGATAGTCCATGCTGCTGCAACCGTCGTCGAACTGTTCGTGCAGATGGTTGTTGTCTTGCAAACCTCCCCATCTTTTGACTCAGGGATCGAGTCGTGGCTGCACGATCCGTTACAGCCGTGCGAATAAGATGCCTGTCATCTCGACTGCTAGTGATACGAGGCCGTTGGGATCCAGCACAGCGTTCCGTATTACCCTCCTGAACCCACCGATTCCATATTCTGCTGACAGTCATTGGATCTCGACCAACGCGAGCAGCAATGACGCGATACGATAAACCACAATCGCGATAGGCTACATCTGTTGACTCATGGTTCGAGTCGTGGCTGCACGATCCGTTACAGCCGTGCGAATAAGATGCCTGTCATCTCGACTGCTAGTGATACGAGGCCGTTGGGATCCGGCGCAGCGTTCCGTATTACCCTCCTGAACCCACCGATTCCATATTCTGCTGACAGTCATTGGATCTCGACCAACGCGAGCAGCAATGACGGCATACGATAAACCACAATCGCGATAGGCTACAATTGACCTTTATCAAAGTCGAAAACGTGATGGTACGCATTTCTTCTCCTTACACGAGGCATCACAACCACGTTTCAGGTAAATGTACAAATGTAATCTTTCGCTCTTACTGTTCTGTCTCTACAAAGAAGAAGGAATGACAGAAATAAAAGAAAGGTTCAAGAGTGGGATTAGAATTCAAGATGAAACGATATCAATGATGTGACTCGATGATGACATTTCTATCCTCAGTGGAAGTGAAGTAGAATTACAGAATTTGCTCAATGGGATTAACAGTCTAATGAGTACAGAATACAGAGAGTAAAACGAAGAAAGACGGAAGTAATGAGAAGTGGCAGGAATGAGAATAGCAAGAAACTTAACATCAGAATTGGAGACCACGAAGTAGACGAAGTTAAATAGTTGTGCTACCTTGGCAGCAAAATAATCCGTGATGGGTAGAACAAGGGGATAAAAAGCATAACAACAGTGGCAAAACGGGCATTTCTGGGTCAAAGGGAAGTCAAACGTAGACCTTAATTTCTTTGGAGCAGAGCACTATATGGCAGCGAAACGTGGACTATGGGGAAAACCGGAGCGGAAGAGTATCGAACCAGACGAATGTTGAAAATTAGGTGGGCCAATAAGGTAAGAATGCCAACGGCCTTGCCGCAGTGTTAACACCGTTTCCCGTCAGATCACCGAAGTTAAGCGCTGTCGGACGTGGCCGGCACTTGGATGGGTGACCGTTCGGCCTGCCGAAGCTATTGGCAAGCGGGGTGCACTCAGCCCTTGTGAGGCAAATTGAGGAGCTAATTGATTAAGAAGTAGCGGCTCCGGTCACGAAAACTGACAACAGCTGGGAGAGCGGTGTGCTGACTACACGCCCCTCCATATCCGCATCCATTGGCGCCTATAGGCTGAGGATGACACGGCGGTCGGTCAGTACCGTTAGGGTCTTTCGAAGCCTATAAGGACGGCGTAGATAAGGTAAGAAATGAGAAACTTCTCCGTAGAATTGGCGAGGAAAGGTATATATGGAAAATACTGGCAAGAAGAAGGGACAGGATGTAAAGACATCACGCAATAACGGAATAACTTCCATGGTGCTAGAGGGAGCTGTAGAGGAAGACAGATTGGAGAACATGCGGCAAATAATTGAGTGCGTAGGTCGCAGTTGCCACTCCGAAATGAAAAGGTTGGCACAGGAGAAGGATCTCAGAGAAAACTTCGAGATTCCCCTCCCGAGATAACTAGGTTTTCTGTTAAAACTTTATCACTGCTTAACCTGTTCACCCATTTATTCAGATCAACCAACTTTATAACAAAGAAAAAGGTATACAGGGTGAGTCACCTAACGTTACCGCTGGATATATTTCGTAAACCACATCAAATACTGACGAACCGATTCCACAGACCGAAACAAATACGTAATCAGTGCCGTTTGTTGCATTGTAAAATGTTAATTACATCCGGAGATACTGTAACCTAAAGTTGACGCTTGAGTACCACTCCTCCGCTGTTCGATCGTGTGTATCGGAGAGCACTGCAACATACATCGCGTTTCTACAGAATGATCTGCCAACGTTGCTCGAAAATGTCCCACTGGAAACGCGTCGACGTATGTGGTATCAGCATGATGGTGCACCTGCACATTCCGCAATTAACACTAGGCTGACCCTTGACAGGATGTTCGACGGGCGTTTCATAGGACGTGGAGGATGCATAAATTGGCCAGCCCGTTCTCCTGATCTTACACCTCTGGACTTCTTTCTGTTGGGTACGTTAAAGGAGAATGTGTACCGTGTGTACGTGTACCTCACCCCTCATGGTAATGTACATGTGCGTCAGTGAAAAAGACCAATAAAAAGGTGTTAGCATGTGGACGTAATGTGCTGTTCCAGTCTCTTCTGTACCTAAGGTCCATCACCGTTCCCTTTGGATCCCTACGTAATTCGGTGCTCTCCGATACACACGATCGAACAGCGGAGGAGTGGTACTCAAGCGTCAACTTTAGGTTACAATATCTCCGGATGTAATGAACATTTTACAATGCAACAAACGGCACTGATTACGTATTTGTTTATATGTTCAGATGTGCTAACAAAACTAACGGGGTTCCATTTAAAAAAACGTAGGTTTGTGTTAAAAAACATACTTCCGTGCAATTTTTTATGGTTTGTATTAACTAATTACATTAGCCCCTCTCCTCACGTTCGGTCTGTGGAATCGGTTCGTCAGTATTTGATGTGGTTTACGAAATATATCCAGCGGTAACGTTAGGTGACTCACCCTGTATATTTTTGCTAGGTAGGTTCCACAGCTCCAATATGTGTCATCAAAGACACAATTATCCACCATCGGGACCTAGAACGAGCTCATTTGATTAAAGTTTGTGTCAGACGGGGATGTAGTTTTTCACATGTACTCTTCAGTATACACATCGAAGAAGCAGTGACGGAAATAAAAGAAAGGTGGCTTTAAAATTTAGGATAAAAGTATGTCAGTTATAAGGTTCGCTGATGGCATCGCGACCCTTAGTGAAATGAAGAAGAATTATGATGATTGTGATGGTGTAATAAGTATAGAATGTGGATTGAGAGTAAAATGAAGAAGGACGAAAGCAATGAGAAGTAGCAGAAATGAGATTAGCGATAAACGTAACATCAAAATGGACACCACGAAGTAGACGAAAGTAAGCAATTATTTTCATTTTGCTACCTTGTAAGCAAAATCACACATGACGGACGAAGCAAGGAGAACATAAAAAGCAGGCAAAGAGGATATTCCTGTCCAATACAAGTCTGCTACTCCATAAAAATAAAAAATTAAATACTTTTCTTTGGTAAATGCAGCAATGAAAACTGTTGGACCGATTTGGTTATTTTTAAAAAAAAATTGGTGTAATATTCCGAATAAGGTTTTTAGGGAAAGAAACATTGGAAAAGTTGTCCAGCAAATTGGAAAATTCGGAAAAACCTGAAAGAGCTCTTTTGTGTGAACTCAGAATCCTATATATGGGTAATTCTTTTTTGTTTCGATCATTATGTTCCTGTAAATGTTCTCAGAAAAACGTTTGGGACAATTACAAAGGAGAGTCGGAAAATTCGGACAAACTGCATGTACCATAATTTTTGTATGCACTCTCGACCATAACTCATAATGCGAACGACATATTTGGTTGTTTTCAATCGCGATCTGTGCTAAAAAGTAGTTTTTTATTTCTGTTCCAAGCTCAATTTATTTCGCTTCTTCGCGCACGAACGACGTTCAACAACTGATTGCCAAATTCTGAATCAAGCCTGTCGGCTACATTGTGACGAAAAATTGATAGTGTTGTTTATTGTCAGTAGAATTTTCATAATGTTGTAGGTTCGTGGCAGTCGTTTCATGAGATCAACTAAGTTTCGTCGTTTTATTTCAAATGTACATATTACCTACGATGTAGTGTGAATTTTGAAATGACATCCGGTCACAGAGTAATAACAGAGTGAATCAATTGTCCGTTTCAGTTGAATTGTGATTATTGGCATTGCGTCGCAATGAACATAATTAAAATGCACTAACAAAATTTAGTCGCGCTGCAATGCCGCCAATAAGACGGAGCAATTTAGGTCGCAGAATTCGTAACGGAAAAAAAGGATTTTCGATCTAATTGAAGAACAGCGCGAAGAGCGAAATGAAATTCAACTGAAGCGATTATCACAAACACGTTTAGCACTTCTAAATGTACTCCTCCAATGGAATACACATGGCCACAGTTGTCAATAGATGAACGATCACCAAAGATACGTTTACAGATTGCCAGTAAATTGTCACAAATTCAGAAAACGATCACAAATTAATTTATTGAAATTCGGACAAGACAACGTCTTCAGGTCACGCTAGTGTCAAAACGAAATTTCTGAGAATGTATGTTTGGGGCCTAGCATTTTATGGAATCATGGACTGCGATACGCACCGGAAAAGAAGACAATTCAAGAGTGAAGGATGTGGTGCTATAGAAGAATGTTGAAAATTAGGTCGACTGATACGATAAGAAATGATGTTCTCCGCAGAATTGGCGAAGAAAGGAAAATATGAGAAACATTAATAATAAGGGATAGGACGATAAGACATGTGTTAAGGCGGCAGGAAATGGTTATGGAATTAGGTGTACGGCATAAAAAGTGCAGAAGAAGACGGTGTATATCTAAAAAGTAAGTTGGAACGCAAGACGCAAGTGCTACTCTGAGATGATGAGGCTCTTACAGGAAAGGAACAACCATTAACGACCCCGTGAAACTGGAGGGTACCCCGTGCATCACCCTTGATTTAGACAATGGGATGACGACTGGATGGTCGAAGATAACTGCAATTCAAAATGTGTCGGTCATTGTCTTCTTCTTCTCCGCCTCGTTCTCCTCCTCCTCCTCCTCCTCCTACTCCGCTTCATAGTCTAGGCAAAATGCCTGTCTTGACTTCACATTGAAGACTTGTTCCCATGTTTCGTAGAGCTCTTCTTCGTTGTGGCTTATAGAAGCGTTGTCTGTTTGGCAATCATTCTCTTTTGCAATTATTCTCTTAATATGATATTTTCACTTTCTTCTTACTCTATTCGCTCTTTCCCCAGTATTGTAAATATTAGTTTCCGTTCTTATGTCTTCGTTACGTATTCTGTCTAATCTTGAGCATCCTGTAGTCTTTTTTAAAAATCTCGTTTCCGCAGATTCGATCTCAACTCGTGCCCTTCTGTTTAGGCACCTACACATAAAAACTGGTTCGTCATTACTTTATAAATTTTTATTCCGCTGTCTTTTTATGTCTTGTTATTCAACGTTCATTTTATAGTGCGCTATACGTTTTCAAGAAGTTGAATTTTATTTTGTATATCTCGATCTTTATTGCAAGTTACATCTGTTCTTAGATAGCAGAAATGAGTGAATTGATCTATACGTTTTTTGTTGATAATTATCTTTGAACGGTCTGGGTATTTTCCCTGAAATCCCGTTACTCTAGTTTCTGATACCTCAATTTCGAAGTGAAGTTTTTTTTGATGATTTGTACAAGCCTGTCTACAGATCTTTGTGGATCATCTACTCTTTTTTTGTATGTAAGGTTATCCTCGAACAGTAAAACATTTGTTGCTGTATACTGATTTATTTTTTCCCGCAGCTTATCTCTGTTTTAATCTTAAACGATATGGTCAGATTATACGTTAAATAATGTGAGTGAAATGCTTCACCCTTGAGTAATTGTCACAATAAAAGTTCTCCATCCAATCTCAAACATATCTAAAGACCAGTTACGAACATATTTCCTTTGGCAGACATCGGTGGGCGAATCAGAATCATTTAGAAAGTATTGGAAGACGAATCCACGTGGTTAAATGTAACTGTGAAGTTCTTGTGTTGAATTTTGCTGTGTTACTATCTTAAAAAACCAAACAGATTAACGTTCAAAAAGGTAGTTTTAGCAGTAGGTTGGTTTCGAATGAGATCTGGGCATTTTTTCAGCAGCTCAGAAAACGAAAGTCACTGAAGTAGCGGATGAACAAATGCTGGGCAGCAAGTTCTGAGTCTTTCTAAAGTTGCTGACCGCTTGTATGTTACAATGCAGAATGGCAGGGAGAATTTTAAACCAGTGGACGCTCTAGGACAGCTCCAGAAATTGTTTCCTCAGGTACGAAGATCGATTTGAAACCAGAACACAGTGTGGCAGCATGGGTTCCTTGCAATTCGTGCTGCTCTTGGCCAACACGAGTGTGCGTGGTCGAAGCTGTTACCCAGTTCCTCCACTCCAAACGCAGGAGTGCAGCAGAAGTGATTTGTCTCTCTCTGAGAGGCGAACACTGGAGCCTTGGGTGGCTTTACGACCTCCGGTAGCCGGCCGTAAAGCTGAAGGGACAGGGTCTCGGTAAGCACCTGGAGACCCGTCGGGAAGGAATGTGAATCTCTTCTGGTTGGCCTTCAGAACACGCTCGTAAGCGAAGTATTTTTCCTTTAACTGTTTCGCGAATTCCGTAAGACACGCGTCAGGAGACCAATGAACGACTATTTCTCATTTTTGAAAGTAAATGGAATCCCAGGGCCAAAGTGGTCTGGTGCGATATTGCGTGCAACGACACTCATTAGACTGTTCATCCCATTGCAGCGAAATACCAAAAAACAGTCGGCGTTTCCGGCAGCGACAGTGTGTCGCTATTGTGCCGCTCGCTCTTCGAAGACCATCACACAGCAGTTCATTATCACGACAGACAATTGAGGATACTAATATGTAGGTGAAGAATATATACCCATTACTCACAAGGGAACCTCCCCATCGCACCCCCCTCAGATTTATTTATAAGTTCGCACAGTGGATAGGCCTTGAAAAACTGAACACAGATCAATCGAGAAAACAGGAAGAAGTTGTGTGGAACTATGAAAAAAATAAGCAAAATATACAAACTGAGTAGTCCATTCGCAACATAGGCAACATCAAGGATAATCTGAGCTCAGGAGCGCCGTGGTCCTGTGGTTACCGTGAGCAGCTGCGCAATGAGAGGTCCTTGATTCAAGTCTTCCCTCGAGTGAAAAGTTTACTTTCTTTATTTTCGCAAAGTTATGATCTGTCCGTTCGTTCATTGACGTCTCTGTTCACTGTAATAAGTTTAGTGTCTATGTTTTGCGACCGCACCGCAAAACCCTGCGATTAGTAGACGAAAGGACGTGCCTCTCCAATGGGAACCGAAAACATTTGATCGCAAGGTCATAGGTCAACCGATTCCTCCACAGGAAAACACGTATAATATATTCTATGAGACACTGGTGACGGCATGTGCGTCACATGACAGGAATATGTTGTCGACCCACCTAACTTGTACACTTGGCGAATGGGTAAAAAGATTCTTCTGTCTTGCCCGATTTAGGTTTTCTTGTGGATGTGATAATCACTCCGAAAAAAGTGATGAAAACATAGAGTTTGTCACATAAACTGCAACAAATGAATGCAACAGTTTCACAGTCGCACAGTTTTCCCTGTGCTCTGTCAAAACATACGTTTTTAACGTTTTCAAAATTTTCCGTGTGTGTTGTTGTTGTGGTCTTCAGTCCTGAGACTGATTTGATGCAGCTCTCCATGCTACTCTATCCTGTGCAAGCTTCTTCATCTCCCAGTACCTACTGCAACCTACATCCTTCTGAATCTGCTTAGTGTATTGATCTCTTGGTCTCCCTCTACGATTTTTACCCTCCACGCTGCCCTCCAATGCTAAATTTGTGATCCCTTGATGCCTCAAAACATGTCCTACCAACCGATCCCTTCTTCTAGTCAAGTTGTGCCACAAACTTCTCTTCTCCCCAATCCTATTCAATACCTCCTCATTAGTTACGTGATCTACCCACCTTATCTTCAGCATTCTTCTGTAGCACCACATTTCGAAAGCTTCTATTCTCTTCTTGTCCAAACTGGTTATCGTCCATGTTTCACTTCCATACAAGGCTACACTCCATACAAATACTTTCAGAAACGACTTCCTGACACTTAAATCTATACTCGATGTTAACAAAATTCTCTTCTTCAGAAACGATTTCCTTGCCATTGCCAGTCTACATTTTATATCCTCTCTACTTCGACCGTCATCAGTTATTTTGCTCCCTAAATAGCAAAACTCCTTTACTACATTAAGTGTCTCATTTCCTAATCTAATCCCCTCAGCATCACCCGATTTAATTTGACTACATTCCATTATCCTCGTTTTGCTTTTGTTGATGTTCAAAGTTTTTACTTCTTCTCCATGAATTTTAATACCTACTCCGAATTTTTCTTTTGTTTCCTTTACTGCTTGCTCAATATACAGATTGAATAACATCGGGGAGAGGCTACAACCCTGTCTCTCTCCTTTCCCAACCACTGCTTCCCTTTCATGCCCCTCGACTCTTATAACTGCCATCTGGTTTCTGTACAAATTGTAAATAGCCTTTCGCTCCCTGTATTTTACCCCTGCCACCTTCAGAATTTGAAAGAGAGTATTCCAGTTAACGTTGTCAAAAGCTTTCTCTAAGTCTACAAATGCTAGAAACGTAGGTTTGCCTTTTCTTAATCTTTCTTCTAAGATAAGTCGTAAGGTTAGTATTGCCTCACGTGTTCCAACATTTCTACGGAATCCAAACTGATCTTCCCCAACGTCCGCTTCTACCAGTTTTTCCATTCGTCTGTAAAGAATTCGCGTTAGTATTTTGCAGCTGTGACTTATTAAACTGATAGTTCGGTAATTTTCACATCTGTCAACACCTGCTTTCTTTGGGATTGGAATTATTATATTCTTCTTGAAGTCTGTGGGTATTTCGCCTGTCTCATACATCTTGCTCACCAGATGGTAGAGTTTTGTCATGACTGGCTCTCCCAAGGCCATCAGTAGTTCTAATGGAACGTTGTCTACTCCCGGGGCCTTGTTTCGACTCAGGTCTTTCAGTGCTCTGTCAAACTCTTCATGCAGTATCTTATCTCCCATTTCACCTTCATCTACATCCTCTTCCATTTCCATAATATTGTCCTCAAGTACATCGCCCTTGTATAAACCCTCTATATACTCCTTCCACCTTTCTGCCTTCCCTTCTTTGCTTAGAACTGGGTTGCCATCTGAGCTCTTGATATTCATACAAGTGATTCTCTTCTCTCCAAAGGTCTCTTTAATTTTCCTGTAGGCAGTATCTATCTTACCCCTAGTGAGACAAGCCTCTACATCCTTACATTTGTCCTCTAGCCATCCCTGCTTAGCCATTTTGCACATCCTGTCGATCTCATTTTTGAGACGTTTGTATTCCTTTTTGCCTGGTTCATTTACTGCATTTTTATATTTTCTCCTTTCATCAATTAAATCAATATTTCTTCTGTTACCCAAGGATTTCTATTAGCCCTCGTCTTTTTACCTACTTGATCCTCTGCTGCCTTCACTACTTCATCCCTCAGAGCTACCCATTCTTCTTCTACTGTATTTCTTTCCCCCATTCCTGTCAATTGTTCCCTTATGCTCCCCCTGAAACTCTGTACAACCTCTGGTTCTTTCAGTTTATCCAGGTCCCATCTCCTTAAGTTCGCACCTTTTTGCAGTTTGTTTAGTTTCAATCTGCAGTTCATAACCAATAGATTGTGGTCAGAATCCACATCTGCCTCTGGAAATGTCTTACAATTTAAAACCTGGTTCCTAAATCTCTGTCTTACCATTATATAATCTATCTGATACATTTTAGTATCTCCAGGATTCTTCCAGGTATACAACCTTCTTTTATGATTCCGTGTGTGGACAGCCAAACCCTGCATATGTCCAAGCAAATCTGAACATGTCCTGGAATTTTAGAGAGCGAAGTTGATTATGTGTGAGTGCCTGAACTTTGATAATTGTCTGAAAATAAAAAAATTAAACTTTTCACTCGAGGGAAGACTTGAACCAAGGACCTCTCGTTCCGCAGCTGCTCACGCTAACCACGGGACCACGGCGCCCCTGAGCTCAGATTATCCTTCATGTTGCCTATGTTGCGCATGGACTACTCAGTTTGTATATTTTGCTTTTTTTTTTTTTCTTTCTTAGTTCCACACAACTTCTTCCTGTTTTCTCGATTGATCTGTGTTCAGTTTTTCAAGGCCTATCCACTGTGCGAACTTTAAACCTGAGGGGGGTGCGATGGGGATGTTCCCTTGTCAGTGCTATAGCAGTGACTTCGTAACCGACATTATTCGCCAGACAAAGAGTTAATGAAATTTCCTGGCAGATTAAAACTGTGTGCCGTACCGAGACTCGAACTTAGGTAGAAGACTAGCTACTGGCGGAAGTGAAGCTGTGAGGGCGGGTCATGAGTCTTGCTTGGGTAGCTCAGATGATAGAGCACTTGCCCGTGAAAGGCACAGGTCCCGAGTTCGAGTCTCGGTCCGGCACACAGTTTCATATCAGCGGACACCCCGCTGATGAACGTGATGAGTATTTTTCTTATTGGGGGGGGGGGGGGGCGGACGCATAAAGGGTGTCGATAAAATCGTCCGTTTCCTGGGTCGTTGATTCCCTTACGTTTCGCGGTCGAAAACGACAGTTCACAGTGCGATGAACAACAGGAAATTGTTCTTCACAACGATTGACACTGCTGACACCCGCGGACATTTCATCCCTTCTCTAAGTGCGTTGTGCGGCTTCGTCCCCATCGAACGTGATCGCACCATTTGGAGCGCAGCAACACCGAAATTTTTGCTCCCATGTATAGCTTGGAACCACTAGCGATCGTTCAAAACCATTCGACGAAATCTGAACGTGATTCGAAGCAGCATAGTGCCCTTACGCTTACCAGCGCTCTTATCTTGTGTCGTCCTGTGGCGTCATCACAGAGCGATGCGGCATTGACATATGTGTGAATACAGCTGCAAACGGTCCCTCTAACACCCCCAGTTCGGTAAAATCCGTCATGGTACCCGCATGCCTTTCTTAACAATTTTAAAAACTTATCTGTACAGACAGAAACTGCGACGAAGTCCTAGGTTCTTGCAGTTCGAAACCTCTTCGACACACTCTTATTCCGAATAGCCTATTATCAAGCGCAAGGTCAAAAGTGTAGCGGCGCAAGAGCAGCACCTTAGCTTTCCTGCAGGCGTCTGGGACTGTCGTCACGGGTTGTCTGTCTGCACAGGTACATTTTTAAGGTGCTCAAAAAAAGCCAGGTTTTGCCGAACTTGGGGGGGGGGGGGGGGACTTGGATGGACCCTTTCCCATTCACTTCACGCTACAGCAGGACACGGAATAGGAGGGATGAAAAAGCATAAACACCATTTGCTACTTCGAATCATGTCAAAGTTTCGTGAAATGTTTTTGAACCGTCCCTAGTGACTCCAAACCGTACACGAGAGCAAAAACTGAGGTCGCGTTGGTGCCCCGAAGGGGTCAGTTCACAATGCCCTAAGAGAAGGACTGAAACTTCCGAGGATGTCAACAGTATCAAAGTTTGCGAAGAACTTATTCCTGTTGCTCATCGGTTACGACCGCGAAAAGTCTGGGAAGAGCGCCCCAAGGAAATAGATGCTTTCATTGAGGTCCTTCATGCCACCTCCCGAGGAGGGCTTTTCTTGCCTATTCTGTGCGGCAACTTGTCTGGAATGTTTTCGTTGGCCTCTCATAAGAAAACCGCATGATTTCAACGCTGTGTGTCGCGGTTCTAACATCTATCGCAGAGGCGTCAAAAGGAGGAATGAAATGTGGGCAAAAGGGGAATGTGACGACCTTCCCATCGTGTGACACGCCCACGGTGACGTTGGATAGAACTGCTGTGAAAGTTAGTGCCCATATGACGTCATTATCCCCACCTTACTCTCCACCTGAAGATCTGAACAGTGACCTTTTTTCCGCGTGTGTCCGTGCTGTTTGAAGCATTTTCTAGCCGGAGGGTGACGTCACAGGGCACCTTGCGTTCGCATCATTACATAGGAAGGTTGTACGAACCTTTGAGCCAAATTTAAAACTTAAGCATCGCAATGCAAGAGAATTACGGAGTTTCGAAAACATGATCCTTTAATTCTGTTGCGCACTGTAGATGTATAGCTTGTGGTCGAGATCTATTGCTCCACTGCACTGTCATCGTAACGCCTCATACATGTTACTAGCTGACAAGAATAATACAGAGAAGGGTGGAAAAGAGGTTGCATTAGATTATCACTTTGGCTACAGAAGAGGTAAAAGTACCGGAGAGGCAGTTCTGTCGTCGAGTTTGATAATGGAAGCAACGCTTCAAGATACGTCCATAGTATGTGTTGACCTATAAAACGCATTATGCAAAGTAAAATGGTGCAAGATATTCGAAATTCGAAGGAAAATATGTGTAAGCAATAGGAAAAAACAGGTAATGTGCGAGGGCGTGCTAAAAATAATGCCTCCAAATTTTTAATACGAAAATTTTAAATAAAACAAACTGTATTAACAAGCTGCATATTGGCTTCTGTCTCGGGTTATTCGGCCGACGTTCATCTAATGATTTTACTGACGTTTCGCCGTCACGAGTGGCTGGCATTGTCAAAGCTTGGCCCTCCATTGCCGGTGGTGAACTGGACCCGAGCAATGGAGGGTGAAGCTTTGACAGTGCCAGCCACTCGTGATGGCGAAACGTCAGTAAAATTATTAGATGAACGTCGGCCGAATAACCCGAGACAGAAGCCAATAGCAAGTTTGTCAACAAGTGGCCACGAAAGCCTTAACAATTTCGTAAACTGTATTAACGTTCTGTTTTTATTTGTCTTGTCTACATATTTATTTCTGAACATAGTCACTCTGGCGAAGAATGCATTTCTCCCCACGACAGACCAATTTCTTGATACCGTCACTGTAGGATGTTTGACGGAGTCACAACCTCACCTTTACTTGCACCGCTTCGTCACTATCACAGTGAACTCCTCGAAAGTGTTCTGTAAATTTTGGAAACAGATGAAAATCTGATGGCACCAAGGCGGGACTGTATCGGAGGATGATCGATGGCAGTGAACTCAAGGCGTCGTATTGTTGCAGATGTCCCAGCTCTCGTGTCCGGTCTCGCATTGTCATGCTGAAGCAGAGGGTGCTGTATATATGATCTCTTTCTGTGGTTAGAAACTCGAATACAGCACGCTGTTTCTCACTCACGGCCGTGTTACACTCTATGATTCGGGGCCCTCTAACGATAGACGGTTGCAACTAGCGTCAGCGAAGAGCGGAAGGTGACCGAGTACTGTGCGTGACAAGTAATACCTCAACCGATCTCGAGACCAGAATAAAAAATTCGGTAGTAATACCTTTCCGCACGCTCTCTACAATATGTACAAGAACCAAGAGGTAACACTAACAGGCTGAGATTGAAGTGCTCGAGTTAAAAAGGGGATCAGGCAAGGATACAATATTTTTATCCTACTGTTCACCCTGTGCATCGTATGAGCTTTCTCTATTTTCCAGCTAGTGGATCCATCAGAAAGGCCACAGCTCATGCCTTCCTCCATTATCAACAAATTAAGCTGGTGCTCCATTAAACTCTCCGACCTTCGTGTCGTTCCTCCCTTGCGGCAGACGCGCCCCTGCAGCAGACGCAACACGGAGTAACAGCCAGGTAGTCAGGTGGGCTTCGGGCTCTGCGGCTGTTGCTCGTCTTGGCGCCCAGAGGTGCTGAGTGGCGGGACGCGCCTCCCCTTTGTGGCCGCGTGTGGGTGTGTTTGCGTTTCGGCCGAGGAATCCTCCGCTGACAAAGAAGGAAGGCGGGCTGGGGGACTGTGACGCAGCAGCGCGCATTCCTGTCAGACGTGATGGACGACGCGCCGAAATTAACAGGAAAAGGCCCATTTCACGGCATCCGTACGCCGTGGGAGCCGAACGCGGAGGGCCGCTGTTGATCGAACACCAGGGCAAAGAACGCGCCAGGACACGATGGAAATACCTGGCACCTCTTCTTCCACGTACAAAGGACACCGCCGGCGAGAAATCCATCAAAACAGCCTTTTGGGTAGTTGTCGCCCGGTGGAATCCCGTCACGTCCCAAACAACAGGCAATTCTTTCACGCGATACGAGAACAACTTGGCCGTCGCAGCTTGCAGGAGCACTATCCAGAAAACAAATTAACAGCGTTTCACCAAAACGCATAGGTAGAGCAGGCACTTGCGAGAGTTGAAATTACCTTCCTGTTACGTCACATCTCCCCGTTTCCGATTGAAATAGCACTGGCTGACTTAGTTGGGACGCAGTAATGCCGAGGATCGGTAGGCAGTATTCAGCATGTAATAAAAATCGTGCTGGACGCCATATTTATTACGTAAAGTTTTTGGGCGGTATCTACCATGATTCCCAACGGCCTTGCCGCAATGGTAACACCGTTTCCCGTCAGATCACCGATTTTAAGCGCTATCGGGCTGGGTTACGACTTGGATGGGTGACCATCCGGTCTACCGAGCGCTGTTGGCAAGGGGGGTGCATTCAACCCTGGTGAGGCAAACTGAGGATCCGGTCTCGTAAACTGACATACGGCCGGGAGAGCAGTGTGCTGACCACATGCCCATCCATATCCGCATTCCGTGACGCCTGAGGGCTAAGGATGACACGGCGGCCGGTGGGTACCGTTGCCCCTTCGTGGCCTGTTCGGGCGGAGATTAGTTTTTATCTACTATGATTCAGTAAGACAACAATGTACAAGAAGATACACAGAAAAAAATATTGCAGTAATTTGATATTGTGGTGTTTTGAGGCTTTTCTCATCTTGAGACACTTGTCTTCGATACCTTTTTTTTCCATTCTTATGTCTGAAGTGTTGTTATGGCGTTTTCCATTAATTGATGAATATCCGTGTAAGAATTACATAAACAACACTGCAAACGGTCTTATTTACAACAATTCTGAGGAAATCGGTCTGCCAGATTTCTTGATCTGGTAGCACTGAAGTTGTCTGTATAGGTAATGGTGAAAATCGACGTTCATTTCTAGCAAATGATATTATAGTTGAACATTGCTGTGTATCTAGTATACTGACTGTACGCTCAAAGGAAACCATACACGATGAGGTACTGGCGAAAGTAAAGCTCTGAGGAGATGTCGTGAGTTGTGCTACGTAACTCAGTGGTAATACATTTGCCTGCGAAAGGCAAGGATGCCAGGTTCGAATGTCGGTCCGGTACACAGTTTTTATCTGCCAGGTAGTTTTACATTAATCACTCCATCAGCGCGCTTGTTAATTCGTTCTCTTGGAGAAATGTGTGTGAGTGTGTGTGTGTGTGTGTGTGTGTGTGTGTGTGCAACGGCTGTCATGACACTCACTACAGGACCCCTCGCTCGTAGCTGACGTCTTTGTAACGGTGAACTGTGTTTATTTTGATAATTTTGGCCTCTTACTGTACATTCGCATAGCGTTTCCTGTCTCTCTCGGCGTGAAAAAGCTGTCCAGACGATTCAGCATTTAATTACGGAGCAGCCCGAATACCTCCGGCAGGCTGAGTACCGCAGCAGAAGTGGATTCCAGCGCGGCGCTCCGCCCGAACCGCTACGCCGTTCCGAACACTCCTCGGCCCGCCTCTCGGCTCTGCGCCGGCATTCACACAGATCGTGACCGAAGCTGTAGGCAGCCCAGGGAACTGCGTCTCGTAGCGGGCACGCCCGCCTCATTAGCAGAAGCCGCGGCGCTGCAGAAGCACCCGCCACCGCCTATTGTCCTTAATTGCGTGCCCTCCAACAATTAGCGGCTCCGGGCACTCTGACCGCGCCTTTGTGCGTGGTTGCCCGACATGCTTGCCCTCTGCCGGCAGCAGGGCGGGATCACCAGTTGGACGTGGCTTTCGGTAGTTGGTAGTACCGAGAGGGGAAGGTAATATTGTCGCCTGTTTAAACCTCGTAACGCTCGTACATACCGAGTTATTGGAACATCTTTTGTGCTCACGTATTATACAGGGTGTTCGGAAATTCCCGTTACAAACTCCTAGCACTTGTGGAGGGAAGTGAGTACATAATAATGTGAATAGGAACCCGTGTCAGGAAACGTACGTGAAACCTGGTAGTCAAGGAAGGAGTTATTCGGTTACGATTGTGGACGGGGCCGTAATCAGTTATTATTGGTTCCCTTTTGAGGTTACACACATTTATTTTAAAACGCTAATTCTAGACTCAGCAATAAATAAAAAATCACACGTTATTAATGAAAGAATTAAGAACTGTGTAATTAATATTGCTTTCAGTGCGTTACAATTTACCAGATGAGCATAAAATACACACACATCAAACAATGTTTTAAAAACAAGCCAGTGTTATCCCATTTAGAATTTTAAGGAAAGTAACCACAATCACGTCTGAAGGCCTGTAACACCAAGAACGGCAGTTATAAAAAATTTATCAAAGATACTGTAAAACAGCAAAACAACAGCAAAGGTTAGTTTAAAAGGACAAGCGACTGATCATCAAACAGGTGAGACAAAATTATGCTAAACTTAGTAGCACAATCACTTAAACCTCTTGTAACGCCAAGAATGGCAATTATATAAAAAAATTTAGAAACATACAATAAAACAGCAAATACAGTAATAAAACACAACGGCCAGTCACAGACGGTGCACCAGTAATCGACCGGTCAGTAGGTCCTACAAAAAACACTTTCGCGAGCGATTAGATAGTCAGCCGAGAGTTGCATTCACTTCACAAGATGGTAACTCAGACTAGTGGCACTCTAACGAATGACTAATGACAATCTTTCTGAGGCTACCTGACATCCAATAAACCAAATGCAAAGATGTAAAATTACGCCAAAGCCGGAACTGGCGGTCTGGACTCCGCCCGCAGAATACTGTACTTAGAGTTCCCGGAACAAGAAAGGAATCACTACCACCAGAGTCACAGCCAACCTACAATCAAGAAAGCTGTGAAAACTACACGCATCACCGGACAGCAGTGGCAAGGCGAGGAAACGTACACTGCCACTGATAGACTAACCCCAGGGCAGGTAACTGGGGTGGTTGAAATTAACAAATAGTAACAAACTGAACTAAATAAATAGAAGTCCAGGAAAGCTAATCAGGTCCGCCTTCCCCAAGCACTCCACTCGCTGCTCTTCGCCTCGGCAACACTACGAGTGGCAACACGAACCCATGTCACTGGAGAATCGCAAGATCTCGCAATTGTGGAGATTTATCTACTTAATTTAAAGCCTGCAGGATCTGGTTTAGGACGAGGTCGTGCACCCTCGTGACCACAGCCCTTCCATCCGGCAGTCCATGCGCGCCGCCAGCGGTCCCGGCGTGTTCTGGCACTGCGCGGACCTGGCTCCTCCTGAGTCCCCAACCGAACTGCCACTGACTCGACCCAGAAGAAGCACGACGTCGCCCCAAAGATAGGGCCATAGTTACTACATATGGATAACCGCCGCTGCTGCCACCAGCGGACAGGCAACGCTTGCGAAACCGAGTGGCGCCAGTCAACACGCGAAGGAGACAAACACCCGCAACCATGTCAACTAAATGATACGGTCTGGCCTCCAACAGAGGACGGAAACCTACAAACAGCACCAACGCGAGCCGCAGCACGGCTCAGTACCGTTTCGTTCTACGACGGCTTCAGTTCAGATGTGTAACGCTTCCAAGTCTGCTGAGGGAAAAGGTCTCAGAGTTTTCACTCTACAGCGGAGTGTGCGCTGATATGAAACTTCCTGGCAGATTAAAACTGTGTGCCGGACCGAGACTCGAACTCGGGACCTTTGCCTTCGCGGACAAGTGCTCTACCAACTGAGCTACACAAGCACGATTCACGCCCCGTCCTCATAGCTTCAATTCCACCAGTACCTCGTCTCGTACCTAGTGTCTTTCGGAAGTTGGTAACACCGAGAGGGGAAGGTAATTTTGTCGCCTATTTAAATCTCTTAACTCTCTTACATACCGAGTTATTGGAACATCTTTTGTACTCGCGTACAAGGTGTACAACTTTGCTTCCGCCGTTTGCCGGTAGGTGGCGACAACGGTAAGTAGCGGTCGAAAGAAACAGATCCCAGACGTCAGGCAGTTAGCTTGGACCTCGGTCAACATAACCTCATTCAAACATTAGTCGATTTGTGTCTGCATCACAAAGTTGTTCTTGATTGAAAATGTCAGTTTACGAGCCTAATTCTCGTCATTTGCGGGAGGTGTTACTGTTTTGTTTCAATATGAAGAAAATAGCGGCTGAGTCTCCTCGAATGCTCTCAAGTACTTATGGCAAGGACACTATTAGTGAAAGAACGTGTCGTGAGTGGTTTCAACGCTTCAAGAACGATGATTTTAACGTCGTAGACCGGCGTAGTGGTGGAAGAGAGAATGTTTTCGAAGATCCAGAATTGGAGACATTGCTGAGTGAAGACTCGCGTCAAACTCAAGAAGAATTGGCACGTTTAGTGGGAGTGACACAGCAAGCCATTTCAAAACGTCTCAAGGCTATGGGCATGATTCAGAAAGAAGGAACTTGGGTCCCGAGTGAGCTGAAACCGAGAGACGTTGAACGGCGTTTGTGTGTTTGTGAACAGTTGCTTCAGAGGCAGAAACGGAAGGGATTTCTGCACCGCATTGTGACCGGGGACGAAAAATGGATTCATTACGATAACCCTAAACGCAAAAAATCATGGGGATATCCCGGCCATGCTTCCACGCCGACGGCCAAACCGAATATTCACGGCTCCTAGATCATGCTCTGCATTTGGTGGGACCAGCTCGACGTCGTGTACTACGAGGTGTTAAAACCAAGTGAAACAATCACAGGTGCTCGTTATCGAACGCAATTAATGCGTATGAGCAGAGCATTAAAAGACAAACGGCCGCAATACAGCGACAGGCACGATAAAGTGATTTTGCAGCACAATAATGCTCGACCTTACGTTGCAAAAGAGGTCAAAACCTACTTGGAAACGTTAAAATGGGAAGTGCTACCCCACCCGCCGTATTCTCCAGACATTGCTCCCTCTGACTATCACCTGTTTAGATCAATGGCGCATGGCCTGGCTGACCGACACTTCCGATCTCATGAAGAAGTCACAAATTGGATCGATTCGTGGACCGCTTCAAAAGATGAACAATTTTTTTGACGCGGGATTCGTACACTGCCCGAAAGATGGGAGAAAGTAGTGGCCAGCGATGGAAAATACTTTGAATGACAGAATGGTTCAAATGGCTCTGAGCACAATGCGACTTAACTTCTAAGGTCATCAGTCGCCTAGAACTTAGAACTAATTAAACCTAACCAACCTAAGGACAAAACACACATCCATGCCCGAGGCAGGATTCGAACTTGCGACCGTAGCGGTCACGCGGTTCCAGACTGAAGCGCCTAGAACCGCACGGTCACACCGGCCGGCTTTGAATGACACATGTGTAACCAATTTGTTTCATTAAATCCTCAAATGTTGGGGGGAAAAGCGGCGGAAGCAAAGTTGTACATCTTGTATTATACAGGGTGTTTCGAAATTCCCGTTAGAAACTCCTAGCACTTGCAGAGGGAAGTGACTACATAATATTGTGAATAGGAGCCTGTGTCCGGAAACGCACCGTTCCGTTCTACGACGGTTTCAATTCAGATGTGTAACGCTTCCACGTCTGCTGAGGGAAAGAGAAGAGTCTCAGAGTTGATTGTCCTGGTAAGCAATAGGGTGGGCAGGAGAACGCGGATTACATCAGAGGCTCGCCTGATGTCATTAAACGTCTGCCTTGCTGCGACACCTAATCGGTGTCTGTGCGTCTCCGATACAGTAAACGTAGTTCAAAAATGGTTCAAATGGCTCTGAGCAATATGGGACTTAACATCTGTGGTCATCAGTCCCCTAGAACTTAGAACTACTTAAACCTAACTACCCTAAGGACATCACACACATCCATGCCCGAGGCAGGATTCAAACCTGCGACCGTAGCAGTCGCGCGGTTCCGGACTGTAGCGCCTAGAACCGCTAGACCAGTAAACGTAGTTCCCCACACGTTTTAGGAATACACAGACATCGTTCAGCGGAGCTAGAGGTTCTGGAACAGCTGTCAGTCGGCTGTATCACGAACGTTTCCCGCAACGTAACACGCCATCGCATAAACGTTTTGCCCAAGTTATGCGGCGCCTCCGAGAAACAGTTACCCTCACCGTGCGGAGGCAGGACTAAGATGCTCCACCGCAACGCCGCACTCCAGGATTTGAAAGGGTACTGCAGCACGTTGAGGAGTACCCACCAACGACTACTTGAACAATTGCGCGTGGAATGTACGTTAGTCACAATATCGTCTGGAACGTTATGCGTGAGCAACAATCACATCCGTCGTACCACATACGAAGGGTACACGCTACAGGTCTGCCGATTTTCCACAACGCTTTGCCTACTGCACGTTTCGCTGCAGCTTCACTTCGTAAGTGCGAAAGCATCACTGAGCTCCAATGACAGACGCTGCAAGAGAGGCGTTCTGCGTCACAGCATGGTCTATTCCAAAAATTCTGAGAGCGTTCATTTCTAGAAGAGTCAAAGTTGCTTCCTCCTGCATTTCGCGTAAAGACCGTAAAGATAAGATCAGATATGCGAGCCTACTGTAAGTAGGCTGTTTAGGTTTTTATGTTGGTAACGCCACGTAGCGCTCTATATGAAAATCACTGAGTGTGCTGTGTGAAGTCTGTGGCAGGTTTGCATTGTTGGAATATTTGCTATTGCTGTGTTGGGCTGTTGGATGTGAACAGTGCGTAACGTTGCGCAGTTGGAGGTGAGCCGCCAGCAGTGGTGGATGTGGGGGGAGAGATGGCGGAGTTTTGAGAGCGGATGATCTGGACGTGTGTCCATCAGAGACAGTAAATTTGTAAGACTGGATGTCATGAACTGATATATATATATATATATATATATATATATATATATATATATATATATATATTATGACTTTTGAACACTATTAAGGTCAATACATTGTTCTCTATCAAAATCTTTCATTTGCTAAGTATGCCTATCAGTAGTTGGTGCCTTCAGTAGTTAGAATTTTTTATTTAGCTGGCAGTATTGGCGCTCGCTGTATTGAAGTAGTTCGGGTAACGAAGATTTTTGTGAGGTAAGTGATTCATGAAAGGTATAGGTTATTGTTAGTCAGGGCCAGTCTTTTGTAGGGATTATTGAAAGTCAGATTGCGTTGCGCTAAAAATATTGTGTGTCAGTTTAGTGTTGATCAGGATAAGTAAAGAGCAAAATGTCTGAGTACGTTCAGTTCTGCTCAGCTGTTTGAAAATCAAATAACTTAAGGGGTATCCAAGCACAGTAATTCATAAATTTTTCTAAGAGGATATTTCACTACGCGGAGGTTACGAGCAGTCGTTCTGCTTTGAGTGAGTCGCGACTGGAACAGGAAGAGGGAGAACGATTGTGGTACACCGAGTACGCTTCGGCACCTCCCTGAAGGTGGCGTGCGGAGGATGGATGTATATGTAGTTACTGGAACAAGTATACACGGTGATTCAGCTGCCCCTAGTGACAGGTTTTATGTAACCCGCAACACTTTTCTATACCAAACGCAGAACTTTCATATTCTCTCGCTCGCTATACGTAAACTGTTAGTCCTACAGAAAAAATGAATGGGAGCTTTTACTAAAATGTTTGATGTTTCCAGAATGATATTTTCACTCTGCAGCGGAGTGTGCGCTGATATGAAACTTCCTGGCAGATTAAAACTGTGTGCCCGACCGAGACTCGAACTCGGGACCTTTGCCTTTCGCGGGCACACAGTTTTAATCTGCCCGGAAGTTTCATGTTTGATGTTGTTAAATTTTGTACTGGGATACATTTTCGCTGGAGGCTGTAGTATTAGAATTATTCTAGAAAAATGTACAACCGTGACCTTCAAACGCTTTTTTCTTGAGTAACTCGAGAACAGTGACCTCTAACGAAAACATATCCCGGTAAAAAAAATTAACTACATTAAATTTCCTATAAAAGGGTTCTAGTCATTTTTTTCTGTAGGACTAATAGTTTGTGCATAGCGAGCGAAAGAATATAAAAATCTTGCTCTTGTTTTTTGGGGACGTTGTGGGCTGCATAAATCCTATTGGTAGGAGCAGCTGAATCACCCTATATAGTAGTATACCGATCCATTAAAAATATATGTTTACTGGAACGTATACTACTGACGTTGAAATTTTTCACAAAATATGCGAGAAAAGTGGGAAAACAAGACATTCAGAATCGTTCACTACCGTGCAGATACAGCCAGCTGGGGCTTCTGTGCCAGTTCCACTAGGCGGTGTCTACACAGCAAGAGGCGATTCCAGCCGCTTTGTCTTACCACTTCCCGCATTTCTCGCCTGCTGTTGGAAAAATTTTCACCGCCGACATCAAGCAACGTTATAAAACGGCACTCGTCCCTTTAAGAGCTTTCCAGTGCCATTAAAATGTACCGTTCTATTAAAAAAGCTTGTTTCAATACGTCACTTTATACAAAAGTTAAATATGTTAAACACGCAACAGAATTGCGTCTTCTCCTACGTACCATCATCTTATGGAAATCTTGTTTATCCTAAACCTCCGCGAAATAATATGCAACTTATGTCTTTCCCTACTCATCCTGTATCTATACTGAAAGCGTGCCAGTACTTTTTACTCTAACTTGTGAGCTCGTAATAGACTATGACCCCGGTACTTACGCACTGTAATGTTACCCTTTCGCATGAAATACGATCCATATGTGAATAAACGCAATTTGACTACATCTGCCAAGAAGTTGCAATATGACTACATTTGTTTTAATTTTCGTACTGCCAAGAATTTTCGTAAAGCGCAGCGTAATAATTAATGAGAGAGGGCTGCTTTAGCGAAGACAAAACTAGAACTGTATTTCTCACGATAGACCTGACGCAGCCACTAGGGATACATGTGTAAGAACTGCGTCTTATAGATCTATTATGCAATTGTTTTTCCTCTCTGCATCCTGCAACACCAAATAATTTTAAAAAATGAGCTAATGTGGTAACAGAAATCATGTTGATGTTTAAGTTTACGCTGAGTCGTGGTTCGAACTTCAACAGTCATAAAGTTAACTGTATAGCTGAAAATTTTAAGTAAACTCTCATCTCTGCTTAAGGCAGATTATTCCCACGTGGCTTTAAATGCGAGTAAAGTGAATGTAGTACGTTCCGAGAACATCTATGTTCACTTGACTGAACACATTTGGAAGAACGGACGACGAGAAAAATTATTTTTAACACAGACAAAGAAAAATGAAAATAAACTCCTAAAAGTCCCAAATCATGCGCGCTCCTAATATTATGTACAGTACTTGAGTACAAGGTCTCGTGTTTGATATAAAAATTCAATTCAACGGGCCATATGCCATTACATTACCATCTAGATTCAACAGAGTAGCAAATTAATGTCCGAAATATTATTTGATGAGTGGCAGAACAATGAGATGAGCAACTTGAAACCTTTGATGACTCAAATCACATTGGATATTGATCTCGAGTACTCTGACAAGTGCAATGTGCGAACGAAGACTTCACATTCTCCACGTTAAACTCGACAAAAGTGCACTACAGAAAGAAATCCAATGATCTACAATGTGGAAAACCACGCATAAAGCAGTACAAACGTGACAGTCAGCAACCATCTAACTGTAAGCGAGAACGAAGTAGGCTAAACATAGCTAATTCAATGTGTCTGTTTGTGATTCTTCAATCACCTCGAATGAGAGTGTCTGCACGTTCCATCACTGCAGGAATCACAGCTATGTGCGAGCGACCGCACGCGGAAGACCGGGCAGATTTGCGCGACCTTGTTGCGATGGTGAAAGATGCCTCACCCAACGACTCGTCGTGCTTTTGTTCACTGCCGTGTCTCCGTAGATATTCTGCAAGCTATTACAAAAGGTCTACACCAGGAGATACGAGGGGTGTTCAGTAAGTAAAACTACCCTTTTTTTCGGTCAGTTTTGGTTTAAAAAAAGCAGTCTTTGTTCTGAGACATCGTGGAATATTTCCCGCTTCAGCCCCTATAGTCTCATGAAGACCCGATAGGTGGCGGCGTCATACGTAGCTCTCAAAATGGCGTCAGTAACAGAGGTGCGTTCTAAGCAGAGCAACTGTCATTGAGTTTCTTTTGGCGGAAAACCAGAGAATCGCTAATATGCATAAGCACTTGTAGAATATCTGCGGAGACTTGGCAGTGAACAAAAGCACGATGAGTCGTTGGGTGAGGCATCTGTCATCATCGCAACAAGGACAAGCAAACCTCCCCGATCTGTTGCGTGCGGTAGGCCGCACGTAACTGTGATTCCTGCAATGCTGAAATGTGCAGAAACTCTCATTCGAGGTGATCGAAGAATCACAAACACATTGCTGCACAACTGGACGCCTCTGTTGGTAGTGCTGACACTCTTCCACTAGTCGGGGTACTTTTAGATGTGAGCCCGCTCGGTTACTCGTCGCCTAACAAAAGACCGCACAGAACAACGAAGGGCCATCTGTGCGGAATTGTTGAACGTCTTCACAGGCTATGAAACATGGGTTCATGACTTCTAACTAGAAACAAAAAGGCAATCCATGGAGTGGCGCCACACCACCTCTCCTCCAAAGAAGCCGCACCCCCATCCGGTGACGTAATGGCGACGGTCTTCTAGGTTTGCTCTGTTTGATGGCCTCCATCATGGTGCAACGACCAACTCTGAAGTGTGTTGTGCTTCTTCCAGGAAATTGAAGAAACGCCTTCAGGGTGACCGTTGCCACGAAAATGCGAACGAACTTCCCTTTCTCCATGATAATTCAAGGCCTCACACAAGCCTGAGAGGAGCTCACAGAACTTCGTTGGACTTTTCCTCCTCATCCGCCCTACAGCCTGGATATCGCACGTTCCGCCTTCCTTATGTTTGGTCCAATGAAGGATGCACTCCGCGGGAAGCAACACATGGATGATGGGGAAGTCATTGAAGCAGCAAGACGTTGGCTCCGACGTCGGCCAGTAGAGTGGTACCATGCGGCCGCAGAGTCCCGCCCAGTAAGGTGGCGTAAGACCGTCGCATTGAACGGAGATTATGTTGAAAAATAGGGTTTTGTAGCCATAACGTGGGAAATAATACGGTTATCAGAATCCAGAATAAAACCAACCC
The DNA here is from genome assembly GCF_023898315.1 of Schistocerca nitens. Lineage (NCBI taxonomy): Eukaryota > Metazoa > Arthropoda > Insecta > Orthoptera > Acrididae > Schistocerca > Schistocerca nitens. The sequence goes on along the minus strand of NC_064618.1, from coordinate 749,060,064 downwards.
ACTTTCAGAACAAAAAGTGTTGCATTATTTATTGAATTCCCCTCGTAAAATCGGCACATCGACATCACGGCAGCAGGCAGAAGACCATAGTGATGTACGAAGAATGTACGAAGAATAGTGAGTGTGTCTGTTACTGGGCCTCACTAACGAATTCTGCCGCCAAAGTTCGCTATTGCTTGAGTCCCGTCAGAGGTCGCAAGATCTGGCTAGTCATAATTTACAGTTTCTGCTCAGTGATGTACTGTCCGCCCCCGGTAGCTGAGTGGTCAGCGTGACAGAATGTCAATCCTAAGGGCCCGAGTTCGATTCCCGGCTGGCTCGAAGATTTTCTCCGCTTAGGGACGGTGTTGTGTTGTCCTAATCGTCATTATTTCATCCCCATCGACGCGCACGTCGCCGAAGTGGCGTCAGCTCAAAGACCTGCATTAGGCGAACGGTCTACCCGACGGGAGACCCCAGCCACACGACATTTTTAGTACGGATAAGTGACTATGCGCACGAATACGACATGGAAGATGTCTAATAGCAGACGCTTTTCAAAATAAAGGCAGAAATATAAAACAAGCATCGTGATGCTGTTACTCATTAATGAATCAGTGGAGACCAAGGTCTTCCAAGAACTCCGCCGATACAGCCGAGAGGTGTTTTAAAGTTCTTCGGTAGAGCTCGCCTGTACCACATAAAGTGTAGTGACAAGCGGCCATCCGACTGCCGTGCAGGAAGTATTTTCGTCTCATAGGCAGGCATCTGTCTTGTCCTCTTTGTCGCTGCAGGCGGTGGTCGCAGCATCCATCGCCTCGCCGGCCCTCAGCGATCGAAAAACGCTCTCCGTGGCCAAGGTCGGCCGTGGTGCCGTAATTGAGACGGCCGGCTCATTTCGAAAGATAATCAGACGCAATTACGGCGCGGAATGTTGGGCACGACCCGCGCCACGCTCCCTCCCGATCCTTCTCGTTTTTTAATTAAAGCCCACGCACGCCATTCTCGCGGTTCGTTTATCTGCAAACCAGTCACGTAGCCCGCTGTCACTCCGGTGAACTCGGCTGTCATACACGCGACTACTTGCCGCGCCATATATGAAACCATTCGCTGCCAGCAGTTTTCGCTCCGCGGACCTTTAACCGTTAGGAGCTAGTGACGCCTCTGCGGACGTCAAGAGGTCACAGAAATACATGGGCGCTTCCGCAAGTAATTGTTGCGAAACACTGCTCTCTCTGTTCGCCTATGAAATCAAAGGCGCCCAGATTGAAGCCGTGTTCCGTGGCTTCCACGTGCATGTGGAACATGCTGACCACTCCAATCGAGCAATGTCGTTATCCTGAAGGAAGTAGTTCACAAGATGTGCAAGATGGGGGCGCAAATTGCCGTCCATGAAGACGAATGCCTCGCCAATATGCTGCCGATATGGTTGCATTATCAGTCGTAGGATGGCATTCATGTGTCGTACAGCCGTTACGGTGCATTCCATGACCACCAGCGGCGTACGTCGGCTCCACATAATGCTACCCCAAAACATCATGGAACCTCCACCTTGCTGCACTCGCTGGACAGTGTGTCTAAGGCGTTCAGCCTGATAGGCTTGCCTCGAAACACGTCTCCGACGACTGTATGGTTGAAGGCATATGCGACATTCATCGGTAAAGAGAACGTGATGCCAATCCTGAGAGGTCCATTCGGGCCGGCCGGTGTGGCCGAGCGGTTCTAGGCGCTTCAGGCCGTAGCCGCGCGACTGCTACGGTCGCAGGTTCGAATCCTGCCTCGGGCATGGATCTGTGTTATGTCCTTAGGTTAGTTAGGTTTAAGTAGTTCTAGGTCTACGGAACTGGTGACCTCAGATGTTTGGTCCCATAGTGCTCAGAGCCATTTGAACCATTTGGTCCATTCGGCACGTTTTTGGGCCTATCTGTAACGCGCTGTGTGGAGCCGTGCCTGCAAAGATCGACCTCGCCATGGAAGTCGGGAGTGAAGTAGCCCATCATGCAGCCTATTGCGCACAGTTTGAGTCGTCGTACTGTGGCTGCACGAAAAGCATTATTCAACATGCTGGCGTTACTGTCAAGGTTCCTCCGAGCCATAATCCGTAGGTAGCGGTCATCCACTGCAGTAGTAGCCCTTGGGCGGCCTGAGAAAGGCATGTCATCGACAATGCCTGTCTCTCCATATCTCCTCCATGTCCGAACAACATCGCTTTGGTTCACTCCGAGACGCCTGGATACTTCTCTTGTTGAGAATCCTTCCTGTCACAAAGTAACAATGCGGACGCGATCTAACCGCGATATTGACCGTCTATGCATGAGCCGTGTACCTCATCCCTGGTGGAATGACCGGAACTGATCGGCTGTCGGACCCCCACCGTCTAATAGGCGTTGCTCATGCATGGTTGCTTAAATCTTTGGGCCGGTTTAGTGACACCTCTGAACAGTCAAAGGAACTGTGTCTGTGATACATTATCCTTAGTCAACGTCTACCTTCAGTAGTTCTGGGAACCGGGGTGATACAAAACTTTTTGATGTGTGTACATTACTGCACGAATTATTGTTATAAAGTCGTGGAAGCATTATCTATGCAGAAGCAGGAAATCAGTTACTTCCTCCCAGATACATTTCCTAAAATTGCCATGAGGAGAGAATAAGCAAAATTCGAGGTTAATAAACTATTATTGGATAATCCGTTTAGCTGTTTTATAAGTGTTTTTCTCTCTCTCTCTTCCTTTTAGTGTTCAACCATGAGGTCTGTTTGCAGCAGTGCTCCATTCCCGTCTTCTGTCTGCCTTTTTTTTTCATTTCCGCATATGTAGTGCATCCCACACCATTCATAATCTGCTGCATGTGTGACATCCTTTGTCGTCCCCGGCGAGTCTTTGCCTCAATAACTCCTTCTGCTACATTTCCGATGTTTGTATGACGTCTCAAAACGTGTCCTCCCAGTTTCTCTTCTTATCTGAACGTGTCTCCACAGACATCTGGTTTCCTGTACTCTTCTCAGCACGTCTTCATTAGTAAGTCTACCTTTTCAGCTTGTTTTCATCATCCTTCCGTAGCACCAAATCTCCAGCGCTTCTATCCGTCTCCTACCTTGAAGTGCTTTCGTGACCTGTTTCCTTATTTACAGACTGGAGTTTTTGCTGGTCAGTAAGTTCTTCCTAAAACTAAAGGAAAAAGAGCACATCTTTGTCTCGCCACTTTCCTGATTTTTGCTTCTTGCTCCTGATGGTATTCATTTGGCATGATTTCGAAACTACACAGTCTTTAGCTATACTTGTGGTAGACATAATTGTATTCACAATTGCGAATATGAACTATCTCCAGCTGTGTAATGGAATGACGACAATGGAAATTTAGCCCTGGTAGGAACTCGAACCATTTCCCGCATTACGCAAGCGGTCTCCTTACCCGATTCTGCTATCCAAGCACCACACACGGCCAAACCCAAACTTCCTTATATCGTCGTCCATGTGTCATACCTGTACCCGTGCATCCCATTAATGTTGTTCCCCTACAGGGGGGAGATTTTGTTTGTGAGTCGCAGGCCTGGTATCGGCCGATAAATACAAAATTGAAGTGCATGTCTTGCGAAGAAGCACGAAGCAGTGATTCTTCCAACATCCGTTCATGTGCCTCTGACAGGCGAGTTCAACCGAAATGATGAAAATTTGAATTAAAAACCATCATAAACGACTGAATGGATTAACCATTAAGAGTATAGTAATGAAGTACAACTGAGTACACTGGTGCCGGGGGAGGGGGGGGGGGAGGAGGAGGAGGAGGAGGAGGGGTTCAGATAATTTGTAGTGGTTCCTGAATTACCCTCGACCATACACCGTAAAGTGGCTACTGGAGTATAGCTGGATATGTAGGTCCAGTTGAACCAAGTCGTTGAGATGCTGTACCTGTTTCGTTAAAAACAATTTGTAAATATTAGTTTTATGCTTTTGTCGTCGTTCGTAACGAGTTCTTGATGTCAGTGGCAAGTGCCGCCAACGACAGTGTTAAAAAAAAGAAAAAAATGTGGAGTGAGTCGCGGACGTCCCCGGAAGGCCGGGGCACACTTTCGCGAATGTGCAGGACGGCGGGCCCCCGTTCTATTAGCGGGCAGCAGATTGCGGTTAACGATACGGGCCGCTTGCTGGGTCCGGATCGTGAGATCGTGCGCCGCCGCTAAAGACGTCTGCAGCTTCCCCCGTCTGCGAGCAAAACCAGTCAGTAGCGGCTGGAGTGCTTCGCGGCTCAATACAGGTAGCACGTCATCTGCGGTATTCAATACTCCCTGCTAAGCCGAGCGTTACGGTATCTCTGATGAGGTCCCAGGCCGGCGTGGGACGCGTTTGCGAGTGCTGCTGCACCGTTGTGGTAAGTGGCGTCTGACACTTTTCTGTAGTAAAGTTGATGAGCAGGTCCTTCCTTAGAAGTCGTCGTCTCGGGCTTCTTGTTTCCATATCGCTCCTACAAGGCCGCTTGCTATTTTCTTCGTCACGTAACTCGCAACATCATTTTATAGCATCTCGTATGACATACCGTCTGTCCTCATCATTGTCTTTCGTAAGTAAGCAATGCCCATCAGTTCAGCCGTGAACTATAGCCCACCCTTTGTCGCTGCCATTTTGACATAATGCAATACTTCAGTTTATTAGAGTTTACGCCGAAGTGTTTCGTCGAAACGACTAATTAAAGTAAATTAAAGTATTGTCTCATTTTTTACTCGCATTTATTTCTTGTCATTTAGTTGCCCCTCTGCGACAAGTACCCATAAAGTTTCAATTATCAATCTTCATGCAGTACCACGCCGTGAATGCCTTGCCTAGGTTCGAAGCTGTATTATTAATTTTTTAGGGAAAAATAATCAACCAATCAACTAAAATGTGTTCCTGTTTGCTGCATTCTTTTCCTCTACAGTAGTTGTAATTATAACCTCAAATAATGACATGTTATAAATTCTTTGGTAGTTTGCATGTTCATATCTACATTCCTGGTATACGTTTAAACAATACTAGATTTGTGACAATGTATTCTATGATCATTCATAAAGACACGGAGGCGGTAGCTAGGAATTTCAACTACGTGTTGTTTCTGGAGAAAATTCACTACGTTAAAGGCAAGTAGAAAAAAAAATCTTGGTCCGACCGGGATTCGATCCCGTTATATTCCAGTTTCCGAGAACGGGCTTTACCGCTGGACTACAAAGTCCGACTGGTACAAATGAAGAGCTTGATAATTGTTTGGTACTTAATGGCATCTACATCCATACTCCACAAGCCACCTGACGGTGTGTGGCGGAGGGTACCTTGAGTATCTCTATCGGTTCTCCATTCTATTCCAGTCTCGTATTGTTCGTGGAAATAAAGATTGTCGGTATGCCTCTGTGTGGGCTCTAATCTCTCTGTTTTTATCCTCGTGGTCTCTTCGCGAGATATACGTAGGAGGGAGCAATATATTGCTTGACTCCTCGGTGAGGGTATGTTCTCGAAACTTCAACAAAAGCCCGTACCGAGCTACTGAGCGTCTCTCTTGCAGAGTCTTCCACTGGAGTTTGTCTGCCATCTCCGTAACGCTTTCGCGATTACTAAATGACCCTGTAACGAAGCGCGCTGCTCTCCGTTGGATCTTCTCTATCTGTTCTATCAACCCTATCTGGTACAGATCCCACACACCATGCCTTATGTCATTAGAATCGAATGGCAGGATAGGTACTCGTGGTAGGGCATTGCTCGGACAATCGTCTTGGTCTGTGATTTGTAAAAAAAAGTAAATTATTGAAGTAAATTTGTATTATTGCCTTCATTATGACCATTTGGGCGTTTCAAATTTCAAGTTTTAAACGTCGCTGGATGTGTGATAAAGTATTCTATGAGTATCTGTAGAGACGTAAAGCAATAGCCTCAAAGAGATACAGTGATGTGACAAATGTCATAGGATAGCGATATGCACATATACATATGGCGTTAGTATCGAGTACACAAGATATAAAAGGGCAGTGCGTGGGCGCAGCTGTCATTTGCACCCAGGTGATGCACGTGAAAAGGTGTCCGACGTGACCCTGGCCGCACGACGAGAACTGACAGACTTTGAACACGGAATGGTAGTTGGAGCTAGATGCATGGGACATTCCATTTCGGAAATCTTAGGGAATTCGATATTCCGAGATCCACAGTACGAAAAGTGTACCGAGAATACCAAATTTCAGACATTACCTCCCACCACGGACGACGCAGTGGCCGATGGCCTTCACTTCAACAGACAGCAGCGGCGTTTGCGTAGAGTTGTCAGTGCTAACAGACAAGCAATATTGCGTGAAATAACCCAAGAAATTAATGTGGGGTTACGACGAACGTATCCGTTGTGTGGCGAAAGTTGGCTATGGCAGCAGACGACCGAAGCCGGTGTCTTTGCTAACAACACGACATCGTCTGCAGCGCCTCTCCTGGGCTCGTGATCATGTCGGAAGGACCGTGGACGACTGGAAAACCGTGACCTGGCCAGATGAGTCACGATTTCAGTTGGTAAGAGCTGATGGTAGGGTTCGAGGCTCCATAATGGTGCGCGCTGTGTTTACATGGAATTGATTGGGTCCCCTTGTCCAACAGAATTGATCACTGACTGGAAATTGTTATATTCGGCTACATGGAGACCATTTGCAGCCATTCACGGACTTCATGTTCCCAAACAACGATGCAATTTTGATGGATGACAATGCGCCATGTTACCGGGCCACAGTTGATCGTGATCGGTTTGAAGAACATGCTGGACAGTTCGAGAGAATCACTAGGCCAGGTCGCCCGACCTGCGGATTAATCGAGAAGTCAGTTCGACCACAGAATGTAGCGCCGGCAACGCTTTCGAAAATATGGGCGGCTATACAGGCAGCATTGCTCAGTATTTCTGCAATGGACTTCCAACGACTTATGGAATCTGTGCCACGTTAAGCTGTTGCACTATGCTGGACAAACGGAGGTCCGAGACGATATTAGGAGGTATCATACGGCTTTTGTCACCTCACTCTAAGGTTACTTTCGTTCCTATTTTTATCCAGGTATATGTTCGCACCCCTGGAACACAGTGAAATCCACGCCCCACTCTACTGTATCACGCTGCTAGTGGAGCCAAAATAAAATATGGCAATAAAAATAATTAAAATATCCTAGCTACCGCATTTGTGTCTTTATAAATAATCATAGAATACGTTGTCACAAATCTGGTATTGTTTAAACGAAACCAGGAATGTAGACATGAACATGCAAACTACCAAAGAATTTATAACATATTTGTGGTGATCATTACAACTACTGTAGATCATCTTTATTCAGTAGGTTAACTGAGATAAGTTAAGAACACATAAGTGGTATCCGATTGAAAGACTTGTACCAGGCCGTTGTACCACACGAAATAATAAAGGTAATTATAATAATATTAATAATAATTGTTATTTTTATAGTTATCTTTCTTATTGTTATTATTTCTACCGGTTTTTCCTTAGTTTTGAAATCACTTTAGTGTGATACAATCCGGACGTTCTGGGCGAGCGCTTCTAGGCGCTTCAGTCTGGAACCGCGCCACCGCTACGGTCGCAGGTTCTAATCCTGCCTCGGGCATGGATGTGTGTGATGTCCTTAGGTTAGTTAGGTTTATGTGTGATGTCCATAGGTTAGTTAGGTTTAAGTAGTTCTAAATTCCAGGGGACTGATGACCTCAGATGTTAAGTCCCATACTGCTCAGAGCCATTTTGTGATAGAAGTTCAACACAATTATCATCGGTGTAATATTATATTTTTTATATTATTCTGTTTGTCTACACTTTAAGGATCGAACTTACAGTAGTTTGAATACCATACGTCCGCAGTGTGTCATGGATGTGATAAAAAATGTTTTCTTTTCCTCTGTGGCAGAATCGTAACAGTACGCATACATAACGAACTACGTTCGTATTGCTCCCAGACTCGACAATACGGCGGAAGCTCTTCAAGTGTCATGGGCCGTTCCTTGTTCACGCGTAAATTCCGTTAAGAAAGTACTGGGTCCACAATGTCGTTGTAAATGGCTCACGCCCGCAGTAGCACAGGGACACGTATCTCATTTGTGCGACAAATGCGCTTCCAGACCCAGCGCAGACAATTCGGCTCCGTCACGTTTTTCGCTTGTGTTACGTCCTGTAATAATAATAACGCATGCGACATGCATTCGTGGTCGCTCAAAATTGCTTCATCTGAGCGGCGACACGATTCTAGAGTTAATGCACACCTAGTTCGTGCCTGTTGGCGCCCTGGTTCTGAGAAGATGTATAATGTGTTGTTAAAACGTTGCACAGCACGGCTACAGTGCTGTTTGCTTGATTGGGCGCAATCCTCTGATTATGTTAAGCACTGCTTTACGCTTATCTACAGACCATCCACCCTAGAATGGTTGCTGCCAATTTCTTTGGTGGTCAACAAGTAGTATTCCAGACCGAACTTCTTTAAGAGAGACAAATAATTTTGGTGATTAATTAATAGCAATAAACAATACGTTACTTGCAGCAACTGAACTCAACTTGATTATATCTCCAGCGCATAATACACTATTGGCCATTAAAATTGCTACACCAAGAAGAAATGCAGATGATAAACGGGTATTCATTGGACAAACATATTATACTAGAACTGACATGTGATTACATTTTCACGCAATTTGGGTGCATACATCCTGAGAAATCAGTACCCAGAACAACCACCTCTGGCCGTAATAACGGCCTTGATACACCTGCGCATTGAGTCAGATAGAGCTTGGGTGGCGTGTACAGGTACAGCTGTCCATGCAGCTTCAACACGATACCACAGTTCATCAAGAGTAGTGATTGGCGTATTGTGACGAGCCAGTTCCTCGGCCACCATTGACCAGACGTTTTCAATTTGTGAGAGATCTGGAGAATGTGCAGGCCGGGGCAGCAGTCTAACATTTTCTGTATCCAGAAAGGCCCTACATGACCTGCAACATGCGGTCGTGCATTATCCTGCTGAAATGTAGGGTTTCGCAGGGACTGAATGAAGGGTAGAGCCATGGGTCGTAACACATCTGAAATGTAACGTCCACTGTTCAAAGTGCCGTCAGTGTGAACAAGAGGTGACCGAGGCGTGTAACCAATGACACCCCATACCATCACGCCGGGTGATGCGCCAGTATGGCGATGACGAATACACGCTTCCAATGTGCGTTCACCGCGATGTCGCCAAACACGGAAGCGACCATCATGATGCTGTAAACAGAACCTGGATTCATCCGAAAAAATGACGGTTTGCCATTCGTGCACCCAGATTCGTCGCCGAGTACACCATCGCAGGCGCTCCTGTCTGCGATGCAGCGTCAGGGGTAACCGCAGCCATGGTCTCCGAGCTGATAGTCCATGCTGCTGCAAACGTCGTCGAACTGTTCGTGCAGATGGTTGTTGTCTTGCAAACGTCCCCGTCTGTTGACTCAGGGATCGAGACGTGGCTGCGCGATCCGTTACAGCCATGCGGATAAGATGCCTGTCAACTCGACTGCTAGTGATAAGAAGCCGTTGGGATCCAGCACTGCGTACCGTATTACCCTCCTGAACCCACCGATTCCATATTCTGCTAACATTCTTTGGCTCTCGACCAACGCGAGCAGCAATGTCGCGATACGATAAACCGCAATCGCGATAGGTTACAATCCAACCTTTATCAAAGTCGGAAACGTGATGGTGCGCATTTCTCCTCAATACACGAGGCATCACAACAACGTTTCACCAGGCAACGCCAGTCAACTGCTCTTTGTGTATGAGAAATCAGTTGGAAACGTTTGTCATGTCAGCACGTTGTCGGTGTCGCCACCGGCGCCATCCTTGTGTGAATGCTCTGAAAAGCTAATCATTTGCATATCACAGCATCTTCTTGCGTCGGGTAAATTTCGCGTCTGTAGCACGTCATCTTCGTGGTGTAGCAATTTTAATGGCCAGTAGTTTCCTTGTATGGATATGGTGTCTGTTCCTTGGGACATGCCCGAAAGAACAGACACCATATCCAATAAGTATATAGATGATAGAAGTCAACGATGTATGTAGATGTGTGTGCGAGTGAATAGACGTGCAACTGTTGAGCCACTGACGGCTCAGATTAGTCAAAGGGCTACCAACAGTGTCCCCTCAACGACTGTTCAGTGGCTCTGAGCACTATGGGACTCAACTTCTGAGGTCATAAGTCCCCTAGAACTTAGAACTACTTAAACCTAACTAACCTAAGGACACCACACACATCCATGCCCGAGGCAGGATTCGAACCTGCGACCGTAGCGGTCGCGCGGTTCCAGACTGTAGCGCCTAGAACCGCTCGTCCACCGCGGTCGGCCAACTGTTCAGTGAATGCAGCTGCTTATGAGCCTCAGCAGCAGGCGCCTGATTGATGCATCCGTGCTGATCGGCGACTAAGACTGGAATTGGCACGCCAGTACCGCAGCTGGGCGTCAGCTGAGTGGCTACAGGCGGCCCTTCTAGACGAAATATGTTTCATGTTCCATCGGACTGAAAGCGAATATCCTGCAACAATTGTCCTTAGGTCTACGCCAGAGGAGGGAGCATAATGATCAGGGGAATGTTTTCGCGGCATTCCCTGGGTGATTTGGAAGGCACAGTGGATCAACATTAGTATGCATCTGGCCTTGGGGACCATTTTCCACCCCTACAAACACTGTACTTTCCTCTGCACGATGGCTTCACCAACATGACAACGCAAACTGTCACACAACTCGCAGAATATGTGCGTAGTTCGAGGAGCACCAGCATGAGTTTACCGTACTTCTCTGTGCACCAAACTCAGCCCTGTGTAAACTCAATCGAGAAGTTGTGAGACCATCTCGATCGGGCTGTTGGTGCCACGGATGCTCAACCGAGAAATCTAGTGCAGCTGACCACGGCTCACTAGTCGGCATAGCGCCACATCCCTGTCGGTACCTTCCAGCACATCTCGCAGGTGGTTATTCAGGCTTTTGGCAGGTAGTCACATTACTGTGATTCGACAGTGTATGTGTGAAGTCCTTAACAACATACATTCACATTCCGCTGCACAGTGGAAATGAGACCACCCTCAGCTTGCGATTTGTCAATTCTTCGCCATTCCCTTCCATCCATCACTGTATAGGAAAACACAACTAGCTAGGTCAAGCTTCAAGCTAATTACCATACCTTTTCCTTAAAATTGGGCAGATTTAGCTTTTAGTGAGCAAGTGTGGACTGCTCGACTCGCTAATTTGCTAAGAACATCGAGCAGCCGAAATGCACGGGGAGATTACTTTTCGCGCCGCTGTTGTTGCAGGGTGGTTGTCCTATACATAGAGGCCCCTTACCGCAAGGTTTCCTGCCCGTTATCCACCGACAGTCAAGACGAAGCGCCTTGCTCAGCTGGTAGTATTAGAAACGATAAACAAACGGCGGGAATGTGGCAGTAGGCCGCCGTTAATCCCGACACGGACGTGTACACAGAGTCTCCACACAGCGCACGTCGCCTGTGCCCTCTTCTCGGGCCCAATAAACGCAGTGCTGTAGAGGGAGGCCGTGATAAATTACCGTGTCGCAGCGATTCGCTGAACCGTCGCGGAACCTCCGACCCGTCCTTGGACAAAGGCAGTGCCTCTACACTGGGATTAAGCGAGCCAAAGATGTGAAAAATATAAGGGCAACCATCATTTATTCATAGCGCGCTGTCAAACGTTTATCCAAAGACGTTACTAACGGCAGCTTGTTTGTTTTGTAACAGGTATGCCACTTGCTTTATGAACCACATCTGTGTTTCGGCTTATACAGGTGGGAGTGCTGCCAACAGCCACAGGTTTTCAATTACACATACAGATATATAGTTTGCTGTCTCTGTAACAATTCACATCGCCTCTCGTTATGTTACAAGTCTTTTTTCGCTTGTTATTGGCTATTGTGAACGAAAATCGCGAGAAGCTTGGGACAATTTACGCATTGAGTTCGTTTTTATGGGAGTTACTCGGCAAAAAAAAAAAAAAAAAAAAAAAAAAAAAAAAAAAAGGCTCAGACATTTCAGCTTCGAATTATTTATATTACGTTGTAAGATCATAGTTTCTACGAGGCTGTTAAAAAAAAGTATGTTATTAAGCGCTACTAGCCCGCCGGGCTAGCCGCGCGGTCTAAGGCGCTGCTTCCAGAGCGGGAAAGCGTGCCGGTCCTCGGCACGAATCCGCCCGGCGGATTAGTGTCGAGGTCCGGTGTGCCGGCCAGCCTGTGGATGGTTTTTAAGGCGGTTTTCCATCTGCCTCGGCGAATGCGGGCTGGTTCCCCTTATTCCCCCTCAGTTACACTGTGTCGGCGAATGCTGCGCAAACACTGTCTCCACCTACGCGGACACCTTAATTTCCTACCACGCACACATTTGGGGTTACACTCGTCTGGCATGAGATGTTCTCGAGGGAGGGGAGAGGGGGGGGGGGGCTCCACTGGGGGCCAAACCGCACAATAAAGAAACAAACAAAGAAAAGTGCGAGGTTATCCACATGGATACTAAAAGAAATCCGATAAATTTAGAGCCCGGCCGTGGTAGCCAAGCGGTTCTAGCCGCTTCAGTCCGGAGCCGCGCGACCGCTACTGTCGCAGGTTCGAATCCTGCCTCGGGCATGGATGTGGGTGCTGTTCTTAGGTTAGTTAGGCTTAAGTAGTTCTAAGTTCTAGTGACAGTTCAGTGACCGGGTTGTTCTAATCAGAATCGACAGCAGACCAACACCGACAACGATAGTTCAGGTATACATGCCGATGTCGCAAGCTGAAGATGAACAGATAAAGAAAGTGTATGAGGATATTGAAAGGGTAATGCAGTATGTAAAGGGGGACGAAAATCTAATAGTCATGGGCGACTGGAATGCAGTTGTAGGGGAAGGATTAGAAGAAAAGGTTACAGCAGAATATGGGCTTGGGACAAGGAATGAAAGAGGAGAAAGACTGATTGAGTTCTGTAACAAGTTTCAGCTAGTAATAGTGAATACCCTGTTCAAGAATCACAAGAGGAGGAGGTATACTTGGAAAAGGCCGGGAGATACGGGAAGATTTCAATTAGATTACATCATGGTCAGACAGAGATTCCGAAATCAGATACTGGATTCTAAGGCGTACCCAGGAGCAGATATAGACTCAGATCACAATATAGTAGTGATGAAGAGTAGGCTGAAGTTCAAGACATTAGTCAGGAAGAATCAATACGAAAGAAGTGGGATACGGAAGTACTAAGGAATGACGAGATACGTTGAAGTTCTCTAACGCTATAGATACAGCAATAAGGAATAGCGCAGTAGGCAGTACAGTTGAAGAGGAATGGACATCTCTAAAAAGGGCCATCACAGAAGTTGGGAAGGAAACCATAGGCACAAAGAAGGTAGCTGCGAATAAACCATGGGTAACAGAAGAAATACTTCAGTTGATTGATGAAAGGAGGAAGTACAAACATGTTCCGGGAAAATCAGGAATACAGAAATACAAGTCGCTGAGGAATGAAATAAATAGGAAGTGCAGGGAAGCTAAGACGAAATGGCTGCAGGAAAAATGTGAAGACATTGAAAAAGATATAATTGTCGGAAGGACAGACTCAGCATACAGGAAAGTCAAAACAACCTTTGGTGACATTAAAAGCAACGGTGGTAACATTAAGAGTGCAACGGAATTCCACTGTTAAATGCAGAGGAGAGAGCAGATAGGTGGAAAGAATACATTGAAAGCCTCTATGAGGGTGAAGATTTGTCTGATGTGATAGAAGAAGAAACAGGAGTCGATTTAGAAGAGATAGGGGATCCCGTATTAGAATCGGAATTTAAAAGATCTTTGGAGGACTTACGGTCAAATAAGGCGGAAGGGATAGATAACATTCCAGCAGAATTTCTAAAATCATTGGGGGAAGTGGCAACAAAACGTCTATTCACGTTGGTGTGTAGAATATATGAGTCTGGCGACATACCATCTGACTTTCGGAAAAGCATCATCCACACAATTCCGAAGACGGCAAGAGCTGACAAGAGCGAGAATTATCGCACAATCAGCTTAACAGCTCATGCATCGAAGCTGCTTACAAGAATAATATATAGAAGAATGGAAAAGAAAATTGAGAATGCGCTAGGTGACGATCAGTTTGGCTTTAGGAAAAGTAAAGGGACGAGAGAGGCAATTCTGACGTTACGGCTAATAATGGAAGCAAGGCTAAAGAAAAATCAAGACACTTTCATAGGATTTGTCGACCTGGAAAAAGCGCTCGGCAATATAAAATGGTGCAAGCTGATCGAGATTCTGAAAAAAGTAGGGGTAAGCTATAGGGAGAGACGGGTCATATACAATATGTACAACAACCAAGAGGGAATAATAAGAGTGGACGATCAAGAACGAAGTGCTCGTATTAAGAAGGGTGTAAGACAAGGCTGTAGCCTTTCGCCCCTACTCTTCAACCTGTACATCGAGGAAGCAATGATGGAAATAAAAGAAAGGTTCAGGAGTGGAATTAAAATACAAGGTGAAAGGATATCAATGATACGATTCGCTGATGACATTGCTATCCTGAGTGAAAGTGAAGAAGAATTAAATGATCTGCTGAACGGAATGAACAGTCTAATGAGTACACAGTATGGCTTGAGAGTAAATCGGAGAAAGACGAAGGTAATGAGAAGTAGTAGAAATGAGAACAGCGAGAAACTTAACATGAGGATTGATGGTCACGAAGTCAATGAAGTTAAGGAATTCTGCTACCTTGGCAGTAAAATAACCAATGACGGACGGAGCAAGGAGGACATCAAAAGCAGACTCGCTATGGCAAAAAAGCCATTTCTGGCCAAGAGAAGTCTACTAATATCAAATACCGGCCTTAATTTGAGGAAGAAATTTCTGAGGATGTACGTCTGGAGTACAGCATTGTATGGTAGTGAAACGTGGACTCTGGGAAAATCGGAACAGAAGAGAATCGTAGCATTTGAGATGTGGTGCTATAGACAAATGTTGAAAATTAGGTGGACTGATAAGGTAAGGACTGAGGAGGTTTATGCAGAATCGGAAAGAAATATGTGGAAAACACTGATAAGGAGAAGGGACAGGATGATAGGACATCTGCTAAGACATGAGGGAATGACTTCCATGGTACTAGAGGGAGCTGTAGAGGGCAAAAACTGTAGAGGAAGACAGAGATTGGAATACGTCAAGCAAATAATTGAAGACGTAGGTTGCGAGTGCTACTCTGAGATGAAGAGGTTAGTACAGGAAAGGAATTCGTGGCGGGCCGCATCAAACCAGTCAGTAGACTGATGACAAAAAAAAAAAAGTTCTAGGGGACTGATGACCTCAGATGTTGTCTCATAGTGCTCAGAGCCATTTGAACCATTTAGATACCACCCCACGGACGTCAGACAGTTGGCATCGGAACTGCACGTTTGTGTCAGACGCCGATAGCGGTCGTGTAGCATCTGGTGGACATAACGAATGGGCGCCCTCTGTCCCACGCCTCCAGCGTCTCCGTAGCACGAGCGCTCTCTGCCGCCGCGATATAGGCCGGACGGTGGCAGCCACTCACCCCACTTGGACTTGGACACTCCTCGCTACGACACCATCGTTTGTGCTTAGTACGGAGACCCTTATCCTAGTTGACATTAGTAGCTGGACTCTACTTCTTGTTGTATTAATTGTAATGAGTCTTTATATAGCTGGAGGAGTACAAGTTCAGTAAATCTTCTGTGTGCTCTGTTGTCTTGTTCGCTAATCATTTCTGCTTCTGTCCATCTTTTCCGTACCATTCTGTAGCTAACCTCTCCTTACCGTTGTGTACGAAGTCGTACCCAAAAGTGTGTAACCGTCTCACCCATCCCAAAATATATTCATATAGCAATTTTCGGCAGAAGTCTGATGCTATCACTATTGTGGTGACGGGGACATTTTTCTAGACGTAAGACATTACTCACCTGTGAGAAGGGAATTAATGACAACAGTCCAAGATTTAAAAGTGGATGGCTAATGATGTTACTAAATACTCTCTACCACTTAGTGTACGATGACTTGGGGAGTAAATACGAAGTAATAAATTGGATAATGGAGTACCGGTCAAGTGCATAGTTTTAACGTAGAGATACAATCATTACAGTCAAGAGCAGCAAGAACTGCAGCTCACGTTTCACTAGATTGAATTCAGCTGTTCGGTAATTCAAGACCGTGACAAGTTCTAAAGTTTTCGATTAATCGACGCTCTGCATTATACGTGACGGGTACAGCAAGGTCGTGCTGCAGTTTATAAACATTTTTTGGACTCTGGTATCTCTCCAAGTGCGATGTTATCGGTCGGTGCGAAGCATGCCAATTAAAACGGTCTCATTGTTCGCTGATGGATGGAGGCGGCCGCACAGGAGAAAATGCGGCGTGCCTACGCGATTAGGCGTGGCAGGTTAATTCGCACCTATTGTGTTTGGGCGCAATTCATCCGGCTGAGTGACACGGCGGCCCGGAACACTGGCCGAACGGCCGCAGCAAGCCTCGATAAGCGACGGCCGCCGAAGACAGCTGCTCTCTCTCTCTCTCCCTCCCTCTCTCTCTCTCTCTCTCTCTCTACGCTCCTTAAGATGTGCGACTCCCAGCGACTCCCATCCGCTTCTTCTGACAGAAGTTCTGCGAAATAAGAAGACGAGAAGAGATATGTGCTCAAACAAAAACTAACAGAGGAACGCTTTTAGGACGATGCGGGAATATCGTACGTTAATGAGTTTGTGAGTCGACTAAGACAAACCACCATATAATGAAACGGCATTTTCACTTCGGGGAAAAAAAGCCTCGTTAAATGCTGAGAGCATCTTGAATGAGTAGCTCTGAGAGATCGTAGACATAAACCATAAAAGTAGCGACAGGATAACGCAGTTAATGCTGGACGGAGTTTAAAGAGACTAAAGTATTTCCACCAATAAAGTCAACGTCTTTGCGTAAGACAATGACGTGCAGATAAAACAGATAAATAATTTTATTCTTCTGAAAAAGTTAAATTGAAATGGAAGACACAGAAAAACATACACACACACACACACACACACACACACACACACACACACGTAGGGAGAGAGAGAGAGAGAGTGAGAGAGAGGGGGGGAGGGAGAGACGAGAGGGGGACGAGATATAATGCCAAGATAGGGTCTTTGACACACCAAAGCTGGCCGAAGTGGCCGTGCGGTTCTAGGCGCTGCACTCTGGAACCGCGAGACCGCTACGGTCGGAGGTTCGAATCCTGCTTCGAGCATGGATGTTAGTTAGGTTTAAGTAGTTCTAAGTTCTAGGGGACTAATGACCTGAGAAGTTGAGTCCCATAGTGCTCAGAACCATTTGAACCATTTGACACACCAAAAATTTAATGTTTGTAACGAAACTCGATGAAAAGTTACAGAGTGGCCAGAATGAAATTGTTTCGAAAAAATGTTCCGGACATTTCCAGACAACATAATGTAAGCAGATAATACATAATCGAAAACTTGGACGTACAAAATTTGATGAAATTACTCTGTAAATAGTATTTTTCCTGTCATTAACTAAGGTAACTTATTTCGTGTCATTTTCCAGGCGAATTTTATTGTTGCTCTCTGGCTGTTTGCACGACATAGGGTAAAGAAGGAAACATAAGTTTATGATGATGATGATGATGACGAGCTTTCGTTTCCGAACACGACAACAATATCTTCAGTACCCGCACCAGAATTTGATGAGGTAAGTTTGCATGAAAGTGACAGAACAGTAATCTGAAATATAGAAATACACAAACACACACACACACACACACACAAATGGTTCAAATGGCTCTGAGCACTATGGGACTTAACATTTCAGGTCATCAGTCCCCTAGAACTTAGAACTACTTAAACCTAACTAACCTAAGGACATCACACACGTCTACGCCCGAGGCAGGATACGAACCTGCGACCGTAGCGGTCGCGAGGTTCCAGACTGAAGCGCCTAGAACCCGCTCGGCCATCTCGGCCGGCGCGCGCGCGCGCGCGCGCGCGCGCGCACACACACACACACACACACACACACACACACACACACACACACACACCTTGCAAAGATAAACTCAGTGGTAAGAACCGAAATAGTACGCTGATAGCTGTGAATCGCTGGTCGCTGGAATAGAAAGGATGAGTCAGCCATTGTGCAACACACACGGATCTCCAGCCTCAGTGCTTAGTGTGAACTCCAGGCACTACATAAAATTTTGAAAGCTGTATCACACTCGTCCCGTCGTCAGCTGAAATAGAGGGTAGATCTCCACTTAAATTGGGTTCGGCATTCTTATAATAATATAAAATACACTCAGTTAAAACGTGCCGCATACCGTCTCGTAGGCCACAGGTACCACAGGCCGTTTCGACAGCAGATTTACTGAGCCTTTCAGGTTAACACCTATTCTGCAGGACTGGATTTCAAATCCCCGTCCTGTAAATTGATCTACGTTTTCCGTAATTTCTCTAGATGAAAGCATTACGCCTCTCCTGCGCCCGTCAACACCGACACTGGACTGTTGATGACTGGAAACATATTTCCTGGACGGACGAGTCTCGTTTCAAATTGTATCGAGCGGATGGACGTGTACGGGTATGGAGACAACCTCATGAATACATGGATCCTGCATGTCAGCAGGGGACTGTTGAAGCTGTTGGAGGCTCTGTAATGGTGTGGGGCGTGTGCAGTTGGAGTTATATGGGACCCCTGATATGTCTAGCTACGACTCTGACAGGTGACACGTACGTAAGCTTCCTGACTGATCACCTGCATGCATTTATGTTCCTTGTGCATTCCGACGGACTTGGGCGATTCCAGCAGGACAATGCGACACGCCAAACGTCCATAATTGCAGAGAGTGGCTCCAGGAACACTCTTCTGATTTTAAATACTTCCGCTGGCCACCAGACTCCCCAAACATGAACATTAACGAGCATATCTAGGATGCCTTGGAACGTGCTGTTCAGAAGAGATCTCCACCCCCTCGTATGGAGAGCCCTGCGGGAGTCATGGTGTCAGTTCCCTCCAGCACTACTTCAGACATTAGTCGAATCCATGGCACGTCGTGTTGCGGCACTTCTGCGTGCTCGCGGGGCCCTACACGATATTAGGCAGGTGCACCAGTTTCTTTGGCTTTTCAGTGTATTATTCAGCTTGTTTACTGGGTATAATAGAAGAACAATTCGGGCGGGATGGTTGTTTGTATCATCATGACAGTGACCCTGCGTTGCAGCAGCATCTGTGAGGCAGTGGCTTGTGAACAATAATATCCCTGAAATATGCCGGGCTGTCCAAAGCCCCGATCTGAATCTGTGGCATGAGTTAGAACGTGGACTTCGCACTAGACGTCAGCGTCCAACCTCACTACCTTCCATGGCTTCAGGTCGTGAGGAAGAATGGTCCCTCATTCTTCCATAGATATTCAGACTCCTCGAGGGAAGAATCACTAGCAGAGTTCAAGCCGTCATGAAGGCGAAGGGTGGACCAAACCTTTATTAACGTCCACTAATAGGTGTCCGGGTACTTTGGATCAGACAGTGTACAAATAGTGTCCAGGACCACAGTACACTACACTACAGCACACTAGCGTAGATGGTGTAGCTCTCGTGCCCAGCGTCGGTATTGTCCCGTCTACCGCGCGTGCGTCGCGCGCCCTCATGCATTATGCATCGGCGGCAATAAACGCTAAAATGTGCTCCTAACTAACAAAGGCAGCCCCTACAAGCCACCGGGGCTTTACTGCGGCCGTAATTGCTCGACGCTCCTCCTCCTGTGCTTCATATCCGTTTTCAGCTCTACGTATTGACTCTGCGTTATAATTAATTTTCCTGCCAGACGCTCTGCAATTACGTCTTGTAAGCGAACATGTAATCCGTTACGTTGCCAAATAAAAGCAGCAACGTCTCTGGAAGTCACGGTGCGCGGCTACCAGTGGCTGCGCTACGACGGTTGCCTATGGAGAGGTTCTCCACCATCAACTAGAGGAAAAACATTTGCATTACATTTACATAAAATTTTGACATAAAGTTTTTGGTACACTATTGTTGTTATTATATACCTTAACTTGTTGGAACACTGGTTTATAGATTTTATAAAGATTTATTCCTGAAGCCACTCTGTAGCAATTCTGGAGGTGTGGGGTGTCGCATACACACTGGACACGATGCAGGTGATCAAACAGGATGGTTACGTACGTGTCACTTGTCAGAGTCGTGTCTAGACGTATCAGGGGTCCCATGTCACTGCAACTGCATACGTCCCACACCATTACAAAGCTATGACCAGCTTGAAAAGTCCCCTGCTGAGATGCTGGGTCAGTGGGCTCATGAGGTTGTCTACATTCGATACAATTTGAAACGACACTCGTTCGATCAGGCAACATGTTTCCAGTTATCAACAGTCCAATGTCGGTGGTGACGGGCCCAGGCAAGGCGTAAAGCTTTGTGTCGTTCAGTCATCAAGGTTACATGAGTGAACTTTTGGTTCCGAAAGCCCATATCGATGATATTTCGTTGGATGGTTCGCACGCTGACACTTGTTGATGGCCCAGCATTGAAATCTGCAGCAGTATTCGGAAGGTTTGCCCTTCTGCCCCGTTGAACGATTCTCTTCAGTCGTCGTTTGTCCCGTTCTTGCAGGAGCTTTTTATCACTCAGATTTGATGTTTCATCGGATTCCTGATATTCACAGTACACTCATGCTGTGTGCCATCGCTCATGCGCCGACTATAACACCACGTTCTGACTCCCGTAAATCTTGATAACCTGCCATTGTAGCAGCAGTAACCGATCTAACAACTGCGCCAGACACTTGTCTTATATAGTGGTTGCCGACCGCAGCGCCGTATTCTGCCTGTTTACATATCTCTGTATTTGAATAGGCATGCGTATAGCAGTTTCTTTGGCGCTACAGTGTACTTCCCTATTTCGTAAATCGCCCTTACTGTGGAACTAGTGGGCGGATAGAAAATTTTGTTACTAATAGTGATACAAAAGTGGACGATGGGTAAAGAAGGTCGCTTACCGCTGACCCAGTACTAGTACCTCCACACCTTGCACAGCAACTTAAATTTCAGCGGCTTATCTTAACTATGTTATTGCCCGACACAAAGACTCGATATATGTCAGATCCCTGACATCACTGGTAATCTTCAGAACCTCGTCCCTCTAGCAGCGTGTTATAACACGTAAACACGTATTATTTTTCTTTTTGTACGATAGTAGCAGTATTCGAAAGTTCATTTGAACGCCACGGTGGCCTACTAAGAGACGTACCCTGTCAATCGAAAAAGTTTCGAGACTGGATTAATAAAAAGTTTAGAGAACTTAAGTTCTTTTTTCTTTTTTCTATATAGTTTCCTCCCACTTGAGTGCAACACACAGAACGTCCATACAACCATGTGGAACTGTCAGAAAAATCCTTCTGCGAGACGTTGTTTAATTCGCGCGTCAAATTCAGTCCTCCTTCGGTCATGGTTAAACACAAGAAACCAATTCTGCAGCTTTTCGTTTTGTGGATGTTCGTATTGACAAGTCTCGTCACCTATGATGATTTTTTTTTCAGTAAAGAACTGTCAGCATTTTGCACTTCAGTTAAGTAGCGATAGCGACGACGCGTCGTTCTTCCTGTTCGGGAGTGTGAGCTGGACAAACTATGCACACACTTTTCTCTTCTTAAATTCTAGAGAATGTCTTAACACTTGATTTAGAGATGTTGCTCCATTTCGATTTGTGACACAACTTTGATACACAACGGCTGCCCGCCCACTACTTAACACTGCCTCACAACTGAGCGGTCGAATGCATCTCCGTTGTTCACATTTATTAATTAAAGCTGCCACTGTGGTTACTGCGCTGATGTCGCTTATACGCCAGCAGTAAAATGTTCAGAGATTTTAGGGCGACTGGTGTGTGCTCTTGCTTTATTCCACCAGAAATCATTTCGTCCAAGCAGCTAAATGGGGGCCTACAGATAATTCATCGTAGAACTAGGGTAGTTTCGCTCACATATTACTATGAGAAAGATAAGACACCTCAGCCGATCAGACTAAGTTACGGACGCGTCTAGAATCAAACTCTGTACCTCACAGTCTGGCATTTAACGGTGCAGCCAGTACACTTGCGGATGCAAGCAATTCTGAAATATTACTAGCTATGTCTATCGTAAGTGACTTTTCCGTTGCTTTCATGGGGGCTTGCCCACGTGAATGGGCGTGCGGCCACGCCGGCTGGAAGAAACGTCCAAGCCAGGAAAAGGCAGTCCATATCAATTGCCAACGACCAATCTCACTTGTAATTATATTTTTCCCTGAGACATTTAATGGAAAATAAGCGGAAGATATGAATTGAAGTTTGTGGTGGAGAGGTCACTCAACTTGTGTAGTTCGTGCACCAATGTTAACCATTATGCTGTAGTGATGTAATGGTTAGCATTTCTGACCGGCGCGCTTGAAGACCCGGGTTCGAGGCCCGGGCGTAGCACAAATTTTAATTCATTTCTTCCGCCTCAATCATTATCGTAAATGTCCTTGGTTTGTAAGTCCACTGGTGGAACCCCAAACCTCAGGAAGTTCTAGAAATTATATAAGTTTGTTGCTGTAATAATACTTAAATGAATTGTATAACAGATGTACTTTATCAAAAAAGAACGAGTACAGTTTATTGAAATACAATCTAAATTGAGGTACTTGTATTGATACGCTCGTAAATAAGTTTTTACGTACTTTATTGTTCTTTTATTATTACAGTTATCTAAAAACCCTGCATGACCTTGATTTCTATCTCTCTCTCTCTCTCTCTCTCTCTCTCTCTCTCTCTCTCACACACACACACACACACACACACACACACACACACACACGCGCGCCATTGTCTCCAGTTCCAGTCTCGGTCCGACACACAGGTTTAATCTGGTAGGATATTTCATATCAGCGCACTCTCCGGTACAGAGTGAAAAATTCATTCCAGCTGTTAAGTAATTTGGAAAGAGCATATTCATGCCATCAGCAGAACAATTTTATATTTATTCACTATGGTTTGGATTGTTACAGTCATCTTCAAGGAGAAAAACATTAGCCGGGGTATTCATATTAACAGTTTTCTATTGTAAACGGAAACCAAAAAAATGTTCTGTGTTTGTGTTGTAATATCGAAAAAAATCATTTTCAAGTATTGGTGAAAATATCTTTGAAATTATGAAACAGCCGTATAGTGAAATATGCTAAATGTGCAAATTTATATGTAAATAGGGTTCTTGTGCGAGACGTCTGATGTCGCTGTGAAAATTCCACGATATTTCGTCCGCGCAACTGACCGAGATCTTCAGGGTCGGTCAACTGCGCCACGAAATATTGTGGAATTTTCACAGCGACATCCGACGTCTCGCACGAGAACCCTATTTACAACTAGACTGTCGGCAAACCCTCAAGCTTCGCGCGTCATCAACTTGACTTTGTAAACGTCTCTATGGTAACGACTCTTCGCCCAAACGCCGTTTGCTCTTCGCAGTTGAAAGCTGTCAAAAGCACTGCGAAATGTCAGGGATTTCCTCGAGTTAACTCGACAGTAGCAGCGTATTAGTTGCAAAGAATGAATGTATTACAGTTCCATGCAGGATGCTGCATTTTTTACACGCATCTCAGAGTTTATGACGCCGTATCTCTTAAACTACGGGTCGTACAGTGATGCACAAATATTTATGTATCTACAGTCAGCGTAGAAACTGTCTGCAAAGATTATTGCGAATACAGTCAGCAGCACAGAAGTAATGAATTTAAGCGTCACGCATGATGCAGCAGTTTTTCACACATTTCATTGTTTATGACGTCGTATTTCCTGAACTCAGGTAGATGGTTTTTAGCCCGACAGCGATTATTGTTTGGTAATGAGGGATGTGTGTAACAAGTTTGGTTCAAATCGGTCCAGTGGTTTAGCAGTAGATGTGGAACACACACTCTCACACACAAACATACACGCCCACACAGTTCTATAATATGTATGGATCCTAGGTATCTGCGGCAAGTTAAAACTGCACTGCAGTGGGTGGCTGGGGGAGGGCAGAAGTGAGGGGAGAACGCGAACAATGTAGCAGCCGTTGGACGCTCAGTACTGTCAGCTTCGAAGTACGAGGCGTGTTTTTTTTAAGTAAGTACCGTTTTGAAATTAAAAAACTTTGTGATATGATATCTCAATAATTTTGTTTTTACATGAAAGCCTGTACCTTAATCTACTTTTCTACATAATTTCCGCCAATATTGAGGCACTTGTCATAACGTTGTACCAGTTTTTGAATACCCTCCTCATAGAAGTCTGCCGCCTGACTTGTTAACCACTGCATCACCACTGTTTTGACTTCGTCATCGTCTTGAAGACGCTGACCGCCCAGTGTTTATTCAAGTGTAGGAATAGATGGTAGTCACTGGGCGCACGGTCGGGGCTGTACGGAGGATGATCTAGAGTTTCGCATCGAAAAGATGTGATGAGATCTTTGGTCTGATTCGCCACATGCGGACGGGCATTGTCTTGCAGCAAAACGATGCCCTTGCTCAACTTCCATGGACTGTTGGTTTGATTCCGGTGTGACGTAGGCCACCCATGTTTCATTGCCCGTAACAATTTGGCTTAAGAAATCATCACCGTCGTTGTGGTACCGCTCAAGGAAAGTCAATGCACTGTCTAAACGTATGGTTTTGTGCACATCCGTCAATATTTTCGGTATCCAACGTGCGCACAATTTTCGGTAATTCAACTGCTCCGTGACAATGCCATACAAAACACTACGAGAAACATTAGGAAAGTCATCCCGCAAGGAGGAAATCGTAAAGCGTCTGTTTTCTCTCACTTTATTGTCCACTTCCTGCACCAAACTTTCATTAACGACCGAAGGACGCCCATTCCGTTGTTCACCATGCATTTGTGCGGTCATCTTTAAATGCTCTCACCCACTTTCTTACCATTCCACCACTCAACATGTTTCCTCCGTAAACTGCACAGATCTCGCGATGATCATCGATCGCTTTTAGGCCTTTAGCACTAAGAAATCTTATAACAGCCCGTACCTCACAGTCGGCGGGACTCACGATTAATGGAGGCACCTTAAACACTCAGTACACAACGTAAACATGGAAGAATCAGACTGTAATGGCGTCAGTGCGTAGATTAAGGTACAGGGTTTCACGTAAAAATAAAATTATTTAGATATCTTAGCACGTCTTTTTTTTAATTTCAAAACGGTACTTAGTTTTAAAAAAAAAAACACGCCTCGTATTTCGTAGTTGTGAGATGTGCTGCTGGTTTTCCCGAGATACCGTCAGCACCTTCGCAGCGCCTTTTCCAGCTACCGGAGCTCCACGGAACTCCACATTACCTGGTTTTCATAACAACAATATTCCAATTTGTAAATGAATGCCCTTTACGAGAAAATAACTGCGCGTTCAGGAAGTATTAATGCCGCATAAACTAGGCCCAGCATTGTGGCTGGCGTAATCGGCGAGGCAACTGTGCTAGACGTGTTGTAAATGTCGCGGAACGGACGACTTCTCGCCGAATGACCTCTCCGTGCCTGCGGAGCACCGAGGTCAGGCTGTCCCGTTTGTTCGCGACTGGAGTCGACGCGTAGGACCTGCCGGAATCCGTCGCAGCAGCAGCCTCTTTACATAACGAGTCGGGTTTCGCGCAGCCACGCGCTCAGCTCCTTAAAGAGAACAATGAGGCGGGCCACCGGCTAACGGGGTAAACAATAAACGTAAAGCAACCTGCGGCCGGCGCGCCAAAAAGAGAGGAGCGCACATTATTTAGGGGGAAGGCAGGTAGCCGGCGACGGCGACGGATTATAAGGACGGCCGGCCGGCGGCAACCGGTCGCCTCGCAGCGCCGGTCAGAGTGTTAACGGAGCGCGCGCCGGGCACCGTTACCGCGCCTTTCGGCTCACCCTCGCGGCGCGGAGAGGAGCCCTGATAAACAGGCGCCGATATTATAACACAGCCACCTTGCTGTGGAGTAGGGCTCCTGATTAAATATCGATATATACACACCCTTCCAGACACATCGATATTTATCGGCGGAACACTCCACCAAATACATCGACATCAGAATTTCAATATCGAGTATCGACTTTTATTTTACATTATACGAGGCTGAAGGTGGCAGGGTTAAAATACAGGGAGCGAAAGGCTATTTACAATTCGTACAGAAACCAGATGGCAGTTATAAGAGTCGAGGGGCATGAAAGGGAAGCAGTGGTTGGGAAGGGAGTGAGACAGGGTTGTAGCCTCTCCCAGATGTTATTCAATCTGTATATTGAGCAAGCAATAAAGAAAACAAAAGAAAAATTCGGAGTAGGTATTAAAACCCACGGAGAAGAATTAAAAACTCTCAGGTTTGCCGATGACATTGTAATTCTGTCAAAGACAGCAAAGGACTTGGAAGAGCAGTTGGACGGACTGGACAATGGTTCAAATGGCTCTGAGCACTATGGGACTTAACATCTATGGTCATCAGTCCCCTAGAAAACTACTTAAACCTAACTAACCTAAGGACATCACACACATCCATGCCCGAGGCAGGATTCGAACCTGCGACCGTAGCAGTCGCGCGGTTCCGGACTGCGCGCCCACTTGCACTTGAATGGGTTCGTCAACAAGCAAAATTGGCGCATTTGGAGGACTGAGAATCCGCATTTCGCGATCGAGAAGTCTCTTCACCCTCAACGGGTGACTGTTTCCAGTCACGGAATAATCGGTGCTATGGTCCTGGATGACACGGTGACTACCGAACGGTACGTGCAGATTTGGAAGATGATTTCATCCCCCTTATCCAAAGTGACCCTGATTTTGACAAGATGTGGTTCATGCAAGGCCGAGCTCGACCCCATAGAAGCAAGAGTGTGATTGATGTCCTGGAGGAGCACTTTGGGGACTGCATTCGTACCCTGGGGTACCCAGAGGCCACTGGCTAGATTGCCCGCCATATTCTCCGGATCTGAACACAACCGACTCCTTTTATGGGACTGTATTAAAGACAAGATGTACAGCAATGACATCAAAACCATTGCTGAGGTCATCGACAGCATCGGTGATCCGACACTTCAGGAGGTCAGGCAAATTCCGCCATTCGTCTGCGGAACATCATCGGCAGTGATGGCAGGCATATCGAACGTTGTCATAACCTAAATGTGAATATCTGTAGTGACGTTTACATGTTGAATAAAGCGTGTGCACGCCGTATTTTGTAACTGATTCACGTTTTTTTTCATATAGATCAATAATTGTCATTCTGTAATTTTACTTTCACTGTGTGAAGGAGTCTTACTACTTTGCGAGCTTTCATCACGTCCAATCTTTCTCTTTGACGGTGTGAAGCAAGTATATGCAGTACCAAAGAACAGCTTCTATTACACTGGGGGTGGCGGTGTGAACGGAATAACAAGATTTACGATGTGAAGAAACGGCACACCAGTTACGTTAGAAAAAAGAAAAGAAATACCTCAACTACTGTGCTATTTCTTCACATCGACATTCTTCAAAAACGGTTGCTGAAAATGACAATCTAAATGACAAGATTGGTCGTTGCAGTGGGTGGAGACGTTTGAGGGGAAATGCTGACGTAATTGGCGCTCGGCGATACCAACAGAAACTGTTGCGTTTAACTTCACCACGCGGTTTTGACACAAGCAACCGCTAGGTCGCTGTTGTTTGCAGGAAGAAGAAAAAAAAAAAAAAAAAAAAAAACAGGGAAGTCGACATGAAGTGTTCCGGACAAATCTGACACGTGACGAAACCGAACGATGGACGCATCAGACAGCTTTTATTGTGCCACTTACGTGCAGTAACATTGTTAGCGAAGTGGTTATCGACAAGCGTGAACGTGCATCGTTTCCCTTTCAATTTTTGCTATAAGGGAGGTATGCATACTGCTAGCTTGTTGATTTACAGAATATCTAATAATAAATCAGTGCTTAAATACACAGCTCTTTAAACCGGCAATATATTTACAATGTGCAGCCGATATTATTATAGGCAGGTACTTTGAATCTTTTTTCGTCCATAGATCACTATATCGATACTTTTTTCGATATATAGCGATACGGTAATGATTTTAAATATGATATATTGGATTTCCTATATTATGAGAAATATCAACAGTCCTTACTGTGATGGGCGCTCGTCGGTGGAGTTATCGTTACTTGTGAAGTCGTACGGCATGGATGGCTGGGAGACCCCGAAGGACAGGTTCAGCCGCGTAATTGGAAAGTTTTATCCCTATCCTTCGCACCAATAGACACGTTTCCTTCGCGTAGTATGAGACCTTTTTATGTTGTGTTAGTGTATCTGTTAAGCGTAAATCAATGTAGTGTGTGTGTGTGTGTGTGTGTGTGTGTGTGTGTGTAGTGTGTAGAGTAGTGTCATTTCACGTTCGTGCAGGAGATGATGAGAGAAAAGATAAGGTGAAACTTGATGACTGCACATAGCCCACTCCTATCGAAGGGCACCAACGGGCCTTGGACCTTTTAACGTTTTACGGACGCATCACCACCACCAGTGTCGCGTGCCCTAACTTTTTGAGACACTACGGAGAGGTTTTGATGTTAGCCCAGGACGTGGAAATGGCTGGTGATCAGGAACTTGAATGCTCACTCGATAGGTTTTCTGCTCAGTATGTCGGACCAACGAACTCCATAATTCTCAGTTAAGGCGGTCCACAGCCTCAACATGTTTTGAGAATGAAAACATGGTTCAGGTAGGCCGTGTTCTCTTTATTATCTATACGGTTGGCCCGTTTCAACCTTTATTCACTTTCAAGCGCTGGAAGCTTAAGATACGTGTTTGAAAATGACCAACGGCTGAAACTGGCCAATGGCATAGATAATAAAAAAAATACAACCTACCTGAAGCATGTTTTCATCCTCTGTTAAATAGTTGTCCAAAGTTGCCAGAGTCTCTGTTTTCATATTGTCGTAGTTACACACACACACACACACACACACACACACACACACATACATACATACATACATACAAAAACCTTCCTTTCTGACCAAATTGATGATTCTGTGATGCCTCAGGATGTATCAACCGACCCATCTTTTAGTCAGGCTCTTGTAACAAGTGTCTCCTATGGGTCATCAGGCGCATTTTCTATGGTGTTTCGGCAGATATTTACTATTTCGTTTTTGCAACGTGGTGTAAACCAAGCGCGCACCTGCTTGGAAGTAGCAGTCAGCGCGGGCCAAGGGGATGCTGTTACTTCTGGAATATTCGTTCCTCGTGTTTTACTGTCCCTGCTAATGCATATACTGGACTAATTTGGGACAGCTCTGTCGACTGGTCACGTAAAATTACACTTTACAAATGAGATTGTTTGTAACGAAAACAAACCGACGCTTTCCGTCGACAATGAGCGTCATTTGTTTTCACTGACTTCCGCTACGTGTTGCAAAAACGAAATTGCATGTATCTGCGGAAACACTGGATAAAATGCGCGTGATGACTCTTAGGAGAGATGCACTATATTACTAGAAAACAATTGACATTGTATAGTACTAGGGGCGATAAAAAGTTTTCGTTCGAAGACCACACTAACCCCTTGCATACATGTCGGTGCTTATATACCTGCATCGCAGTCGCTCTGGGTGGCATATACGCCGCAGCAAAGCCCTCAGACGGAAACGTTTTGATGGTCCCTTATATCATGAAGACGCGTTATTTTTTATTTAAAGTAGTACAAGGCGCCGATGTCAGGCCCGGCAACTTAGATGATATTGGATTATCTTCAATACTCGGAGTTTTTTCCTGCCTCTGGAAAAGATGTGTATGCGTGAAAATTTCAAATCACAATCTGCTAAATAAAATCTTGGTTGGGTTAACCCGTAGAAAAATGTACTTCACAACGAGCTAAAATATAAACACACTCATATACGAACGAAAGAAAAAGGCAATTACAATTAACAATATGTCTAGTCACCCGAGCGCCTATAATTGCTTGGCATCTTCGAGGCTTGTTTGAAATTTAGGTTCCTGCGTATTCACGTGGAAAAGACCTCCATATGCCACGAATTTGCGTTGACAGCTGTTTCAAAGTGAATTCTGCTTGCAGTAGACACAATGTTAAGACTGGGTTTCCCGAAAAAATCTTACTAATCATTTGATCCACTTTTAGATTCACTTTACCAATTGCCCCAGGTTCTTCAAACTCATCCACGAATTATCCACTATTGTAGAAATGATTTTGATTTACCCGTATATTTAGACGTCGCTGCCGGACTTATTTTCGGAACTTTGGTGTGGCTAAAGAGAAACGCATCCTGAAAATGCGATGCGTAAGCTGCAATCATGTCAGTCAGGAATTCGAAGTAAACTAATGCTTTATGGACATTGCATGAAGGACAAAATTTCCCTCTATTGGGCTGTGATAGAACCAAGGCGATATCTTTATCTATGTGTAATGTTGACCGTGCTGTTACTTAACAGACTGTACATCGTGGTTCGGAGTGGCCAGGGCATACAAATTCCAATACGACCATATCCTGTAACGATACCGCGCGTCTCTTGAAACACGCATGGAGATGGAGATACATCAAAGGGCCACGTTGCAGTTGGAAGCGCGTGGAAGGAGAAGACGCGCCAAGTGGGTCAGCTGTTGCCTTCTGTTATTAATACTGGGGTCGCGCCTGACGCAAGGCGTGCGAAATGCTTGCCGTCTCATTACGGAGCTCGAGCGTGCCTCCGCTATCCGCCGCCCGGCGTGGGGCGGCGCTCGGTCTCCCAATTAAGATGCGGCGCGCTGGCCGCATTCCTTCGCCTGAAGTGCGGGGTTCGAGGCTCGGACAGGGCGGTCTCAGTGCCCTGCATGACCTCTTTCACTTCCCGTAAGGATGTCTCCTCAGTTTCTTACCTACTGGACATTTTAGACCTAACGCATCGGCGGATTTATTTCTAAAACTGAACGTCCCAGCTTCCTCTCGTCAACTGCTTTTCAGTCAAACATTGAAGGACAAATGGATTGGTACATCTTAAATCGCTGGGGATCTGCTGGAAACTGGGAGAAACGTACTCCAGGGCTTTAAAGTGATAAAAAAAATCTTGCTGAACTGAACTCTATAACGTGAACTCTACAAAGTGAACTTAATTTTTATGATTTTAGACTCAATGTCTTGTGGGACAAATTGACTGTTTTTAATAGAAGCGTATGCTGGTAACTGTTCAAACAACTGTTCATCACAGGTTTTCGTCTGCTTAAATAATCTTCTACATCTGCAAGGTTACTCTGCAATTCACACTTAAGTGCCTGGCAGAGGGTTCATCGAACCATTTTCATACTAGTTCTCTACCATTCCACTCTCGAATGGCGCGTGGGAAAAAGGAAGACATAAATCTTTCCGTTCGAGCTCTGATTTCTCTTATTTTATTATGATGACCATTTCTCCCTATGTATGTGGTGTCAACAAAATATTTTCGCATTCGGAAGAGAAAGTTGATGATTGAAAAAAATGGTTCAAATGGCTCTGAGCACTATGGGACTCAACTGCTGAGGTCATTAGTCCCCTAGAACTTAGAACTAGTTAAACCTAACTAACCGAAGGACATCAGAAACATCCATGCCCGAGGCAGGATTCGAACCTGCGACCGGAGCGGTCTTGCGGTTCCAGACTGCAGCGCCGTTAACCGCACGGCCACTTCGGCCGGCATTCATGATTGAAACTTCGTAAATAGATCTCTCCGCAAAGAAAACCGCCTTTGTTTCAGTGACTGCCACCCCAACTCGCGTATCATATCAGTGACACTCTCACCCCTATTGTGCGATAACACGAAACGAGCTACCCTTCTTTGCACTTTTTCAACTTCAGATGTTTTTAAGTTAAAAGCATATCGCTGTTACATCTACTACGTGTATTTTTCTTTTACGAATAAGGCCATCTACATCAGATAATAAATTGTCATTTACTACAACATTTCGGCTACTGTTTTAATCAAATAAAGACTCAGATGTGCGAAAACAAAGTTCAGTGTCGGCAGGTTTTATTGGAACTGACAATGAACTTTTACATCTAAGTATTGATTTGAAGATGGCAGTAGTCGAAACGTCGTAATAAATCAAAGAGTTTATTGACAAAATTTATTCACAAAAATTAATGATGACAGATTTATTTGAGGAAATTATCTCCTGTAATGGGCCCCCTGTGACGTGTTTGTCGCGACGTCTGAATTCACGGACGTCACAATTTGAAATACAGACACATACTACCGCAGCCATTAATCAGTTTCAGTATCTCTGGGGTGATGATATATTATACACTCCTGGAAATGGAAAAAAGAACACATTGACACCGGTGTGTCAGACCCACCATACTTGCTCCGGACACTGCGAGAGGGCTGTACAAGCAATGATCACACGCACGGCACAGCGGACACACCAGGAACCGCGGTGTTGGCCGTCGAATGGCGCTAGCTGCGCAGCATTTGTGCACCGCCGCCGTCAGTGTCAGCCAGTTTGCCGTGGCATACGGAGCTCCATCGCAGTCTTTAACACTGGTAGCATGCCGCGACAGCGTGGACGTGAACCGTGTGTGCAGTTGACGGACTTTGAGCGAGGGCGTATAGTGGGCATGCGGGAGGCCGGTTGGACGTACCGCCGAATTGCTCAACACGTGGGGCGTGAGGTCTCCACAGTACATCGATGTTGTCGCCAGTGGTCGGCGGAAGGTGCACGTGCCCGTCGACCTGGGACCGGACCGCAGCGACGCACGGATGCACGCCAAGACCGTAGGATCCTACGCAGTGCCGTAGGGGACCGCACCGCCACTTCCCAGCAAATTAGGGACACTGTTGCTCCTGGGGTATCGGCGAGGACCATTCGCAACCGTCTCCATGAAGCTGGGCTACGGTCCCGCACACCGTTAGGCCGTCTTCCGCTCACGCCCCAACATCGTGCAGCCCGCCTCCAGTGGTGTCGCGACAGGCGTGAATGGAGGGACGAATGGAGACGTGTCGTCTTCAGCTATGAGAGTCGCTTCTGCCTTGGTGCCAATGATGGTCGTATGCGTGTTTGGCGCCGTGCAGGTGAGCGCCACAATCAGGACTGCATACGACCGAGGCACACAGGGCCAACACCCGGCATCATGGTGTGGGGAGCGATCTCCTACACTGGCCGTACACCACTGGTGATCGTCGAGGGGACACTGAATAGTGCACGGTACATCCAAACCGTCATCGAACCCATCGTTCTACCATTCCTAGATCGGCAAGGGAACTTGCTGTTCCAACAGGACAATGCACGTCCGCATGTATCCCGTGCCACCCAACGTGCTCTAGAAGGTGTAAGTCAACTACCCTGGCCAGCAAGATCTCCGGATCTGTCCCCCATTGAGCATGTTTGGGACTGGATGAAGCGTCGTCTCACGCGGTCTGCACGTCCAGCACGAACGCTGGTCCAACTGGCAAGCCGTTCCACAGGACTACATCCAGCATCTCTACGATCGTCTCCATGGGAGAATAGCAGCCTGCATTGCTGCGAAAGGTGGATATACACTGTACTAGTGCTGACATTGTGCATGCTCTGTTGCCTGTGTCTATGTGCCTGTGGTTCTGTCAGTGTGATCATGTGATGTATCTGACCCCAGGAATGTGTCAATAAAGTTTCCCCTTCCTGGGACAATGAATTCACGGTGGTCTTATTTCAATTTCCAGGAGTGTATATGGCGGATGAAAGCTTTGGGAACAAGGTAACAGCGGCCGTGGCCATTAATTGTCAGGCAGACCTTAGTTTATGCGACAGATCATATAACTGTGGCAGAATTACTTAAAGTATTGCCTCGGAGAATGGGTTAACATCCTTCACCTGCCAGAAGCGTTGTTTCCCATCAGCTGTATAAGTGGTAAATAAATACAAAGTGATGACCATTTGTTCAACACAGAGAGATGAAGACGTCTCAGAAGTCAAAGGAAGGATGCAATAGCAGACCTACTTCATACAACATTGTCCACGAAATGCTGGAGTCCGTGTTCCAATTCTGGTCTGGCACAAAGCTTTAATTTGTTATAATTTGTTTTCGATCTGCCTAATTATATTTCTATTCTGTCTGATATTTGAAAAATGTAAATTCGGTCTTATTTATATGTGAGATTGTTGTTACGAGATAGACATACCAACTATAGTTTTCCTCAACTTCAGCTTCCTAAACAGTCTTATTTTCTCTTGGTTGAACTTGATTTTAAATCTGTATTGCTAAAGGCCATACTGGTGCACACCAGTAAATACGTAGCGATTAAGGAATATCTGTCGGACGTTGACCTTTCTGCGCCAATGATTTTTTCCTGGAGAATATCTTCATCTAAATGCGATGTGGTATACCTTAAAGGCGCGCCGTATCAGCTGACGACTCGGTGAATAGTTCGCCCGTCCAGCGGTGCCGGTGTGTAATTAATACGTCACAAATAGCACGGCTCGCCGCAGCATAACGGAGCTCGCCTCGCGCGATCGACAAATTGACAAGTGGCTGAACAGTCGGGCTGCTGTTCCTACCGTGCATTGAGGTCACCGTCGGCGCACGGTGTGCGCTCGTGTACCTGGCTTTGTTCGCTGTCTGTTCTGCTGTCGGCTGGACAGTTCCGTGTGCAGCCTTTGAATTCATTATAAGAGTCCATTGATGAAATAACTCCCTATCTGTCATGGGCACACGACGGACAACCCGTAGTGTATACGAAAGAAGTTAAAGAGATGTGATCATTCGATCAGTTTTCAAAAAATAGTATGGTTTATACGTAAGAAAATTGATTGCGATTCTAGAAATTGTACGAGCAACTGATCAGCGTGTAAATAAAAGTAAAAATAAGGTAGAGACCAATCAGCATATTTCAGTACACTTTCGCGTATGTACCTTTATATGTTACTCATTACAGCCTCGTGTGCGACTGAGTACCTTGCTTATTATTCAGTGCTGATGTTGGGTTTTATTCTTCGGTCCTTAGCCCAGCGTTGCCCCAAACGATCGACAAAACCTTTGTTGTAGCCTACTGCAATGACACCAGTGGATTATCACTCGTGCTTCACCTTTTACCCTTATGGCCGGCCGCGATGGTCTCGCGGTTCTAGGCGCGCAGTCCGGAGCCGTGCGACTGCTACGGTCGCAGGTTCGAATCCTGCCTCGGGCATGGATGTGTTTAATGTCCTTAGGTTAGTTAGGTTTAAGTAGTTCTAAGTTCTAGGGGACTGATAACCACAGCAGTTGAGTCCCATAGTGCTCAGAGCCATTTGAACCATTTTTTTTTTTACCCTTATGTGTCAGCGATAATTGATGAATGACATTGTGGCTTAATTAATTATGCAAATTACTGTCTTCGCCATTTTAGAGAGGTAGTTTCAGCTATAATTTGGAATCAGTTACAACTAGCCGTAAATATATTACAACAATGAAATGGCTAACATTCTTCATGCTGCACGATACTCGCGTTAAAGATATACATGAGATGTGGCATGAGGCTTGTGAAAGTATTAAATTATGAATAAGATTTACTTGTGGACCCGGCAGTTTTACATTTATCTTCCTTCGTCATTCACTGGTGGAAACTCTAAAATGTGACTTGTCAGTTAACAAAATTAACAATTCTGAGATGCCGCAGTAAATCATATCAAATCATCGAAGATTGACATTCGCGAAAATAAATACTGAAACCGGTTTATATTGGAGGGAATTTCCATGATTGTAGAACCTGCTTAGACTTTGTATTGTACCGTTCTTGTATTTAGTAATTTTTCGTTTTAATACGATACAGACGAAATTCTATACTTTCTGACTGTCATATTAGCAAATACCCCATGGAGTCCATTGCGTCCTTATAAACAAAATTCAGTCCATCAATTTCTGATTACTTATTTATTTCTGGTTTCCATTTTTTATCTTTTCAACTTTTAATTAGAGAACCGCACAAACTAAATAAATAAGTGAAAATGTCGGTTCATTGATTTCGTGTTCTGCAAAGACAAGTACATTTTTATACTGCGCGTAAAATTTTCAAAGCGAGTTAAATTCATAAATTCTCATTCACTCAGTGATATAACAGTATGTGATCGAAATGCTGTTCAGCACACAAAGCAAAAGAACAGAAGAAGCAACTCCGCTAGCTGTGAATACCTAGCAAACATTTTTTCTTAATTATTAAGTAGCTACTTTTCTTCTTTTTTTCTATAGTGACTTTTACCAGAAGAGAAACGAATTGCATAAGGTGATACGAACGCGTGTACATATTCACCAAACCAGAAAACGAAAGCAGGTGAATTTTAGGATGCAGCAAATAATCCAGAAATCTTGAACTGAAACTCACTACCTCTTGTAGAGATATTTAAATTATCAGAGTTTTCTTCCAGTTACAGAAAATCTTCCCCCAAATGCTGAGAACTCATTTGGTGGGATTATTGCCCTTTTACGTACAAGTGGGATTATTATTTTTTTATTATAGTCATTTACTTTGTCCTTTGCTTTGTGGATTTGAATAGCTGTTAGTCGGAATATGTTGGTTCAGTCTTTCTTCAAAAGCCAATTTCTGCAGCTCGCAAAATACCGTAGTTGTTGGCTGCCGTTGTGAAGATAGACAGCAGCGATCGATCACAGCATGTTAATGATGCCCTATATTTTTGATAACAGATAGTATTAACCAGATATTTCACAGTTTAAAAGTTAATACTTCATATACGACATAAACTGTAAGCGGTGCAGATTGATAACCTGGTTGCAGCCAGCAATGACCCACTTCATACGGCGGTGCTTATTGCTCGTGTGGGGTAAGTGGCACGCCTCACATGAATGGATGAATCTCACACGTACTGATTGTATCTGCTTAATTAAATCCGGTCTGCGAAGTGTGACGCGAAAGAAACATTCCGGGCAAATAGGTTAGCAGAATTTGCAAGCCACCTCGAGCCAAGATAGCGAAACGGACAACGCTGAAGCCGAATGAAGGCACGCAGGAGCTGCATGTTGGAATCTTATTGCAGGCAATTAGGTCTGTCACATTCGTTTGTTTGTTTTTTCCCTAAATCTTTTACGGCGGGTGCTGTCACGGATCAGTTTCTGCATCGTGTCACGACGGAAAATAAACATGCTTTTTTTTCCTTTTTGTTTGTGCATCCAAATACCAGTGGTGGTCACCACAGCCGTAAATTTATTAAATGAAGTCGACATTTTCCCACTTAGTCTGTGTTTATTGAGACCACCTCTCTGTTAACACTCGTAGTTTCGTATGTCTATACCATTATAGAGTGGTTAAATGTATAAAAATCACACTACATTACTGCTACGAAACAGGATACTGTGGCATGAACTTAACGAAAAAATAGTTACCTACAACAAGGTGCCACACCTATGAAAAAGGGGATTTATTCACTTGATGTGCTTCCTTCTACAAGTTGCGGTGTCCTTGATACTTTGACTGATAGGCGGTACACATAAGACTGCAATATGTCCAGAGTTATAACTGTGACCAAAGGATAAAACTGAATACTATTTATATCGTCTATACAATAAGTGATATTTTAAATTTTGGAATTTTTCCATTGTGCTAAACCGTGTCTTTTTAGTAATTTTTATTTTTTTTTTATTTTAGTAGCTTTTCTTTAATATAAATGTACGTGAATAGATCTGTGAGATTGTTGGTCCGAGCTCGCTTTATTCTTTTCACAGCGTTTCGTCTTTGCACATTTCCCACGTTAAGTACACCGCCTGTCGAACCATAAATAACAGCATCATTTGTAAACTAAAACGAATGTAAGCACATTATGTGAATACGCTGTCATTTCCATTCGAATAGCACCTTGAAATACGTAACCGCCTTTCCGTTAGATTACGTTCACAGCCTTGTCCCATTTCGTGACGGTAATGTACTGAACTTCTTCATACAGCTAAAAACTTGATAATGGCTTACAGTTCCTAAAATAGTTATGAAACGGAGAAGGACGTTTAAATTTATTTAGCCAAAGCGGAAAAATTCTGCCTTCATCGCAACAGCTGTCTACGTTGTTTTCCAATTTAACTACAATCAAGTAAATACCGCTGCTGGTATGATAGCTTACGAAGCCATTCTTATGTCTTCCAATTTATTCAAATGTACTTAGAATTTAGTCTGTACTAATAAATTTTATTAATTTAGGTCTTTTGAACAAGATTTTCTGTATTTTTATACCATGTTCAGATGTAAAGTGTGCAAAAGTAACAGATGCCACTGGTTAGTTCACACAAGTACCACAGCGTATGTAACTGCAAAACATTAGTTGGTTGGTTGGTTTGTTTATTAAAGAGACTAAACTGTAAAACATTAGTGTTTTGTTTACAACCACCTTATTTGCTTTATGTGCACGATTTTTAAAAAAAATTATAGAACAATAAATAAAATAATAAAACATACGAATTGTAAAATGAAGTTAATACCTGTTTTCAACGCATCGCACGTATAAAGAGGGCGTTGTAGATTGGTATAACGTACACTGTAGCCAGCTGTGTTGTAACTGTAAATAGCGGCTTCGGTGTGAAGTCAGCCTCTGACACGGGTAGTCCAGTTTGGACCCTGTGCGTGCGTGTGTGTGTGTGTGTGTGTGTGTGTTTTAGTGATTTTGTATCATAGTATTGGGTATACTTCTCATAGAAACAGTCCTCCTTCCGCGTGGATGGTGGGTGAGTTACTTACGATAACAAGTTATAGATAGCTCTTCGCTGTTCAAAAAAATGGTTGAAATGGCTCTGAGCACTGTGGAACTTAACATCTTAGGTCATCAGTCCCCTAGAACTTACAACTACTTAAACCTAACTAACCTAAGGACATCACATACATCCATGCCCGAGGCAGGATTCGAACCTGCGACCGTAGCAGTCACGCGGTTCCGGACTGCAGCGCCTAGAACCGCACGGCCACCGCGGCCGGCTCTTCGCTGTTGCCGCAGTAGGAACGTCTGTGTACTCTTTAGATTATAACGTTGCGGGCTACCGTAGTATTGTGCCAATAAACTTAAATGGATCAATGTACGAGTTATAGCCGTTTTGCATTGCTCTCGCTTCCTGTGGCTTGGTAGTTGACACGAAAGGCACGTCGTTTTGCTTGACGTTAAGGGGCTCCGGAACGCCCTATACTTGCAATATTAAAATAACGGTTATAAATTACATCTTTCCTCACAAAGTATTTGAGGTAGGAAGTTGAACTTTTTACAGATTATTTATTGGAATATGGGCTACAACTTAACACAGGGATTTTACAAAATTTTAGTTCAGTTATTAAGGAGGTGATTTTTTTCAATTGTAATGAAAATTCACAACATTTTTTTGCAATTTTTTATTTATATATTCAAAAATATACAGTTTTTTTGGAAAAAGGCTGTGTTAAATTATGCAGAAGGTACTGTGTAACATTTACTGAAAGTTTGAAACAAATATGTTTGGAAGATCCTTAGAAAACATGTAATTAGTATGAGAAAATAAAAGTTTTGGGAATCGAGCGACAAAGATTGGATTAACTTTTTAGTGCATTCCAGGTCCATAGAATGGATTATCTTCATCCTCTGCAAACTCCTCCTGCAGCTTCCTCTTGTTCCTCCTCCTGTTTACTCTTGCTTGTATTTCTAGACTCTTTACAGCCCTGTCTGCAGCCCGAAGGCGTTCCTTGTCTAAAGCAAGCATCGCTCGTTGTTGTGTTCGTAGATTTTGCTACCATTTTCTTCAGTTGCAGTTACTGCAACACTGTTCCAAAAGGTGGTCATGTATGAACACTTATCACATTTCAGTTGTATTTCACTAGCAAGTCCTACGTGCTTTATTATGGAGAGTTCCAGACCAACTTCACTACAATGAATACATCTTACACAGTTTGAAAAAATTCCTTTGAGAACCGACATATCAAATATTTCATTCACATCCGATTCGCCCATAAAACATTCATAGTTTTCACTCATTGAACCAAGCTTCTTCTGTGAAGTATTTTCTTTCCCACTTTGACTGCTATGGGCAGGTGTACTTGAGAGGTTAGGTTCACTCACTTGGTTATCGTCTTTATTGTTTACAGTAATAACACATACCTTTGGCTTTCCAACATTTCTCCTTTTCTTAAAAGCCTTCAGAGGATTTCTAATAACTTTACTTTTACTCATTATTATACTTCAACAAAACAGAGACTCAAGAAACAGAATTAATTACGAATATTTTCGAGATAACGACAGAGTAAATAACATGAAACAATCGACAATCACACCAGCGATATATATTGAACCATCACAGGTTAGCCACAACACATACTTTATCTCACATCACTAAAATGTACCTGATGAACACGGACGTTAATAATAACACCATTTGACAGCAGTTTAACAGCGCCACAGTGGGTCACGCCCATGTAGAACACATTTCAAAAAAAATTTAGAAATAGTTGTAGTCTTCTGCAGATTCAGAAAACGCAAAAAAGTAAAAATTGATTTTTTCATGATTTTGAGCCTTTCCGGAGCCCTTTAATGGCAGCTTTCGAAACTGCTCATGACAGCAGCTGCTCAGTTTTCACGCATCTTAGAAGACAGCCTTCCCGATATCCTATCAAGGAAAAATTATTGGCAGCTCAGGGAGTCGAACGCGAGCCTTCCGTGTGGCAGTTACATCCTGACTCCCCAGCTACGGGGGCAGACCAGTGTTATTATTATCATTATTAGTACGCAGTATTCTGACCAATGGCAAGTCTGTATCTTCGTACCGAGAATTTCTCACGTCAGTGTTCACAGTCTTCAGCTTCTTCCTTTAGTCTTCTGTATTTCCTTTCGTCTATCGTGTTATCCAGATGTTGAGTTATTCTTCTCTTCCTAGTCCCGTAGTTCCTTTGATCTTCTCTTCTACGACGTCGTGTATGAGCCCTCGTGCCCAAGTATGTGTACGATCCAGTTGGCCTTTCTCTGAAGATTTGTATTTAGAATAGTTTTTTCCTCTGTTGCTGATCTCAATACATCGTCGTTTGTACACCCGATCTGTCCACTTGATCTTCTCTATTCTTCTCCAGCACCACATGTCAAAACTTTACAGATATTTTTCTCCTCTTCCTTCATGGTCCACGTCTCGGCTCTGTACAGTGCAATCCTCCAGATATAGCGCTCCAGCTTTCTTCCTTAATTCCAAGCTCAACTTGCTGGTAACCAGAGTCCCCTTCTTGTTGAATGCATCTTTCGCCGTGGCGATAATTGCTCGAATTTCGTTTGTGCAATGGGCATGTTTTGTCAGCAACCTTCCCAAGTACTGGAACTTTCTCCAGTTCCCGATTGTCGACATACAACCTCAAAGGTTTCTCCCGTTTTGATATCAGCATCACTTTTGATTTCTCGATGTCGATTTCCATGTCATATTTACTTCCAGTTTACACCAACCGGTTCGTCATGTCTTGCTGTTGTCTTTGATTTTTGGCGAGCACTACCAGGTCGACCTGTCATGAAGTTTCCGCGTTCTTTCAAAGCTTCTCTCGCCAGCCTTTCTTCTTACAGCTCGAAGAGACTCGACGATAGACAACATCCTTGTCTGACTCCTCTTCCTATTTGCATGCTGTTTGTTTCTCTGCAGTTCAGTGGCACCTTTACTCTTTGTCCCAGGTACTAGTTGAGAGTTAGTCTCCGGTATCACCAGTTGATTCTCATCTCCTTAAAGATGTTCATAAATTTTTTCCTGTTGACTCTGTCGAAAGCCTTTCGCCAGTCTGTAAAACAAGCACGAACCTCTTCGTTAACAGCCGGCCGCGGTGGTCTCGCGGTTCTAGGCGCGCAGTCCGGAGCCGTGCGACTGCTACGGTCGCAGGTTCGAATCCTGCCTCGGGCATGGATGTGTGTGATGTCCTTAGGTTAGTTAGGTTTAAGTAGTTCTAAGTTCTAGGGGACTTATGACCACAGCAGTTGAGTCCCATAGTGCTCAGAGCCATTTGAACCATTTTTTTCTTCGTTAACAGCCAAAACTCTCTTCGACAAAATCCTCACAGTGCCGATGGCATCCCTGGTTCCCTTTCCAGTTTTAAATCTTGTAGGTCGATTATTCAAATTCTGAGTGATACGACCAAAGTCATTTTCGCTCCTTGCAGTCAAGACGAGTGTGCCCAGACAACTCTGCCTACGCTAAATGAAAGTATGCTTAGAGTAGTATTTTGTCACAACAGCTGTCATCAAGTCAACTTAATTGCTAAGGATGATGATACGCAGTATAAAATAGCGCGAAGCACAAAGCGGTCATCGGCAAAGCGGTTCGGTAACGAGGTCTAGGTTATTGTGTACTTGGTAAGTTCATCCGATGTCCGGCACCGTGACCTGTTTGTTCCAGGCCAACGAACCTCGGTTGATTTACGGACGCGCCATTTTCTGCTTTACTTTTTTTTAATTTTAAAGAGCTCTACAGGGCGCGCTTTGCGAAGGTAGCAATTGCATGTGTGTCTGCGCTCTCTCTCTCTCTCTCTCTCTCACACACACACACACACCGCTTATAAGAAGTAATGGCGGTCCGACCGGACTGTCGGATGCCTGCGCGTCGCTCCGCACCGCAAATTGCAGACCTACCCCCACCCCGCGGCCTCCAGGACCACTTGCGGACTCGCTGCAGCCACCTCCCCGCCCGTCCCAGCTTGCGGTCTGCGCTGGCGACCTGCGCGCCACGCAGCGCCGCGGCCGCCTCGCAAATTACGTAATGCGCATGGGCCGTGCGTGCCCCGACCGCAGCCCACCCCGCGCCCGTACCGCTGATTGCTCTGAACGAGTGCAAACAGTCGCCGCGACTTTCGTTACGAGCCGCGGAGCAGCAGGTTTTACTTTCAGCTGGTCATCTGCGCCGTCCGACAATTCGAGCGATCCAGATCCGGTACTGTTGTTTGTTTCTCGTTGGCAGTCCGTCGCCGGTTGCGCGAGCCTGTTCTTCCAACGCCGTCACTACACCTACACCTATATCTCTACTCAGAAAGCCACCGTAAGCCCACCCGGTTGGCCGTGCGGTCTAACGCACGGCTTTCCGGGCGGGAAGGAGCGCCGGTCCCCGGCACGAATCCGCCTGGCGGATATGTGTCGAGGTCCGGTGAGCCGGCCAGTCTGTGGATGGTTTTTAGGCGGTTTTCCATCTGCCTCGGCAAATGCGGGGTTACACTCGTCTGGTGTGAGACGTTCCCTAGGGGGTCCACCGAGGGCCGAACCGCACAATAACCCTGGGTTCGGTGTGGGGCGGCGGAGGGGTGGACTGCGATAGTCGTCGTGGGGTTGCGGACCACTGCGGCTGCGACGGGGACGGAGCCTCTCTGTCGTTTCTAGGTTCCCGGTTAACATAACATAACATAACAAGCCACTGTGAGATTCACAGCTGATGGTAGTTCACACGAATATTACTGATGTTCTGCTCAAACAAGCCATAAAAGCGCCATCTTTCGTGTAATACCACCAAGAGCTCGGTTTGTCACAGGGACACTATCATTTATTTACTAACTTATCTCGCCGGCCTTTGTGGCCGAGCGGCTCTAGCCGCTTTAGTCTGGAACCGCGCGACCGCTACGGTCGCAGGTTCGAATCCTGCCTCATGCATCGATGTGTGTGATGTCCTTAGGTTAGTTAGGTTTAAGTAGTTCTAAGTTTTAGGGGACTGATGACCTAAGATGTTAAGTCCCATAGTGCTCAGAGCCATTTGAACTAACTTCCTTCAAAGGAACACTGAAGTTAGTGATTACCCTACGGCACATTTCTTCCGTAATTTCAATGCAAGCTTGAAGAATAAGTCTTCTGACCTCCATTAAATCACGTGGACCACGTGGACGTTTCGGGAAAATTTTATTCCTTTAGGTATCCCCAAAGAAAAACGTCACTTGGATTGAGGTCTTGACTATTGGGGGGCCAATTTTGTCCGTCATTGAAGCGACCTGGAAACCTGAGTGAAATGATCCGCATGTCGAAATGCTCGTGTAAAAACTCCAATAGTCCAAACCTCAATCCATGTGACGTTTTTCTTTGGGGGTACCTAAAGGAAAAAAATTTCTCGAAACGTCCACGTGATTTAATGGAGCTCAGAAGACTTATTCTTCAAGCTTACAGTGAAATTACGGAAGACATGTGCCGTAGGGTAATCACTAACTTCAGTGTTCGTTTGAAGGAAGTTAGGAAACGAAATGGTGGACATATTGAGCATGCGCTGAGTTAGAACAAATCTCCATGGACGGCTCTTCATTGTAGTATATG
Source organism: Schistocerca nitens (assembly GCF_023898315.1). Taxonomy (NCBI): domain Eukaryota; kingdom Metazoa; phylum Arthropoda; class Insecta; order Orthoptera; family Acrididae; genus Schistocerca; species Schistocerca nitens. Next base: position 749,015,881 of record NC_064618.1, on the reverse strand, counting down.
TTCCTTTCAGATTGTATTGACAATAAAGTTTATATTTAAAAACAAAATGGTAACACATTTCGTGCGCCACCCTGTACATGGCGGTAGCTACACTTTCTTTTTCGATATCTCGGGATATGTTTCAGGTTTGTGACATCACTGTAGCGAACAAACATCTTTCCATTCATTTCTTTTGAACCATCGTTCTTGTAACGTTCCACGTCGGAGAAATATACAGGTCCAAGGCACATTGGTCAGCTGGTAACATAGTTTCTCATCTGTTTGATAAGTATACAATACATAGAGTGGTATGCACGTCAGCAGTTATCGAGCAACTTGCTCAGATAACAGGATACCCATAGCACATTGGGCAAAATCGTCGATGAAGTACAGCTGTGATAATGTACAACTTGTATCTATGAAAATATTTAAATTGTCTAATGTGTAACGTTGGAAGCTTTGTGAGCCTTTTCGTGAACGATATTATATTCTTTAGGAATGTTACAACGCCAGAAGACAAAATGAGGAAGAGTGCAGAAGATCGGTGGTTGGAGCGGATTCTCACGGTTGTCACTGAACATGAATAGATGGCTTGTACGTAGATAAGAGAGCGGATCCACTACACTTTGATTACATTATTGGCGATAAACCTCTGCAAACAGAAACGACTGCAAAATACATACTACCATGCGAAGTGAGATTTGTTGCAACAATCGTAAAGAAAGTAGTTCATCCACGAAAGAAATATCTTTCAAAGCAATCGTTAGATTCTAGAGTATTGTTTATCAGTTTGTGACTCTTACCAGTTGGGATCAGTAGAGGAGACAGAGAAAGGCGGCTTGTATTGTCACGGTATCATGTAGTAAGCGTACGAACGTTACTGAGATGCCCAACAAACTGTAAGATATTTCTATACAGGAGAGGCGTTGTACATCGTGGAGGGATCGGCTCTTGGAGTTCCGAAAAAGTAAGTACGAAGAAGCAGCTCTGCTTGTAAACGTTACAGCGTGTGCAGAAATGTTTGCCCTGGTTACAAAAGAAGGTAAGTCTTTATCGCATACCGTAAATGGAACATGCGTTATACCACATGCGCCTCTACTCAATAAGTTTTGAATCTTACAGAAATATTTAATACAGGTAATACACTTCAACGTTTAAATCAGTTCAGCACCCCTGGTAACACACGAAATATCAAGCTGCTATTCAGTCTCTTGCCACACATTCTGCAACATGTCTGGTGTGATTGTGCCAGTGGCATCTCTGATTCGTTGTTGCGATGTCACAATATCAGAAACTGCTGTTTTGTACAGAATCTCTTTCACATAGCCTCACAGAAAGAATGTCAGGTGATCTCTGGGACCATCGAATTGGACCGTCTCTGCCAATCCATCTGTCGGGGAAGGTTTCATCAAGAAAATCGCGGAATTCGAGCCCTATGTAGGGGAGCACCATCTTGTTGAAAGATGACAGTGTCTCGCACATCCTGTAGCTGGGGAATGACATAATTCACCAACATGACTAGGTAAACATATCCATTTACATTGCTTTCAAAAAAGAAAAATGAGAGCCAGTCAGTCGATCACACATTAACACACACCACTTTGGATTATCCCAAATGTGTTCTCGTACGACAAGAGGATATTCTGATCCCAACATCCGGACGTTATGACGGTTAACTGAGCAACGAACATGAAATGTAGCCTCATCGCAACAACACACACGCTCCAAGAAATCATTATCCTTAACCAAATAGTTCAGAATGTTCATTGCAAATTATTGACGTTTCGGGCGATCATCTGGTTGTATTGTCTGAATAATTTGTACCTTGTAGGAATACAATTTAAGTCGTTTTCAAACCAATTTATGCACTGAACTGTTCGGAACTTGAAGCTGCTGCGAAGCTTATGTAATCGGTTTCTGTGGCGACCTCATGAATGCGGTTTAAACTGCCTATACAGTCTCCCCCGAAACAAATAGTCTGCTGTTCCTTGTCCGTTTTTGTGCCGACCCCGTTGCTAAAAAAATTTCCATCCATGTTCTGATTAACTCGACATCAGGTGCGTATTTCCATAATGGAACATAAACTTTCGCTGCACAGTAATCCGTGATTTGGTTTCTGCTAGCCAGACAACCCATTCAGCTTTCTCCTGGGAGGAAGCCATTTTTACGATATAGCACGCGCAGCGCTCGTTGTGGCGAAGATGATGAATGAGACACAGATGTACAGGAACTTCACGGAATCCCTATTAGACTTGTGACAGAAAACAAACGTTGCCATCGTCAATATAATTAATCTTGAAAGTGGGATAAACATTTATTGACAACTTCTACTTCATTGGACGTAGTGTCAGGAAATGGCCAGGACGAAAAGTTCACAGAAACAAGGATGCTTAGCTGCAGTCGTTCTTCCATTTGCGGATCGAATGGGGAGGTGATGGAATTACCACATTTACCCTCTACAGATGTAAAAAATGGTTCAAATGGCTCTGAGCACTATGGGACTCAACTGCTGAGGTCATTAGACCCCTAGAACTTAGAACTAGTTAAACCTAACTAACCTAAGGACATCACAAACATCCATGCCCGAGGCAGGATTCGAACCTGCGACCGTAGCGGTCTTGCGGTTCCAGACTGCAGCGCCTTTAACCGCACGGCCACTTCGGCCGGCTCTACAGATGTAGCTATTAATAATGCTCGTCTACGAAGTGGTGACTCATGTTATAAGTAAAACAAAGAAAGTATTGAGGAGCAGCAGAAATGAAATGTTTATTTTGACGTTAAGTGTAAACATTTGTGACCGCGTGATAAACCAAGTTAGGGGATTCTGCTATCTTGTTAAAACATTTACAGTCCGATTCATACATTGCTAGTCCTACGCAACGGGTCATCAGAAGTTTTTGACACTAATGGTCGATCTTTACATGGAACCGCAGAGGGTTCTGTGTGATGGAACACAATAAACAAAGATGACGTTATCACTACGAACTACTCTAGCTTCTGTAATTACGGGCTTGGTGCTTATCGCGGCGGACGAGGGGCAGCATTTAAATATTGACAACGGAGACGATCGTAAACAGTCTATCAACAGAAGATAGGACGTTGAAGAGAACACGAAAATACGACCGAGCCTGTTCTTATTAAATGGCTGCAGGAGGCGGCGCGCTGGTGAGTGGCGAGGCTGGCGAGGCTGGAGCCGTGTGGGCGGTGTCTGCAGACAATGCGGGGAAAGTGATCCCTGCGGTAGACCGCAGACACAGACACCTGCCGCTGCCGCTGCCGCCGACCAGCTTGCGACACCTCGGCTCTCCTTTGCTCTGCTACAGTCGCCTCCTGTCTTTCTACAAACGTCACTTTCCATCAAACTCGCACACTCATTTCACCGTCCACAGTGTCACATGTCTACAGTGCACGAGACGTCTGGAGAATTCGGGATTTAACCCAGGGGTCGTTGGTGCACAGCCTGCAGAGAAGCAGCTGTACGTCACAGTCCTCCATTTGCAGTGCAGATGTTCTCAAATGGAGCTCCCCTTTGCTGAGCACCCCTCCCCCCGTCCCACAACCACTATAATGGGCTGCGCCCGTTCTGCACCTTGAAGCAGAGAACGGAAAAATCTGTCCTGCACTGCTTTTTCAGCTACAGGGGAGGTACACCGCTAACAGTAATCAAGCAAAGCCAAGAATAACTTCGCGTCCTTGACCTGAGGGTCCAGTCAGGACCGACCGGCCGCCGTGTCATCGCCTGCCAAAGGCGTCATGTGGATGCGGGACGGAGGTGCATGAGGTCGGCACACCGCACTTCCAGCCGTTGTCGGCGTTCACGACTTCACACCCCGCTCCAGCACTCCAACCAAGGAAAAATTTTTTGGCGTTGCCGGAAACCAAAGACGGATCCTCCGCATAGAAGTCCTGACTACTGAGCAATGGAGGCGGAAATAAAAGTAATCAGCTGAAGTTTAATTACTAACAAGACTATATGATGAAGATCCGTCTTCGTCGCATGTCCGCCTCCATAGGTGAGTACTATACAGGCAACTCGGGTTCGACTCCCAGTACTGCTAGGGATTTTTCCTTGGCGGGACGACTGGTACGGTATGCACTCAGCCTCGCGATGCCACTGAGGAGCTATTCGGCTGTGTAGTAGCAGCACAACGTCTGCTAACCCGACAACGCCTAGGAGAGCGGTGTCCTGATCACCCCTCTCCATACCGCATCTCGATGGCGCCATTCGCTGAGGATGACTCGGCGGTCGGTCGAGCCCGTTTGGCACGTCTGTGGCCAAGAAGGCGGTCTGTTCCTTGACCACGTGCTACTTTATTAAAATCTATCGCAGGTTTCTGCTTTTCAGCCATCCTTAGATCTGACACTAATGATTACAGCAGCAACACGTAGGCGCGCCGTCGAAATATGTTTTGAGTACGCTCTTATGTGTCGCTGCTGTAATCATCAGTTTCAGATCGGATGATGGTTCCGAAACCGATACCTGTAATTAGTTTTAATCGCTGTGACCAAGACATTGACTTACAATCTAATCCGACACGAAGGTCAAAGGTCTCATTTGCACGTCCAAACGGCCTCGTTTAGCACTATGGTGGCTAGCAACTCTACTGCAGCTGACGGGAGACTACTTTGACGAAAGAAGTACTTGACCTAGTTGTAATCTTCAAAAGCTGCGCGTGTGGAGTGGAAATGTGGTAATTACTTCTTTAATTTTTTCAAGCTATCTGCGTTGCACAGTGACCATTTTAAGCTCTAAAAAACTTATCCGATTGTTAAGATCTCTCAGGTATTCCGAACTTAACCTGATTTGCAACCTTTGGGTTATCATGTTTTACAGTTAAACCAGAGTTTCACGCGCTACTGGTCTGTTCTCCTGCACGATTCGACACCTCCTTCAATTCTGTTGTGTGACAATTACACACATCGACAAGTTTTGCATCACCCTGATATCCCGTGCAGGACTGTTACTACTGTCATTGTTCCAGTACTGGTTGGAAAGTCACCCCCCCCCCCTCCCCCGACGTTGTTTGTAATCATACACACAGCGCTACCTACAGTTAGAACGTCTCAAAAGAATAGACTGCAGAATTTCAGTTGAATGTAAAGCACCAGTCGGGGCGCATTTGCGACGCCTGTGGAACATTGCAGTGAACATCCAATATACCACGGTCTCGACTGCTTTTCGGGTACCATCATCACTCTACACGCAGAAGACTTGCCAACCAGTAGCTCCACGTGTGCACCAGGGTCAAAGTGATGTGGTGCGGACATGGAACCAGTTGGTTCCATATGGCAGGTAGTGTTGAGGACTTACGCCTCAAATGTTGTCGTCGTCCAGTAGGTGCGCAGTATGATTGATATCTGCGACTTTTGACTCAAAGGAAGCGTGGGTTGAGTTCTCCAGAAGTGAATTCGGCGCTCGAAGAGGCTGTAGGACGTCCTGTATCTCGTCAAATTGTTAGAGACGATTGCGTGATGCAAATCTCGTTTCCGGACACCACGTCGTACAACACACCGCCTTGCACTCCGCTACAGACGGGCAAGAAACCAGACAGAATGGACGTCCCGCCCCGGGTTTAGCGTTGGGTGGAAACGCGGATCTGTCTGCACATTGATGATCACACACTATTTCTGGAGACAACCTGGTGATATCGAACGCCTCCGATAGAGGCAGCTCAATCAGCCTCTAATTGCAGTGGTATGGACATGTAAGAAGAATGGAGAAAACAAAAATAGCAAAACTTGTGCTGGGATGGGCTTCTGAAGGTAGAAGAGGACGGCGACACATGACTACCTGACACCTAAATGTGCAACTAGTAATGAGAGGCCTTGGTGCAAAAGGTGATGATATGCAAGATGAGAATACTTGGAGGAACATTTTGAAGAGAGAATATTGAATATTTGTTTGCTCTTGTGTGATAAACATTCTGACGTATTGTTACAATGGAGGAAAAAAGCCTCTGTTTTGAAGTAATCTCATTTAATAATAATAACTGTGGCGCCTTTTCTTCCGGGTCATCTGCTATCTACATGTCAGCCAGAAAAATATCTTCTCACATAGCGAACTACTTCTGACACCACCCCTTAAGCATGGCGTATGAATTATTCAAGCTGGCCGGTGTGGCCGAGCGGTTCTAGGTTCTAGGCGCTTCAGTCTGGAACAGGGCGACCGCTACGGTCGCAGGTTCGAATCCTGCCTCTGGCATGGATGTGTGTGATGTCCTTAGGTTAGTTAGGTTTAAGTAGTTCTAAGTTCTAGGGGACTGATGACCTCAGATGTTAAGTCCCATAGTGCTCAGAGCCATTTGAACCTTTTTTGTTCAAGCTGTCTATCCGATGAAGCAGCTACCCGCCACAGTTTGGTAGCTCTATCAGCTACTGCTTGAAAAAAATATTGGAAGTTATGAATTTCCATACTACTTAAAATAATCTGTGAAATGGAATTTGTGCTTAGTTATAACAAGGCATGTCGCAACAGGATAGATTAACTTGGAGAGCTGCATCAAACCAGTCTTCAGACTACAAAACAACAACAATGAAAGCAACAGTTCTTTATCTAAAAATATTCAGTTAAAGCTTCCCGACCGTCTGCGCAATTTTAATGCCAATGGTTTGGTATACGATGAATAGCACGTTGTAGATTGAACTAGTTTTTCATTTACAAGTATCGGAGCTAGCTGTACTGATGTGAAAAAAATAATGCAAGACCAAAAAGTAATTGATGCTGAGTAATGAATTTTCGGAAATACATTTGTCTAGGGAATTTTGCAAGATCAGAGATTACTGTAAGCGCGAGATGATCCATCGCAAATGTGAAATGTTAGTACATTAATAACCGATGTAACCGCCAGAGAGGAAACGTGCATGCTTTGTGTTGTACAGTTGCCAGACGTCAGCTTATGGGATGGAGTTCCACGCTTGTTGCTCTTGGTTGGAGTTCTCGTCCGATGATCTCCAGATGTGCTCGACTGGAGACAGATCTGGTGATCGAGAAGGCCAAAGCAATATGTCGACATTCTGTAGGGCTTGTTGGGTTACAAGAGCGTTATATGGGCGGTCGTTATCCAGTTGGAAAATATCCCATGGAATTCTGTTCATGAATGGCAGCAGAAGAGGTCGAATCACCAGATTTACGTACGAATTTGCAGTCAGGGTGCTAGGCAAAAACACGAGAGCGCTCCTGCTGTCATTCGAAGTCGCACCCGGACCGTAACTCCAGGTGTAGGTACGGTGCGTCTAGCACGCAGACAAGCTGGTTGCAAGCCGTCTACTGGCCTCTTCAAAACAACACACAGACGTCACTGGCTCCGAGGCAGGACCAGCTTTCATCAGAAAACACAACAGATCTCCATCCTGCCCTCTAATGATGTTCTCACCTAAGTCGCAAATGGCGGTGGTTTGGGGTCAGTGGAATGCACGTTACGGGATATCCGCCTCGTGGCTCTTCTTGAAGTAACAGTTCGTTGAGCCACTGCTGCAGGTGAAGTACGATGCGTCAGAACCACACGCCAAACACGATTACCTTCTCCGTCGGTAGTGCCACGTGGCGGTCCGGATCCCGGTCTTCTTGCAACCGTGCATTCCTCTGACAAACGCTGCCAGCGATCATGTATAGTGGCTATAATACTGCCAAGTCTCCCTGAAATATCGCAGCCACTCTCTGAGGTGTGGGGTTGATCTGTTATTCTGCGCAACGGATTAATCTGAGATGTACCCTTTACCCTGTGGCTCCTGCAAGATGCAATTTCCACCCCCACACTACTACAGAAGTCAGACACACGCTCCTAACGTTCTAAAGAGAAATGCCTGAAAAACTTTCAGCAATAAATATCTTCTGGAGTCGTCCGCTGTAAGGAAATGACACAAAAATTCACAAAATTTCTTACGTAACTAGTGGGATACTTGGGTACTGGAGTAGTGGTAGTTAGTGTAAGAAAAACATGAAACTAACGAAAGTTATTATTTATTTTGCAAACATTCTGAAAAATCACAATGGCACTTTTAGTTATGAATTGAACAAGCTATATCCTGGTTCTTTTCGGAATGTGAAGTTACCTGTCAAAGATAGGATTCGCTAATGAAATTTCTATACAAAGTTTAAGATGGTTGTTGACTTGGCAGAATGGCTGAGAGGCACGCCTACTCAACTTGAATAATTATCCTTTAGAATGTTGATAGGTACGGTCGAGGCTGTCGTGTGTGAAATGCAGTGAAGTATACTGTTGTGGAGGAAATATGGGGCTCACAATAGCTGTAGCGCACAATACCGTAAGCTGCGATGACTGCTGTCTGCGCCGCTCGCTGCTGACAAATAAGATAACTCTCGTTCTATCTGGATTGGCCTTCGCCAATCAAACTCTCCCTATGCCTCGATGAAGTCAAACTATTGGCGTGGTACACCGGTCAGATAACCAGTCCACCACGATGCCACTCAAAATTCGCTCGCAGGTGTTTAACTATAACTCTGTCCGTTCACACCGCACAATAAGTGTGTCGGCCAACACAGTGAACAACGCTTAATCGCAAGGACTCAATATAGAGTAGCACTTCGATTCGCTCTCGACAGAGGTGCTCTCCCAGTGAAGTACTGAGGAGAGACTTGTTCCTCGCTCCGAGAGCGACAACGGAACTGCGCCTCTCCACGCCAGACGTGAAGGGGTATATCTTTCGCTCTCTTCCATTATTCCTTCAGCTCAAGGCGTCAGAAATATCGTCTGCCAATCAGCATTGCTCTTCTAAAACGGGAGAATGACGTTTCGTTTAACGCGACCAATCCGGAAACCTGTAGCATTGGCGTTTGGCGTTTGCTGTCTCCATGTGAAAATCTCTGAAACTGCATGCTATGTGTAAAGAACGCGTAGGCTGGCCACTCCCACACAATGTAGCGGAATTCGCTTTTAAGCCGAACACGGGGTCGTTCCCCCCTTTCACTCGGGCCCACGCTGTCCGCTACACGGGCGGTCACCGGCCTACATAGGCTGGGTCGTCCTCTGAAGGGACCGGCGTCCCGTTGTGCAGTTTCTCTCCCGAACTAAAAGCTTCTGTGACCGTCGGGTCTGGAATGTATGTGTGTACGCCAGCCTCGAGTATTTCAACCACAGTGCGCTTACTTGTTAATTGCATATCGTTTACATGAATTCATATAACATTGACTTTATCTTATCGGGTTTGGGTTCGAATGAAGCGTCTTGATGTGCGGAATATGATTGTGAGGGCGGAATATGTAAGCAGTGAAGGTCAGGAGACCACGACGTCTTACAACTCTTAAGCGAAATTTGAATAGACAAAATCTTCCAGATGTAGAAACACGCTTCCACCTTCTGTTAATGTGACGCAGCTCATTTTTGGTGTTGCGATTTTTTTCCCGACAGTGTACTGGAGGCCGGCGGAAGCCGTGGCGGCCGTGAACTTGGCGGCGTGCGACCACCAGGCGCCGGTCCCCGGCCACTGGCGCTATGTAGGCCGGGTCGTTGCGTAAGCCGCCTCTAGCACTCTCTCCGCATTGGCCGCGCCTCTGCTGCTGCTGCTGCTGCCAGCTGGTGCTCCGGGCCCGCTCTACAACACCGCACACCGGCAGTGTAACAATCCTAAACAGCGCTGCTCACCGGAATATGGATAACCAGGTTTCAGATTTACATCTGGAATCTGCACGCGACCGTGCTGTATGGCTGAGCCAGTTGGCGATGAAGTGGGGCACTGGAGTCCCATTCGGGACGGCGGTGGTTCAGATTCCCGTCCCGTCGTTCAGATTTAGGTTATCCGTGAATCCTCTGAACCCTGTGAGGTTGCCGGGCAGGATCTTCTGCTGATCATTTGTTCACGATACGGTCAGTACTAGAAGAATGTAAAGAGTTTTAAATTGATACATATCACCTCGTTACAGACTTAAGATCAGCCTGCGACAGCATTGGCCCAAGGGAGCTGTATACAGCAATGGAAGATTTTAATTCCTAATAAACTGATCGCCGTAGTGAAAGTGCTATGGGAAACGCCTGGAGCCAGATTCAATCTCCGAGGTAGCGATGAAGTGGGGATTTTCTTGTACGACTATTTCTTGAGTGTACCGTCAATGTCAGGAATCTGGTAAGACATCAAATCTCAGACATCGCTGTGGCCGGAAAAAGAGAACGGGACCAACGACGACTGAAGAGAATCGTTCAGTGTGACAGAAGTGCAACCCTTTTGCAGATTCCTGCTCATTTCAATGCTAGGCCATTAACAACTGTCAGCGTGTGAACCATTCAATGAAACATCATCGATATGGGATTTCGGAGCCGAAGGCCTGTTCGTGTACTCTTGATGACTGCACGACACAAAGTTTTACGTCTTGCCTGGGCCCGACACCACTGACATTGGACTGTTGATGACTGGAAACGTGTTGCCTGGTCGGACGAGTCTCGTTTCAAATTGTATCGAGCGGATGGACGTGTACTGGTATTGAGACAACCTCAAGCATCCATAGAGCCTGCCTGTCAGCAGGGGACTGTTCAAGCTGGTGGAGGATCTGCAAAGGTGTGGGGCATGTGCAGTTGGAGTGATACGGCACCTGTGATACGTCTAGATACGACTCTGACAGGTGACACGTGCGTAAGCATCCTGTCTGATTACCTGCATCCATTAATGTTCGTTGTGAATTCCTACGGACTTGGGCAATTCCAACAGGACAATGCCACACTCCACACATCCAGAATTGCTACAGAGTGGCTCTGGAACACTCTTCTCAGTTTAAACATTTACGCTGGTCACCAAACTCCCCAAACATGAACATTATTGAGAATGTCTGGGATGCCTTACAAAGTGCTGTTCAGAAGAGATCTCAACCTTCTCGTACTCTTACGAATTTACGGACGTTCCTGCTGGGATTCACGGCGTCAGTTCCCTCCAGCACTACTTCAGACATTAGTCGAGTCTATGCCACATCGTGTTGCGACACTTCTTCGTGCTCGCGGGGGTCCTACACGATATTAGGCAGGTGTACCAGTTTCTTTTGCTCTTCAGTGTATTATCAAGTGTCTTGATGACAAATATTAGAGAGACAAGAAGATTCATTATCCTGCCTTTTGATTAATATCACTTTCGGAAACGTGCTAAGAGGTCTGGCATTAACACTAGGCGGACTACAGTAGACAAATCAGTTCAAGTGCTAACAAATTATGCAGATGATAGTGATATAACTGCAAGAACGCCAGAAACAATTAAGGAAGCCTTTAAATTTCTTCAAAGAGATGCTAGCAAGACGAACGTGCAGATATTGAAGGGAAAATTAAGTACGTGTATGTAACTCAGAAATATTGTGCTAATGAACTCCCATCCAATGAAATTGATTCATATAAGTGTGAAGATGTCCGTAATTTAATTTACCTTTGATCAAAAATTAACCTATATATATTAATAATAATGTCATTTCTGAAACCTAAAAACTAATATTTTCCCCCACAAGTGTTATCGCGGCTTCAGTAAATGTTTGAAACGTAATCTACTGTTCAGGGAAGCAGAAGTTTTAGAGAGGCTGGTTCTGAAATACGGCACTGAAACCTGGACACTAAAGAAATTCGATGAAAAGCGGCTTGGGATATTTTAGAGAAATACCGTGAGACAAATTATTTGGCCAGTGTAAGAAAATAGTGTCTTGAGGAGGAGATTTAGCTGTGAATTTTACAATCTATACAGCTACCCAGACGTTGACAGCTGCATTAAGATGGAAAGGGCTGAAACGGGCAGGACATGTTGCAAGAAATAATAACAGAATTGTATGGTGTTGCTGGAGGAACCAGGAGGTTTGAAAGACAAAAGCGAAGGTGAGAGGAGTGTGCAAAGACACAAGGAAAACTGAAATACTGCATTGGTTGAGTTCGGCACTAAACAGAGAAGAATGGAACAATATTCTACAGAAGTCAAAGGCTCACAAAGGCTGTTATGCCATCCTGTGGTGGTGGTGGTGGTGATGGTGCTGCTGCTGATGATGATGACGATGACGATAACGATGACGACGACGACGACGACTATTGTACGAAATATAAAAAGGAAGATTAGGGTTAAAGTTCGCGTCGCCGAAGAGACCGTGAGAGACGGAGCACTTGGTTGGTTGGTTTGTGGGAAGGGTCCGGACAGTGGGTCATCACTCCCATCGGATTAGGGAAGGATGGGGAAGGAAATCGGCCGTGCCCTTTAAAAGGAACGATCCTGGCATTTGCCTGAAGCGATTTAGGGAAATCACGGAAAACCTAAATCAGGATGGCCGGACGCGGGTTGGAACCGTCGTCCTCCTGAATAGGAGTCCAGTGTGCTAACCAGTGCGCCACCTCGCTTTGTCGGAGCACCTGCTCAGATTGGGTAATTAAGGGTAAAAGAAATCGGCCACGCCCTTTCAAGAGAATCATCTCGGTATTTATCTTACCCAAACCTACGGAAAATCCTAATCTGGATGGCCGGACGAGAGTCTGAACCGTCACGAGATATAAGCTGGAGGAAGTGCGAAATAGATTTCTGATGTGACTTGTGTTGGAAGATGGGCTGTCGGAATTCGATGAGTAAATATGCTCGTGATGCACTACTCGTTGCTGTGCACTCTCCCATCCAAGTTAGCAGCGCCCTCACGCAGACTAAACAAAACCTGAGAAAAAGCGCATCTGGATCGCGTCTGAATCACAGCTGAAGTGCGACGGGATCATCCAGTCCCTTCCAACATAGACTTTTCCGTGTGTACACAGTATGCGTGCATTTCCGACATCCCGCGCGGGTCTCTTATGTCGTTTAGCAAAAGGAGACATTCTTTAATGATATTGGTCGCTTTGTAAATAGTCTTTACGCATGTTTGCGTAATATATGACCTAATGTGTCCTTCACTCTGGAAATGTCGTACTCGACGTTTCTTCTTTCGACATGTCACTTCGGCGAAAGGTTTCGTGACACTTATTACGCAAGTGGTGGAGTACCCATTGCTCCTCAGCACGCATTACAGTTGTTCCATCCCACTTCCATGGCGCTGCGGCTCTCACATTCGTCTTGCGTACGTTACGACCGCGTTAATCATTCGCCTTTTCTGTCTCGGGTGATGATTTCATAGTGTATGCAATTCAGATGTGTTAGGAAGTCAGCGAGCTGTTCTTCACCATGGCTACACGCGATGGTATCATCGACGTACCTGTACCACATCTTAGGTTTACAAAGTGACAAGTCCAGGCCTGTCTTTGGAAATGCTCCATGAAGAGACTGGCAACCATTGGAATAAATGGACTACGCAGGCGACGCCTTTGAGCTATTCGTAGAAACCACCATTCCACATGACGTAGCTGGTTTTAAGACATGCATGAAAGAGCTTGGCTGTATCATACGGGAAAATGAACAGATATGCTCCAGCGACTGATTGAGTGGCACTTGGGTGAACAAAGAAACATCAGAGATGAGCTGTATGTCGTTTTGTCCAACTGTTAGTTCTTCAGCTTCAGAATTAAATGTCCCGAATCCCTTAAGAATGTTTCGGTCTTCCCCACGCGCGGCTGAAGTACAGAGGCTAACTGTTCGTCAGTTTATACGTCGGTGGGCAGGAGCGTTTATGATCGGTCATTTTAGCTTTGTTACAGTGTACACGTCAACTTCGTAGCCATTCGTGGCTGCCTAAACACGAAAACATCGAAAATGCTAAGGCAACTTTCACGCCTACGAAGCTAACGAGTTGCAGTGTAACACAACTGAAAAGATATGTAGACGGTAGATAATTGCCGAAACAGGTAATCGCCTATGGTGAAACTAATGTACACTGTTGTAGATGATTATTTATCTGTATTTCCGAAACGCTCCTTTTGGTTACGCAAAGTTGCGTGCAATACCTAGGTTTCTTTTGGTTTTTATTTTCAATGTGTGCGAGCGAGCAGGTTGTCAGTAGGCGTAGCGACAATATGGAAGCAATTTGTGTCCACCGTTGGCGCCTACTGCTGTGTGAGTAGGAAAAACGATCCTGTAATTGAAGGTAGACTTAACAATCCTGTGATGATCGAATACGGTATCTGTGATGTTCTTGACACAATCACCCCCGTTAAAGATGTAGCCGTAACATAGCAAAGTGACATGAAATGGAGCACCCATTCTTGAGTAATGCTCGAGTGTTTGGGATCCATGCCATGTCGGATTAAAGGAAGGCATCGAAGCAAGTCGGAGGCTGTTGCCAGATTTGCTACCGGTAGGCACGATTAACACACGAAGATTACGAAGATGCTCCGTGAACTCAAATGGGAATCGGTGGAGGGAAGAAGACGTTCTTTTCACGAAACACGAGAGACCAGGGTTTGCGGCAGATCGCAGAACGATCTTACTGCCATTAACATATGTCTCACGCAAGGGACAGCGAAGAAAGAGAAATGATGACTCATACAGAATCGTATAGACAGTCGTACACTATCGCTCCACTTACGAATCGAACAAAAAATTTAATGAGGGGCAGTGGTGAAAGGTACTCTCCGCCATGCACTGTGTGGTGAATTTTAGAGCATGTATGTAGGTGTAGAAGTGCCTTGCGGCCATGTAAGATCCAGACTCGTGCGTGCGAGATCTCTCTCCCTCTAGGTGTTGGTGGGCGGCTTCCTGGAACGCACCTGCCGGACTCCCATTGTGTGCGGCTATGCTAATGTCAGGTGAAAGCGACAGTTACACTAGGCGGAGTACCACGGATATGCTGTTCTGTGGCCAGGCGCGCTAGCTGTTTTGCGGTCGAGACGCGGTATGCCACCTCTGGATGTAATATACCCGCGCTCGCAAATTACAAGTGAGAAAGTGAGTGTGTCGTTGAGATATCGTATGTTTTCAAAGAGGGAGGGATACTTACTGAAGTAACAGCCGTAAAATATAACTGCCAAGAGGATGAAGAGGAAAAGGTGTACTCGTATGTGAGCAGCCAGCTCTTACTTGATGCCTACATGCTCTAAATAAAACTCTACCATCTGGTGAGCAAGATCTATGAGACAGGCGAAATACCCTCAGACTTCAAGAAGAATATAATAATTCCAATCCCAAAGAAAGCAGGGGTTGACAGATGTGAAAACTACCGAACTATCACTTTAATAAGCCACGGCTGCAAAATACTAACACAAATTCTTTACAGACGAATGGAAAAACTGGTAGAAGCCGACCCCGGGGAAGATCAGTTTGGATTCCGTAGAAATGTTGGAACACGTGAGGCAATACTGACCCTACTACTTATCTTAGAAAATAGATTAAGCAAAGCCAAACCCACGTTTCTAGCATTTGTAGACTTAGAGAAAGCTTTTGACAGTGTTGACGGGAATACTCTCTTTCAAATTCTGAAGGTGGCATGGGTAAAATACAGGGAGCGAAAGTCTATTTACAATTTGTACAGAAACCAGATGGCAGTTATAAGAGTCGAGGGGCATGAAAGGGAAGCAGTGTTTGGGAAGGGAGTGAGACAGGGTTGTAGCCTCTCCCCGATGTTATTCAATCTGTATATTGAGCAAGCAGTAAAGGAAACAAAAGAAAACTTTGGAGTAGGAATTAAAATCCATGGAGAAGAAATTAAAACTTTGAGTTTCGCCGATGGCATTGTAGTTCTGTCAGAGACAGCAAAGGACCTGGAAGAGCAGCTGAACGGAATGGACAGTGTCTTGAATGGAGGATATAAGATGAACATCAACAAAAGCAAAACGAGGATAATGGAATGTAGTCGAACTAAATCGGGTGATGCTGACGGTATTAGATTAGGAAATGAGAGGCTTAAAGTAGTAAATGAGTTTTGCTATTTGGGGAGCAAAATAACTGATGATGGTCGAAGTAGAGAGGATATAAAATGTAGACTGGCAATGGCAAGGAAGGCGTTTATGAAGAAGAGAAATTTGTTAACATCGAGAATAGATTTAGGTGTCAGGAAGTCTTTTCTGAATGTATTTGTATGGAGTGTAGCCATGTATGAAAGTGAAACGTGGACAGTAAATAGTTTAGACAAAAAGAGAATAGAAGCTTTCGAAATGTGGTGCTACAGAAGGATGCTCAAGATTAGATGGATAGATCACATAACTAATGAGGAGGTATTGAATAGAATTGGGGAGAAGAGAAATTTGTGGCACAACGTGACTAGAAGAAGGGATCGGTTGGTAGGACATATTCTGAGGCATCAAGGGATCACCAATTTGGTACTGGAGGGCAGCGCGGTGGGTAAAAATCGTAGAGGGAGACCAAGAGATGAATACACTAAGCAGATTCAAAAGGATGTAGGTTGCAGCAGGTACTGGGAGATGAAGAAGCTTGCACAGGATAGAGTAGCATGGAGAGCTGCATCAAACCAGTCTCTGGACTGAAGACCACAACAACAACAACATCTAACAAATCTCGCTACAGCTTCAGGTTGAAGAAACACTACCTTAGTCATGCGAAACTTTTAGATATGACCTTAAGTTGTAGGTGTACTAGATCAACCTGATTTCGAAATCCACATCGTCAAAGCAACGCCCTTTCATTTATGTTTATGTGGTGTCTGTTCTTTTGGAATTTGGGTCATATTGGAAGCGTTCTCCGATGGCCAAAGCGGCTAAGGCAACCGTTCGCGTTAAACGGGAGATTCGGGTTCGAGTAGCGGTCCTGCAAAAATTTTCACCTGTTATCATCGATGCATTTCGATGCCCAAATGCGTCATTGATTATGTCTGAATAACGTTTTTGTTTATTACATACTCTCCATTTCTTTTGTGAAACGTACTTGACTTCGTCGAATCCTTCATTCATTTCAATCCAGTTGGCGTTACATCTCGTTGCCTTTCAAATGTCTTGGTGTTTCGTACTATCAGTAACATCTAAGCGATAAAACAGGTCATCGTACGTTTGTATCCAGGTCGCGATATTGCTTCGGATTTCAGTGATGTACAAAACACCAAAAATGTCATTGTGTGCCACGAAGTCCGATGAAAGTTAGAACGACTAAATCCTATAAAATAATGGTAGTTCCAACATTGTTTTACCGAGAGAGGTGGCGCAGTGGTTAACACACTGGACTCGCATTCGGGAGGACGACGGTTGAATCCCGCGTCCGGCCATCTTGATTTACGTTTTCCGTGATTTCCCTAAATCGCTCCAGGCAAATGCCGGGATGGTTCCTTTGAAGGGGCACGGCCGACTTCCTTCCCTAATCGGAGGATACCGATGACCTCGATGTTTGGTCTCTTCCCCCAAACAACCCAACCCATCCAACATTGTTTTATGGAGATAATTTTGGGGCATTGACAAAGCAGTAGTTCAGAGCAGTAGAGTGTACGGAGTAGAAAAATAAGCGACGGTTTTAGAAAAATATGGAAGTCTGAACTAAGAAATGATCGAATGTAAGAATAAATAGAAATATCCAGCGGGCAAAATACCAGGCACACTGCTAAAGTACGACCAAAAGTAAAGTAAGGGTTCATGTACAAAGGAAATATGGGGGCATATATCAGAAACGATTTAATTCGAGCTTCTAATGAAGCTAATGCGACGATTTTAATCTCACACAGTTCAGTAGATCTTAGTAATTGATATAGCTATTCAAAATGTTGTTCCTGAAGTAACGTATCATTCGTTTGAAATAAACTAGAACCTCAGTGACGTTAATCTGACTTTGGAGGGTTCGATAATACACGTCGAACGTTTGCACCCGTGACTTTGGAGTAAATGAGTAATTTTTCCCACAGCTGTGTTCGAGATAAACTGTTCAAGTCTCCCTACCACATCGTGGTCGCACATGTGTTAGACTACCACACCAAACGTATGGAGTTGGTCCTAGGATATCAAAGGTAACTAATGCTTTTGTAGCCTGTAACTCCTAGAATAGCGAAAACAGAGAAGTTCCATCGTTTCAGATCCCACCTCGAAATGTAGATTTCTCTAAAACTGGTCATAAGACATGATTATAACGTCGGAGGAAGACTACACCTTTTCCAGGAGAATATTTTCCATAAAAACTCAGTCTTGTTGTAACGTTTCAGATCTATAAGCATTTTACTTTTCATCCTACATGTATAAAACGGCTCTTTCAGAGTCTGCGGTGTGTAAACTCACGAACGACAATTTTCCTGTTCTTAATCGCAATTCGTAATCTTCTGTATTTGACATCGCCGTAGACAAGAAGTCTTTGAGAGGATATGAGACCATGGTGGCACTAATGATTATGCGCTTGTTGGAGTCGCCAAAAATGTTTCTTTATTTTTAACCTGTCACGGCGTGTTTTGCGTTACCCCATCATCAGATCTTTATATCGATACACGGTTATTTTGAAACTTGTGATCACTCTAATGTTACTTAAAATCCGTCTTGATTGCAAATTTTTTATTCATATGACCGGTTTCGGTTCATTCAGAACCATCTTCAGATCTGATATTTCAGTTAGAGGAGTAACCCGTCCAAATCCAGTAACTTTCACATGCAGCGTCACATGTGACGCAGCATGTGAAAGTTGCTGGATTTGGACGGGTTACTCCTGTAACTGAAATATCAGATATATTTTAAACTCTTAAATTATTTGTTATTTTAATCTGAACTGATTTACAAACATCAGTGGCAGAAGAGCTGAAACTTGGCCAATTACTGCCCCTCTCCCCCCCCCCTCCACTATTAATTTGGGGAAAGTAAATAACTTCCGAATGAGAAAAAAAATAGAAAATGAGTGTGCGCCGTTTCGAAATTTCTTGGCAGATTAAAAGTACTTGCCGAACTGAATCTCGAACCCACCTTCTTAACTTTTGCTCCTACCGACTGAGGTATCCAGGCACGGTTCACCACCTACTCTCTGATGTTTGCTTCTGCCGATAGGCTGTGGATAAACCATTTATTCGCAGCATACTTTCCACAAGAATGCTTGTCCAGCAAAGGCTGGAGAAGTGTTACCGTAAATCTTTGAAAGGTGGAGGAGTGAAACCTTGAGATCAGGTCGTTAGTCGTGCCTGGATTGCTCAGTCAGTAAGAGTACTGACCGCAAAAGAGTAGATTCCGAGTTCGGTTCCCAGTCCGGAAGTTAGGACTTCAGTGGAGCTGCGGCTCAAGCCAGGGAATCCCCGTGCAGGCAAAGTTAGGAGCGCAGGCGGACGCTGTCGTTACAGAGGGACGGCAGCAGGCAGTGTGTTCCCCGCGGCACAGGACCGCCGTGCGCTGCAGACAGCGCGATGCCGCGCCGGTAACGTATGGCCGGCGGCGGACCATTGTATTTAAATGGACGCCCGCCGCGCACAGACAGGTTGTCGCTATGAAGGCCTCTGCTGTCCTGCGCGCTTTGTCACCGAAGACTGGAAGGCCGCCTCAAGGTGCGCTACGACGGACGCGTCAGTACACGAAAGGAGGCGCTCTGCGGTGAAATGGGTTGTGGGGGAGTTTCACTGTATGTCTATAACCCAATAAATCCAAACACTAATTGTGATGTGAAGCCTAATTGTCTACTAGGGATACACGTAAACTACTGGCCATTAAAATTGCTACACCAAGAAGAAATGCAGTTGATAAACGAGTATTCATTGGACAAATATATTATACTAGAACTGACATGTGATTACATTTTCACGCAATTTGGGTGCATAGATCCTGAGAAATCAGTACCCAGAACAACCTCCTCTGGCCGTAATAACGGCCTTGATACGCTTGGGCATTGAGTCAAATACAGCTTGGATGGCGTGTACAGGTACAGCTGCCCATGCAGCTTCAACACGATACCACAATTCATCAAGAGTAGTGACTGGCGTATTGTGACGAGCCAGTTGCTCGGCCACCATTAACCAGACGTTTTCAGTTGGTGAGACATCTGGAGAACGTGCTGACCAGGACATCAGTCGAACATTTTCTGTATCCAGAAAGGCCCGTACAGGATCTACAACATGCGTTCGTGCATTATCCTGCACAGGAGTCGAATGAAGGGTAGAGCCACGGGTCGTAACACATCTGAAATGTAACGTCCACTGTTCAATGTGCCATCAATGCGAACAAGAGGTGACCGAGACGTGTAACCAATGGCACGCCATACCATCACGCCGGGTGATACGCCAGTATGCCGATAACGAATACACGCTTCCAATGTGCGTTCACCGCGATGTCGCCAAACACGGATGCAACCTTCATGATGCTGTAAACAGAACCTGGATTCATCCGAAAAAATGACGTTTTGCCATTCGTGCACCCAGGTTCGTCGTTGAGTACACCATCGCAGACGCTCCTGTCTGTGATGCAGTGTCAAGGGTAACCGCAGTCATGGTCTCCGACTGATAGTCCTTGCTGCTACAAACGTCGTCGAACTGTTCGTACAAATGGTTGTTGCCTTTCAAACGTTCCCATCTGTTGACTCAGGGATCGAGACGTGGCTGCACGATCCGTTAAAGCCGTGCGGATAAGATGCCTGTCATCTCGACTGCTAGTGATACGAGGCCGTTGGGATCCAGCACGGCGTTCCGTATTACCCTCCTGAACCCACCGATTCCATATTCTGGTAACAGTCATTGGATCTCGACCGACGAGAGCAGCAATGTCGCGATACGATAAACCACAATCGCGATAGGCTACAATCCGACCTTTGTCGAAGTCGGAAACGTGATGGTACGCATTTCTCCTCCTTACACGAGGCATCACAACAACGTTTCACCGGGCAACGCCGGTCAACTGCTGTTTGTGTATGAGAAATCGGTTGGAAACTTTCCTCATGTAGGTGTCGTCACCGGCGCCAACCTTGTGTGAAAGCTGCTCTAAAATGCTAATCGTTTGCACATCACAGCATCTTCTTCCTGCCGGTTAAATTTCGCGTCTGTGGCACGTCATCTTCGTGGTGTAGCAATTTTAATGGCCAGTAGTGTAGTTTGTCTTTCACTGTATGTCTATAACGCAATGAATCCAGACACTAATTGTCAAGTGAAGCCTAATTGTCTACTAGGGGTACACTTACTTTTGAAATTGTAACCACGGATAAACAAAGTTACGTAATTTATTTGTTTGTTTGCAGGAACACGTCTAGAGTCCTGGTACACCATCAGATCCCCACGCCAAAGTTCTGCAGCGCCCCGCTACAGGAGCTAAAACAATAGGCCAACCAATTACTTTACCAATGAGGGGGGCGTTTCTGTACTGGCACTTCTAACAGCATGCTGCAGTACTGTGGCGCGGAATTTCACTCTGTGACGGACTGTAGGCGTGTACTAGCAAACAAGCGAAATAATTAACGTTGCTTAATTTTTCGGGGTTGCTATTAAAGAAATGCAGACATTTACCTCCAAACAAGCAATAAAAGAATTTTTTCCGAGGTTAATTGAAAACTCCGTATAACCCCTCGCACACACACAATGGTTCCCACAAACACGGGCCAAAATTTACTAAGTTTACAGTTTATGTTGTTCATTCGCTTCCACAGGCTGCTAGTATATCAGCACAGTCTGCAGTGATGAGACGAACTTAAACATCGCAGGTGAGCCAGGTGTATTGGATTGTGTCGCAATTGGACACATAGCATGAAACTGTCTTAAACATTCAATATCGTGAATGTACATTATTGGGGGTGACTTGAATTAGCGTGGTGCTCAATGAACGAAGGAGTCGTTCAAAGAAAGAAACACAAAGTGGTCAGACGTATTCTAAGTATCCAAGACTGGTTGGTTTGTTAATGGAGGAAACAGATGAGTGGTGGTTAATTTCTTCCATTACAGTCTTTCATGTGCAAAGAATAATCCTGAGAATAACGAATGGTTCAAATGGCTCTGAACACCATGGGACTCAACTGCAGTGCTCATCAGTCCCGTAGAACTTAGAACTACTTAAACCTAACTAACCTAAGGACATCACACACATCCATACCCGAGGCAGGATTCGAACCTGCGACCGTAGCGGTCGCGCGGTTCCAGACTGTAGCGCCTAGAACCACTCGGCCACCCCGGCCGGCTGAGAATAACACTTTTGCACATTACTTCCTATGGGACTTGCAAGCACTTTTTTGGTTGGGCAGAAAGAATTCAGTACAAGTTTTTCATGATAACGGCGCCACCTACACAGTAAGACACTGAATCAATATCTTGAACACTTCATCGGCAGAAGACACAGTCGAGGATGCCCAGCCGTTTTAACGTTTCTATCTTTCTCTACGTTTTTCCCTTGTAGGAGCTCCAAAATAAAGTACGAGCATAAACTTCGGTGGCCGTTGCCTTCAATAAAACGTTTCCAGGTACGTAACCACATCGTTCCATTGTTTATAAAACCAGTCTTTTGGCCACAGTACCAAGTGCTTCGTGGTTATTTACAGGTTTATTAGTAGATACCTCTGGTTTTCAGAAGATGACTGCACGAAAACTACAAGACATACAGAGAACAGACACATATGAGTGGATAAGGCGTCTCTCCGGTTAATAACTCACAGGATGATGCAAAACTTTTTTGATGTGTGTGTGTGTGTGTGTGTTTGTCGGCTTACCTGTTTCCAGGCGCGAACGAATTCGATGCAACAATACATGGCTTACACTCTGCTACCGTGCTCAGCAACTACGCAACGGCAGGTATAACGTATCGAAACCTGGAGACACATTCTGACCAATAATACGAGTAATTTTTCTGTATGTCTTGCAGTTTTCATGCAGTTGTCTTATGAAAACTCTAAGGTACTAATGGATAACCCTCCACGTACTACAGCCTGACGACGCCCACTTGCAGGTGGGCAAACTATTGGTTTTATAAAGAACTTGACGATACATTCAAAAACCGGGAAACTTTTTATTGAAGATAAATTCTTTTTCAATATACTGTATCAAATCATGCTGTCCTATCTGCTGTGCAGTAACAGCGAATGTTTTTCTTAAGTTACACATGTAACATTAAACATCTTACCATCTCATCATTGGTTGAAACAATCATATGTTACATATGCACGCCAGGAATATAATCCCCGATTTAAAAAAAATCAATCTGGTAATGAAAGACGATGACGATGATGATGATGATGATGCTGCTGCTGCTGCTGATGATGATGATGATGATGTGGAGTGACGATCGAAGCGCGCAGCGGGCCAAATATAAAAAAGTTATTTCAAAAGAAATTTATGTAGTTTGTGCAGTGCATAATTAGATTCAGGCTAACTAAAACAATCCGTTATGAGCTAAGTATTTTCTTTCCTTGTAATATTTTTTTGAGAACTGATTTAGTTATCTTCATCAAGCACATTTTCTTTCTTTTCCTTTTTTTCCAAATACAAAATTTAGTGGTTGGATATCATTTAAATCTGGTGATTATGATTGTCAGTAAGTGTTAATGGTCTCTCTTATTTTTCATACCAAACCTCTATATTTCTAGACGTGTCTATGGAGCCATCTCATCTTCTGAGGGAAGCCGCTGAATGAGTGTAGTAAAGTAAAACGGTTACGTAGACCTTTCTGGTTGCCTTTCATTTTTTCCCCCCTTTTTTCCGCTGTGATATTCACATCCACTGAAAACTACGACATGGCCATGAAATCCATTACAGTACCATATACAGAATTGACTGTTGGAAGAACATTTAATTTTACAGGAAGCGTCAAGAAAAATGACCATAGATGATGCAAATTTAATATTACATTTATAATGTTTCATCTGTATTGAACCTAGATACAGTTTCTGAGTTTTCTTGTTTTAGCACACACTCTGTTTCCTTTGTTTCAGGTAAATGGCGAGATGAGCTGTTGTGTTTGCTTGAGTCTACAATATTTCCCGCGGAACGCTCAGTCGTAAGTACTGCTAATGGTCAGCTATTTCGCGGCACTGCTGTACTAAACAACCTCGTGTACACTACACATTAGGCGTTACTTGCAAACAAAGTGCTAACTGTTGGCAGTTGCTGCTGTTTATTAAATAGGATCAGAAAGAGAGGATAAGTAGACGTAACTATAAACAATTACCAGATTTGGAATTGTATCAACTCGCACAGGGATAGTGACGCTAAGAGAAGCTCGTTCTCGTCTTCCAGTTGTGCTTTATGTTTTTATGATCGTTTTTACAATCACTGCACTGTCCTAGATCGCAGTTTCACATTTCCTAGTGATAAATATTGGTTATGAACAGTCATAACCGGATGTGTTAAAACTAAGCACTTCGTTAGATTGGTTACATCTGAAGGGCCTCAGTTTCCGTATTGGCATTTAATCAACGCCTAGTTTGTCAACTGTGAGCAACTGTGTGGAAAAAATTTAATTTACATATTGCCAGCCTTTGACGAACACATCTACGTCAGCTCTAAGCTAATACTGTAAGATTATGATAAATGACCTCAATAGGCTATAGAACGTATTGTGTGAAACTTTATGAAAATTTTGATCACGACAGAGTATTAATCAAGATTA
Organism: Schistocerca nitens; assembly: GCF_023898315.1. Lineage (NCBI taxonomy): Eukaryota > Metazoa > Arthropoda > Insecta > Orthoptera > Acrididae > Schistocerca > Schistocerca nitens. The sequence goes on along the minus strand of NC_064618.1, from coordinate 748,991,612 downwards.
TGGAATTATAACTGTGCTCACGTTTATCATTCTCTCTCTCTTTTCGTCTTGGTTTTGATATTCTGAATTTACTAAGTCACGCTGTTTCGCAAGAGACAAATCTGTCTTGTTATCTTGTTTTGAGTACGATGGGGTGGGCGGGGGGAGGTGAGTTGCCACTGGTCTTCCGACTGGTTTTATGATTTTCTGTCTCGTGCCTTTTCATCTCACTGTAGCACCAAAACACAACTTCGACAATTATTTGTTAGATATATTCCAATTACTGTCTTCACTTCCAATTTATGTCCCCCCCCCCCCTTCGGCTCCCTGAAATACCTTGAGAGAGATTTCCTCACGCCGTTACACGTGTAGTAGGACCTCGGGCGTCTAGCTTGGCGGAGGAGTATTATCACTTAACGTTTTCAGGTTTATCTGCCTGTGTGTCAGGAGCAAAACTTCGCTAATTACAAAGATAACTAAGGTAATAGTAGAGAACCTGAATGATAATATACAAATGATTCACCAAAACATGTTCTGCTATCCAAGGACGTCACTATGGAAGACTTCGTGTACACAGTAGCAAATCGACGTTGTGGCCTTCAGTCTTAAGATCAGTTTGCTTTCCATACTTTTCCTCAGTTCCTTTGCAGCTAGCCGGCCGCTGTGGCCGAGCAATTTTAGGCGCTTCAGTCCGGAACCGCGCGACCGCTACGGTCGCAGGTTCGAATCCTGCCTCGGGCATGGATGTGTGTGATGTCCTTAGGTTAGTTAGGTTTAAGTAGTTCTAAGTAAAGGGGACTGATGACCTCAGATGTTAAGTTCCATAGTGCTCAGAGCCATTAGAGCCATGCTGCTTTATGACAGGATGCATTGCCATGGTGATACAGCCCATCATCGTCTCCGAACTGCTCCTCTACTTTGCACAGTACACAATGGTGTAAAATTTGTTCATATCCTTCCGTTCTCTTAAGGTCAATAAGCCACGAAAAACATCCTTATACCGTAACGCCACCTCCTTCGTATTTCAGTTGGCACTAAAGGTAACGCAGGTAATATTTTCCAGGCATTCGCCAAAAACAAACCCCGTCGTCGGAGTTCCACGGCGTGCCTATTAGCGGACGTTAATGACGGGTGTGTCCACCATTCATCTTCATGACTGCTTGAACTCTGCTAGTGATTTTTTCCTTGAGGCGTCTGAATATCTGTGGAAGAATGGCAGCCCGTTCTTCCTCTAAAGCTGAAGCTATAGAAGGTAGTGATGTTGGACGCTCAGGTCTGGTGCCAAGTCCACGTTCTAACTCAGCCCAAAGGTGTTCCACTGGATTCGGGACTCTGGGCAGCCCAGCATATTTCAGGAATGTTATTATTGACAAATTACTCCCTCACAAATGCTGATTTATCACTGGGTGACTGTCATGATGATAATGACTATCATGATGATACAACCAACCATCGTCCCCGCATTGTTCTTCTGCTATACGCAGTACACAATGCTGAAATATGTGTTCTATCCCCGGACACTTAGCGTTTTATCAAGCGAAATAAGGGGATCGCACCCTAAACACAACAAACACCACGATACCGTAAAACCAACTTAACTGAATGGTACTGCACACCATGGCATGTATCTTCACCAGGCATTCGGCAAACCGAGACCCTTTCATCGTCCTGCACAGAGTAGAGCCTGATTCATCAATTCAAACCAATCGCTTCAAGTCATCCAGTATCCAGTGGTGTCGCTATTTACACCACCTGAAGCGTCACTTAGCACTGACTAGAAAAATTTGTGGCTTATGAGGAACTGATCGATCATTGTACTCCAGCACTTTTAACTCCCTAAACATAGTCATTGTGCTAGGTGGACTCCTGGCAGCAGTTTAAAACTCACAAAATATTCTTTCCGTTTATTTCAAGCGATTTTTTTGAAGCACCCTCCGCAACATTCGACGGTCCCAGTCCGCCAGTTCGTGAGGCCTGCCTGATCTTGGTTTAGAAGTGGTTCTTCCTCTGCGTTTCCACTTCACAACCAGATTACCACCAATATATTTGGGCAGTTTTAGACGGGTTGAAATGTCCCTGATCGATTTGTTACTCAGGTGACATTCAAAAATGACTAGCCCACATTGGAAGTCAGCGAGGTCTGTACGGGTCTTGTGACACGTAGTGGTCAGTTCCGCATTGCGAAGGGGTGTCCGGATACTTTTGATCAGATAGTGTACGGCGTGACCTGGTGCTCTCGGAGCAGTGTGTCGGAGGCGGCGCGTGCGCTGCGGTAGCGGCCGGTGGCGGACGCGGAAGCTGCCGGCTGCTGGCCGCCGCATGCAAATGCCGCCTCCCGGACCGGACCAGTTGGCCCGCGTGATGTACTGCGCGCTCGACATCGCCCGAACCGTTACGCCGCCGCCGCCGCTGGTGGTTCATTGTGGCGCCCGCTTATCTCAGCCTCCGCGGCACCCCGCTGCTTCTGCAGGCCGCTGCACGCAGGCACGTCTGCGAGACAGCCGCATACCCTCTCCGTTCAGGAAAACAGCATTTAACTCGAGTGCCCTGGGTTGGGTTGTTTTGGGGGAGGAGACCAGACAGCGAGGTCATCGGTCTCACCGGATTAGGAAAGGAAGTCAGCCGTGCCCTTTCCAAGGAACCATCCCGGCATTTGCCTGGAGCGATTCAGGGAAATCACGGAGAACCTAAATCAGGATGGCCGGACACTGGATTGAACCGTCGTAGAGTACCCTGGGACGCGCACCGTAGCGTAAAACGAGACTTCGTCATCAAACAGTGTGTTTCGCGTATATTACGGAAGGGCTGTGTAAGGTGCTGCGTGAGTACCAGCGCTCGGGAGCGGAATGATAAAATAGGGCCCATATTCTAGGGGAGAGTAGATTAAATCAGGAACATATTCTAGGGGAAGGTTAAAATCGCCTCCAAAGAACAATCTGTTGATATTATCTGTTGTTGTTTTTTTTATTTTACGTGTCATTTAGCAAACGTTTTAGACAGCTGTTGGACGATGGTGTAATATGAGGACTCGAGGTTTCTGTATTGGCAAGGAATTCCAATTTTTACATGCTTCTTCGAGGGCCAGCCCACGTGAATGGGCTTTCAACTACAATGGTTGATTCCAGCCAATTGAAGACGACAATGGACAGGTTTACCTGCTACCAACAACAAATCTGGCACGTTCGTGAGTCCAAGTAAGCTGAGTAAGGCTAGGCAGATAGCAAAAGAGCTTCCAACAATTGTAAGAAAATAATAACTGAGAGATTGGCTTTTTTCCAAAAGCAGAGGGAAACGACTTTCCATTTACATGATTGCATAGTCATAGTTTCCAAACAAGTATTCACAGTCGTAGTGCTTAGTGAATAGTGGCAAAGATGAGTGCACACTTTGATTTTATATCGTACAAATTATGCCGTTGCTAAAGGTGGGAAACCGAATTTATTGGAATCACTTTCACTGAATTTCAGCTTCTTGTAAATTATAGTATAGCAAAGTTGTAAGCACTGATCGAAATAGATTATTAAAACATTTTATGTACTTTATTTCAGTTAAAATCGTAGGTATAAGTACTGTGTTAAATTTGAGGATAATGGAAAGTAATATTTATAGGGAAATTGGAGCGGGCATTAATTATAGACATGGGTAATCTGTAGTACTGAACAGTTGCAAAAAACGCTGGAGGGGGTTTCATATCACACTCATACCACGCTCCCCCCTCCCGCAACAGAGAAGAAAAAGATGAAACATATTTTGAAAGTCACTCTAAATCACGAAAAAATGTTGACATCAGAATGGAAGATTGGCTCTGAGCCTGACTTCGACCGTTCCATATACTCCGACACGGTGCTCGGACACTGCTAGGTAGTACCGGTTTTAGCTTAGAGAGTCTTAGTAAGAAGTCAGAGAAAATTATTCAACCATTCAGAAATTCAGTCTGGGCTATTAGTCTCATCAGCTCACATGCTCATGCTGAAGCCTAACGATATATCGTTAGTGAATCGACTGACCAGAAACCGTTGTTCGACGTCAGTATTGCAACTGACTGTGTTGCAGTCTGTGCAAAGGGAGTGGTTCAGCCTGAGCTGATCTTGTTTACAGACGACGCTTGGCTGCATTTATTGCCGTACCTGAACTCCCAAACTTCATTTGTTAGTTCGCGAGTCCCTGCACGATGAAAAACACGCCACCCTATCGGCAGCCAAAGTAAGATTTACGCGTTGACAGACCACAGGTCAAGCTTCTCGCAATGGACATTCACTGATGAGCCAACGCTTGGTGACTACCGCCCACCGTCTTGTGGCGTTGAGGGATGTGGCATGGTACGGAAGGTATATATGTGGAGCAGAGGCGAATGGGGCATCATTCTAGCGACGATGCGGTCGTAAATGGGGAAATCCGCTGACGTAAGCTACTTTGACCGAGGACAGGTGATTACGGCCCGGCACCTTGGAATGAGCATTACGCATCGATCGGCTGTTGGCGCGCTATTGTCGTGAGCAGCCGTGGAAAATGGTTGGAGGACGGCGACAGGGTGTTGGACGTCCAGACCTCATCACAGAATGGGAAGGCCAGAGGTGAGTCCACCGTCTGAAGTAGGACAAGCTGCCATGAGCGGCAGTTCTGAAGACAGATTACAATGCAGGCGGAAATGTTTCGGAACACACCATCCAGTGCTTTATTGAATACATGGCTCCTCAGTATTAGGTGTTCCCATGTTGATCAAACGACATCGTTAATTAAGATTGTATTGGGCACGGGATGATCGAAATTAGACGGTGGATAAAGGGAAATGTTTCAGGTGGTCGGATGTAACACGTTTCTTGACACACCAGTTCGATGATCGTGTCCGTGTATGCCGTCATTGTGGCAAACGTCTGCTCGTAACACGTACGGTGCCACGGACGCAGGATGATGGGGGAAGTATTATGTTATGGTGGAACCTTTCGTAATAATGGAAGGTACCATGACAGATGTGAACGTGAACGTTATTGTGGACCACCTGCGTCCCTTCATACTGGATGTCACCCCGACGGCGATGGCGTCATCCAGCAGGATATCAGTGTCAAAAAAAAAAGTAAATAAATAAATAAAACAGAATTGTGCAGCAGTGACTTAAGGAGCGTAATAATGAACTCACATTGATTTTACGGTCACTCGTCGGGCACGAGCTCGGGCACACAAATCACCGGCCCGTAATTACGTAACCTGGAATCCTACCAAGGACTACTGGAATCCTTGCCAAGCAGAATCACTGCTGTGCTGCGTTCCAAAGGTACACCAACACGCTTTTGAGCAAGTGCTCATAACGTTTTGCTTCGTCGGCATAAAACCATTCATTTAGATGTCGTTGAACACGTCCACGCCTGCCACAATACTGCTCACGTTCCGTTCGCGCGCAGTTCACTGCTGAAAGAGATGCGTAACGCAAGGTGTTTCCCCTGAAATCGCGACGCTCTGTGGCGTGACTGACTGACATTTGTGGACGTGTGTTCCTGCCCTCAGTTTGTTCCTCAAGATACCCTGTGCATGCCCGCCAAGTTTTTCAGTTCATGACGTCTATATGTCATTATATGATTACTCTGCAATTCACAATTAAGTGGATGGTAGAGGGTTCATCGAACCGCGTTCAAGATATTTCTCTACGATTACACTCTCTAATAGCGCACGGGGAAAACGAGCACTTAAATCTTTCTGTTCCTGTCTGATCTCTCTCATTTTATCATGATGATCATTTCTCGCTAAGTAGGTGGGAGTCAACAGAATGTTTTCGCATTCGGAGGAGAAAGTTGGTGATTGAAATGTCGTGAGAAGATTCTGCCGCAACGAAAAACACCTTTGTTTTGATGACTGCCACCCTAATTCACTCATCATGTCCGTTGCTCTCTCTCCCCCTATTCCGCGATAATAGAAAACGAGCTGCCCATCTTTGAACTACTCCGTCAGTCCCACTGTACATTGTCCAGTCACATTAATGTAACCAGCTGTTAGAAGCCTGAATAACCTCCTTTCGCTGCACCGACCGCTGCGTCACGTGCAGGAGGAGTGTCAAGGAGGTTCAGCAAGGTCCCGGTAGGAATATAGAGCCATGCCGTTGCTGGCTTCGGTGGGTTTCTCGGTTGAGGATCCATAGCGCGAACGACCCGATCGAGATGGCCCCACAGATTTTTGAGCTTGGTGGCCAGGTTAGTATGGCTAACTCATCCTGTTAATCTTCGAACCACGCACGTACACGGCTGTCTGTGTGACACGTTACATTGTCCTGCTGGTAGATGCCATCTGCTGAGGAAAAACAGTGACGAGACCATCCAGAGAATGCTACGAAATCGTTCCCCAGGTCTATCCTCCTGCCTGAACGCTTCCGAGGGTGTTTGCTTAGCCATCTGTCCGATGAGCCATGAAACGTGTTCATCTGTACAGGTCACCTGTCGCCACTCAGTGGACTTACACTTGCGATACTGGCGAGCAAATTCCAGTCGTCGTCGCTGATAAGCAGCAGTCAGCATGGGCGGATGAACCACTCGCCTGCTGCGGAGGCCCATTCGCTGAACAGACGTTGAGGAGTCATTGTTGCCTTAGCGGCGGTTTTGGGTAGCGCCGTTGGCCGTGCATGCTGTACTTTAACCACGGCGGTACGCGAACAGTTTACATACTTGGCCGTTTCTCAAATACTTCTTCCCTTGGCACGAAGACCAATGAACATGCCCTTTTGGACGTAAAATAAATCGTTCCGTTTCCGCAATAACAACGATGTCCCCATCCTCTCCGACAGGGTTTGGATATCGTGCATTGCAAGTGCTGCCACGTCCCGTCTTTGAGTGGTTGTTGTACCTTGACGTCGAACATAGGCGGTGGTCACATTAATATCATTGGAACGAGTATTACACACAGTAGCATTAAATGAGCGTGATTTATTACCTCCACCAAGATATAGGCTTGTTCTTTGTTGTGTAGGGCCACACACTTGAAATCTATACTAAAAAAGGCAGTTACGGAATACTGATTACATTCATAATTAGATGAGACAAATGTTACAATGTTTCCGTCGATCGTGTCGCACCGTAACGACAAGAAAAGCGAGAGGAGCTGCGAAGTCTTCCCTGTCTGGACGTACTGTTTTGACTTCGTCTCTGTCACATCCACCTCTGGACATAGACGTCACATAGGAGGCCGGAGCTTCCTGGAAGATAGACGCGGAAAAGTGAAAAAGAATCGCGCCTGTCCAAAATTAATCGGTGCCGCCCCGAGCTGAAAGGATGCCGTCGACCGAACTTCATAAAAATACATAAATATGTTAATCTGACCATCGCGTGTAATTTTTACGACGCGCGTTCCTGCTTCTTCGCGTCCGACAGCGGAAATGGGCGCTGACGGTTTCTGTGGAACAAGGCAGGTGGAAAAAAGTAGTAGTAAAAAACAGCGGCGTCAGGCTGCACGGCAGTTTTAGGGCCCGTCTAGTACTATGCGTTGCGCAAGCGGGCAGTCCGCGCATTCTGATATTGGACGCGTGTGTGCTCGGTAGCGGGCCCGGCGGCGCCTGCGCCACACACTACACGTGTTTCACCTCCCTGCAGTCGCTACGGCCGGCTGTGCTACGCGGGTTGCCTGCCGAAGGGGGCGTGACTGCCACTCGTAGGCCCTTATCTGCATAGCGATCAAAACTCATTTGCTGTCGCTCAGACCCGCCGACTGGCAAATATCCCTCGGAGCACTGGGATCTCATACTTCACTGTGGCTGGTAGCCAATTTAGCGTCTTATCTTCAGAGTTCCGAAAATCATTGCGAAGCGTTTGAATAAAGATATTCGAGATAGTGTTGAAAATCGACCTTCTCTTATAGCTTAACGCTCAGCGCTCTAACTTGCGAGACCGAGAGGTGACCTAGACCCAGATAAAATCGACGCGGCGGATAATCGACTTTCGGTCTAGTAACCGGAACGGCAGTGTGGTTTTTGGAAGCTTTCTGCTCTTTCAGAGAAAGCTGTCCACTCCAGGAAACACTACACACACGTAGCAAAATCTTCCGTTTTTGTTACTCCATCGATGTATCAGATATCAGATAGATTATATAATGGTAAGACAGAGATTTAGGAACCAGGTTTTAAATTGTAAGTCATTTCCAGGGGCAGATGTGGACTCTGACCACAATCTATTGGTTATGAACTGTAGATTAAAACTGAAGAAACTGCAAAAAGGTGGGAATTTAAGGAGATGGGACCTGGTTAAACTGACTAAATCAGAGGTTGTACAGACTTTCAGGGAGAGCATAAGGGAACAATTGACAAGAATGGGGGAAAGAAATACAGTAGAAGAAGAATGGGTAGCTTTGATGGATGAAGTAGTGAATGCAGCAGAGGATCAAGTAGGTAAAAAGACGAGGGCTAATAGAAATCCTTGGGTGAAAGAAGAAATATTGAATTTAATTGACGAAAGGAGAAAATATAAAAATGCAGTAAATGAAGCAGGCAAAAAGGAATACAAACGTCTCAAAAATGAGATCAACAGGAAGTGCAAAATGGCTAAGCAGGCATGGCTAGAGGACAAATGTAAGGATGTAGAGGCTTATCTCACTAGGGGTAAGATAGATACTGCCTACAGGAAAATTAAAGAGACCTTTGAAGAAAAGAGAACGACTTGTATGAATATCAAGAGCTCAGATGGGAACCCAGTTCTAAGCAAAGAAGGGAAAGCAGAAAGGTGGAAGGAGTATGTAGAGGGTCTATACAAGGGCGTTGTACTTGACGGCAATGTTATAGAAATGGAAGAGAATGTAGATGAAGATGAAATGGGAGATATGATACTGCATGAAGAGTTTGATAGAGCACTGAAAGACCCAAGTCGAAACAAGGCCCCGGGAGTAGACAACATTCCATCAGAACTACTTACAGCCTCGGGAGAGCCAGTCCTGACAAAACTCTACCATCTGGTGAGCAAGATGTATGAGACAGGCGAAATTCCCTCAGACTTCAAGAAGAATATAATAATTCCAAACCCAAAGAAAGCAGGCGTTGGCAGATGTGAAAATTACCGAACTATCAGTTTAATAAGTCACGGCTACAAAATACTAACGCGAATTCTTTACAGACGAATGGAAAAACTGGTAGAAGCCGACCTTGGGGAAGATCAGTTTGGATTCCGTAGAAATATGGGAACACGTGAGGCAATACTGACCCTACTACTTATCTTAGAAAATAGATTAAGCAAAGGCAAACCCCCGTTTCTAGCATTTGTAGACTTAGAGAAAGCTTTTGTCATTGTTGACGGGAATACTCTCTTTCAAATTCTGGAGGTGGCAGGGGTAAAATACAAGGAGCGAAAGGCTATTTACAATTTGTACAGAAACCAGATGGCAGTTATAAGAGTCGAGGGGCATGAAAGGGAAGCAGTGGTTGGGAAGGGAATGAGACAGGGTTGTAGCCTCTCCCCGGTGTTGTTCAATCTGTATATTGAGCAAGCAGTAAAGGAAACAAAAGAAAAATTCAGAGTAGGTATTAAAATCCATGGAGAAGAAATAAAAACTTTGAGTTTCGCCGATGACATTGTAATTCTGTCAGAGACAGCAAAGGACTTGGAAGAGCAGTTGAATGGAATGGACAGTGTCTTGAAAGGAGGATATAAGATGAACATCAACAAAAGCAAAACGAGGATAATGGAATGTAGTCGAATTAAGTCGGGTGATGCTGAGGGAATTATATTAGGAAATGAGACACTTAAAGTAGTAAAGGAGTTTTGCTATTTGGGGAGCAAAATGACTTGGTTCAAATGGCTCTGAGCACTATGGGACTCAACTGCTGAGGTCATAAATCCCCTAGAACTTAGAACTACTTAAACCTAACTAACCTAAGGACAACACACACATCCATGCCCGAGGCAGGATTCGAAACTGCGGCCGTAGCGGTCGCGCGGTTCCAGACTGTAGCGCCAGAACCGCTCGGCCACCAGCGGCCGGCAGCAAAATAGCTGATGATGGTCGAAGTAGAGAGGATATAGTAGCGTGGAGAGCTGCATCAAACCAGTCTCAGGACTGAAGACCACAACAACAACAACACATCTATGTATAAATAGTTGAAAACGATAACACACACTAGAAGATTTCTTGGTCCATGCATAGATGGTGCATACGATTCCCGTCCCTAAAGGTAAAATTTAAAAAATATAAAAAAAATTCTCTGCGCGCAGTTGGAGTGCCCATCGTAGATTTTTCGTGAAAACTTCGGAATAATGCAGTAACAAGTGTTTCGTGTTAATATGTAATGTAATTATTAATCGTTTTAATAAAATGGCTACACCGAGTAATACAAATGTTACAAAGCAGATAAATCGCAAATTTGGAGTGTCTGACGAACCAGGTACGTAATCGCTGTGCGACGTTTTCTCATTTCCTTTTCTATGCTGCACTAGCCCTTGCACTGGTTCAGAACTGGACTTCTTAGACTTTTTGGTTTCCTTTCTAAACGAGTTTTCTTCTGACTCGAGTTTTCTGTAATTCCGAGCACATTTACATGTTATACGAGTCAATATTTTTCATTATTTTGTAATTCTCACTTTAATACCGATTTTTACAACGATTCCGGCGAATATTTGTAACGTTTCACTTTTGATCCTATTCGTCCTGCCTAATGTCTTAGATCAACGCGTTACCACAGTACACTTTGTACGAAGCTAACCGTGATATGCACGTGCATGCGCCTATACTGGTACGATGACATCACCCGCAGAACAAATACTGCACGACAAATATGAACAGACGTGATCTATCCGTTGTGAGCTCAACCATTGTTCGCGAATTATTAGCGATTCAAATTTGAGGGTATTTTGTCACCGAAGAAAGTTCTACCGCCGAGGGAATAGAGGTTTTCAAGACAAAAATAAATTTGACAAATTATGAAAGAAGTAGACACTGTAGGACAGGATAAACGAAGCGAAAAGCAGAAATATAGTGTTACAAATTCGAGAAACGAGAGGGTTTTCCGCAAAGACTTGTCATCAAACTGCCAGAGACGGTCTATGAGTAAACTATAGGACGGTTAGAGCGACATCTCAGGCAGCTAAGACATAGACAGCACGTAGGAGAATAGGAAAAATATTAAAGAAATACTTAATGATGAATTTTGTTCCAGAAGAGTTGAAAATGCTAGAAAAAATCAATTTTTGCAGGCTAATGGGAGGAAGAACACAAAAAAAACAGAATTTCGTAGCATTGGTGGGTCTAAAGAAAGGCTTCGACGGTGTAAGATGAAATCCATACTGAAAATCCAGGACAAAATGGGAACACCGTGACGAGTTTGAACGTCTACAAAAGATAGAGGGAGCACTAATAAACGAGTAGGATTTTGTCATGTGTGTGTCGTATTTTCTAGAGTAGAGATTTCGGGACCAGCTCAGCTTTTCCCTTAAAGATCTTGGAAAAAATCCTAAAAAGCTATCTGGTGTACAAGATCAAGTGTTTGTCTTAAAGAGTGGCGCATAGAGTGGAATGTTATCAGCTCTTTGTTTCAATTTGTATGTCAAATAATGAATGAAGCAATTTAAAAAACATTACAGGAAAAAGTATTTCGCTCTTCACAGCACTTGATTAATCGGATCTGAAGATGATTAGTCACTAATCGAAACTGAGTGTATGTATTGTAAATTGCAACTAAGACCGTTACAACAGATATTTTAACTAATTTCAGAGCAAGTACTAATATCAAGCTGCATAGATGACATAGGCCTTGAAGTTAAAATAGATTTAAAATTAGGCATTTAACTTTGTCCATAATCTGATTAACAATAAAAGAAAAAAAATTAAAGTTATGAGACTACAGAAATTGCACGTTAGCTACCACAATCAGATCTATATCTTGCTTTTGAAGACGTTGATAATTGATACATCTTTGAGATCAGCAGGGTGGTTGTAGTTGAGCATATTTTAGTGATGAGCAAAAGCGTATGTTCCTGTAGACTTAGACCTCCTTCCTTAAAGGTAACGGCATGGTAGTCATCGAGCGTAGGAGTATAAGTTTCAACTCGAGCATCTGCGACTAGGAAGGCGGACGAAGGCTGCAGTGGTCTCTGATGCCCCAGTCGTAGTTCCTACGTCACTGGTCACACACTCTGAGTCTGCGACCGAGATACTGCCCGGTCGACTCGTTGCTGCCTTGGGAATCATCGGTGAGGTCAGCTGAGACGCCGGGCCCGTTGAACGGTACGGTATGTTACGGACTCGCGGTATGGCCTGCAGATGGTATCAAGTCCTCTTCGTCGCCTCATTAGGGGGTGGGACTGGGTTTTCGCTGCGGCACGCGCGCCGGATCCATCTCCACTGCTAACTCGGCACGCGGCGTTTTTAGATTTCACGCGCAACCAGCCGTAAAAGGCGCCCATAAATTATACCTCGCGCAAGCGCTTTTTATTGCTAGCACGGCGGCTCTGACTCATGCGGTCTGACACCCTTTTGGCACATACGCTGACGCATTTAATCCGAGTCAAGACGAATTTAAAATGACTCGAATCATTATTGGATTTTTGAACCTTAGATGCATTTCTCCGAAATGCAGTTCCCCTTTTTCACCGTGAAATAACACTCTTGTATAAGCAACACTGAAAAAAGCGATCTGCTTCCAGCAGATTAAACAGGAATTGCTTGTTGCCAGATCAAAGCTGTGTTCAGATTGGCACTCGAACCGGAAACCTTTTTGTTCCGCCAGTAGATCTTAAATTTCACAGACGTTTTCCTGCATATCTTGCAGGACCATATTCCTAGAAGGAAGGATATCACCGAAAAAAGCTTGGCTACAGCCTGGCCGATTGTTTACAAATGGTTCAAATGGCTCTGAGCACTATGGGACTCAACTGCTGAGGTCATTAGTCCCCTAGAACTTAGAACTAGTTAAACCTAACTAACCTAAGGACATCACAAACATCCATGCCCGAGGCAGGATTCGAACCTGCGACCGTAGCGGTCTTGCGGTTCCAGACTGCAGCGCCTTTAACCGCACGGCCACTTCGGCCGGCTGATTGTTTACAGAATGAACCTTTCGCCGTGTACGAGAGAGTGTTTTGTTTTGAAAGTTGCTAGCAGATTAAAACTGTGAGCAAGAGGCGGAATCAAAACTGGTGCGTAAACATTTTAAGTCTGCCAGGGAGTTTCCAAACAGCACACACTCCACTCCAGAGTTAAAATTTCATTCTGGGGAAAAGAATTTATTGTGAAAACCATCTAACAGGAAGATAAATATAGTGTAGCAGTGGGTTTGGATGGAGGACGCTTTGGACTTGAGGTTGTACAGGCATGAGCTTAATTACGACATAAATACTTCTGCACAAACAAAACATAGCCGGCCGAAGTGGCCGAGCGGTTAAAGGCGCTACAGTCTGGAACCGCACGACCGCTACGGTCGCAGGTTCGAATCCTGCCTCGGGCATGGATGTGTGTGATGTCCTTAGGTTAGTTAGGTTTAAGTAGTTCTAAGTTCTAGGGGACTTATGACCACAGTAGTTGAGTCCCATAGTGCTCAGAGCCATTTGAACCATTTGAACAAACAAAACATAAGCAGCATGTTAAACAATAATAAAAAAATCAATAGAATAGTGCACACTGCTAATCCTTGTATTATTTGGGCAGCAGACAATAATCCATTCATGTAAAAATGTACGTACGTACGTGTGTGTGTGTTTGTGTGTGTGTGTGTGTGTGTGTGTGTGTGTGTGTGTGTGTGTGTGTGTGTGTTTCACATTCCTCCTAAACCATAGGACAGATTTCAACCAAATTTGGTACACATATTCTTTACTGTCAGGAAACATTGACTGTGGGCGTAGGAACCACCTACCTAACATAGTTCGTGAGAGATGACGTCATAAGCAATGAGATGCGTGCAGAACTGCCGTAGCATGCTCGACGTTTAAATTTTTTTCTCCTTTGCTACTAACTCTATACACTATATTTCACAGATAGCATCCACACATGCCGTTTAATGTACGTACACAAATACAGAATTGTACAACACAAGTTCAAGAGATACGCCGTCATAAACGGTGAATTGCGCGAAAAATTGCCATATCATGCATTAAGTTTTAAGACAGTTGTTCTTTACTACTGAGACACTATTGCAGTCGAATAAAATTAAGGAAATCCCTGTCGCCTGTCAGCGCGTTTGAGGGCTTTCAACTGCGAAGCACAAACGGCTGTAGGCGAAAACACTACCTGTCTACAGAGCTATGAACAGGCATCTCATAGAGACGGTTACAAAATCGCGTTGTAGACTTGCGAAGCAGGTGCACCCAGTCTACAGGAAGTTTCCGAGATAATGTTTGTTAATCTGGGTAGTTATACATTTGTACATTATGCACATATCTTTGTCCAGATGCTTCACAATTTCAAACATGTTTTCACGTCTGCATAGAAATGAAATTTTTTTCGATACTTCACAACAAACACAGGTTTTTTTCGTTTCTAATAGAAAATGGGCGAAGTGAATAGTTACTGGGCGATGCCGGGTTTGTCAGCTACTAGAATAAATAAAAAAACACTTTAAGAAATTATGCTTATCCATTACGGATATTTTGGAACCGTGACTGTATATTGAATGTAAATAAGTTATACACAACTGCAACCAGTCACTTTTTTGAATAATAATGCTTTATTCCATAAAACGGTTTTCAAACCTTTTCAGGTTCATCTTCAGATGGTTTCGGGAGGATCCGGGAAGTTACATCATTACTGGTAGTAGCATAATGCTGGGTGCTGGTTCTATGGCAGAAAGATTGGTCTTACTTTAATGTATCGCCATGACTATAGCTTATCTGTCGATATGGATGTAAATTTAGTTTTTACTTACTGTGACAGTATAGGCGACTTTTTTCAGAACATTGGTAATAAGTATGCCTCTGTAATTATTAATAAGGTGGTAACATATGTTTATAGAATTAATGTTAGGATTGAGCGACTAACTTTGGATGATAAAGCTAATAAGAAGATATTCGAAGATCAGGGAGCACTAGAGAAACTGCGTATAGCTTGTACTAATAAAATGGGTGCATTTGACCTTAATCCGCAGCGTTCTACAGGTGTTCCATGGCGTAGATATACTAGGAAAAATAAATTTAAGTTTGTAACATATTCTAAACCTGAAACTAATGCAGATATATCTAAAGTTAAATCCTGGACAGATCTAGAGAAACAATGTAAAGTTAAGAATCGTCTATTTCAAGGTACTAATCCATTTTATATTGGACTTCAAATAGCTGGAGACGAACCTGAGAAGTCAGACAATGTTCAGAGCAGACTATGAAAGCCTTACCATAATCATCAACAAACCCAAAGTCATGAACATAACACAGTTGATTCTCCACCGCAGCACGGGACAAGTGAAAAAAGCCGCCTATACTGTCACAGTAAGTAAAAACTAAATTTACATCCACATCGACAGATAAGCTATAGTCATGGCGATACATTACAGTATGACCCATCTTTCTGCCATAGAACCAGCACCCAGCATTATGCTACTACCAGTAATGATGTAACTTCCCGGATCCTCCCGAAACCATCTGAAGATGAACCTGAAAAGGTTTGAAAACCGGTTTATGGAATGAAGCATTATTATTCAAAAAAGTGACTGGTTGCAGTTGTGTATAACTTTTTTACATTATATACTTTAAGAAATATCCTAAAAACATTACAGTTGTGATTCAGCCTATGTGACACACAGAGGGAGCACCAAGCAAGAAAAGCAAAATAGAGAGTAGGATTTTCAGAATCTGTGTTCGCAGAACGTTGTAGTACAATAAACGAATAAAATCTCAGTAGAATCTACCTCCACCATCTACTTACTTCTACTACAAAGAACAGGGCTGTCAAGCTACCCAAGCTACGAACAACAACAATAATAACAAAATAGTAACTTAAACCTATGGACATTATTAGATACGCCCTCAGCGTATTAGAAGAAGAAAAAAAAAAGGTTCAATCAATGGTTCAAATTACTCTGAGCACTATGGGACTCAACATCTGAGGTCATCAGTCCCCTAGAACTTAGAACTACTTAAACCTAACTAACCTAAGGACATCACACACATCCATGCCCGAGGCAGGATTCGAACCTGCGACCGTAGCAGTGACGCGGTTGCGGACTGAAGTGCCTAGAACCGCACGGCCACCACGGCCGGCAAAAAAAGAAAAAAAAAAAAAGGTAATGCAAGGTACAGTATTCTGCCCTCACGGCCACGCCGCGCAATATTGCGCCACTATAACGAACTCGTCGTACTCCAAGCACATAAATTGTCCACTTGTTGTACAAGGCACCCGCCGTACGCCACTCTAACCTGACCACTTCTCAACTGCCTGAGAATCACGCATGCCGCTAAAGCACACTACTAGTGCTCCGTGTTTACAGTAATAACAAAATCATTCTTCTCTTATCTGGCTGGGGTTGCCGCCTTCCCTGGTCACCCGGAAAACCACCGACCATCCTTCAGCTAAGCGATCTTCATAACACTCGGCCACGCCGCGAGTATACCGTTGGTGCCACAGGCTGCACGTCTCCGCGGCACAGCAGATGCCAGCTGACTCCGTCTTCTCTGCTGGCCACCTACCAACTCAACTGCTGTCGTCTTCGCCCCTTGCCTCCAGCTTGGGCCGAGAGGCTCTGGCGTCCAAGACAGCGCATCGAATCGAACTCTCTGGCGGAGCGTGCCGCGGAATATCCACAAGAACCTCGACCTTGGCGGCTTCGCTCGGCATGATAGCGATTTTTAAGATTCCTTGCGACATTAACAGACTAATTAGTTAGCTTTCGTTTCTTCTAAGCAATCAGTAGATCCTTACAAATATTGTAGTGGCGACGAAACGAAAACGGTTGTAATTGGAACTTGCTTACTAAAATATGCAAAAAAAATCGTCATTATTATTTCTCTGAGTCAAACAACGTGACGTGCGACATGAGTAGCAAGACAATGCCCGTAACGAAGAGGGGGCCCCGGTACTATCGGAACACTGTACCTTGCTCAAACTGTGTTTCAGTTCCATTTTCTTCACTGTCATTCAACAGAGAAGTATAAACACATTAGAGTACATGAACTCTGCTGCACATTTCTATAACTTCTGTCCTAAGAATGCTTTTTTAAACTTATATCTCCTGGTATGTTGTTCTTAAGTCTGGCTACTAGCTCTTTACGTGCGTCGCCTTCAACCTGCTCGTAATGTGCTGCGTGAAGACGTGTATAATGAAACCATATGTTTTACTCCTTAGCAGAATTAAATATGACAGCCAAGGCACTGTGGACGTCCATGCCTCTCAATATACTACTATATACTATCGACTTACAGGATGAGTGGTCAACTGCTGCAGCCCGCCATATTAGTTAAAGGTAGTGGTAAGCAAGTGCAACAGAAGAAAGACATGTAGAGTATGCTGAGAAAATGCGAGCTGTGTCTGAAGGATCCGCACACAAAATTGTAGTTCTGGAAAAAATTCCTCCAGATAATGCAGTCCTTATCACTGAACGACAAGGCAAAGGATGACAAAGCTATATAAAAAAAGAAAAAATGCTCATTGCGCTCTACTTCTCTGCTTGAGGGTTTCTGAATTTGTTGCTTCTGCTAACGTAAGGATGTTTCCTCTGTTCGTCTTCTGACTTCTTTGGTGCGGCCCGCATGATTTACTATCCATTCACCTCGGAAAGAACACCCACCAGGCTCAATAATCCGTTCTATATATTTCATTCTCTGTCTTCCAATATAATTTTGCCATGCACAAACTCCCTTATTTGTTAACAGTATTAATACATGGCCTGTCACCTTGTCCCTTCTTCTAGCGTTTATTTTCCGTATGTTTCCTTTCCTCGTCGATTTCGCAAAGAACCTTCTCACCTCTTACGAGTTAACGTAATTTTAAACGTTCTTCTGTAAACACATGTCAAATGATTCTGTCCCCTCCTTTTCTGGTTTCCTCACAATCTACGATTCATACTCATACAATACCGTGCTGCAAACATAAAATTTAATTCTCTAATTAAGGCTGATGTTGAATACTAGAGTACTTCGATCTGCAGTAAATGCTCTCTTTACCCGTGCGACTCTGCGTCTTACGTCCTCCTTGCTTTGTCAGGCGCCATATTCTCCGTGCAAGCTTAGCAGTGTTGATTTTCTTGCTTTGTGGTCCTTGTTATGGTTTGATGTAGCTCTCGACACTATCCAGTCCATACCCTCTGTCTCGTCCAATAACTATTGCAACCTACATCCGTTTAAACATTCTAAGTTTAGTCAAGCCTTGGTCCCTCCACAAATCCCCCCATACTTCGCTCCATTAACAAACTGATGATACCTTGGTGCTTCAGTATATGTTCTATCATTCGATCCCTTCTCTTAGCCGTACCGTAAATTTCTCCCCAATTCGATTCAGCAACTCCTCATTACTTGTCGTATAAATCTCCAGTAGTCTCCTGTAACATCACATTTCAGTAGCTTCTATTCCCTTATTATTAATGAACAAAGTAAGAGCATATGGTCTATCAGACCAATTGTGTGATTGTATTGAAGAGTTCCTAGATAACAGAACACAGCAGGTCATTCTCAATGGAAGGAAGTCTTCCGAAGTAAGAGTGATTTCAGGTGTGCCGCAGGGGAGTGTCATAGGACCGCTGCTATTCACAATATATATAAATGACCTTGTGGATAACATCGGAAGTTCACTGAGGCTTTTTGCGGATGATGCGGTGGTATATCGAAAGGTCGTAACAATGGAAAATTGTACTGAAATGCAGGAGGATCTGCAGCGGATTGACGCATGGTGCAGGGAATTGCAATTGAATAACAATGTAGACACGTGTAATGTGCTGCCAATACATAGAAAGAAAGATCCCTTATCATTTAGCTACAATATAGCAGGTCAACAACTGGAAGCAGTTAATTCCATAAATTATCTGCGAGTACGCATTAGGAGTGATTTAAAATGGAATGATCATATAAAGTTGATCGTCGGTAAAGGAAATGCCAGACTGAGATTCATTGGAAGAATCTTAAGCAAATGCGATCCGAAAACAAAGGAAGTAGGTTACAGTACGCTTGTTCGCCCACTGCTTGAATACTGCTCAGCAGTGTGGGTTCCGTACCAGATAGGGTTGATAGAAGAGATATAGAAGATCCAACGGAGAGCAGAGCTTCGTTACAGGGTCATTTAGTAATCGCGAAAGCGTTACGGAGATGATAAACTCCAGTGGAAGACTCTGCAAGAGAGACGCTCAGTAGCTCGGTACGGGCTTTTGTTGAAGTTTCGAGAACATACCTTCACCGAGGAGTCAAGCAGTATATTGCTCCCTCCTACGTATATCTCGCGAAGAGACTATGAGGATAAAATCAGAGAGCCCACACAGAGGCATACCGACAATCTTTCTTTCCACGAACAATACGAGACTGGAATAGAAGGGAGAACCGATAGAGATACTCAATGTACCCTCCACCACACACCGTCAGGTGGCTTGCCGAGTATGGATGTAGATGTAGATGTAGATTCTATGAACTGTTCCCTCAGCATCGCCTGATTTAATTCATCTACATTCAGTTACGCTTGTTTTACTTTTGTTGATATTCAAAAGAGAGGTTCAAGAGTGAGACTAAAATTCAAGGTGAAAGAATATCAGTGATAAGACTTGACATTGCTGTTGTCAGTATAAACGAAGAATTAGAGGAACTATTGAACGGAATGAACAGTCTAATGAGTACAGAATATGGATTGAGAGGAAACCGATAAAAACGATATTGCAGTGCCTGTGTTATTCTCAATTACGATGCAAAGTTCCTTCGGAGATGCATAACTCAGGCGCTATAATATCGTATTTATCCGCCGTCACCGGGCGTGCGACTTTCAAGTAGAACGTCTCCGCTGTACGGGAATATTCTTAGTGGATGTACGAGTAGAGGTTGTGGACACATGGCTGATGACATATGGAACTTTGGGTATGGTCGTGAGTCGTGCTCGGATAGCCAAATGTAAAGCGGGAAATCTGGGTTCGAGTCCCGGTCGGCACAAGATTTCACTGTCATTCCATTATACAGCATGTGGTAGTCCATACTCGCAACTGCGAATACATTTCAGGTAAACCGATGAAAGACGAAAGTAGTGAGGAATTGCAGAAATGAGAGTAAGGATAAATGTAACATCAAAGCGAAATAACGCATGACGGACGAAGCAAGGACATAAAAAGCAGACTAGCAAAGGAAAGAGGGCATTCCTGCCAAGGTATCAATTATAGGCCTCAATTTGACGAAGAAATTTCTGAGATTTTACGTTTGGAGCAGAGCATTGTGTGGTAGGATCGGAGCAGAAAAGAATCGAAGCGTTTGAGATGTGGTGCTACAGAAGAATGTTCAAAATAGGTGGACGAATAAAGAGAGGAATGGGATTATTCTGTGCAGAATCGGTGATAAAACCAACATATGGTAAACAGAACGACAGGACATGATCGAAGACATCAGGGAATAACTTTCGTGTTATCGTAGTGAGCTGTAGAGGGTAAAAGACTGCAGAGGAAGACAGAGACTGCAATACATTCAACAAGTAATTGAGGACTCTATGGTACAAGTGCTACTCTGAGAAGAAGAGGTCGGCAGAACTCAGCGTGGAAAGCAGCATCAGTTCGGTCAGAAGAGTAATTTCTTGAGTAATTTCTTTGGGGTAGAGGGGGG
Organism: Schistocerca nitens; assembly: GCF_023898315.1. Taxonomy (NCBI): domain Eukaryota; kingdom Metazoa; phylum Arthropoda; class Insecta; order Orthoptera; family Acrididae; genus Schistocerca; species Schistocerca nitens. Next base: position 748,970,975 of record NC_064618.1, on the reverse strand, counting down.
GGGGGGTCTTAACACGTCGTATAACCGTTTTTCAAGATCTAACCATTCATTTAATTTGTCCTTCCAAGTTCTCTGACGTCTACGACAGTATTATGTCGTCGGCAGACATGAAAAGCCGTACCTTCTTCCCGCAGACGTTTAATTCTCTCGCAGTGGTGCCTCTGTCCATGCAGTTACCTCGCTGTTGAGACAAAACATCGTGCGTCTGCTGGAGGAGGAGTGGTTAGGTTTGGACAACAAAAAGCTAAGGCCGGTGAAACCATCAACACGACCTGCCGGCCACCGCGGCAGGAGCAAGTACTTTTAACGCGCCTCCGGAGAGGACACTGTCCTGTGACTCATGGTTTCGTCCCATTGCAGGTTTCTGTTCGCCACACTCTTAAGTGAACGCTTTTTAGACCGAGCCTTGAAGGCTGCAACCAACTTAAAACCGTTAGCTTGCCTCTATTTTAGGTGATGACGGATTGAATGTGGTTCGTGTTTTAAGATTCTGTTTGATGTCTAGTCTTCTCAGTGGTGTCTTAGGTAAAAGTTTTTTATGTGTTTCTAGGGTTGTTGCTTCATCTTTTATTTTCCAATTGATCGTGTAGGTTCTTTTGCTTCCTCCACTATTTTAGATGTATTGTGGTTGTTGTTTTAGTAATTTACTCACACACATTGCATTGTGTCATACGTCTTTTGCTGTTTTGTGGAGATTGTGAGTGAGAGAGGACAGCTGCGGATTACATTTACTAATTTACATTTTTTTGCGTGCTCCTAACATCTCAGAACCATTATTGCATTCTGTTACTTGAGTACGAGAGCTGATGACCTCGTTGTTGACCGCCCTATACTTATCACCCCCACCACGTCCGCAGCTCGTGGTCCAGTGGCTAGTATTGCTGCCTCTGGATCACTATTCGGGAGGACGACGGTTCAATCCCGCGTCCGGCCACCCTGATTTAGGTTTTCCGTGATTTCCCTAAATCACTCCAGGCAAATGCCGGGATGATTCCTTTGAAAGGGCACGGCCGACTTCCTTCCCCGTCCTTCCCCAATCCGATGAGACCGATGACCTCGCTGTTTGGTCTCTTCCCCCAAACAATCCAATCCAATCCATTCTGGATCACTGGGTCCCGGGTTCGATTCCCGGTCTGGTCGGGGATTTTCTCCACCCGGAGACAGGGTGTTTGTCCTGTCCTCATCGTCATTCGGGAAGGGGCGAGACTGGAAATGGAAAGATTGGGAACTTGTACGGGTGCTGATGACACCGACGTTGAGCGCCCTACGAAGCAATGTCACCACCACTACCACCACAATTCCCTTCCCAAATTTCTCCTAGGTTTCCTTCGTAGCTTGTTCACTGTATTGATCAGGCACAGGCTTGCCTCACGATCCTTACTTCTCCCTTTGACGTCCTTCAACTCAGGTAACTTCAGTCTGGTTTCTGTAGACGTAAGGGATAATAAGGGACTGTTATAAAATGATGGGGAAAGCGGGCTGGTGGTAACGGACGGGGGAGGAGTTATCGCCGAGCGGCTGTCGCCGAGCGCAGCCTCCGCGGACGGAAGGCAGGCAGTCACGACCTGGGGGACGGCCGCTCCCGTAAGGGGCGCTGCGATTGCCCTTAAAAGCGGCAGGATGTGTTGCCGGCCTCACGGAGAGCCGGATTCGGGCCGGCCGCGTCACGAACCCCCCGCCTACCGCGTCCGCCCACGCCGCGACCGCTACCACAACCAGGTCAGCCGGCCGGCCGGCTCACACCTCACACCTGACACCAGCATACCACAGCCTGCACAACCCTGCACCTGGTGGTCCACTGTCTGCCGCGCACCGGCATTCCAGGCCTGCACGTAGAGTTTTTACGAACTTCCAGCAAGCTGGAGTAGCTGTGGGTCAGCAACTTCTGTTAATCAGTAGAACGAAAAACCAGTCCAGAGTTGCAGATTTTACTTTTTTATTCACTCGATGACCAGTTTCGGACTGAGACCCATTTTCAGATCATCATAACAAATTCGAAAATGGGATTTCCCGAAGATGTGAAAAACATGTCAAAAACATGCAACGAACGGTTAGAGCGCATACGGGTAACTTATGAGTTACCTGTATGCGCTATATCTGTTTGTTGTACGTTTTTGACACTGCTTTCACATCTTCGGAAATGGCATTTTCGACTATGTTACGATGATCTGAAAATGGATCTCGGCCCAAAACTAGTCATCGAGAGAATAAAAAAGTAAAATTTGCAACTTTAATTGGTTTTTCGTTCTACTGGTAAAGTGTTTATTCACTACAACAACAAAGTCGATCCGCGAGCGGGAGACTTATAAAAGGTGTTGGTCCTTCACTACGTATTCATTCTCGAGTGCGACACTTTTTGCCAACGATGGTACACTTAGCGGAGACCTCTGTCGTATGTCTGTGTTGTGGCTGTTCAGAATACATCCCACTTTGAAAAACGCCGCATCGTCATTCTGGTTCAGATGGTTCAAATGGCTCTGAGCACTATGGGACTTAACATCTGAGGTCATCAGTCCCCTAGAACTTAGAACTACTTAAACCTGTATGATGTCTTCAGGTTAGTTAAGTTTAAGTAGTTCTAAGTCTATGGGACTGAGGACTTCAGATGTTAAGTCCCATAGTGCTTAGAGCCATTTGAACCATCAACTAATTCGGCTCTAACCTTCTTTATTTTTTCTTCCTCTCGACGTGTCTATTTCAGTTCCTTATTCATTGTTCTTTTCTTCCATTACTCTTTCATCTGTTCATTATAGTTGTTACGCTGTTCATTATACACTCCTGGAAATGGAAAAAAGCACACATTGACACCGGTGTGTCAGACCCACCATACTTGCTCCGGACACTGCGAGAGGGCTGTACAAGCAATGATCACACGCACGGCACAGCGGACACACCAGGAACCGCGGTGTTGGCCGTCGAATGGCGCTAGCTGCGCAGCATTTGTGCACCGCCGCCGTCAGTGTCAGCCAGTTTGCCGTGGCATACGGAGCTCCATCGCAGTCTTTAACACTGGTAGCATGCCGCGACAGCGTGGACGTGAACCGTATGTGCAGTTGACGGACTTTGAGCGAGGGCGTATAGTGGGCATGCGGGAGGCCGGGTGGACGTACCGCCGAATTGCTCAACACGTGGGGCGTGAGGTCTCCACAGTACATCGATGTTGTCGCCAGTGGTCGGCGGAAGGTGCACGTGCCCGTCGACCTGGGACCGGACCGCAGCGGCACACGGATGCACGCCAAGACCGTAGGATCCTACGCAGTGCCGTAGGGGACCGCACCGCCACTTCCCAGCAAATTAGGGACACTGTTGCTCCTGGGGTATCGGCGAGGACCATTCGCAACCGTCTCCATGAAGCTGGGCTACGGTCCCGCACACCGTTAGGCCGTCTTCCGCTCACGCCCCAACATCGTGCAGCCCGCCTCCAGTGGTGTCGCGACAGGCGTGAATGGAGGGACGAATGGAGACGCGTCGTCTTCAGCGATGAGAGTCGCTTCTGCCTTGGTGCCAATGATGGTCGTATGCGTGTTTGGCGCCGTGCAGGTGAGCGCCACAATCAGGACTGCATACGACCGAGGCACACAGGGCCAACACCCGGCATCATGGTATGGGGAGCGATCTCCTACACTGGCCGTACACCACTGGTGATCGTCGAGGGGACACTGAATAGTGCACGGTACATCCAAACCGTCATCGAACCCATCGTTCTACCATTCCTAGACCGGCAAGGGAACTTGCTGTTCCAACAGGACAATGCACGTCCGCATGTGTCCCGTGCCACCCAACGTGCTCTAGAAGGTGTAAGTCAACTACCCTGGCCAGCAAGATCTCCGGATCTGTCCCCCATTGAGCATGTTTGGGACTGTATGAAGCGTCGTCTCACGCGGTCTGCACGTCCAGCACGAACGCTGGTCCAACTGAGGCGCCAGGTGGAAATGGCATGGCAAGCCGTTCCACAGGACTACATCCAGCATCTCTACGATCGTCTCCATGGGAGAATAGCAGCCTGCATTGCTGCGAAAGGTGGATATACACAGTACTAGTGCCGACATTGTGCATGCTCTGTTGCCTGTGTCTATGTGCCTGTGGTTCTGTCAGTGTGATCATGTGATGTATCTGACCCCAGGAATGTGTCAATAAAGTTTCCCCTTCCTGGGACAATGAATTCACGGTGTTCCTATTTCAATTTCCAGGAGTGTAGTTGTTACGCCCTACTTTAATTTCTTTCACTCTCGTACTGTGGAAACCTTTCATATACAGGGTGTTACAAAAAGGTACGGCCAAACTTTGAGGAAACATTCCTCACACACAAAGAAAGAAAATATGTTATGTGGACATGTGTCCGGAAACGCTTACTTTCCATGTCAGAGCTCATTTTATTACTTCTCTTCAAATCACTTTAATCATGGAATGGAAACACACAGCAACAGAACGTACCAGCGTGACTTCAAACACTTTGTTACAGGAAATGTTCAAAATGTCCTCCGTTAGCGAGGATACATGCATCCACCCTCCGTCGCATGGAATTCCTGATGCAGCCCTGGAGAATGGCGTATTGTATCACAGCCGTCTACAATACGAGCACGAAGAGTCTCTACATTTGGTACCGGGGTTGCGTAGACAAGAGCTTTCAAATGCCCCCAAAAATGAAAGTCAAGATGGTTGAGGTCAGGAGAGCGCGGAGGCCATGGAATTGGTCCGCCTCTACCAATCCATCGGTCACCGAATCTGTCGTTGAGAAGCGTAGGAACACTTCGACTGAAATGTGCAGTAGCTCCATCGTGCATGAACCACGTGTTGTGTCGTACTTGTAAAGGCACATGTTCTAGCAGCACAGGTAGAGTATCCCGTATGAAATCATGATAACGTGCTCCATTGAGCGTAGTTGGAAGAACCTGTTGATGCTACGTACTGATGTGCTTGATGCTAGTACTGTAGAGTAATGAGTCGCATGTCAACACAAGCACCGAAGTCAACATTACCTTCCTTCAATTGGGCCAACTGGCGGTGAATCGAGGAAGTACAATACATACTGACGAAACTAAAATGAGCTCTAACATGGAAATTAAGCGTTTCCGGACACATGTCCACATAACATATTTTCTTTATTTGTTTGTGAGGAATGTTTCCTGAGAGTTTGGCCGTACCTTTTTGTAACACCCTGTATTATTCCATTACCTTCCATATATTACTCGCGCGAGTAATGAGTGATTGGGCAAATCTTTATTAGGTACATTACGTATGTAGATTGTGGACAGCTGGGAATGTGGGTCTAACAGGAAGCGTGCAAGGGATAAGTACCTGCAGTCGCACTACTCGTCTGTGTCCTCAGTGGCTCAGACGGATAGAGCGTCTGCCATGTAAGCAGGAGCTCCCGGGTTCGGGTCCCGGTCGGGGCACACATTTTCAGCTGTCCCTATCGAGGTATAACAACAATACCTGTCGCCAGCTGAGGGTTTCAATTAATTATCATTTATTCTAGAGAAACTACACGGTCGTCAATGGTATCTGTTCTTTCGAGAACAGTTACTATCTTCATATAGATTTTACAGATGTCTCATCAGCACGAGTGGCTTGCATTGACAAAGCTTCACCACCAGCAGTGGAGGGTAAAGCTTCGACAATGCCAGCCACTCGTGTTGGCGAAACGTCAGTAAAATCATCAGACGAACGTCGGCCGAAGAACCCGAGACAGAAGCCAATAGGCAGCTTGTCAGTTGCGAATAGGTCATCTCATTGTTATACACCTGTGTTTATTTGGAAAGGCTGAGATATTTCTCTCAAATATTTCACTTTAGATACTCTCTCTGCAACTGTTTCACGAATTATATTTTCTAATTTAGATTTATTCCTTATACTATTTTCTACGCGCACACTTGTTTCGTCAATCGTGTCTTTATTGCCGTTTGTGGTGATCTGTAGTGGTAATGAGCTAGTTGCTGATGTTTAAGAATGTATATTGTAAGTACCCGTGTAATATGAAAGTTTTGTTTTTTTCTGCAACGTATCATACGAGTCATTTTAGACCACAGTCTAATGATACCTTAAAAAAATCTAATGGCAACCATCTGATCTATTTATAGGTTAAGCGATGGAACACAACAAAGCCATTCTATGTAACAGTGCGAAGGCGAGGCAACGAAAGCACGCTTATCTGGTGGTTAGTCGTACTTGAAACACTAACAGCTGGTAGAACAAGTTTCTCAGCTAACGGCGGCCATAAATTCCGCTTATCTGCGTCCGTGACGCGTTGGCGGCCGCGCCGGACACGTAGGGCGGCTCATTTGGCGTTGCGTTATCTGAGGTCACTGGGGCAGCCTATGACGAGACAAGGCGCGCACGGCTGTTGCAACGGCCGCGGGCCTACCGAACGGCAAATGCACCCGTGCAGCTGCGAGGCGGACTACGAACTCCCTGCGAGGGTGGCCGCCGCGTTTCTACCAAGGGCTGATGTTCTCTGACATCCTATTCTTATACACTACTAGCCATTAAAATTGCTACACCAAGGAGAAATGCAGATGATAAACGGGTATTCATTGGACAAATATATTATACTAGAACTGACATGTGATTACATTTTCACGCAATTTGGGTGCATAGATCCTGAGAAATCAGTACCCAGAACAACCACCTCTGGCCGTAATAACGGCCTTGATACACCTGGGCATTGAGTCAAACAGAGCTTGGACGGCGTGTACAGGTACAGCTGCCCATGCAGCTTCAACACGATACCACAGTTCATCAAGAGTAGTGACTGGCGTATTGTGACGAGCCAGTTGCTCGGCCACCATTGACCAGACGTTTTCAGTTGGTGGGAGATCTGGAGAATGTGCTGGCCAGGGCAGCAGTCGAACATTTTCTGTATCCAGAAAGGCCCGTACAGGACCTGCAACATGCGGTCGTGCATTATCCTGCTGAAATGTAGGTTTTCGCAGGGATCGAATGAAGGGTAGAGCCACGGGTCGTAACACATCTGAAATGTAACGTCCACTGTTCAATGTGCCGTCAATGCGAACAAGAGGTGACCGAGACGTGTAACCAATGGCACCCCATACCATCACGCCAGTATGGCGATGACGAAAACACGCTTCCAATGTGCGTTCACCGCGATGTTGCCAAACACGAATGCGATCATCATGATGCTGTAAACAGAACCTGGATTCATCCGAAAAAAATGACGTTTTGCCATTCGTGCACCCAGGTTCGTCGTTGAGTACACCAGCGCAGGAGCTCCTGTCTGTGATGCAGCGTCAAGGGTAACCCGCAGCCATGGTCTCCGAGCTGATAGTCCATGCTGCTGCAAACGTCGTCGAACTGTTCGTGCAGATGGTTGTTGTCTTACAAACGTCGCCATCTATTGACTCAGGGATCGAGACGTGGCTGCACGATCCGTTACAGCCATGCGGATAAGATGCCTGTCATCTCGACTGGTAGTGGTACGAGGCCGTTGGGATCCAGCACGGCGTTCCGTATTACCCTCCTGAACCAACCGATTCCAACGATTCTCACCGAAGTTTACTGGAGGTTCCCCTGCGTAGCCTATATCTACATCTGTTCTCCGCTAGCAGAGAGTACTACTCGTACCACTATGTGCCCACCCCCCTCCCCTTTTCTTCCCCTGTTCTGCTCAGGAATTGGTGGGAAGAACGGTTTTTGGTAAAGATCCGTTGTGAGTTATAATTTCTTTAACTGTCTCGTCGTGGACATTTCCCGAGACATCGAGACATATGTAGAAGGAAATAGTGTTTTCCGTAGTACGTTCTCGAAATTTTATCTGTAAATCCCCCTGCGCTGCACAACGCATTTGTCGTAGCGTCTGCCACTGAAGTTTGTGTAGCACATTCAAACCGCTGTCGCGCTAACTAAACGATGCCGTAACGAAACGCACCGCTCTTGTTTTCTTCTTTCTCTTTTCTAATAAATCGCCTGGATAAAGACCCCCAGACTGACGGGTGACACTGAAGAATAGGTCTAACAAGAGTTCTATAAATCACTTCTTTCTGGATGAAATACGTTTCCTTCTCCAAATGAAACTCAGTCAAGCATCTGCTTTACCTACAATTTAATGTTTTCATTCCGCTTACTCCTAGGTGTTTCACTGTAGTTACTGTTTCCAGTAATTTGTTGCAAATAGTGTAGTCGAACAGTACTGGACGTCTTCACCTGTTTGCTTACGCTGAGGATCAATTGCCAGTCTTGACGCGAATCATCGAGTTTTTGCAAATATTCCTGCATTTTGCTACAGTCTTCTGACGATACAACCTTCACAACAACATCACATTTTAACATCCTCGTGTTTGATAACATTCGTGTTTGGTCTCGTAACATTCGTTTGTGGTACTCCGAATATAACTTTACATCTGTCGATTTCGTTCCGTTAAGAACGTTTTGAGTCCTTTCTGCAGAGAAGACCTTAATCCAGTCTCACATCTGGCCCGAAACTCTGTACGATCGTATTTTCACATCTGGCCCGAAACCCTGTACGCTGGTATCTTGTTCAGTAAACGAGAGTGCAGAATCATACCAAATGCGTTCCTGAAGTTACGGAACACTGCATCCATCTGGGCGCCTTTCTCTACGGCGATCTGGACCTCATGAAGTAACAGAACGAGCTGAGTTACGCGAGACATCTGTTTGTAGAATCCTTCTCGATTCTTACAGAGATTTTCTTTGTCCAAAATCGACATAATGGGCGAATATAAAAATATTCTGTGACTCTACAACAGAATGACGTCAGTGATAGGTGCGTAGTTATGCGCACGTGACCGACGACCTGTCCTTTTTTTCCAATCTCCTTGTACCTTTCGTTGCTCCAGCGACACACAATAAACTACTGCTCCAAGCGGCGCAAGTTCTTTCGTGTGATCTCTGCTGAACCTCAAAGGCATCTCAACTGATCCTTTCCACAGTTGAGCACTTTCAGCTGATTTTCTATTCCTCGAGCGCTTATCTCAGCATCTGCCATTTCGGCGTTTGTGGCATGTTTGAAAGGAGGAACTGTATTACGATCTTCCGCAGGGAAACAATTTGGGAAGAGCGAATTTGTCAGTATAGTCACTGAGCGACTGATAGACGATTTCGATCCGCTTATAACATTCTAGGATTTTTAGTGAGACGGTGTGGCAGAATTTTAGTTTCGAATTAACTGAATCCTTCTCGCGTTGCTCTCACTTACACGCACTTTGGCGTCGTTTAGCTTTTGTTTCTTAGTGATACTGTGACTTCCTCTTAAATCGGAGACGAAGCTCTCACTGCTTTCACAGCACCTTCCTAACACGGCTATTGGACTATCTCACACCATAGCTCGGAACGTACTTGTTAACTCACGCTGTACAATCCGATACTGCAGGCACCGCAATGTCGTATTTATCGGCCGCTATCGGGCCTGCGATTTACAAATAAAATGTCTCTCCTGTACGGGAATGTTAATGGGATACGCAAGTACAGGCATGACACATAGACGGCTGCATGTGGAAGTTTTGCGTCTCGCGGTGAGTCGTGTTCGGATAGTCAAAGCGATTAAGGCGACCTCTCGTGTAAAGCGGTAAATACACGTTCGAGTCGCGGTCCGGCACAAATATTTTCATAGTCGTCATTCCGTTATACGGATGAAGGTGGTAGGTACTCGCAACTGCGAATACTTCTCGTGTCTCACACTGTACATTGTTTTTCAGTTTTGATTGAATTATCTCATTATGAGAGTATTGAAGGTCGATCTGTTTTAATTGTTAAAAACCATTCAAAAGCCAAGATCGGACGAAATATTTTTTATTCAAGACAACCCGTTTCAACTATTTTAGCTGTCATCTTCACGTCTTAAACATTTTCTGTAGTAAAACGTGTTCATTGTACGCTGAACCTCACGCACAACATGTCAAGTGGATAAAACTCAGCACATTATAAACGTTTTTCATCGCTAAAATATTTAAAGACACGCAGCTCCTTGTCTGTTTACATATGCCGCACACATATGTGCTATTGTGTACCGTATTTGTATCACGTAACAAGCATCTGTGAGCAATTTGTATGTGGAAATGGCGTTTTGGACAAGGAACTGTGTGTTTTTAAATATTTTAGCGATGAAAAACGTTTATAATGTGGTACGTTTTCGAATGGTTTTTAACAAATTTTCAGTTTTATCCGTTTATGCCCGACAGTTGTGTTCCTGAGTCCCACAGTTGTGCTCCAGACTCGAGTATTTGATGTTGAGTACGAGTAGTAAGGCAAATCGCTGGAACTACACAGGGACTTCAGAAAGTAAGTTACTCATTGCGCAACAAGAGTAGCGCATTGTGCCCGGATCTCGTGGTCGTGCGGTAGCCTTCTCGCTTCCCACGCCCGGATTCCCGGGTTCGATTCCCGGCGGGGTCAGGGATTTTCTCTGCCTCGTGATGGCTGGGTGTTGTGTGCTGTCCTTAGGTTAGTTAGGTTTAAGTAGTTCTAAGTTCTAGGGGACTTATGAGCACAGCAGTTGAGTCCCATAGTGCTCAGAGCCATTTGAGTGGCGCATTGTCAGAAAGGAGTGCATGTTCCGAGTTTCCTGTTGCGGTGCGGATAACAGGTGCACCGTAGTGTTTGACCGAATTGGCGCAGCAGCTGGAGACGTACTCCAGAGTTGAAGTACGTGAAGATTCTTGTGAGCAAAAAGATTTACCTGAAATTCTGGCAGCGTATTAATCGAATTCAGTATTGCTTCCAGCCGTAATGAATTGGCGCCAACAACTTCACGAAATCCGTAGAGACTAGAGTGACGCTGGCCCATCTTGCAGTCGAGATCTTGCATCATTTGATTATCAGCTTTTCGGCAAGCGGAAAACGCATTTGGGGGGGGCAGAGATTCACCAAGCGGTTCTCGAATCGGTTTGTGTCCAAAGAGAGGATTTCTATCGTTTAGAGATGGAACGGTTGGTAGAAGATTCCGACCTATGTTTACAGAGACTTGGTGTCTGTGCTGAAAAATAATCATCTATCTGTGTCACTTTGAAGTATAGTACAGCAATCAGTGAGATTTACTTGGCCTGTCATAGTAATGTGGAGTAATCCCTTCCATTTACTTCCAGTTGGGGCTCCTGCCATACTACAAGCTCACCTGTTAATTAATTGTTCTTCCATTGTGGCGAAATATTTTTGGTGTGTTGCTGCCATCGAAAATTCCGCGAGATTTTGTTGCGAAGTTGCAGGATTGTATTTTTCGAATATTTTGGAATATTCGAGTGGAAGAATAAAAATCGAAAAGTGACGATAATGTAAAGTGTATCTTGCAAATCATGTGAACAGCCGTCTGATGATGAAGTTGCCAGTTCCAAACCAGTAACGGCGCTATTTACCTAAATAAACAGCAGTATTAGTAGTGGCTGGTTGCTGTCTTCTTCTCTGTAAGAATTAACCTACAACAACTGACTTTACCAATCCGTGCTGGTTTGTGTGGAGGAGGTCACTCCGTTCGACTTCTTATGTCCAAGCTTGAGTGCAAGTTCTGCTGCTGCGACATACGACTACTCGTGCTTGAGGCCCGGCCGGCAGACACCCTCGCCGCCCTCGTCCTCGCCTCTGCCTCCGCCTTTGCTTCCTCCTCCCACCGCCCCGCTCCTTGGCCTCTCGCCGCGTGGGCGGCTCTCTTTTGTGGTGCCGACGCGCCGGCTGGCACAGCCGCCTCCCTTTGTGTGTGGGCGGAGGTAGGCGCGCGTGGCGAATAGCCGCGGGCCTCCCCAGCTGCGCAGCGCAGCCTCTACCTGCGCCGGACGCGTGTTGACAAATCACTTCTAGCAGAGCAACGCGAAATCGCTCCGGCCTGAGTCTCGACGTCATCTGATGCGCTTCAGGACAGCAGCAGACCGCTGTTAACACGTCCTGCCAGGACAATCGCATTTACACCGAGTTTACCTAAATTGCTTCATACGATGGCTGCCGTGTTTTATAAGGTCTAGGCGAGCTGCTTTCTCTTTCCGTATCTTGATAACGTAATATACTACTGGCCATTAAAATTGCTACACCAAGAAGAAATGCAGATGATAAACGGGTATTCATTGGACAAATATATTATACTAGAACTGACATGTGATTTCATTTTCACGCAATTTGGGTGCATAGATCCTGAGAAATCAGTACCCAGAATAACCACCTCCGGACGTAATAACGGCCTTGATACGCCTGGGCATTGAGTCAAACAGAGCTTGGATTGCGTGTACAGATACAGCTGCCTATGCAGCTTCAACACGATACCACAGTTCATCAAGAGTAGTGACTGGCGTATTGTGACGGGCCAGTTGCTCGGCCACCATTGACCAGACGTTTTCAGTTGGTAAGAGATCTGGAGAATCTGCTGGCCAGGGCAGCAGTCGAACATTTTCTGTTTCCAGAAAGGCCCGTACAGGACCTGCAACATGCGGTCGCGCATTATCCTGCTGAAATGTAGGGTTTCGCAGGGATCGAATGAAGGGTAGAGCCACGGGTCGTAACACATCTGTAATGTAACGTCCACTGTTCAAAGTGCCGTCAATGCGAACAAGAGGTGACCGAGACTTGTAACCAATGGCACCCCATACCATCTCGCCGGGTGATACGCCAGTATGGCGATGACGAATACACGCTTCCAATGTGCGTTCACCACGATGTCGCCAAACACGGATGCGACCATCATGATGCTGTAAACAGAACCTGGATTCATCCGAAAAAAATGACGTTTTGTCATTCGTGCACCCAAGTTCGTCGTTGAGTACATCATCTCGGGCGCTCCTGTCTGTGATGCAGCGTCAAGGGTAACGGCAGCCATGGTCTCCGAGCTGATAGTCCATGCTGCTGCAAACGTCGTCGAACTGTTCGTGCAGATGGTTGTTGTCTTGCAAACGTCCCCATCTGTTGACTCAGGGATCGAGACGTGGCTGCACGATCCGTTACAGCCATGCGGATAAGATGCCTGTCATCTCGACTGCTAGTGACACGAGGCCGTTGGGATCCAGCACGGCGTTCCGTATTACCCTCCTGAACCCAACGATTCCACATTCTGCTAACAGTCTCGACCAACGAGAGCAGCAGTGTCGCGATACGATAAACCGCACTCGCGATAGGCCACGATCCGACCTTTATCAAAGTCGGAAACATGATGGTACGCATGTCTCCTCCTTACACGAGACAACACAACAACTTTTCACCAGGCAACGCCGGTCAATTGCTGTTTGTGTATGAGAAATCGGTTGGAAACTTTCCTCATGCCAGCATGTTGTAGGTGTCGCCACCGGCGCCAACCTTGTGTAAATGCTTTGAGAAGTTAATCATTTAAATATCACAGCATCTTCTTCCTGGCGGTTAAATTTCGCGTCTGTAGCACGTCATCTTCGTGGTGTAGCAATTTCAATGGCCAGTAGTTTATAACAGCCCGTGGCAAACTTTTGGATAATGAGATCACAGTGGCTTTTGATGGATCACTGTACAGCGAATATACCGAATCTCATGTAGCTAGCAATTCCTCATGCACGACCTTGTAGAGTGTGTACCTTTATTTACTACTTACAAGCTCATTATTTGCATTTCGACAACAAATAAGGGTGTGAAGTATTGCTACTTGTATTTTGTAAACATGACTCTGTATACACAGTTTGCGGTAACACACACCGTTCCGAGCCAATTTTCATCTTTTTCCAAAATAATATCGCCTTTATGTTTGTTATAAATCGGCTCCCCACATTTGTCTGTTGGACGGTATTGTTTCTTCAACAGCATTGGGATTCAGTAATTTCGTCATTCGCTAACCTTCAAGCATCAGCTGTACGCAAGTGGAAAGTTTTATACATAAATGACCTTAACAGAAGGTAGAACACTGACGCCGCCTTATTTTAAAATCATTCTCATCAGTTTTATCCTTTCGAAGCAGGTTCTTCACTTGTAAGAGAGGTGAATGAGGTCAAAATCATTCTGTCCACCATTGGTTGTTCAGTTTGTTGATACAATTTCAACTTTTACTTCAACATTTACATTGAATAGCTAAAGTTACATCAGTGACCATTTTCTAATGCAGATGTTCTTCGATAGTTTGTATGCCTGTCGTTTTATTTGAAACTAATTCGTTTTATGTCAGGGCAGTATTTGTCGCCAAACCCAAGTCACTTTTCCATGTAGATAAATACGATGGCAAGCCGTAGTCGTACTGGTTGTTATCGTACAATGGTGTGCTGAAAAGTAATACTTCCGAATGTTTTATGTAAAAACTTAAAGCTTTTTACCGTCATGCTGAAGAAGGGGTGGTCCACGTATGGACGAACGTTTTCAGTGCGAAACTCTATTTCTCAGGCAGCGATATAGTTACGATACACACCGCCCTACTACACTCTACAAGTCGGAGCTCTCTAACAGCAGGGGGCTGCAGATATGTAGACATCAAGAATAAAGATTTAGCATGTTAACAACGTTTGTTTTATTTAAAAATCCTTAAAAGTTTTCACAAAAAAAAATTGGAAGCATTACTTCTCAGCGCGCCCTCGTACTTACATTTTTCGGGTTATTTAGTCTCAACGTCTCCAGAATGTTTCAGAAACTGCAATAGGGGGCCAAAACTAATAGTGACTAGTGATACATTAAAGAAAAAAGGTTTTGTGCCTGATATCGAAATGAAAGTAATCTACAAATTTATGTGGTAGTTTTGGGATACTTAAGTTGCCTATAATTAGATTTGAAGCAGTAACAGAATAATAATGAAATGATTTCGCCACCAGTCGTTAAAGCTATCATTGGTTCATAAATGATTTCGTTAGCAGCCGCAGAAATCATTCAGTATTGTCCAGAGCATAAAATTGCTGACAATTAGCAAAGAAAATTTTAAATCTAATCTGAAAGTGGGAATGCAGAAGACGAAGTTCTTTACTTTTGTTGTTAAATTTATTTATGATGAGGGATGACACTGTCACCTCGAAGATTACAGTGATCCGTGGTTTAAGAATTCGTGGAAACCAAAACAGTCTTCCATCGCATGCGTAAGTTCCACTAGTAACACAGTTAATGTCAAAAAGTAATATGTCAATTTTTATTAAATTGAAGCTACCGTCCTGTACTTGTAGACAGCCAGCATGTTGCCATACCGCCATGGAAGTCACGTATACTGCCTCATTCTGCCCTATTCCGATTAAAATCAGAACATTTGCTGATTATAGATATGTAGGAAACTTGATTGTCTCCGACACTTGATTTATCACCCGGCTGTGGCACAACTCAAGGTTCTGATAAACCTGTGACAGTCACCTGTGTTCTTCTTTCGGTGTATTACGGTTTCACTGTTGTTCTAATATAATTACTGCACCCTTCAGCTCTATCCAAGCATATGTTGTACAAATGTTTAATAAGTAGACTCCTTCTCACGAAAATACCAATTTTCCTGCATGCTATCAATCAAGCGAAGCCTGCCATACGGTGAATATGTGTGATACGTCCGCATCGCTGTTTTTCTACTTGTCAGTGGTTGCACCTGTACGTAAGTCTGAGTGGGTACTACTTTCTTGGTGTTACGATTTGCTTACAGATAAGTGCATCGTCCACAAATGATCTGATATTACAGATAACGTTATCCCTCAAATGACTGACAATATGAAAACCAGTCATCGTGTTACACTTACCTGCAGAATGCCTGAAGCACTCTTGTGTTCGTGGACTACAGCCTGTACAAAGTAACATGCTGCCTGCCTCCAGTCAGGGAACTTTTAGGCTAGTCGCACTGTGATTGTAAATCTCACACGGATCTACGAGGCGTGTTTTTTTAAGTAAGGTCCGTTTGAACGTAAGTACACAACAAAAAGTTATTTCAAAAAAGTAAACTTATTTTCAGAAAGGAAATACTTGACTCTATTTTTCGACATAGTTCCCAAGTTTGTTGAAACACGTATCATACCTCTCAACCAATTTTAAAATACCCTCTTCATAAAAACTTGCCGCCTGCTCGGATAACCAAGAGTTCACTCTCTTTTTCACGTCGTCGTCACCATTACAACGGTTGCCACTAAGGTGTTGTTTGAGGTGGAGGAAGAGATGGTAATCGCTCGGCACAAGATCAGGACTATAGGGTGAGTGGTCTAAAACTTCCCAGCCAAAACATTCCAATAAATCGCGGGTCTGACCTGCAGTGTGAGGTCTTGGGGCATTGTCATGAAGAAGGACAATTCCCTTTGTCAGCATACCGCGTCTTTTGTTTTGAATCGCTCTGCTCAGCTTTCTCAGGGTTTGGCAGTATGCTTCTGCATTGACAGTGGTTCCTCGTTGCAAAAAGTCGACCAACAAAACACCATGCCTATCCCAAAACACCGACGCCATGATTTTGAGCTGGGACAGTCTGTTTGGCCTTCACCTTTACAGGCGAGTGTGTGTGTCTCTGTTCCATGCTCTGTTGCTTCGATTCGGGCGTGATATGTGAAACCCATGTTTCGTTTCCAGTTCCGATCTGACTCAAGAAGCCGTCACCTTCTGCGTGATAACGAGTCAAGAACTTCATCGCATACTCAAATCTTTGGTTTTTGTGGTCCTCTGTTAGGAGTTGCGGGACCCAACGGGAGCACAGTTAGGTGCTCAGAAACAATGTTCTAAAGCACTGATCTCGACACGTCATGAAATTCTTTTGAGAGACTCGTTGTTGTGAAGCGCCTGTTCTCAGGAATCCTCGCTACAACTGAAGCCACCAAATCGTCTGTAATCAAAGAAGGGCGACCGGAGCGGTCCTCATCATGGACGTTGTCACGGCCATCTTTGGATTCTCGTACCCACTTACGCACTTTGCTTTCACTCATAACAGTATCACACTTCGCAAATCTGTCGATGAATTTCTGCAGCAGACAGGTTCCTTACTGACAGAAACCGTATGACTGAGCGAACCTCACAAGCGGCGGGCGAGTTGATAGGCTTAAACATTTTGAAAGCTTAGAGCAGAACCGTACAGGTTAGCTACAGAGCTGAAACTGAGCACAATTGTTCCCGAGGCATGCCGGTACACGACGCACGCGCTCGTTGCAGTATGCGAGCGAACTACTAGTGCAGGGCTTAACAACTGGCCGGTTTTGAGCACGAGTACTCGCGTCTGCTCAGGCACCTGCTCGCGAGCAGCTGCAAGGTCGCGGAGTGGGGGGGAGGGGAGGGAGGGGAAATGCGCGCGCACGTTTGAATAGGGCCGCAGCGTGCCTATTGAATTCGCGCCGACTGTGTAACGTTTAAAGTACTACGATCAGCTCGTAACAGTCACTTCGCTGGTTAAGAATCATGTGAAGTCGCCGTTGTGTAACCCCAACCATGCTTTCGCAGTTCAACCCCCATTGGGAGGAATTGTATCTGTTTACTGAAAAAGATGGTGTTGCAAAATGATTAGTATGTCACAAAACGCTGAATTCTTTTACGAAATTTAATTTGCAGCGACATTATATGTCGTACCACGCGAAAGACTACGGACGTGGAAAATGTGATTGACCAGATCGTGCACAGGAAGTTATTAAACTTAAAAGGAAGCTATCCGAAGATCTGGACGACGAAGAAAAATCAACTGAGGCAGCTCTCAGAGTGGATTACAAAATTGCTTTGCTTTTAGCAAAATCCCTGCGCCCCTTCACTGATGGCGATTTAATAAAAGATGGTTTTATAGTTGCAGCGAAACATTTGTGTCTATCTCAAGCTGAACAGTTTCGGATTGTGCCATTATCTGACATGACCATTATGCGTCGCATACAGGACATGGCAGACGACGTCCAGAGCCAGTTTGCAAATATCTGTAAAGATTTTATGGCGTATTCTCTAGCTCTAGACGAAAGTGTTGATATCACTGGAACAGCGCAGCTTGCCATATTTATTAGAGGTGTTAATAGAGATCTTCAGGTGAGGGAGGAGCTCCTCGATGTAGTAGCCATGAAGAACACTACAACCGGAGGTGATATTTTAAGTAGTGTTGAAGAAAGTGTTGAAAATATAGGATTGTCGTGGAATTCTTTGGTTTCAGTGTCTACAGATGGTAGAGACATACACTAAGCTAATAAAATTATGAGGCACGTGTACATTCTCCTTTATTTGTTTCATTTGTCGCAGTAATAAATCGTGAGTGATATCCCTGCAGGTGGCCGCGGATTTACATCGACTGGCGGCAGCTGTTGTGTGCCCCACGTGACTCTCCCCACTCTCCGCTCTGGTCCGATAGTGGGGGTAGCGTGCTCGCGCTGCTCCGTGCTCGCGCCTTGCTGCTCACAGCTTGCTCCGCGAGCACGTATGTTGTGAAGCCCTGTACTAGTGTCTACAACAAAACGAACGTTACTTAAAAAACACGCCTGGTATTTCGTCCCGTAGGAGCTAGATAGATGTACCCTGCTTAACGCATATTACAACTGTTTTGAAGAGGTAGAGTTAGAGATGAAGTTGCAGCATAAGAAATTAATTGTAACGCGCCAACTTGTGTGAAACAGGAAATGCATGTGCCGTCAAAGTGCAAGAGAAGCTCGTTGTTACGAGTGTCGAAACTGTCACCTTGCCTGGCAACACCGACAGCGATACGTTGTCGTGCAAGGCAGTCCGTTCGCCGGACGCAGCGTTCCACCGGATCGTGGTGGACCGGCCACAGCCCGCACGTAGCGCTGCGAGATACCTGGTTCCATCTGTGGATCGCCTCGCACGATCTAAGGATCACGCCCGCGTTCTGACAGCGGCCTCAGATGTGTATCAGCCGTCGATTCCAGAGGCGTGAGGCCGGCCTGCAGGGAGATCGTGGCGACTGTGTGTGCTCCGTTGAATACCGAACGTCAGCGGCGCTGCCGTATCTCACAGTGTCCGACAATGGCACCTGTGTGTGACGTCATTCCACAGATTCCTCTCCTCTGCCAACCTTTTCTTTCTTACAGGAGCACTTCCAACTACGTACTCAATTATTTGCTGGATGTATTCCAATCTCTATCTTTCTCTACAGTTTTTACCCTCTACAGTACCCTCTAGTACAGGGCTTAACAACTGGCCGGTTTTGAGCGCGAGTACTCGCGTCTGCTCAGGCATGTGCTCGCGAGCAGGTGCAAGGTCGCGGAGTAGGGAGGGAGGGGAGGGAGGGGAAATGCGCGCGCACGTTTGAATGTGATCTCGCGTTCTTAGCAGATTTAACTAGCCATCTGAACGCTTTGAACATTTTACTACAAGGTAAAAATCTGCTAATTACTCATTTCATAGATCGAATACGAGCTTTTAAAATGAAATTGACACTTTGGGTGAGTCAGCTGGAAACAGGAAACCTAGCTCATTTTCCTAAATTATCATCCATGCAAGATGTTCACAAAGACTGTGAACGTTATTCACATAGTTTAGTTGATCAGCGCTTTCGAGATCTGACAGCACTAGACAGTGATTTTGATCTGTTCTCTCCATATTCAGCGAATATTTAAAAGATTCGTCCTGAGCTGCAGCAAGAAATTATTGACCTGCAGTGTGACAGAGAATACAGAGACAACTTTCAGAACAAGAAAAACATTTTGGAATTCTACAGACACTTCCCTCAGGATAGATTTCCTCGTTTGCACAAACTGGCGGCTACAATAATATCAATGTTCCGTTCCACGTATGTTTGTGAACAACTGTTCTCTGCAATGAAATATAACAAGACGCGCTTGAGAAACGAATTGTCTGATCGAAATTTAAACTGCACGCTGCGCCTAAAATGCACAAGAACAATTACTCCGAACATAGACGAAATTGTAAAGGGCAAAAAGTTCAAGATAACCGAGAATCCGACACTTCAGTGACACCTTTTATTGTGTAACAGTTCACAAATTAATGCGAATGTAGAGGCATACACTAAGCTAATAAAATTATGTGGCATGTGTACATTCTCCTTTATTTGTTTTATTTGTCGCAGTAATAATTCGTGTGTGATATCCCTGCAGGTGGCCGCAGATTTACACTGACTGGCGGCAGCTGTTGCGTGCCCCACGTAACTTTCCCCACTCTCCGCTCTGGTCCGGTAGTGGGGGTAGCGTGCTCGCGCTGCTCCGTGCTCGCGCCTTGCTGCTCACAGCTTGCTCCGCGAGCACGTATGTTGTGAAGCCCTGCTCTAGTACCAAGAAAGTTGAAAGGTAGCTGTCCTATTTGCCACGTCGATTTTCAAGAGGTTTTGGCCATAAATGCAAGTACATAGCTAGACTGTGTAACACACACACACACACACACACACACACACACACACACACACACTAACTGCTACTCTCTTTAAAAGAAGTAATCTCTCTGACAGACATCTGCGGTCTCAGGAACAAGCTTACAAAGAATATGGTTATGTCGATACCATGGAGGTCGATCACATTTATCAAATTCTCAACTTCAATCGCATTTATGGCCAAAACCTCTTGAAAATCGACGTGGCAAATAGGACAGCTACCTTTCAACTTTCTTGGTACTAGAGGGTACTGTAGAGGGTAAAAACTGTAGAGAAAGATAGAGATTGGAATACATCCAGCAAATAATTGAGTACGTAGTTGGAAGTGCTCCTGTAAGAAAGAAAAGGTTGGCAGAGGAGAGGAATCCGTGGAATGACGTCACACACAGGTGCCATTGTCGGACACTGTGAGATACGGCAGCGCCGCTGACGTTCGGTATTCACCGGTGCACACACAGTCGCCACGATCTTCCTGCAGGCCGGCCTCACGCCTCTGGAATCGACGGCTGATACACATCTGAGGCCGCTGTCAGAACGCGGGCGTGATCCTTAGCTCGTGCGAGGCGATCCACAGATGGAACCAGGTATCTCGCAGCGCTACATTATTTAAAAAAGGATTTTGTAATAATATGCCCTGAGGAAAATATATATATGAGCGAGGTTTCTACGGCTGCCGCCGCCTCTCGCATCCCAATCTCCATCGTTCACGGTCATTCCAGTCTCGTTCATTAAGACCTCTCGCCACCATTCCTTCGTTGACGTCGTCTTTCCAGCATCTCGCAGGTCTATCGCGCTTTCTTCTTTGATGTGTGGAGTCCATTGCCATACCCGTTGGTCGGTATGAAGTGGAATGAGCATGCGAGGATTATGGTAGGGAAGCCGAATGGTTGACTTAGGTTAATTGAGAGAATTTTGGGAAAGTGTGTTTGATCTGTAAAGAAGACCGCATCTAGGACGCTGGTGCGACTTATTCTTGAGTACTGTTCGAGTGTTCGGGATTCGTACAGGTCGTATTAAAGGAAGACATCGAAGAAATACAGATGTAGGCTGTTAGATTTACTACCGGTAGATTACGGAGATGCTTCGCGAACTCAAATGGCAATCGTTGGAGGTAAGACGACTTTCTTTCCGAGGAACAGCACTGAGAAAATTTCAGATAACCGGCATTTGAAAGTGATTGCTGAACGATTCTACTGCCGCCAACATATATCTCTCTCTGTTTGTGAGTGGAACAGGAACGGCTAGGATAGTAGTGGTACAGGGTACACAAGTCCACGAACGGTACGGTGGCTTACAGAGTATGTATGTAGACGTAGAAAGCAGCGCACAGTCTGCTGCAGACTGTAAATTCTTGTTATTTGACTTGATCAAATTTGAGGATAAGCGATCTGTTGTATTAAAGCAGTGGGTTCAGAAAAATCCTTAAGTCAAGATCGCAAACTGTGATTTTATTGATTCGTTGTTGTTGTGGTCTTCAGTCCAGAGACTGGTTTGATGCAGCTCTCCATGCTGCTCTATCCTGTGCAAGCTTCTTCATCTCCCAGTACCTACTGCAACCTACATACTTCTGAATCTGCTTAGTGTGTTCATCTCCTGGTCTCCCTCTACAATTTTTACCCTCCACGCTGCCCTCCAATACTAAATTGGTAATGCTTCAGAACATATTGTGATGTAACAAAATAAAAGTGATGTTGTTATTCAATGGAAAAGTTGGAATTTGAGATTTCGCTTACTGTTTTATCAATCACAATTGGCGTAAGAATCATGGATTGACCATTGTCGTAAAATATTCCATTATGAAATGAGAATAGTCTTTACTTGCAGTTTCGCGTGGCTTGAAGCAGTCACAGCTAGCGTGCTATTGATTAAGAAATTGCATTATCGTCTTTCTACTTAGTTCACGATCGTAGATACGATCATACCCAGTCGTGAAGTTATTGTTATGAGATAACAATTTCCTAAGGGACCAGAAAGTTCTTAAGGCCGCAAAAAAACACTGTAACATGACACAAAAGGGAAATTCAATATTAAAGAAGAAGATAAAACAGTTTTCTTTTTGTCAATGTAACACGCACTTTGGACTGCTGATTTTGGTGTCTGTAATCTTAGCAAAATGCATAATTAAAATGAAAATAATACTGAGGAGATGATAGGAATGAGCACTGCTAAATGATTCAGTATTGCCAGAACAAATATTTATTATAACTTAAACATATATCGTACCTTATGTTTAGTAATACAATGACGGTAGATTTTTATGTCAGTTTCATGTCCATTTAGCGCTCTTTTATATAGTCATTGTCCTCTTGAGTCACCCGTGCGTCGTCACGATAAGTTATAACAGTTCTTCTGTTTACACTTCACTCAAACTTAGACGGAACACGTTTTTATTAATTTAGTGAAAATTAGATCAGACCGCCATAAATCTGCGTCCGTCTTACTTACGAAAAACAGTACAAGTGTTTGGCACTCGAGGCTTCATTTGTTCTCCCTCGAACAAAATAGTGAAGGAGCGCATATCTATCCGTATTCTTCTGTTTATGTTGCCGCCCAAAGACGACGAATTGCATTATTTAGGAAATTCCACCATCGCTATGCGGCGCCTTATTATACAGTAATCATTCTTTATAAACAAGTATTTGCCTTCTGGCTGAAAGTATTGAGTATTTGCTGTTTTAATGAAGCCAAAAATGGTGAATATCACAATATCCTACCAACCGATCCCTTCTTCTAGTCAACGTGTGCCACAAATTTCTGTTCTCCCTAATTATATTCAATACCTCCTCATTACTTATGTGATCTACCCATCTAATTACGTATTACTTATTGATTACTACTTTTTAAAGCCGAGCCGGGTCACGAGAAGTATGAAGTAGTGACCCTCAGGGGAAATACCGCTTTTGACGACGTAGTGTCGTAAATTGTTACGTGCGTCTCATGGAGAGAGTCGTGTTGACGTAACAGTTTCCCCCAGAGCCGGGACGGACACCATTGTGGAGCAGTGGCAAGTGGCGGTGTGCAGCGAGCCGCGTGACGTAAGAAGGTGCTGGGGGGGCCGTCGACCCAGCGGCAGCCCAAAAAGTCGAGTCCGACGCTGCTCGCGGAGCGGCGATCCCAGCGGCGATAGCGCGGGGATCAGCCCCCCGGCGTTTGTTTTCCAGCCTCCCCGCGCGCTGCTCGTCCCGACCGCCGCCCGGAAGCGGAACTCGCAGCCAGGTGCCAGCCCGTTCCCTTCTGTGTGCGAAACCAGGGTCCATCAAAAGCGACCGTACTCGCTGCTCGAATGCCCTATATGCAAGGTGAATCACGTAAGACAAGTTCTGAAACCTCAGCGGGGAAAAGTGGGGAGGGAGGGCGGTGGGAAGGGGGGGGGGAATCCGTGGCAATGACGCTGATCCAGGGGCCTAAGGGGAAGCTATCGCTGTTGCATAAAATGTTCTAAGAAAAATTTAACGCTCAAAAGAGAATTTTCTAGGTAATTATGTTTATTCCTGCTGACTTTGTAATAAATCACCATGTTTTATTTGTGTATGTCCATCTTTTCAGAGATGGTTGCGGAACTAGGCTGTTCAGTACAGATAGTCAGACCTACATCTACGTGATTACTCAGCTATTCAGAATAAAGTGCCTGGCAGAGGGTCCAATGAACCATCTTCAAGCTGTCTCTCTACCGTTCCATTCTCGAACGGCAAGCGCGAAAAACGAGCACTTAAATTTTTCTGTGTGAGCCCTGAGTTCTCTTATTTTATCGTGATGATCATTTCTCCCTATGTAGGTGGGCGCCAACAGAATGTGTTCGCAATCGAAGAAGAAAACTGGTGATTGAAATTTTATGAGAAGATCCCGTCGCAACGAAAAACGCCCTTGTTTTAATGATTGCCACTCCAATTCACGTGTCATGTCTGTGACACTATCTCCCCTATTTCGCGATAATACTAAACGAGCTGCCTTTCTTTGTACTTTTTCGATGTTATCCGTTAGTCCCACCTGATGGGGATCCCACACCGCACAACTGTACTCCAGAAGAGGGCGGTCAAGCGTAGTGTAAGCAGTCTCTTTGGTAGACCTGTTGCACCTTCTAAGTGTTCTGCCAATGAATCGCAGTCATTGGTTTGCTCTACCCACAATATTATCTATGTGATCGTTCCAATTTAGTTATTTGTAATTGTAATCCCTAATAATTTAGTTGAATTTACAGCACTCAGATTTGTGTGACTTATCGCGTAATTGAAATTTAGCTGATTTCTTTTAGTACTCATGTGAATAACTTCACACTTTTCCTTGTTCAGGGTCAATTGCCACTTTTCGCACCATACAGATATCTTATCTAAATCATTTTGCAAGTCGTTTTGACCATCTGGTGACTTTAAAAGACGGTAAATGACAGCATCATCTGCAAACAATCTAAGACGGTTACTCAGATTGTCTCCTATGTCGTTAATATAGATCAGGAACAATAGAGGGCCTATAACACTTCCTTGGGAAACGCCGGATATTACTTCTGTTTTACTCGATGACTTTCCGTCTATTACTACGAACTGTGACCTTTCTGACAGGAAATCACGAATCCAGTCGCACAACTGAGGCGATACTCCGTAGGCACGCAGTTTGGTTAGAAGATGCTTGTGAGGAACGGTGTCGAAAGCCTTCTGGAAATCTAAAAATATGGAATCAATTTTACATCCCCTTTCGATAGCACTTCTTACTTCATGAGTATGAAGAGCTAGTTGTGTTTCACAAGAACGATATTTTCTAAATCCGTGCTGACTGTATGTCAATAAATCGTTTTCTTCGAGGTACTTCATAATGTTCGAATACAGTATATGTTCTAAAACCCTACTGAAAATCGATGTTAGTGATATAGACCTGTAATCAAATCACACACCTTTCAGCCGTCTAATTTGCAAATTTTTATTTTATTGGGCTACCTGTTTCGGTGGTATATTAGCCAATCTTCAACCCCCGTGACCGACGAGTAGTGAGATTCCAACCTCAGTTCCAGTCAAAATAGGGGCCAGAATTTAAAGACTGGTATCTGTAGATTTCTGCTTGATACAGCGATCACTTTAAACGTCATGTGCCGACTGTCGGCATGTTTGAAGTTATCGCTGTATCAAATGGAAATCTACAGCTACCAGTCTTTCAATTCTCGCCCCTATTTTGACCGGAACTGAGGTTGGACTCTCTCTACCCGTCACTCAGGGGGCCTGAAGATCGCATAATACATCGCCGAAACTAGTAGCCCAGTAAAATAATAATTTCCAAATTATAAGGCTGAAAGGTGTTTCATGTTTTACTTCTGTGACGTATGAAATAATTGTATCAAAAACTTTTACTGCGTGTCTTTGACGATATTCTAATTTATGTAATGAATTCGTAAAATAAAAATTGAAATAATTTTGATAGGCAATGATTGACAGACATTAACAGTTTCCGAAGTTCTGATTTAACCACTTAACTGTACGACAAGAAAATATTTTACTAGCAACCAGTTTGTTACGTAATGGATCATCATCTGGTTGAAATATTGACTTGTATCGCTTCGTCAGTTCTCCTGTGTAGTGCGAAAGTTGATCTTTTAACTGAAGCGTTAGTGCAAAAAGACATGTAATGAACTGTTTTGACGTCAATCCCTCAGCGCTGAACCAAACAAATAGGATCTTCAGATAAGATACCATTAGGAAGTTTTTGTACCATGAACACACAAGTATTGCAAACAAGGGAAATTCCAGCATTGATCGTATAATTTTGAATCCGTTTCTTTTTTATTAATGCATATTGATTTGAATCACAGAGTGATCGTATTCAGTGCAAGACTAAGTCCAGTGGACTCATATAGTCATGCAGAAAATATAACTTCAAATATAGGTGATCAAAGTGAAGAACATGCCAACCAGCATGTAAGATTGAAAGAGTTTCAACATTGCCTGCTAGCTGGCTTGTTCTTCACTTTAAACACCTATTTCTCTATGATTACATGAGTCCACTGGACTTAATCTTGCACTCTGTGATTGAAATCGCTATGCAGCAATAACAAAAGAAAAAAAAAGACAGTTTCAAAATTATACGACCAGTGCTGGAGTTTCCCTTGTTTGCAATACATAGGATCTTGTTTTGTAGGGATTTTAATCCGTAGTCGATGAGTACACTTACTAGGTACATTTATTTGATTTACTCACAACATATCAACGATACGATGATGGGTCATGTGTTAAGACATCAGGGAATGACTCCCATGGTCCTACAAGGACTTGCAGAGGGTAAAAACTGTAGGGGAAGGCAGATATTGGAATATACCCCACAAATAATTTAGGACGTAGAATGGAAATGCTACTCTGAAATGGAGAGATTGGCGCAAGAGAAGAATTCATGCTGGGGCAGCATCGAACCAGTAGAAACACAGTTGACTCAGAAAAGAAAATCAAAAGTTCTCCTACCATAAAATCATATTACACCGTCAAAGGTCTTCGAAAAATATTTTATTAAAGCTAAGCTCATGCACCAACATTTGTAGAAGATATCGTAAAAGCACCCAGAACACCGTCAAACATTTTATAAGTCGTCTTTTGCAAAGGATCATTGACAAAGGTCTCTTGCACAGTGATAATGGCCTTGACGCTGAAACCTCCTTATGTTATTCCCATTCCAAAACTTTTCTTGACGTGCTTCATCGCTTCTTCGACTTAACAATTTCAGCTCTTGCAGTATGCTTACATCCATCTAACGCGAACTTGCCTTTCTTAATCAGCCTCTCGAAATTTGTAATATTATATCTCAGTCTTCTGTAATTTCATCCCATCGTTCTCAGGATCTGGAACATCTGACTTCAATTTCAGCTGTAGGGTCTTCTTTTTAAATGGAGACGCAATGTTGTTTAAAGGACGCGTATATTACAGACAGAGTAGCCTAAAGTGACAAAATCGACTGTATTTTTTTGCATTCTCGCGAATTGAGAACAGTGCTTGAACGAGTTTTCACATGATGATTTTAACACCCATTTGGCAATTGTTGTTACTCTGACTTATATTACACATGATCAGTTCTGGACAGCATTCTCGTTTCTTCTGTAGCGTTGAAACTGTTTTGTACAAATTTTACACGAGACTACTTATTACACTTTAATGTCTGCCCCGTCATGTCCTAGTGGCTGGACAGCGTGCAGGCTGTCCTCATACAAGGCAACTGTCACTTGACAGTGGAAACATAGCGGAAATTATTAAAAAAATGAGATTCTGATGCTACAAAATTATTCCGCAAAAAATAGCGAGACAAATTAGAAAATAAATCTGTTAATAACGTTAAAGTTGTCATACCAGCAGGCTGACTGGTTGTAATTGCCGAAACGAAAGTTTTTGTTTCAGATGCCATTGATACAGAGGCACCAGATGTACAGAAATAAGCAGTAGTATTTTAACTAATAGGACCGCAGTCAGCAAAACCCATTTCCCTTAAAATTTTGCAAGACAATAACGAAATTAAACTCGAGAGAAAAAAATCTCTCAGTATTGATTTCTCCTTTCTTACACACAACTCTAGAGATCAGACGGTGCAAAGTTTACCGTAAAACGCCGCGCGACCACTACGGTCGCAGGTTCGAATCCTGCCTCGGGCATGGATATGTGTGATGTCCTTAGGTTAGTTAGGTTTAAGTAATTCTTAGTTCTAGGGGACTGATGACCTCAGAAGTTAAGTCCCATAGTGCTCAGAGCCATTTGAACCATTTTTGTAAAACGCCTTGCGTTGTTGAGGAAGAAATGGCAACGTTGTCAACAGGTCTTTCTGATTTGCACTGATAAACATGGCTAGTATTTCAGATGAACACCTCTATCGCCCGTGCTGTCTCTCCACGTCTCGTGCTTGAAAGGAGTACCCTTTGGCAGTTGGCCGCATCTCTCCCCTCCCCCCTCGCGGCAGATTCTAGCTACTCTATATATACCTCCGGTGCTGTCGGGATGTAAACAGAAACACGTGGTGCGATCACCTGTTGCACTCAGAAATAGCCGCTTCTGCCTCCACGCGCTCCAAATATATCACGGCGGCCGCTTGTGACGTCACGCGCCGCGCTCAGCTGCATAATGATTCTGGACGCGCGAGTGGAACTGCCGAAATCTGCGTAGCATGCGAGGCTGTCCTGAATGTTACACTGAGGCGAATTTCTACACCACTGTTAGTGGAGATCTTACGTTTGTCATAAACTACACAAAACATGATATTATATTTCACAATCGCATCCCGAGGGTTTAGATTTAGCAGAAATATCCGCTTATGAAAAACATTTTAAAATCAATAAAGAATGTCGTGAGTAACGTTACATCGACGTGACTGAGCGACTTTCTAGAAAGAGTTTTTGTGAACAGATAGTTTGTTTTTAACTAAATGAGAAACTCTTGGAATGTTACAACTATATTTTTGGTACCGAACATTCAAGTATACATAGTTCCTGAGTTTTATAACTTGGCACAAGTGCAAGGATGTTGTAGCACTGTTTTCATGCATGTATTTTTTGTGAAACGACGTATATTCAAGTGTAAATGTACTTAGTAAATTTCTTCACCTTGAAAAATTCGTGCTCAGTTTCATTCTGATGTCGGATGAACTTAGCGGGTGGCGCAGCATTTGTGGTACGCAGCGTTATTCCAGTTGCTGTAGACGTGAATGATGGAAAAAAAAGAAGTAATCATATTTAAAATTTTAAACACTGAAGGTCGCAAAATATTTTAAGCTATAACACGTTTGCTTTGGCAGACGATCCAAGCACAAGGAAATTAATTAAATAAATGAACATCAGCGTAAACGACCTACCCACACTGCCACCGAAGTATATACTATTAGAATCCTACCCATCTTAATACATGTAGGTGGATTACAAATATATTAGAGTGCAGAGCCAGCAGCTGTGGCCCAGTGGTTCTTGGCGCTTCAGTCTGGAACCGCGCGACCGCTACGGTCGCAGGTTCGAATCCTGCCTCGGGCATGGATGTGTGTGATGTCCTTAGGTTAGTTAGGTTTAAGTAGTTCTAAGTTCTAGGGGACTGATGACCTCAGATGTTGAGTCCCACAGTGCTCAGAGCCATTTGAACCAAAACACTGTTTCTGCAAAAATTCCTGAAAAACAGTTACCGAAGAGCACGTACTATCATACTTGTATAATACAGAAACCAGCCCGTTTTTATAAAGTTTTTGAATGTCAAGACCTGCTCCTTCTTCAACTGATATAATATATTTATATCTTCATCAATAAAACGTTTTTATCGATAGTATTTTCACTGATGCTACCGTTTGTACTGGAATTTGTAGTTCCTTTTCCGCATTTATTTGCACAGCACACACAATTTTAGTGTCACTGATGCAGCTTAGCATTCACCATGTGGTGGAAAAAGAGAGAAAAGTGGTTGTTTGCTGTGTTTCCACAACCACGGAGGTCAACCACCATTAATAAGGATAAATGAATGCATATATTGTCAGTCGAACTAGCTGCTCCATCTCCATACCAGTGTGCATTCTGCAAGTCTGAATCTCTGCTGCTCAAGCTGCCTCTCGGAAAGGTAAAAATAGCATCTTAATTGTCATGCATCTGGAAAATATTTTACGTCTCTAAGGAAAAAACTGCACTTAATTTTTTTAAATTTGTGTTTTATTTATTCGAATGTCAGAGAGCTATGGATGAATGTTATAGTCAAGAGTTTATTTTTTTCCTGTTACGTAGCACGCTTTTGTTCTATAAGAGATGTTTGTTTCGTCTTTGGAAATGCTGGCAATGGTATACGGCAATCGACGCAGATGTTGGAGTCGTCTTTTTTGAATAACCACGCGATTAAGAGACAAAGGGAAATAAAACAGGATGCTGTGACGTTTCCATTTATATTTAGCAGTTGCAGCCGTAAACAGAGTCTGCATTAAATATGGTTAAACTCAAAGCTGTGGAACGGAAGTTTATAGCCGCTTTATTTCACGGACGACGGTGCAGGAAGTCGTATCTCGAGGCTCATGTTGTGCCAGGGGTTCATAAGACTAATGACAATTCGTTTGGTTGCACCTGTAGATGAGAAACGCGTCTTGATTCTTCTCCGTTGTTGTTGTTCTTCTCCTTCGCTCCTGTTTCCTCTGTCCATGTGTTTTCGGGTCTATTACTGCTTCGTTTATTGAACATTTTTATCTGTTGCCACATATTTTCTGATGTTTGCTGACAGACGTTCACTTTTGATGACTTCAGCCAGTTGGTTCAGTCGTTAACACCCAAGAGTAGTGATGGAGTGATTGGGATTCAAACTGTCATTTTGTCATCTGCTTTGCAGGTAACTTTTATGTCGTCGTCGACACTGTAGAGTCGTGTACCATGGGAAGCAAGGAGGAGGATGTTGTTTGGTGGCCGGTATCCCTCTTTCCTCTGCACACATGTGTTAACAGGGTGATTTGTTAACCAGAACAGAAAGCTACTTATCTTTCAGTTAGTCCATGTGTTGTGGTACAAGCTCTTCCGTAACATTAAAATTGTGTGCCGGACCGAGACTCGAACTCGAGACCTTTGCCAGGAAGTTTCATATCAGCGCACACTCCGCTGCAGAGTGAAAATCTCATTCTTCCGTAATTGTCCACTTGAGCCTCACTGCTGGCGAAGTACAAATCCCGCTATGTACACTTCCCTGATCTCTAGATACTGACTCTGAGCTAGAGACGGTGACTCAGACAGACTGCGACTGTGACTTACTGGGTGTAAGTGAAGAAATCAGTCAAGAACTGTCGGAGATACACGATTTTGAACAAACTACCAAATATATTTTTATTTTGGAGTACACAGGTTGTGCTCTGTACAGAAGTCTGTAAGAAAACGATGTGGTCAGAACTGTCGGTGAGGTCAGGGGCGCTGCTGGCGTTCTGGAATTAGCGTTTTCTGGTGTAAACTCCAGGGCGGGGGGAGGGGGGGGGGACGGGGGGTGTAAACACTCGGTGTGCCAAGTGCGACCGCGTTGCCCGAGCCGGTCAGCCGACAGCTGCCGCTCTATTTTTAGAGGGCGGCGGAGAGGACTGTTTTGGCCCGCTCTGGCTGATTCACGTGGCCCACTAAAATCCTCGCGGCAGGGATATTTTTATAACGACGCATCCAGAATTGGTGTGTGCTGCATGTGCACAAGCACGCAGCATCTTCGGGAGGTTCCGACACTGATTATTCGTGCGATACGGTGGTTCGTTGCACTCCAGGTCTTGCAGATCACAGTTATCACACTTTTCCTTAAGGTTTCGACTAAAATTATACTTCCACCCCCTTTCCTTCTTCACACACACACACACACAACACACACACACACACACACACCGCACCCAAACCCACCTCTTTTCCCCACGGAGTCCACCTCATCCTTCCGCACTGTTTCTCCATCTCCTTCTCTTCACTCTCTGTCTCCTCCTCCCTCTCTCTTTGCCCGTCTTCTCTCTCCCCTCTATCTGACAATCCCGCTGTCCATATCCAATTTCTCCTCTGTCTGTCCATATCTTCCTCATCCTCTCTCCGTCCATCACCTCTCCCTCTTGCTTTTCCACCTGCCCACTACTCCATTACATATTCCACCTGTCTCATACACCTCCTTCTCTTCCCTCTGTTCATGTCATATCCCCCTCCCCTCTCTCTCTCTCCCTGTCCATCACCTCCCTCCCTCTCTTTCTGTCTGTCTCCTTCTCTTTCTCCGTCTAACTTATCCTCCCCATCTTTCAACATCCATCTCCTCCCTCCCCCCCCCCCTCTCTGCTCACCCATGCCCATCCACCTGTGTAGCCCCTGAAACACGTGCCGATGCTACCAGTACGCCTATCGTGGAGGACTTCCTACCTGTCAGTAGCTGAAACAGCCATTTTTGTCCACATCTCCATGTGCTTCATGACTGCAAATTTAGCACAAAATGTTTCTTGGTGTATAGAACAAAGAATCCTATCTGTCGATCGTTATAAGCTTTTGCTCTTTCATTGTTAATTAAATCTTTAAATTCTTTCTGCATAGTACTGAAATGTCGTTTCACAATAAATTTGTAGTACACACTGATTATGCGACTGCACAAAGGATATTGAGAAATCTCATCCCTTGCTGTAATTCACATTAATTTTTAAAAGCTTGTGATGACGAAGCGCATGAAAAACTGTCAAGGTAATATGGTCAGTAGTGTAGATGGAGGTGATGCGGGAAAACGTCATCAGCCATAAGCAGTAGTGGACTTACAGCAAACTACAGCGATTGTACTCGTTGAATATTCACTAAGAATCATGGAATTAATCTGCTCTAGTGACATCAATTCTCAGTCACAGTTTCAGAAAAGCTGTTTTCGGAATGACAGGCTGGAGCGAATTACGTAATTGGAAAAATTAGAACCGTGAGGCAATATTCTAATCATCACCTAGAATGCAGTAACGACACACATGGTGCTGCACGAAGAAAATTGGACCAAAGATGACTGTAAAGACTTATATAATGTAGAGAGACAGTTCTTCTTGACATAGTGCAGGTATATTATTTGTGAAGCGCGAAGCATCCATTGTATCAGACTATATATTTGTCCGTCGTTAAACAGGAAGGGGCTCCCTGTGGTGGTTGTAGTTTTATACAGATTCGTAAATTCCTTTGATATGGCTTTCTTGTGACGTGATACGTTAGGTGACCGGGTGCATCGAGTGGCCAAGTTAACTTTCCATAATACAGACGCATTCTTTTAATACGACAGTTTGACAGTGCACACCATACTCGCGTTGACTGAGGAACATAGGCTGAGCTTTAGAAACTCTTTGCACCCAACAATAAAAAAAAAGAACTTTAGACTTGGAAGTTACAGGGTCACCAGTGGTCGGTTTTAGAATAGATAGTTCAGCCTGTCTCAATCATCGACGGAGATAATTGCAGTTGGGAACGAGGAATGGTTATGATAACTTTTCAGGAGTTGTGTGCACCTGTTTCACGAAAATTAGTACTTTTACGAAATGCTGATACAGTATAACCTAGTGTACGTCAAACCGTTGACAAAAGTAAGCGAAGGTGGAAGAGGTTCCACAACGCTACTCTACAGCGATTTAGCTGCTGTTTGTTATGAATATTTGTGTTGGTTCGTAAAAAGTGCGTCCCTCGTAGCTTTGACAGCTATGTCGGTGCTAAGATTTTCACCGTCTCGTAGGGGTAGTGAATATGTGAAAAAAAATGTCAGTTTGCATCGCGGTTTGGGGACCGAATTAAACTGTAGGTGTCCCTATAATTGGCTGGAAAACTCAGTGCAAAGATCGGAGGAGAGTAATCTTAAAAAATAAGGCAGATAACGTTATAGCAGTGAAAACTAAGACGACAAACCACATTTTCAAGAACACTGTAAGGTAAACGTCGCTTATGCCGGCAGAACTGGAAGATAAATTGTTCGTATGTGAAGGGAAGTAAAGGTGCGTAAAACAGTAAATTTAAAATAGAAAATTTAATATTAGATACCAATGACATTGTTAGGATGCGTCGAATAAAATGTCCCAAGTACAGTTGTCTCCTTAAATCTCTAAGAAAATCCGAGCTTTCGCCGATACTGACATTTACGTATTCGTCAGAAAAGCAATTGATTGTCGAAGAAGTGTGATACATGTTATATGTGGTCGCAGTGGGAACTACTACATCAGCTAAATCTCTGTGATTCCATTAGTGTTTCGTCAGTTGCTTTCCTCTCGAAGACAATGATTGGTGATTTCGAAAGCGGGGATTTTCATAGAGAATTAACCTGACATGTGGGCCGATAACATTTTATACAACAAACCATCGCGGAAGTGTTCCTTGAAACGTTTTTGCCCACGTTCAAACGTTTACGAATTTTAAGGTTGTTCTTACTAGGCGGTACATAAACTGTAGCGACCGACAGTTAGTTGCGGTGTCGACAGCTGACAAAACAGCCGCTGTTTAAGGTATCGCCTCTCACTCAAACGCGTTCACGGTTTTACACACACGCGCCCACATTCCGGAACCAAAGTATTTTGTTTTGTTTTCGGAGCAAGCGCGGTCTCGGTCTTTTGCAAGACCTCTCGCTACATTTCACGAGAGCAGCACACAGCAGGCGTCATAACAATAGGAATTATAGGCCCGCCTAGAAAGAACGGCGTTCCGTTCCGTGCTGTGCTGCGGCCCGTAAAGTGTAGCCGGCTATTTGCCCGGCAAACACACACATTCCTTCTGGCGCCGGCGAAACCAGTTGTGTCCAGATCCAAGGGCGCTCAGCCACTGTCAACTGCCCGCAGCTCTCCCTCGCTCCCTCCCTCTCTTTCCTCGTTCTCCCCTCCCTCCCTGTACCACTCTCCCACTCTTCAGCTGGCCCCGCCACAAGAGCAATACACTGCGTCGATTGTCAGAGAAACGGCCCGGCTTTTTCACTCCCTTTCCGTTCGCGACAGGTGGGGCTTCTTAACGGCGAAGGGAGCTTCCAAATTTCCCGGAAGTTCTCCCGCATACCCTGTGGACGTAACAATCCGAGAAGAAACGATATTGCGGAGACATCGCTTAATCATAGCCTGTGGGACTGCGGGAAAGCTTCTGCGAAGGTTGGGGTTGGTGAGGTTGGCAGAAGTAAAGCCTTGAGGGCGGGTCGTCAATCGCGCTTGTATGGCTGTCGGTAGAGCACTTTCTTGCGAAAGGCAAAAGTCCCAGGATCGAGTAAACGTCCGGCACGCAGTTTTAATCTGCCAGGAAGTTTCATCAATCAACCTGTTGTCACCACCACCATCCACTTTAATCAGAAAAACACTTCTTAGAGTAATTCATAGATGATCGAGTTCTTCCTCAAAGTACTGTGGCTCGTAAATTAACGTAGCCCAGTTCATCAGTGCCTTAATTACCTAACTATAAACTAGTGGACTTGCAGAGCATATTTGTTCCAGTGTGTCGATTATCTAGTCTTTATAGTCTCTGTTGATGTCTCCAGCAATAGGTGACGAAACGTTAGTCACATATATTTTTCATAGACCTTGGTCCACGAAACGGAAATCACCAAATACTTCTGATGTATTCAGTACGATTCCAACCAATTTGATATCATATATACCACTATTTCTATTGCAGCAAGCATTTGAGAGTGATCTTTCTTGCTCTTGTGCAGTACTGATCTGTGAACACCAATCACGATAGGACTGAACAGTAACTACCTGCTCGGTACGACTAATCGCAATGTGCTAAATCTACTTCTGAGGCCCTGCATCGTTGACGGCATTGCATAGGTCTGACACATCAGTAGGCAGGACTTTATTTCTCCCCGGACATCGTCTCTTGGAGGATGATATCGAATCACGAATTTGCATACTCGTATTCCTCTCCAAAGCCTTCTTGTCTTTCCCGATGGGCATTACTATTTTCGATTAATAACCATTTCGGCTCGTGACCATGTCCAAATTAAAACATAGTACTTAGAATGCCAAATCGCAACAAAATTTCAACATTTAAGCTGCAGTACAGTTTATGGTTATAGTCGTTCTGATTCTTCTCGTATTTGTGTACTTGGAGCTATGTACACAAATCAAAAAAAGTTTTGCATTACCTCGGTTCCGAGAGTTCCGGAACTTGTACAGAAAATTGGAATAGAGATCAAGATAACCATCATTTCCACCCTTTTTATTGTTCATAAAAACCACACATTTCATGTTCTACCACCATACAGCGAGACCTTCAGAGGTGGTGGACCAGATTGCTGTACACACCAGTACCTCTAATACCCAGTAGCACGTCCTCTTTCATTGATGCATGCCAGTACTAATCGTGGCATACTATCTTCAAGTTCATCAAGACACTGTTGGCCCAGATTGTCCCACTCCTCAACGGCGATTCGGCGTACATACCTCAGACTCGTTGGTGGGTCACGTCGTCCATAAACAGACCTTTTCAGTGTATCCCAGGCATGTTCCATAGGGTTCATGTCTGGAGAACATGCTTGCCACTCTAGACGAGTGATGCCATTATCTTAAATGAAGTCATTCACAAGATGTGCACGATGGTGGCGCGAACTGTCGTCCATGAAGACGAGTGCCTCGCCAATATACTGCCGATATGGTTACACTATCGGCCGGACGACGGCACTCACGTATCGTACAGGCGTTATGGCGCCTTCCATGACCACCAGCGACGTACGTCGGCCCCACGTAATCCCCCCCCCCCCCCAAAAAAAACAGCAGGGAACCTCCAACTTGCTGCACTCGCTGGCCAGTGTGTCTAAGGCGTTCAGCCTGACCGGGTTGCCTCCAAACACGTCTCCGACGATTGTCTGGCTGAAGGCATATGCGACACTCATCGATGAAGAGAACGTGATGCCAAACCTGAGCGGTCTGTTCGGCATGTTGTTGGACCCATCTGTACCGCGCTGCAAGGTGTCGTGTTTGCAAAGATGGACGTCGCTAGTGATTTACGCATCATGCAGTCTGTAGCGCACTGTTTGAGTCGCAACACGACGTCTTGTAGCTGTACAAAAAGCATTATTCAACATGGTTGCGTTGCTGTCGGGGTTGCTCCGAGCAATAATCCGTAAGTAGCGGTCATACACTGCAGTAGTAACCCTTGGGCGGTCTAAGCGAAGTATGTCATCGACAGTTCCTATCTGTCTGTATCTCCTCCATGTCCGAACAACATCGCTTTGGTTCACTCCGAAACGCCTCGACACTTCCCTTGTTGAAAGCCCTTCCTGGCACAAAGTAACAATGCGGACGCGATCGAACCGCGGTATTGACCGTCTAGTCATGGTTGAACTACAGACAACAAGAGCCGTGTACCTCCTTCCTGGTGGTATGACAGGTACTGATCGGCTGTCGGGCCCCCTGCTCATGCATGGTTGTTTACACCTTGGGGGGGGGGGGGGGGAGGTTTAGTGACATCTCTGAACAATCAAAGGGAACGTGTCTGACAGAATATCCACATCCAACGTCTATCTTTAGGAGTTCTTGGAAATGGGGTGATGCAAAACTTTTCTTGATCTGTGTATTTTCATGTTAGTATTGCTAGTCATACCTCAAATGGTGTGGCACCAGTAAATAATTTACGTAAGTGTACAAGGTCATTGTGCCGAAAACCTGTTTATAAAATTTTTTGTGAGGCTGCCGTTAATGTGTGAGAGGCGAAGCAGTATCCAGCGAAGGTCAGTCACACTGAGTGTGGTGGCCAGTGACCACGTATTTATGGCACGCTGTGGTACATTCGTGGAAGGCGAATTCGGAATCAGATTTATATGCCATTTATGTACACAAGAAAGAGAGAGCAGCAACATCAACTCGTGCCATCCACGACGTTCCTTTACTGCGATATTTTGTCATTATGATACTATAAAAACAAAGCTATAAAAATCACCTGAAAGTGCCTTGCTCGTTCAGATGACCATGATTTCTGGCTGCAGCTGGGAATGCCAACATAAGTCAAGTCCGCTGCTTCGTGGAGCAGGGTTTGCTCGTTAAGTTATGCTAGTGGTTTGGAGGAAATTAAGACGTAATAGTTTCCTCGTAATTTAAACTGGACGATATAATCCCCAAGAAGTCTTACCGAGCTGTAATTCAGCGAGTGATGACTATCACCAAACTGGTTGGGTCTTCCTAGTCACGCTGTTGGTAGCACGATACTGCAGACATCATGAGGAAACTGGGCAGTACTGATCTCAGACCGAATGAGATGACAGAGCGCGCACACACACACACACACAGAGAGAGAGAGAGAGAGAGAGAGAGAGAGAGAGAGAGAGACTTCGCATAGCCAAACTACGAGATGTATTTTCGCCTGATTAGAAACGTTAAGTTCATTAGCACACGCGGTACAATTCTCGGCACTGCCGCTGGTTGATATATGCTGCTTGCATCGCTTTTCCCACTAAACAACACTAAAACAGCCAGTACACCAGTACCAACAATAGCCGCCCTGTAACAGTGTAACTACTCTGGGAACCTTTACAATTCCAAGATCCGACGTTTACACTGAAAAAACTCCGTTAAACCTTGCAAGTTATGCAGATACTTCCACAAGGAGAAAGCAGTTCTTTTCAGCATTCAGTCAGTGTCCAGAATGAGATTTTCACTCTGCAGCGGAGTGTGCGCTGATATGAAACTTCCTGGCAGATTAAAACTGTGTGCCGGACCGAGACTCGAACTCGGGACCTTTGCCAAAGGTCCCGAGTTCGAGTCTCGGTCCGGCACAGTTTTAATCTGCCAGGAAATTTCATTCAGTCAGTGTGTTTGGAATTTTTTAGGACTTCAAGTTAAGGTTACATTTAAAAATTTCGAGATTAGTTTAAAACTAATTTATTATTTTGATGGAGTAGAGATGATATATCAGTTGGCAATGAATGGCTCTGAGCACTATGGGACTTAACATCTATGGTCATCAGTCCCCTAGAACTTAGAACTACTTAAACCTAACTAACCTAAGGACATCACACAACACGCAGTCATCACGAGGCAGAGAAAATCCCTGACCCCGCCGGGAATCGAACCCGGGAACCCGGGCGTGAGAAGCGAGAACGCTACCGCACGACCACGAGCTGCGGACTCAGTTGGCAATGGTTGATGACATCTCATTAGGCATAATCATACTGTCAAATCAGTTTGCTGGTTTGCATGCAGCTTACTGAATGACTGAAAGATTGTTTGATATCTTCTACAGTTATTCCATCACATCCACAGTAAGGATTGTCTCGAACGTGTATTCGGCGAAGATGAATGGGGAACGGTCTACGATTAAATCTCATTTGAGTTATTTTGTACAGTCATTGTCACTGTAGAGTCTTGTAACATGGGAAGCAGGGAGAGGATGTTGTTTTGTGGCTGGTATCTGCTTTCTGCAACACAGCTGCACTTTATTAACAGGGTTCTTTATTTATCAGTACAGAAAGCTACCTATATTTAAGCTACTCCATGTGTTGTGGTACAAGTTCTTTCGTAATAGTCCACTTTAGCCTCACTGCTGGTAAAGTACAAGTCTCACGACAAACACTATACTCTTGTAGCCGATGACATGAACTGACGGACGCCATCTAGAATAGTGACTGAGCTAGAGACTGCGACTGTAAAAGACTGTCTGTGACTGACTGGGCCCCCACGGTCCGCGGCGGCGATCTAAATACTGGCGGTCGAGGTGGCGTTGTCGGCGCGTTACTTGCGAGTCTGTCTTTGGCCTCTCTCCTGATATGTGCCCTTGATT
The DNA here is from genome assembly GCF_023898315.1 of Schistocerca nitens. NCBI lineage: Eukaryota > Metazoa > Arthropoda > Insecta > Orthoptera > Acrididae > Schistocerca > Schistocerca nitens. The sequence goes on along the minus strand of NC_064618.1, from coordinate 748,931,679 downwards.
CAGTGCCTATTATCGATCTTCTTACAACCTCTTTGCCGACCGGTGAACTGGCGACAGCTTACGTCAGCACAACGTATGGAAAATACAAACTTTTTATTTGTCGTAGTTGTATGCAGCCAGGCCTTCCAGAGATTGTTTGGCCGTATTTGTTCATAATATTTCCTTTTACTGCGTATCGGTGATTGATATTCGTCTTGCCATTCTATGTAATGTAATCTCCAGGGCCGATGACTTTGTTAATACGTTTTTCAATATTCCGTTTTGAGCGACGGTCTTCGCTAATTAATCGTTTGTTTCATTATTCTTAATACTAGCGTTTTCCATGATCTACATAAATTTCACCTTCATTCTGAATTTTCACTTTCCTTGTTAGCTTCCATAATGACCGTTATCATTAGATAATTTTCCTTGGAAAGGATTAGTGTCTATATATCTAGTAATAAGCTTCTACAGTGCGTTAAAATAAAAAAAATTAACTGTGAGGTTCTGGAAGGACTATAAAGATGTAAGCACAAAAAAAAAAACTGTACGTCGTAGTGTGAAGCTAAATCAATTCCTTGCAACATGTGCTTGGGAATGCACAACATACTCCATCATTAATTGTGGTTTTGGAGTCTTCGCTATATATCCCCAAATACTGTGGGAAATTATCAGCAAATAAGATTTTTACCAATCGCTCAGTTCTGGCGAATGTTTTTGTTGCAAAGTAGGAAACGTCGGCTTCTGAAGTTATTTCAATGTAACCCTAAACTAAGCTAAATTCTGCACGAACAGGCCATGAAGGCCCAACGGTACCGACCGGCCGCCGTGTCATCCTCAGCCCACAGGCGTCACTGGATGCGGATATGGAGGGGCATGTGGTCAGCACACCGCTCTGCCGGCGGCGTGCCATTTTACGAGACCGGAGCTGCTACTTCTCAATCAAGTAGCTCCTCAGTTTGCCTCACAAGGGCTGAGTGCACCCCGCTTGCCAGCAGCCCTCGGCAGACCAAATGCTAGCCTAGCCAGACAGTGCTTAACTTCGTTGATCTGACGGGAACCGGTGTTACCACTGCGCCAAGGCCGTTGGATATTTCATTGTAATAGTAATAGCAATTATGATATGTTCGCGTTCTTAGAATATTGTGTAAAATGTCTTTTAAATCCGTGAAACTTGTACGTAATTCTGGTTTACGGGCAGTGTTTGCTCTCCGCCTTTTCACTTGTCCGTAAGACAAGAAGTGAGGTATGAGCGGCTGGTCAGCTGATAAAACAGCAGCGCGGGTCACGAGTCGCGCCACAATCAAACCGCTCTCTTTTCCCACTTAAACTGTTAGTGTTTGTTAACTAAGATCGCCAAGTCGGACAGTTCCGTCAACACTATCTACAGCTAATTAACAGCTCCGACACAACGTATTTGGCACACAGTAAGTCACCAAACTCGCCTACAAAAGTCGAAATAACCATCAGTTAACCTCGACCGTGCTCTGAAAAAAGACTTGCGATTTCCATTAAGCTTGAAGTGCTGGAAGATAACTTTCTCTGTTATTATTCTTGTACTTCAGAAGTAGCACTTTAGCACACTACCTCGTCCCTCTCCTTCCCCCCCCCCCCCCTCTCCCCGCTTCCCTACAGAGGAGCCACGATTCTTTTTACGCTCAGGAGGGCAACCGATTGATTCCCAGGTTTCAAGAGCTCCAAGCAACTCCCGGAATTGATGCTTTTCAACCAATCTGCCTTGAGGTGCTTTTAGCCGGCCGAAGTGGCCGTGCGGTTAAAGGCGCTGCAGTCTAGAACCGCAAGACCGCTACGGTCGCAGGTTCGAATCCTGCCTTGGGCATGGATGTTTGTGATGTCCTTACGTTTGTTAGGTTTAACTAGTTCTAAGTTCTAGGGGACTAATGACCTCAGCAGTTGAGTCCCATAGTGCTCAGAGCCATTTGAACCATTTTTTGAGGTGCTTTTCAACCAATCTGCCTTGAGGTTCTGGACGATTAGCCTCTCCCGCAAACACTGGCATCCTCATGTTTCGTGTTAACATCATTTCTCTGGTAAAATGCTGCCGCCCGGCAGATATTTTAGTATAGTTATTCCCAAATAAAAGTTACTGGGCGATTAAGTGATGTTACAAGAAGGTCTCTAACTCTTCCTCTTTACTACATGTTTAAATCCTCGTTTCATCCATTACCAATTTCTCTTTACTCTCTGATCACTCATACAAAGACATAGATGAAAAACTCGAGTTTAAAAGTAGCGAAGAATACTGAACGAATACTTTTAGTGTGATCGTTCGCAAAATCTGCGAGGTTACTGTACTGATCACAAGGAACGTAAAATACTGGAATATTGTTCGAATGCAGAACTCTAGCATGGAGTAATCAATAATCTTAGCTCGAAAGATCCTGCCTTCAACCTACATTCGTTGAGCAGATGGACTCTCAGTTTTCCTCAGCACTGTACCTCCAAGATATGTGGCCCTAACGTAGTTGTTATTATGATCATTGTTTAAAATGAAGCAGAATTATGTCGTCATCTTCATCTGTGGACCATGTAATCCGCTCCATTTAAATATGAATTCCAAACTTATCCATCTTCATCGGGCGCCTAACATCTCTCCAACTAGTCGAGTTCTTCGTAAGAAGTGTTCGTACCAGCTGTTTTTTGTTCTTCCATCTTTTCATTAATTCATTCATTTACATCGAGTCCTGTCTGATGCCTATAGCTCATGTTCCATCTCAAGTGTTGTACGCAGTCTTTCTCCTCAGGAATTTCATTCCTGCTATGTCAGTAACTCTATTCCCTTTTCTCTTCAGAAAAAATGTTCAAATGTGTGTGAAATCTTATGGGACTTAAACTGCTAAGGTCATCAGTCCCCAAGCTTACACACTACTTAACCTAAATAATCCTAAGGACAAACACACACACCCATGCCCGAGGGAGGACTCGAACCTCCGCCGGGATCAGCCGCACGGTCCATGACTGCAGCGCCTGAGACCGCTAATCCCACGCGGCTTCTCTTCAGAGTTATCATATTCCAGGATCATTTGAAACGGGTAAAACTGTCAACGTCTCTCTCTCTCTCTCTCTCTCTCTCTCTCTCTCTCTCTCTCACACACACACACACACACACACACACACACACACACACACACACACACCTATGATGACCGCTGCTGTGGGAAAGTTGCTAGGCGTCTGTATGGCACGCCAGCTGTGTCGTCTGAAGACAATGAGTGGACCCTGGACGCGAGGTTAATAACAGAGGGCTGTGTGTGTGTGTGTGTGTGTGTGTGTGTGTGTGTGTGAGTGAAATCGCTCGCGGTGATAATCACTCCATGCTTCCTGCATAAATAAAAAAAAAACATGGCGTCCTTTATTTAAGAGTCAGTAGAATATCTCTAGGGAGCTTCAGTTCCTTAGAACATACAATAAATGTGTAAACTAGAACAGAATATAAGTAGCTTTCAAGTTGTCATGTCCTGCTCGTCAGTTAATGCGAAATTGAAGTTCACCACTATACAGGGTATAACGGGTACAAGTGCAGATATTTTTATATGTGCTACCTTGATGTGTACACGTCATTGTGTGTGTTGTGTTTTCTCTGCGTCGAACAGTCTTCCCAAGAACACGACACAAACTACATTAGCTGATGTTTCCTGCACGGTTGTAACTGCACTAGTAAGTGGACTACGCCTGTCAGTATAGATTGGGTCCACGCATCCACACTTCAACAGCTGTTCTGCTGCCCAGTGGTAAATAAAGCACTAATGACTTACTACTGCCACATGTACTTGGGACGTACTATCCAGCCTAAAACCACACGACTTGTAATAGCTACAATTATTACTCTGCAAAGTACATAAAAACTGGTGTTGTTCAGTACAATTTCCTCAGTCACCAATAAAAATATCTGCATGCGTACCTCTTACAACTGCATTTTGCAACGGGATGAAGAAAATTAAGCTTATTTAGGCTAATGTAACAGCATGTAGCTCTGTATAATGATCTCGGTGACCGAAACCGGTCGTGGTGTAAACACGAAAAGTGAAGCTGATGCTAGCATTTTATGCGAAATCAAACTACAGTTGGGGAACCTGCATCAGCATGCCCTATAAGCTGGAGGAGAAATGAAACTTGTATTTGTTTATAGACAGTGTGCTGGAAGTAACGCAAAAGGGAATCACAAAGCAGTCTTTGGAGTAAATCAAGTCATGTAGCAAGCAGGGTACTAGCCTCACACTGCTGATTGCTATTGCCCGAGATCTCGCTGATGATCTATTGGCAGTCTGTTCGGTCTGGTGAAGGCTTAATACTGCATATTTTAGTTCTTAGTATCGTTAATTTGGTTGAAGTTGCTCTAGGCTTTCCATATTTATGTTGACACCTACAGGGTGTTTAAAAAATACTTTTACAAACGTTGGGGACAGGTTCCCTATACCAAAACAAGAAAAAAGTTTGTATAAACACACGTCCGAAAAGCCTTCGTTTTCACGTGATTAATGAAAGTTTACAATTTAGATTATACGAGCTCTTACACACCCAAACTCATAATGAATGCTGAAAATGTCCACCTCTTGCTTCTAAACACGCACGCACTCGTCGAATCGTGGACAGTCGCACCTTTTCAAATACTCCCTGGCAGTTTCTAACACTTTCGCAGTTTTCCATGACACGTCGATGAAGAGTTCCTGCATCCGAGTGGTCTGCTGCATAGACAAACTATTTAATGTGTCCCAAGAGTTAATACGTAATCCAAAAGATTGGGGTCGGGGGAACCAGCAAGTCATGAAGCTGCCCCTCCTCTGCCTACCCATCTTTCAAGTTAGATACGAGATCTCGAAAACGGAGACTGAAATATGCTGGAGCTCCATCATACATAAACCACGAGTATCTTCGTATCTGCAGGGACACACATCTTCTAGTAGGTCTCGGAAGGTATTCTGAATAAAGTTCCTGTAGACAGTACCTGTACAGCGTGCTGGGAGACCGCATGGCACTACCAGACACCTACAATTCCAGCCCGCACATTAATATTAACTGAATTTCGCCGAGGGTGAGTGGCAGAATATGATAACAACATCAGGAAGTGTTTTTCCTTTCTAGTACCACACATTAATCTTAAACTGATGCTGACGTCTTGCCTGTACGGTAGCATGAGGAGTCCAATTGGCCCCTACGCGTTGGCTGTGGGAGTTTGTTAATTAATCTGTTCCAAACATTGCTTCGTCTGTAATCATAACTGAGGAGCCAAATAACGGATTGACAGTTTGCGCAACAAATCACCAACAAAAGTGCTCCCTTGGTGGGTGATCAGTAGGCGTAAGGCCCTGCGCACATTGAAGATGGTACAGATACACCAGCTGCTCGTGAAGTGTCCTCCATTCTGAACTTGGAGACATGCTACATGCCAGTGTCACTTGTCTTGCGCTGACACCTGCTCTTCTTATACAACCTTGTCCGCAGCTCGTGGTCGTGCGGTAGCGTTCTCGCTTCCCGCTCACGGGGTCCCGGGTTCGGTTCCTGGCGGGGTCAGGGACTTTCTCTGCCTCGATATGACTGGGTGTTGTGTGTCTTTCATCATCATTTCATCCTCATTCACTCGCAAGTCGCCGTAGTGGCGTTAAAGAACTTGCGGAGCGGCGGCTGAACCGCCACCAATGCCATACGCTCATTCATAGACAAGTTGAAGACAGCCGAATCACGAATGTAAACAAGTCTCCCTGGCAATACAGCGCCATCGAGGATACAGTGATTCAAACGAGTGCATAATAAGAGAAGGTGTTTGATTGTATCTGGAATTTAGTTGAATATAAACTTCCAATAATAAATCGAAAACGAAGGATTTTCGGACATTCATTTATATGAACTTGTATTCTTGTAGGGGACCTGTTTTTGAGCTTTTGAAACACCCTGCATACATTTTTTTTGTTTTTTGTGTGGGAACATGGACAAATTTTTCTCATAATTAAATTAGTTCCACCAAGGTTTTCAGGAGGTTTCTCTTGGGTGTAAAGGACTTTACGAAGTTGGAAACCCCTCCTGTTTATTTACTGTTAGGAACCCCATCTGACGCTCTACCTGATCGCTTGGTAATTTGCTGAAAGAAACCGTGAATCTGTAATAGCCCAGATGCCAAAGTGCCTGATCTACTCTTTGGAGCACATGGTGAAAAGTAAGAGGGAAAACGTGGAAGTTTCCCGTCGTGAATCAGCAATGGCTGATGTGACGTGCTGCAGTCACAGTCAGGCTGTAAGCGACTGGTTAGTACACGCGTTGTGGGTTTTGACGTGCAGCCAGAGGAGCGCGCAGTCCGTGGTGGCTAGGCCCTGCAGGAGGCTGGTGCGGCAGCCCCGTCCGCGTGATGGATCTGGGCTACGCACCTACACGCGGTCGCACACGCCTTGCGCCCAGCCACGCACGCGGACACATACATAAACAATGAGTTCCACCTGCCTCGATAGCATCTATCTGGCCGGCCGCTGTATTTAGAAGCCGACTCCATTGTTCAGTAGCCGGGCTGGGACGGGCCTCCCTTTATTTTCCTATTACCCTGACCTCTTTGCTTTTAATTGTGCCCGCACTGCGTGCTTGGCTTCTGGACCAAGCGCCGTATTCAGATCTGGCCCTTGTCGATTGTATTTTTGCGATTGTGGGGATCACTGGAATTTCTTTAGCTTTTCCTGTGTGTAAATTTATCCGCTGTGGCTCTATTTCGATCTCGGGAATGGAAGGGAAAGCATTCCATCGCCTTTGTGCGTATTCTCAAACTGCAATATTCGGCGGATGCCAAACTTCTACATGATCAGTTCAATCAATATCAGCGTCATTCGATGGTGGAGGTAATGCGGATGAAATCATGAAAATACTATTACATGAAATGATATCATTGAAGTAACGCTCAGAAGTGCTTAAACTTCAGCGTAAAGAACATGTAGGGAATTCGTTCGAGACAGAGATTCGAATCTGGATTTCACGAGCATTCGCATTAATGTTAGGCTATTTGAGCACGCTTCCTTATCTAACTCAAACTTTCCCTTTCATTGATATTTCCACGTACAACGTCCGTACGAACATACCATTTCGTTACATTGGTTTTCAGCATTTCTGAGCATTACTTCACCGATATCATTTCGTACCATTGTACTTACAATGATTGGATCCCTCGTCGGTGAAATTATATACCAGATCCAGTTGGGTTAATTTCACCGACGATGGATCCAATCAGCGGAAGTACAATGGTATATGGACGGAGTGTCTCTCGTAAGAGTCGTCAGGTGCATTTTTTTCATTTTCTGAGGTGCTTGGGCAGACATCTGTAATTTCATGCAACGACCATTGTCGACAGGTAGCGTCGGTTTGTTTCCTATTACGAGAAAAATGATTTTTAAAGAGTAATTTTACTTGTCGATTCTATAGAGCGGTGTCAGATTAGTCTAATACGATATCTGTTTCATCCGTATGTATTAACAAGGACATTAAAACAGGAAGAAAAATAAGTATCCGAGCAGCGACTAAGTAGCGCTGCCTGCTTGGCCGTATCAGTCAGTGCGGGCCAGGCCGGTGCAGTCGCTGTTGGGGTACCGGTTATTCTTCGTGTTTTACTGCCCCTCTTAACACATATCGATGAAACATATGTGGCGCTGGACTAATCTGGGAACGCTCTATCGAATGGGTAAGTAAAATTCCGCTTTAAAAATCATTTTTCTCGCAACAGTAAACAAACTGATGCTCTCTCTCTCTCGGCACTGGGCGTCGTATGAAAGATTTGAAGAGTCGTGTTTGTTGAGTCCGACTCCATAAACACACTACAAACACACAATCCACGATATCCGCCGAAACACCAGAGAAAATGCTCCTGATGGCTCTTGGGAGAGAGACCCTGTGTTACAGCTACCAACCTCGACTTCGCACGGGTAACGTAAATTATCTACTTCAACACGCCTCGTCTGATGTAGTCGTTATAAATTTTATATACAAACCTCCTTGTGAATCACTATTTCATAGTGAAAACAGCATCAAAATCCCTATAGTCGTTCCTGATATTAACATTCATATACAGTCAGAAAAACGCGGCATGGAATTTTAATTTAGTAATTTGTATCGATGTATGGATATAGTCGTAGGGCAGACCGACGTCTTCCACCATGTGCGTGTCTTTGGTGGTCCTATTTCTGAATGGAGAATTATCTTTGGTTTTATGGGGAAAAGCAATGACAAAGAATGTTCGAGTGAGATCTGGAGGGGTGCTCAGATAGCTTAATACTTCAGGCCACTGACTGCGAAAAAATTTTTCATAGTAACCGCGATCCCCGAAACAGTGCCCCTTCAGCGGTCGGGGCTGCAGAACACACATCGCTGCCCACCGCATTCCGTGCGTCTCAGGAAGCTGCAGTGGGAACTAAGCCCTGCACCTGCGTTGTCCGAGCCGTCGCTGCTGATTGGCTGTGGCGGGTTATTAACGTGTTTTCTTTTATGAAGGAACGCTCGCGAAAAGCCTCAGTTAATTAAGGCCTGATCGTAACCTGCGCGCCTGGTATTACACAGCTGCCGGGTTCTGCGAGGCGCGGTCGAACGAAGCCAGCCTGCACGTGGTCTGCATTGCCGAATCACGACGCCGCAGACGCAGCAGCTCATTGCGAGACGCAAAAGGCTGCGTTAGTCGACTAAAACAGCGGCAACACTCAGGCGCTATGACAGAAAATAATCAGAATTATGATATGAGGAAGTGAAATAGAAATTTTGACATCTGCCGCAATTGGGAGTTGAATTTCGTGGTAACAAGTCAAAGTTTATGCCGCACCGAGACTCGGATTTCCCGCTCTCACGAGTGGTCGCCTTAATCGCTTCGGTTATCCGAGAGTACTTCCCGTCCAGCCCAAATTCCCAACATGGCACCCACTACTTATGTAGCGCCCTACTCCTCCCCTGGCCACCATACTCATTGCTCGAAGTCTCACGCTGACTCCCGGAAAAGTGTGGGAGCGAGAGTACATACACGCGACAATCTTAATGGCGGTTAAGGCGTATATACACTCCTGGAAATGGAAAAAAGAACACATTGACACCGGTGTGTCAGACCCACCATACTTGCTCCGGACACTGCGAGAGGGCTGTACAAGCAATGATCACACGCACGGCACAGCGGACACACCAGGAACCGCGGTGTCGGCCGTCGAATGGCGCTAGCTGCGCAGCATTTGTGCACCGCCGCCGTCAGTGTCAGCCAGTTTGCCGTGGCATACGGAGCTCCATCGCAGTCTTTAACACTGGTAGCATGCCGCGACAGGGTGGACGTGAACCGTATGTGCAGTTGACGGACTTTGAGCGAGGGCGTATAGTGGGCATGCGGGAGGCCGGGTGGACGTACCGCCGAATTGCTCAACACGTGGGGCGTGAGGTCTCCACAGTACATCGATGTTGTCGCCAGTGGTTGGCGGAAGGTGCACGTGCCCGTCGACCTGGGACCGGACCGCAGCGACGCACGGATGCACGCCAAGACCGTAGGATCCTACGCAGTGCCGTAGGGGACCGCACCGCCACTTCCCAGCAAATTAGGGACACTGTTGCTCCTGGGGTATCGGCGAGGACCATTCGCAACCGTCTCCATGAAGCTGGGCTACGGTCCCGCACACCGTTAGGCCGTCTTCCGCTCACGCCCCAACATCGTGCAGCCCGCCTCCAGTGGTGTCGCGACAGGCGTGAATGGAGGGACGAATGGAGACGTGTCGTCTTCAGCGATGAGAGTCGCTTCTGCCTTGGTGCCAATGATGGTCGTATGCGTGTTTGGCGCCGTGCAGGTGAGCGCCACAATCAGGACTGCATACGACCGAGGCACACAGGGCCAACACCCGGCATCATGGTGTGGGGAGCGATCTCCTACACTGGCCGTACACCACTGGTGATCGTCGAGGGGACACTGAATAGTGCACGGTACATCCAAACCGTCATCGAACCCATCGTTCTACCATTCCTAGACCGGCAAGGGAACTTGCTGTTCCAACAGGACAATGCACGTCCGCATGTATCCCGTGGCATCCAACGTGCTCTACAAGGTGTAAGTCAACTACCCTGGCCAGCAAGATCTCCGGATCTGTCCCCCATTGAGCATGTTTGGGACTGGATGAAGCGTCGTCTCACGCGGTCTGCACGTCCAGCACGAACGCTGGTCCAACTGAGGCGCCAGGTGGAAATGGCATGGCAAGCCGTTCCACAGGACTACATCCAGCATCTCTACGATCGTCTCCATGGGAGAATAGCAGCCTGCATTGCTGCGAAAGGTGGATATGCACTGTATTAGTGCCGACATTGTGCATGCTCTGTTGCCTGTGTCTATGTGCCTGTGGTTCTGTCAGTGTGATCATGTGATGTATCTGACCCCAGGAATGTGTCAATAAAGTTTCCCCTTCCTGGGACAATGAATTCACGGTGTTCTTATTTCAATTTCCAGGAGTGTATTTATATATGTGTGGTCGAGAAGAACAGACACCACACACACACACACACACACACACACACACACACACACACATATCATGGTAGGGGCGTGAAGCAGCCACGGTCTCAAGCCCACTTCAGCTGTCAAGAAGAATGGAAGAAGAATTAGGATTTAACGCGTACCACCGACGCCCAGATCAATAGAGACGGGGTACAAGCTCAGATTGCTTCAAGGATGGCCGGCCGATGTGGCTGAGCGGTTCTAGGCGCTTCAGTCTGGAACCGCGCGACCGCTACGGTCGCAGGTTCGAATCCTGCCTCGGGCATGGATCTGTGTGATGTCCTTAGGTTAGTTAGGTTTAAGTAGTTCTAAGTTCTAGGGGACTGATGACCTCAGATGTTAAGTCCCATAGTGCTCAGAGCCATTTGAACCATTTTTTAGCTTCAAGGATGGGGAAGGAAATCGGCCACGCCTCTCCAAAGGAACCATCCGTGCACTTGTCTGGAACAAACTATCAAGAATCTTCTCTTGGCGTAAGAACTATACCTACCACATACCCAGTGCTGGAAGTTCCAAGCAGACTGCAACTTTTCCACAGTGCGTTGCCTGAAGAGGAAAGTAGCGAGAAACTCGGATTTTTTAGAACAAGTAAAAAATCTTAAGTCTTTTTCTGTGTTTGTGTGCACAGCAGCATTACATTTCATGAAAGAAGTAATTTTTGCTGCATTTTGCCGTTTCTTTTGTTCGAAACAGTCGGTTTACTTCTTTGGTAATTGCCTTTTTTTCCTCTGTAACCATTATGAAATAAAACCTCCTTAAATACTGTACAAACATTCATGGACTACTTACCGACTCAATTGACGCGGAAAGGAGTTCGAGGATGTTTCATGCAACAGTTCCGTCGCGAAAGACTTTGTCCTCAACTTAAATGCTTCCTATTTATGAAAGCAAAACCAAAAATGTCGTTGTTCGACGATGTTGATTCATTTACTTGATTTTTATTGTCCAACGATGATCTTGTAGGCAAAAAACCGGTTAACTATGCAAATTACTACTGTATAACTTGTACATTTTTGCATTTTTCGTGCATGAAGAGTTATTCTAGAAGCAGCAGGGCATAATTAATTAACATTATGTGCTTCCATTTATCAGAATGTCATGATCGTCAAAACACTGTGGTACGATAAACATGTTCTGACATCCCATTATCCCGTCGAATGCTGTGAGGTATGTAGAACGAAGAACTTGCACTCGGATACGATTTTTGCACTGGGATACTATTTTAGTCACCATACCAGGAGACACAGTGTATAGTAACATTAATATATAATAACAACAATATTGTTCATGTCCTCTAGATCTCGCAGCGTATATAGCAGTACTGCTTTATTCCTCGACATGTAAACATTTTTGTGACGGTTTGGTGCAGTTGCAAATCGATATGCGATACTTGAATTCCTAGCATCGGTTCGGCGTGATTATTAAATTACTTCCGTACTGAAGGTGTAGTAAAGTATGAGTGGATCTGAATCATCCTTTCCACTCTTGGTTCGCTGGGGAGGAGATGAGGGTGAACCCTGTCGAACAGGTGCCTCCACTGCCTTTTCTTTCTCTTTCTCGTTACTTGGTTCTTTAAGTTTTTTGTTACTGCTTCATCACTTTAATGTGGTAACATGACTACGACGAAGCAGATCATTAATGAGAGAAGGCTTTCGCGGTAGAGTAGTACGGAATAAAATACTTCCGGCTCTATGACCACTTAATGATGTAAGGGACGTGCACCGTTTCATCCATTACTGCATGCGCGCTTCGCTAGGCTGACTATGCATATCAGCCTTGCTTCTGTTTTACTTGCACGAAAACTTCGTTTGAGGCGTTGAAAGGACAAATTTTGAAATTGTTTATGACCACATAACGACTTTCCTTGTATTAACACCGTGTGACGCTACTGTGTAAGTATAAAGACCTAAAAGGAAAGAGACATTCTAATATACGATCAACTTCTTTGTGTCTGCAGCGAACTTATTTATTTAATTGTGCCATGGGAAGAAGAGGGAGGAGGAGAAGAAGAAGAAGAAGAAGAACAAAAACAGAAAGAATGGATGCTTGCACGGATGAAAAGTTGCCATTGGATAGTGTGAGATGCTGGTTGATTGCGAAACTGCACTGTTCCCAGAGAACATGTGTTTGAGAAGTGGATCCTTAAACCTGTCAGCCGAAGGGAAGGGGTAGGAAGTTAACAGCAACGCGCTTCGAGTGGCCATAAATTATAAACAAATTTGGTGTCAGAACGAGGCGAACGAACTGCCAGGAGCAACCAGCAGCCGATGCTATCGATCGCCGCGTCGATTCCTGTCGTTGATACTGGCTCCGGAAGAGAGATGCCGTCGGAATGGTCCACCTCTCGGTTTTGCCTATCACTGGCAAGGCAGCACTTAGCTGATTTCGTTTCTTGCTGTACTCTCGACCCACAGAACTTCGTGCTTTGGCAGCAGATATCATCAGTTTGATTTACTGATGTTCCGAAAATGTTCCATCGCTGGAGATGGGCAGGGTACCCGTAAAGGACAGTAACCGGAAGCTCGTCCTAATATCTTAAAACTGAAGCTATCGTCCTTGTGGACTGAATCCAGTGTTGAGCTCCACAGGGGACGTAGAAGTGGAACGTGATGATGGCTGTGACACCATAACGCGTCATGGAGCATTTCTGAGTCGTAATAGCAGAATAATATACGTACGCCACATTGTCTTAATGTGAAATGTTGTGTGTACCAACACCATATAAGATCTCTTTTTACGTCATAGGCGTGACTATAGTTTTAGGCCCGCATTTGGTGACTTTCATATTACAACTAGAATAACATATGATTCTTCATTGTGCCAAAACAATAAAGAGCTATAAGAACGCGTCTTTTTTGTGTGCGACGTGCAGTAAAAAGTCGAATTGATAGTTTTTAAGTGTAGATGTATCGATAGGATTAAAAATTATAGAACTTTTACCAAACTAGTGGCTGTGAGTGTCTGCACACTGCTTATTTGAAAGACACAAAACATGCCTTTTGCTACATTAGAACTGAATATGACTTTTAATATTACACACATCAAAAAAAGTTTTTCACCACCTAGGTTCCGAGAGTTCTGGAACCTGTAGAGAAAATTGGAATAGAGATCAATATAAACATAATCTCCGCCCTTTTTATTGCTCATGAAGACCACACATTGCATGTTGTACCACCATACAGAGAGACCTTCAGAGGTGGTGGTCCAGTTTACTGTACACACCGGTACCTCTAATACCCAGTATCACGTCCTCTTGCATTGATGCATGCCTGTATTCGTTGTAGCGTACTATCCACAAGTTCATCAAGGCACTGTTGGTCCAGATTGTCCCACTCCTCAACATCAAAACTGGAATATTTTCACTCTGCAGCGAAGTGTGCGCTGATATGAAACTTCCTGGCATGTGCCGGCACGGTAACTCAGCGAAAGACTGAGTTAATAGATCAACGACGAACTGAAACGGGTGTCTTGCGTCCGCCCCGAGCAGATACAACGAACGAAACCGAACGAAACGAGATTTAATAAAAAAATTTAAAAAAAGTTGGTAGAGCACTTTCCCGCGAAAGGCGAAGGTCCTGAGTTCGAGTCTCGGTCCGGCACACAGTTTTAATCTGCCACGAAGTTTCGTTTCATATCAGCGCACACTCCGCTGCACAGTGAAAATCTCATTCTGCAGGCTTAATGCATGATTGTGATAGCGTATGCGCAATTATTTCAATACTGCTTACACCTTCTATGGAAGAATTCCTCGACCAAGAATTTGACCTCTTCATTGACAGGGCGTTAAACTTGGATATTTTTTTTTCTTTCGTCATCAAATGCGAATACATGTGCCGAGCACAGGTCTACGGCCATAGACGACATCAAGTGTTTCAGATGTAGACGGAACAGTTCGCGCTATCTTGTTGGTTATAAGGTCCAGCCAACTTACTGCATTTTAACAACATATGACTACACGAAAGTGTTAACTGTAACGCAGATATGTCCGTTTGCCGCTTTGAAACTCGCCGGCGCAATCGAATCTGTGCAAGAGTGAATAAAAAATAAATAAAAGGCTATTGTAATCCAAGTTACCGGTACAGTAAGCAGTAAGATCGATAATTGCCATTCGGGAAATTTATTTTCGCTGCAGACCTCACTGCATTTTAATATAGATGAATAGTGGATGTGTGTTTGGGGGGGGGGGGGGGGGGGGAATCGTTTGTCCACATTCTTGTAGAATTTCGCTAGTGATATTCTTGATTGTCTAAAAGTGGAGCTCCGTTTGTTACTTTATCGGAGGTTACCAACTTTATTTCAGTTTCCCATTTCTGAACGTGATCAAGACAGATTCGCCCCTGTGTTAGAGACCACAGTTGCCTTTTCGGGCAATAACTGCCACGTTTCACTCCCGCGTTCTACTGAGCGCCTGTCAGCTGTCACCCACAGCAGATGTTGACGTGTAAGCAAAATGGTGTCACGGGAAGAATTGTCCGGCAAACCGTGCAGAAAAAATTACCTTCAAATTAAAGGAATGCGTGGCGAGGAAAACCGCAACCGTTTATAGGCAGTGCGGCTTTCCTCGGTGTCGTGACCCTGGTGGCACACGTGAACTCGTAAACAGCGCTAGAGAGATTGTCAACGGACTTTTTCTCTCCGAGAAAGGAGAAGTGGGACTGAGAATTTCGGACGCAATCCTCCCGGAGACGGAGAAGTCGGAAAGCATGGCTTTGCAAAACAAACGCAGCGGGTCATTGTTACAGAGAGAGTAGAAGATCAAAGCAGCACCCCCCCCCCCCCCCCCCCCTCACGGGCCAGACTTTCATTATGGCGACAGCCGCCAGGGGCGCCAGGGTCAAGGTCTCTGGCCACGCGACGATCAGCACTGGCCAATTAGTCTTCTCTTGTTTCTCCCTTTCTCTTTTAAGCCATACCATCCATTTCGCTTTTCTCTCCCTTCATCTTTCGTGATTTCTGCGAAGGATTGACGCAATTATAGCGGTCGTTATTATATTAATACCCTCTATATCCTAGGCCCGCTTCGAATCCTGGTGGCAGCAGAAAGTTTTATGACGAGTGTTCGTCCGGCAAGGAGAGAAGCGGTTACACGAATGCCCGGGGGCTGAAATCTGAAACCGTTAGCCAGTGTACGGGCATAGGGCATTGTTGTAGGTCAGTGAGATGGGGACGTTAATCCAGGCAGTCACCTCGGTAGTACTGGAGATGGTTTGACTTCGCTTGACGCCGTTGCCACAAACAGCATCAGCTAGACGCTACATGACACCGATTCTCGTCAGAATCACCTACATGAAACAGTTCCGCTAAACACACCTGACACGGACCCTCAAAAATAGTCAAGTTTGCACTCGACCTTGAGCTGCGCGACGCCTGTTTATTTCCATTGTAATTTGCTACTGAATTTGGAAATGCACGCCTGATGAATCGTACATCTATACTAAGATGCCACATGAAAATTTCTGCCAGCCCAGGACTAGATGAACAGCAATAAGACTCTGGCAGTATGTGCAATCTGTGTCTGCCTCCGATCGCAAAAATTCTTTTGATTTGAATACAAGTTTCGAACTGTCATATTTTATATTTTTTTCCTCCGCCATTCCCTGGGTAAAAACTTTATAATATACTGTTTTATGAATACAGATACTTTTTCCTACGATGATATTTAGCTGCTTCACATATCCTGTTCTTTTTTCGTTTAATGCACATGTTATTACCAATATTTTCTGACCATGTTGCACTGCGTAACTTCTACGAGTACTTTTGAACATTCTTTTTGTCTGTGCTGAAATCTCTCGCCCATGTTGAACAACTCCGTGTATCCTGTACTTCTGGTAAACTGGACTCCAGCAACACCATTGTTTCTCCTCTAATCACAAATACCGGTGTGCTGCCGCGCCGAGCGGTTTGAGGCGTCATGTCAGGGACTGCGCGGCCCTCCCGCCGGAGGTTCGAGTCCTCCCTCGGTTATGGGTGTATGGGTGTGTGTGTATATGTGTGTGTGTGTGTGTGTGTGTGTGTGTGTGTGTGTGTTGTTATTAGCATAAGTTAGTTTAAGTAGTGTGTAAATCTACGGACTGATGACCTAAGCAGTTTGGTCCCACAGGAATTCACACACATCTGAACATTTACGGCCGTGCATCTATCAACAGGAGAAAATATAAAAATGCAGTAAATGAAGCAGGCAAAAAGGAATACAAACGTCTCAAAAATGAGATCGACAGAAAGTGCAAAATGGCTAAGCAGGGATGGCTAGAGGACAAATGTAAGGATGTAGAGGCTTGTCTCACTAGGGGTAAGATAGATACTGCCTACAGGAAAATTAAAGAGACCTTTGGAGAGAAGAAAACAACTTGTATGAATATCAAGAGCTCAGATGGAAACCCAGTTCTAAGCGAAGAAGGGAAGGCAGAAAGGTGGAAGGAGTATATAGAGGGTTTATACGAGGGCAATGTACTTGAGGACAATATTATGGAAATGGAAGAGGATGTAGATGAAGATGAAATGGGAGATAAGATACTGCGTGAAGAGTTTGACAGAGCACTGAAAGACCTGAGTCGAAACAAGGCCCCGGGAGTAAACAACATTCCATTAGAACTACTGATGGCCTTGGGAGAGCCAGTCATGACAAAACTCTACCATCTGGTGAGCAAGATGTATGAGACAGGCGAAATACCCACAGACTTCAAGAAGAATATAATAATTCCAACTGACAGAAGCCGACCTCGGGGAAGATCAGTTTGGATTCCGTAGAAATGTTGGAACACGTGAGGCAATACTAACCTTACGACTTATCTTAGAAGAAAGATTAAGAAAAGGCAAACCTACGTTTCTAGCATTTGTAGACTTAGAGAAAGCTTTTGACAACGTTAACTGGAATACTCTCTTTCAAATTCTGAAGGTGGCAGGGGTAATATACAGGGAGAGAAAGGCTATTTACAATTTGTACAGAAACCACATGGCAGTTATAAGAGTCGAGGGGCATGAAAGGGAAGCAGTGGTTGGGAAAGGAGTGAGACGGGGTTGTAGCCTCTCCCCGATGTTATTCAATCTGTATATTGAGCAAGCAGTAAAGGAAACAAAAGAAAAATTCGGAGTAGGTATTAAAATTCATGGAGAAGAAGTAAAAACTTTGAGGTTCGCCGATGACATTGTAATTCTGTCAGAGACAGCAAAGGACTTGGAAGAGCAGTTGAACGGAATGGACAGTGTCTTGAAAGGAGGATATAAGATGAACATCAACAAAAGCAAAACGAGGATAATGGAATGTAGTCGAATTAAATCGCGTGATGCTGAGGGGATTAGATTAGGAAATGAGACACTTAAAGTAGTAAAGTAGTTTTGCTATTTAGGGAGTAAAATAACTGATGATGGTCGAAGCAGAGAGGATATAAAATGTAGACTGGCAATGGCAAGGAAATCGTTTCTGAAGAAGAGAAATTTGTTAACATCGAGTATAGATTTAAGTGTCAGGAAATCGTTTCTGAAAGTATTTGTACGGAGTGTAGCCATGTATGGAAGTGAAACATGGACGATAACCAGTTTGGACAAGAAGAGAATAGAAGCTTTCGAAATATGGTGCTACAGAAGAATGCTGAATATAAGGTGGGTAGATCACGTAACTAATGAGGAGGTATTGGTTGGTTGTTTCGGGGAAGGAGACCAGACAGCGAGGTCATCGGTCTCATTGGATTAGGGAAGGACGGGGAAGGAAGTCGGCCGTGCCCTTTTCAAAGGAACCATCCCGGCATTTGCCTGGAGCGATTTAGGGAAATCACGGAAAACCTAAATCAGGATGGCCGGACGCGGGATTGAACCGTCGTCCTCCCGAATGCGAGTCCAGTGAATGAGGAGGTATTGAGTAGGATTGGGGAGAAGAGAAGTTTGTGGCACAACTTGACTAGAAGAAGGAATCGGTTGGTAGGACATGTTTTGAGGCATCAAGGGATCACAAATTTAGCGTTGGAGGGCAGCGTGGAGGGTAAAAATCGTAGAGGGAGACCAAGAGATCAATATACTAAGCAGATTCAGAAGGATGTAGGTTGCAGTAGGTACTGGGAGATGAAGAAGTTTGCACAGGATAGAGTAGCATGGAGAGCTGCATCAAACCAGTCTCAGGACTGAAGACCACAACAACAACATCTATCAACACATCCCTCTCCCAGCGCAAGTTTAACCACATCCCACACGCATCATGACCTCTATGTTTCCTTATCAGATTTAAACTACTCCTCTCTCTTTACGATTTCAGGGCTCCCTTCTCTTCCTAAACTCATGTCTTCCTACCCACCATCCTATCACATTATACCTATTTTCTCAACTCAAACTGCTTGAACCAAGTAGCTTCATAAATAATTTAAGGAACCCAAAGGGCCAACCCTTCTCTCTCCATATTATTCCCCCTAATAGCAACTTCCCACCAAGTGATAGCCAAGTGTAATGCAGTGCAATGTTCTCTTAACCTAAACGAAACACATACTTTTTGAGTGTCAGATAACTTTTTCCTGTGTGTTATTTTAAATATCATGAAAGAATGGTGTCCTTTAAAACAATAGTGTATGATTCATCGTTTTATAAGTTTCATCCAATCTTTGTAGCTATTACAATATTCTAGCTGAAGAGCGGAGTATTATGGCGCTGCCAGTTCTCCCACAATGTCTGGCCATCATCGATTTCTGTTCGCCGACGTTTATCACCGTACTGCTCTACATGAAAGACTGCATGAAAGAATATTGCGAACGTCTACACGGCCAGTCGCATTAATGTGGCTACCTCCTATGTTTGACGTCAACGTGCGATAACCATTCTCAGACGGCCGATGGCAGCACTAACAGTGAAAGGTACATAATACGTGACGGGGGGACGCGGTCAACAATGCAGCCGATGTCATAATGCGGAAACGGAGTGACTTATCTGAGGTTCAAAAGGACGTGGTGACTGTATTTCGGGCCGAGGGTGGAAGCGTTTCCGAATCGGCTAAGTCTGTCAACCTTTCACGCGCCGCCATGGTTAAAGTATACTGTGCATGACAAAATGGCGCTGTCCAAAACTGCTCCGATGTAGCTGTGGTGCGCTACGGACCATGCTTTCATGGGATTCCCTGGATGACCTCGTCATTCTGGAAGCCACAACGGATCAACCTAAGTATCGTCTATACTTGGGGAACATGTCCACCCTTAACTGCGGTTTTTTTTTTCCTCGGCATGATGTCATCTACCAGCAGGACAATGCAAAGTTTCGTACAGCTCGCAGTGCGCGTGCATGGCTCGAAGGGCACCAGAAGAGCACACCAATGCCGTTACTGGAAGTCCACTAGTCGCGCTACGTGGTCTTTACAGGTTCAAATGCCAAAAAAAGCAATAAAGAAGAAAATTCTTTGATAGACCGATCATATGTGATCAAACCTCGTAGTAATAAAAAAAATCTTCGTGGTCGAACACTGATGCAAAATTTGGAAACTGAGACATTAGATCGCTGTGACCTTTCTTATGAGTATCGATTTAGTCAGTACTAAATAAGTCAGTTGCGTTTTTTCGGATGTGTGCAGTTGGAAGAAGAGTCGGGTAACACATACTGCCTCCCACATACGTTTTACCAAATTACCACGGTGATAAAAATCAGATAAATTTGACCTCAGAGGAAGATTTTCAGACAGTTGTTGTCCTCACACGACAGGGAAAGAGAGGGTATAGGGGGAAATCTGTTGGTATCGGATGCACCCTCCGCTATAGACCGTAAGGTGGAATGTGAAATAAAGACCTACTTCTGTTCCATTGGCCGGCCGGAGTGGTCGAGCGGTTCTAGGCGCTTCAGTCTGAAACCGCGCGCCCGCTACGGTCGCAGGTTCGAATCCTGCCTCGGGCATGGATGTGTGTGGTGTCCTTAGGTTAGTTAGGTTTAAGTAGTTCTAAGTTCTAGGGGACTGATGACCTCAGCTGTTAAGTCACATAGTGCTCACAGCCACTTGAACCACACTCTGTTCCATTATAGATACGAATGTGAGTAAATCGAAGCTGCTATTTTCTCGAGCGAAGTTAAAAGTAGCCAGAATTAAGTGGACCAGCATTCCTCTACAGAGAGTAGCCCAACTGACGAGACACCTCACCAGCTGTTCGACTACGTCACGGGGCAAGCAGCGAGAAGTTTTCTCTGCGCAGTGAAGTAGGCCCTCCGCCGGCAGACTCTGGGGGCCAAGGCCTGTGTCCCGTCGTTCGCAGGGGCCGCCTGTGGACAGATGATAGCCGGCGGGACCGACCCAGATAGTGTGCGACCCGGGGACCCGCGGTGTCTTTGGCAATAAAGCCTTTGTGGGCCCCCGACGCCGCGGAAAACAGCCGATAGCGCGACGCGGCGCCGATGCGCGCAAACACTCGCTTCCTTTCCGGGCGCCCTCTCTGTCACGCGAGCCTTTTATCCGCGGACAAACTACACTTCATCTGCTGCGGCCTCTTTAACGTCGCCCGTCCACACTAATTAATAAGCTGTCGTGGAAAGATGCAGTTTCTCATGTTGTGGCTATAGAAGAAAAAAGGATATTAATGCTCGGAAAGTTCCTTCGCCGAGATTGTAGCGTATCGCCCTATTAGAGGCGCGCTGGTGTCTTCTGACGGAGGCTTTTCACCCAGTCTACGAAAACAGTACTTAATGACTGAATTCTGAAACGCGATTGGAAAGGAAATTACCACAAAATCGTAACAAGTAAGTCTAGTTTAAAAACATACGGATGTATTTAAAAAATGTTAATGCATATCCAATGTGGACAATAATGAGAGGTGGAGTGACATAAAAGTCATCATATTTAGTATCGGACAACTGATTTGCACTCATTAACTCATCCTCAACAATGTAGTCCTGCTTTTCACACCTGCAGTCATCACACATCTCAGAGCCTATTATTGCTGTACTATTTCTTCAGCCTATACATCACTGGCAGCTTTGGATTTCATTGACCTATTGCATTTACTTCACTCACACTCCTGTCGTGGTCTTGATTTCCCAGTTCCGTGATGACTTATTCTTTCTACTCTCCACGGTTGCTGACTCGCCCGGTGCATTTTTACTTCCAATCAAGTCGTCCTGACTGTGTTATTAACTATTCAGCGGCAGTCCAGGTTGATACTCGACTTCTTTTACAGGATGTATCAAAATCAATGGCGTAAACGCATACTGTGGGAAGTACGCGAAACTAGAAGCAAAATGGTCTCAGGAAGCATGGGCTCTATAACGCTTAGCCGGCCGCTGTGGCCATGCGGTTCTAGGGGCTTCAGTCTGGAACCGCGTGACCGCTACGGTCGCAAGTTCGAATCCGGCCTCGGGCATGGATGTGTGTGATGTCGTTAGGTTAGTTAGGTTTAAGTAGTTCTAAGTTCTAGGGGACTGATGACCAAAGAAGTTAAGCCCAAAGTGCTCAGATCCATTTTTTTTCTATAACGCTTACCTTGAGAGCTGTGAGCACTAACTCATCTTCGCTACTGTGAAACACATCTCTTCTACTACACAAGTGGTCATAGATCTTAAGGTATGAGTTCTAAAGCCCCTGTTTACTGAGACTTGTTTTGCTTCTACTATTGCGTGCTTCCAGCTGTAAGTGTTTACGCCATTACTTATGATACAGTGTGTATGCTATGCTGATACTGATAGTGTTTACTGCTCCCCATCCTCCTTTTGCAACTGGATGTGGGACAGGCTTTACGGACGGAGGCTGGTTGCAGTGACAAGGCATCACCAGAAGAGGAAGATGATAATGATGATGACTGCATTTACCTAGGCGTTTCAAGTACAGTTTAAGTGACTGGTGCGATGACCTGGGTAGAGATAATACGGAAACAGAACTGGGTAAGAGTACGAGCTAGACAAACGCAGAGGAGGAGTAGACGCAAAACAGAAAATTCATATCCGCTTAACATCCTGAGTGCAGAACAGAATAAAATCGATATTCAGAGGCGTCTGGCCTCATTCAAAATTACAGAGCGATTCTTTCTGTTGTAACAATAGGCGGGACACAGCTCTGCGTTTCAGAAAGTGAAAAGGTTTCGTCTTTTTTATAAAAATCCACTTATCGCTTCATAATGTAGATTTATATTATGAGGCCGCAATACATTCTCAAGTGTTTTATTCAAATTTCTCTCACCGTGCTTAGCGGTGGTCGTGTTTGTAACATCTCTAGATCTCCCATCATTATTCTGTTGCAACCACAAAAAGGAAAAAAGAAAGAAATTTTCACACACATCTGGTAATGAGTTCATTTCGAACTGTTGTCTTGAAGCTTGACTGCCCTTGGTTTCTTTCGAGCAGCATATGGTGCAATATACACTCCTGGAAATTGAAATAAGAACACCGTGAATTCATTGTCCCAGGAAGGGGAAACTTTATTGACACATTCCTGGGGTCAGATACATCACATGATCACACTGACAGAACCACAGGCACATAGACACAGGCAACAGAGCATGCACAATGTCGGCACTAGTACAGTGTATATCCACCTTTCGCAGCAATGCAGGCTGCTATTCTCCCATGGAGACGATCGTAGAGATGCTGGATGTAGTCCTGTGGAACGGCTTGCCATGCCATTTCCACCTGGCGCCTCAGTTGGACCAGCGTTCGTGCTGGACGTGCAGACCGCGTGAGACGACGCTTCATCCAGTCCCAAACATGCTCAATGGGGGACAGATCCGGAGATCTTGCTGGCCAGGTTAGTTGACTTACACCTTCTAGAGCACGTTGGGTGGCACGGGATACATGCGGACGTGCATTGTCCTGTTGGAACAGCAAGTTCCCTTGCCGGTCTAGGAATGGTAGAACGATGGGTTCGATGACGGTTTGGATGTACCGTGCACTATTCAGTGTCCCCTCGACGATCACCAGTGGTGTACGGCCAGTGTAGGAGATCGCTCCCCACACCATGATGCCGGGTGTTGGCCCTGTGTGCCTCGGTCGTATGCAGTCCTGATTGTGGCGCTCACCTGCACGGCGCCAAACACGCATACGACCATCATTGGCACCAAGGCAGAAGCGACTCTCATCGCTGAAGACGACACGCCTCCATTCGTCCCTCCATTCACGCCTGTCGCGACACCACTGGAGGCGGGCTGCACGATGTTGGGGCGTGAGCGGAAGACGGCCTAACGGTGTGCGGGACCGTAGCCCAGCTTCATGGAGACGGTTGCGAATGGTCCTCGCCGATACCCCAGGAGCAACAGTGTCCCTAATTTGCTGGGAAGTGGCGGTGCGGTCCTCTACGGCACTGCGTAGGATCCTACGGTCTTGGCGTGCATCCGTGCGTCGCTGCGGTCCGGTCCCAGGTCGACGGGCACGTGCACCTTCCGCCGACCACTGGCGACAACATCGATGTACTGTGGAGACCTCACGCCCCACGTGTTGAGCAATTCGGCGGTACGTCCACCCGGCCTCCCGCATGCCCACTATACGCCCTCGCTCAAAGTCCGTCAACTGCACATACGGTTCACGTCCACGCTGTCGCGGCATGCTACCAGTGTTAAAGACTGCGATGGAGCTCCGTATGCCACGGCAAACTGGCTGACACTGACGGCGGCGGTGCACAAATGCTGCGCAGCTAGCGCCATTCGACGACCGACACCGCGGTTCCTGGTGTGTCCGCTGTGCCGTGCGTGTGATCATTGCTTGTACAGCCCTCTCGCAGTGTCCGGAGCAAGTATGGTGGGTCTGACACACCGGTGTCAATGTGTTCTTTTTTCCATTTCCAGGAGTGTATTTATGTTCTGTAGATGGCACTATTGAGCGTTTGTGTAGTTACACATGAATATGGGAGAACAAGAAAAAACTATATGTGAACATGTCTACTTCTCACGAAAAGCATTAAGAGATCTACGAGATTAATGTCCCAATGCGATGGATTGGTCAAAATCAGCAATGTCTTACCCCCCCCCCCCCCCTTTCAGTAAAGCTCTTCACACCGCCCAATAAGTAACATCGGATGCCGCTTTTGTAGAGAACTGCACTGTGTCACTTTACTGTGATGCTACGTTTTTATTGGCTCAGGAGCTATTTTTTAAATTGTGCGAATTGTACGCGGAGGCCTTGAAAAAAAAGTCTTTGGCAACATTCATATCATACTGACACAGATAATGAATATCTGGGCCATTATAATTTCGTCAAATGCCTAAAAAAGTTAAGAGATAAGATAGGTTTCTTGTACAGGTGAGAAATGTTCAAAGCCGCAAAGCCATTTCTACTCGTAAGCAAATAATACGGCTGGCAGGTGACCATCTGGCGCACACAAAAGGAGAAATCATAATCGATGTGACAGTTGCATGTTGACACCGGCTCCGGCCTTTCTTTTTTGCTTTCTGATTGGTATGCTAATCCTTAGGGCGTGTCTGCCCACCACGTATACTTGGAGAAAGTGTGTGTGCGTACGAGACTCGGTAAACAATAGCCCATGACAGTGAAACGACAGGTGTATCAAACCCACTTTCCTCCTGACGTTTTCTTCGTACACTTAATCCAGACAACAGGTTCCCATATGTGTCTAAAATGACAGAGCGGTAGACGATTTAGATGACGGATTTGTGAAAGATGATTTTTGCAGAGGTGGAGGGTAGCACCCATGACCATTTTGCACTGTTATTATTCAGTCACCCAAGTGCGAAGACCGGATAACGTATTCTTTTAGGAATTAACGGTTGAATTCTCGCGAGGTTTTGTCCTATCGTCACCTGACGGGATTCGCAGGCGCGGCGGTGACGTCAGTGAAATGCCCCTTTCTTTAAAGCAGCTGCAAACTCATTGTGAGGTCTGAGAGTGAGTCTGGATCAAGTCCGCATTTGAAAGGGTCAAATATTTGAACATTTTAAACGTTCTAAGTGCCATTTCTACACTTTCTCAGTGCTATTGTCTTTGCGGTACTCTGTTGCATGTCCCTAGACTTGTCAAATCGTGGAGAAAATGTTTGTTCTTCATTACTGAAAAGCACGCCGTTTTTCTGCCAAACAAGCCTTCCCTTTTGTGTTCCAAGTGCTATGCGTGAATGTGTGCTTGATTCAGTATGGGATAGTATGAAGTGATAACCCACAAGTCTCTTGGTGAGTAGGTACAGCATTTTGAACTGTGGCGGAGACTTAGCAGTTACAGTGGAACAAAGATAGGTAAGCAAGATCTTTGTTCCGCAAATTTTGCACAAGATTGTTTTGTTGACTAAAGCTACGAACCCATTCCGTTGGATTCCAATGCACACGTCTGCCTTGAAATATACTGTTTAAAGATTGTTGTCAATGCAGTCGTGTAAGACCTATAAATGCGGTATAATGGAAGAGTCTGGTACTCATTCATCTCGAATAACTATTACAAATTCTTACTTTGAAACAGAAGAATGGAAAAATGTCAGTATATTCTCAAGGGGAAAGACCAGGAACGATGTATTCCATGCCTTACTTCATTTGAAAGACCAGCCATATTTGTCAGATGCAAAACAGTAAGACCTGTTAACGATTTTGGTATTTCTTCCTCAACAGGGAGCTGTTTAGTAAACTTCGCAACATCTGTTCGCAAGAATGGAGTTGGGTGAGAAACAGAAGTCAGTAATGAGAGTTTTTTCTTAAATTTAACTTTGTTATTCTCTTGTACAAAAATCAAAAGGCATGAGAAATGGTTTTTGTTCACTACAGTTCTACTAGTTAAAACAATATTGCTGTTGTTGTGGCCAGGAGAAACTACTTGCTCCGAGAGAAGGCTCAACAAACTAGAACACGCGAAATACTAGTTCATTTTAATACATTAATGAATAAAAAATTTGCTTTGACCCACTTTTTTGCCGCAGGAGAGCTGGATGATTAACAATTGTCATGAATTAGCAAACTGTTCTCTTGAGACAGAATGTTCAACACAAACAACTCTAAAAGTTCTTCTGAAACTTTAACCATTCGTTGGTCCTAAATGATGATGTCGAGTGCTGTAGCTGAGGTCTCAAACTGGGGCTGAGCTCTTGCGTGCCCAGCACTATATTGACGTCAGTGCGAGGGCGCTGCTGTTGCTGAGAGGGAGCTGTAGTCTTTTGTAGCGCCTCCCATTCGCAGTGAGCCCTCGCTAATGTCTGCGGAATGGATTAGCGTTGCAGACTTTGGAGTGGCACCGCGATCTCTGGGTGATATCACAGCTGTATTTCCATGCTTTATTATACCGAATAAAACTTAATACATCAGCATTAATGGAGCTTGAAGCAAAAACTTTATTTGTACTTAGAACCAGTCAGTTACACTGGCCATTAAAATTGCCATTAAAATTGCTACACCACGAAGGTGACGTGCTACAGACGCGAAATTTAACCGACGAGAAGAAGATGCTGTGATATGCAAATGATTAGCTTTTCAGAGCATTCACACAAGGTTGGCGCCGGTGGCGACACCTACAATGTGCTAACATGAGGAAGTTTCCAACCGATTCCTCATACACAAACAGCAGTTGACCGGCGTTGCCTGGTGAAACGTTGTTGTGATGCCTCGTGAAAGAAGGAGAAATGCGTACCATCGCATTTCCGACTTTGATAAAGGTCAGATTGTAGCCTATCGTGCTTGCGGTTTATCGTATCGTGACATTGCTGCTCGCGTTGGTCGAGATCCAATGACTGTTAGCAGAATATGGAATCGGTGGGTTCAGGAGGGTTATACGGAGCGCCGAGCTGGATCCCAACTGCCTCGTATCACTAGCAGTCGAGATGACAGGCATCTTATCCGCATGGCTGTAATGGATCGTGCAGCCACGTCGCGATCCCTGAGTTAACAGATGGGGACGTTTGCAAGACAACAACCATCTGCACGAACAGTTCGACGACGTTTGCAGCAGCATGGACTATGAACTCGGAGACCATGGCTGCGGTTACCCTTGACGCTGCATCACAGAGAGGAGCGCCTGCGATGGTATACTCAACGACGAACCTGGCTGCACGAATGACAAAACGTCAATTTTCGGATGAATCCCGGTTCTATTTAAGCATCATGATGGTCGCATCCGTCTTTGGCGACATCGCGGTGAACTCACATTGGAAGCGTGTATTCGTCATCGCCATACTGGCGTATCACCCGGCGTGATGGTATGGCGTGCCATTGGTTAGACGTCTCGGTCACCTCTTGTTCCCATTGACGGCACTTTGAACAGTGGACGTTACATTTCAGATGTGTTGCGACGTGTGGCTCTACCCTGCAATCGATCCCTGCGAAACCCTACATTTCAGCAGGATAATGCGCGACAGCATGTTGCAGGTCCTGTACGGGCCTTTGCCAGCAGATTCTCCAGATCTCTTACCAACTGAAAACGTCTGGTCAATGGTGGCCGAGCAACTGGCTCGTCACAATACGCCAGTCACTACTCCTGATGAACTGTGGTATCGTGTTGAAACTGCATGGGCAGCTGTACCTGTACACGCCATCCAAGCTCTGTTTGACCCAATGCCCAGGCGTATCAAGGCCGTTATTAGCCAGAGGTGATTGTTCTGAGTACTGATTTCTCAGGATCTATGCTTCCAAATGGCGTGAAAATGTAATCACATGTCAGTTCCGGTATAATATATTTGTCCAATGAATACCCGTTTATCATGTGCATTTCTTCTTGGTGTTGCAATTTTAATGGCCATTATTGTACTAGTTCACTTTAACACATTAATGAATAAAAAATATACTTTACTTTGACACATTTCTTTGCCAGAGAAGTGCTGGATGATTTACAATTGTCGTGAATTAGCGAACTGCTCTCTTAAGATAGAATGTTCAACACAAACGACTCTAAAAGTTCATCTGAAACTTTAACCACTCGTTGGTCCTAATTGATGATGTCGAGTGCTGTAGCTGAGGTCTCGAACTGGGGCTGAGCTCTTGCGTGCCCAGCACTATATTGACGGCAGTGCGAGGGCGCTGCTGTTGCTGAGAGGGAGCTGTAGTCTTTTGTAGCGCCTCCCATACGTCGTTGCGGATTGCAGTGAGCCCTCGCTAATGTCTGTGGTATGGATTCGCGCTGCAGACTTTAGAGTGGCACCGCGATCTCTGGACGACGCCACAACTGTATTTCCGTGCTTGTATTATACCGAATAAAACTTAATACGTCAACATTAATGGAGCTTGAAACAAAAACTTTATTTGTACGTAGAACCAGTCAGTTACATGGCACGGCACTTGGAACGTTCTTAATAAAGTGTTTATTTTCCTTTTTGTCGCATTATTTTTTGTAGCGAGGTGGTGAACAGCATAATTCTACGGTATCATAATACCTTCTCAATTTTTTAGGTAAGTTACGCACAAAAAAGAAAGACATTGTTTCTCGATTGTCCTACGAAGCAAGACTGGCGTTTTGAGCGTTTTACATTACCGCCCTTCATTAGACGTATTGTCGCTGCCGATCTCTTTCCACGTGCAAGGTGCGAGGCGTGGGCCAGGGCGCAGCAGCTGTGACGGCCAGTAACAGACAAGAGGCCGGGCCGCTGTTACGTAAAGCGGTGGGCGGCAGGAATGCCGGCTCGCGGCCCACAGACGCTGACGCCGGCGACGCCGCCGCCCACACACGGCCGCTCCGTGCCCGCCGCTCTCCTCGCAGCGACAGCAATCTGCGCTCCGCTGTCTTCCCACTACTTGGACCCGCTCCCATTCCCTTCACCAGTACTCTCCTCTCTTCAGATCTCCATTAATCGGCGCTACTCAAGGGCGTTTAACAGTGGAGATATACATTCGAATTGCAACACCCGTATTATGGGTGCACACGAAGAATGCATTATTAAATTTTTAGGGATACAAGATGCGAAATTCAATATACAAAGAGCCGCCACCTCTGGCAGGAACGACGGCTCTTACTCCGTTGGCCATCGCATCAAACTGAGCTTGCACGACAGATATGGTTACGTCATTATACACTACTGGCCATTAAAATTGCTACACCAACAAAAAATGCAGATGATAGACGGGTATTCATTGGACAAATATATTATACTAGAACTGACATGTGATTACATTTTCACGCAATTTCGGTGCGTAGATCCTGAGAAATCAGTACCCAGAACAACCACCTCTGGCCGTAATAACGGCCACGACACGCCTGGGCATTGAGTTAAACAGAGCTTGGATGGCGTGTACAGGTACAGCTGCCCATGCAGCTTCAACACGATACCACAGTTCATCAAGAGTAGTGACTGGCGTATTTTGACGAGCCAGTTGCTCGGCCACCATTGACCAGACGTTTCAAATTGGTGAGAGATCTGGAGAATGTGCTGGCCAGAGCAGCAGTCGAACATTTTCTGCATCCAGAAAGGCCCGTACAGGACCTGCAACATGCGGTCGTGCATTATCCTGCTGAAATGTAGGGTTTCGCAGGGATCGAATGAAGGGTAGAGCCACGGGTCGTAACACATCTGAAATGTAACGTCCACTGTTCAAAGTGCCGTCAATGCGAACAAGAGGTGACCGAGACGTGTAAACCAAGGGCATCCCATACCATCACGCCAGGTGATACGCCAGTATGGCGATGACGAATACACGCTTCCAATGTGCGTTCACCGCGATGTGGCTAAACGCGGATGCGACCATCATGATGCTGTAAACAGAACTTGGATTCATCCGAAAAAATGACGTTTGGCCATTCGTCCACCCAGGTTCGTTGTTGAGTACACCATCGCAGGCGCTCCTGTCTGTGATGCAGCGTCAAGGGTAACCACAGCCATGGCCTCCGAACTGATAGTCCATGCTGCTGCAAACGTCGTCGAACTGTTCGTGCAGGTGGTTGTTGTCTTGCAAACGTCCCCATCTGTTGACTCAGGGATCGAGACGTGGCTGCACGATCCGTTACAGCCATGCGGATAAGATGCCTGTCATCTCGACTGCTAGTGATACGAGGCCGTTGCGATCCAGCACGGCGTTCCTTATTACCCTCCTGAACCCACCGATTCCATATTCTGCTAACAGTCATTGGATCTCGACCAACGCGAGCAGCAATGTCGCGATACGATAAACCGCAATCGCGATAGGCTACAATCCGACCTTTATCAAAGTCGGAAACGTGATGGTACGCATTCTCCTCCTTACACGAGGCATCACAACGTTTGACCAGGCAACGTCGGTCAACTGCTGTTTGTGTATGAGAAATCGGTTGCAAACTTTTCTCATGTCAGCACGTTGTAGGTGTCGCCATCGGTGCCAACCTTGTGTGAATGCTCTGGAAAGCTAATCATTTGCATATCACCGCATCTCTTCCTGTCGGTTAAATTTCGCATCTGTAGCACGTCATCTTCGTGGTGTCATTTTTAATGGCCAGTAGTATACATTCGAATTGCAACACCCGGAAGAAAACTTCCGTATTATGGGTGCACAGGAACAATACATTATTAAATTTCTATGGATACTGGGTGCGAAATTCAATACACAAAGACCCGCCCCCTCTGGCAGGAACGACGGCTCTTACTCGGTTGGCCATCGCAGCGAACTGAACTTGGACGACAGATATGGTTACGTCATTCTATGCCGCTTCAACTCTACGACAGAGTTCGTCAGTGGTGGTGGAGGAGCGCCAATCTCTCACCAACACATGACCACATGTTTTCAATCGGTGAAACATCTGGAAAACCCGCTGGTGAGGGGAGTACTCGAATATCATCAGTATCGAGATGGATCGGGACAGCACAGGCAAC
The DNA here is from genome assembly GCF_023898315.1 of Schistocerca nitens. Lineage (NCBI taxonomy): Eukaryota > Metazoa > Arthropoda > Insecta > Orthoptera > Acrididae > Schistocerca > Schistocerca nitens. The sequence continues at coordinate 748,900,570 of NC_064618.1, read as the reverse complement.
CTGCGAGCTTACGTTATCTTATTCAGAGACATCACGAAAATCTCGAAGACAGGGGACACCCATCGGTCTTAATACGTCAGCAATGTAACATTTTTTGTGCGGACTACCAACTCCGTGAACCAGTTTTCGAATGGCATCCACAGTGCGAGATTGCGCAGTGATTGGCATACTGGACTCGCATTCGGGAGGACGACCGTTCAAATCCCCATCTGGCAATCCAGATTCAGGTTTTCTGTCATTTCGCTAAATCGCTTAAGGTCCTGATGGCGTTTCTTCGCCATTACGGGGCAGTCTTCTGCAGTATGCGAAGTTTGTGTACCTGTACTGCATCCCGCAAACACATGCAAACTTTATCCGAAATTACATTGGACAGTAAATAAACTTAACAAGATATTTTGCAATTCCAAATGACACACTTTTCTGCAAAATCATCAAACTGTAGTATATTATTGGTACAAGTTTTCGTCTTTAATATCACATTTTCTTTATCAGTTATAAACAAAAACATAATCATATTCTATATAGAACTACAGGCATTCGCGGCCGTTGTCATTGGAAATAAAACTTCGTAGGTTCATACAAGTAGGCTTTCACGACCGGTATTGTCTTCACTTAACACTTCCGGGCTGATACGCCTTGGTCGATGTATAAAACTCTCCCCTGAAGTTTCGTCTCCGACTGCGGGAGACATCCTCCGAGGTAAAGCGGCGAACTGCAAAGACAACTCGAGGAAGCGTTGATTATATAGGCAGTACAGAGGGCGCCACTGTCCATCACGTGGCGTCGTCTATGAGACTATCTCTGGTACTGCCAACATTCTCGATTGAACTTCACGCTTTCGGTGCAACGCTGACATCCAAATTGTATCCAGTTTAACACCTTCGTCTTTCCTGTTAAAATTATTACGGTGTTTATCAATCTCGATAGCCTCTCTATACATGCACGGATAATAATGCGAGGATTTAGATATGAAGTTCGTCTTGCTGAATTTTATTTTATCATTACCTTCCTGGTAAGCATGTTTTGCTACGGCCGATTTATCCGTGCGACCCAGGCGGCAATTCCTCTTATGTTCCACAAGACGGCTGTTCACACTTCTCTTTGTGCAACCGATATAAACCTGTCCACAACCACAAGGAATTTTATATACCCTCGGTGTAGCCAAAGGTTGCCGTGCATCTTTTGCCAATCTTAAATATTCTTTTATTTTCCTGATGGGTCGGAGACGAAACGTCAGGGTCGAGTTTTATACATCGACCACGGCCTATCAGCCTCGTAGATTGCTAGGCTGCATCACGTTACTCCTCAAGTTGTTCTTACACAATATACCTTCCGGCCCCTCTGCTGGGATATTATTCATGACTTTCCAGTTTTCCCCAGTTAGCTGAATAAAGAAAAACCAAATCACCCAAAAGAAAATCTCAGCAGGGGTGTCGAAATGTAGATTGTGTGAGAACAAATGGAGGGACGTGACTCTACCTAACGACCTAGCAGACTTTAGCTTCAACAATCGTATTTCTGAATACTAAAATTTCGTTATCATTCACTTTTGTGTTTTACTGACTCATTACAGGTGCGCACAAAACTTTGCTTCGCACTCAGAGGGTCGGCCGGTATGGCCGAGCGGTACTAGGCGCTTCAGTCTGGAACCGCGCGACCGCTGCGAAATCAAGTTCGAATCCTGCCTAGGGCATGGATGTGTGTGATGTCCTTAGGTTAGTTAGGTTTAAGTAGTTCTAAGTTCTAGGCGACTGATGACCTCAGATCTTAAGTCCCATTGTGCTCAGAGCCATTTGATCGACTTGAACGCACACAGAGGAGTGCAACCGAGAAGCCTTCACGGTTTTTCAAGTGAAGTAGCAGCAAATTGACAGTCCGTCCATGTAGCAGAGATTAAAAACCAGTTGTGGCAAGGAAATAAAGTCTAGAGTGAAGTAATTTTTTCTATTTGTTGTCTCAGTAGATAATTGTCTCTCGATATTCCCTCGACCGCATTGTTTCGAAGAAAGATAACATTCACCCATTTGGCGACCGTGACAGGATAAGAAGAAAAGAAAGTAGAGGATGGAAAGGTTTTTTAGCGAGACGGCTCGTGAGTCGGAAGCGGGCCATTAGCAGAAGACTGGAGTGCATCAGGAGCGCCAGATAAGGGCAGTTCGTGACTGGGCGCGGACCATCCGTCTGGCGAAGCGCTTGTCAGGCGGCGGTGGCGGTGGCGGTGTCTCCGGCAGCAGCATGCCCGCCCCGCCGGTCACGACTCGAGCCGTTCAAAACGGCCTCGCCTCGCAGTGGACACGGGATGTGCCCTCCCACTACTGGAGCGAGCGTTCCCAGGGACCAGCTGCTGGTACACGTATCCTTCCAGCTCTGTTCCAGAGATGAATGATCACCACCGGCGACGACATGAATTCGCACGTAACATTTCCCACGTCTTCTTTTTCTTCTTCTTCCTCCTCCTCCTCCTCCTCCTCCTCTTCTTCTTCTTCTTCTTCTTCTTCTTCTACTGCAGTCGTTTCCAACATGGGGGCAATTAGCCCCTGAGAGGTAAAATGAAATTTTCTGAGGCGTAAAAAATTAACCGATTCGATTCTGATTGATTCAAGAAACTAAATTATTTTCGAAAGATCATTACTATTATCACAGTTTTGTAAGATTCTAATATTGATTACATAAGTTATCATTAATTATCATTATTAGCATGGGATGGTTCGCAGGAGAGCTTCTGTATTTGAAAGTAGGAGACGAGGTACTGGCAGAAGTAACGCTGTGAGGAAGGGGCGTGAGTCGTGCTTAGGTAGCTCAGTTGGTAGAGCACTTGCCCGCGCGAGGCAAAGGTCCGAGTTCGAGTCTCGGTTCGGCACACAGTTTTAATATGCCAGGAAGTTTCATATCAGCGCACACTCCGCTTCAGAGTGAAAATCTCATTCTGGAAACAACTCCGACTGACTGCAGTGTTCACACTTTGAAATGCCGCTCTGTCGTAAATTCAGTCTGTTTAGTTGCTTTCAGTAAACAGCCGGGTACGACAGGTTTAACGTAGTAGTCACAGTAGCTACACATTTCACACGTAATTGTAACCATTAGAGCAGGCAATATTGTGCAGCAGTGGCTTCCTACTGCACATTGATAATACTTTAAAAACTGAAAAGTCGGTGTAATCAATATTTAATACCTTACCATAACCACCTACGGCCCAGCTAATTGTACCAACAGTCCGTCGTAACTCATTGAAAGCAATGTCTTACTCACAAAAAATAATTTTCTCTCTCCTACGCGTAAACCTGCTAACGATTTTCATTAATGTTTGTACCGGGCCATTATCACGCAGTCAGCACTTCTTATACCGCGTGAATTTACTGTATACGTCCACTTTGCGTTAGACTAACGTCCCAACCAGCTTGCTACTTGTCGACAGTCGCAGCGATCTCGTGCACCAACCGAGCGAGGTGGCGCAGTGGTTAGCACACTGGACTCGCATTCGGGAGGACGACGGTTCAATCCCGTCTCCGGCCATCCTGATTTAGGTTTTCCGTGATTTCCCTAAATCGTTTCAGGCAAATGCCGGGATGGTTCCTTTGAAAGGGCACGGCCGATTTCCTTCCAAATCCTTCCCTAACCCGAGCTTGCGCTCCGTCTCTAATGACCTCGTTGTCGACGGGACGTTAAACACCAACTACCACCACCACCACCACCGTGCACCAGACAGTAGCGACTTTACTATCCGCCGTTGCGCAGCGGCATTCTTACAGTACGCTCATAAACTCTATACAGTGGCTGTGTTTCATTTCTCGACCAGAGCTATAAAGTAGGACTGGCGACGTAAGGAAGTGTCACGCGAAATGTTTGCATCGGACAGCGGGTGTAACTCTTGGCAGAGGCATAAAGTAGCAGTGAAAGTAGAGGACGTGACGATGGCAGTGGGTTTTTAGGTGATTCCGCGAAGTGAAACGGAGGAAACAAAAGTAATACAGGCAGAACAATCTTCGAGGCAGTAATGACGAGCGAGTCAGCTGCGAGCCGTAATTGCATCGCAGCTGAGCCTCCCAACATCGTGCTTCTGTTCCCCCCTTTCTCCGTGTCCGGAAAGAACGCGGTTCTAATCCCGTTCGTCCTTGTTGATGTGAGGTTTTCGTGCCTTCTGCAAATTGCTTGAAGAAGGAAAGGAAGAATGTTTAAGTCTAGTCGATGTCGAGTTCGAGACATCAGTTGGTTGTGGACAGGGGTGAAAATGGGCCGTGGCTTTACTGAAGAAACCGTCTCAGCCGACGTTGGTCCCACGATATGTGTCACGTACAATTACTTGTGTTCCAGGCTTATGATGGTTTAAATTTTTTGTTAAAAATATCATCTTCTTAATCAATTTTATTAACACTGGCCAATCTCAATAATTGATGAAATTACTAATCAAATAAAAAATCTTTACGACCAAAGACTGATGCAAATTGTACCACTAGATAGCTAGATTGAGGAAGAAATTTATGAGAATGTATGTTTGGAGCACAGCATTCTATGGTAGTGAATCATGGACTGTGGGGATACCGAAACAGTAAAGAATGGAAGCGTTTGAGAAGTAGTGCTAGAGAGCAATGTTGAAAACTAGGTGGACTGAAAAGGAATGAGGTGGTTCTCCGCGCAATCGGCGAAGAAAGGAGAATATGGAAAACACTGACAACAAGGAAGGACAAGGTGACAGAACGTGTTGAGACATCAGAGAATAATTTCCATGGTACTAGAGACCAGATCTACTAAGGAGACTGCCTACACTAGGCTTGTCCGTCCTCTTTTAGAATACTGCTGCGCGGTGTGGGATCCTTACCAGATAGGATTGACGGAGTACATCGAAAAAGTTCAAAGAAGGGCAGCACGTTTCGTATTATCACGAAACAGGGGAGAGAGTGTCACTGAAATGATAAAGGATTTGGACTGGACATCATTAACAAAGGCGTTTTTCGTTGCGACGGAATCTTCTCACGAAATTCCAATCACCAACTTTCTCCTCCTAATGCGAAAATATTTTGTTGGCATCATCCTACATAGGGAGAAATGATCACTACAATAAAATAAGGGAAATCAGAGCTAGTACGGAAAGATACAGGTGTTCGTTCTTTGCTCTCGCTATACGAGATTGGAATAATAGAGAATTGTGAAGGTGGTTCGATGAACCCTCTGTCAGGCACGTAAATGTGATTTGCACAGTATCCATGTGGATGTAGATGTAGAGGGAGCTGTAGCGGGTAAGAACTGTAGGGGAGATTGGAATACATTCAGCAAATAACTACTTTGGACTAAGTGTTGCTCTGAGGTGAAAAGCTGGCCACAGGAGAGTAATTCGTGGCGGTCCGCATCAGACCAGCCAGAAGACTGATGACACAAAAATCGCTGTACCTTTCATTGTGTCCGTCTCACATTCCGTCGAAACCGTCTTAAGCACTCGCATCAGCGCTGCAGGACGATTAGTTTGATCATGCTGCATTTCCCACGGAGTAACTCTCTCGGACTAAATCACATCAGCTGAATGCCGAACAACAAGACTATAACGTGATCAAGCTGTGCGTTGCAGGCAGCACTCTTGTACTTTTAAGAAAAAGAAATGGAACTGTCCTTGTACGTACGACAAATAAAAAGTAGGACAGCATCATTCTTAAGAGCAAAACGTGTTCGTATGAACAAATGCCATACAAAGTGCTGTCACGATGTTACGTGGATCACCATTACAACATATTCTGCGTTACAAGATGTCCTTTATTAGCAGCGAAGTATACATAAAACCTCTACATGGACCAGGGAAACCGCTTGATGGTGCATGGGTCCTGTAGACCTCCCGCCCAGGCAGTGTCGATACGTTGTAGTAGCGAGATGACGCCGTAAACTCGAGTAACTTGAAACTACCATTTCAAGTAAACTTTCAATAGAAAAGCTCCGTAATGTCCAGACTAATGCACTCAACGTCCGACCAGCAGCCTAGGAAAGGTGATGTCCAAAAATGGGCCTGCCTTCTCATGGAAGCGCATTGAGACCACAGCCTTGAAACATAAGACGGAAGAACTGCTGGGGGTCATATTTTCTAGTAAGCTTCATCTGTGTACTACATTCAGAGAAACATTAATGTGGTATTGTGTATAAGAATATAGTCGCCACCACAGCAAACTTATTAATGGTAGGGATGCATGGTAGCACGTTTCGTGCAACGACTGTAACTTCTACCGGTCCAGAATATTTTGGACACGAGGTCATAGAAATATTGGTTCTTATGTTTCTTATTCGATCCCAGGAATTTAGTCACGACGCATGTTAGAAACGTTGTGGAACACACTGTAGAGAAATGAGGTATGAACTGTGAAATTAATGTCACTGCATAAACAAGAAGGAAGACCCACAAGTACAGAAACCCAGGTACTTCCGAAATGCACATCCTTTCTTCCACAAACACAGTTTACATGGCCGAATCATGCAGCCCATTTTCCTCAAGTAATTCTTATTATTAGTAGGGCTTATGTTGAATTTTGGGAACAAAACTTTTTTTTTCAATTACAAAAGGGCAATGTGCGCTATATAGCTCTTTTCCTGGTTAGACTTAGTACACAGGATTTGTGAGAAGTGGGTGCCCTTTGATACTGAACTAGTTTTAGCGTATGTTGTTAATGTTTGGTATGTTATTGTTGGAGAGCTACATGGAGCACGTTACTTCAAACAGTAAAATTTACGGCAGTCAAACGGTCTCTTAAATGCTTTTATTGCCAATGATTTCAATAGTTCACAGCTAGAGGAAAGTGCTTACCGGCAATTTCTTCTTTTGTTGTGAGACATGAGATTGTGTTTTTTTGCAGCGTTTGTAAATATTACGAGTTCAACACATTTAAGCGCTATATAACTCTTTATAGCTATTGTAGAATATTGTTAATTCTTCAGTTGCAGAGTGTTACAATGAGTAAAGTTCTATGTATTTTTAAAACTTGTTACATGCCGCGTGGAAGGTTAAGGTATACTTGGTCGGTGGTGCACCGTCTTGTACCTTGATGCGGAAGGAGTCCTTTTACCATGGAACATGTGATAATTGCAGGCGACTGACTTTCTTTAATGTCTTAATTATTTTTACCTGCCTTGTAAATGGAAATATATTTAACTGGTTTTTGACAATATGATTATCAATGTGCATTAGAGGACTAATGTAACACACAGATTATTAGATGCGTATTGATTAATATTTTCTCGATTGGAACACTTTTAAATTTGAATAGAATATTTGTTCCAAGGGTCGTGACGATGTTGTACGTTGGAACAGTTTCTCACATCAGGAAAATCTTACTTTCCCAGAGTAAATTTTATAATTTAAGAAAAAGACTACAGCACACATAAAGTGAATGCTATCGCTTCAAAACGGAATAAGAAAACATATTAACCTTCTATTACAGAGGCGAAAGTCTGACAAATGTGCCAAGGTGCAACACTGTCGCCTAATTCTTGGCCGACTGTGGCGTCAGATGATTTACGTGAGTTTCTTACTAGACGACCCACCTTCAGTGATTTTTTTAAAATTCTTTCCTGAATTCTTTTCCTCACAAGTCCCCGCAGTGTTTTCTTTGAACGAATCTTGAAAACGACACCGTTCGTGTCGAAACTGAGTGAGATGACGCGGTGATACATTGGACTCGCACTTAGAAGGACATTGGTTCAAATCCCCATCCACCCGCCTCCCCCTCTTCGCCCCCGTGGTTACCCTAAATTGCACAAGGAAAATGCTAAGATGGTTGCTTCACAAAGGGCGCGACAGATTTCGTTTCTCTTCTCTCCCCAGTCGAAGTTTGCAACGAGCCCGTCGTCGACGACAAGTCAAACAATAAACATTCTACTTTCGTGTCGAAAGGAGAGGAGGAGGAACGAAGGCGAGTATGAAATACGGAAGAGAAGGTTTGGGATAACAATTTATTGGGCCATAATTGGTGCCGAGTGATTACTCGGCAAATAAAAAGAGAAATTGTAGCAACGGTGGCGAGTTAGTGTGACAGGTGACACGTGTGTGTGTGTGTGTCTTGCAAAGGGAAGGCCGCGCGGTCTCCCCGAGGCGGGCCGCAGTCCCTAGGTGAGGCGCGAGGCGCGGCGCGGGGTAATTGGATGGATATTGGAGGCTAAAAATAGCCTGCCGGGCCCGGCCAGCATTCCGATCCAACAGATGGGCCGAGGGGAGGGGTAGGGGAAGGGGGGGGGGCAGGTGTGTCAAGGTCCAGGCCGCTGACAGCGCCAAGAGGCGTGGGTGCGGCGTTTCCGCGCTTCCCTGTCCGCGCGCGGTCACGAGCGTGCTGACACTCAGAAATAACATCGAAACGGGAGGGAACGGCTGTCTTACTATTTGAACTACATCAATTCAGCAGCATTATTACTTATGCTGTTTCTACACTCGTCAACAGTTTATTGGGTTGGTGCATGGTTTCGTAGCGTTTTTCCCTAAGTTTAATAAACACAACACACATAACTGAGACTATAGCCATCAATAATACACTACTGGCCATTAAAATTGCTACACCAAGAAGAAATGCAGATGATAAACGGATATTCATTGGACAAATGTATTATACTAGAACTGACATGTGATTACATTTTCACGCAATTTTGGTTCATAGATCCTGAGAAATCAGTACGCAGAACAACCACCTCTGGCCGTAATAACGGCCTTGATACGCCTGGCCATTGAGTCAAACAGAGCTTGGATGGCGTGTACAGCTACAGCTGCCCATGCAGCTTCAACACGATACCACAGTTCATCAAAAGTAGTGACTGGCGTATTGTGACGAGCCAGCTGCTCGGCCACCATTGACCAGACGATATCAGTTGGTGGGAGATCTGGAGAATGTGCTGGCCAGGGCAGCAGTCGAACATTTTCTGTATCCAGAAAAGCCCGTACAGGACCTGCAACATGCGGTCGTGCATTATCCCGCTGAAATGTAGGGTTTCGCAGGGATCGAATGAAGGGTAGAGCCACGGGTCGTAACAGATCTGAAATGTAACGTCCACTGTTCAAAGTGCCGTCAGTGGAACAAGAGGTGACCGAGACGTGTAACCAATGGCACCCCATACTTTCACGTCGGGTGATACGCCAGTATGGCGAAGACGAATACACGCTTCCAATGTGCGTTCACCGCGATGTCGCCAAACACGGATGCGATCATCATGATGCTGTAAACAGAACCTGGATTCAACCGAAAAAATAACGTTTTGCCATTCGTGCACCCAGGTTCGTCGTTGAGTACACGGTCGCAGGCGCTCCTGTCTGTGATGCAGCGTCAAGGGTAATCGCAGCCATGGTCTCCGAGTTGATAGTCCATGCTGCTGCAAACGTCGTCGAACTGTTCGTGCAGATGGTTGTTGTCTTGTAAACGTCCCCATCTGTTGACTCAGGGATCGAGACGTGGCTGCACGATCCTTTATAGCCATGCGGATAAGATGCCTGTCATCTCGACTGCTAGTGATACGAGGCCGTTTGGGATCCAGCACGGCGTTCCGTATTACCCTCCTGAACCCACCGATTCCATATTCTGCTAACAGTCATTGGATCTCGACCAACGCGAGCAGCAATTTCGCGATACGATAAACCGCAATCGCGATAGGCTACAATCCGACCTTTATCAAAGTCGGAAACGTGATAGTACGCATTTCTCCTCCTTGCACGAGGCATCACAGCAACGTTTCACCAGGCAACGCCGGCCAACTGCTGTTTGTGTATGAGAAATCGGTTGGAATCTTTCCTCATGTCATTACGTTGTAGGTGTCGCCATCCTTGTGTGAATGCTCTAAAAAGCTAATCATTTGCATATCACAGCATCTTCTTCCTGTCGGTTAAATTTCGCGTTTGTAGCGCGTCATCTTCGTGGTGTAGCAATTTTAATGGCCAGTAGTGTAGTAGTTCATTCTTGTTCTTTGAGTTTGCTTACTGTCATTTTGTCATTTGGAGAAAGCGAGTGCAGCTGTATACGCTAGTGGAGAAATCGGAACATATCCTATTCCTCTCATTCAGTTAAATAGTGGGGTGAGAACAGCGAAGGGAGGCAGCAACGTTTGCGTCGTTTATGGGGATAATACCACTGAACAGAGCACGACAAGAAATTTCATTGAATAGAGCACGGCAAGAAAGTTGTTTTCTCTTTATGAGGAGGATCGTTTTGACATTAGTGATCGCGTTAAGGAAGACTTTCTGCGTTTGATGAAGATCATTTAAACGCATTAATCCACAATGATCCAAGTCATTGTACTCTACAACTGGCAAATGTGATGAATTGTGATCATCTACATCTACATCTACAGACGTATAGTATAGAGATACAGTGTTTCACATCTGTTCAGTCTGTAGTTTAAAGAAGGTCTATACGTTGAAGAAGCAATGGCAGAAGTAAAACCAAGATTCAAGAGTAGGATTTAAATTCTGGGTGAAAGATTATCAATAACGATATTCGCTGATGGTGCTGCTGTGTTCACCGGAAGTGTGAAATGTTTGCAGAATCTGTTGAATGGGGTGCGCAGTCTGGTCAGCACACATACTGTGAACTGAGAGTAAACCGAAGAGAGGGAGGAAAGTAATCGGGAGTAGCAGACATGAGATTAGCGCTAAACTTAACCACGAAGTATACGTGAAGAAATTCTGCTACATTGGACGCTAAATAACGAATTGTGGTCGAAGCAAGGAGGACATAAAAAGCAGACAAGCAGAGGCAAAGAGGGCATCCATGGCCAGAAGAAGTCTAGTAGTATCAAACTACTACTTCTTCTTCCACCTATCCATTAACGGATGTTGGCGACCAGAACATGCATCTGTGAACCGCAGTATGTGGTAGTTGGGTGCGTAGCAGTCGGTCTGCGCTTTGTAATCCTGTCGACTGCTTTAGGTTATCTAACCAAGATAGCCCCCTTCGCCCTTTCTTCTTTTACCGTCGATCTTCCCTTCTGTTATCAACTCTATATAAGTTTGTGTGTTATGTAAGGTATGTCCCAAGGATACAGTTTTTCTTCCTTTAAACGTTGTTAACGTTTCTCGGTGTTTGTGTATTCTTCGCAATACTTCAGTGTTATTCTTGATGTCTATGGAATTTAAAGCATTTTGCGGTAAATCCTCATTTCAGAGGCCTTTTTTCTTTTAGCATATTGAGTGTCCATGTTAGTGGCATATTTAGTCTCGATATTAATGGTTTATCTAGTATCAAACGTCGGCCTTAATTTCAGGAAGAAATTTGTGACAAGGGAAACTCCCCATTGCACCCACGTCAGATTTAGTGGTAAGTGGATAGCCCCTGAAAATCTGAACACAGATCAAACTTGAAAACAGGAAAAAGCTGTACTCAACTGGGAAAGAAGAAGCAAAATAGAAACAGTGAACTGTCCCAGCTCAAGATGCCCAACATCGACCGAATTTGAATAGCCACGGCGTCGTGGTTATGTGGTTCCGGTGTTGGACTGTGCAAGGGTGGTCCGCGTTCAAACCTCTCTCGTGCCCCGTATTTAATTATTTTTCACTAAATTATGAACTGTCCGTCCGGTCATTGACATGTCTGTTCGCTGCATTGAGATTTGTGTCGTGGCGTAACGTCCGTTTACAACAGCGAAGTGTAACGAAGGGACCTCCTGATGTACGTACCCTTCCTATTTGTTATTCGCAGGTACCACTTGTTAAGACTCTTGTGTTCCGTTTTGGACGTTTTGACTCTTTTGTTGCAACAAGGTTCACACCCGTTTGTTTGCTGTTTTCATTTCCGTAAGAGGTCTATGCGGCATGTCGTCTGCTCTGACTTCATCACATTTACTAGTGACAGTAATACATTCATACTATGTTTGCTCATTGTTTATGCAATACTATTTTCTTCTTCTCCTTCTCTCATCGCATCTCCTAACATGATCGTGCGCTTACTCTAGATATTTTCAAATTTCTCCCAGTGGCTGTAATACTCATTTGTTACTCGTCACTGTATTTGTCGATATTAAAGAATCTTCTCGGATTTCTTGCCACGTCAGTTGCAAATACTGTCCTTTCGTCTTACGAGTGTGCTTTAGTAATGAGAGTTTAAATAGCATTTGCTTCTCATCAACAGCTAAAAGAGCTAACGCATAGGTTTATTGTTATTCTTAATATTCCGTTATGTGATGAGAAATATCTCTCGAGTTAGCTGGTTACCGTCAGGGGCAATTAAGCGCCAATAAAGTGAGAAGTTTTGGCATGCCGGGAACATCCAATCAGAAATGGCTAATGTATTTGGCCGAGACGTAGGGTCTTCCTCCCAGATCTAGCAGACGAAACTAATTATTCTCGCCCCGCTCATAAACAAGAATCCCATTGTGCGATTCCTATCGGCGGCATTGCTGCGTTTTACGACTATCTCCCTCCTCCTCGTTTTCTACGCTTCGCTTTCCTTCCTTCACTTTCTTATTTCTCTCGCTGTACCGCAAGTACGGACCGGCCATACAGAAAACTTGTCCGACTGTGGGCTCTCAGGGTAACTCGTAAATCTCCTAAATAATTAAGACTGCGATGGGTAACTCAGCCCAAAGGGGGAACCAGCCGTCAAGTGCCCTTCCCCACCCCTACCCAAAAAAAGAGGAAGGTTTGTTTATCGAATGTCACGCAGAGGTCGGAAGAAATTAAAGCGATAGCTCCCGTGGTTTCCGCCGATGAATTAGTGTGGTAGCTTTCCGACTCCACAACAAGTTGTTAAAACGCGAATGAACGCGAATGACAGACACATTACTGTGGCAGCTAAGACTGCAAGCAGATTGAAATCTATCACCTAGTATTCATCTAAGGCTAATTTACTGTCGTATTGTCTCAGCTGAAAAGTAAATTTCTACTAATTACACACGAGCGAAAGTAATAAATTTGCCTAACAAAGGGAAGGCCTCAGATACTGCCAACCGAGTCAGCTCATATTTGGCAAGCTGTTTATGTAAAACCTGAAAAGAAGGTCTCAAACAAGGGGAAGGGACGACGTCCGGATCACGGATTTTCTTCTGTCTTTGTGCACTTTTAGTAGTCCATTAGGACACCATAATGTGCAAGCAGTAAGGCGTACTACTGAGGCGATTTCGAGAAAATCGCAAGAGGTTTTACGTATCAGTGATGTAACGGTGCGTTGCGACCTTGAGTACGAGACGGTGGCGATCACGCGGTTAGCGATTTAGCTCCGTAATCGGTGGATAGCTGGATTATCGACGGATAAACGATTAAACGCACGAAGTTTTCCTTAAAATATGTGCCTATAATGATTTCAGAAATCCATTAGACCTGCTATCGGGTAAGGTATCGAAGCCGGCCGCAGTGGCCGAGCGGATCTAGGCGCTTCAGTCAGCAACCGCGCGACTGCTAGGGTCGCAGGTTCGAATCCTACCTCGGGCATGGACGTGTGTGCTGTCCTTAGGTTAGTTAGGTTTATGTAGTTCTAAGTTCTAAGGGACTGATGACCTCAGATGTTAAGTTCTATAGTGCTCAGAGCCATTTGAACCATTTTGAACCGACAATTTGGGTGCAAACCATGAGCAACGCAACATTTTCGTAAATATCCGTGCCGAAAATTAGCGATGTGTGATTGAATGTATTTAAATAGTATATTCAAGAGAAGCAATTGCTTTATCACACACTCCGTTACACGTCTCCACTTTCCTTCGAACCACTAGATGGATAGTATTTCTTCTAAACTTTCAAAGCAAATACACTCGCTGCACCAAGAACGTCTTCCGATTGACATTCATACCGTTACTGCTGGAAACCCTCACTCTACAAAGTTCATAACGACAATTTGACGAACAGGCAACGAGTATAACATGACTGCCTCTGTATGCATTCTCTCCCACATCTTAGTTTAAAAAAGCTTCGGGCGGTCGGCTGTCTATGAATTCTCGTGATGGATTCGCGGCTGTCTTTACTCGTAAATGTTTTCATATAAGGCTTAAAATTTTAATTCTTGATAGTCAGAGTCGTTTGAGAAATTTATTTGCCTACCGTATTATTATTTCTTATAAAACTATTTATAAACCCTCCTAGTCTTATCAACTTCTATACGGAGGAAAATAAAAATGAAAACAAAAGAACTGCAGAATGCGTTTGGGAATCGAACACAAGTTGCCTCCTCGGCAGTAGCGGCGGTTTCGTGGAACAGCGTCGTAAAAGTTTCTTTGCTCGATTTCTAGGAAAATATGCGTTTGGGGACCCTATATATAACGGTGAACAGTGCTCAGTTTTCAATTATCTATCGATCCCGTTAATTTTCAGTCGTTTCATGTCGTGAACTTTAGAGGCAGTTTTCTTAAAAACGGGGGATATTGAACCAAAACCTCTCTGAGTCTTTTATTTTAGGTTGAACACAAGCGCCCTGCCAATTATGAGGCCAGTTGGCTGGCTGGCACGGTGTGACTCCGTCCCGTGGTAACAAGTATTAGTCACAACCCTGCCTGTACGCTTTTGAGCCAATTTAAACGGATGCAGTCTGCCTAATACTAGCGCGAAGAAGGGATATGTTAGCGAAGCCTTTACTCAGGCATGTAAGACTTGTCACTGGTAACACATGTCGAGAGGAAGATTGTAGCGGAAGGCATAGGTTAGAATATGTGACACACATTATGTAGGTTGCTCTGTGTGACAGGTAGATGTTTTCTACCTGCAAACCATCTTCTCTGAGTGGCAGAGAGTACGTCGTATACCATAACTAATTTATCCGCCTAGTTCGACCCCTCCCCACCTCTCGCCATCGCATATTCTGTTCACGAACGGTGTTGTGTACGACTTTGTACACAACGGTAATAAATAAATGTCGTGTGACTAGGGCCTCCGTCGGGTAGATCGTTCGCCGGGTGCAAGTCTTTCGAGTTGACGCCACTTCGGTAACTTGAGCGTCGATGGGGATGAAATGATGATGATTAGGACAATACAACATCCAGTCCCTGAGCGGAGAAAATGTCCGACCCAGCCAGGAATCGAACCAGGGCCCTTAGGATTGACATTCTGTCGCGCTGACCACTCAGCTGTCGGGGGCGGACCACACAACGGTAAGGAGAATTGACTTACAGACTAATGTAACAACTGTCGTCCTAGGAAAGCTGGACAGGAGCAGAAGTGATAAGCGAACAAGTTAACGCAACAAACAGAAGATATACTCAACTTTTATCACTTGAACTGTACGATGACTCACTACAAATAATGCAGCAAGAATTAGACTAGTTCATACAATGGCAACTAGGATGAGGCTCGTTGTACTAAGCACAGACGATGGTGTCCTAACGATGAGGCTCCAAGCGCAAACGGCCCGAGTGGCTGCCGCCGGCAATCGTATATCGTGACGGCAGAGCCGCTGAGCCATAGCTCAGCGGGCGCGTATCATTGGGTCCGCCAGACCCCGCGCGAGCGCTATCGGCATCAGACGGAAACTTGCAGTTCTTTTGCAGACTGTGCGACGCCAATGGGGTAGTATCAAAACGTGACACCACAAATTGTATGTGGGAAAAGTGACTTCCGTATTGTCTATGACTTGCGCGAATTTTTCTTTATAAGGCCTTGATCGTTTCGTGGAACTCACGTGAGAGGAAGTAACGTAACGCTTCTCACATCTTGGAAATTGCGCTCTCGGAATTCTGACGGTATTTTCGTGATTCATTATACCTCAGTGGCGCCTCCGCGCCGGCTCACCGAACCACAGACGAAACGCACTTCCCTTCTATGAATATCTAATACGTCCTATAAAGGTCAGGGAATGAATCGAGAAATCGCCGAACGAGGGATTTTGTACTTGAAAGTCTCTTCGGGTTTGCTACCGGATCCTAAAATCAACTTGACTCGATATTTCGGCGATCCAACTGGTCGCCATCTTCAGGAAAATGCTGCTTCTGCTGATGAGTCCCGCTAAGAACGCCAGGCTGCAAATCGGCGTCCTATATAGGCCACCGTTCAGTACACGACGCATGCGCCGCCCATCACGGTTGTTGCCCTCCAAGACAGGGAGGTGGCGCCGCCCTCAGTGGAACGCTGCTGGCAACGATATATCGCACTCAGGGCTGCACCGAAGAACGTTCAATTTTGATGCGAGATAATACAGGATTCCACGTCTTGCTAAGAGGAAACCCATTGTCTGTGTTGATTAAATTATCAGCCAACCTAATTTCAATCGCCTCTTTATAGACACTGTTCCAAAAACCGGAAATGTTGGCAACTACCACAGTTTCATCAAATTTCATACTGTGTCCCTCATTTAAGCAGTGTTCTGCTACTGCCGATTTTTCCGGCTATTGTAGCATCGTATGACGGCGATGTTCCACACACCTGTCATGCACTGAGCGAATCGAACGGCCAATGTAAGCTTTCCCACATTGACACGGAGTTTTGTACACACTGGGTTTCCTAAGCCCAAAATCATCTTTCACAGAGCCGAGTAGTGCCCTAATCTTAGAAGGTCGGCGGAACACACTCTTAATGTTAAAATTCCTTAAAATTCGTCCAGTCTTAAACGATAACCCTCCAGCATAAGGAAGAAAGGCCTCCAGTCTATGTTCCTCTTCATACACCTCCGGAGATGGTACAAACTCCATAGCCCGACGAATCTGCTTCTCGGAGTATCCATTTTCCTTAAAAACAGCCATCAAATGCTCAAGTTCTTGGGTTAAGCCGTCCGCGTCGGAAATGGCATATGCTCTCCGTACCAAAGTCCTAAGGACGCCGCTGCGTTGGTGTGGTGGATGACAATTCTTAGGATGCAGATACCAATCTGTGTGCGTCAGCTTTCGGTGAACACTGTGTCCCAAAGTACCATCTGGTTTTTTATAAACCATAACGTCTAAAAATGGAAGCATCCCATCATTTTCAACCTCCATAGTAAATTTGATACGGGAATGAAGACAGTTGAAGTGGTCCAAAAATCTCACGTCCATGGGGCCAGACGAAAAAGGTATCATCCACGTATCTCCAGAAACACGTTGGTTGCAAAGCTGAAGTCCTCAGTGCCATATCCTCGAAGTCCTCCATAAATAAATTGGCGACTATGGGTGATAAAGGACTACCCATAGCTACTCCATCATTCTGTTCAAAAATGTTACCGTTAAATAAATCACAACGAGGGATTTTGTAACTTACCTCCCTAGTGGATCAGGATGAATTACATTATTCCTTAGAAGTTTTTCAAGAAACCTCCTGCACGTTATCACTGGACCTCACCTTGAGGAATCCTTTGAAGGCTTGTGGTTTTATTTTGAAACAAACACTTTATTTCATAATTTAGCAAACAGCTAATTTCGCCGCCCTGGGCGTTTATCTTACCACATAGCAGTAAAAATCGTTATGTATGTAGCATTATATATTTCTCACATCCATGTGGAGGGGAAGCAACACTTGATGCCGTCCTTAAGACGCCACTACCTGGTAAATACATCAATATTTAACATACGTTCACATATCTCATACGTGAAGTACATTTATGAAAAGAAAAAAATAAACCTTATGTGGGTTTTGTCACTATACCAGCAAACAACACATTAAAATACACCGGCGTAATCGACGTAAAAACATACATGCTTTGAACTCGTACTTTGAGATATTTTGCGGTTGTGAGCGTTTGCAACTGATCGCCAGTGCTGTAACCAAACAATGATGGGAACTGATGGATGATGTCTTGACCTGTGGAAATACACGGATGACAACGCCTCACCTCTCTCCCCCCTCCCTCTCCCTTCTCTCTCTCTCTCTCTCTCTCTCTCTCTCTCTCTCTCTCTCTCTCTCTATGTTACGCTGTACTACTGTACTACTGTCGACATTACCTCTTTAATACTCGCGAGAGAACTATGTATGGGTGTCGTAACAATGAAAACGCATCCGTGAGGACGGCCGTCCGGCCATCCAGATTTAGGTCGTGTGATTTTGGAGCTGCCTGGTGCATGATGATTTCGAACTCTTTTTCGGGGATGTAGCTAGTAGACACCGTGCACCATCTGGACGACACGACCCGGCTAACACTCGAGAAGATTTTACCTAAATCGCTTTTGGTAATCGCCAAGACTCTTCATTGAAAACAACACGAAGAATTTCCTTCCTCAACAGCCACCTGTCCGACCTTGTGCTCCAACTATAATGACTTCATCGTCAACGCAACATAAAATTTAATCTCTCTCCCTCCCTTCCTTTTATATGCTCGTCACGGAATGTTCTAATGGCTCAACTGGAAGAACCTACACACACAGACCTATAACTGCTTAATTTTTCGCTCATTACCCGAGTCAAAAAAGAGGTATGATTAATACGCTCGTAACACGCGCAAGACGAATTTGTGAGGCGCAGCAATTCGGACGTGGGACTTCAATATCTGGAATGAGCTCTGAGGAAGAACGGGTCCTCCTCCAGTGGCACAAAAAGCATCACGAAACAGATGGCCAAGCAAAGTGATGCTTTGTACGAAGAAATTTCAGGTACGACTTTTCTGTCGTACATCCCAAGGGTGACGGACTGAATCTGCCGTACATTGCACAAATACGGCGTAAAGACTGTTTAAAAACTGAACAAGAAGATCAGAGAGTATCTCAGATCGCCAGAGAACAAAAGGGATCCACTCGCAATGTCGGGGATATACCCCTTAATGCGTACATATGGAATGACAGCACGATCCATCAGTATCAGGATCATCGAACATAAACGGTGTTGCGAATTGGGGCAAGTGGAGAAATAGAATAGTAATAATAATTATAAAATTCGCCGACACTCACGTTCTCGCTAATAAGAACTGCCACTCCCAGTTGTTCAGGGAGGCCATAGAAATTGATAAACATCGCAATAGTCTTTACAAGAAAGAAGAAAAGCTGAAGGTGGGTGCTGCAGCGAACGACCGTTGCAGGCAAGAAACAAGGGGAAAACGATACCGGTTATGGCCAAGGAGAAACCCTCGGTTGGTGCGGCAGGTGCGTACAATCCCCCGCCGCGGGCTGGACTCCGGTCTGCCACAAGGAGTGGAAGGTGAACCTTTTAATGAACGTGCTTGCGAAACGTCAGAAAAACCTTCAAACAAGCTTCGGCCGAAAATACCGAGATGAAAGCTAATAGGCAATAGGTCAACAGGTGGACACAAAATAACAGTTTTGAACTGGAAAATAACCCCTCGCGAGCCTCTGACGTCAGGACTAAGCTGCCACACCACGTCATCCACCGATCGCTGCATTATCCTTTGTGGCAGTAGTCGATGTGCCGCTAACATACAGCGATCCAGTTAACACCCAGTCCCTGAGCGGAGAAAACCTCAGACTACCAACTGAGCTACCTAAGCACGACTCACGCCCCGTCCTCACAACTCTACTTCCGCTAATACCTCGTCTGCCACCTTCCAAACCTCACAGAAGCTCTCCTGCGAAACTTGCAGAACTAGCACTCCTGGAAGAAAGGGTATCAGCGCACACTCCGCTGGAAACATCATTCTGGAAACATCCCCCAGGCTGTGGCAAACCTATGTCTCCGCTATATTCTTTCTTCCATGAGTGCTAGTTCTGTAAGTTTCGCAGGAGAGCTTCTGTGAGGGTTGGAAGGTGGCAGACGAGGTGCTGGCGGAAGTACTGCTGTGATGACGGGGTGTGAGTCGTGCTTGGGTAGCTCACTTGGCGCCGGCCGCTATGGCCGAGCGGTTCTAGACGCTTCAGTCCGGAACCGCGCTGCTGATACGGTCGGAGGTTCGAATCCTCGGGCATGGATCTGTGTGATGTCCTTAGGTTAGTTAGGTTTAAGTAGTTCTAAGTTCTAGGGGACTTATGACCGCAGATGTTAAGTCCCATAGTGCTCAGAGCCATTTGAACCATTTTAAAAGACGGCACGGTAGCTCAGCGTGTTCGGTCAGAGAGCTGGCTATCCTCTGTAATAAAAAAACTGAGTGTAGGGATTAACAACGAACTTCAACAGATGTCATCTGACGGACGAAATACAACGAACAATTATGAACAAAATGCGGGAATGAAGTTAGTAGAGCACTTGCCCGCAAAAGACGAAGGTCCCGAGTTCGAGTCTCGGTTCGGCACACAGTTTTAATCTGCCAGAAAGTTTCAGTACTGTTGAAGTTTGTGGGGGAAGCAAGACAATGGATAGTAAAATTCTATTCTGTTTTAATTTTGTGTAGGAGTATGTGGTATTGTGGTATTGCGAGTGTGTGGCTGAATGATGGCGTTATGTGAAGCTTAAAAGTGTAGGTGTGCTCAACTGTGATCATTTAGAACCAGCTGGGGATTTTGCACTAAATATGTTTACTTCAAATGCTTCTAATAAGCTTGGTCAGAAGCACCTGGGGATTTTGCGTTAAATGTCTGTTTATCTGAAATGCTTCTAATAGGCTCTAGTTTTCTTCCATTGTTTGCTATATATGGTACTTCTGTGTGGACTTGGTATCTCTGTCTTTTTTTCGGCACACGTTCGGCAAAGTTGGAATCTGATTAGGTAATCTATTGAAATTCTTTCGTCTTAGGCGTATTTTGCTTGAAAGAAACGACTGTCCAAGTGCTTATGTTCAATGACGAATTCTTAAAAAATGAACACGTTGCACGAAGCTGTCGGGTAGGTTCGGGTTGCAGCAGACCAAAAGCAAAAGGCGCGCTATCAGCGAAAAATTCTGCAGTGACGTCAGTCGTCAATTGAGAGAGTCTGGTACGAGACGGAGTTATGAAAACACGGCGAGCATAATGAGCGTAACCGCCGCGTGCACCGTGCATCGACGGCGATTCCCGCGGAACGGGTTAGACGGGTTCCGCCGCCGCCGCCGCCGCCGGCAGGTGATCGCCGGCCGTGGTCAGTGACCGTCAGTCAGCGCCGCCTGCTGCCCCCCGTCTGCTGACTGCCGTGTCAGCGCCGCCGCCCCCGCACCGCAGCGCCGCCGCGGGCCGCATCTGGCCGCCGCCAATGCTAATTACGCATTGTTCCGCCGGTAACGAGAACTGCGCCGGGCATGCATATTTAACGGCCTCGTTAATCACTCGCTTCGCTCTGCCTCGAGCGACGAAGCTCTCGTCCGAAGGAATTCTCTGCCCAGTTTAGAAAACCTCAATTTGGTCCGCTTGCACTCTGACGGCTGTAACAGTGCGTGAGTTGTTCCACGGTTTTAGCGCTGCTCTTTCACCAGCCAATAGGACGACTTCCCTTGTTAGAGACATCAAAAGGCCCATTTGTCGGCTTTTACAGTTACTGCTAATTTGTTTATTTTTTGCAAAGATTGTGGTTTCGTACAGAATGTCAACTGAAACACCTTTCAGCCGCCTAATGTCCAAACTTTTATTTTATTGGGCTACCAGTTTCGGTGATATATTATGTCATCTTCAGGTCCTCTGACCGGCGTGTTGGAAGATTCCAGCCTCGGTTCTGGTCACAGTAGAGGCCAGCTTTCAAAGACTGGTGTTTGTAGATCTATAGAGTCGGCAGATGATGTTTTAAGTGACCGCTGTATCAAAAATCTACAGACACCAGTCTTCTAATGCTGGCTCCTATTTTTGACGGGAACCGAGATTGGAATCTTTCTGCACGTCGGTCAGGGAGGCTGAAGATGGCGTAATATATCGCCGAAACATCCAGCCCAGTAAGACAACAGTTTGGAAATTAAGTGGTTGATTTGGCATTCGGTACAGAACAATCGCGTCCCGCAGCCATCTCTGAAAAAATGGACATAGAGAGACTTGTAGCTTCGTACTCCCTTTTTCCTTTTAATATAAGTAGCTTAGGTACAGATTAAGGAGAAAAGGTATCTGTGGTATGTGTATGCAGACTGAAGTGGCGAGTGAAAATTTGTACCACGGCCGGGATTCGAAATCGCGTCCCCTGCTCACTAGCAGATACGCTCATCACTACACCACCCTGTCGCAGTGGTTTTCCACAGCTGCACGGACTGCACTAGTACTACTCCCTCCTCAGTCCAAATTACCTGTCACACCTGAGCCCAATTGGTATTCCCCCTAAAACACGAACAGCATTGCAGAGGTTCTCCAGCTTTGTTGGGATAGCATCTCAGCATCGAATGAAATTGGGGATCCTGACTGAAACCCAGGTATGAATGAAAATTTGTACCAAGGCCAGGATTCGAACTGGGGCCTCCTGTTCACTATGCAAATGCGCTAACCACTACGCTACAAGTGGGCTGAGATGTAAATGGGAATTTGGAGTGAGCAGGGGGGCATGCTCGGGTGGTCTGTCCACGTCGGGCCAAATCAATTTGCGACTTCCTGCTCCAAATCAATTTGCGACTGCCTGCTTCCTTCCTGCTTCTGGTAGGGATCTTCTGTGTGCCATACTGCACCGTCCGTGACTGTGTACACAGCGATTGTGGATGTGGGCTAGCCGGTAAACACTACCTCGTTTCATAGGTACCCTGACGTCATCGGTGGCACGGTTATCCCTTGACCATCTCATTGACAGTTTGTATGACTGTATCGTCAGTTAGATACAGGACGCGGAAGCAGCGGGTTTTTGCTTTTATTTTGGACACCAGTGTACATGGCCGAAATCAATTTCGACAGATTGACGGCTGGTGTAAACAATGAAATATACGAAGTAGTTAAGATGTATCATGGGAGATGGTATCTACAGACGGCTTGTAGAAAACACGGGGTATTTCGAGATCCGTCCGTAACGGATGGCGTGCAAATCGTAACTCGGGATCGGTCTGCAGTGTGTTAAGTTGCGCGTCTTCTCACAACGACCGGGAAACAGCTGGTCCTTTCACACCATGAACAGGAAACATCAACTCTTTCACCTTTATTGATCTTTGTGGGTCACTGACTTCAGACTTCACACACACTGTACTTGTTAGATCACAGTTCTGTCCCGAGTCCCGACCTACCCTCGTGAGGGCTGCCAGCTGACGATTTCGCGACATCCAAACCGCTCCACGAATTTAACATGTTGGTCGTTTGGCCAGTCAGCCTCCAGATCAGAACGTCGGCACTCCAATTGGCCAACTCCTGCTAACGCTCACAGTACTTTCTATAAGGTACTGCTTCTTCCGAACCCCTCAGAAGTTTCTTTCGCAGTAGGTTTAGGAAAAACGGGCCATCCCGTGGAAATTACTCACCTCAGAAAAGAGTAGAGTCGCTTTAGACCAAGTTAACTGGATTAACGGAAAACCAGTCCCCTGTCTCCAAGCTAGGGAATAGCTCCGTCTCCTAGAAACTGGAAAACTGAAGCTCATTTTCACAGTAGTGACCAGTACTAGTTGATAGACGCGGGTAGTAATTGATACGTTACACCCTTGAAGAGATGGACGAATTTTATTGCCGTGGACATAGAACAGAAAAAAGTATATGAGAAAAAAAATACGTAGCAGCAAGGACTGCGCAAGAACTTCACAAAAAAGGAAACTGCTAATATTCAAAATTATAAATCTTGACACCAGGAAAAGATGCATTAATAGCTATGTTTGAAGCGCAGTTTTGTGTGCGTGCGATGCTTGGGCAGTTAGAAAGATGGAAGTGTAACGATTAGAAGCACATTTGAAACGTTGTCCTAGAATAGGCTGTTAAAAATCGATTGCCCAATTAGTGAATGAAGACGATTTGCAACGAATCAGCGATAAAAACTGGTAAAGACCATAATAAATCGAAGAGAAATAATAATTCGGCACATGTTACGATATGAATCATCAATACTCCACAAGTTACCTCACGGCATGTGGCTGATGGTAAATCATAGTATTACTACATTTTTACATGTTACTCGACAGAAAATAAAATAAACCCCCCTGGCGATTGTGAAATTTCACCGAAGCTTGTATAAGTGTTAAAGAACTCTATTCCCAAACGTATACATAGAAATCTATTTGCAGTTATTGTAGTTGCCCAACAGGAGAGTGCGTATTTGTGGCGGAATGACGACATTAGTCAGTTGAGTCATCAGCAATAATAGAAGAACGTTTTAAAAGTCACAAGAGCTCGCTCAAGAGCGCTTTCAGTGCGACACAAGGTAATAAAACCATAAAACAGTAAAGAGCTTGAATGGATTGCGTCCTCTGAAAAGGGACGAGTGGGCGACGAGTGCCGCCAATGGATCGCTACTGCAGAGCCTATTTCTTCCCCTTCCTCCCCCCTCTGTTATATATATATATATATATATATATATATATATATATATATATATAATCACACATACACACACACACACACACACACACACACACACACACACACACACAGAGAGAGAGAGAGAGAGAGAGAGAGAGAGAGAGAGAGAGGTGTTTTAATGTATACCGGCGTGGGTCAACGTGATGGAAGAAATATCAAACCACTATAGAGGTGTTACGGAAGATATTCTCTGACAACCTTTGTAGATGGTTGCTGGACACGATGGTCGGACAACGAAAAATGATGACACCAGTTTATCGCGTCAACAACACACGTATTTGGCAGAAGAAAACGGCTTTTCGTAGGCTTGACAAGGCGGAGACTAAGAGGGGATATATGTATGTGGTGTCTGTTCTTTCGGTCATGTCCGAAAGAACGGACACGGTTTTGATTCTGCAGTCACTAGGAATTAAAGACGTTACCTGACAGTGGACATTGATTTATATCAATGGAGCAAGTTGAAAATTTGTGCTGGCTCCTGCTTAGTAGGCAGATATGCTGACCACCGTGCCATCTGAGCAGTACTCAAGAATGGGTCTCAAGAATGGGAGCGCCCCAATCACTGTACCCTGGGGCGCTCCTGGCAATACCCTTGTTTCTGATTAACACTGCCGTCGAGGACAACGTACTTGGTTCTTTTACTTGAGAAGTCTTCGCGCCACTCACGTATCTGAGAACCTATTCCGTATGCTCGTACGTTCGTTAACAGTCTTCATTGGGGCACGGAGGGAAACGCTTTTCGGAAATGTAGGAATATAGAACCTGCCTCTCCCGTTGATCCATAGTTCACAGGACATCGTGTGAGAAAAGGGCAAACTGAGTTTTGCACAAGCAATGCTTTCTAAACCTGTGCTGATATGTGTGCAGAAGCTTTTACATTCCGATGAAAATTTACTATATTCGAACTGAGAATATGTTCAAGAACAACCGATATTAAGGATATTTCTAATTTGCGGGTCCCTTCTTATATGCAGGAGTCACCTGCGCTTTTTTCTAGTCGCTTGGAACTTTGCTCAGGGGGAGAGATTCGCAATCAACGCAAGTTCAGTAAGGAGGCCAATGTCTTCTTTGTAAAACCGAACTGGGATTCCTTCCGGATACGGGACTTAGTTGTTTGCAACTCTTTCAGCTGCTTCTCTACGACAGGGATACCTATTACCAAGTGCCCCATACGGAGTCTGTGGGTTTGCTCAAACGACGGTATGTTCGTATGATCCTCCACCGTCAACTACTTCTCCATCAACTTTAATCCCCTTCCAAATTTATTTCGTTTTTCTTTACTTGTTGCTCAATATACAGATTGTATTATATAACTGTGTATGTTCAGCAGTTCAGCTTCCACTTTTATTCTTTATTTTAAACTTCCTTTAGTGCTTACGGTGTCTACATAGCACAATTTAAAAAAATCGATGTTCCCTCCACTACTACATGTAGTTATTTGAGGTCACCGGATATTCACTTTATTCGACCATGTTTCACTAGAGGCGTTCAATAAGTAATGTAACACCATTTTTCAGAAAGTTGTTTGGTTTTATTCAGGATTCCAATAAACGATATTATTCGCCACTCTTCTCGTTATAAAACCTTATTTTTCAACACAATCTTCGTTCAGTGCGATAGCCTTACTCCACCTTACTGGGATGGCCTGTGTGCCCGCATGGTACTACCCGACTGGACGATGTCGAAGCCAACGCCTTGCTGAATCAATAACCTACCCATAATCCACGCAATGCTTCCCGCGGAGTGCATCCGTCATGGGGCCAAACAGATGGAAGACGGAAGTTGTGAGATCCAGGATTAGGGTGGATGGGCGAGAGCAGTGCAGCCAAGTTTTGTGAGGTCCTCTCGGGACCGCAGACTTGGGTGAGGCTTCGCGTTGTAATGGAGAAGGAGAAGTTCTTTTTCATTTTTGTGGCGACGAACACACTGAAGTCGATTCTTCAGTTTCCTGAGAGTATCAGTATACATTCCACAGCTGATCGTTGCATCATTAGGGAGAAAGTCAAACAGAATTACCCCTTCAGAGTCCCAGAAAACCATCGCCATGACTTTTCCGGCTGAGGGTGCAGCTCTGGAACTTTTTCTTCGCAGGGGAGGTGGTGTGGCGCCACTCAATGGATAGCCGCTTTGTTTTCGGTTCGAAGTAAATAAGCCATGTTTCGTCGCCTGTGACGATGTTCGACAAAAATTGCCACGATCAGCTCCGTGAGGCGCGAGAAATTCAGCACTGATGATTCTGCGTTGTTCCCTGTGGTCTTCTGATAGCTGGTGAGGAACGCAGCAACAGGTAGACGAGTGTGCCAGCACTATCCACGTCCAATTGAGCAGCGAGCTATTTGACTGTGAGAGTGTCCACACGTTCGGACTGGGCAGCAGTCACACCTGTGTAAGGCTGGAAGGCACGTGGGAGATCCGACAGATTTGCGCTATCTTGTTACGATGATGACAGACGCCTCACCCAATCACTCATCGTGTTTTTATTCACTGTCGCCGTAGACATTTTCCAAGTGCCTACGAATATCTGCGATGTTCTTGTTGTCTGATAAAAGAAACGTAATGACAGCTTCTGTTGCGTCATTTTGAAGGCTATTCCACGATGTCCAACAACACTTTCTGCATTTTCCTAAGCGAAATTCTCAGAGAAAAGAAATGTTTTGCGTTACTCATTGATTGCATCTTGTACATCTACATCTACATAGATGCTCTGCAAATCACACTCACGTGCCTGGCAGAGTATTCACGGAACCACCTTCACAATAATACTCATATTATTCCACTCTCGAACAGCGCGCGGAAAAAAAAACGAACAGCTATATCCTTCCGCGCGATTTCTGAGCCCCTAATTTTACTATGACGATCGTTTCTGACTGTTTAGGTCGGCGTCAACAAAAGATTTTCGCATTCGGAGGGGAAAGTTGGTGATTGAAATTTCGTGAGAAGATACCGCCGTAATGAGAAACGCCTTTGTTTTAATGATACCCATCCCAAATCTTGTATCATATCGGTGACATTCTCTCTCCTGTTCCTCAGCAATACAAAACATGTACCCTTTTTTGAACTTTCTCGATGTACTCCGTTAATCCTGTGTGGTAAGGATCCCACACCACGCAGCAGTACTCCAAAAGAGGACGGACAAGCGTAGTGCAGGCAGTCTCCTTAGTCTACAGACGTTAAAATAACCTCTGGCGTGCCACACGGGAGTGTTGTGGGACCATTTCTTTTCACAATATATATAAATGACCTAGTAGATAGCGTCGGAAGTTCCATGTGGCTTTTCGCGGATGATGCTGTAGTATACAGAGAAGCTGCAGCATTAGAAAATTGCAGCGAAATGGGGGAACATCTGCAGCGGATAGGCACTTGGTGCAGGGAGTGGCAACTTCAAATGGTTCAAATGGCTCTGAGCACTATGGGACTTAACATCTGTGGTCATCGGTCTCCTAGAACTTAGAACTACTTAAACCTAACTAACCTAAGGACATCACACACATCCATGCCCGAGGCGGATTCGAACCTGCGACCGTAGCAGTCGCGCGGTTCCGGACTGACTCCTAGAGAGTGGCAACTGATCCTTAACATAGACAAATGTAAAGTATTGCGAAAACATAGAAAGAAGGATCCTTTATTGTATGATTATATGATAGCGGAACAAACACTGGTAGCAGTTACTTCTGTAAAATATGTGGGAGTATGCGTACGGAACGATTTGAAGTGGAATGATCATATAAAATTAATTGTTGGTAAGGCGGGTGCCAGGTTGAGATTCATTGGGAGAGTCCTTAGAAAATATAGTCCATCAACAAAGGAGGTGGCTTACAAATAACTCGTTCGACCTATACTTGAGTATTGCTCATCAGTGTGGGATCCGTACCAGTTCGGGTTGACACAGGAAATACAGAAGATCCAAAGAAGAGCGGCGCGTTTCGTCACAGGGTTATTTGGTAAGCGTGATAGCGTTACGGAGATGTTTAGCAAACTCAAGTGGCAGACTCTGCAAGAGAGGCGCTCTGCATCGCTGTGTAGCTTGCTGTACAGGTTTCGAGAGGGTGCGTTTCTGGATGAGGTATCGAATATATTGCTTCCCCCTACTTATACCTCCCGTGGATATCACGTATGTAAAATCAGAGAGAATCGAGCGCGCACGGAGGTTTTCCGGCAGGCGTTCTTCCCGCGAACCATACGCGACTGGAACAGGAAAGGGAGGTAATGACAGTGGCACGTGAAGTGCCCTCCGCCACACACCATTGGGTGGCTTGCGGAGTAAAAATGTAGATTTAGAAGTAGATCTGTTGCATCTTCTAAGCGTTCTGCCAATAAAACGGAATCTTTGTTTCTCCTTCTCCACAACATTTTTCTATGTGTTGTTTCCAAATTAAGTTGTTCATAATTGTAATTCCTAGATATTTTGTTGACTCTACGGCCGTTAGATTTGATTGATTTATCGTGCGGATTCATTTTAGCACTCAAGTGGATGAACTCATACTTTTTATTATTTAAACTGTCAATTTTCACTCCATACTGAAATATTTTCTAAATCTTTTTGCAATTTGTTTTGCTCTCCCGATGACTTTACTTGATTGTAAACGACGGAATCATCTGCAAACAACCAAAGACGGTTGCTCAGATAGTCTCCTAAATCGTTCATATAGATAAGGAACAGCATCACGTTGTGGTCACACATCTCAAGGCTGAAAGTTACTCTGGCTTGGACGGCTGGTAGTAGAGATTTTGTGAGAAGTGTGGAAACGAACGGCGCCCACGGAGCTGGGAGTGAGGTGAGGCGGCCGAAGCAGGTGGCGGGCGAATATAACGGTAGCGCATCTGTCTGCCGTGACCTTCCACCATCCCCACTAATGGCTGCCTTCCTTCCTCCTCTCCACTGCATCAGCTTCTGCCAGTCGCCTCCTGCTCTCTCACGTTCCTACCCTACTTTACTTCTCTCTGTCGCATCGCCTCCGCTACTGCCAGTGCTGACGTATAAAAGACATATTTACGCCAGTGACTGTAACACTTTCACGATTGCAATTTCCGCCTTAGGCCATTATGAAGTGAAAATGTTATGGCTATTAGGCCATGTCAACCTAAAATGAGTTGACTCATTTATATGTCGTTGTCATTTCTATTAAATACATTGGTGACGCTGTTACATAGTGCGAGCACACATATAGGTTGAATGGCCTGGTAGCCACAACATCTTCACTTGATAATGGCCTAAGGCCGAAATTGCAATCGTGAAATAAAGTAAGTGTTACAGTTACTGGCCTAAATATGTTTTTTATGAAGTTCTATATGACTGTGGATCCCAGGTATAAAAAGTTAATTAAGTGTTAACGTACTTCTGCTGAATGGTATTCCACCTCATCATCATTTATTCCAGTTGCGCCACTTCTTCTTCTCCTAATGATATTGACTGATGTCTCATGTATCGCTGATGGTCCACAGCTTCCAAAAGCATAAAAATCGAATAATACGATCAGCTTTTGGATGCTGAAATTTTCGATTTCCGTGCTTTCAAAGAGAATTAGTTTCTTTTTCTCTCGCATATAAGTTTCAGCGGATTGTGTGCTATCTTCATCGTGTTCTCTATTCAATTTTCTGTATGAAAATGTCAAAGGATATCAGCATTTGACGCTGTTATGCTTTTAATTAAAACATCGGTAATAATATAATAATAACAGAACTAGTAGTAGTAGTGTGTGCATTGTGTGTTATACCGGGGACCTAGAAACGACGGAGAGGCTTCGTTCCGCCGTAGCCGTCAGTGGTTCACAACCCCACAACAGGCTACAGCAGTCCACCCACCGCCGCCCCACACCGAATCCAGCGTTACTGTGCGGTTCAGTCCCCAGTGGAGCAGTAGTTGTAGTAGTAGTAGTAGTTCACAATAAAACATGTGTCTGTGATGCACAGATTTGAAAATTAGCACACGCTCCTCCGCAATTTGAAAATTAGCACACGCTCCTCCGCAGAGTGTAGGTTTTATTCTACAGCACACACTCGACGTTGAGCTTCCTAATGTTATATCTATTTCTAAAATTTGTCACGAGACTTATACATGGTAAACGTTTAACTAAAATACGATAGCAAACTTTTTAAAATTGCTTTACATATAAAGCTAATCTTATGTTGACTGTGGTAATTGATGTACACTTTTACAAACTCTCCGCAACATAAATACGTTTCGTTCTTCTTTTTTCTATTCGTAATTCTCTTTCTGGTCAGACGCATTTCAACCTATTTCCGTGATAAACTTTCAGACTTCGGTGTTTTCGACCTCTTAAAATTTATGGCAAAAAAATTGTCTTGTATACGTCGAAATTTCAGTATTAACAATGTCTAACCTGAACATTTAATTCTATGCAATAATTTACTGCAATACGGTTGCTCTGTGAGTGATATTGCTGTGGTGTTTAGATAAGGAAATTAAAATAACTAAACAGAAATTGAACAACTTTTGCAAAAGGTCAAAGATTTGCCCTATACTTCCGTGCTCTTACATGTTCTTTGTATCTTGTGCCACATGTCCTCCTGGTTTGACCTATGTATCTTCCATCAGATATATTGCATTTCGGTTGGTATATTCCTGATTTATGATATACTGTAGCAGTGATGAATGAAAAACAATTAAGAAAGTCAATTATAAATAGTGCAGCGAAGGAAATAACGCAGAATGCCAAAAACTGCAAATGTGGAATGAAGCCTGTCGGCATCAACCACTGTTAGCAAGAGGGGAAGGAGCAGACTATGTAAAGAAACATCGTAAGTAGCTTACAAACCAACTTCATAAAGAAAACGCTGTTTTTAACCTAAAAGAATCAAAACATAAATGTACAAACGTGTGTATGCAATTGACGGAACACCACAGAAGATGCTTTGTAAATAAAAGCGAAACGCGTCTGTTGTAATTCTTTTTAATTACTTTGCAGTCAGCCTAAGACAGATAACCTATAATAACATATGGTGCTTTCAACATGAAAACAACTAACTCCTCCCGCTTAAACCAATGAGAGTATTGTTGATTACCTGCAGGAGGAGAAAAATGTTGAAAGGCAAGGTTTGAAACTCGTCGCTCTTATACGTGGCACAGAAAGAATAAATATTCATTATGGAATACTAAAATCATGCTAGTCGACAAAGGCTACAAGGGTTTTGATAGGCGAACAACCACTTGTAACTTCATCGGCAACGGCGACGAAAGCCAACGTTCTTACGAGACGAGCACCCGCTTTGTAACCTCGTCTGAGCCGCACATAATTTGCATTCGTGGATAGGTCATTACTAAACGAGTGAATTACCTTCAGTTAATTCATTAAGTATGTGATTAAATGATTACCGCTGCCGTTTCGCGCAGTTTCCTGTCTGGAGTTCTAAAACACGTCATATAGTGCTAAGTGGAAACGAAATTAAAATTAACTGCATCAGGGAGTAAAGAGCTACAATATAATGTTATTGCTTAGCGACCACTCAGAATGCGACAAGACACACTCACCTTCGAACAGTGAATGGTACTTGCCTGCAATAATCTCCATTGTAAAATAAATGAAAGTGACTTTGCACTTAATTGGAAATAATTAAGCTATAAAAGATACCTCTTAAATCTTCATAGTGATTTATAGAACAGACCTATAGCAGCATGAAATTCACCTAAAAGCTATAACGAATACACGAATACTAATAAATAATCCGTTGTTTTAATGGTGTTGTTGCTTCCCTTTACTTTCTCGTACTCGAGAGAAAGGAAAAATTACGGTTTAACCTCCTGTCGACGATTAGTTCAGCGAACCCTTACAGACACGGTACTAGTATAAGCCTACGAAGAAGGATCGTTTCATGAGAGAAATCGAGATTGTATTAAGTAATTTCATAATGATGCAGATTTAATTTCTATATTTTGATGGCCCTTGCAGTGCAGCAGTTCTTGCGCTGCTCATGTTATAAATTCTGTTCCAAGGGGCGCTAACAAAACTGCGTATCAGTTAAGTGGACAAGGAAATTGCTCATTGCAGAAAAAAAAATTAGGCTAAGTAGTTATATTCCTCACAAGGTTCACCTATTTGAAAAAAGTGAAATCGTTTGTCTTGGTATTCTTTACTTCTTTCTCGAAGTAGCTTCGCCGAACAAGTTGGTGCAATTGTTAAAAATGGTTCAAATGGCTCTGAGCACTATGGGACTTAACATCTGAGGTCATCAGTCCCCTAGAACTTAGAACTACTTAAACCTAACTAACCTAAGGACATGACACATATCCATGCCCGAGGCAGGATTCGAACCTGCGACCGTAGCGGTCGCGCGGTTCCAAACTGAAGCGCCTTTAACCGCGTGGCCACACTGGCCGGCGGTGCAGTTGTTACAAACTGTTCGCAAATCCTGAATAACTGGGTTTCGAATACTTATGCGGCCTTCCTGGAAGTGGCACTGTTTCACTACACTATTTCAAGCAAATACCAAGATGACCGAACCAAATTTTGGTTTCGCCTGCCATCTTAGTACAGTCAGCTCCACAAGAAAGTGTATGCCACAATTTTAAATGTAACGTCCACAGCGAGATCTCTGGTAGTGGTCTCGAACCTTTACTCAATTCGCTTTTGCACCGTGTTTACATAAACAGTGTGAGAGTTGAATGTTTTGTTTTGTCGGTTGAAGTTTTAACTATCTGCACTTCTTTGCACGGTGGATTGGCTTGCAATGTCTCCGGGTGCAACTCCGATCGAAAATGTTTGGTCGCATATTAAGACGAAGTTTAAAAGAAAGTCAAAGAATACTTTGAAGCAAATGTCATATAAATTCAGGACGATATGGAGATCATTACCGAGAGAATGTGCAGAAAATCTCGTGAAAAGAGTGCCAAAAAGGTGCCAAGCTATAATAGATAATGGCGACGATTGGATTAACTATTAGGTAACTGTGCAGTTAGTAATAACATGTATTTTCATATATAATAGTGTCTTTTATTTCATACTGATAACGGCGCACACTTTCTTGTGGAACTGACTGTATTAGTGCACTGTACTGGTCTGTACACTGAATTGGCCTGTTGCTAGTGAGTAACACGAGATCCTGGGCAGTGGTCACCGAAGTACAGGCAGTTGTAGTGATGGATGAAGGACAGTGCAATCAAGAACACGTCCTACATTGACGAACAAGATAAGTAACTTTTAATGTAGTCGTATGTACAGCCGACCAGCGATTAGTAACGCATTTTTGGGTTCTTTTTATCGACGCGAATTGCACCGCATACGACGGACGTCAGAACCGTTGTATTCTGCGGATAGAAGTGTCTGTACTGTCAAGATTGTCCCAGGAGGAATTTTTGACTTCGATTGGGGGGGGGGGGGTGTATGGGCGCTTAACATCGAGGTCATCAGCGCTTTGACTTCGAAACAGGTCGCAGACATAAAATTTAACATTCGTACCAAATTGTGAGGACTAGCTCTTATTGTAAAATGTATCTATTAATAACATGACATGTTTCTAATATTGCAGTTGGGAGGAAGTTTGGGAACATTCTAGTTTCAAAGTACAAGGCCGTGTCATATTAAATTGTGTTCTCTTCTTTTGTTCCAGGTAAGCCAAACTACCAGCGCATACTGAGTGGTGATCACCGAGAGGTTAGTGTGGATGAACCCATACCCTGTTCTACGTTGCAGTTATTTTACACTCCTTATGGCATTAAATTGTCACTCTAAAATTTCTAATATATTACTCCTCTCTTAGTAAAGATAATGAAACTATCAGAAAGCTATGCATTTATAAGAGCTTTTCGGTGTGGACGTATCTGATCAAATGGACATCTAGGAAAGCGCCTGTAAGTATGGATTTTGGCCGTAGGCGTAATGGATAGAATCTGCGATGCAAGAAACGTGCACAGCGTTACAAGATCAACTAATAGGGCCTTAATTTACCCGATGTTTACTAGAGATGTGCTGCCACCGTTATTGGAGACTACTCCTGTGATTGTCCGCGAAAGGATGCAGTTTCATCTCGCCATATTACTTCGATATTAACCTGGTGAGCAAATGAACAACAGCAATCCCTCATCGTTGGGCTACAAAATGAGGTCCCCTGCCATAGCCGGATCACAGTTGTAAGCACTTTTTTCCTATGGAGTTACACGAAATCGTCTTTGTGCGAAAGACCCATTAAGAACTGGAGGGGAACCGATTAGTAGCGTGCTGGCCCTCTGTCTCAACACATAGACATTATGTATTTTGAAAAAGGACACAAACTTTTTATAATGCATTGTAGACAGTTCATTGGAACTGATGGTCATTATGAACAGTTGCTGTGTGGTTGAGTTGTTGCTGTAGGGTGTAAGTTGCTTATGTCGAAAAGAAGCTG
This sequence comes from Schistocerca nitens, assembly GCF_023898315.1. Taxonomy (NCBI): domain Eukaryota; kingdom Metazoa; phylum Arthropoda; class Insecta; order Orthoptera; family Acrididae; genus Schistocerca; species Schistocerca nitens. The sequence goes on along the minus strand of NC_064618.1, from coordinate 748,866,157 downwards.
TTCATTTACGAACATTAGTTCCTTATTTCAAAGTATTTATTCTAGGATCCGTTAACATCGGTATAATTAACAAACACGCATCCCGGCAGACCGCCATAAAGAGATTCAGGAAGAAAGAAATAACCAATACACAATATACAGGCTCGTTTAAAAAAAAAAAAAAAAAAGTCCCTAGTTTGGGAAGTCACAGTATGAACTAAAACAAGAAAAAACTCCAGTAAATATAGGGTCTAAACAGCATACCTTAAGAGCTATGAGCACCTACTTATCTTCGCAACTGTGAAACACATCTATTCTACTGCAAGATCTTTGGTATTACGAACGACCTACAGACTGCAGTAAGCAAATGAGTACACACTGCTGTTATCTTCCATGGATGCAACATGCAGAAAACATCCTTTATTGTTGTTAATCTAAACCGTATTCCCAGTTTTGGGAAAGTACCAGCCCATTTTCTCGGAAATGTCCGGGACACAGGCATTTAATGGACAATGGATTGCTCGGGGAGTTCCAGTAAGTTTGCCAGCTCGTTCCTGCGACCTTAATCCCGTGGATTTTTGATTGTGGGAACACTTGAAATCTCTGTTGTATACACACCCCATTGATGACTTCAGTCAGTATAGGACCGTGTCACGAGTGTCTGCTATCGCATCCGTGATCAACCTGATGTTTCTCAGAGAGGGCCCGATTGTCTAAGTCGTCGTACAGAAGCATGCCTCACTGCGATTGGACACCATACTGATAATCTCTTTTAGCGATGGCTCACAAGTGCAGGTTGTATGCAATACTAAGCATATTACATTATAATCTCAGCTGTTTCATAGTAACTGAATTAGGTGTTCTCATTTATTTACTGCAATCTGTAGGTCGTTTGTAATAGTAAAGAGCCTGCAGTAGAAGAGATGCGTTCCACACAAGCGAGGATGAAAACGTGCTCATAGCTCTTAAGGTATGTGTTTTACAACGCATGTTTACAGACACTGTTTTTTGTTTTGGTCCATACTGACACCTCTCAAAATATAGAAAACTTTTTTTTTAACTTCTTGTATACTCAAGCTGGCGTTTTCTAAGGGTACGATTCAGCACAAAATTTGAAGATAAATTGTGTGTTATTCATTTCTTATTGTATCTGGTGATGGCGAAATACGTAAATTACGTTTGATGTATGTGGATCGCTCGTTGTATGGATCCATCTCTGTAAGTGTGATTATTCTTCGCAAAACAGAGGCACTGAAATCAGTGGAAAACTTAAAATCCGTTTTTTCATTAGTGTGTTTACGGCGCCAAACGCATTAGACGGATATTTTGTTGTTATGTTTGCTTGCTATTACTTGAGGAATCCGGCCCATGTGTATTGTCTAACATGTTTTACACGCACTGTTTAGTGGACACTGAAGAGCTAATAACAAGGAAGGAGGTGACAGTGAACTATGAACCGGAGACCAGTTTGGTTACTGGAAGGCCACATTGTATGTGTGTGTGTGTGTGCGTGTGTATGTGTGTGTGTTTGTTTGTTTTGAGGACACAAAAGCAAAAATTTCAGGAGATGACGTGTGCGTTTGCGTTTTACTGCTGCGCCCAGATTTACGTACGTGGGTGCCGCAGCCCATATAGCAATGTCACCTGGCTGACGAATATTAGTAGAACAAGCAATTCATCGTGGGATTTGTAGCGCTGCCTAACTCCATAAATAAGAGGGACACTGTTGTGCAGCTATTCGGAGGACGAGAGGGGGCGTACGGGCGCGCTCCTTGTAGCCGCGTGTCCTGTTCTCATGCTAATGGCACGGCGCCGGTCAGACGCCTCCCTCCCTCCCCCCCCCCCACTCTCTCTCTCTCTCTCTCTCTCTCTCTCTTTATCTTTCTATTTCTCTGTCTCTGCCTCGCCATTCGCTACGCATGACATAGCTTTCTTGTCGACAGGAAGAGCTTTAGAAGTGCGCTAGCGTACAACCGTGGACTAGACATTATCAAGAGGGCTACAACATGAACGCTATCAAATTGATAATATGCGCATGCCTGTGGTACACGTTGATCAAAATTTCATTCTTATGCAAGCTATTTTCTGTACTGAGAAAACTATTCCCACAGATGAAAAATGGTGTAAGTACGCAAATGTGTCCGTGAAAGTTTAGGGCACAGATTTTGGAGTACCATCCCTCTCCAGTTCCTGGAATCATAGGGTGATAGTTGTTGCATATGACAACAGGAATAATTTGGTAATTGAAGGAAGGCTGAATGCTCATCAGTATGCGACAACTTTAAACGCTGTTACCATGTCCTTCGTGACCAGAGTACCTTCTCTGCCCGGGGACTGGGTGTTGGTGTTGTCCTCATCATCATCATCATTCGTGATAGTTGCTGTGTAAAAAAGGTGGACTGTGTAAAAATTGGGACTTTGTACGGACGCTGATGACCGTGTAGCTGACCTCTCCACAAACCAAACATCATCATCACCAGATTACCGAATGGCAAAAGGACAATGTATAACTGTACATATCAGTGCACAGCAAACTGCCTTCAGCACTGTATAAATAGAGCACCGTATGGCAGAAGGAAAATGTATGTCTGTACACATATGTGCGCAGCAAAATGCTTTCAGCGATGCACAAATCTTTGGCTGGCCCGCCAGATCTCTTGCTTTGTTACCCATAGAGCATGTCCAGGGTGGGACGTGAAGATACGTTATCCTCCTCAGTCAAGAGCTTAGATTTTATGACTAAGAAGTCTGTAACGGTGGTCAGTCATTGTTCTGGGACAAAATAAAAGTTGCAAATTTAAGAAATTGTTGTGATTCACCAAAATTTTAGATTTTCAAAGTGAATACTATTGTTATTAGAGCATGTCTGGGATGGGAGTGAAGATCTGTTATCCTCCTCAACCATAAGCTTAGATTTTATGACTGGGACGAAATAAAACGAAAATTGCAAATTTAAAAAAATAGTGTGATTCACCAAAATTTTCAAAGTGAATACTATTTTTATTAGACAATGTTGGTGTTGTTGTGGTCTTCAGTCCTGAGACTGGTTTGATGCAGCTCTCCATGCTACTCTATATTGTGCAAGCTTCTTCATCTCCCAGTACCTACTGCAATCTACATCCTTCTGAATCTGCTTAGTGTATTCATCCCTTGGTCTCCCTCTACGATTTTTACCCTCCACGCTGCCCTCCAATACTAAATTGGTGATCCCTTGATGCTTCAGAACATGTCCTACCAACCGATCCCGTCTTCTGGTCAAGTTGTGCCACAAACTTCTCTTCTCCCCAATCCTATTCAATACTTCCTCATTAGTTATGTGATCTACCCATCTAATCTTCAGCATTCTTCTGTAGCACCACATTTCGAAAGCTTCTATTCTCTTCTTGTCCAAACTATTTATCGTCCATGTTTCACTTCCATACAATGCTACACTCCATACAAATACTTTCAGAAACGACTTCCTGACACTTAAATCTATACTCAATGTTAACAAATTTCTCTTCTTCAGAAACGCTTTCCTTGCCATTGCCAGTCTACATTTTATATCCTCTCTACTTCGACCATCATCAGTTATTTTGCTCCCCAAATAGCAAAACTCCTTTACTACTTTAAGTGTCTGATTTCCTAATCTAATTCCCTCAGCATCATCCGACTTAATTCGACTACATTCCATTATCCTCGTTTTGCTTTTGTTGATGATGATATTAGACAATATTTGAAATAAATACCATACTCAGTAAAAAACACCAAAAAATAAAGAAAATGATGCCAGTGGAATGTGGAAATGTTACTAGTGTCGTGGGTACTCTCCGCCACACGTCGCACGGTGGCTTACTGCAGGTATAGTCACAGATGTACGCCGTGAAAGCATCTGTTACGTCATGGTATGTCAGACTTCGCAAGTTTACAGCAGAACTTGACCAGCAAGTCAGTTCAGAACAAAAAGGTTACCTTCTTGACATAGAAGGAAACCTTTTTTTTTATATACTAAGATGGTATCTGTTCTTTCGGACATGCACAAACAGTGCCCGAACTCTTACAGGAATCGACAACGCGGCGCGAGTAATGAGTGTAATGGGCAGGGGCATTACGAATTTAGTGCGGGACAGTACGTTGAGAATGTGGGTTTCTCGGGCGGTGTGCCAGAGATAAATCCCTGCAGTCGCACTATCCTCTGTGTCCTCGGTCTTATATGGATAGAGCGTCTGCCATATAAGCAGGAGATCCCGGGTTCGAGTACCGGTCGGGGCACACATTTTCATCTCTCCCAGTTGACGTATGTCAACGCCTGTAAGCAGCTAAGGGTTTTCATTTTATTTAAACCCTTTTTAATACAGCTGTGCAACAAGTGTGGTGACTGTGTAATGTGCAAAGCAGACATTATAACATTCATTTCTTTCTCTCGTATTTGTTGGTCAAAAAGGGTGTCCCCAAATTTAAGCAGTGCGAAAAGATGTGCCTCATTTCTCCGAGTCTTGCCCCACTGCACCCCTGATGCGTCCACAATCTTCTCGGAATTTCCTCCACCCATCTCCATTTTGTTCGCTATACTTCATGCCTGCCCGTTCTCGTGAACTTAGAATGTATACACTTTGCGCCCTAATGTTGACAACAGTTTGCGCTGAAGAACTTTGCGGTTGCAGATAGCGTTAACGTGTGTGTATCAGATGATCTGTCAATTCGTTTCTAATCGTTTTCCAATCAGTCAGTGTGCTGCACGTTGAAGTGCTACATCTCGCTTTAGGAGAGCTTAAATCAGACATAACTTGAACTCGTACAGCAGTTCATAAATGATTTAAGATATGAAAATAAAGTTTTTGACAAGAGATAGTGAACAGCAGGTAAAAAAAAAAATTATGTCGGCGTACTGAAGTAATTAGTATTTTGCTTATTTGAATTTGCTAACATTATCCGAGTGCCCTTTTCAGCGAACAGGCGCCTTCACTCACATTTACTATTTTCATTTGGCATTTACAGTTTCTTCATAATTATATTATTTCTTTATTGCTAATTAAATGAAAACTTGTTCCTCGACATGCTCGTCTTTTAGAAGTGAACTGTTTTATTCATTTATGTAATGAATATTTGCTAACGAATATTAGAATGTCCTACACCTTGATCCCCCAAAAAAATGGTTCAAATGACTCTGAGCACTATGGGACTTATAATCTGAGGTCATCAGTCCCCTAGAACTTAGAACTACTTAAACCTAACTAACCTAAGGACATCACACACATCCATGTCCGAGGCAGGATTCGAACCTGCGACCGTAGCAGTCGCGCGGCTCCGGACTGAAGCGACTAGAACCGCTCGGCCACAACGGCCGACCTTGATCCCAAATAGATACAATTTAATACATGGTGCTCCATGAAATGGGAACTCAAAATACTCCAGTGCATTGCCAAACTATAGTTATTGAATTTAGAAAATCTACCCAGTACTGTTCCACCCAAATAGAAACTCTGTTGAATGCCAGAGTAAACAACATTGTCGTAAGTAGTAATATTAAGCTAATTCCTCTGGCCTGGGGCGGGTAGAAATCGGCAGCGAGCCAAGAGCCCTAGACTGCGTGCTCTCGAAGACAATGGAGCCACGCCCAATCGCTTAATAATTCCAGCAACCAAATGTCATGCAAACCTTGACTTCCACGAGTTTAATGACTGTCTCACGAATTCTTCTGTTACTTTGCAGTACGCTATCCACGTACAGCAACAGACCAAAGTCATCAAACGCGTCTAGACACCGTCACAAGTGAGCACCATACAGATTGTGACTTCACCTAAAGTCCGAAAAAGGCAACAGGAACTTCGCGAGAAAGCAGAAGTGTTTCTTCAGAGGCCCACAGGAACTTACAGCAAGTAAAGGTACCTGATTACTACCTCTGGTAAACAAGTCTGTGTGGGAAGTTCCATTTCTCAAAACCATACTTGTATCAAACGTTTCTAATGAAGGGGTCAGTGTCCACCTTCCTTAAGTGATGTAGTCATCAGCTGCTTTTGAAACTTCCCCTTTGAACAATTTTACACTACTGTGCTTAAACTGACGCACAATATTTTTTAGCGCAACGCAATCTGACTTTCAACACACAATATTTTGTTAGCGCAACGCAATCTGACTTTCAAAATTCTCTACAAGAGAATGGCCCTGACTAACATTAAACTATACGTCTCACAAATCACTTATCTCACCAAAAATCTTCGCTGCTCAAGCTACTGCAATACAGCGAGCGCCACTACTGCCAGCTAAATAAAAGATTCAAACTATGGAAGGCACTAACTACTGATAGGGATAGTTAGCAAATGAAAGATATTAATAGAGAACAAACAATGTATTTACCTTGATATCATCATATATATATCAGTTCATGACAAATTACAAAACTGCGCCATCTCTCTCCCCACATCCACCACTGCTGGCGGCACACCTCCAACTGCCCAACGCTACGCGCTGTTCACAGCCAGCTGCCTAACACTACAATGGTTGAGTATTACAACAATGCAAAGCAGCCACAGACTGCACACGGCACAGCCGGTGATTTTCATACAGAGGTGGCGTTACTAATAAAAAAACCTAAACAGCCTACTTACATAGCCCCCATGCTCCCCACAAAAAATTTTACAAATTTTGTTGGGCACTGGCCAATACATATTTGTTAAAAATTTTTTTTCACAATTACAATAACAAAGAAATCAAATGCACACGCTTATTGATACAATGTTGGTCAAAAGCTAAACTTTCTCACAGTCCATAAAGACAGTCCTAATCGTTCATCGTAAAACTGCCGTTTCTTTTCTCAAAGTCTGAGCAGTAGAAGAAAATGCACACGAAAGTAGTGGACTTCCATGCAGTCTTGAAGAAGTAGTGTTGTCCTTCCAACAGAAAGACCGTGCTGACTCTTGACATGCAGGCAGGTAATGGGCCACAACAGAGCAAACCCACAGCGGAGTCAATCGAAGTTTTGAAGAATATCGTTTGGTAGGTCATCACAGAGCAGACCCACTGTAGTCCTGGTAGAGATTACGGTATTGGTGGGCCACCAGAGGTGCAGACCCACTGCAGTCCTTGTAGAGATAATGGTATTGGTGGGCCACCAGAGGTGCAGACCCACTGAAGTCCTCGTAGAAATAATGGCATTGGTGGGCCATCAAAGATGCAGACCCACTGTAGTCCTTGTAGAGATGGCTAGCAGCCATCCGTTGCGACTGTGCAGGTGCACAATCACCATCGAAGAGTCTTGCGGAGAATATAGCAAGTCCATAAACCACCACTTGTCCATTCACAAAAAATTTGTTTGAAATGTCCTTAGAACCAGCAATGCTGTTATCCAGTCCCTTGCTGAATTATTAACACACGTGCAAACACTATCAGTCCCTACTTCTCACATATTGTCCATATACTATGACCAACAGAAACGTGTGCAGTGAAATGTAACTTACAAGTTAATAATATGATGAACTGGTGATAATTACAATTTTATAACATGAGAATACAATTACAAAGGTACAAAATACATCATTAAAGAACATAATAATACAGATAAAATTTGCAGTAATAGGGGCTTTACAAAAGAATAGATATAAACATATACATCAGTGTGACAGGAATTATGACATAAGTAAACACATAAAAGATCAGAATAATTATTGAAACATCAACTTCACACATGAGCATTAAAACAAAACAGAATAAATATCTAAACATCTTTACAAAGCAAATAACATATTATCAATGCAAATTATATTTGAGGATAACAGTATTCCTCATCATAGTTCATGTAGCTGAGTATTAGAAGAAGAAAAAATTCTATGAAACTACACAAAGACAGGAAGAAAACAAATACACAAGGGTACACAAACACATAGTGGGATAACACAATGGAAAGGACAGGGTTCGTTTTCAGTGTAACTTTTGGTACTGCAGTATTTTGTGAACAAAACCTTTTTTTGTTCTTGGAGATCTCCCTTCATTCATCATTATTCACAAATGGTCCTATCTGTACCTCTTTTCTGTATTCCAACCATAATTCTTTCAAAATAAATATGGCTCATTGTACAATACTCATTTAGGCCCAAATCGTTTTCAGATAGCTTTCAAAGCATTCTTTCCCTATTCTCCATAGTTAAGTTCTTATATAGTCTACCCCCTCTTAAGCTAACTTAAATCTACTGAGCTCAGATATATATATACCAAGGGACAAGGCAATGCAGCATCACAGAAAACAATTAATATAAACAGCAATGAAAAAAAAAACGCAGATTTGCGAAGCAAGCAGTATTTTAGAAATTAGCAAAGCAATTGTAATATTACAACTAATCTAAGGCAATGTGCAACAAATAATAACAAGAAATCATTAGTAAAACTGGCTTAACAGAATAATACAAAGTCAAATTCAATAACACTATGCCTGGCAAACAGCAGAAGCAAAAGCAATAAATTATATCTAAACATGACAACGCTCAAGCAGAAAAAATATTACAGTAAAGACAACAATGCAGACAAGGGAAATGTATATTCACATCTTAATGACTATGTAATTAAAGTGGTGCACCACAAAAACTAATTCTACAAAAAATTACTCAGTAGTTGAAAAGAAAATTATGTATGCAGTTCCTGGTATTAGTCCCTTCTTATTGTTCTTTCCATTCCAAGAGCTCCTTTTTCGAAGAATGTGGATTACAAAATTATTATTTAATAGATCTGCAGACAGAAAATATTTATATTAGTACATCTATAAAATTTTATTTTAACCAGTGCTGCAGTGCAGCTAGAAACTTAGATATTAAACAAAATGGGCAAAGCAAGGCGTGAAACGTCATTCACTAGCCATATGGCATTTCTCTCAATTAGCACGACAATAGCCGTGAAATGTTGCGATGCTTTCTACAAAGGAACGTCAATAGCGATTATAATGGCCTCTTTTTTCTTCTACCTGTGCCGCTGGAAGGCTAATGGTTTTTTTTTGTTCGGGCGGCTGTCGCCCAGGTGTCTGACACAGCTGTGTGCCCACGACGTATTACGTGCAGGTGGTCACTTAACTTTCGTACGGAAATATTTACGACAGCAGTTTCCGCTACAATGGCAGTCTTAAATAAAAATATTTCACAGGTCAAGAATTAGCGTTGCAAACCTGTAAAAACAAAATCCCATGAATATAACAGTGTCCAAAAAATTTTCGTCGGCATTGTGATACATTCACGCATTTACACACATTTCATAATTCTAAAAGTACGATTCTCGGTTTCCAACATACGTCTTCACAAGGCAGAGTTCCTAACCGCTACTCATTACTCCTTACCTTATTACACATATACAAATTCGTCGACGCTTCTTCAATACTTCATCATTAGATACATAGCATAATCAAATTCTTCATATAACATTAGCTTACTAATCATAAACATACCTCAACAACATAATACACATCGTCGTCGTAAAAAATAACATCATAACACCTCAGTCAAATCTCAAAATCGTCGTAGCTTCCTCCAATAGTTTCAAAACCTAAAAAAAATTCTCTGCTCATTTCAAAAGTGTCATCTGCCTCAAACGTACTTTAAAATCATGATTCCATACCAAACACATCATTCAAAGCTCACATTGTATCACAATGGTTCCGAAAAAATATGAACAGTTTACAAAGTACAGACAAAATACAATTTCATACGTATGAAGTTATTCAACTGTGTAATTACGTAAACATCTGTCACTGACGTAGTAAAAAAAATGTTTGTCTCTCTCAGTTAAATGATCTGATAGCTGTGTAATACTGTGTTGGAGAAATATGGTACCGATGTGTAAAGTTGTATAAGCAAATACCATATTAGCTAGGGTTCCTTGTGGTTGCCACACACATGGTACACAAAGTAAGCGTGTACCCCCCTGAGGATTAATGTAATTATACCCTCAGGAGTTACAGATTACAGCAATGGAATGAAATGTATCACGGAAAACTTTCTTTGCAATTCAAGAATCTTTAAAAATAAATGTTTTAAGTACAAAATTAATCACTCAAATACGTGTCCTGTAGCGCTAAACTGTGCGTCTTGCTGTAAGATAATTCTGTGGAACTGTCGTAGTTATCGTCCTCTGTAAGCAAAGTTCTGCTGAAGTCAATGTACTTACCTGATGATACACAAAAGTAAAATGCTTTACGTATAGATATCTTAGTTATTACGCTTATTGTTGTGATGAAGAAAGTACTGTGCTGTAACGTATTGTTGTGCTACGGAAAAGGCTGCCTCATTGTAGCTATACCACAAAAGTTAAGTACTAAAACATGTTTTACTCTCCAGAAAAATTCATAAAAATTGTGCAGATATAAAACAGATACACCGCAAAAGCAACATCGTAAATTGTCACTCATTAGTAGCGTCGTGATAAAATCGTGTAGTTGTCACATAAACTAACCTCTGTATCATCTGGTATCTCTCAGAAAGCACCTTGAATCCATAATGTATTTTCAAGTAAACCAAAATGTAGCATTAAAATCTCAAGTTAAAAAAAGCACATTATCTCTCAATAAACAGTTTTACGTGTGAAATGTGGTGTAAACCTTTGCTCTTCCTAGTACTCAGAGTTTGAACAATGCAATTATCATGCGGTATACGTCGTTAAAGAATACTGGAATTTTTCTCAAGGTTAGCGTCTATGTTATTTATCTCGGAGCCAGCCGGCGGACGCGGCTCCCTGCGGTGCGGGTCATTGTCTGTTGGCGCGCGTCGTTAATAGGATTCGGAGACCGAACCTCTAGAAATTCGCCTTGCCGAGAGGGCCCAGCTCTGTTATAATCCCGCCAGTTCTGATGAAATTCAGGTCAGTCGTTATATCGGTAGTTTACATAGTTTCTTGTTTGTCGGTCATGTGGTGGAGAATTTCTCCCGGAATCGTAACTGCGCGCCGAACTGTTGCGTCTGAAGTTATTCTGCCCCCCCCCCCCTTTTTTTTTTTTTTTTTTTTTTTTTTTTTTTTTTTTTTTTAACAGCTTATAGTAAAAATCATTGTGTCGGCGAGTAGCATATCGGTCATTGTTACGTCGTTTCGGCGGTTCCACTTCAAAATTCGGTGCACCTTGCCAGTTTCTTTCATAACTTCCGAAATGCCCTGTGTTATTATTTTGTGGCTGTTCCATATTTCTATGTCCCTCTTCCTGTATTGGAGCGCCAGTGTCCTCTGAAATATGTAATTCTTGTATTACTTGTGCCAAATGATCTTGTACTTCGCGGATTTCTCTTTGGTGTTGCATATTAATTTGATTCAGATTTTGTTCCAGTTTCCTAATTTGTTCGCTCTCTTCTGTGTCATTAAAGACTACCGGTTTTGTGTCGTTCAGATTATCATCTACCTTCGTAGATAAATTAGTGAACTGATCCGAAAGTTCGGCTACTTTCTCCGATAGTGTACTTATTTCCTCAGCGTATTTTTCTGAACCAAGTTTCAGAGTATCTGCTGTGTCCTTTGTCTTGAGTTTTTGCAAGTTGCGTAACCGAATCGGTAGATGCAACTGAGTCCATTTTAGCCGACAAGGTCTCATGATTTTCATGAACAATGGTTTGCAGTTCTTTTATGGCTGCTTCGTGATTCTGTAGTGCATTTTCATGACGCGAAAAAATAGGTTGGAAATGCTCACAAATTTGTGTTTTTACGTCGTTACAGACTTTTTGACATTTCGATTCAATGTGATGTAACTCATTAGTTAAATCCTCACGTGTTTGTTCAAGAGTTTGCTCCAATGAGTCTAACTTTTGAAGCTGTTGCTGTGTTTGACTCTGATTTTGTTCCATTTGTTTCTGATTTTGTTCCATTTGTTTCTGATTTTGTTCGATTTGTTTCTGATTTTGTTCGATTGTGTCTAATTTTTCAAGCTTTTGTCCCATTTGTTGCATTAATTGTAATAACAATGCACTGGTGTCTGGAACATGTTCCTCAGTGGTTTTCGGCAGTGAATTTGCACCGGAAACATTCACATTTTGACAAGCAGAAAATGTGTCTTGACTTATTTGAGAAAACGGTGAGGATCCAAAACCTGAATCTACAGTATTTGCGAGATCGTGTCCTGTCATTTCGGATTCCTGAGGCGAGCTGTTGCCGACCGACCGATCGATAATGCTTCCCTGCTCACTGATTGTTTCACTGTCTACGCCATTGTTTGCAACCCGCTCCATCTCCCTATGCGCAATTACCAAATTACCACTTTGAATATTAGTTAATTCATTACACGGTGGCGCTAACACACTGCTTTCGTCTTCGCTGTCATTTCTCAATTTACTTTGGAGTCTAGTATTACGTTTTTCACACGCCATTATTGTCACAATATTTCACACGACAACACAGAAAAACACAATTTGAAGAGCAAAAATAGGGGAACACATTAACATAGCACTGAAAATAATATCTAGTTAATTGCAGCTGCGAAATACTTGGTGCAAATCTACATGCATACCACAACTGTTCTACTGTACAACAATGAAAGACTGCAACTACAAAGGAGATTTTCTCTACAATTACGCGCTATATATCAGTTCATGACAAATTACAAAACTGCGCCATCTCTCTCCCCACATCCACCACTGCTGGCGGCACACCTCCAACTGCCCAACGCTACGCGCTGTTCACAGCCAGCTGCCTAACACTACAATGGTTGAGTATTACAACAATGCAAAGCAGCCACAGACTGCACACGGCACAGCCGGTGATTTTCATACAGAGGTGGCGTTACTAATAAAAAAACCTAAACAGCCTACTTACACTTTCTATCCGCAGAGAATGTCGATCGAAGAAAATATCGATCTTACTGATCAATATTCTACCATCTCCACTTTTACCGAGAATCCAGACATGCGATCTAGCTACTTAGAGCACAGTAAAGCGATGCGCATGCGACTTCTGGGGACCATACAACAGCATTCTGCATACTACCGAGCTGCGGTACGGAAGCCGTCCTACAGTGTTCGCCAGGTCCTGTCGCGTAGTAGGCAGCCCACTACGAATCTGGCAGTACTAGATGCGTGTCCACGAACACTGCGAAAATGACGCTTTCCTATGCCTAACTACATCGGTCGTATTTGTAGATTTCCGTCATCACTGTTTGTGCTCAAATTAAAGGAAGCCAAAATTAGCGCGAGGAGACCCTTTCGTGAAGAATAATATAAATTCAAAATAAAACTTTTATCTATGGGTCGGGTAGCAAATCTGAAGCAATTTTGAACTATATTAAATCAGTAAGCATACATACTCTCAGTGACCACAATGACATCTAAATGGTGGATGACATAGAGAAGACCGAAGTACTAATCTGCGTCTTCCAAAATTGCTACATCAAGGAAGACGGTACTACAGTTCGTCCTTCCCACTGACGTCAAAACGACTGATGTAATATTTTACCGGGAGTTAGAAAATCATTTAATATTGCTCAAGAGAGGAAAGGCAACTACCTGATGGAGTACCTATACGATTCTGTACAGAAGATGCGAAAGAAATTGGTCCTCTAGCAGCAGTGTACAGTAGGTCGCCGGAGAGGTGAAGCATTCCGAGTGATTGAAAGAAAGCGGAGGGTGCTGCCATTATCAAGACGGATCGAAATTTTAGGTTAATAGCGCTGACGTCAGTCTGTTGTAGAACCTTAGAACAAGTTTTTGCTCGCGTTTTACAACATTCCTGGAGATGGAGAGTCTCTTCAGTAGGAATTAAGGCAAATTCCGTAAGCAAACCGAGCTCACCCTATTGATCAACAAGACTAAGAATGTAGTACATACCGACGCCCTGGATAATTCCGTGTTGGCGACTTCCGGCAGGCGTTCAAGACAGTTCCAAACTGCCGCCTAATGGACAAAATACCAGACCAGCTTTGGGGTTGGACTGCCGAGTTTCTAGCAAATAGAACTCAGAATTTCTTTCTTAACGTTTGAAAAATCTTCGGGCGTAATAGTTTCTTAGGCATTGTTGTATGATTCATTTGTAGTCGACCACAATTAAATTATGATGCTTACAGCGCTTTGTAACTATTTTTCTTCTGCCAAACGTTTTCCCCCGTCTCCAATAATATTCCGTTGCAATTTGCCGTCATTCTGACCAGTAGTGTTATTTCTATTGCGGTTTGAAATTTTAACTTTAATTTTAGCCACCCTGTATAGTGGACAGGGATTGCGGATAGGTGGCGCTAGTTGGGAGTGTGGATTGGCCGTGAGCCGTACCGAGACGGTCCGTGCAGTTGCGATAACGCCGTGTCCCGGATGGCGCAGTGGTTACCGCACCTGCATAGATACCGGCTCCCAGGTTGATGCCAGATTTCTCGACTTTCGAAAGGCGTTCGACTCAGTTCCTCACTGTCGCTTGCTCCAATAAGTGCGCGCTTACGGTCTATCCGATGAGATGCGGTTGGATAGAAAGTTTTCTAACAGACAGGGAGCAGTATGTCGTCATGAACGTGGCGACTTCAACAGACAAATGCGTAACTTCAGGTGTGCCCCAGGGCAGCGTAATAGGTCCGCTGCTTTTTACGATTTACATAAACGATCTCGTTGATGGTATTGACAGCGGCATTAGACTGTTTGCCGATGATGCCGTAGTCTACAGGAAAGTAGTATCACAAGAAAGTTGTGAACAAATCAATGAGGATTTGCAGAAAATAAATGGGTGGTGTAATGACTGGCAGTTATCTCTCAATATAAGTAAGTGAAACCTACTGCGTATAACAAAGCTAAAATCCCCATTAATGCAAGCGTACAAAATAAATCCCCAGTCTTTGGAAGCGGTAACATCCGTCAAGTATCTCGGCGTGACTATTCGAAATGATCTCAAATGGAATGATCAGATTACACAAGTAACGGGTAAGGCGAACTCTAGACTGTGGTTTATTGGTAGAATCCTGAAGCGATGCAGTCCTTCGACAAAGGAAATAGCTTACAATACGCTAGTTCGTCCAGTCTTAGAGTATTGTTCGTCTGTATGGTACCCTTACCAGTTGGGTCTGATTCAAGAGATTGAGACGGTCCAAAGAAGAGAGCTGCAAGATTCGTGACTGGTACATTTAGCCATCGCGAGAGCGTTACAAATCTCATAGAAAGTTTGAAGTGGGACACACTTGCAGATAGACGGAGCGCTAAACGGAAGGGCTGCTCACTAAATTCCGAAATCCAATCTTCACCGAAGATGGAGAGCACGTATTATTACCACCAACTTTCAAATTGCCCAATGATCACAATTCAAAGATAAGGGAAATCAGAGCTCGTACTGAGGCGTTCAGACAGTCGTTTTTTCCTCGCGCGATCTGCGAGTGGAACAGAGGGGGGGAAATATGACTTTGGCGCGAATTGTGCGCTCTGCCACACACCGCTTGGTGGCTAGCGCAGTGTATATGTTCATGTAGATTTAAGCAGGAGATCCCGGGTTCGTCCCGGTCCGGTACACATTTTCGCTCGTCGCCGCTGATTCCGGTTAATGTCCCACTGCAGCTGATAGCAGTGATTCCCTTTCAATTTACATACTTCCGCTATAAATGAACTACACTTTCGTATGTACAAGGGCTATTCGGAAAGAAAGGTACGATCGGTAGCGAAATGGATCCACTGTGAAAATGAAAAAAGTATTATTTGCAAAAGCTTGCTACACCTTCCAGCGACCTGTCTACGTAGTCGCCTCTCCGACTAAGACCTTTGTCGTATCGTTGTAGCAACGCCCCAGCAGCCTCGTCATAGAAGGCAGCCGCCTGTGCTTTCCGTCACTTTCGTGCGCTGGTCTGCAACTCGTTATCCGTGTCGAAATGGTGTCTTCATAGCGAGCGGTTCATGTGAGCAGAGACGAACGTTAGAGAGAGCCAAGACCTGCCGTATGGTGTGTGATCAAACATTTCCCATCGCTTCAGGGGCCTCCCCTTTGCTCCTGCGGTATACGGCCGAGAACTGCCATGAAGAACAAATGCGTGTCAGGTACGTTACGTGCGGTTGGATGACACCAGGCGAAACCTAGCAGCGGGCACCCACACCTGGCGGGAGGTACTACTGTTCTAGACATCTCTACCTGCTCACTGTGCGCTCATAACTGAAAAGAGCGACGTGACGCGATCGAACGCATCTGTCCAAAGCTTAATCAGATTTTTCACTGTCGTTTCCATTCCGCGACCTAGCGCTCTTTACTTTCCGTATGTTCGACGTATCTGATCCACAATTATCTAGGTCAGGGGTTCCGAACAAAATTTTCTCGAGGAACCCCTCATCGAGCATGATTGGTACCTTGTCATATCACAGTATCAAGTACCTAAAAAAGCCAAATTAAGAGTCTTTTTTATAAGTTTTCTATTTTTGGTACTTAGAAAAAACATTGACATAGTCATTATTGAAAAAATATTGAGCTTAAAACTTTTTCAATTTAGCCATCACCGTTATTGTTAAATTCTTGATTATTGCTCAAAATCTTTGTCTTCAAATCTGGGTGTTTAGTATAACAAACACCTTAAAAAAATAATGGCCGATTGTCGTCTGAAATGCGAGTTTCTGTGTGAAGTAATTGTCAGTTGTCAGCTGCAAAGAGGCAGCGATCGCAGTCTAACGGCATACATTTGCCTCTATCTAATTCCAGTTTTCGCTAATGTGTGCCAGTGTCAGTTGGCTCTAGGAAGACGCTAAACGCAAAAGTTAGCGTTCGCTAAAGCTCTTCTCTTGCAGGAAGAGGCCAAAACATACGAAATATATTTAATATATTTTTTATTCTAATAGCATCTTGCGGACCCCTCTGGCATAGCTCCCTGGGGGGTCCGCGGACTACCTGTTGGGAACCACTGATCTAGGTCATTCCTTAGAAGTATGATATAATGCGCAGGCTATTCACTCACTTAAGCAGGCACGGCAAAGTATTCCATCGTTCGACGATTTCATGCTGAGCACGATGGGACCGCGTTCTGTACTTTAAAAACTTAAAGGCCCGTCGAACAGAAATGGGAGACGCGTCGCGAGTCGCTGCGCCCATTGCGCCGCCAAGTGGCTGGCTGTGTCGCGGTTTGAGTGCCCCTGGAAGCTGCACTATCCATCACGGGGAGGAGCCATTAGGCGTTCCTCACACGAGGATGGCCTTGTTCCTTTTTGGCGGCGCGGGTCCCTCGTGCACCAACGCGTAATGGCCAGGAGGCAGCGGGCAGGACGCGGAATCTGCCAGCGGGCGGACAGATATGCAAATGGGGCAGGAACAACGCCGCGCGGGTTGCCTGCCGTTGCTCTGCAGGCGATCAGCGCACTCGCACAGTCACTACAGTTCCGCGGCGTCGGTAATTTGTTCGATCGCTTGACGACTGTTCATTGAGCTGTTCATTGGCTCACTATGCTCACTATTACTTTTGTGCTACTGTTTGCTGTCGCATTGATTCCGTAGACAGCATTTCCGCACAATTTACTCCACAGTTCATGTATCAATGTAATAACTGCCATAACCGTGTGCATATGTGACTTGTTTCTTCACAATCCGCCACTGCCAGTCTTCACTATCACTGACTGTATGGACGTATTATGACGAGAAGGGATCTTGAAAGTAAACTGTTAATGATTAACGCTGCGTTTATTATGTCATGATTTCGTGAAAAGCTGTGTGTTTCGATCTAAAGTACACTCAGAGAAAAACACAATAACAAAAATTTGTTAACATCGAGTATAGATTTAAGTGTCACGAAGTCTTTTCAGGAAGTATTTGTATGGAGTGTAGCCATGCATGGAAGTGAAACATGGATGATAAACAGTTTAGACAAGAAGAGACTAGAAGCTTTCGAAATGTGGTGCTATAGAAGAATGCTGAAGATTAGATGGGTAGATCACATAACTAATGAGGAGGTATTGAATAGAATTGGACAGAAGAGAAATTTGTGGCACAACTTGACTAGAAGAAGGGATCGGTTGGTAGAGCATATTCTGAGGCATCAAGAGATCACCAATTTAGTATTGGAAGGCAGCGTGGAGGGTAAAAATCGTAGATGGAGACCAAGAGATGAATACACTAAACAGATTCAGAAGGATGTAGGTTGCAGTTGTTTTTGTTGTTGTTGTTGTGGTCTTCAGTCCTGAGACTGGTTTGATGCAGCTCTCCATGCTACTCTATCCTGTGCAAGCTTCTTCATCTCCCAGTACTTACTGCAACCTACATCCTTCTGAATCTGCTTAGTGTATTCATCTCTTGGTCTCCCTCTACGATTTTTACCCTCCACGCTGCCCTCCAATGCTAAATTTGTGATCCCTTGATGCCTCAGAACATATCCTACCAACCGATCCCTTCTTCTAGTCAAGTTGTGCCACAAACTCCTCTTCTCCCCAATTCTATTCAATACCTCCTCATTAGTTATGTGATCTACCCATCTAATCTTCAGCATTCTTCTGTAGCACCACATTTCGAAATCTTGTATTCTCTTCTTGTCCAAACTAGTTATCGTCCATGTTTCACTTCCATACATGGCTACACTCCATACAAATACTTTCAGAAACGACTTCCTGACACTTAAATCTATACTCGATGTTAACAAATTTCTCTTCTTCAGAAACGATTTCCTTGCCATTGCCAGTCTACATTTTATATCCTCTCTACTTCGACCATCATCAGTTATTTTGCTCCCCAAATAGCAAAACTCCTTTACTACTTTAAGTGTCTCATTACCTAATTTAATTCCCTCAGCATCACCCGACTTAATTCGACTACATTCCATTATCCTCGTTTTGCTTTTAGGTACTGGGAAATGAAGAAGCTTGCACAGGATAGAGTAGCATGGAGAGCTGCATCAAACCAGTCTCTGGAGCGAAGACCACAACAACAACAACAACAACAGTGCTTGTATCAAAGAGCCGATTGTTAGCTACAGACCTAATGTTGAAACTGAAACGAACTGCGTTCTCTGTCATCATTGCCCGTATGTGTTGGCTGCGTCTGTAGTCTGGGGTCGTTGACTCGCTAAGTGGTGCATCGGCGCGGACGTGCCCCGGATACTGACGATGTGTGGTCAGAAACAGGCTTGCGTAAGCGGGAGCTACCTGTTAACGAAGGTGTGAATGTACGTTTTCATCACCGCTGCCACGGAAAAAATGGAGCAAAAAGGCGGAATATGCAACCTCAAGTTGTAGGGGGGAAAAAAGGCGACGAAAAGGATGGAGACGGGAGAGGATGGATAAATACCGGAGGGAGAGAAGGCGACTTGGAAACCGCAGCCGTTAACAAGATATCGGTAATTGTCTGATGGGAGATAGGCCTGTAGCGAGGTGCAAGAAATGTTGCGGAACTCCGCGGAGGCGTGAGGTGCGAACGGTGTTTCTGTTCTTAAAAATCTCTTAGGCAGATAATAGCGAGCGAGCTTTTAATTAAGTGCCTACAATGAGAAAACAAATGAGTACTTGAGGTTATTTCATTTAGAAACGCTTACTTTGGGGCGCTGCTAAGTGCGCCGGCCTGTAGGAACAATTTCTCCACAGTGCGCTATTTCGCCCGTAATCTACCGTAGTCGATCAGATAAGCAGAGCGTGCAACGGTCTTGAACCGATAGCATCTAAATACAAAAATAATTCTCGTGTAGCAGTAAAACCGTAGGAGCAAGTACCAAGTTTCTTTATCGGTAATGTGTGATAATAGTTGCTAGAAATTGAACTGTGTGCTTCTTATGTCTCAGTAGCTCTACTGAAATTGCATATTTGTCGCCCACTTCATAGTTAGTTTTTGAAAGCATTGATAAAAAGAGATCTGCATCTTTAAAAAAAATTATGTCCATTTCTACTCCCGATGGTTTACGCCGTTGGAATACCTATGAATCCCGAATCTTGCAAAAAGGATTTAGGTCATTCAGTACAGAAGACTGTTTTTCGTGCATCTTCATGTAATACAATTTATTTGCGAAACTGATCTGAAAAATCCCAGGTCTCGTCTGTAACTGTCGAAAAACAATCCTTCCCTCACCAAAGACGAGTTGCCGAAGCATCTGCTAAATAATTCAGATAAACCATACGAGAAGCTAAGCTCCAGTTCGTGAGAGACTGCAGCAAAACTCACAAGAACTTCTTATGTCCTCCTTGGGAATTAGATTTGACTTTTCCCTGCCTCACATTAGAAAATGGTGCACGTTCTTGCGTGTTTATAATTATGGAGAAAATATGGATGAAGCTGAAAGACGGAGGAGTTCCAACAACTAGTAAAAGTAATAGATGCGAAAACCAAGAAATGAAAATATGAATTTAACAGTTGATTTACGCATGCATGTAGTTTATCGTTCCGATCATCTAATAGCAACGGGTAGCGAAGCAAATTATGCAGAAAAACTATGACAGTAGAAAAAAATTCAGGAGAGAAAGGTAGCAGTGATAACTGAAAGGAAGGCAGGAGGCAAGGAATAACTGGGCTATATTGAACAAAAAAGAATGCGAACAAAGAAGGAATTAATAATTAGGAGAAGCAGAACGGAGAAGAGCAGCTTGCTGAGATCAACTCTTAGGAGCAGTGCTCAAGGATTTGTGAACTAATTCCTTAACCTGGTCGGCACAGTAACACACGATAAACGAAGCAAGTAACGCATAAGAAGTTCGCCAGCAGGCCTTATTGACAAAAGAAGTGTGGTAACACCGACATAAAATTAATGTGAAAGTCCCTGAAGCTAGAGCATTGCACTAAATGGGAAAAAATGAAGAAAAGAAGGCATGTGAAGCAATCTGGTAGAGCTGCAGCAGAATATTGGGAACCAGGAGGATATTCAAATGTGCAAATGAAGGCCTGTTTAATAAGAATGGCGAGCAATTAAGTCTAAGGAAAGCTCAGGAGAAGGGGTTGGTGAGACTTGAGGAATAAAAACAAAAAATAACCAAAGTAATGGCTATGTAATTAGCATGGAGAGCCGCAACCAAAAAAGTATGCCGACGGAAGGCTGCTACAACAACAACAATAGTAATTATAATAATTAATAGTAATAACAGAGAGCCGTAGAAAGAATCATACTTTCCACGCTACATGAAAGTATATGAGAATAAATATACTATTGGCGATTGAAATTAAAACCTCATGGAAGATAACAAACAAGAAATTATACAGATTGTGCTATTTTAGTATCTTAGGTATAATACGGTTAAATTTGTAAGCAGTTTGAGGTTGTAGAGGGTGTGACATTTAGTACGCAAAGCTGCCAGCTCTGGTGCAAATAACTGTTCAAACACGGGTGGGTATCGAGTCGAACTGAGCTTCTATGACAGATACGGTAACCCACACCATTCTGCTTAACCGTAACAGCTGATGATCGGTGGCGTGCCGCCCTATTGACAACCCACGACCGATGTTTTCAGAGGTGAGAGATGTGGAGATCGTGCTGGCGAGGGCAACAGTCGAACGCCTTCATATCGGGATAGGTCAGGGCAGCACGGGCAACATGCGGTTTTGCGTTATTTTGTTGAAAGATAACGCCACGTAATTTTTATTGCAGCTACATTGTAAAGTACCTTTATTTTGATTTCAGTTTGATCGCTCAGTGGGAATGTTTTATACCTTTGTGCCATCAGACAAAGAAATTTGTTAGGTAAACCTAATACTTTATCTGATTTCTCTCTCGCATTTTTCTTACTTTCCAAATATTCTCGAAGAACTGCTGCTGCAGTTTTTTTCCATTACCCTCTTTTTTCACAAAGTGGGCTTTTATACTAGTATATCCTGCAGTATTTCGACTTGAGAGGGTGGTATTTTTACTCGACTCGCCGTCGTTCAAAACGGGATTGATTTTTTACTCCAGTTCAGAATTATCTTGTGCAGAGGTTGAACGCGTTTATTTGCCTGACGCTCAACGTCATAGTTAAAATACTAGTTCCTTTTCAAATTTTGGAGCTGAAAGCTTTGCTAATATATGAAATGTTCAAGAAACTTAAAAACTTGGATCTCTGTTTCATCGTTGTTGCTCTTTCTTCTTTGGTATTGATTCCTCATCGATGTTGGAAGCACGCTGCCTGTATAATACGTTCACGCCGGGGCAGAGAATTGGGGTTTCTCGCTGTGGGGCGGCGCGCGTATCCATGCTGTCCTTCATTTGGCGGTGCTCCATTTCCTGTTTCTCGCCGTGGGGCAGCGGTCGTATTCGAACGCCCTAAGCTACTATTTTAATACATTATTTACCTTCTAGTTTGAAAATGGTGTAACTGAATTCTTTTGAAACAACAAGCTATCACATAAAGCAATTTTACACTAAATTAATTACAAATTATGAGATATCTCATCTACTCAGAAATCTCTCTCTTTGAAGGGTTACACAAAATTGTGTTCACAGATAATCTTTGCGCCTGGGTGATAGGTAGTACATTATACGTTATAGTGTTGCTGGTAGCATAATTGGTGGAGTCTAGCGTGAGCCACCGGTGGTACATGGCCCCCGACGGATGCTTTAGCTTGAGTTACCGGCTGTAGACGGTTGCGTGAATGTGTTAAGGATGAAACGTTCTTTATAATTTTTCACAGGAGTGATTAGTGTTCCACCACCCATAGCGCCTACTAACACCTGTCGCCCTCCTCGTAAACGGCAACGTTCGGGTCTTGTCGCATCGTGCACTACGCAGAACTTGCCGATGACGCCATGCCTCCAGATGCGTAGCTCCAAACCATGGTGTGACAAAAAGCCATCAGATACCGATATGCACATATACAGATGGCGGCAGTATCGCGTACACGAGGTATAAAGGGGCAATGCATTGGCGGAGCTGCCATTTGTAATCGGATGACTCACGTGAAGAAGTATCCTATGTGGTTATGGCTGCACGGCGGGAGTTAACAGACTTTGAACGCGGAATGGTAGTTGGAGCTAGACGTATGGAACATTCCATTTCGGAAAACGTTAGTGGATTTAGCATCTGGAGATTCACAATGTCAAGAGCATGCCGAGAATGACAAGTTTCAGGCATACCTCTCTCCACAGACAACGCAGTGGCAGACAGCTTTCACTTAACGACCGAGAGCAGCATCGAAATTTGGCGTTAATGGCCTATGGCAGCAGACGACCGACGCTAGTCGATTGCTAACGGCATGATATTGACTGCAGTGCCTCTCTGGGCTCGTGACCATATCGGTTGGACCCTAGACGACTGGAAAACAGTGACCTTGTAACCTCCCAACAAAAAAAAAAATAACTATAGCATTCACTTTTAGTGTAACCTCCCCACAGATAAATTCCGTAACCTACCAATAATAAAATGACTAACCTCTCAATGAAAATATGACTCATATATAACCTTTCAATAATTAACTGACTGTAAATCTAAACTGGTAGATTTGGACGTCAGCAGTGCTGCGTCAAGGCCCTGAAAGATCATTCTGAATAAATTGAAAATTCTTACCTGAGTTAAGTCGCAGATAACGCGTATATATCTTCTCCTATAAGAATTTCTTCTGGCACAGCCCAGTGCAATGCTGGCCGCTAGATTTGTCATGTATAAAAGGAAACGACTGCTTTTTCTTTACGATAATCGGGATGACCATGGATTGCATAAATTAGTAAATTCTTAAAATCCAGATGAATGATTGTCAAAAAGTTAATTTTATAAAAGGCATTATTATTAAAAGATTTTTTGAAACATTTACATGGGACTTGATAGAACAATAGTAAAAATTTTGTTGTAATAAACTACATATGCGAGCAGCTGCTTTTACCTTATATCACATCGCTCAGGCACCGCCATCGCTCCCCACGACCGGCCCACCAAACTCCATACACACGACTGCTAGCTACTACTTACTCCTACTAACACTGCTCTTACTGCAGCCAACACTGCTCTCTCGTCTGAGATTCTCTTATAGCTCACATATCGCAGGCAGGGCGTGCTCAGTCCATCGAAATTACATCTGCTTGAGTGCGCTAGCAATAAATTCCTTAGCCGGCCGAAGTGGCCGTGCGGTTAAAGGCGCTGCAGTCTGGAACCGCAAGACCGCTACGGTCGCAGGTTCGAATCCTGCCTCGGGCATGGATGTGTGTGATGTCCTTAGGTTAGTTGGGTTTAACTAGTTCTAAGTTCTAGGGGACTAATGACCTCAGCAGTTGAGTCCCATAGTGCTCAGAGCCATTTGAACCAATAAATTCCTTAGTCATGGACTTCTTGCAACCTGGTCAGATGAGTCCCGATTTCAGCTGGTAAGAGCTGATGGTAGGGTTCGAGTGTGACGCAGACCCCACGAATGCAAGGACCCAAGTCGTCAACAAGGCACTGTGCAAGCTGATGGTGGCTCATAATGGTTTGGCCGACAGCTGTGGCCAAGCGGTTCTAGGCGCTTCAAACTTGCTCTGAGCACTATGGGACTTAACATCTGAGGTCATCAGTCCCCTAGAACTTAGAACTACTTAAACCTAACTAACCTAAGGACATCACGCACATCCATGCCCGAAGCAGGATTCGAACCTGCGACCGTAGCGGTCACGCGGTTCCAGACTGAAGCGCCTAGAACCGCACGGCCACACCAGGCGGTTACGCGCTTCAGTCCGGAACTGCGCGACTGTTACGGTCGCAGGTTTGAACCCTGCCTCGAGCATGGATGTGTGTGATGTCCTTGGGCTGGTTAGGTTTAAGTAGTTCTAAGTCTAGGGGACTGATGACCTCAGATGTTAAGTCCCATAGTGCTTAGAGCCATTTGAACCATAATGGTGTGGGCCGTGTTTACATGGAATGGACTATGTCCTCTAGTCCACCTGAACCAATCATTGCATGGAAATGGTTATGTTCGGCTACTTGGAGACCATTTGCAACCACTCGTTGACTTCATGTCACCAAACAACGATGCCATGTCAGCGAGCCACAGTTGGGTTGGTTGGGTTGTTTTGAGGGAAGAGACCAAACTACGAGGTCATCGGTCTCATCGGATTAGGGAGGGAAGTCGGCCGTGCCCTTTCAAAGGAACCATCCCGGCATTTGCCTGGAGCGATTTAGGGAAATCACGGGAAACCTAAACCAGGATGGCCGGATGCGGGATTGAACCGTGGTCCTCCCGAATGCGAGTCTAGTTTGCTAACCACTGCTCCACCTCGCTCGGTTGAGCCACAGTTATTCGTGACTGGTTTGAAGAACGTTCTGGACAATTCGAGCGAATGATTTGGGCACCCAGATCGCCCGACATGAATCGCATTGAACATTTATGGGACATAACGGAGAGGTGAGTTTGTTCTCAAAATCCTGCAATATCAACACTTTCGCAATTATGTTCGGCTGTAGAGGCAACATGGCTCAATATTTTTGCTGGGGACTTCTAACGACTTGTTGAGTCCATGCCACGTCTAGCCGCTGCACTGTGCCGGCAAAAGGAGGTCCGACAATATATTACGACGTACCCCATGACTGTACAATGCCGGCTGCATTTTCCAGTAGTTGAGCCATACATGCGGTCGCACTGCGAACGCTGCAGAGACCATGACTAGATTTGTACAGCTGTTGTGGCGCTCCCCAGTGAACGCGCACCTAGAGATGATGCGGCTGTCTCAGCATTCGTGGCACACCGCCTGCTCCTGCCGCGCGCAGAGCGGCAGCTGAGTGGGAAGAGGAGGTGTGGCTTGGTGTGTCCTCGCGTCTACATTTGGAAGGCGCGGGCCCAGCGGACAAAGGGCGGAAGTGTAACAGGTTCCCTGCAACCCGCCTCGCCTCCCGGCAGGCCCGCTCCGTTCCATGTCACAGCAGGATAAAACAAAACAACCGCTTTTCCGGCTCTCAGAGCCACTGGCCATTCCTGCCTGCGCGCGCTTCGTGTCAATGACTATCGCCGTCGATATTCCTCCCTGAAAATTAGGACTAACTCTTGCTACATCTACACCTATACTATGAAAATTACCGCCCTACAATTTAGTCACCAAAACTGTAACATCACGAATGCGGTGTGCAACAATCGTCAAAACTGGCATGATACGTACTACCTGCTTGGACATGAAGCTGATTAGCACCTCAGGGGAAGCGCACAAAATTAAAGCCCTCTATGTTTGCATAAACTAAGAAAAGATTCTCATTCGGAAATCGGAACTGACTGTAGATTATTGGTGAGAAGATGGCGTTATTTCTCGCGTAAAATGTCTGCGAGCAAACATCCGAATAGCTGCAAGACGATGGCCTGTAGACTACTGATTATCGTTCCGCGACGTTGCTGTTGATTGGGATCCCACGACTATCATGCGAATATGTGGTAGATGGGTTCAGGAGGGCCAGACTCTATCCCTTTGCAAGAACTCAACGGCCCCATGCGGCTAGCACCCAAGACGAATGACATTGGTCGTTAAGAACTGCATTATACAATACACGGCTTTACTCACTGTAGCGCCCAGAGCCGCTCGGCCACCCCGGCCGGCCGCTGCTGTCGCAGGTTCGAATCTTGCCCCGGGTATGGATGTGTGTGATGTCCTTAGGTTGATTGGGTTTAAGTAGTTCTAGGTTCTAGTGGACTGATGACCTCAGAAGTTAAGTCCCATCCCATACAATACACGGCTTTACTCACTGTAGCGCCCAGAGCCGCTCGGCCACCCCGGCCGGCCGCTGCTGTCGCAGGTTCGAATCTTGCCCCGGGTATGGATGTGTGTGATGTCCTTAGGTTGATTGGGTTTAAGTAGTTCTAGGTTCTAGTGGACTGATGACCTCAGAAGTTAAGTCCCATCCCATAGTGCTCAGAGCCATTTGAACCATTTTTTATTTTTATTTTATTTTATATTTTTTTTTAGCTGCAAGACGATGGCCTGTAGACTACTGATTATCGTTCCGCGACGTTGCTGTTGATTGGGATCCCACGACTATCATGCGAATATGTGGTAGATGGGTTCAGGAGGGCCAGACTCTATCCCTTTGCAAGAACTCAACGGCCCCATGCGGCTAGCACCCAAGACGAATGACATTGGTCGTTAAGAACTGCATTATGCAATACACGGCTTTACTCACTGTAGCGCCCAGAGCCGCTCGGCCACCCCGGCCGGCCGCTGCTGTCGCAGGTTCGAATCTTGCCCCGGGTATGGATGTGTGTGATGTCCTTAGGTTGGTTGGGTTTAAGTAGTTCTAGGTTCTAGTGGACTGATGACCTCAGAAGTTAAGTCCCATCCCATAGTGCTCAGAGCCATTTGAACCATTTTTTATTTTTATTTTATTTTATATTTTTTTTAGCTGCAAGACGATGGCCTGTAGACTACTGATTATCGTTCCGCGACGTTGCTGTTGATTGGGATCCCACGACTATCATGCGAATATGTGGTAGATGGGTTCAGGAGGGCCAGACTCTATCCCTTTGCAAGAACTCAACGGCCCCATGCGGCTAGCACCCAAGACGAATGACATTGGTCATTAAGAACTGCATTATACAATACACGGCTTTACTAGTTATTTAATGTTTGAATGTCGATTTCGCTCAGTTTGAGACCATGCTATTTTTTCAACTCATTTCAGTTCCAGAGCATCCGCAGGTCATAAAGCCTTTTCAACTTTTATTATGCAATTGCATTGCTCCTTGTCGAATACGCTGTTGAACTGGTTTCATGATCCGCGTGTTATGAAATTGACCGACACAGTTAGTCAAAACCAAAACAACTAGCATTGCTGTGTGTTGTATAGGGTAACACAAACGTCCGTTAACATTTGAAAACTCAATACTTGACGGAATAATGTAGATAGAGAGGTAAAAATTGACACACGTGCTTGAAATGACATGAGGTTTCACTGAAACACGAAAGTGCACAAGATGACCAACAGATGGCGCTTCATATGATACAAGAGCAATAGTTAGCAAAAAAATGATTTTTTTTCAGAAAAGACGATGTTTTTTAAAACAAGTGCTCGACATATGTCCGTCTTTCATCTGTAGTCGAGGGGCAGTGTTGTGAACAGCACTGTACAACATGCCTGTAGGTATGGTGAGATATTGCCGTCGGGTGTTGTCTTTTAACGCTCCTAATGAGGCGGGACGATCGCTGTGGACCTTAGACTTCCTGTAACGCCGCAACCAGTTATAGGACGGATGGAGGTGTGGGGACCTGGAAGGCCGAGCATTAGGGACGTGGCAACTGAGCACGAGATCCTCACCAAGTGATAAGTGATGTGCGCAAGAGGTCTTTCACGCGTGTGGCAGTATGGGGTGAAGGGCCAGCTTGCATAAAATTCTTACCTTCTCCAGCAGTTCAAAAATGGTTCAAATGGCTCTGAGCTCTATGAGAACTTCTAAGGTCATCAGTCCCCTAGAACTTAGAACTACTTAAACCTAACTAACCTAAGGACATCACACACATCCATGTCCGAGGCAGGATTCGAACGTGCGACCGTAACGGTCGCGCGGTTCCAGACTGTAGCGCCTAGAACCGCTCGGCCACCCCGGCCGGCTTGCAGCAGTTGTTCGTTAGCCAGGCTAGGGATGATCTGGCTCCCTCTCTCACTACAACTCACACGATTCTTGTCCGGCATCAGTGTCTTATTGCTGTCCAGCGTCATCTGTTAGCCAGTTTTTGCATTCGTCTTTGGTTTTAATAAAACCGCATATCAATTCAGGCATGTGTGTCAATTTTTACCACACTATCTATATTATTCCGTGAATCAGTACATTTTCAATGTTAACGGACTTCTGAGTCAATCTGTATGACACAGTTTTTAATGTTCCTAAAAGTTGTCCAGCACTGCCTACATGAAACACGTTGTTAGCCAGGCGGTGAGGGGTAGTATAGCCATCACGTATTTTGTCTCAGGAAACGGGCTTGTTCGCAACAACGTAAGTATCCATACAGAGAGTGCTACTGCATCTGGAGCAGCACGGGCTGTCAACTCGACGACCAATCTGGCTGCTTTCCTTGATGCTGCTGCAGAGAAAGACGCACCCACAGTGTTATGCCTGACGACAACGGTAGACACAGGACTGGCGCAAAGTCGTCTTTTCAGGCGAGTCTCGGTTCAGCGTATACAGCATTACGACGCGCGCATCCATCTGCGGAGGCTCTGAGGAGAACGAACGTTGCCAGATTGCATTCGTCATCGTCGTCAGGCCCAGTACCTGGGTAATGGTATAGTCGCTTGGTTGGTTGATTTGGGGGAGGGGACCATACATCGAGGTCATCGATCCCATCTGATTAGGGAAGGACGGGGAAGGAAGTCGGCCCTGCCCTTTCAGAGGAACCATCCCGGCATTTGGCTGAAGCGATTTAGGGAAATCACTGAAAACCTAAATCAGGATGGCCGGTCGCGGGTTTGAACCGACATCCTCCCGAATGCCTGTCCAGTGTGCTAACCACTGAGTCACCTCGCTCGGTGTAATGATATGGCATGCCAATGGCGTATAGACATTTGTTGGCATTATCTTCAGGATCTCCGCGACGTTATCTTTCAGCAAGATAACACAAGACGTCATGTTACCAGTGCTGTCCTGACCTACCCCACTAAAGAGGATGTTTGGCTTGTTTTGGCCAGCATATTCTCCAGATCTCTCATTCCCTGAAAACATATAGTTACGAGCTGCCGATAGATTGATATAGAGGTGATGCAGCAAGGGCGCCCCTACCTATGTTATGTATGGGGAGGAGGCTCCCCCCCCCCCCCTCCTAGCTCTCAGAGAAAGGAAAAGAAAATAGTGTATGCAGTTGTTCTTATTTCAAGAAAACGATTTAAAAGCCAGTATTATACATGTTTTTAACATGGTCGAATGTGAAAATTTTATGGCTGCATGTCACCATTCATCTTCCAAAATATTAAAAATACATCATACTCTCAGATCTAGCCCCCCCCCCCCCCTCCCTGTCCCATACAAACTATCGTATGGGCGCCCTTGTGAAGCAGCACGGAAAGACGTACCCGTTCATGTCGACCAAACTGAGATTAAATAAATGCCCAGCTAGGATAGAGCCATTGTTGCTGCTAGAGGTAGCAGCTCCGTGTACTAAAATTATCTCGTTGTACAGCCTCAAATCATCTACAAAGTTACCCACGTACTGCTCCTACTATACTGCGTACGCACATTAAGTACGATTTCATTACTTGCTATCGGTATCCTTCCTAGTGTTGGCTAGCGGTGTATTTAAGTAAGATTAAGGAGGGTCTGTAAAGCCATGGTTTTTCCTCAGGTCGACATCTCGTAATCTGAGCTGTGGGGCTGTTGAGAGGTGTTTACTGCGCAGTGGTAGTAAACCCTGAGGCCCTCCTGCGCCACTCGACAACAGGGACCCCCCGGCCGCTCCACAGGTGGTCTTCCCGTCAGTTCGCTAAGAGCCCTTCGAGGCGACAGAGGGACACGTGTCTTGAGGCTGTACACGTGTTCCATAAGCTCATTTCACACGAGTGCTTTTTTTTTCTCCTTCCACTGCTTGTGGCCAGTGACTCCACTGCAGTGCCTCTGGCCTATCGTTCCCGTACCAGGACTCACTTGCCCGGAGTAGTCAAAAATGGTTCAAATGGCTCTGAGCACTATGGGACTTAACTTCTGAGGTCATCGGTCCCCAAGAACTTAGAACTACTTAAACCTAACTAACGTAAGGTCATCACACACATCCATGCCCGAGGCAGGATTCGAACCTGCGACCGTAGCGGTCGCGCGGTTCCAGACTGTAGCGCCTAGAGCCGCTCGGCCACTCCGGCCGGCCCGGAGAGTCAATTTTGCTTACACCCCAGACCAAAATTTGCATGTGTACAGTGTAGTGTCTGCTGTGCCGTCTTGTGTGTCAGTAGATTCGTCCAGCAGTTAAAGTTACAATCGAGCACAAACCTAATACGATTTAAGTGGGTCACTACCAAAAACTAGAAAAAATTACTTTTGTTTCCTATGCTACATGACACCGTGCGATACTTTACAATACGTTACTACCAGTTAAGTTAATTACGTATTGGCCTCTCAACCTGCCAGGCGAGTTACCGTCCCTGGCACTATCTACTGCATTTAAAGTTCATATTCTTCCCTCCAGCACCGTTATTGAAAAAAAATTGATCTACTACATAACAAACTATGTGGGCTACTACAAAAATTACCTACAAAAGGCTGGCTGCGATACTGGCACCACATGCTTAATTGCATCGATCGTAATGGTTTTTTGAAAGCCTCCAACCTTGACATTCGTGGTTTAAATAATAAAACACTGCAGCACTTACGTTTCTTTTTTTATTCATAGTACGACGCGGTTCGGGAATTTGTTCTTCTTACCAAGTTCTAGTATTTACGAAGGGTCGTTCAAAAAGTAAAGCAACAAAGTTTTTTTTAAGTAGGTTGGGTTTCAAGGTAATTATCGTTTATTGTTCCATCTCAGTCGCACATTTTTTAATCAGGTTACATGTTTCGATCACTCTGGATCATCTTCAGATCTGAAACAAAATAAAACTAATATTTACCATTCAAGACTAGAACTGTAAATAAACGTAGAATGTATCTAAGCACTTGCGTCAGCAACCCGTCTTGTCTACATAGGACCACATATCAGAGCACTGTGTCTTGCAACTGCGGTCAGTGTTTTGAATAGGTGTAAGTTAGTGGTGGGAGGGGGGAGAAGGGGAAATGGAGTGAGGCTAAGGGCGGATGGGGGGAGGGGCGGGGCGAGGGGAAGGAAGCAGGGAGGGGGTGGTGGGCATGTCATGAGTTTAATAACAAAAGTCGTGCTAAAATTATAGCACTTATAATTATGCAAAAATCTTGATAAATACTAGTAGTGTCGAACAATGGGGATGTAACTGTAAACAGCAGAAAATCGTGCCGGTTGTAAACCACGCAAGTAACGAGCAGTCCTTAGTGGCTCGCCATCATTTTTATCTTAAATATCTTTGTGACTAATGCCCTTTTGGCACATTTATTACTTTATAAATGACATATAAGTACTGCCATCTGACGTCTCGCCCAACGACTCGCCGCGCTTTTGTTCAGCGCCAGGTCTCCGTAGATATTCTGCAAACGCCTATGAATGTCTGCGGTGCTCTGGTTTCCCGCCAAAAGCAGCTCAATGACTGCCCTCCACGCCACTTTGAAGGCTACGTATAGCGCCTCCACGAATCGAGACTTCATGAAACTGTAACAGCTAAAACTGGAATATTCCAGCATGTTCCACGAAAAATTCCGCGTTTTTCAATCGAAATTGGCAAAGAAAAAATTTGTTTTATTGCTTACGGAACACTCCTCGTACATTAGTATTTTATGTGATGTTTGCTGGTGAGTTATTCTGCCTTTCTCGCCCCACAGTCGTCTTTTTGGGGTTTTAAAGTACTGTGCCTCCTTCGTATGTGTTAGGGTTTGCTTTGGCTAATGAGGAGGCAGCCACCAGCGTCTGCTTTTTAATAGACGGGGCACCTACTCCCGTAAACTGTCCACGACTGCTTCAGATCGGTTACTCGTTTTAACCAGCCTAGCTGGCTGTCCCGGAGGATCTCGGACCTATCTTCACAGAGGCGAAATATGATCTCTCGATTACCACGTGCACATTCTGCCATTTGCCTTTTATCTATCGGGGTGAGGCAGACTGGATTGCTCTTTCGAAGGAGCCATCTCGGCAATTACCCTTAGCGATTCAGAGAAGTCACGGAAAACAAATCTGATCGGACGCAGATATGAACGGCCGTCCTCTCGAATGCGACACCAGTGTGCTAACCACTGCGCCACCTCACTCGGTGACTGTGTAGGGGTCATGACCGCTGGTGTCTTGCAAAGGTTTGAAGTATCTCGTCTGTAGCCTTACCTTGACTCTGTTTGGTCTAACAACTAGCTACGTCTATTGCCTTTCCTACCTTTTCGCAGTAGACAGGCGCGTGCTTTTGGCTTTGCGCGAGAGGTCAACCGCTGCGGAGGTCAACCGCTGCGGAGAATGCGCGTGTGAGAGGCAGAGGTCCGAGACGGCCGTTATTAATTAAATTAGCAGAGCAGCAGCCGGAGACGGCGGTACGATGGCGTAGCCGCTACCTTTGTGGCGGAGTCACGGCCAAGCATTGTGCTCTGGAAGCCGGGCGCCAGCCTCCAGCGCCGGCCTGGAACAATACCGCTGCCTGGCTGGAAGGCCGCTGCGCTATGATTTACTGCTCCCTCGGCGCTGGGCGGCCATTGTATCTGAACTGTGCGCCAGAAGCTAGCACGGCGCTGCTCCAAGGAGGTTGCTCACTTCGTACAAAGTCACCTCAACTGTCTAACATACAAACACAAACCAGAAAGGTTGTCGTCATCTGCAGCCCTTGGGGACCTCAACAGTGCTGTAATATTCTCATTAACACTATGCCTTCATACTAATGTACCGGCACGTTGACCCGAATGGGTAATAACAATGACCTGAACTATAATAATTGCAGTTATCAATCTCTGGTAATGAAGATATGACAAACTCATAAAATTGACACTACTTGACGTTTGAGCTACAAAGTAATTGTAACTTCTGATATCTGCACATACTAGTAACCCAACCCCCTTTCCCCTGATTCTTTAAACTGCCATATGTAAAACAGTTTCCGACGTCTGACTATTTTACGAATGAATTGATGCGTTAAATATTTGACGTTAAGGGGAGGTTTACTATCTTTGGCCTGAAAAAAAGCATGTCGTTTGAGAATTTTTTTCTCGGGATGTGTTTTAGATATCAATGTCAAATTTGGTCAAAATGTTTATTGATATTTCCTCTACAAACTGGAATTTTTTCGACCGGAAATGTCGAAGAGCAAAGGCGAAAGTGCCGTCGGAACGAAACAAAATTTCGATGAAGACCTCCACACGCGGTATGTCACAGGTCAGCCGGCTCGTCAGAAATCAAAATTGAGTTGACGTTACCGAAGTATATAAGATTCTTTAGCAGTTGTACCTCGCTTATGTTATTTGGACCATAGGAAACAAAATGGCGGACATTTGAAAAAATAGGGTTTTTTTCGTCGATTTTTCGACTTCGTCGGCCAGGTAAAAATATTTATAGTTGATGGATCGGAATAAAAGTGGTACAACTCCTAGACAATTTAGTTAGCTTCGTCGGGAACAAAGAGTCATGCCAATCGGTTCAGTAGTTTTGAAGTTACCATACCGCGCGTAAAAAAAGTCGTTTCGAGAAAAACGCGTTTGAAGTTTTGACTACATGTAAATGCAATATTATGCAACGTACGTTCAGTCACGTTCAATCGGCTATTCCAGGTCCATAAACTAGTCCTTCCTCTTCCTCACAGAGGGCGTTCTGCTCGATCTGGGCCATCCTGCGCTGCTCCAGAGCCGCTCGTACGGCCGGTGACAAGAGGTTTTCGGCCGCTTGAATCCGGTGGTCGTCCGAATGTTTGGCGAACTGTGTCGAATAGAGTCCCAGGGTGACGTCCATCGTTGTCATGGTCTTCAGAATTGCTGAATACCCTTCGTTGAAACTGCTCACTGCCAGGAAAGTCGCAGCCTCCACAGTCTTCGCACCAGAATGCAAATGCTTGGGGGCTAACTTCCAAACACACGCGTTCAAACTTTCATTTGAATTTTGTGTGTTTCCTCCCAAGCACCGGTACAATAACTCGTCCTCCGAAAGAAAAAAAACTGGTGCGTGAAAAAAGCCGATTTCAGGCAGGTACATTTTTTTGTTCAACCGCGAAAAACAAACATTTTCGTTTCTTATTCGGAAAAAACATTTTAGATGTGGATTCCAAACGCTTTTATGGATCCAAAAATGCAATTTAAAAAATCGATTTTTTTAACCAAAAGATAGTAAACCTCCCCTTAAGCGCGTAGGGCCTTTGTGGTTGAAAACGCAGAACTATAACTGCGTTGATTTCATTAGTTTCGGATTACTCACACCTCTCGAACTGTATGTTCTTTTTTCTTTCTTGCCATCAGTCTTCTTATTCGTTTGATTCTGTTTGCCATGAATTCCTCTCCTGCGCCAACCTCTTCATCTCAGAGTAGCACTTGCACCCTACGTCCTCGACTATTTACTGAATGTATTCCAATCTCTGTCTTCCGTTGCAGCTTTTACCGTCATCCGTTCCATTTACTACCATGGAGGTTACTTCATGATGCCTTAACCCATGTCCTGTCGTCCGGTGCACTCTACTGGTCAGTGTTTTCCGTGTGTTCCTTTTGTCGCCGATTCTGTGGTGAATGTCCTCATTCCTTATCAGAGCACCTAATTTTCAAAATTCTTATGCAGCACGATACTTCAAATGCGTCGATCCTCTTCTGTTCCGGTTTTCCCACAGTCGATGTTTCATTACCACACACTACTGTGCTCCAAACATATACTCTCATTCCCAGACATTTTTTCCTCAAGTTAAGACCTACGTTTGGAACTAGAAGACTTCTATTGCGCAAGAATGTCCTCTTTAAATGATGACTAACTGACAACCTCAGCTGCCGACAGGTGTTGTTGTTGTACCTCGATGTGGACAGGTGAAAATGTGTGCCCCGACCGGGACTCGAACCCGGGATCTCCTGCTTACATGGCAGACGCTCTATCCATCTGAGCCACCGAGGACACAGATGAATAGCGCGACTGCAGGGACTTATCCCTTGCACGCTTCCCGTGAAACTCACATTCCCAACTGTCCACAATTCTACATATGTATTGTACCCTATAGACATTTGCCCACCCACTCATTACTCGCGCACGCTTTCACCTGTCCACATCGAGGTATAACAACAACACCTGTCGGCAGCTGAGGTTGTCAGTTAGTCATCATTTATTCCAGGGAAAAGCTGCACGGTCATCAATAGTACCTGTTCTTTCGAGAACAAGTTACTGTCTTCGTATATAATGTCCTCTTTGCCTGTGCTAGTCTGCTTTTTATGTCCACCTTGCTTCGTAAATTATCGGTTTTTTTGCTTCCAAGGTAATAGAATTCCTTAATAGAATTCCTTTACTTCGTCTACATCGTGATCATTAGTTTTAATGTTATGTTTCTCGCTATAATCATTTCTGCTACTTGCCATTATTTTCGTCGTTTTGCTATTCACTTTCAATCCATATGTGTCGTACAATGATACAATTTTACAGGTCCATTCAGTGGCATAACTGGATACTGTCAGCAAACTGTGTTGCGAATAGGGTCGATAGTAAAGGAATAATAAATCAAACTTCGTATTTGTTGCTGACGTTTGATTGCATGAAATGCGAAAATGTTGTTAGTGATCAACATTTTTATCAGTTTGTGGGGGGTATCAGCGAGAAGTAGTTTCGTAAAGGTTTGAAATTATTTGTAAAGTTTGTTGGAAGTCGCTAATTGCTGACATTCTCGAGGACTGTATTAATAAAGTCTGGGTATTTGTGCAGCATCAGTTATGCTGCCTCAAAACACACACACACAGAGAGAGAGAGAGAGAGAGAGAGAGAGAGAGAGAGAGAGAGAGAGAGAGTCTCTGAGACTGTTATACCTGGTTGATTAGGCTCACTTTCTTAAATATTGGTTATGGTTTATGTTCTTCTGGTTTACTTTGTTTGGCTGTCTTATTGTGTTACACATTTAATGTAAGATTTTACCTCTCAGTGAGTAGATTAGAACATTATTTTACATTTTTAAATTCGGTCAATAACTAAGCGAAATAGTGAAAATCAAATTTTTGTTGCCCCTGGAAGCCGTTAGATGGTCATCCTGCATCTGGGACTATGCAGAGTTATAGCTGTTTAGCTACCTACACACAACTGCTGCGGCTGAGTTTTTTGTCGGCAAAATATACAGCGTGTAGTGAGTGTAAGTGCACATGGTTTTATATGTGGTACTTTAATATGTACGCGTATCAATGTATCTGTTGTTTTTTTCTGCGTGGAACTGTCTTCCCACAAACACGTCACAAACCTTATGACCTGATGTTTTCTTGAAATGGTTCAAATGGCTGTAAGCACTATGGGACTTAACATCTGAGGCCATCTTTCCCCTAGAACTTAAAACTACTTAAACCTAACTAACCTAAGGACGTCACACACATCCATGCCCGAGGCAGGATTCGAACCTGCGACCGTAGCGATCGCGCGGTTCCAGACTGAAGCGCCTAGAATCGCTCGGCCACACCGGCCTGCTGAAGTTTTCTGCTTGGTCGTAACTGTACCACTAAGTGGACTACGCCTGTCAATATAGACTAACCGTCTTGCTTTCATGTATCTACACTTCAACACCTGACATGCTGCCCTAGAGGTGGAGCTCCTGCACACCCACAGCGGCATGATCGCCGACTCAAAAGGTCTACTGCCACCTCTGCCTAAGGGTTAGTTTTCACTAAAGTGAAGTGTCGCAAGATGTGGGTACTGCGATGTCTGAGTACGTCTGGTTAAGGTTAAGTATTATTACGCGCTCATCTGGAAATAGACTGGGTCGAAGTCGAACGAAGGGTAGCGGTTTGAAGGGCAGAGGAAAAAAAGTGACCTGCTGCCCTCGGGAAAATAAGCATTAATGACTTGCTCGCAGCACATGTAGTTGGAAGTATTACCAACTTTAAAACATATGACTTGTAACAGCTATAATTTATTAGTCTGCAGATAACGTAAATACGGATACAATGCTGTTCATTACACCGTCCACAGTCACCGATAGAAACATCTGCGCTTATACCCAATTACACCCTGTATATTACTGTAGATGTCCCCTTCCACGTAGTTACTACCCATAGCAGAGATCGAGCACCGAATCTCTAGGTTATTAAGCGGACTTTTAACCATCTGACACTTACTGGCAGATTAAAACTGTGTGCCAGACCGAGACTTGAACTCCGGACCTTTGCCTTTCGTGGGCAAGTGCTCCACCGACTGAGCTACGTAAGCCGTCCTCACACCTTCAATTCTGCCAGTACCACGTCTCCTTAACCATCTACTTAACAAGCTTCTCCTTTTGGCGGGGGGGGGGGGGGGGGAGGTGGTGTAGTACAACGCAGAAGAGACAATGAGGCTTTTATTGTGAGTTTGGCCGAGACGTGACCTTGCTCACCAGTGCCCCGCTGGAGCCGTGAGAAGCGAAGGAGCAGGGCAGCGGCAGTATGTAGGCCGGCCACTGGACTGACTGGCCCCTTGTCTCGTGTCGCCGGCAGACAGTTAGCTTAATGGCGGCGGAGCGACGGAAGGCCGCAAATTGGAGAGCGGGCAATTAGCGGCAAGAAGCGGCACCAGCGCCCGCCCTCGCTTAATTGAAAACTATTTAATGAGCAGCCGTGTGTTTTGTGCGTGGCCGCCTCGCTTCCCAGAACCGGCTCAATGCTGACCCATTACACGGTCTGGCGGCGCTGCGGATCTGCACCGGCTCTATAGACTCCCACAATACCGAGCCAGACGCCGACTCGGGGGAGGAAAAAGGGAGACAGTACCAAGAATACAGCCGCAGCTATGGCCACACCGACAAAAAATTACTCTCGCCCAGAAGACATCACAGAGTCTTAATAGGGGGAGGAAGAGAGTCCAGAGCACCTCTTCCTAGGTCTTCAACTATCAGGTTGGTTAGCAGGACGTCGCCATTCACTTCTGTCTTCGGCAGTCCTCTTGGTATAGCTGGTGCAACTGGTATCCGCCTTGATATATTCCAGTCCCGGTCTTCCTCATGTATTTTTCCCTTCTACTGTCCCTTCACTGATACTTTTAACTATACCACCATGTCTCAGCAGATGGCTGACCCATTTGTCCGTTCTGTGTTCGATTACCTTCAGGGGACAAGGCTTCTCTTCCTCCACTCTGTGGAGCACCTGTCTTGTCTGCCTAGGAAATCTTGAGCATTCTGCGGAAACATTACATCTCGATAGCTGTTACTTTATATTTTTCTGCTACTCCGAGTGTCCATGTTTTACTTCTATACAACAGTACACTCCAAACAAACGTCTTTAAAGGGCTTGTTCGTGAGATCTTTGTTTACGTTGCAGGACGTGTAAAGGTTGCTTCTCTTACTAAAAGCAGCTTCTGCCTGTAGTATTCGGCTTACAACATCCGTCCTTGACGTTCCGTCTGATGTCATTTTACCCCCTAGGTAGGCAAGGGTTTCAATGGTCTCCAGTCACCCTTCGTTAAGTGAGAACTGGTCAACGGCGTTTTGTCTAATCACAACTAAGATCTATACTTTACCTTTATTAATTTTCATATTATAGGAAGAGATGAGTGGTTTCCATCTGGGCCAGCCTCGACTCTACTGGTTCTGCATCTTCACTTAAAGCTGCTGCAAATACCAGCATGTCTATTTTCTTAACATGAATTTTAATTCCTCATATATCACGTAGTTTCTCCCCAGTATCCTGCTGAAACCACTGACTGATGATAAGACAGAGTAGAGATACCAAACTACGAGGACGTTCATTGTTGCCATTCACCTGCTGCTCTAGAGTTGCAGACATTTTCTACAGGATTTTACGTACAGCCCTGAAACATGGTAAGTCTGGAGGATACTCACGACTATCTAAAAGAATGGCAACACTTGATCACCGAGAATCTACAACACTGCTATAGAAAGACAAGTTGTGGTTCAAGTGTGTTACCAAAACACTAGAAACATTTCTGACCATTTTACATCAAACTTTTACAGGGTGCACTTAAACATTCACGGGCGTAGTGTGAATATTTTTGTAATACTGTATATCTACCATATAAAGGCAAACATTGTGAGCAAAAACCTCGAAAAGGTCTTGACTGATTCACTTCGTAGTTTCACACGATACTCTCATAAACATTCAGACGAACATAAGCTACAATTTTAAACATGAATCTGTAGGTTAAAAAAAAAGAAAAAAAAAGCCTGCGAGACACAAAATGTTATGCTGTGCTACAAAAATGTGCGGTTTAGTTTTCTTGCTCGCCGTCAGTTTTAACTACGATAGCACGGAATTTGAACCATTACAGAAATCTATTCTCCCATGTAAATTCTTTCTCCTGATATATAATTTTACGAAAAAATAATGTACACAACAATGCTCAGTTTCGTTTTCTTCTTAGCAGTCGGTTGTCACAGAAAACAACAAAGTTGTATTTATAGCTAAAAATTCAAATGGCTCTGAGCTCTATGGGACTTAACATCTGAGGTCATCAGTCCCCTAGAACTTAGAACTACTTAAACCTAACTAACCTAAGGACATCACACACATCCATGCCCGAGGCAGGATTCGAACCTGCAACCGTAGCGGTCGCGCGGTTCCAGACAGAAGTGACTAGAACCGCTCGGCCACAACGGCCGGCTATTTATGGCTAAATTTGTCATCCTACCCATTAGCAAATTAAAACTATGCGAAATACTGTCATAGGAGCTACTGTCATAGGAGCTACCATCTTCACAGATCAAGTAGCTTGAGCCCACCAATTTAGCCATAAGTTTTAAGCGGCTTAATTCCCAATCGAGGTTTCGTTCGCAATAACAATTAACAAGGGTCAAGGTCAGAAAGAGGGGGAAGAGGCGTCGGGCAGAGAGAGGAGGTTGGGGGAAGGAAATGCAGATACAGAGGGGGAAGGAGAACATGGAAAGTGAGGGGGGGGGGAGGAGATGGACAGGGAGAAAGGAAAGGAGTGAAGGCCAGAGACAGCGATACAGGAGACAGGGATGTATATCCAATTTCCATACATTTTTAGCAGTTGCCAAACATTACAGGGTGTGCTAGAGCTAAAATAAACATCCTCACAGTAATGAGTGAGTGGGCCCAAGTCTTGGTACACTGTTGTACATGGCAGTTCTGGTTTGGGTTTCCCCGTGCCAGAGATGGAACATCATCAGGGATCCCGAGCTTTCGCTCGTCCTCCCTTCAAGTCCACCACATGTATCCACTATCCAACTTCATGAAGGACACGAGCTTGGAAAAACTACTCCGTTTATGGGGCAACGGACCTTCCAATTGAAGAGCGCCTTTAGCCACTCTGTTGGGTGTCCACGGGGCCCCGTGGAGGCGGCGCTGCCACGGCTGACGGCTACGCCCAAGTCTTAGTACAAAAGAAACACTCAAAATGTCAAAGAAACACTTCCGCCAGGAACAATATTCAGGGACCCCGACGATATAACCTGGAAGATTCGCCAGCAACTAAGACAGCGACTCGTCAAAGCCTCCATCGTTTGGTGAGTGAATTCAGCTTAGAAAGAAGATTCCACCGGGGCTATAAACTTAAAATGAGAATTCAGAAACTATTTACAGGGTGGTTATAATTAAACTTTCGCTACTTGACAGGGCCCCACGAAAAACGAGCGATTGTAGGACAATGAAACTTTGTGGAAACATTAATCGTAAGGACAAGCAGAAGGGAAATAATGAATAAACCATTGAAAGAAACACATTTTAATTGCCACATGAGACGTTAACATTTCTTAACTGCGTACGATGTGTGGGTTCCAGGCTGCTCAGTTTGATGGTCATCTACATCCAAGGCGTCATGAAAACGCACTAGAGCTTGCTCTACTGCTGTCCGATACGTCTCAGATGGTCCGGAAGGGGCTGTATTCATTGACGGCAGCAATTCTTGCTAGTTTTTAAACCGATTGCCATTGACGAGGCACGACTTTTGGTTACATTCTTTTCACGATCTCTGTTCTTACACTCGTACGTTGTTGCTAGCGGTAAACCATTCCTTGTGGACACGTTGGTCAGACCACGTAGATACACCAGAAAAATGAGCAACATCGATTTCTTCGCGCCGACACACTTCAGTCTTATTGACATGTTAAGGTTGAGTCACTATCCGTCTACATCGCTCAGGTCTCACTATACTTAATCAGTCTCTTTATCTGTGGCATTCTGATATCACTTTTGACTGCTCGATGTCGTTTCCCAGATTTTTCTTGCTCTTGCAGTCAATGTTATTGCTTTTCACTTAATATCGAAAAAGGTAGTAAATGGATATTTATTTGTGGAATACTTTGTAACGCCTTTCTGTCGCTTATTATCAACATCTGTCGTCATATATCGAAATGACTGCCACAATCTTGATTTTGTTTGATTGCTGTCAACATTAATCTCAAATCTCTGTACCCAACTTGCTCTGCTGATACGACACCGGTCTTTGAAATTTTTGTCTCAGTTTTCAGTGTTTAGACGTTTCATGTGTGGCTCGGTGGATAAGTAGGTAAGTGTGTGACTCTAAAACCGAACGTTCTGGGTTCACCCCTAGCTCGCACCTACGATTTTTTTCTGTCACTTATCGCCTTTTTTGCCTGTGGCAGTGATTTGATGCCGCATTGCACAGTAGTTTGGAGTTCTCATTAAAGTGTAGGTCCCTAGACAGCTGGTCGGATACGACAGTTAAAATGTCTGAAGAAGTCAAAACCAGGCTACATACAAAAATACCGTGGCTAGTGAAGCACTCTGATCTTTAAACCAACGTTTATGTTGATGAAAGCTTTAGTAAATTCAGAAAATTCATACCTGAAGCATGACTGGACAAACCAGTTTAAAATCCCTTGTTAACCTGCTAGTTCGTTACTTATTAAATGAAAGACATAGATGTCAGTTCGTTGTACTATGATACTGCATCGTCCCGCAAAGTGGGAAATAGTTTGATAGAAAAAAGAAGTGCTTAGGATTTCGTCATTGCAGCCACAGATTTTATCTTACCCCCCCCCCCCCTCTAGAAGTATATTATGGCGGCTACCTAATTACCCCCCACCCTCATGATTAATGATTATCCTGGTGATAATAGAGGGTCGTGAAGATGGTGCATTGTGGCACCGAAATGGAAAATAAAGCAAAATCTTAAAATACAGTCCAAGAATTCATTCATACTAAAAAATTCTGGAATAAAATGAGTTCTTTTGTCTTTATTGCTTCACTTACTAAAAAAGGAAATAAGAAATATTGTTCGTGAGGTAACATCATAGTTGCTAATTCAATATTAAAATCTAACGATCAACGTGAGGCAGAAACAGCCACTGAAAGTGTGATAAGTATTCACTGATCTTTAAGGATTTCCAGGGGAACAGTGATATTTTTTTCAAGTAGCCTGTTTGTGAGAACCAGTCATGTTTATAACGCTGTACAAATTGTCTTTCCTTTTAAGAATTCTAGGTGAAAACAGTTATTAAATAAGCCGTTGATATCAGATAATTGAAATGTACTGAATATTCGATCCATCTATTCTCGGATCATTTTCAAGAAACTATTGAAACGCTTCTCTGCTAATGTTGTTGACGCCTACTGTTTCTAAGATAGTAATTGATCGGAAAGTGTCTCTAGTCGCACTCGACGCATTGGTAGATTACTCATGCTGCCCGTAATAGCAAATTCAGTAATTTCTTTTACTGCCCATACACGGTTTAGCACTCGCGATAACCTCTGCTGACTGCAAAAAAAAAAAAAAAAAAAAAAAAAAAAAAAAAAAAAAAAAAAAAAAGATTGGTTGGCAACAGCGTGGCCTCCTTATATGAAGCCACATCTGTTGCTGCAGTGAGTTTACGATCGGGTAACTCTCTCTCTCTCTCTCTCTCTCTCTCTCTCTCTCTCTCTAAAGGTATGTAATTTTTTGCGTATAATATTGGTGTTCCAAAGAAAGTTTCCAAAAGACTGATAGGATAATATCTTACACAGCCGAGGCTTTTCGTTTCTAAGGTTTTTACTTAGGAATAGGCAGCAGAAAAACAACTGTTA
Source organism: Schistocerca nitens (assembly GCF_023898315.1). NCBI lineage: Eukaryota > Metazoa > Arthropoda > Insecta > Orthoptera > Acrididae > Schistocerca > Schistocerca nitens. The sequence goes on along the minus strand of NC_064618.1, from coordinate 748,822,795 downwards.
CTACTTTCAGGATATTCTACTACTTAACGTCATTATAACGTTATCGTGTAATAAATCGGTAATATATTTCAGATGAAAAATGTTTTCAGGATGCGAACACTTGCAGATTCTTCTTAATTCTCTCTTATTATATGTGATAAAAAGTATGTAGGATTTACGCCATTTTTGCTCCCGCCTAATGTGGACGCAGTCTTACAGTTAAAGAGACAACACGCGAATGTGTTGACGAGATGCATATATGTCGGATGATTTTTAGGTTTTAACATGTGCCAGAGTACGATTGTTTCCATTGATAATGGCCATATGACCGAAATTGCATTAGTAAGTTGTTCAAAAAAAGAATTTTCAGTCAAAAGCGTCCATGGTGTATTACAAAATATTAGATGACTGCGTACCCGAGTGACTGTACGGGAGAAACAGTTTCTTTAAGTAGGGAAGTACCGAAAAGTCACTTGACCTGGCAGGCGATCATGAAAGTAAAAATGAGGGGAGTCGTCATGGCGTTACAGACTTGAAGCCATTGTCCGCCGTCGTATTTGCCTCAAAACATTAACCTCAGCTGTTTTCGTTTTTTCCAGAACAGTAATCGCAGAATACACTGACTTCAGGCGCCAGGATTACGCAAAATTTCCGAACAGGAACACCCCAACACTGAACACACTTCAGGTCCTTTGTTGGAAAGTGCTTCGTTATATGTATAAAATGCAGATTCCCAAAAAGTTAGCCACTGAATATGGAATGAATGAAATGATAGATGCCTGCGCTAATATGTTTCATTGGTTGAAACATTAGGAAGCAGAAGATTCTGGTAATTCGGACAGATTGCTTTCCTAATCACGGATTTTCTGGGCTTCAAACGTTCGGAACGTTTTATCTCGTAAATCTTGTCTGCTTTCCAATTACGTAGTTCAGTTTAAGTCGTTAGATGTTGTTTTTCCTTATTCAGAGTTTGTTTTTGAGTTGCATCTTTCTCGTTGTTTATCTGTAAATCAAGTTTAGAACATTCAGCTCTAAATTTATCACACACTGAACATTTGTCAGTTCTGGGGTACCTAAAACTTATGTTGTAGTTAGTCACAAAAATCAGTCGATATTGTTCGTATGACATATGGTTTGGAGGATTATTCTCTGAATATAAGCGGTGTAACTTCCGAAGTTCTTCTGCTAAATATAGCCCTTTGCTATCATGAATTCTGTAATATGATTTGTGGCCTCTCAGTGACTGTACATGATGATGCACTTTAGATAATGTACGGTTGCTGCTTTAAGTTTGTTTGGTCTAATGCCACAAAGTGAATGGCACTTCGTGGGTAACATTTTAAAGTGAGAAAATGTATTAACTACAGTTACACTGACGCACTGACAGCTTAACGAAACAAGCACGCCGGCCGCGGTGGTCTCGCGGTTCTAGGCGCGCAGTCCGGAACCGTGCGACTGCTACGGTCGCAGGTTCGAATCCTGCCTCGGGCATGGATGTGTGTGATGTCCTTAGGTTAGTTAGGTTTAAGTAGTTCTAAGTTCTAGGGGACTAATGACCACAGCAGTTGAGTCCCATAGTGCTCAGAGCCATTTGAACCATTTGAAACAAGCACTCAGTTATGCTTGGAGGTATACCTCCATGCCGTTCGGTTCCTTCGACATTTCAAGAAGCTTTCACTTTGTTGACAAAAAATGAAATGATCGTATGGCATTGTTGGCCGGGAGGCCCCATTCGGGGAAGTTCGGCCGCCAAGTGCAAGTCTTATGTCAGTCGATGCCACATTGGGCGACCTGCGTGCCGTTGATGAGGACAACATAACACACAGTCCACGGGCGGAGAAAATCTCCAACCCGGTCGGGAATCGAATCCGGGCCCACTGCATGGGAGGCAAGCACGTTACCACTCAGCTAAGCAGGCGGACACTTTGTTGACAACAACAAGTCGTGAAAGCGTGCCTTGCTTGCTTCTTTCCTCATTACAACCATTTACGGGCTAACAAAGAAAACGTAGGTAAGTTTTTTTTGAAAACGTGAACGTTAACCATGTTGTGCACGTGATTTGAAAGTTGAAAATGTACGAGTACGAATCAGTACTACAATAAGCAAACAAGCATTGTTTTCGGAGACCTAACTTCATCAGCTAGCGACGAAAATACAGTAAAAGAGGATTTAAATGGATTACGAAAGCATCCTTTTCATATGACATACTTCTCGGTTATTTGAAATGTATAAACAAAAAGAAAGTTACATTTACGAGGCCAAATGAGCCGTATTACTGAATCAAATACGTAATTAAGTCTGAAATATCCTTCCTGATACTGTAATTAGCCTAAGCACTGTAATATTGACTATTTAAAAAACTGTTAGACGCGACAAAATTACGAACACAATTCAGTCATGGTTTTGGGGCATTTAACATGACAGAGTCAGCTTCAAAACAACGTACAGCGTAAGTCTGTGGCGGCATCTCCCCTTATTTTTGCCTCCTTGGAGGCGATGTACGTTGAAAACAAAAATTCTACTCTACGGATCTGATTGCTCACTCCATAGATATTGCAGCTGCAATAAAAATTAGACTCTGTGAACTGCATCGCCAGATACATCTGCGGACGTTTGTCATATGTTCCTCCCAGTTACGCTAACCGGAAGCATTTGAATCAGATCGGCTGTGTTTAGAATTAGCGTTACATCCGGGAACAGTGAAAGTAGAGGAGAGTGAATCATGGCCAAGAGTAGAAGCGGGATGGCAGAGGAGGATCCTATGGAGACGCTTATAGAGGAAGAACTCAGTTCTTTATCCTTCAGCAGCGAGGACAGGTAGGAGAAACTAAGACGCGTAGCTTAGTGCTGAATGTACATAAATTAAGAAAATTCCAGGATGCAGTTTTTATAGTTTCACTACTCACTGGATCATTTGTTCTACCTGTTAGAAAATAATTAAAATAGAGTTTTAAGTGAATGTTGCATGCCCGTAGTTTGTCGAAAGATATCCGACATAAAACTTTTTCTAAATGTATTAGAAGCAAACTGGAGTCTGATTAAGCATATTGTGGTATTAACATACGTCCTTTGAAATAAACTTAATTTTCTTTTAAAGGCAATACATACACAAGAATCTATAAGTGAAGAAAAGACAACATTAAGATTCTTTGTTGTCGTAGTTGATGTTACTGTTGTTATTAATAGTCCAAGGGCCTCAAATACTGCATACCGTAATTTATTTCATTGAACGGTCTCTGAATATAATGGAAACAATATTGTTATCCTTTAATTATTTTCATTATAAATAGGATATCAGTCGGAATTAACGGAGATATTCATAAGTACAATACTAGAAGGAAAAATGATCTGCATTATATTCTGATGATTGTTACTGTGCCACACTAAGGGGTGAATTACGCAGCTGTAAAACTCTTTGACAATTTATCCGTGGATACAAAATGTCTGAGAGATAGCAGAAATGTTTTTAAAGATAGGTAAGAGAGCTTCCTCCTTAACAACTCCTTATGTACATAAAGGAATTCTTGAGTAGAGATAGTCATTAAAAACTGTAAAGGACCCTCATGCAGACATATAAACATTATTTATTTTTTTATTTACTTTACTTTAGTTTATTTACTTGACATGCTCCACATCATAACGTTTATCGCGAATTTGATCTGTGGAGTAAGTACCTAACTAACTAACTACACTTGACTGTGCCGCATAGTGTTGTCAGTATCTTACACATATAAATTCGCTTTTAATCGTTGAGAGCGTAGTATTTCAGCTTGGCGCGCCCAGGCTTCTTTATGAGAGACATGTCTGAGACGGCGTAAAGTGAGCGAAGAACGTGACTTTCCATTTGACCTACAATTCAACATAAGGCTTTAAATCTGCGTAAATAGAGAGAATATGCAACGCATTCTCTCATAGTCGTCTTCTCTACCGCTGTAAACTGTAGTTAACAGCTGCAAATTTGACAGAAATGATACTCTGAGAGAATATACAAGGTTCCCAAAGTGTTAGTTGGACTCCAAACCTTAGCTTTACATACAATAGTTAACAAAGTGAAAGTGGACAATAAACAATTCGGACAAGAAGAGAACCGAAACTTCTGAAATGTGGTGCTGAATTGACATGGGAGGAAAGAACGTTATGGCACAGCTTGACTAAAAGAGACAGGACACATCCAGAAGCGTGAAAAGCAAGACCGGAATACAGTAAACAGTTTCAAATTGATGTAGGTTGCAGTAGTTAAGCTGAAATGAAGAATAGACTAGCGTGGAGATCCGCATCACACCAGCCTTCAGACTTAAGACTACTGCAACAACAACAACAACAAGCCGGCCGAAGTGGCCGTGCGGTTAAAGGCGCTGCAGTCTGGAACCGCAAGACCGCTACGGTCGAAGGTTCGAATCCTGCCTCGGGCATGGATGTTTGTGATGTCCTTAGGTTAGTTAGGTTTAACTAGTTCTAAGTTCTAGGGGACTAATGACCTCAGCAGTTGAGTCCCATAGTGCTCGGAGCCATTTGAACCAGCCAACAACAACAACAACAACAACAATAATAATAATTTTACAGACAAGGCGCTCGCTGGGATAGAAAAACATTAATTATACTCCAGGATAACCAGTAGAAATACTAACTTATACCTTTCTGATAATAAGCCCGTAATTTCTAAAATACTTTTCCTAGCAATAATTTTAACGCAGCGAAAAGCTGTACAAGTAAAGTCAGTTTGAAACCTTTCCTATCGTGTTACTTTAAGGAAAATAAATCAGTTTCCTAATGTTTGTCGTTGAATTTTGTTGCAACAGCCCACAAGCAACGCCAGTTCCTTTCCAAAAAAGACTGTTTTGTTATCATAACTAGTTTTTCTCCAGTATCTTGAACATTATTATCTGATGCCTACATCGTTCCTATGCATCCACTTCTTTGGTTACTTTATTCAACATTGACGGGAATATAACGGCTTAACATGGTGTGTTTAAAGTGGAAACGCTCTGTGACGACTAATAACCAATCAGTATTATCCTATGACTTATTGTTTTATTAGTGCTATTGGAAAGAACGAGTTTTGCTCCATTTATAGAATGTGAAAGTATACGATAGTGAAAGCCAAAACGTTCGAGTAAACACGTGTCATGAGGCGAACGATACGCGAGATAGTTAAGATTCCGTGGTAACGAACCGCCACTGACTGCAGTATGAAATTTGACCTACTTAATGCATATGTATTTGGAATGTAAAATTTTCTATAATGTATAATCTAATTGGGCTCAAATTTTACCCTTGGTCCGTGGTTGGTGAATGTGGTACTTGTGTGATGGGATACCGGCACATTTTGCTGCTAGTGAAAGACATCTTACGCGACTCTGCTGCAGGGAGGATAGGTAGCAGGGCCTGTATCCTGACCTCAAAGATCACCTGGCCTCAATCACCTGGGTTTTTCCGTCTGGGAGCATCTCAAAAGCGAAGAGTACAGTACATCCGTTGATACGGTAAAAGAATTGGAGTAGCCCGCCGTAAACATTACTAGATGAACCGTGAATATTTGAAAGAATTCGTAACTCACTGCAGTATTACATATAAATGCAAGGACGGCTACCGACTACCCGCCCGGGTAGCTGCGTGTGTTAACGCTACCACTTCCAGCACAGGGAGATTTGCCGGCCCGGGACGGAATCCGCCCGGCGGATTAACGAGGGAATGGTTTGCCGGTCAACCTGGATGTGGTTTTTGGGCAGTTTCCCCACACCCTGTTTGGTGTGTGCCGGACTGGTTCACATGTTCCATCTCATTTAGAACACATTCTCATACATGGACACAGAATTTCCTCTGTAAGCAGACAGATTGGGACACTATTTGCATCCTCGGGGAAGAATAGGAGTCTGACGGCATCAGCTGCTTTGTCTCCTGATACATGATCTCAGCATCAGGAAGGAAGACTAGTGGAAGCATAAAGTGAATCGTAGCACGTTACGTGCTGAAGTAGTACTGTGGCAGTAAACCACCGATTCTTTAAAGATTGGACCTCCCGTGTATAAAACAGCTTCAAAATTGTGTTTACTTTTACGTTCATCATGTAAGCCAGAAAAGGTTTGAAATTTCTGTTTAAAGTTCGTTGGAAGCTTCTTAGTGGTCTCATTCTCAAATACTGGATGAATATAATCTGGATAATTTGCGCCCTGTGAGTTACGTTGCTTCAAGATATACTATACACAGTTTGTGTCTTTAATACTTAATGTGTTAAGCCTTTTGCTTAAGATTATAGTTCTTAATGAGTAGATAATAACAGCATTTTAAATTCGGTCACTAATTATATGAAATATTGAAAATCAAATTTTTGTTGCCTCTGGAAGTCAATATATAGTCAAGCCGCAACTGTTTTCGAACAGCAAGAACCGCGTTGCTATTTAGTAGTATAGTTTTGTTCTTAAGACAGGTCATAGGTGGTATCCAAAGACAGTTAATTGGGAACTCAATGGGTAAGTCTCAAATACATTTTGTACTAACTAGGACATTGAGTTCCACAATTATGTCGCAAACTTGCCTCTAATGTCGTACTTGCCTGATAGTTTCCGATGATAAGTGTGACATTTCGTGATCTCTTGAGATTTTCTCGCCGGTCGCTGTGGCCGAGCGGTTCTAGGTACTACAGTCCGTAACCGCTACGGTCGCAGGTTCGAATCCTGCTTCGGGCATGGATGTGTGTGATGTCCTTACGTTAGTTAGGTTTAAGTAGCTCTAAGTTCTAGGGGACTGATGACCTCAGATGTTAGGTCCCATAGTGCTCAGAGCCATTTGAACCATTTGAGGTTTTTTCGGCGTGATTAATTAATAGTAAGCTCCGGGTGTTCAGCCGAGTTGTTGTTTCCATTTTCTGAGCATATTTCGACGACAGACTTGACCGTTTTCTTCAGGTGGCGCGGGTTTTGCTGTTAGGGTATGTCTACTCGTTGCCTGGACTCCAACCAAACTGAGAGATATTGTTGATCTCATTCCGTTATTTAGAGCCGAGTTCGATTCCGCTACGCTCTTTGATGCTCCTGCGGAAACACGGCGTTCAGTATTTTTCGCTCTATTCAACTAGAATAAAAGGTGTTCTTTGTAGTGTTAACGACGATCCAGGTGTCCGAAAGCGTGGTGTGCATCGCAGTCCATGCGAATGTGTCATGTTTTACGTTGGGCAGACTGTCGAGGATGCATGCAAGGAACATCAGCGACACATGCAACTAAAACAGCCAAGCAAATCAGATGCCGCCTAGTACTGCCTTCAATACTCGTATAATAATGAAATGAAATATGACAAGAGCAGTATCGTGATGGAAACGCCGTGTTTCTGGGATAGCATAATTAAGGAGACTATCCAAGATATCAGAAAATAAATGCGGCTGGAGATTTCAATTAAATAACTCTTGGGGTTCGCCACTCAATGTATTATAATCTGGCCGACCATCAAAGCGATCAGAGTAGGAAAACACTGAGGGAATTTCACGGAGTTTTCAGTGCGTGCTCTGTAAAACAGAAAGAGCAGCAAAAGGTGCAGTGGACGATGGAAATCGAACTCGGCGTGAGACCAACAATAGCTCACAGTCTGGTTGGAGTCCAGGCAGAGAATACTCGTAACAGCAAAACTTTGCAGCACCTGAAGAAGACGGATGGGCCGGTCATCGACATATTATGCAGAAAATGGAAACAACTCGGCTGAACACCCGAAAGCTCACTATAAATGATGCTCCATGTATACTACTGGCCATTAAAATTGCTACACCAACAAGAAATGCAGATGGTAAACGGGTATTCATTGGACAAATATATTATACTAGTACTGACATGTGATTACATTTTCACGCAATTTGGGCTCATAGATCCTGAGAAATCAGTACCCAGAACAACCACCTCTGACCGTAATAACGGCCTTGATACGCCTGGGCATTGAGTCAAAAAGAGCGTGGATGGCGTGTACAGGTACAGCTGCCCATGCAGCTTCAACACGATACCACAGTTCATCAAGAGTAGTGCCTGGCGTATTGTGACGAGCCAGTTACTCGGCCACCATTGACCAGACGTTTTCAATTGGTGAGAGATCTGGAGAACGTGCTGGCCAGGGCAGCAGTCGAACATTTTCTGTATCCAGAAAGTCCCGTACAAGACCTGCAACATGCGGTCGTGCATTATCCTTCTGAAATGTAGGGTTTCGCAGGGATCGAATGAAGGGTAGAGCCACGGGTCGTAACACATCTGAAATGTAACGTCCACTGTTCAAACTGCCGTCAATGCGAACGAGAGGTGACCGAGACGTGTAACCAATGGCACCCCATACCATCACGCCGGGTGATACGCCAGTATGACGATGACAAATACAGGCTTCCAATGTGCGTTCACCGCGATGTCGCAAACACGGTTGTGACAATCATGATGCTGTAAACGGAAACTGGATTCATCCGAAAAAATGACGTTTTGCCATTCGTGCACCCAGGGTCGCCGTTGAGTACATCATCGCAGGCGCTCCTGTCTGTGATGCAGCGCCAAGGGTAACCTCAGCCATGGTCTCCGAGCTGATAGTCCATGCTGCTGCAGACGTCGTCGAACTGTTCGTGCAGATGGTTGTTGCCTTGCAAATGTCCCCATCTGTTGACTCAGGGATCGAGACGTGCCTACACGATCCGTTACAGCCATGCGGATAAGATGCCTGTCATTTCGACTGGTAGTAATACGAGGCCGTTGGGATCCAGTACGGTGTTCCGTATTACCCTCCTGATCCCACTGATTCCATAGTCTGCTAACAGTCATTGGATCTCGACCAACGCGAGCAGCAATGTCGCGATACGATAAACCGCAATCAAGATAGGCTACCATCCGACCTTTATCAAAGTCGAAACGTGATGGTACGCATTTCTCCTCCTTATACGAGGCATCACAACAACGTTTCACCAACTGCTGTTTGTGTATGAGAAATCGGTTGGAATCTTTCCTCATGTCAGCATGTTGTAGGTGTCGCCACCGGCGCCAACCTTGTGTGAGTGCTCTGAAAAGCTAATCATTTGCACATCACAGCATCTTCTTCCTGTCTCTTTAATTTCCCGTCTGTAGCACGTCATCTTCGTGGTGCAGCAATTTTAATGGCCAGTAGTGTATGTAATCGGTAGCAGAAGATTTGTTGACTCTTCAAGGAACGGAAGTTCACCAACAAACCACTTCCTGTTGCATAACGCCCAACACTTGAGGTGAAGTGCTGTGTCGTGGCGCAATAGGTGTGGATTCCACAGTGAGAAAGTTTGAGCCGTGGCGTGTCTTGTGACGAGACGGTGGTGCGCAGCGAGGACGGGTGGCGGCGTCCGACGGGGCTGCTGCTGTGGCCGGAGGAGCATCGGCCGCTGATGGAGCGCGAGCGGCGGCGGCCGCCCCAGGCGGTGGGCAGCTACGTGCTGGGCGACATCCTGGGCTGCGGCGGCTACAGCAAGGTCAAGGACGCCGTGCACACCGGCACGCTCGCGCGCCGCGCCGTCAAGATCGTCCGCAGGAGGTCAGCATGCCCAGTCGTACTCGGCGGTTCGTACACACGGCTACCGTGGTACCACTGCGCTGAACCCTTCCAGCCACTTCCGGTCACTTCTCGTCTTGTGCCGAAGCGTATTATCTCATTCAAAGTTCATATCACATATAGGAAATACAATGATTGTGTCACGTGACTGTTATATTCGTGGATAGATCACTACCAACACCAGCGCCATCACCACCAGCACTATCATCATCAACATCAAAGATCAAAACTTTTCTGCTATATTCCTCTCTCAAGTATTTTGCACTGTTCATTATTTCCCCGGCCCGCATTCTTCCTTCTTCCTTACTTTGGTTTCTACACAGTCCAGTGACGTTAATGTGACCATCTGCCAATAGACTGAACAAGCAGCTTTTGCAGCGCGTATCACTGCGAGACGTACAGGAAGAGAGTCAGTGAGGTTCTCGAAGATACCGACAGGAATGTGTGTAACCTCCCCCACACTTATCGACCTTAATGACAGTGAAAAATTAAACCGCGTGTACCTAATGGAAATTTGGGAAAAGCAATCGTCACCGAAGTTAATCTGTTGGTAAAGAGGCAGGAAAGGGTTACATCTAAGTGAAAGGAAAAATGCAAATGAAATTGGTGGAAATTAATTTTGAAAAAAGAGTAAAATTAATAAAGAAAGTAAATGTGCGGTCGTTACGTTAACAATTAATTAGCGTTAATTAGATATTTGAGATTTGGGGAAAATTACGGTCGCCAGTCCTATGGACAACTACTATAATAACTGAAGATGAAAGATTAATGCACATATAATTAGCACTAAAGGCGTGGCAACTGAAGGTTGACACGTGTTGTGTGAAAACTGAATGTTTGTCAGAAGTAATAAATTTCGCTACACTCTGACTTAATTTAGCAAAAGAATTAATATAACCGGAAAATTGAAAGTTAATTTAGTGACTGAAATTAATAGTGAATTTTGTTTCTGAAGCACTACGAAATTCAATAATAAGGTTAGTCTTGGGCTACCTCAACAATCATTTCAAAAGCTACTTGAATCTGAACAATTAACAATAGTAAAATTTAGTACGTACCAAGCTGAGCTGCAGTCACAGGTAAGCTAAAATATGGTAACAAAACTCGCACTCTTAATTTGTGCTTGTGTAATCTAAATATTGTAGCCAGCTATGAATACTTTAACTGAACTTTGAAATTACTTTAATGCTGGCGTTTGAATTTCAACGACACTCGGGATCATTTCGGATAAGGAAGGGACCCTGCTTGGTAATGCAATTGGGACAATGAGCAACAAAGGTGCATGCTACGTTGCTGTAATTTTGAAACAGTTTGAAAAGCTGAGGTCTGCCATACAGTTCTAAAACTTTACGTGCTTCCAGTCTTCCTTGTTGGTTGATTGAAGGTTTGAAGCCGTCGATCGAGGAGGTGGCGACAATCACTGATTGCCGGCCGTAGCTGTTGCAGAAACTGGATGTTGGCGCGCCTCCTTCTCGACACGGTCACCAGGCGAAACGGGCTCTTGATGTGCGCCAGCTAATGCTTCCCCTCCGCGACACCGTGTCAGAAACTATCATAGCAAGTCGAGCGCAATTACATGCTGCCAAACCCCGAAAGCGCGGCAACTCGCGGGAGCGTCACACAACACACCTGCTCCACCACCCTACCCCACCCAGACTCTCTCTGCTCTGCCCGCGCTCCACGCGGCAGAGTTAACAATACCAAAGATCCTAAACACTTTGTTTCTCCACACGACCTATCGATGTAATCGTTCGATAGCATAGTTTTCCCTAGGCCATACAAATAATATTTACAAAACAAACCAATTATACATCGACATAAATGCATATATATACGAATAGTAAAACAATTACAGTATACAGAGACACAGAAACGTCATATCTTCAGGTAACAAAATAAGGAAAAAAATTTATAGTATAATAGATGGAAATAGGAGGATATGCATTTCCGGCGTTACATGTGGAACCATACGGACTCTAGTCTGTGGATAGCTGTGCTGGATTTCTCGACTGACTTTCCATGGCGCGAACAACCCGATCGAAGTCGTCTCGCAGATTCTCAATTGTAGTCCATGAACAGCTGTGCTGAATTTCTCGACTGAGTTTCCATGGCGCGAACAACCCGATCGAAGTCGTCTGACAATTGTCAATTGTAGTCCGTGGACAGTTGTGCTGGATTTCTCGATTGAGTTTCCATGGCGCGAACAACCCCATCGAAATCGTCTCACAGGTTCTCAATTGTAGTCCGTGGACAGCTGTGCTGGATTTCTCGATTGAGTTTCCATGGCGCGAACAACCCCATCGAAGTCGTCTCACAGATTCTCAATTGTAGTCCGTGGACAGCTGTGCTGGATTTCTCGATTGAGTTTCCATGACGCTAACAACCAGATCGAAGTCGTCTCACAGGTTCTTAATTGCAGTCCGTGGACAGCTGTGCTGGATTTCTCGATTGAGTTTCCATGGCGCGAACAACCCAATCGAAGTTGTCTCACAGATTCTCAATTGGGTTTAAATCCTGTTAGATTCGTGGCCAGGGGAGTACAGTAAACCGACCGCGTTGCTCTGCAAATCACGCACGTACACTGCGAGTTGCGTGACATATGGCATTGTCCTACTGGTAGACGCCTTCTTACCGAGGAAAAATAAATTACGTGTAGGGGTGGACACGGTCCCCAATGATAGATGCATTCTTGTATTGATCCACTGTGTCCCCCAGAATGACGAGTTCACCATGGGATTCCACGAAAACATTCCCCAGATCTTAAAACTCCTTCCACTGGCCTAGATCTTCCTGACGATTGTTGTACGACCGTACACGCCAACGGCTCTGTGTCCGATGGGGCGTAAAACGTGATTCATCTGAAAAGGCCGCCTGTCGCAACTCAGTTGATGTCCAGTTGCGGTTTTTTCCGTGCAAATTCCAACCTTTTTTTCCGAAGAACAGCCGTCAGCATGGGTGCATGAACCAAAGTTCTCTGAACGGTCTTTGTTGATGGGAGACACTGTTGGTAACGCCTTGGTTCATTTGGGGGTCAGCTGCACAACAGTTGCACGTTTATTCGCCCGTCGACATCTCTGCAACCGATTTTCACCCCTGGCCTCTATGGCCCGTCGTGCACTGCAGTTACCTCAGCGCCAGCTTATGATTGCACCATTTTGCCATCCGCGGCGGCACATGAAAAGTTTACAAGCTTAGCGGTTTCGGAAACGCGTCCACCCTTTGTCCGAAAGCCCATCACCATGCCCGTTTGGATTTCAGATAAATCTCTCCATTTCCGCACGACTGCACCGTTCTCCACGTCCTCCGCGAGACGCTTTATATACCCTCCATTGCTAGTGTTGCCACTTGCCGTCTGTTAGTGGTTATTGCACAATGATGTCCAACATAGGTGGTGGTCACATTAATGTGACTGGATCGTGTACTTTAGCAGGGACTTTGGTGTTCTGGGTTCTTTCATTATTGGTATCTGCCCCTTTGTTTGTTCTGGTACTTTATTTCTTCATTCAGACTAAATATATTTCATTATTAAGTGATGTCTTTATTTTTCTCCGCACCAAGTAGAGTGTAGCCAGCTACTGCTCTCAGAAATCTCATCTCTGCATGGTACATGGGCGGCTGCGTACAGTTCTGAAACAGTGATTGGGTCAAGCAAAAGTTTTTCAGCTCTTTGTGGTTGGAGACAGTACAGAAAGACTTGTATGTTAGGCTAAGGAGATAGATATGATGATAATAGGGAAATGACACTCTAGTTTGGCTTACAGGTCTGGTTCTTATTGCTTCTTCACTTGTTTGCAGTGAATGTGCAGAAGAACACAGACACAGGCGTATAACTGCAGTAAGAGTAAAGGAGGCTCACAACTCACTAGCAGAAGAACTGGCCACCTCAGCCTATAGCTTTGTCAGGAATAGCGTCAATCTGTAATGTGTGGTACTACAGACCACGATCCACGCAAGTGCCACACACTATTGCTCTAATCGAAGCCTTGGGCTCAAGCACTCGTCACAATGCAAGTGACGTACAGACATAGGAACATGTAGACGAGTGTACAATTGAAACCAATTACCCTAGCCCAGAGGTATGTATAGGCAAACTTTACAAGTCCACCTTAGTGTACAAGATTAAGAGAGTTTAATGCACACTCACGTAGTATCTGCTGTAGGCTGTCAGTCATCCGAGGGTGGTATTTGTAGAACTCTAGTACTCTCTAGTTCGAATTCTCGAATCTATATACAGGGTGGTTCATTGATAGTGACCGGGCCAAATATCTCACGAAATAAGCATCAAACGAAAAAACTACAAAGAACAAAACTTGTTTAGCTTGAAGGCGCTATGGTTGGCCCGCTAGACGGCGCTACCATAGGTCAAACGAATATCAACTGAGTTTTTTTAAACAGGAACCCCCATTTCTTATTACGTATTCGTGTAGTACGTAAAGAAATGTTTTAGTTGGACCACTTTTTTCGCTTTGTGATAGATGGCGCTGTAATAGTCACAAACATATGAGTACGTGGTATCACGTAACATTCCGCCAGTGCGGACGGTATTTCCTTCGTGATACATTACCCGTGTTAAAATGGACCGTTTTCCAATTGCGGAAAAGATCGATATCGTGTTGATGTATGGCTATTGTGATCAAAATTCCCAACGGGCGTGTGCTATGTATGCTGCTCGGTATCCTGGACGACATCATCCAAGTGTCCGGACCGTTCGCCGGATAGTTAGGTTATTTAAGTAAACAGGAAGTGTTGAGCCACATGTGAAACGTCAACCACGACCTGCAACAAATGATGATGCCCAAGTACTTGTTTTAGCTGCTGTCGCGGCTGATCCGCACATCAGTAGCAGACAAATTGCGCGAGAATCGGGTATCTCAAAAGCGTCGGTGTTGAGAATGCTGCATCAACTTCGTTTGCACCCGTACCACGTTTCTATGCACCAGGAATTGCATGGCGACGACTTTGAACGTAGTGTACAGTTCTGCCACTGGGTAGAAGCAAAATTACGGGACGATGACAGATTCTTTGCACGCGTTCTATTTAGCGAGGAAGCGACATTCACCAACAGCGGTAACATAAACCGGCATAATATTCACTATTGGGCAACGGAAAATCCTCGATGGCTGCGACAAGTGGAACATCAGCGACCTTGGCGGGTTAATGTATGGTGCGGCATTATGGGAGGAAGCATGATTGACCCCCATTTCATTGACGGCAATCTAAATGGTGGAATGTATGCTGATTTCCTACGTAATGTTCTACCGATGTTACTACAAGATGTTTCACTGCATGACAGAATGGCGATGTACTTCCAACAAGATGGATGTCCGGATCATGGCTCACGTGCGGCTGAAGCGGTATTGAATAGCATATTTCATGACAGGTGGATTTGTCGTCGAAGCACCCGCACGTTCACCGGATCTGACGTCTCCGGATTTCTTTCTGTGTGGAACGTTGAAGGATATTTGCTATCGTGATCCACCGACAACGCCTGACAACATGCGTCAGCGCATTGTCAATGCATGTGCGAACATTACGGAAGGCGAATTATTCCCTGTTGAGAGGAATGTCGTTACACTTATTGCCAAATGCATTGAGGTTGACGGACATCATTTTGAGCATTTATTGCATTAATGTGGTATTTACAGGTAATCACGCTGTAACAGCATGCGTTCTCAGAAGTGATAAGTTCACAAAGGTACATGTATCACATTGGAACAACCGAAATAAAATGTTCAAACGTACCTCCGTTCTGTATTTTAATTTAAAAAACCTACCTGTTACCAACTGTTTGTCTAAAATTGTGAGCCATATGTTTGTGACTATTACAGCGCCATCTATCACAAAGCGAAAAAAGTGGTCCAACTAAAAAATTCATATTTCTTTGCCTACTACACGAATATGTAATAAAAATGTCGGTTCCTATTTTAAAAAACGCATTTGATATCCGTTTGACCTATGGCAGCGCCAACCATAGCGCCATCGGGTTTGCCCCTTAAAGCCAGACAAGTTTCGTTCTTTGTAGTTTTTTCGTTTCTCGCTTATTTCGTGAGATATTTGGCCCGGTCACGATCAGTGAACCTCCCTGTATATAAATATTAATTATCGATAATTGTAAAGGACACCGATAAAGTCGAGAAAAATATCGGTGCATTGAAATATCGATACATTTGGCCCATCCGGACTCGAGAGTGAAACACCTCTGATACGTGTCCCGGGCGCGAATTTTGTACTTATTAAAAACATTTCAGTCGAAAAAAAAATGGTTCAAATGGCTCTGCGCACTATGGGACTCAACTGCTGTGGTCATAAGTCCCCTAGAACTTAGAACTACTTAAACCTAACTAACCTAAGGACATCACACACATCCATGCCCGAGGCAGGATTCGAACCTGCGACCGTAGCAGTCGCATGGTTCCGGACTGCGCGCCTAGAACCGCGAGACCACCGCGGCCGGCCATTTTAGTCGATTTTCCATTAAATGCAAGTGCAGTAATTTGTGTGACTTTTGTGCGGACTCTACGTTTATTTTACAGTGCGTCTACCTTTTCTTGATCCAGGCACTCCGGGGGTAAGGTGAGAGCACATTCTGCCCCGTAGTAGGGAGCAGCGAATAGTAATTTCCCCCATCCTCATACAATGCTGTTACCAAACGTGTTTGTACTGCACCTCGTAACTGTCATTTGCAATGGTAGAAATGACACACGGAAGTAACAAACTTTCGTTCATATGCAGTCATGTTCAAATCTCGTACTCATTTGTAGTACTGAATATGCAAGTAAAGTAAGTCCATTGCAAGGCATTTACTGTTAGACTGCAAAGAATGGGCAAGAAATCTCCCGACGAGAGTTATAGTGCCTATGAGTCAAGAAAAGACAGGCAATAAAAATGTTACTTTCGATACTGAATAGTTAATGACGGTTAATTGACATGTCGATAATTAGATAACTGAGAAATACATCGACAGTACAATGAAGATGTATCGATATTTCGATACCACCTACCCGACTCTAGTCTTGTCACATGTCTGTGCTTCACGGAACATGTGCTGTAGTAGCTGGTAGTGGCGCTAAGTGAACTAGACGACGTACACGTAGGAGTGACGCGTGACGTGTGTGGTGTGTGGTGCGCAGCTGCCTGCGGCGCATCCCGTTCGGCGAGCAGAGCGTGCGGCGCGAGACTTGCCTGCTGGGGGCGCTGCGCCACCCGCACGTGCTACGCCTGCACGAGGTGCTGGCCCAGCTGCACCCCGACAAGGCCTTCCTCGTGCTCGACTACTGCCCGCTCTCCCTGCAGGCGCTGCTCGACGCCGCGCCCGCCAACAGGCGCGTCTCTACTGAATACCGTATTCACTCACAGACAGCTCAACTAGAGCCAGTATCAACACTGGTCTTAACTAGGGCTGCTGATTAAATATCTATTATCGATATTTTGTCCAAACAGTATAGATATATTTAGCAGGACAACTTCTCCGAGATATCGATAGTGAAATGGCGATATCGAGTGCCTAGTTCCAACACTGGTATTAACTAGGGCTGTTGACTAAATATCGCTATATCAATATTTTGTCCAAACTATCGACATGTGTTGCCAAAAAAATTCTCAGAGATATCGATAGTGAAATTGCGATATTGAGTGCCTAGTTCCAACACTGGTATTAACTAGGGCTGTTGACTAAATATCGAAATATCAACTTTGTGTCCAAACTGTATCGATATATACTACCGTATCGTTTCTCCGAGATGTCGATAGTGAAATGGCGATGTCGAGTGCCTACATTTTAATTTTATATTAAATTTTTTTCGCTGTTTTCGGTAAATATTTGAAATTGTTATTTTGAAATTGTAGTCGAACATAATTTTACTTCCACTGTATGAGGGAGTCTTACTACTTTTTGAGCATTTATCTTTCTCTCTGACTGTGTGAAGCAAGTATAGGTGGCAGAAAGTAGTTGTAGTCCGATTACACTGGGGGTTGTCGGTGTGAATGGAATAACAAGATTTCAAATGTGAAGAAACAACACACCACTTGCGTTAAAAAAACAATTTTTAAAGCAGCTAGTGTGCTATTTCTTCACATTGGCATTCTTAAAAAACAGTTGCTGAAAATGATAAAGACCTAAATGACAAGACTGGTCTTTGCGTGAGGGTAAACGCGGACGTAATCGGCGCTCGGCGCTACCAGCAGACACTGCAGCGTTGAACTTAACCATGCAATTTTGACACTACAGCTGCTAGGTCGCTGGTGTTTGCAGAAGAAACCAGCAGATAAGGCGACGCGAACTGTTCCGGACACATCCGATATGTGACGAAACCGAACGACGGACCCATCGGACACCTTTTATTGTGCCACTTACATGCAATTACCATTGCTAGCAAAGTCGTTATCGCCAAGCGCGAAGGTATTCAATTCATGCTCTAAGTGGGATAAGCAGGCTGCTAGCTTGTTGACGTCCAGAATATCTAACACTAAATCAGTACTTCAATATACAGCTCTAAAACCGGCCATATATTTACAATGTGCAGCGGATATTTTTATACTCTGGCACATCGATATTTTTTCGCTATATCGAGGGCCGATAATGACATGCCTTCCAATATCGATATATCGGATTCCCGCTGTCTTTAAAAATATTAACAGTCATAGTCTCAACAACAGTCCTATTAGAAGTGGGCTTCCAACGGGTACGTTGACGCTGCAGCTCGCTGCTGGCACATCGCTGCTCGCTGTGAGTATTTGTCCTGCAGCGGTTCACATAACTATTGGCGCGCGGTGTAGCCGCTTGGTCTCGCGCGCTTCAAGACGTAGGCAGATGGTCGCAGCTCGAAACAGCAACCAGCCTGATCCCTACGGATCAGTGCGAGCAGCGTGACAGTTGGCTTGTTTCATCATCGGCGGGCCACGCTGGCGATGTGCGGCCAGCAAGGTTGCAGCATAAACGTACCCTGCAATGTGATATCAGCCAGTACCCACAACACAGTGTTCTAAGTAACTTTGCCATTTGCTAGATACAACGTTTGGTGAACTCGAGCATAGAACTGAAACAGCGTGGAAGACGTACCCATAACTCTGATCATACCTGAGGTCGACTTTGTACCCAGTTGGGTTAGAAGCATTGTTGCTGCCAGACCTGCAGCTCTGTCTACTAAATTTCGCTGTCTGTATAACCGTAAATCTCCTACAAATTTAATCATGTGGTCTTCCTACTGTACTGTATGCTCACAGTTAGTGGAATTCCGTTATTTTCTATCCTTTCCGCTACTGCTCGATTTTAATGGGCAGCAGTGTGCTTGAATTCTACTGCACCCTCCATCATGTACGTCTTCCTCGCTACTGCTTGCACGTTTCGTAGCATTCTCGTTCACACTGTCCCTTATTTCTCCTCATTATTTTAATGATGTTAACAGCCTGCCCACGACTACATTTCCTTCCAGCCTCCCAAACTGCTTCTATGACGATTCTGCCGTTCGCTTTGTCGAGCAATACATATCGCCCTGTACTAGTTTCAAAACACACACGCCCGACCACACTTCGCCTCTAACTCATAATATTCAAAACCCTTTCTTATACCTTTACAACCAACAACGTGCCTGAAAGCAGACCGCCTTATCAGTAAATGGCGATCCACTTTGGACGTCAACAGAACAGAACAGAGCAGACTGGGCCATAAGACCACGTCACTGTCAAATGGTTGGTGTGTTCACACTATACGGGACGTTAACACAACGTCGCCACGCCACCGCTTAGGTCAGTACCGAACTGCGAACTTGAGCGTCTGAAGTACCATCTGTGATACAGAAAGTCTGAATATGATAACAGAATTAAGGTACTAGCAGTGGTAGATCTTGATCACATAAATTGTACAATTCATGTTTACTGGTTTCGGTCAGTGCAATCTTCAGATCATAAACATATTCTGATGTTAAGTATAAACGTCAATATATATATATATATATATATATATATATATATATATATATATATATATATATATATATATATAGTAATTGCTCGTGCAAGCAAGAGCACTTACTATGTACCTAGATCGAGCAGACGGACAAGAAAGTGAGTTAATATTTCATTGTCATCCGATTCTGAGCTATATGTAAAATTGCAAGTCTGTAGGTCATTGGGCAATTAGTTAGCAATACTTTGCAAAATTTGACCGACCAGAGAGATAAGAAAGATTACGCAAGGAGACTGTGGTGTGTGAAGAACAGTTTGGGTTCATGCCTGGAAGAGGAACGACTGATGCAATACATGCTTTAAGGCGGATAGTGGAGAGACACGGGGAACTAGAAGCCGATCTACATATGTCTTCCATTGACTTGGAGAAAGCATGTGGCAGAGTCCGAAGGGAGAAGCATGAGAGAGCAGTGCGTGCCAGAGAATTACGTGGGGTTAGTGAAGGAAATGTACAGAGAAGCAATGACACAGGTGAGAAGTAGTGTGGGCATGACAAAGGAGTTTCCAGTAAAAGTAGGGTTACATGAAGGGTCTGCGCTTAGTCCCTACCTCTTTGACCTGATTATGGATGTGCTGGTGAAAGATGTGAAGAAGGAAGCGCCGTGGAATATGATGTTTGCGGATGATGTGGTTCTTTGTGAGCAGAGCATCGACAGACTTGAGGAAAAGCTGGAGGATTGGAGGAAGGCACTAGAAGAAAGAGGGATGAAAATTAGCAGGACAAAGTCAGAATATTTAGCACTGAAGAATGTGCAGATGAGGTCTTGCAAGATCCAGGATGATGAGCTGAAATCGGTCTGCAAATTTAAATACCTGGGGTCGTACATACAGAGGGACGGAGGACTGGAAAGCGAGATACAACACGAATAAATTGCGGTTAGAACAATTGGAGGAAAATTAGTGGAGTGTTGTGTGACAAGAAGGTGAGCATTGAGTTGAAAGGGAAAGTGTACAAGTCGGTGGTAAGGTCTGCTATGATATACGGCGCAGAGGCATGGCCAATCACAGTAGCTCAGGAAAGGAAGTGGCGGAAATGAGGATGCTGAAGTGGATGTGTGGAGTAACAAGGAAGGACAGGATTAGAAATGAATTTGTTAGAGGAGCTGTGAAAGTCGAACCCATGGGGAAAAGATACAAGAGAGCAGACTAAGGTGGTACTGACACTTACAGATAAAAGGGGAAGAGTATATCGGAAACAGAGTTGAAGATATAAAGACTGAAGGAGAGAGAAGGAGAGGAAGACCAAAGATGAGGTGGAAGGATAAGATATCCGGGGACCTGAGGGAGAAAGGATGGAAGAAGGAAGAGACAATGGATAGAGAACTATGGAGGAGAAGGATCCAGAAGAGTAACGCCGACCCTACGTGACGTGGGACAAGGCGACGATAAAGAAGAAGAGAGATAAGAAAGCGACCTAACAAAAGCGTGTTAAAATATACATCCTGACGGAATCTTAACAAAAGTCATCAAACGAAGGGAAACAATAAAAAATAAGTAAATAAATAAATAAATAAATATTAAGAAGACAAAGACGCACGAAATCCACTACTATAATGAGTGCGACGGTAATTGGTTGTTTTTCGATGTCAGCTGTCGATACAAGCGTCTCACACTACCACCTTTCTTCTTGAGAATCTTTAACGTTGCCGTTCCGTTCGTTGACGTCCTGAGTGAATGCCGCCATTTGGAACGCACTTCGTGACGTTCCGTTCGGTGACTTCCGCTGTGAATGGACGTAACGCAGAGTAACGTGGAAGATGAGACGGGGGGCGCGTCCTCAGGCTGGCGGCGTGGCAGGCGCGCGCCTACCTGCGGCAGCTGTGCGCGGCCGTGTGCTACCTGCAGGCGCGCGCCATCGTGCACAAGGACATCAAGCCCGCCAACCTGCTGCTCGCGCCCGACGGCCGCCTCACGCTGGCCGACTTCGGCGTCGCCGAGGCGCTGCCGCTCTTCTCGCAGGGCGACACCTGCACGCGCAGCGAGGGCTCGCCCGCCTTCCAGCCGCCCGAGGTGAGCCGATCCCTCGTCTCACCAGGCTACCTGGACATCACTTCCCCACAGTTCCAATAAATATAATGTAACATATAGATTAGATGATTTCCGAGCGCTGTTGAGTACAATAACTTCTTTATGTTAATAAACCATTCTCGAGTTTCAAGGAGCGTCAAGTGGTTTACTGCCCACGAGCTTTCAGCAGAGATCTCCTGTGCCATTGTGAAGTGGATGACTGTCGTGTGGTTGTCATTGCTGTGCTTATATAGCCGCGCCGTAGCAGTCGCGCGGGTCCGGACTGAAGCGCCTAGAACCGCTCGGCCGGCGCGAGCGGAAGGGGGGCGGGAGGGGGGGGGAGCGGCGACAGTGAAGATGGTTCTTGCGGCTTTGGGCCGGCAGGGCGGCGAGGCCTTCATGGTGATAATGCTATGTAGTCTGTCACCGAGACATCACGAGAATAGCGTCTACATACCGAAGGCGTGTCTGCAGCAGAAATTTGAATGCAACCTTCAACCCAAATGTGAATGCAACGGGCCCGAACCTCACAGCTTTACCTAATCGTGTGGCTTTCTTAATTTTGCTGGTCAGTGCGTATCGCCTTCGCCATTAGATGATCCCTAACGTAGGTAAGACACCGCTGGGTTCAGGTGACCGAGGAAAATTTATATTATGTGGTCCTATACATTTGCCGATTAAGTTTTTCAACATGTTGATTAACGGTGCAATAGGCCTTTTATTAGTGTCATTGGAATGGTAAACATGTATATAGTATTAATCAGCAACTGGAAACATGATTACTGTGTAATTAAACACCCCCAAAGAATTGCACGAGGCATGACCACGCAGCTGTGGACGCTTCTCCGTGTGGGCGTGACACAGCGCGAAACTCTGTTTTTTAAGTTCGCAGAAAAAATTCAGTTTTTAAGTTATTTCTGTGCAGAATTCAGATGCAAATGGCTCATTTCGTTTAGGACACGTCCGTTACCTATGATCGATGACAGGCTGCTGAGCTACAGAAGAGGGAAACGTTGCGTCACTCGGGCGCTCGTGTGAACTGTTACACAGGGGGCGTCGCGAACAGCGTTACTGAACAAAGGGTTGCGTGTCGTTGCGAGGATCGTGTGAACTGGGTCCAAGCGTACCGGACAAAGGAAACGGCTTGAGTTGAAGAGCCGCCACGAGCATGAACAACAGTTCGTACTCAGTGGAGCACGGCTTGTGAAAGGTTTAGGTCAGAGTCATTTTTGTGCAACAACGCTTGCATAAATCAGTTATGAAGAGCAGCTTCACTTTTGACACTGATGCTCGATGATTTAACATTTTGTCGAAACGGAGGTGATTGGCGGCGTCACGACAGCTCATACCGTTCAGGAAAGGGTTAAAAGTAGTGCAGGGTCTTATTGAAAGAGTACTCAGAATGGCCGCGGCGGAATTCAAAACAAGTCTCTATCATTCAACACATAGAATGACTTGGAGGCTATTCCTAATCATTTGCAATTAGGTTCCATACTGGGGAATTTTGTGAGTATATGTACGCTTTCGAAAATTTTATTGTGCCCTACAAGGATCAGTTACCATTAATTGCTGATGCAAGTCACAAGAGGCAGCCTCCTTAGCTGAGAGACCGCGGTCGCGTTGTCGCTTCCCGAGCACGGGGTCCCGGGTTCGATTCCCGGCGGGGTCAGGGATTTTCACCTGCCTCGAGATGACTGGGTGTTGTGTTGTCCTTATCATTTCAATTTCGTTACTTGGGAATAGAATTTACGAGCTCCACACACAGCACAGTGGCCCTCACTTACCGGCGGCTTTTGCAGTCGATTCTGCACGGTCAAGTGCACCGTAACTTAAACCAACTCCAACATGTGTCCTGTGTCAACATGTATGTCGCCCCTAAACTGGTACACGTCGCCCAGATCCTCCCAATGCCGTTACTCCTTGGCCGCCGCATCCAATCATTCTTTGGAGATTTCGTGTCAGCAGGGGCACTTTTCAAAGTCCGCTACAACACTCTGTCACTGCCTCCTGCACAAGGTGGCCTCGGACTCGTCAACGTGCGGGCACGATCTTCTGCACTCTTTGTCCACACTCTGTTGCGGCACTAGCAGGGGTCGGTCCCGTCCTTAACACGCAGTCTCTTAGATATCCTCCGACCACCTTCTCTCGATCTACCGATCAATGTTGCACCTATTTCTCCATTATTGTACTACGTCGCCAATTGTTCATAGAACTCAGCTACGTTCGGGCCGATCTTCCAGTCACCCGTCCTCCCCGTACAAAAGACTCTTATCGTTTGTTTATGCAGTCCAACCCTTGCGACCCCATGGTGCTACAGCACCCTGACATTAACTGGCGAACGGTTTGGGAGTGTGTGCACGCACCCTTTTTACTGTCGTCTGTGTCTGCACTCTGGTATGTTTTAATCTATGGAAAATTCCCGACTAATAATCGACTTTATCGCATAGGATTGGCCACCTCCCCACTCTCCCCTGACTGTCAGCTCGAAGACACCGACGAGCACCGTCTTACTTGCCCCCTCAAACAAAAGGTATGGCTCCTCCTCCAACGAATCGTGGGCTTTTACCTCCGTGCCCCGCCAACGACGGTAACCCCAGATTACTTGCTGTTGCCCCAGACATTTCACTACCGTCTTGCTAAGCACCATACATTCACCTGGTTTCGAGGACAGGCTTTAGAATACCTCTTTCAGAGTGGTCCGCATACAGTCCTTGACTTCTGGTACAAAGTTGTGACCGCGCAGAGCACCCGCACCCGAAAGCCATCTTACCGACAAACTTTTGCCGGTTATCTCCGCAGCGTCTTCCTTGACCCCCCGCAAAGTTGGGGTGTGCCATGCCTACCCGTCACGTGATGCAACACCCTTATCCACGATCTCATGCATCGAAAAAAAAGACAGAATATGTTATATTTTATTGTATTTCATGTTTTTCTAATATTTTTGTTTAACTAACAATCATTTTTCTTTGATTAAATGGTACCTTGATGAACTGTTGCATTGTATATATATCGGTGTGCTCACCCCACGCCTCTGCACAGAGGATGACAGGGCGGTTGGCCGGTCCAGATTGGCCCATCTGGGTCAGAACGCGGAGCTTTGCTTTGCTTGTTTCAATTCAGAAGAAGAATTAAATAAATCATTCAAGTCTCAACGCGCAGGTGTTATGAGCAGTCAGAAAACCAATGCACGTCACTGTTGTATTCCTTGGCAGAGTTTAATCAGTTTCATCGACAAACGTGTTCTTTAATTTGTACACAATAGGACACAATATACTGACTATTGTCCAGGCTGACGAGTAGATGGCGAAGATCATCTATCTACCTGCTGCTTACTTTTTTCTTTTCTTTTGGCTTTTTACTGAAAACTATACAGTCCTTAACAAGTGCAAAGCGACATCTGCAGCATTTATATACATCTATACTATGCAAGACACTATTAAGTGGATGGCATTGGATGCCAGTTCCATTTGCGTATGGAGCGTGGGAGGAATGATTGCGTAAAAGCCTCTGTCTGCCCTGTAATCCCGTTCGCGATCTTTGCAGGAGCGTGAAGCATTGTAGTATGTTTGTAGATGCTTCGCCTATGGCCGGTTCTTGAAAGTCTATAAGCAGCCCTTGACAGGATAGTTTGCGTCTCTCTACAAGTATCCGCCCCTTCAGTGGTTCTTAGCATCTCCGTAACGCTCCTTCATGGATCAAATAAACCTACCGTATTTCGTGTTGCTCTTTGTGTACCTTCACTACAGGGCTATTTTAAAAGATTGAAGCGATTTCATAAGCACACAGTACCTACATTAAAAAATTGACAAACTGTCACAAAACTCAACACTCCTTTAAAAGATCTCAAAAAGTTTTGAACTGTTACAGTCACACTTCAGATTTCTGACACTAGAGCGCAGCAGGCAGCAGTTCGACAATATGGCGACAGGCGCCTAGAAAGTATTTGTCGTGCTGAAATGCAGTCACATCAGTCTGCCGTAGTAGTATTCACCAAAGGTCCACCAACTGCCAACTCCATTCAGCGATAGTATTCGCTGTATACAACTTCGGGATTCTTCTGAAAGGGGGAAATAACAGGTTTTCCGGAAGTGAGTGAAGAAACAGTTGACTGCATGCGGGCGAGTTTCGTACGTAGCCCTCAGAAGCCTACGAACAGAAAAAGCAAGAGCTGAACATACCGTAACCGACAGTTCGGAAGATACTAAGGAAACAACTGAAGCCTTACCGGTCGCAATTTGTACAAGTCCTGACTCCAGATGACGGTCAGACGCTTTGAATTTTGGGCACAGTTGCAACAGCTTATAGAAGAGGATGGTTTTTATGAGAAACTTGTCTTCAGTGATGAAGCAACATTTCCTGTGAATGTCACTGTGAAGAGGTACGATGCGCGAATCTGAGGGGAAAGAGAACCCCTCTTCCCCCTCCCTCCTCGCTATCGTGCAGCAGTTTCGAGATTCAACAAAACGTACGGTTTAAAGTTTACAGTCTTTTTTCTGAAAAAAAACCATTACAGGACGTGTCTATCTGGGCATGCTGGAAAATTAGCTAATGCCAAGACTGGAGAAGACGGTGTGGACCAACCAATAGGATGGTGCTCCACCCCACGTCCAACATGACGTTGGTGAATTTTCGTGAATTCTCAAACAGGAAATTGAGAAACCGATGGATGAGCCGTGGTGGGATTGATTATCAGCAATTCATGTCATGGCCTCCACGCTCTACCGACGGAACCCCTTGCTACTTTTTTGTGTGCGATTGCGTGAAAGATTCAGTGTTTACACCTCTTCCTACCAACAAAGCTACCAGAACTGCGAGCTCGCACCAACAGTGATTTTGAACATACTGATAGGGACATGCTGCGCCGAACGTGATATGAGCTCGATTATCGACTTGATATCTGCAGAATCAGTGTTTTTCTATATGTATGGCAAGCCCGGTGACACTATGTCAAATAATATAGTTACAACAAATATGTGAAAACGCGTCAATCATTTGTAATAACCCTATATCACGTTACATTGTCGTTTATAATTGAAAACCAACCCTTCATCTAATTACAGTCTAATATTTTTATGAACCAAATCTTTTAATGGAACGTGCTTAAAACTTCAGAGGGAGGACATTTTAAAAGTAATTCTCAGTTATACTTGCGTATGATATTTCGACACATTCGTCCGTGACTCCTTGGAAGATTCCTCTGAGTTCACTTTGGTGTTACGGTGCTCTGCTAGTTCATATTAAATACTATTGCTGACTGAGGAAAATTAACGTATCTGTTAAATGAAAGCCGCGATGTGCTATTAGACTGAGCCTTTTCTGTACACTTTACTGACGTGAGCTTCTGGTGGTGGAGGTGGCGAACTGCGAGCCGTCGTTCTCGGGCTTCAAGCTGGACGTGTGGAGCTGCGGCGTGACGCTGTACTGCATGCTGCTGGGCGTCCACCCCTTCCTGGAGGGTTGCACCAGCGTCTACCAGCTGCAGACGCGCATCGCCCACTACCAGGTGAAACTCACAGCGCGTTACCACACACGAGCGGTGGTAATTGTTTGAATTATCAGGCACAAAAATGTTTTTGTTTGTTTGGAGGTTCGTGTCTGCAGTTCTGGTACAGACTGGAATCCACGCGCCACAGTTTAGCAGTACGCCGCTAGAGATGCAATCTCCGCTTTATCAGTGAGGTGCGCTATTTAGTTTTTGTCACCTCTGCGGTTCTATGGTGTCGCGATTTCAACGTGTATTACGGCTGCAGACATTTGCTCGTTAACGAACAAAAAAAAAGAAAAAAAAGAAAAAGAGGCATAACACTGAAACTTCCTGGCAGATTAAAACTGTGTGCCGGACCGAGACTCGAACTCGGGACCTTTTGCCTTTCGCGGTCAAGTTCTCTACCAAATGAGCTACCCAAGCACGACTCACGCCCCCTCCTCACAGCTTCACCTCCGCCAGTATCTCGTCTCCTACTTTCCAAACTTCACAGAAGCTCTCCTGCGAACCTTGCAGAACTAGCACTCCCGGAAGAAAGGATATTGTGGAGACAAGGCTTAGCCAGGGGGATGTTTCCAGAATGAGATTTTCACTCTGCAAAGTTTGGAAGGTAGGAGACGAGGTACTGGCAGAAGTAAAGCTGTGAGGACAAGGTGTGAGTCGTGCTTGGGTAGCTCAGTTGGTAGAGAACTTGTCCGCGAAAGGCAAAAGGTCCCGAGTTCGAGTCTCGGTCCGGCATACAGTTTTAATCTGCCAGGAAGCTACATATCAGCGCACACTCCGCTGCAAAGTGAAAATCTCATTCTGGAGGCATAACACTGTTTGTTTCCAAGTGAGAAGTGAGAATTAAAACCTTGTAACTACCATTCGTAATTAGACACGCTTTCTTCCCATTGATAAAGCACGATATTTCCTGTTCTTGTTTACAATTATCTCCTGATATTCGTCCTAAAGCACGATATTTGATGTTCTTGTTTACAATTATCTCCCGATATTCGGCCCGTACAGAGTTTTCGAATAATCCTACTCGAAACCTGTACTGTAGTTAGTCTTCGGAGGAACGTTTTTTCGGTGCAAGCATTATGCAGGGTGCTCCGAAACAGTCTGAATATGCCTGTATGGATGTTACAGGGACGTTGTGCTGTGAGCAGTAATTATCAAGAAAACAATTCGATACGTTGCGCCGCTTTCGAATTAATTAGCACTGGAATTAGACGTCAGGCCGTCGCGCACACAAATTCAAGCCATCCGTCAGAGACGGTGTTGCCAGAAGTATTCTTCGTTTGGTTTCCTAAAACGGAACAAGAGAGTGACACAAATATTAGACATGGGATGGTAGTAAGGATCGAACCCAAGCCAAAGACTGAGCAGTCTCGTGCACTGTCTTCTAGGCTGAGAGAGCAATTGACACTAACTGCATCTGGAGGGCCGCTCCAATCTGCGCGCGCAAAGCCCTGACAGGCTAACTTTACTTTTAATTAGCTCGGAAACGGTACAACGTATCGAATGCTTTTCTTAACAGGAACAACCTACCCTGCAACATCCTTACAAGGTTCGTAGGCTGTTTCTGACCACTCTGTTCAGGATGATTCGGTTACACACCTTCAGGGGTGATGGAAAACCGTAAATGTATCAATTTGAGGTAAGGGACCCTGGTCCGGAAACGACCGAGTAGAAAATTCTAAGCGAAAACCGTTCTGATACCTTTGACAGTGGAATACATGTACCGGTACTGTTGTTGCTAAGATTGCAGGGTAGGCAACTTTCAGAGGCGATAGTAGCGATCCAAAGAAAGAAGAAAAAAAAATCCAGTAAATATAGGGTCTAAGACGATATGGTACCTTCCAGTCTTGTAATGGGTAAAGCAGAGAGACAATCGGAGCATTAATCTTCTTTTCCTTTTACAGTCACCACATGACGAACTGCAGCTTTAGTAAATCCTACTACGTAATCCTATTACGTATCTTTCAACGGGAGCTTGTTAATTTGCGTGGACTGGCGCTTTTTAAACGCCGCGTCAGATTCTGTGTAGGCTGTCCTCGGAAAAAAGGATCGTGTAATATAGAGGACGTCCGGAAAGAATATGTAATATCGCTTAAGTCTGAAATACAAGCACACGCAGAAAACATTAATCACAAACATCTGTGCCCAGGTGACAGCCGACCGCACCAGATAGTGTGCAAGTCGACGACAAGCTATCTCTATCATCTGACCACAGAGCTGTGTGACACGTTTTCTCCAGTGTGCTTGTATTTCAGGCTTAAACGGTCGAAGAGTTCTGAGGATTACTATTGTAAATAAGTAGTCGCTGCTGTGGTGTGACTGAGCTAGAGCACTGCATCCCAGCGGCAGGGCGAGTCAGTGGCAGTCGTTCCCCATTACTCACTATGCACAAGGTTCAGTCTTTCACGCTTGCGAGTGTGCGAGCACATGGCGAGTTCGATCTAAAGGTGGCCACACACGTAACTGCATGCTTGACAGGTACGCTCGCGCTAGTGTTTTTCGCAAGCACGCACGCGCCTCCCCACGGTACGAGCATCTACATCTACATACAGGGTGTTTCAAAAATGACCGGTATATTTGAAACGGCAATAAAAACTAAACGAGCAGCGATAGAAATACACCGTTTGTTGCAATATGCTTGGGACAACAGTACATTTTCAGGCGGACAAACTTTCGAAATTACAGTAGTTACAATTTTCAACAACAGATGGCGCTGCAAGTGATGTGAAAGATATAGAAGACAATGCAGTCTGTGGGTGCGCCATTCTGTACGTCGTCTTTCTGCTGTAAGCGTGTGCTGTTCACAACGTGCAAGTGTGCTGTAGACAACATGGTTTATTCCTTAGAACAGAGGATTTTTCTGGTGTTGGAATTCCACCGCCTAGAACACAGTGTTGTTGCAACAAGACGAAGTTTTCGACGGAGGTTTAATGTAACCAAAGGACCGAAAAGCGATACAATAAAGGATCTGTTTGAAAAATTTCAACGGACTGGGAACGTGACGGATGAACGTGCTGGAAAGGTAGGGCGACCGCGTACGGCAACCACAGAGGGCAACGCGCAGCTAGTGCAGCAGGTGATCCAACAGCGGCCTCGGGTTTCCGTTCGCCGTGTTGCAGCTGCGGTCCAAATGACGCCAACGTCCACGTATCGTCTCATGCGCCAGAGTTTACACCTCTATCCATACAAAATTCAAACGCGGCAACCCCTCAGCGCCGCTACCATTGCTGCACGAGAGACATTCGCTAACGATATAGTGCACAGGATTGATGACGGCGATATGCATGTGGGCAGCATTTGGTTTACTGACGAAGCTTATTTTTACCTGGACGGCTTCGTCAATAAACAGAACTGGCGCATATGGGGAACCGAAAAGCCCCATATTGCAGTCCCATCGTCCCTGCATCCTCAAAAAGTATTGGTCTGGGCCGCCATTTCTTCCAAAGGAATCATTGGCCCATTTTTCAGATCCGAAACGATTACTGCATCACGCTATCTGGACATTCTTCGTGAATTTGTGGCGGTACAAACTGCCTTAGACGACACTGCGAACACCTCGTGGTTTATGCAAGATGGTGCCCGGCCACATCGCACGGCCGACGTCTTTAATTTCCTGAATGAATATTTCGATGATCGTGTGATTGCTTTGGGCTATCCGAAACATACAGGAGGCGGCGTGGATTGGCCTCCCTATTCGCCAGACATGAACCCCTGTGACTTCTTTCTGTGGGGACACTTGAAAGACCAGGTGTACCGCCAGAATCCAGAAACAATTGAACAGCTGAAGCAGTACATCTCATCTGTATGTGAAGCCATTCCGCCAGACACGTTGTCAAAGGTTTCGGGTAATTTCATTCAGAGACTACGCCATATTATTGCTACGCATGGTGGATATGTGGAAAATATCGTACTATAGAGTTTCCCAGACCGCAGCGCCATCTGTTGTTGAAAATTGTAACTACTGTAATTTCGAAAGTTTGTCTGCCTGAAAATGTACTGTTGTCCCAAGCCGTTTCAAATATACCGGTCATTTTTTAAACACCCTGTATATACTCCGCTAGCCACGAAGCGGTGAGTGGCGGAAGTCATAATTCGCCCCCCCCCCCCCCTCCCTCTGTTCCACTCGCGGATCGCGCGAGGGAAAAACGACTGTCTGACCGGCTATGGGACTTAACTGCTGAGGTCATCAGTCCCCTAGAACTTAGAACTACTTAAACCTAACTAACCTAAGGACATCACACACATCCATGGCCGAGGCGGGACTCGAACCTGCGACCGTAGTGGTCGTACGGTTCCAGACTGTAGCGCCTAGAACCGCTCGGCCACTCCGGCCGGCCAGGGTCCGTGGATCCATGAGGTTGTCTCCATACCCGTACTCGTCCATCCGCTCTATAGAATTTGAAACGACACTTGTCCGGCGAGGCAGTATGTTTCCAGTCATCAACAGTCTAATGTCGGTGTTGGCGGGCCCAGGCAACGCGCAAAGCTTTGCGTCGTGCAATCATCAAGGTACACGAGTGGGCCTTTGGTTCCGAAATCCGATACCGATGATGTTTCGTTGAGTGGTTCGCATGCTGACACTTGTTGGTGGCCCAGCACTGAAATCTGCAGCAGTTTGCGGAAGGGTTGCACTTCTGACACGTTGAACTATTCTCTTCAGTCGTCGTTGGTCCCGTTCTTGCAGGATCTTTCTCCGACCGCAGCATGTCGGAGATCTGATGTTTTACCGGATTCCTGGTATTGACGGTACACTCGTGAAATGGTCATACGGGAAAATCCCCATCCCCGTGCAACGACTATAACACGTTCAAACTCACTTAAATCTTGATTACCTGCCATTGTAGCAGCAGTAACCGATCTAACATCTGCGCCAGACACTTGTTGTCTTATACAGGGTGTTACAAAAAGGTACGGCCAAACTTTCCGGAAACGTTCCTCACACACAAAGAAAGAAAATATGTTATGTGGACATGTGTCCGGAAACGCTTACTTTCCATGTCAGAGCTCATTTTATTACTTCTCTTCAAATCACATTAATCATGGAATGGAAACACACAGCAACAGAACGTACCAGCGTGACTTCAAACACTTTGTTACAGGAAATGTTCAAAATGTCCTCCGTTAGCGAGGATACATGCATCCACCCTCCGTCGCATGGAATCCCTGATGCGCTGATGCAGCCCTGGAGAATGGCGTATTGTATCACAGCCGTCCACAATACGAGCACGAAGAGTCTCTACATTTGGTACCGGGGTTGCGTAGACAAGAGCTTTCAAATGCCCCCATAAATGAAAGTCAAGATGGTTGAGGTCAGGAGAGCGCGGAGGCCATGGAATTGGTCCGCCTCTACCAATCCATCGGTCACCGAATCTGTCGTTGAGAAGCGTAGGAACACTTCGACTGAAATGTGCAGTAGCTCCATCGTGCATGAACCACGTGTTGTGTCGTACTTGTAAAGGCACATGTTCTAGCAGCACAGGTAGAGTATCCCGTATGAAATCATGATAACGTGCTCCATTGAGCGTAGTTGGAAGAACCTGTTGATGCTACGTACTGATGTGCTTGATGCTAGTACTGTAGAGCAATGAGTCGCATGTCAACACAAGCACCGAAGTCAACATTAACTTCCTTCAATTGGGCCAACTGGCGGTGAATCGAGGAACTACAGTACATACTGACGAAACTAAAATGAGCTCTAACATGGAAATTAAGCTTTTCCGGACACATGTCCACATAACATCTTTTCTTTATTTGTGTGTGAGGAATGTTTCCTGAAAGTTTGGCCGTACCTTTTTGTAACACGCTGTATACGCGCAGCGGACCGCAGCGCCGTATTCTACCTATTTACATGTCTCTATATTTGAATACGCATGGCTACAGCAGTGTTTTGGAGCTTCAGTGTATATCGACCCCGTCAAGGCCAAGTCTGGTTACGGCATTTGCCGTGTTCTCCTGTGCGACCGTGCGCGGCCAGTGACAGAGAGAGCTGGTGTGGCGGCAGGTGACGTTCCCGAGCAGCCTGGAGGCGGTGTCTGAGGAAGTGCTGCGCGGGCTGATGGCGCGCCTGCCGGCGGAGCGCTGGTCGGCGGACCGGCTGTCGCAGCACGCGTGGCTGGTGCGCGCCGCGCCGCCGCCGCCGCTGCCCGCCGCCGCCGCCCTCGCCGCACCGCCCACCAGGGGCGCCTCCGCGCTGCTGGCGCCGCCCTCGCCGCGCGCCGCCGGCGACGGCCTGCCGCCCCCGCCACCACCTCCGCCGCCCCCGCCTCCTCCCCCTCCACCTCGTCCTCCGCCGCCGCCGCCCCGACAGCCCGCAGCAACCCCCGCCCCCGTCAAAGCCGAGGCGCGTAGGCGGCGCCGAGGGTGTCTCCTGTCGTGACCACTGTACTAACCGCATTAAAGTCTGTTCCACGCCACGCTTGTCTTTCTGTGTTTTGATTCTACTCACGTACTGCTAGCCACGGATTGTAGAACACACGCTGCGGATGACGAGGTGTGTGCGCAGCAGCAACCCCCGCCGCTGGGGTCAGCGTGAACCCAACCAGCGGTCAAACAAATGGTTCAAATGGCTCTGAGCACTATGGGACTTAACATCTGAGTTTGGTTTTGGTTTTTTTTTCGCATATCATGTCGTTTCTGAAAACCCAGGTTCTACTCTGCGGGAATCAACACGGAATCCGAAAACAGCGATCGTGTGAGACCCAACTCGCTTTATTTGTTCATGAGACCCAGAAAATATTAGATACCGGATCCCTGGTAGATGCCATTTTCCTTGACTTCCGGAAGGCGTTCGATACAGTTCCTCACTGTCGCCTGATAAACAAAGTAAGAGCCTACGGAATATCAGACCAGCTGTGTGGCTGGTTCAAAAATGGCTCTGAGCACTATGCGACTTAACTTCTGAGGTTATCAGTCGCCTAGAACTTAGAACTAATTAAAATTAACTAACCTAAGGACATCACACACATCCATGCCCGAGGCAAGATTCGAACCTGCGACCGTAGCGGTCACTCGGTTCCAGACTGTAGCGCCTAGAACCGCACGGCCACTCCGGCCGACTGTGTGGCTGGATTGAAGAGTTTATAGCAAACAGAGCACAGCATGTTTTTCTCAATGGAGAGACGTCTACAAACGTTAAAGTAACCTCTGGCGTGCCACAGGGGAGTGTAATGGGACCATTGCTTTTCTCAATATATATGAATTACTTAGTAGATAGTGTCGGAAGTTCCATGCGGCTTTTCGCGGATGATGCTGTAGTATACAGAGAAGTTGCAGCATTAGAAAATTGCAGCGAAATGCAGGAAGATCTGCAGCGGATAGGCACTTGGTGCAGGGAGTGGCAACTGACCCTTACCATATACAAATGTAATGTATTGCGAATACATCGAATGAAGGGTCCTTTATTGTATGATTATATGATAGCGGAACAAACACTGGTAGCAGTTACTTCTGTAAAATATCTGGAAGTATGCGTGCGGAACGATTTGAAGTGGAATGATCATGTAAAATTAATTGTTGGTAAGGCGGGTACCAGGTTGAGATTCATTGGGAGAGTCCTTAGAAAATGTAGTCCATCAACAAAGGATGTGGCTTACAAAACACTCGTTCGATCTATACTTGGGTGTTGCTCATCAGTGTGGATCCGTACCAGGCCTGGTTGACAAAGGAGATAGAGAAGATCCAAAGAAGAGTGGCGCGTTCGTCACAGGGTTATCTGGTAAGCGTGATAGCGTTACGGAGATGTTTAGCAAACTCAGGTGACAGACTCTGCAAGAGAGGCGCTCTGCATCGCGGTGTAGCTTGCTCGCCAGGTTTCGAGAGAGTACGTTTCTGGGTGAGGTATCAAATATATTGCTTCCCCCTACTTATACCTCCCGAGGAGATCACGAATGTAAAATTAGAGATTCGAGCGCGCACGGAGGCTTTCCGGCAGTCGTTCTTCCCGCGAACCATACGCGACTGGAACAGGAAAGGGGGGTAATGACAGTGGCACGTAAAGTGCCCTCCGCCACACACCGTTAGGTGGCTTGCGGAGTATAAACGTAGATGTAGATGTAGAGGTCATCAGTCCCCTAGACTTAGAACTACTTAAACCTAACCAACCTAAGGATATCACACACATCCATGCCCGAGGCATGATTCGAACCTGCGACCGTAGCAGCCGCGTGGTTCCAGGCTGAAGCGCCTAGAACCGCTCGGCCACAGCGGCCGGGACCAGCGGTCAGTAGCTCTCCATTGCCATAGCATATTCTGTAGTAATTTACGAGCGAAAACAAGGCTGTTCGCGGCAGTGTGAATTTTTTTTTTTTTTTTTTTTTTTGTTAATGGCGATTGAGTTCAGAGCTACGTCGTAATTATCACTGGATTTTTAGATTAAGTTTGTAAGGGAAAAATAAAGGCTTGCTGCCCTATCGCCAATTGTACTAACCACACAGACAACTAAATAAGTTAGGAAACAAGTGCCGTTTCCTAAATTCAACGAGACGAATGGAAAATAGATAAATGCTTGTGAACCTGCAGATTCGTTTTCAGTTCAAAATACGGTTTTTGTGTCTGCTCATTACATTTCGCTCATTCGGATTATGAAAGGGATGGTAAAAATCAACCGCTGATATCCCTTCGAAAAGCAAGTTAAAGATTATTCCAACTCTAAATCTACCATCCTCCGGTGCTGATTTAGGGCGTAGTAAAGACCCTGATAATGAGAGAAATATTCGAGCCCAAAAACGAAGCTACCTTAAAGAAGCAGAATGTATTTTACGGGTAAACAGATTACCAACTCAATGAAGAAATTACCACTAAACAAAACATAAACGTGGAAACAAACATTGCTTTAACTTCAATAGTGCGTTCTTACGCGAACAACTAGAAATTATGGAAACAGAAATAAAAGACCTTAGGTAAAAGAATGCAGATTTGCAAGACCATCTCTCTCGATGTGGGGTTCAGTTACATGAAATTAAGATGGGTTCAAAAAGTGATTCAGGGCTCTCTGATTGTGAGCAACAAAAGAAGGTGTACTGACTGGCCATCTCAAGACACTGCACAGGCTGCAACTCTACGTTGCCTACCTTATAAAGCGTTATCTTTTGTCAGAGGCTTATGGAAATATACTCTTTTTAGTGAAGTTGCTGTTAAAAAGAAGACTCAGGCAATTTAGCGTTCCACGTGGTTTTATATTGGTTTAAGCCTTAGTGTTTTGAAAACCCAATCTTATTAACAAAATGCAAAGAAAACCCCGCCGGCCGTGGTGACCGAGCGGTTCTAGGCGCTTCAACCCGGAACCGCGCAACTGTTACGGTCGCAGGTACGAATCCTGCCTCGGGCATGGATGTGTGTGTGATGTCCTTAGGTTAGTTCGATTTAAGTAGTTCTAAGTTCTAGGGGACTGATGACCTCAGATGTTAAGTCCCATAGTGCTCAGAGCCATTTCAACCATTTGAAGAAAACCCAGTTCGGAGGCATACATTAGCATTTCACCGAATATAGAAGAAAATAGTCATACATATGGCATAATAATAATAAAACCTGGAAAACCTCCATTACATTCATACCTGCGTATGAGTTAAATATGTGCCCGCCGTGTGCCTATAAGCTTCAATGCACTGCAGCTTGGCGCGAGGGTTCACGGTGACGTCACACCTCACAGCCCGCCTGCGAGTAATCCCTACCATGTATTGTAGTATCTGTGCTGCAATCCGATGCGTTTGCATAGGTCTAATAGTTCCGACAGTTCTGCCGTCCTATGACCGACTGTAGTAGATTTGGGTATAATCGAGTACCATTTACATTTTTACCGTAATTTACTACCGAAATGATTGAAACGCCCAAAACGAGTACATATTGTAGATTACTGTAATAATTTCTGAAAAAGTATTTTCAAACGTTTCTTTTGTAAAAAAAATAAATGAAATAAAAAAGGATCAAATCGAGGGTACTATGATATAGTCGCGTAATATGGAAAAGAGAGTTGAAAATGTAGAGAACAGACTACATTTGGCAAAAAAAGAGATGTAACTGGAGTTTGAAAATACGTTATGTGTAATGCAGGGTGGTTATAATTAAACTTTCGCTACTTGAACCTGTACTAGACGCAAAACATTTCACTGTATCGATATTTATTTATTTATTTATTACTGTACGGATATCCGACTTTATAGGAGTGATGTTCAGATTGTGACCTGCAGGATTTGCGGCGTTAGTAACGTTAATGTGATGACTTGCCATTAGGTGCCGGTACAGGTGCGGTGACATAGGACTGAAACACAAGCATCT
Organism: Schistocerca nitens; assembly: GCF_023898315.1. Taxonomy (NCBI): domain Eukaryota; kingdom Metazoa; phylum Arthropoda; class Insecta; order Orthoptera; family Acrididae; genus Schistocerca; species Schistocerca nitens. The sequence continues at coordinate 748,785,557 of NC_064618.1, read as the reverse complement.
GTGTCGACTACAGTTGGAGAAAGTCAGCAAGGGTCTCGACAAGGTGAGAAGGGCATTACTCGTAAAGCTGCTTTAACAAAATAACAGCAATGGTGCTGCTCTTCGGGAGTATCGAAGCTTTAAAGGAATGCCGAGAGGTCGTCTTACCGAACCAGGTTTGAAGAACATGATTCGGAAATTCAAATTAATTAGCGATTTGAGAATTGCTCCTGGTAGAGGCCGACGGCCAACTGCGACATAAATTATTGAAGACGTTACTGTTACAATAGCTGAGAATGCTACACTCAGTGTGAGATCTTCAAGCAGTGGACAAGCTTTGTCACGACAGCTGAACATTTCATAGTCCACCGTTCGAAAAAGAGCTGCGAACAACTGTTAAATGGTACCTGTGCTGCGGTTCCAGATTGTCGAAGGTGCTGACGATCGTCACAATTAGCAACGTTTGTAAAATGATTCAAATGGCTCTGAGCACTATGGGACTTAACATCTGGGGTCATCAGTTCCATAGAACTTAGAACTACTTAAACCTAACTAACCTAAGGACATCACACACAACCATGCCCGAGGCAGGATTCGAACCTGCGACCGTAGCGGTCGCGCGGTTCCAGACTGAAGCGCCTAGAACCGCGCGGCCACACCGGCCGGTGAGCAACGTTTATAACCTGGTAAACAATTAACAAGTGTCACCCTCTCATTTGGGAATTAAAAATGTGTTTTCTTCAAGGGTTTATTCGTTATTTCTCTTCCATGTGTCCTTACAGTTGCTTCCACAAAGTTTTTTTTTTTTATGGAGATCCTCTCAAGTAGCGAAAATTTAATTCTAACGACTCTGCACGATACGTAATAGGCCTACAGATTTGCAACTTAGTAAGCTAACTTATTTTATTTGCAGAAATCACAAATATAATTTCCCTTATCTGCGCCAGCACAATCGAAGTGCACTCACATAGCACCTAGATCCCTCTTTCTTCATCTACCGTACAGTAGATGGTACGAAATCCATTTTAGACCATACATCAGGATGGAAAGATACATCATTGCCACTGGAGTCACACTTCGAAGTAAATTGTAAATTCTTGATGAGTCGCTGTCTGTGCTTTGGAGGTTTCTGGTTTCTTCATTTACACTACCCAACACCCATTTGGAGATATATCTTGTCTGTCACTGAAGAAAAAGTAACCAACTAAAAGCAGACATTGGATAATAAATTGATATCTTGGAAACTTCCAGGCAGGTCAAAACTGTTCCGGACCGAGATTCGAACTCTGGACCTATGCCTTTCGCGGGCAAGTGCTCTACTGACTAAGCTATTCAAGCACGAATAACGACCCCTCCTCACAGATATACTACCACTAGCACATCGTCCACTACGTTCGAAACTTCACAGAAGTTCTCCTGCGAAACTAGAGCGACTAGTACTCCTGGAAGAAAGAATACTGCGGAGATGTGGCTGAGCGACAGCCTGGGGGATGTTTCCAGAATGAAACGGAACATTCTGGTATTCTGTGAATGGCTATTACATTTAATCTCTAAGTCTTAACACACACCAAGGTTTCATACAAATTTTTGAAAACTTAACCTGCAGAGATTTCACGTAACTGAAACAAACTTTTTCGTACAGCGAAAAAAACAAAGCCGGCAAGCAGTCTGCGTTCACTACACAGCGTCACGGGACCCCTCAGAAGTGGTGCGCGGTATTCCAAATCGTCCAGTTATTCCATAATACCTGAATCTTCTCTCCTTAGTGCTGAGGTGTTGAATTTAGCTAAGCCCACACATTAGGCAGCAATCTGGTAGCGAAGTATTTAATTCGAGGTCCACAATGGAAATTCAGTTAATTATAAAATAACGGTACATCAGTGCAGCATTTAAAGGTTCTAAAAAGAGTACCTTACAGTAGTTTATTGTCATAAAATGCTCTCTTTTAGACCACGGCTGATTAAAATCAGTTATACTTGACAGAATACAATTAAGGAACAATTAGCATCGTACCACCACTGCGATTATAATAAAAGAGACAGTCATATATCTGGGTGGCATTTACCGAGTGTTTTAATTATAGCAGACTATTACTGGCAAGCGGACTAGTACTGGATTGCTAAAGTCCACATCATACCCATGCTGTTCGTAGGCATAAGGCGTGCTAATGACAACTCAAAACGGCTCTGAGCACTATGGGTCTTAACTGCTGTGGTCATCAGTCCCCTAGAACTTAGAACTACTTAAACCTAACTAACCTAAGGACATCACACACATCCATGTCCGCGCAGGATTCGAACCTGCGACCGTAGCGGTCACGCGGTTCCAGACTGTAGCGCCTAGAACCGCACGGCCACTCCGATCGGTCAATGACAACTCATATGATGGAGCACTCCCTGAGTGGGACATTCCCCAGCGGCATGCATACTACGCGATAAAGTTCTGTGTGTGTGTGTGTGTGTGTGTGTGTGTGTGTGTGTGTGTGTGTGTGTTGCGAGTCACAAGACTAATTCATGGAACTGTTACCCCATCGGCAGTGACAACCCTGCACTGTAGATTCAGGAACATTTAGATTTTAGGTAGTGACATCAGATCGGTACGGAAACTCTAGGCAGTGACAATTCTTGAAGTATCAAGGTGTGTTCGAAGGTACGTAAGTGACCTGCATCATATTTTTCGAAGTGGGTTTTACCGCAGGAAAAATCATAAATGGCAGTGCTGCAGAAGTATTTGAAAGCTGCCGCAGGAATTTTGACTCCGCGTCATTACCGTCAAAGCATCTCACCAGAAGAAAAAAGTGTTCAGTAGATTTCTTTGGTTATGAACGTAGTCCTAGTAAAATTGCTCCAGTGGATCAGGTTATTGGAGCATATGGGTAGGAATGCTTTTAGTGGACACCGCGGACTGAAATGTTAACGTATGAACGTATGGAAAATTTCCCCAACATATGACACTGCATCATTTCGACGAACTTTTTTTTTAAAAAAAAAAAAAAAAAGAAGAAGAAGACATCGTATTCATGGTGCAGGCTTTAAGTCCCTCTAGTGATTGTACAGTACATCGTTTGCTAGAACGTCATCTGATTTCATCATTTCTTAGTAATAAACATAATAAATCGACAGTTCGTTGGTTCTCCCTCTCTCTCCTTCCCTACCCTCCCCGTCGCGGTTCATGTAAGAGTCATAACAACTCTAAGGTAATAATTTTGTAAGTTCACCTGACCTGATTGGTATGAAACCTATGGTAACGCGTGAAATAAACGTGTGTCACAGAATCAGAGCGTCCCATGTAGCGTTATCTAATCTACTCTCAGACTGGCTTCGGACAATGTCTTTTCATCAGAATCGCTTCTAAACGTACGGAACAATAAGTAAGTTGGATTTCGGCAAAAATCTAATGGACATATTGAAGACTTTTTACGATCCGTCCTCTGTACTGAGTTCTCAAGTTCGATCTTGCTCTGGGAATGAGGAAAGCTCTGAGCGAGGTGATAGTTGTCAGAGTCTGGCCCCAAGGCCGGTAGTCAGTAAGCGCATTCATTACCCGCCGAGCGCTAATGGCGGCCTTGCTCTGTACATGGAAGCTTGCACGGCCACACCTAGGACCCTGGGCGCGCAGCAATCAACCGCTGGATGCTCTGCTTATGCATGCATGCATGCATGCCAGTCGCCGTTTAAGTCGTCGTCGCTTCCCGCCAACATTCTAATCGCAGCTTCGAGACAGACGGAAATAAATTCCCGCATGTTTGGTCCGCAAGCTTAACTATGTCAGCTGCATCCGTAATGTCTCACACTCAGCTGTTCTAGTCGCTCAGTCCGGAACCGCGCAACTGCTACGGTCGCAGGTTCGAATCCTGCCTAGGGCGTGGATGTGTGTGATGTCCTTAAGTTAGTTAGGTTTAAGTAGTGCTAAGTTCTAGGGGACTGATGACCACAGATGTTAAGTCCCATAGTGCTCAGAGCCATTTGAACCATTTTTATTCTATACCTTTCGACTACGTGATAGGCAATCACTAATAAACGTCAGTATTATCTAAGAGTATTCGTCCGTAGCGACTGAAGGTCGAACGACCTCATTAGCAAAGGCAGATGCCAAATGCAGAGTTATTGAAAGAATGCTAAAGAACTGTAACTCAACCATGAAAGAAGTCGCTTAAAAAAACGTTTACACTAATTCTTGAGTATGGTTAATCGGTGTCGGACACTGATACACAGCACTCCGTCTTCAGGCCACAAGTGGCCCATCGGGACCATCCGACCGCCGTGTCATCCTGAGATAAGGATGCGGATTGGAGGGGCGTGTGGTCAGCACACCGCTCTCCCGGTCGTTACGTTGGTTTTCTTTGACCGGAACCGCTACTATTCGGTCGAGTAGCTCCTCAATTGGCATCACGAGGCTGAGTGCACCCCGAAAAATGGCAACAGCGCATGGTGGCCCGGATGGTCACCCATCCAAGTGCCGGCCATGCCCGACAGCGCTTAACTTCGGTGATCTGACGGGAACCGGTGTATCCCCTGCGGCAATGCCGTTGCCGCACGCTGATACACAGGGTGGTTGCAATTAAACTATCGACAGAGCCCCATGAAAAACCAGGGATCTTTGAACAGTGGGAACCTTGTGGAAACATTGGTAAGGACATGCGCAAGAGAAAGAGTAAATCACACATTTTAATTTCCACATGATACGGTAACGTTTCTTAATTGCGTAACACCTTTATGTTCCACATTACAAACGCTGCTTAACTTGACGACCGTTTGCGTCCACGAAAGCCTGGAACCGCACTGGAGATAGCATTTGACAACTGTTCGTAGCACTTGACGTCCGAGCTGGTCCCACACACGTTTTATCGTGGACGGATCTGGGAATGTTGCTGGCCGCGGATGTACCTCAATATAACGCAGACAGTTCAAAGAGACTCGTGCTATGTATGACGAGCATTGTCCTGTTGGAAAACAGCACGATGATACTGTCACACGAGGACGCAGGGGTCTGCCTCATTTCAAATACATTGCAGTGTGCAAACGTTCGCCTTGTCATTACCTGAGTAGCCCAATCATACATGCAGTTAATCTGCTATTTTATACCATTGTTTCATTCTTTGTCGTATTTAGTTTGTATTTATAATAATAATGCTAATTATTATTATTAACTATTAACGCTTCCTTAAGCCATCTATGGACCTTCCTTTGGTAGCCTTTACGTTATTTTTCACTCTCCTGCTTCCACGTTCTGCCAGTATTTGTTCATGTTTTTGCTGACTTCTTTCATCTCCTCTAACTTTCCCGAGCTGTTGTCTTTTACTATATTTTCCCCCGTCTCCCAGAAACCGATGAACTTTCTCACCCGCCGTCTAAATTTACTTCAGTTCAATATGTCCAGCTGTTCTATTCTTAACTTGGCGTGCTCATTTCTCACTGCTCGGAACCGTTCTAGCTCCGTTTTCTTTGAGTTAAACAAGCTGAAAACCTTTCCTGAATGTGTTATCGTCCGTTTACACATGAGACCATTAAATTTTAGTTACTAGTATTCATTTTTAGTGGCTCATTCATTTTTACACTGTATTGATGTGCTGATAACGTCCTAAACAGTAAGTTACACTCAGTGAACTGTGTTCTCTGAGAACCCGATGAACTGTTCCACAGACATTGAGTATAACTCAACAACAGAGCATAATGATATAGTTGTGGGTCCCGTAGGCTCTTCAAGTCCGTTTTGGGATAACACCGATACCCGATATTACTATAAGGACGACATGTACAGACTTCTTTCTGTTGCCACATGCCATTTAGATTATTTTTCCGCATCCCTGAATTTGCCCGGCTCCGTATTTAAGATGGTATGCAAATGATGGGTTTTGTGCAATGATATCTATAGAGAAGGTGCCATTATGTGACCGAATTATTTTATATGTTCTTATTCTGTGAATTCAGTAAACTTTACATTTTTTATTTTCTAGAACAATGAGGGGATTATATTTGTTGTATGTAGAGAACTCTTTCATTAATTGATACTCCTGTACACACTTCACGTGGGTTGTTTTAGCCTTTTCAAATATTCCACGGGTGCCAAAATTTTCGATCCGATCCAGTCTGCTATATACTCTACTTCTGATCCACACAATACCTGCGTGTATCATCTATTTCTTGCTCCTTCAGGCTATACTTCCGGCTGTTCCTTGTCGCAACGTCCTGATCTCCTGACTCGCAAACCTGCATGCGTCAATCAGTTGTTTGTTGCTTGCAAATCGATATGAACATGGTTCAGGACGATCACATGTTTTCCTTGTTCTTCTCTAATCCAGCCATTTTATCTTGTTGTCAATGATTTCTTTATTATTGTTGCTATTAAACATCTTCATCGTGGTTGAAAAGTTCTTTTGAAACCAGCATCTAAACTGTCCTCTTAAGCACTTGATGTTGTATGCCAGATGTTTTCTCATTTTCCTGACAAGGCTCAAATATCATATTCTCTTACAATGCACAGCAAATGTATGAATATGTGTTGTAAACAATACCTTCGAGCTGGTGCATACCTAAGTTTCATCACGATTTAATAGGAAAAATCAGTTCTCCGTAGCACACGTTCCAGATGTTCCATTACATACTTTGAAGGCTTGTAGTGTGAACAAAATAGATACAATTTTGAATAGGAACTCCAGTCAATGAAGAAAATGTGTGTACCACTTTCCTACTTGTTGGGAAATAAAACGTCAGTAAATTATGTGTCATGCTGTAAATTCATAATGTTTGTTCCAGTGATGGCCTTAATTTTCTTTCAGCAGTTAACATTGGGCGTTGTTACAATATACGCCATCTTCGAAGCGAAATGTCCACCAACTTATTGTCGAGCAAGTATTCTTCAGAATTTTATTTTTGTATGCATGTGATTAGACTGCGTGGCTACGTGTAAAAAATTGTTATTAAAAGCATTTGAAAGACATGAGATAGAGAGAGAGCGAGAGACAGAGACAGAGAGAGACGCTGAAATACAGTGTTTTTATGTTGCTAAGTGTGCAAAAATTATTTCTTGTGGCCTTTGCCTCAAATGAAAGATAGGGTTCGTTAAGGTGATGGTCTTAATATACATATGGGTATCGTGAGTTCTGTACTGTTATTTTTTAATTACTGAATTGAAACGCTCCTTTAAATAATGAAATCTGTCTTCAGTATTTTGTGTCGCTTCAACCAACTGTATCGGATCAGCATTCGAATTCCGCTGCATGTGAGAATATGAAATACTGTGAGTTCGTTGTTAATCTGCGTTCTGTAAAGTTTGGAGGGTAGGAGACGAGATACTGGCAGAATTAAAGCTGTGAGTACCGGGCGTGAGTCGTGCTTCGGTAGCTCAGTTGGTAGAGCACTTGCCCGCGAAAGGCAAAGGTCCCGAGTTCGAGTCTCGGTCGGGCACACAGTTTTAATCTGCCAGGAAGTTTCATATCAGCGCACACTCCGCTGCAGAGTGAAAATCTCATTGTGGAAACATGTATTTAATTATCTTTCTGTGCTACATCGGATGAAAATACATGCTCAAAGCATACATATTTTACTCCTGGTGCAGTTCTGTGGGTTTCAACTGCTGACAGAGCGTCCGTAAAATATAGACTAGCAAAAAAAAATGGTTCAAATGGTTCTGAGCAGTATGGGACTTAACATCTGTGGTCATCAGTCCCCTAGAATTTAGAGCTACTTAAACATAACTAACCTAAGGACATCACACACATCCATGCCCCAGGCAGGATTCGAACCTGCGACCGTAGCAGTCGCGCGGTTCCGGACTGAGCGCCTAGAACCGCTAGACCACCGCGGCCGGCTATAGACTAGCAGCAGTAGTTTTGTTCCGTGAGGCGAGCTCAGGTTTCTGAGGGGGAACAGTGCTGTTCGCAAAAAGTGGAGATCCGGTTTGGAGTCTCGGTCCGGTGCAGACTTTTAACGTGTCACGAACATTCAATAAAGTCGTATCGTTTTCATCGGGAACAGGCAAAGGCACGTGCCAAAGGTCGCGCGGGGCAACAAGTCCACCGTTTAAGATGTTCATTGCGTGGGGAACTTCGTACCTGCTAATGAGCGACAGCGCCTTGAGGCCAATCAAAAACAAAAGCGGACTCAACGTGACGTCTCGCCAGAGGTAACCACATTGTCTCATCGTAAAATCAGCCATCATGACTAGAAGTAGAACATGATTTTTACGGTGATATGTCGAAGGTTGCACAGTTCGTTTTAAGATATTTTAAACGAATCCACGATGATTTCACTTGGCAGACAGAGTGAGTGCAGCATGTATATATTACGAATAAAACTTCGTCAGCTATCAGTGTTTCAGTATTTAAAGAATCCCTCCTGTTTTAGGATGGGCAAGTTTTAATCGCCGCTCTTCGTCATAGGCGGTGAAGCAGTCGCACCTGATGGAGGTTATATGGTGACATAAAAGGAAAATACAAATGACTGTCTTAGTAATCAACACAATTTGACGCTACGAAACACCTGAATTTTGCGAGAATATGCTTGACTGCTGATCCACGGAGAAATTCCTCTGTGTTATTAGTACTCCATTAGACATGTCTCACCTCAACACACTGGTCGTGTTGGTTGTTTAGTTTCGAACAAATTCCTTTAAAAAAGTTTAATGTTTTCTGTCCCTTATAAAATAAACCTGTCGCGATATTTTGCTAAGAAAATTTCAGTACTCTATTTGTCTGTGATTTACACTACTGGCCATTAAAATTGGTACACCACGAAGATGACGTGCTACAGAAGCAAAATTTAACGGAGAGGAAGAAGATGCTGTGATATGCAAATGATTAGCTGTTCAGAGCATTCACACAAGGTTGGCGCTGGTGGCGACACCTACAACGTGCTGACATGAGGAAAGTTTCCAACCGATTTCTCATATACAAACAGCAGTTGACCGGCGTTGCCTGGTGAAACGCCGTTGTGATGCCTCGTGTAAGGAGGAAAAATGCGTACCATCACGTTTCCGACTTTGATAAAGGTCGGATTGTAGCCTATCGCGATTGCGGTTTATTGTATCGCGACATTGCTGCTCGCGTTGGTCGAGATCGAATGACTGTTAGCAGAATATGGAATTGGTGGGTTCGGGAGAGTATACGGAACGCCGTGCTGGATCCCAACGGCCTCCTATCACTAGCAGTCGAGATGACAGGCATCTTATCCGCATCGCTATAACGGATCGTGCAGCCACGTCTCGATCCCTGAGTCAACAGATGGGGACGTTTGCAAGACAACAACCATCTGCACGAACAGTTCGACGACGTTTGCAGCAGCATGGACTATCAGCTCGGAGACCATGGCTGCGGTTACCCTTGACGCTGCGTCACAGACAGGAGCGCCTGCGATGGTGTACTCAACGACGAACCTGGGTGCACGAATGGTAAAACGTAATTTTTTCGGATGAATCCAGATTCCGTTTACAGCATCATGATGGTCGCATCCGTGTTTGGCGACATCGCGGTGGACGCACATTGGAAGTGTGTATTCGGCATCGCCATACTGGCGTATCACCTGGCGTGGTGGTATGGGGTGCCATTGGTTACACGTCTCGGTCATCTTTTGTTCGCATTGACGGCACTTTCAACAGTGGACGTTACATTTCAGATGTGTTACGACCCGTGGCTCTACCCCTCATTCGATCCCTGCGAAACCCTACATTTCAGCAGGATAATGCACGACCGCATGTTGCAGGTCCTGTACGGGCCTTTCTGGATACAGAAAATGTTCGACTGCTGCCCTGACCAGCACATTCTCCAGATCTCTCACCAACTGAAAACGTTTGGTCAATGGTGGCCGAGCAACTGGCTCGTCACAATACGCCAGTCACTACTCTTGATGAACTGTGGTATCGTGTTGAAGCTGCATGGGCAGCTGTACCTGTACACGCTATCCAAGCTCTGTTTGACTCAATGCCCAGGCGTATCAAGGCCGTTATCACGGCCAGAGGTGGTATTCTGGTACTGATTTCTCAGGATCTATGCACCCAAATTGCGTGAAAATGTAATCTCATGTCAGTTCTAGTATAATATATTTGTCCAGTGAATACCCGTTTATGATCTGCATTTCCTCTTGGTGTAGCAATTTTTAATGGCCAGTAGTGTACATCTACTCGTATTTGTAAGGGAACTATGGAATCTTGGAGAGCAGTTTTGTTACTCCGTTGCTGTATGCAAGTGAGGAGAAATACTTAATTTTTCAATAGTGGTCATACATGTTTTTCTCTTTATTTAACATTAAGTCCTCTGAGAGGCGCAGATTGGCTATACTCTCTGCCTCCAATTTGCATAGACCCAAAGGAAGCCTATACCCGCCCGTGAAAGTGCGTACGATGTTATACGAATGCTACTGATAGGAGCTAAATGTATATCCGCCTGTGCCTTCGCTTTCAAGCGGTGAAGACTTCTGCAGCTGTGCATGGCACATCTGCCTTGGTGCACTGACAAAATGATTTCGAGAAGAAAGAAGGTAAAATATGGCGATTTGGTGCAAATATAATGTTGGTGCATAAGTTCGTAGCGTTTATGTTTTGGATGTTGGTGTTCCAGCTGCTGTGGGTTTATTTATCAATTGTCATCCTTTATTTGTAGTTAACTGTTGCTGTTTGGGTCTAAATATTGTCATTTTGTCATTTGGAGATAGTGAGTGGAGCTGTGGAAGGTAGAAAATGGAGTGCCAATGGAGAAATCGGGCCATTTCCGACATATTCTTCTGTTTTGAATGAGTAGTGGAGGGGTGACAGCAGCGGAGACAGCCAGAAACATTTGCGCCCTGTATCGGGATAATGCCATTGGACAGAGCACTGCTTTCTCGTTTTAAGGAGCATCATTTTGATATTAGTTATCTCCACGTTCAGGAAGACCTGCGGGGTTTGCCGGCCGCGGTAGTCTCGCGGTTCTAGGCGCGCAGTCCGGAACCGCGCGACTGCTACGGTCGCAGGTTCGAATCCTACCTCGGGCATGGATGTGTGTGATGTCCTTAGGTTAGTTAGGTTCAAGTAGTTCTACGTTCTAGGGGACTGATGACCACAGCTGTTAAGTCCCATAGTGCTCAGAGCCATTCGAACCATTTGAACCTGCGGGGTTTGATGAAGATCAAACGCATAATCTACAATGATCAAAGTCAGTGTACTCGAGTACTGGCAAACGTGGTAAACTGAAGTTATTCCACCATCGTGCGACATTTGCATGCAGTGGAGAAGGTTAAAAAATCGGGTGTATGGGTACTGCATGCTCTAAGCCAAAATCACAAAAAATCAGCGAGTGGCCATACACGCATCTCTGCTTGCTTGTCATCAATTGGCTCGTCAACAGCACCGACCATTCCTACCCTGTATCGTTACTGGTTAGGAGAAGTGGTGTCTTTATGCTAGCACAAAGGAAAAGAAAGGAGCGGTTGAGCCTAAACAAAGCAGCAATTCCCCATACAAAGACCTTCGCGCATCCACACAAAAGATAAAGTTGGGCATCTGATAGAACAGCGCCGGTGTGGTGTAGTACGAATTCCTTCTCCGAGGCATAATCATCTCTGCTGACATCTATTGTCAACAACTGGACGTTAGCCAGCCTTTGTGGCCGAGCGGTTGTAGGCGCTTCAATCTGGAACCGCGCACCCGCTACGGTCGCAGGTTCGAATCCTACCTCGGACATGGATGTGTGTGATGCCCTTAGGTTAGTTAGGTTTAAGTAGTTCTAAGCTCTAGGGGACTAATTACCTCAGATGTTAAGCCCCATAGTGCTCAGATCCATTTACTGAGATGTCTTGGAGACGCAGTCCAAGAACAAAGACCAGGAAGACTGCTACTCCACGATAACGCTCTGCCAGACTGACAAAGAAACCAATACGCGAGTTGCGTTGGGAAGTCATTCCGCACCCTCCGTATTCCCGCGCCTTCAGGTTTTCACCTATCCCGCCCAATATCGAACATCGTTCAAGGATTTTCCTATTCGGATGAAGAAAATGACTCTACGAGTTCTTCGCCTCAAACCCACGTGATTTTTACAGTCGCAAAATCGAAAAGTTATTGTAGACTGTTGTAAATAGTGAAAGAGAGTGTATTACTAATGATGAAAGTCTCTGTTCTGTGTACCTGTTATGTATGAAAACACGCCACGAACTTGTGCACCAAACCAATAATTGGCAATGTGAACTGAAGCCGTGTCTTTTTTTCATCGGAAGTGAAGAGTATCATATCAAAAACAAACGTAATACAGCGTTAAATGAAATATGCTACACTCTAAGAGTGCAGTCCACAAAAAACAGTGAAAGAAATTTTTAAAAAATAAAAACTCTGCGTCGACAGCACTGCCGAAAGGACGTGCTGTTTAAATGTCGAAGCGAAGCTGGCACTGAGGGAAGTATTATTTTTGACAGACTTTGATCGCCCAATAGAGTGGAATGTTTGGATAGGCTAGCTTCTCGTCATAATTTCTGTTGCAGAAGGATTAGTACTAACCGATAATTGTACTTACTCATTCTGAATTAATTTCGAAACGATTCTTCTAAAACAAGATATTTTCGGAGAAATGTCCAGCTTTCCCTCTCCTCTCATCTACTGATCCAGTTTTTTCTCACAATGACAGTTTTCTTATTTACGCGTCGTTCACTGCAATGGCATATAATGAAGCGGGCGCAGAGGAAGCAAGAATCGCTGATTTCCTTTTAGTACTCGACGGCTTTATAGGTTCAAATGGCTCTAAGCACTATGGGACTTAACATCTGAGGTCATCAGTCCCCTAGAGCTTAGAACTACTTAGAACCTAAGGGCATCACACACATCCATGCCCGAGGCAGGATTCGAACCTGCGACCGTAGCAGCAGCACGGTTCCGGACTGAGCGGCTTGATAGCTTGCTCTGTGTCCGTGCAGTACCGATGCGTGTCTTCTGGCGCGTCTAACCAGACGGGACTTTTCGATTTCGCTTTAGTCTGCGCTTTGTTGTGCGCTTTAAGGAACGTGTAAATGTAGTCTATTACCAAAAGTGGTGTTTGTAACAGGTAAAACCGGAATATGAAGCATGGGCTCCTAAATACGTATAGGTGAATAAAGAACCGAAATATAGACTGTTGACGACATTTATTTATAGAAAGTGTTTTACGAATGTTTTTCTTAGGACGCCGTGTTGAAACGTGTTACAAGATGGGAAATATGACACCGAGAGAACATGTACGACTAGTTCCGGGGAGCCGGTTGCTGACAGGAATAGTGCGAGCAGCCTGGCTGTTAGTGGGGCAGAAGATGTAGGTTTGTTGTGAGAGGCGGGGGGGGGGGTGGGGCTAGAAGGCAGCTGGCAGTCTAATGGCGCCGGCGCCACGGCAGCCTAAATAAAGCGCGCGATAGCACCGGTCCGACTCGGCACACGTGGCGTCTTCCGGCAGCATTCCTGTGGCCAACGCGCGCCCAGCCTCACTCTGACACACGGAGGGTTCACACACTGAAGCTGCCTTTACAAAGCTACGACGAACAGATTCGCGCAACTGTTTCACAAGGCCACTCCCACGCAGTATAAACGCACTTTAAGAACTGTCCGTGGTTATCCCTAATGACTTCAGAGGCAAACGCTGAGATAATTCTTCAAAATCTCGGCCGATTTCCTCTCCCAGCCTTGTCCGTCTCTTGTGACATCGACAGGACGTTAAGAGTCTGTCCTTCCCCCCTTTAGCAAAATAGATCCGCAAAAACTGCTAGAGCATTCGTTAGCAAACAAGTTTTTTTACGTCGTGCAACGTATTTGCCTTTTCATGCAAATTGTCCATCAGAGAGTTTCTACAACTGTTAGATGCCAGAGTAAATACATCTACGTCCGTATCGTGAAAACCACTGTGAAATGCGTGGCGGAGGGTACTTTCCAATGTACGACGTGTTATGTTATCTTCCTGTTCGATCTGCGTGTGAAGTGCGTGATGAATCATAAACTATCTCTGTGCGTCTCGTAATTATTCAGTCCCTCTGGGAGCGATACGTAAAGATTGTATTAATTCCTTGACTCTTAACTAAATACGGTTTCTTGAAACTTTATATGTAGACTAATTCCTTGACTCTTAACTAAATACGGTTTGTATAAACTTTATATGTAGACTATCATGGGATAAGTTGGCGTGTCTCGTCAAGCGTCTGCCATATCAGGATATTCAGTATATCTGCGAGGCGTGTAACTGAGGCGGGACGTGGGGACCAGCCCGGTATTCACCTAGTAGGATGTGGAACACCGCCTAAAAACCACATCCAGACTGGCCGGCACACCGGCCGTCGTTAATCCGCCGGCGGGTTCGATCCGGGGCCGGAGCGTACCCGAGTCCAGGAAGCAGCGCGTTAGCGCTTTTTTTTTAATCTCATTTTGTTCGTTTCATCTGGTCGTTGCGGACGTCGCAAGACACCCATTTCAGTTCGTCGTTGATCCATTAACTCAGCTTTTTTTTTTTTTTTTTTTTTTTTTTTTTTTTTTTTTTTTTTTGCAGAGGGCAGCTAACCCTCTGACCGAACACGCTGAACCAAATTTATTGAGGTCCATGACGCTGCCCACTACGCTAAACCAACAATACATAACTTGATCCAGCAATTTGTTAACCAAGCCCGCCAAAAATTTCAGTTGATTGGGACTGTTGTCTGAACGCGCTCTCGGCTATCCTGGCGAGTCATCAGGATATGCAGTATTTCTGAGACATTAAAAGACACGCTGGAGCAAATAATGAATGCAGCTACTAAACTCTCAAAACAGCGGTTTAAAAGTGAAGAAGGTTTTATACTATCAAATATAGGCGTGAGTGCGTATTTATTTATTTATTTTTAAAGCAAGTACCGGCTTCCTAAATAGGGCCACTGCAGCGCTGCGGTCGGTGATCCGTGCATGCGCACTGAGTAGCTGCATTGTTTTAGTATTAGCTACCTGTACCTACAGAAGGCGTAACGGAAGCATTCGTCGTTCTTTACGTTGCGTGTGCTTATTTAAAAACTCTCAGTTGACTGAAAATCCTCTGCAGCGTGTGCAATGCGTACAGTGGTTTGTTGTCTGGTGTAAAAGATGTGAAAGCAGTTGAACTCCATCAGAACATTACTGAAGTTTATGGGAAAAACGTTGAGAGTGTAGATTAAGGTATACATTTTCGCCTTAATGTAACATTATGTTAAAATGGCATTTTGTCTAATAAAAACACGGTAGTTAATTTTTTTAAAAATTTACCTCATATTTGATGGAGAAAGAACACAAGTTTTATGGGAGTGGTTAAGGGAAATAGGCGGCTCTGGCTAATGAATAAGTCGCAGCGTGGCGTTAGGTCGTTGTCAGACCACACAGAGACAGCGGAGGGCGTGGCACCGCCCTGTCGCCGGGCGGCCTATCTCGCCAGCCATCGCGCTGTGTGGTTTGCGCCCACTTGGTCAGCCCCACCTGTCGATCGCCACCCAAAACGAGCGGTCGGCAGTGCTCTCTCAACACGTAACTCTATGTCCTCTTCATGGCGACTTTTGTGAGCTGCTTTCACTTGTACTCTTTCCTTTCTTGTCCTCTACTGCTACGTCCACATTTACATCAGTATGCGAGAAGCCGTTTTACTCTGTGTGGCGGAGGATGCATCGTAACACGTTCTCGACTCCCATCACCTCGAGTGATGCAGGGGAAGAACAACTGTCTGTAAGACTCTGTGTAGAACCATTTCAGACCTGGATTTTTTCTGGAGGAAGAAACATTTTTTTGTGTGGTAATGCTCTCACGTGACTTTTTAATGATTTTAGATGCAAGATATATATAAAAATATGTACCCATTTTCAAAACATACTTTGTGCGCTTGGCTTCATGTTATGGACTGAAAAAACTAATTACGAAATATTCTCTACTGTAATAAATAGTAAAATTATCATTTAATAATAACCATGCAAAATAACAATAACAATACTCAATCATACGATGGAATGTAGCGAAACAACCACATCAGTGTATTCTGGTGGTCACGATAGCTACTGCGAACTGCTACATTGACTTGCTGTTATTTTCATATTGATGCCCAACAGCTGCTCGCACTATCTGTTTATGAAAAGGCTGAACATTCACAAATGTGTACCTCGTGTTTTCATTGGGAAAAAAATGCTTCTGTTCCAGGTAATACCAGTAGAAGTTAATGTACAGAATTGTAGCCAGAGAGTCTGAAAGGGTTAAACTGGAATTTCTGTGATCTCACAGTCACGGTCATTATTCGATGTATTAGCACACTGGACTCGCATTCGGGAGGACGACGGTTCAATCCCGTCTCCAGCCATCCTGATTTAGGTTTTCCGTGATTTCCCTAAATCGTTTCAGGCAAATGCCGGGATGGTTCCTTTGAAAGGGCACGGCCGATTTCCTTCCCCATCCTTCCCTAACCCGAGCTTGCGCTCCGTCTCTAATGACCTCGTTGTCGACGGGACGTTAAACAACACTAACCTAACCTAACCATTATTCGATGTATATGTGCAAGAATAATCCACAGCTCCAGTTGGATTAATACATATTTCTCATCACGACCGGTTTTCGTTGCTAAGCAGTACATGTTTCTCCTGTACATACCTTAGAATAAGTACGGTAGTAATAGCAACGCATAAACCAAATAATGTTGCACAACACCTCTGCAGCGCCATGAAAACATACACAAATAGGTGAAACATCTACAACTGGTGCACAGTGTAGTTGTTGTGCATATGTGCCCAGAACACACTGGTGGAAACGGAGAGGTTTTGGAATTTATAAAGAGAAGGGCGAATAAAAGAAAGAACCAGAAGAATCCAGAAAAGGCGGAGTACGGAGCTTCTGAGTAAATATAAAATCCCAAAAGCTATTGAAGCAAACACGAGTGTGACTGTTTCCAGTAATTGGTAATCAGTGGTGCAATTAAACAATAACAGATATATGGGCCTATTTATACGATACTGCACCAAGCATCTATCTATGTCAGGCCTTTCCGACACCAGTTTAATATATCTGGTTTTGCTACTTCTCTGTAAACAACAGCACAGTCCGCGAAAGGCCTCATGTGGAGCTATAGAGGTTAGCCTTTTCGCTTGACCCTCGCTATTTTCTTTCTTCACTCCACCCTTCCCACCTGCCTTCATCCATTAATGTTTTCTCGTTGCGTCAGAGCCTCTTTCCAGTTGTTTATGTGTTGTTTTATTCTTCTTCTTATTCACTTCGCACTCGCACGTTCTGATTTCTTCCTATATTACTTTATTTCGTCCTTCTACACCTTCCTCCTATGTTTGTCATCGTTCCAGTTTCGTTTTCATCTTACCTATGCTCCTAGTTAGTTTCAGGTTTGAAGTTTTCTACCAATACGTTTATTTTGTTAAATTTTGCCCAGTTTTATCATCTCCACGTTTCTCATACCATTACCACCTATTTCTTCTCTTTCTTCTATTCCTGATACAGCTTATCGTCTGTCACTCCTCGGCCTACTCGTCCTCTACATTAACCATAACGACCACAATTTGTTATCGCCTTCTTCCTCGTTATTGTTAAGCTTTGTAAAAATGTGTGTACACCATTTGCTCATCGTACCATTCTCATTATTCGTCATTCTACACGAAGGGATATAACCAGATGTGTTCTTTGTACCCACTCACCTCCTTGTCCTTTGGCAACGCCGGGCACCAACTGGTTGGGTTTCCTCAGGCGAAGCAGTGATTCTTATCGTGGCCGTGAATCTGGCAGACGGGTGACCTCAGGTGCTTGGAGGACGAAAGCGTACGATGGGTTCTCCCGCCTCAAAACATTACGGAGGACCTTCATACTGTGAGCTGCGCATTCTGAATTTTGAAGCCTAATTTAAACAGATCGTAGTTGAAAGCAGTATACACTTGGAGTGGACAAAGTATGCCACGGAAAATATGGATAATATGGCCCCCCAAAGGAAGAGATGCAAACATTGCCACTCGACGAATTCCAGCAGATTGCTTAGGCAACAAAAATCCGTTTATGACGCCAACAGGTTAATGGAACTTGCTGCAAATTCTAACATCAGACAAATAACGGTAAACTGTTCCCACAATACATCTTACATTCGCGATTTTAAAGAAAAGCAACACTGTGTAGCAAGCGAGCAACAGCAGAAGCTAACCAGCTCGCTTCCAGTACTTTATCCAACCCATTCGTCGTTCATTTCATACTGTCTGTTATTAAATCAAGGTAACAGAGAAAGAGTGTCCGCTCCGCTAGCTGCGCAGTTAACGCGGCTGATTGCTAACCGAAGGGCCCAAGGTTCGATTCCCGGCCGAGCCGAAGATTTTTCTCCGCTCGGGGTCAGGATGTGGTGTTGTCCTTACGTTCGTATCGTCATAACTGAATGACTGTAGCCGGCTGGGGTGGCCGAGCGATTCTAGGCTCTCCAGTCTGGAACCGCGCGACCGCTACGGTCGCAGGTTCGAAACCTGTCTCGGGCTTGGATGTGTGTGATGTCCTTAGGTTAGTTAGGTTTAAGTAGTTCTAAGTTCTAGGGGACTGATGACCTCAGAAGTTAAGCCCCATAGCGCTCAGAGCCATTTTGAATGACTGTATGGGCATTTCTCTCAAGCCAACAAATTAAAAAAAAAAAAAAGAAACGAGAAAGGGTGAAATATATGAAAAAAGTATCTTCAAAATGTCGCGCAGTACACCATGAAAGCATACTGTGGTGAAACGTAAGTACAGCACAACCACAACCTTTACTCTCCGCTAGATAATAATGATTTTTCAAGCAGAAAAAAGTGTATTTTTACTGTTATTTTGAAGAGGAGAAGCTGTCAGTCAGACTGCCAATTTGCAACGTAAAAACCAGGCAGTAAGGTAAGCAACAACACATAATAACTGAGCCTAAATAAATTACGTATCCAAACCGTTTAGATAACTAGTGTGTTTTTACTGAAACACACAAAAGACGGCACAAAGGTGTCGAAATTTGTCTGGATAATACGAACAAAAACTGTTCTGCAGAAGATGAATTTGAGGTGTCTGGGAAGCTTTTCCGTACTGCTTACTTGATTTGACAGACTACTGCTAATGCGCTGTTGAGAACAGGCGTAGCTCCACCACTCATAACGGGGGTGAGGTGTTTTTTTTTTATTTTAGGGGTCTTAAAACGTTATTTTAAGACTTCTCTATGCATTTTAAAATTGCGAATACAACATTTGTACTGGTAAAACAAAGTTTTTGCGTACCACTGCATACTGGCACAACTCGAGCACTGTGAACATCTACACTTACACTCTGCACGCCACCTTACGATGCCTGTTCCAGTCACGAATGCTTCACGGGAAGAATGATTGCTGGTAAGCCTCCGTGTCAGCTCGAATGTCTCAAATTTTACTGTCACAGTATTTTCGCGAGGTATATAATACGTAGGAGGAAACAAGATATTGGCTGAATCGTCTAGGAATGTACGCTCTGGGAATATTTACCGACAAACCACACCATCATGCTGAACGCCTCTCTTGCAGCGTCTGCAACTGGACCTGGTTGAGCATCTCCGTCACGCTTTCGCTCTTAGTAAATGAACCTGTAACGAAAGACACTCTCTTCTTTGGATCTTTTCTACTTCCTCTATCTGTCATACCTTACCAGCCTGGCGAGCAATGTTCAAGTTTTTGTCGAACGAGAATTTTGTAAGCTACTTCCTTTGTGGGTGAAATACCTTTCCCGAGAATTCTTCCAAAGTATATCATTCTGGCATCTGCCTTATCTTCGATTCGTTGTATGCGGTCGCTCCACTTTAAGGGGCTCCGGAACGCCCTATACTTGCAATGTTAAAATAACGCTTATAAATTACATCTTTCCTCACAAAGTATTTGAGGTAGGAAGTTGAACTTTTTACAGATTATTTATTGGAATATGGGCTACAACGTAACACAGGGATTTTACAAAATTTTTGTTCAGTTATTAAAGATGATTTTTTTTCAATTGTAATGAAAATTCACAACATTTTTTTGCAATTTTTTATTTATATATTCAAAAATATACAGTTTTTTTGGAAAAAGGCTGTGTTAAATTATGCAGAAGGTACTGTGTAACATTTACTGAAAGTTTGAAACAAATATGTTTGGAAGATCCTTAGAAAACATGTAATTAGTATGAGAAAATAAAAGTTTTGGGAATCGAGCGACCAAGTTTGGATTAACTTTTTAGTGCATTCCAGGTCCATAGGATGGATTATCTTCATCCTCTGCAAACTTCTCCTCCAGCTTCCTCTTGTTCCTCCTCCTGTTTACTCTTGCTTGTATTTCTAGACTCTTTACACCCCTGTCTGCAGCCCAAAGGCGTTCCTTGTCTAAAGCAAGCATCGCTCGTTATTGTGTTCGTAGATTTTGCTACCATTTTCTTCAGTTGCAGTTACTGCAACACTGTTCCAAAAGGTGGTCATGTATGAACACTTATCACATTTCAGTTGTATTTCACTAGCAAGTCCTACGTGCTTTATTATGGAGAGTTCCAGACCAACTTCACTGCAATGAATACATCTTACACAGTTTGAAAAAATTCCTTTGAGAACCGACATATCAAATATTTCATTCACATCCGATTCGCCCATAAAACATTCATAGTTTTCACTCATTGAACCAAGCTTCTTCTGTGAAGTATTTTCTTTCCCACTTTGACTGCTATGGGCAGGTGTACTTGAGAGGTTAGGTTCACTCACTTGGTTATCGTCTTTCGTGTTTACAGTAATAACACATACCTTTGGCTTTCCAACATTTCTCCTTTTCTTAAAAGCCTTCAGAGGATTTCTAATAACTTTACTTTTACTCATTATTATACTTCAACAAAACAGAGACTCAAGAAACAGAATTAATTACGAATATTTTCGAGATAACGACAGAGTAAATAAACATGAAACAATCGACAATCACACCAGCGATATATATTGAACCATCACAGGTTAGCCACAACACATACTTTATCTCACATCACTAAAATGTACCTGATCAACACGGACGTTAATAATAACACCATTTTACAGCAGTTTAACAGCGCCACAGTGGGTCACGCCCATGTAGAACACATTTCAAAAAAAATTTAAAAATAGTTGTAGTCTTCGGAATTGAATAAATTATATATCTATTAAAAGGTAATAGTCTGCAGATTCAGAAAACGCAAAAAAGTACAAATTGAACTTTTCATGATTTTGAGCCTTTCCGGAGCCCCCTTAAATCGCTCCGTAGTCGAGTTGTAAAACCACCGTAGGCTGCCATACACTATTAAAGTAATGGTAGAATACACTAGTTTTCATAGTAGCTTTAACAAGTTAAGATCGTACCCAAGTTACCTGTGCATTTTAAGTGTGTTGCATAACTATCGGGCGTTATCTCATAACGGTCGCTTTCTTTATATATACGATCAGTATCTTACTATGTTCCCCTAAAAAGCGGAAGCGATAAAAAGTCTAGAAACTGAGTGAGGATAGATAAAGGACCACATAACCTACGGAACATTTTTATTCTACATAATTATCCGCCTGTATATTTCTTAAAAGTAAACAGCATTTATAGCAAAATTCATACACCTGAAGATGGCCAGAAGTCTCTGCGCCGAAATATCGTGGCAGGAAGTTACTGATATCCGGCAGTTCTCCCGTGTTTTTATGGAACAAAATTCAAATTGTCAATGTTTAATTTAGGTCTATTCGAAAACTGTTGAGTTGTAACGTGAAACAGAGGGATTTTGTAGTAAAAATAAAGAAAATAATATAGATTTATCATATAGCGTTATGAAATGGAATTACCTCAACAAAAACGTAAAATAAAAAGCAAAAAATAAAAATATATCAAACATCGCTTTAATACTTCGTCGAACTTACATAAAACATGTTTCGGTGTTATCCGCAACCAGGTTTCGCAGTTATCAGCAGCAGACTCTAACCTTTGATTATGATGAAGAACGTTCTATTGAGCACAAAATAACAACAATAATTGTATATTATATATTTTTGTTCGTGCATGTAAATTGTAGTGCATCAATGGTAATTGTTTTGGTTGCGTAAAAGCGCAGCAGATACACAATCAAATAATTTTTACTAGTTTTAAAATGCAATTTGTATTCTGTAAGGACGTAAAATTCACAGTTTATTAACATTGAATAATGTGCAGTTCTAATTGTATGTAAAACAAACAACCAAACAAACAAACAAGAAACAAAGAAAAGTCATTGGCTCCCAGTTTGTCTCTTACACATGGACTTATGTTTCTTTCTCTACCAATGATACTTTATGGACGTATCTGCTTCCAGTGGCCGTTCTTCAGTCGTGTAGTCGTACAGTAACGGTTCTTACCGCCTATAGCTTCAACTGTCAACTGGAATAACCGAAGTCGCCCTTGTTTCTGAAGACACACTGCCCTGCACTTTGTCATTAGCCATTCGGCGAGTCTGGCACCCCCTGCAACGACATAGTCTCTTGTGCTAATCTGTTTATCTCAGAGCAGCACGTGCAACCAACATCTTCGATTATTTGTTGGATATATGCCGAGCTCTACCTTTTTCTACAGGTTTGCCCGCAACTGCTCCCTCTAGTATTACGGAATAGGTTCCCTGATTATGCTGCAAACATCTTTTATCCTGTCCCTTTTTCTGATCAGTGTTTTCCACATTTTCCTTTCCTTTGCGGAAAACATCCTCATATTCGGGAACGCACCCATCGAGAGTTTTTCTGACTAGTCACGTCCTCAAGAGAATCCGCCATGTGATGGTGACTTTATGCGACACGCCGTCAACCGCCATCTGCGGAACCAGGGGGCCCGGTGACGATTGTGAAACGCGCCAGCCGAGGCCCCCTGGTCCACTGCGCAACCTGCGCAAAGGAGGCCAGCGGCCGCAGATCTGGTTTGCCGGTGCGGTACCGGCCGCGGACGCCCACGCACTCCCACGCGCCGCACTGCGGAAGCCCATCTGGAGCCAAGCGCCGACGTTCCGGCCAAAGTGCGAGGCTCCTCTGGTAAAGACACGCGCCAGGCGGCTAAGCTTCGTCGGGAAATGCGCGTGCTCTAATGAGGGACCGCGCGGAAACTTCTTTGTACTACACCAGGTGCAGGCGAAGCCTAGTGCCTGTGTTTCACAAGTTTAAGCACTTTAATTGCTTTGTTCTTGAAGGTGATTTAGTAGTTACTGGCGTTATAGAATGCAATGGTAAGTACGAATTTCTCAGTACTAGTAGTACAATACATGGGAGGAGGAAGACATTCCTTTATCAGGGATTAATACTTGTAAAAAGAGAACGAAATCAACGCTCTTTGAAGGGTAACTTAAGATCCGGGTTTTCACTACTCTGGGAGTTTTATAAAAATAAACATTTGTTATTCCCCAAAAATATAAACCACGTCAGAAAAAGATTCATGAAGAGGTAGGTTTGGAGCACTCCTGTAGGTACGATATATCATAACAGGAAAGACAAAAATTACACTATTAGAATCCTTTGAAATGGGGTGGAACAGGAGACTGTTGAAGATAAGACGCTTTAACAAAGTACGGAATGAGGATGTTCTGCAACGAGTGAACGACAGAAAAAGATTCTTGGTGGAGAACATAATGAAGAGCAGAGAGGGTATGATTGGGCACATATTACGACATGAATCGTTGATGATAACTGTAGCCGAAGAGGTAGTGGAACGAAAGGGTCACAGGGGCAGTCCTAAAACTTGTACACAGGATGAGCGAGGAGGAGAAATACATTGAGTGAGGGGTGAGAATATTGGCGATTGTCAACGAAACACTTCGTATGGACGTATGCTTCAGAATTGTTTCCATGACAGAAGACCTTTAATGTCAGTTTTGTATGGTTTTCTCTAATAACTCGAAAACCGTGGCTGCTAGAGAAACAATTACACAATTAAATTACATTAAACTTCCTCTGAGGCTAATACTTGACGCGAAGAGAGCTAGAGAATATTTAAAATTTCGCCCGACGCGCTTGAGCTGTAGTTTCCAAAGTGAATTTCAATCATTCGTAAAGTACTTTCGTGTCGAAGAGAAATATATAAAATCACTCTTGGTTGGCGGTAAAAAATTGCCAGTAGACATCAGAGAATTAAAATGCTCGTGAACTTGAAAAGTGTGAATTGCCAATTTTCCTGAGGTGTGTGGTCGTGTTTGTGTATGTGTGTGTGTGTGTGTGTGTTTGTGTGTGTTTTGCGCAGATTTTAGAAGCATTAATAATAATAGTTGGGAAACTATCCTAGTTGGTTTCCAATGCCAAATAATTAGAAAAAGAATGTATAGCTTATGAAATTAAAATGCAAATCGCCTTGCGAGGTTTACCCGTTTGAAACCTCCTTGTTGCCCACCGAGAGTAAAAACCCCAGCAACAGGTCTGTACTGACAGTCGGAGGAAGAACGTTCCGTTATATTACGTTAGGAAGCGTGACGGACCGGAAGTGGAACGTAACAACGGTAAGGTACGGTAACGTAAGGCTGACGCTATACGATGCGAGGCAGGAGATATTGCGCGAGAGCAGCGTCCGCTTTTAATGATCACAGCTGGAGGTTTTTGCCCAGTCGTCGCGCTGTGTTCGTGGAAAGGCACGCCGAGGCACGCTTCCGTAGCGTGCGGCGAACTCTGTGGGCGCGGCTAACCGGAGCTGCGAGCAGGGTGCCGCAGACCGGCAAGAGGGTTTCGAGTGAGGAAAGCTTTGAGTATTTACTTGCGAAACGAAAACCGTTTTGCTGGAGGAAAAAGGGACGCCTAAATTATGGTTCTGGCAGGTCATTATCATGCTTGACATCATCTGTTACTCGCAACGTTGTTGATTTGCTGGCATTGTGTGCCGAAGCAGAAGCGGCCAGTGACCCAAAAGTACATAGCGTGTGCTTTGGACTGTTTACTGATCTACTTTCCCTTTTTTCTGTTTTTCATCAGCTTTCTGACCGGTTTCATGCGGTCCTCCACGACTTCCTCTACTCCGCCAATCTCTTCATCGCAATTACTCTCAACGCCCACAATTATCGTTCCAGTTATTCCAATCTCTGTCTTCCCCCGCAGTTTTTGCCCTGTACACCTCTCTCTCTTCTACCACGGCAGTCACTTCCTGATGTCTAGACAAACGTCCTACCATCCTGTCCCTTTCCTCTAGCCAGTCTTCTGCACATATTTTTTTTCTCGTTGATTCTACAGAGAACCTGCCCATTTCTTAGTACACTTAATTGTTAATATACTTCTGTAAAATCTCCTCTCAAACCTTCGATTCCTTTTTTTACCGATTTTCGCACAGCATATGATTCACTTCCATAGAGTGCTGTGCTCCAGACGTACATTATCAGTAATTGCTTCCTCTCTCTTGCTGGCTAAATGGCTCTGAGCACTATGGGACTCAACTGCTGTGGTCATAAGTCCCCTAGAACTACTTAAACCTAACTAACCTAAGGACAGCACACAACACCCAGCCTCTCTCTTGCTCTCCAGATTTTATTCAAAGTTTTCTCATCTTAAAAAGTGGTACTGACGAGAGTATCTGTACTATGAAGGAATACTGCGCTCTTGAGTGGAATCAAAAATAGGATGAAACCTTGTCAGTCCAAATGCATGAAGAACAATGGAGATAATGTCGAGAAATATTTTTTTGTAACTAAGTGTTCCTGAGTTTTCTTCCAGACTCATCGGTTCATCCCCGTTTTCCGGCGTCACCACGGTACACACGTAGAAAAGAGGAAGCTGATATCACAACTTTAATAGAGCTGCACTGCAGCTGTTCTCTTTTGCGGAACTAAGCTCTGGACTTTATATATGTTTATTCAAATGTGAACAAACAATATTTCAGTACAGTGACTCCTATAAAATTTGTATTCACACACGCGCGCGCGCGAGCGGAAAATTACAAAACAAATATGCCCAAAGTTACTACGTGTTTCTAATTGGTAACAAAGTATTGTTTGGAATAGCTGCTTAGCAAAATGGCAAAGATGTGTGAAACGTAAAGCTGAACAGTGATGCCGGAATTGGAACATCATTGCTTCAGATGAGTGAAAAAAATAGGAAGAACAGCTGACACTTGGCTGAAATCGGAAAGGGGTCAAGTGAAGTCCCTCGCTAGCTACTTTTGAACCGCCATATTGGATTCATCATACTTCGGATCTTTCCGTATCATAACTCACTTCTTATGACCGTGACCTAGACCAGACTTTTGACAGTATGACGTTTTAAGCAAAGGCGCAATGAAGATGTATCACTCTAGGTGTGACATATTATAATTAAATGTCCGTTAATGATTCATCGTCTGTAAAAGTCTTAAGAACATTTAATATGAACAGTTTTTGGCTGTTAATTACATGTATTTCCTGTGTTCGTGCGGCTAAAGAGGTGTTATCGTGGAGTGTAAGGAAGCTAGTGCGAAACTAGGTACCTGCTAATACATTTTTTTTCTGTTTCATATTTGTAACACATTGTGGGAGCTTCTTATTCATGTAACAGTAACTTGTTCTGCGAAAGTGCTTTGTCAGCAGTGAGTGCCTTCCATTTTGTGACTTGATTAAAAAACGAAATATGAAATTTCTGTGAGTGAAACAACCAGCAATGACATTTATGTTCGTTCTTGTCACAAATATTTCACCGTTGTTTCCGAATACGTCGCGATTTCTGAATGTGGTTAGGCAGGAATCTAAGAATACAGCTTAAATTGGTGCGAATGAGACGAGCTGCTTCATATTTTATCGTCTTGCTTCTCACAAATACAGAGTCCGCCAGAAAAAAGTATACACTCTTTGTCAGGCTCTATCGAGCTATCGACGATGTCGTTCGATTTGAGTTACGAGTCTGTTGTATGATCTTTGACTCAACAGATGTTAGTAGCTGCATCTCGGTATTAAGAAAACTATATGGCTGGAGCGCACTTGACATTAGAGCAAAGAAAATGTATCTTGAAGTGGTTTTTCAAGTTTGATAATACTGTTAAAGTGCAAAGTCAGTGGAGGCGGGAGTTCGGAACAGAGCCGCCAATCCCCCCAACAATTAAACGCATCATTGACAAGTTTGAATTGCATGGAACGATTTGTGATATTCACGAAGGAAGATCAGGAAGACAGCGTACAGCTACAAGTCCTGCTTCGTCGGCTCTCGTGTTGGAAACGTTTGTTAATTCTCCACATAAGTCTGCTACGCAATGTCCAAGTGAATTCGGGGTTAGCTGTATAAGTTGAAATGGCTCTAAGCACTTTGGGACTTAACATCCAAAGTCATCAGTCTCCTAGACTTCGAACTACTTAAACCTAACTAACCTAAGGGCTCACACACATCCATGCCTGAGGCAGGATTCGAACCTGCGACTGTAGCAGCCGCGCGCTTCCGGACTAAAGAGTGTGTGTAAAAAGAATTCTGAAAGCTGTGAAGTGGAAAGTTTACATTCCACGATTACTGCGCGCGATTAATGATGACGATCCTGATCGCCGAATGCAATTTTGCGAATGGTATCAGCAAATGGTAACTGATGACGAACAATTTGTGACGAAGGTAGTGTGGAGTGACGAGGCTCAATTTAAACTTAATGGAGCCTTGAATCGGCATAACAGTGTGTACTGGGCACCGGAAAATCCGCATTTTTATTTGAATAAAACCGTCAGTCTACCAGGAGTTCGTGTGTGGTGTGGACCATCATCTAGGGGCTTAGTGGGACCCTTTTGCTTTGATGCTACTGTCACTGGAGAAGTGTACCTGGAGATGTTACGCACAACGATTTTGCCAGGTATACGTGCTCTTTATGGAGCTGATGAAGAGATCTTTTACAAACAGGATGGGGCGCCACCACACTACCACCTAGCCGTACGAACTTTCCTGGATGACAATTTTTCGAGGCATTGGATTAGGCGAAGAGGGAATCCAGCTCCCTCCACGGTTGCCAGGTCCGACACCTGTGGATTTTTACTTGTGGGGGAGTGTGAAAGATAACGTCTACCGACGTAAGCCACGCACGCTGGAGGAATTTCGCCAGGAGGTTACAGCGACGTGTGCAGCGATCTCGACTGTGACATTCACTGAGGTAGTTGCGGCGACCGCTCGTCGTTCTGTTACGTGTATAGCCGCCAACGCTGAACATTTTGAATATTTAAAGTAACCATGTGCTAAAGTGAAGGTTGTTCGACATGGGTGATCAATTATTAAATGTAAAATAAACACATAAGTAATACTTTTCGTTCCTTAAAGCGTGTATACATTTTTCTGGCGGACTCTGTATTTAGTTGGGTTCGAATCATTAACGGGGGTAGGACATCAAACGGGACGACTTGGAGCAGGAGAGACACCACAGGAATTTTTAATTTCCACTGTCTATACTTTTAAAAATAAATTCATAAAACTTTGTCAGAACAGAAAGGATTCAGGATTTACACTTATAGTGATGGAAGTTCAAAAATATAAGAAAATAATTTATTTTTTTACATTTGTATTTCACCTTTTGTTCACTTACCATTGGCTGCATTTGTTGCTATAGGTACACTTTTCCTCATAAGTAAGGGAGATTCTTCGATGAATTTTGCACAGCATACAAACCATACTTACAGGTGTATGAAGCTCTAGAATTTTCCAAATCTATTAAAAACTGTCGTACAAATTGAGATAATTAACTATAAAATTTGGGTTTTTTCTAAACATGAAGTTTAAAATGTAACAGCGCATTCATTTTTTCATAAATTAATTAATTTCTAGTGTCATACACCTGTAATTATGGTTTGTATGCTGTGCAAAATTCATCGAAGAATCTCTCTTCCTTATGAAGAAAAGTGTACCTATAGCAACAAACGTAGCCAGTAAAAGTGAAAAAATGGTGAACTTTCACATGTAAAAAAAAAATTTGTTATTTTGTTGAACTTCCACTCCTACGAGTGTGAATCCTGAATCCTTTCTGGTCATACTGACAAAGTTTTATGAATTTATTCGTAAAAGTATAGACAGTGGAAATTAAAATGTCCTGTGGTGTCTCTTCTGCTCCAAGACGGCCCTTTTGACGTCCAACCCCCTCCCCCCCCCCCCCCCGCCCTTAATAACGATTTCATAAACTTGTCGGTGATGACAAAGATCACACTACACGAGCGAGGGACGTGACGTGACCGCTTCCCGATTTCAGTCGAGTGCTCGACGTACTTGCAATGTTTTGTCACTCGTTTGCTGAGCGTTTCACAATTGACGGATCTTTCCGCAGTGCAGAAAGACAGGTATAAAGTGCAGCGGGAGAGGCGTTCTGTGAGTGGTGTCCCCGTGACGCGTGTCGCCGGGCCTGGCGTCAGCTGCGTGGGCGCGTGGGCGCCGCCCTGGCCTTGCGTGCCGCAGTGCCCACGTTCGACTACCGGCGCGGCCCCTGCCACACCAGGGTGGCGCGTCGCCCGGCCCGGCCCACGACTGCTCTCCTCACGATGGCCGCTCTCCTGAAGGACAAACAAACACAAGTGCACACGCGTCAGAACTGATGTCACAAGTTAGCTACGCGCTTTGAGAAACGCTTTTTTTTCTCCACAACTCACTTTGTTCAAAATGTTTCATGAAACGGAATTACATAATATATTAATTTCTAAACAGTAGTTGATACATTCATAAATGAAAACAACCATATATATATATATATATATATATATATATATATATATATATATATATATATATATATATATATATATATATATATAAGAAAGACCACGAGAATATCAAATTACTTCAAAACTTGCTTTCTGAATAATAAATTGGTATATAAATTTCTTTCTTACCATTGCTGTACCAAGGAAAAGCCCGCCCGGTTGGCCGTGCGGTCTAACGCACGACTTTCCGTGCGGGAAGGAGCGCCTGATCCCGGGCACGAATCCGCCCGGCGGATTTGTGTCGAGAGCCGGTGAACCGGCCAATCTGTGGATGGTTTTTAGGCGGTTTTCCATCTGCCTCGGCGAATGCGGGTTGGTTCCCCTTATTCCGCCTCAGTTACACTATGTCGGCGATTGCTGCGCAAACAAGTTCTCCACGTACGCGTACACCACCATTACTCGACCACGCAAACATAGGGGTTACACTCGCCTGGTGTGAGACGTTCCCTGGGGAGTCCACCTGGGGCCGAACCGCACAATAACCCTGTGTTCGGTGTGGGGCGGCGGAGGGGTGAAGTGGACTGCGGTAGTCGTCGGGGGTTTGTGGACCACTGCGGCTGCAGCGGGGACGGAGCCTCTCCGTCGTTTCTAGGTCCCCGGTTAACAAACATACATACATATATACCAAGGAAAAACAATAAACAAATATACTGCATACAATTTTGAGTATTGCTGACGTACATTGCAGTAATTACATTAAGACAAACATTTAAATATTTTGTGTCCGTCCAAAACACGTGTTTATAGTCCAGTGGATCACTTTGTTTCCCCAACATCTACATTTTCCATAATATCACTTATATTTTCACTATCCACATCACTATTCCCCTTCAGTGTATTAAATGCTTACAATCCATAGGTTAAGTTGGCAGCAGAACAGCCTCTGGTCCTTCTCATGGACGTATAGTCGCTTTAAAGGCGTTCGCATCTGGCATCCAGTGGCCCCGCGCTGTCTTCACTGTATCTTCCTCGGCCGGCCGCTGTGGTAGAGCGGTTCTAGGCGCTTCAGTCCAGAACCGCGCTGCTGCTACGACCGCAGGTTCAAATCCTGCCTCGGGTATGGATGTGTGTGATGTCCTTAGGTTAGTTAGGTTTAAGTAGTTCTAAGTCTAGGGTACTGATGACCTCAGATGTTAAGTGCCATAGAGCCTAGAGCCATTTGAACCTTTTTACCTTCCTCGGGGTCTTTTATATGGACACTCCTCTTCCTCCCCTTTTCAACTTCTCTTACCGATTCAGAGTATTCTTCTGTCATTTTATTTAAGAATAAATTTTCAAAAATAGCCTAAGAATACACGCAATACCTCTGTCGTCTCAGACAAGTGGTTTTGCAACCGACAGTACTCTAACAACAATGCAAATGGACAGTAAACCAATATTACCAGCCCGTGTTGTTACTTCTGCAAATGTTAGCATTATTAAAATCCAAAGACTATGCACCCTACAAAAATTAGCTGCAGAAAACGTTTTGCTATATCACCTTCGTAGCAGAAAGCGAGTTTTGGAATAGCGGAGAACATTTGATAGCTTGTAGCTTCTAACCGGGATCGTAACTAGATTTTGATTAAAAAACTGTTTTCAGACTAAGAAAGGCGCCCATGTGAAGTAGCGTATGCCGTAAAAGACTCATATTGCCCACTTTTGCAGAAAGCGAGTTTTGAAAGAACAGTCCTCAGTGTTGGGGTAATACGTGAGTAGTCATGAAGTTTCAGTTATGACCTCGGAAAATCAAACTGCAGCCAGGGAACTTGGACGGTCTTAGTCATCATCTTCATGCCGACATTTCAATGCAACACTTTTTTTTTTTTCTAAAGACGAATGACTAGGAGGAGACTCATTAACTTTGCCAGACAAGTAATACATATT
Organism: Schistocerca nitens; assembly: GCF_023898315.1. Lineage (NCBI taxonomy): Eukaryota > Metazoa > Arthropoda > Insecta > Orthoptera > Acrididae > Schistocerca > Schistocerca nitens. The sequence continues at coordinate 748,754,174 of NC_064618.1, read as the reverse complement.
CGATGTTTCGCATTATGTTTGTTGACGTCCGATCGGAATGTGACGTAGTCTAGCCCCAAAGCGTTTGAACGATTCATACACATAGTTTCTTGTCATATCTTCTGCACCGTACACTTTTCATATAATGTGCTCTTCTGACGTAAGTTTCTAACAAATTTTGATATTTACGCATTGTACAATCATACGTTCCACTGATCACAGCAGACAAATATCCTTCGGCTTAATATTTTCGAAGCTATGCAGCACTTCTCAGCACCTCTTTTCATGCATAGGCACGCTTTTTTTAAACACATGTTGCCACTTAAATATCAACACATTCCACGGACTACTTCTACCCACCTTACATGTAATTGACCTGGCGGACAGTAAGGGCAACCAGCAACCGTTGTGACGCCAATTTTGTATTGTACTGGCACGTGAATCTCTGCAGAAATTCGCGTTTGTGGACAAGCATATTTAGGGGTTGAAGCGAGTGTTAACTATAGGATGGTGTGGAGACGATAGACTTGGTGGGCACGTTGGCACTGTCGCAACTTGTGCAGCGTGATCGCCAGCGACTTGACCGTTACTGCTGGCCTTGTACGATCGGCCCAGCGTGAATTAATAGCGTTTCTGATTGTCCGCCCCTTCTGTGGCAATCGCTGCACTAGTTGCTTCACGCGTTCGACTGCCGTGGGCGTCCAAAACTGCCAGCTGTCTGTCGGCCGCACTCAGTCTCACCGGCAACTAGGTCGCTCGCTAGGGGGAGCAACGTACGCTCTTTTACCGAATGTTTCCGTAATTTACTCGCAAACACTTTTACGTAGTACTCTAGACGACTACTGTTAAATTTAACGGTGCAATAGAGAAAACAGCACCAATAAGCTTTATTAGTTCACAGGTCGATGACTGCTCATCAAACATTCAGTTCGCCGTTCGGCCATCGCAACAGCAACGTAGCGGCAGCCTAAGAACAAGATATGGTGTTTTACATTTGTGATATTTGCATCACATCAAAAGCCTTTCCGCGACATGCTCTGCCTCGAGTGTTCTGTACATCTTCCTTTAATTCAAACTGACAAGGGTCTTTGCCAGACAATATTCAAGTAGTGACTGAAAGAGTTTTCCTATGTGACAACCTTGTTCAAGAACTGGACGGAAGGAGATACGTGACAGTCTTAGTAGTTACAATATTCTTTCTTTGTTTTCTGTTGTCTGTCGTCCTCGCAGCTAACTGTACGAGGAGTAGTCATTCGGTTTTAATTCTACAGGATAACTTGCTGTGAGTGACCTTCGTGTAAAATGGGTGCTGTTTTTTTGGAAAACTGAACAAAGAGTAAAGTAAAGTCACGGCTATTTGACAAAAAAATTCAGTTGGTTATGTGTGCCGATTTGTTGTTTTGGCCGTAAAGTGAATCAACTACTTTGCAAAAGAAACCAAATAGCAAATAGGATAGGTACGTGAAAACCAGTAGCTGTACATGAAAATGGGCGAAGTCGTATCTGCCTGTCAGTGTTTTCAAACAAGCAAAAGTGCTCCTTGTTACTGACGACCCACAATTTTCTACAACGATATTAACCGCAAAACGTGAGTTTTCCAATATCTCTCCACTAAATGAGTATCTCTCTTCGGCTCAGGCTACATCATTCCTACATCGTTCTTAGCCGTATGTTAAGCATGCAGGGGCGTCTCTGCGGAGTTTGGAAAGGAGAAAAAGCAGTGACAGAGTGGAAGCTTCAGTGGGTAAGAGTGGTGTCTGCGGAAAATTTTAATCTGAAACATTCCACCCATAAAATACGTTACTTACGTGTTAAATGGCCGTGTTGTAGTACACATTTTTAACTAGTTGTATACTCAGCGCATAGTTAATGAAGCAATACTACTTTCGGATGGGATTTGAAGAAATTTGCCATCAAGACGTGTGACTCGATAACTTATTGGTTAAGTTCCAAACCACGGATCCAAAGGTCTACAGTTCGATCCCTGGTTAGTCCTTGGAATTTTATCTGTTGCTTATCAGTTATTTCACATCTGGCTGTGATTTATGTTTGCGGGAAACGCCGACCTGCATCGTGGCTCGGAGATCAAGTTAAACTGGAGCCTGGGTAAACCAGTTCAAAGGTCATTGAAGGTAAAGGCACACCGTCTCCAATATGACCGTGGCCAGTGAAGCATTGTGGTGTTCAGAGTTACCTTGGGGTTGTAGACAGCTTTACTTTATCATCCAGTTGTGCGCCAATATTCAGTACTTCTTGTCCTCTTTGTAACTGGCCGGACCACCTTGTGTACAACAGAAAGATAAATAAATAAGAGGCAGCAGCGACTGAAAACGTTCTGTATAGGTGGCTTCGTCGGGAGTCAGGAGTGGGGGCTCCCTCAGCAAGCGTCCCGCGGGTCAGCCCTAACTGGCCAGCTCTGAGGAAGTGCCCAAGGAGGCGGATGCGGAGGAAGCGCAGATGGCGGTAGGCCGGGTTTACGAGCGCCTTCCTGCGACGCCTCGCAGATGCCATCCTCCTTCCTCCCACGCGATACAGGCCGGTCAAGAAATCCCGTCCAGCGGAAACAGCCCATCCTCCCGATCTGACTCAACTTCCAGGACGAAAAAGAGCTGCCAGCGCCTTTTTCCTGCTGCACTCGGCGGAGCAGAAAGAGTAGCAATCTGGGTGCAGGAAAAAGCTCGGATAAGGCCTGGCGCGGCTGCTTGGCATGCAAGCCAGTCGCTGCAGCCGCTTGTCGGACGTCGGGCCCAGCTGGCGGTTTCCTGTGGGTGCCGCGTTCATCTGGATGTGGCAACGTCCGCGATACTCAGCGCTGTCCGGAGACGCACACCAGTCGGTCAGAGAGCTCTAATCGTAGCCACTGCTTTCTTACTCCCCGTTTTTGCAGTCTCTACCCCAAGAATTCGGGTTGCTGTATCGAGAGATTTAGATCGCGAAACAAATCGTTGAATTCCTTTTGATTAATGAGTTGAGGCGCGAGGTGTCATGATATTGAGGGAAGTACTCTTCTATATGTTCAATACTTTCTGATTCACTTGACATGGTGTCTGGTACCGTGGCTTTCAAGTTACAGACAGGAACAGACAACCCCACCTCATGGGGCAAAGGCAAATACACTGAAGATACATTTGGCTCTGAGCACTATGGGACTCAACTGCTGTGGTCATTAGTCCCCTAGAACTTAGAACTACTTAAACCTAACTAACCTAAGGACATCACAAACATCCATGCCCGAGGCAGGATTCGAACCTGCGACCGGAGCAGTCGCACGGTTCCGGACTGCGCGCCTAGAACCGCGAGACCACCGCGGCCGGCCGAAGATACATTTGGATACTTTATTTTATGTCTAGTTTTGCTTAAATGTCCCGAAATATTTGTAAGACAGAAGTAGCAGTCTGAATAATGGTCTTTAGGCTCACGCCACACCATCCCAACAGCGAATGGCATGGCTCGGCGTTTTTCTTTCAACCACTCGGTTAAGGTTGTAGCACAGGCTATGCAGGCAATATGAGGTGCAAAATTTTTATCTTGATCTACATCTACATACATACTCCGCAATCCACCATACGGTGCGTGGCGGAGGGTACCTCGTACCACAACTAGCATCTTCTCTCCCTGTTCCACTCCCAAACAGAACGAGGGAAAAATGACTGCCTATATGCCTCTGTACGAGCCCTAATCTCTCTTATTTTTGTGGTCTTTCCGCGAAATATAAGTTGGCGGCACTAAAATTGTACTGCAGTTAGCCTCAAATGCTGGTTCTCTAAATTTCCTCAGTAGTGATTCACGAAAAGAACGCCTCCTTTCCTCCAGAGACTCCTACCAGAGTTCCTGAATCATTTCCGTAACACTAGCGTGATGATCAAACCTACCAGTAACAAATCTAGCAGCCCGCCTCTGCATTGCTTCTATGTCCTCCCTCAATCCGACCTGATAGGGATCCCAAACGCTCGAGCAGTACTCAAGAATAGGTCGTATTAGTGTTTTATAAGTGGTCTCCTTTACAGATGAACCACATCTTCTCAAAATTCTACCAATGAACCGAAGACGACTATCCGCCTTCCCCACAACTGCCATTACATGCTTGTCCCACTTCATATCGCTCTGCAGTGTTGCGCCCAAATATTTAATCGACGTGACTGTGTCAAGCGCTACACTACCAATGGAGTATTCAAACAGGACAACAGGACAATCAAAATACAATTTATATGCCTTCTTAACCAAATCAGTTATTGGTTTTATAAGGGCTTTTGGACTGAATTTCCCACACACATAACAAAAGTTGTCGGGGTGGTTTACATAGCAACGAGATTTACTAGTTGCCATTTTTCTTATTGTGAGTTTAAACACAAACATTTTGCACTATATTTCACAGGAAACACACACTGAGGATCTCTTTCACACCACTGGATTACCACACCAACCATTTACTGACGATTTGTAGATTTTCTAGCTCTCCTCTGCAAATCAAAAACAAACAATTAAACATCAAAACAGAAGAACAGCAAAAAGCGAAATACTGAAAATTAAAAATAAAAAACCTTTCAAAACTCAAAAATTATACGTGCTAGAACATTTTGAAAGGTATATTCGGATTCCACACACTAAAATACAAACTGTAGATGCAAAATGGCTGTTGACTAGTGTAATTCGTGATGGCATGCTGTAGTACTTCGTACGTTAAGGTCTGGACAGCCATCATAATGGTACCACAGGTTCCACCTGGAGTGCAGAGGAACGTCTTCCAGCATCCGTGGAAGATGGTCTGTTGGAGGCTGCGATACTTGCGCGCTTTCAGTGTTCCATCATGAAACACGGACCTATGAGCTGATGGTTCACTATCCCATATCACACGTTTACACTCCATGAAAGCTGATGTTCCACCTGACGAAGCCAACGGGGATTGTCAATACATCAGTAGTGCATATTTCGGCGGTTTATCTGGCCTTGGCCGGCCGGGGTGGCCGAGCGGTTCTACGCGCTACAGTCTGGAACCGCGCGACCGCTGCGGTCGCAGGTTCGAATCCTGCCTCGAGCATGGATGTTTGTGATGTCCTTAGGTTAGTTAGGTTTAAGTAGTTCTAAGTTCTAGGGGACTGATGACCCCAGATGTTAAGTCCCATAGTGCTCAGAGCCATTTGAACCATTTTTTTTTATCTGGCCTTGTGTGGTAAATGTGGCTTCATCACTAAACACGATACATCTGGAGCATCGTGTCTTTAATGGCCATGTACAGAACTTAACACGACACTTATTATCATTTCCATGCAGCTCTTGCTGGAGAGAGATGTGATACTGGTGGAACATACACTCCTGGAAATGGAAAAAAGAACACATTGACACCGGTGTGTCAGACCCACCATACTTGCTCCGGACACTGCGAGAGGGCTGTACAAGCAATGATCACACGCACGGCACAGCGGACACACCAGGAACCGCGGTGTTGGCCGTCGAATGGCGCTAGCTGCGCAGCATTTGTGCACCGCCGCCGTCAGTGTCAGCCAGTTTGCCGTGGCATACGGAGCTCCATCGCAGTCTTTAACACTGGTAGTATGCCGCGACAGCGTGGACGTGAACCGTATGTGCAGTTGACGGACTTTGAGCGAGGGCGTATAGTGGGCATGCGGGAGGCCGGGTGGACGTACCGCCGAATTGCTCAACACGTGGGGCGTGAGGTCTCTACAGTACATCGATGTTGTCGCCAGTGGTCGGCGGAAGGTGCACGTGCCCGTCGACCTGGGACCGGACCGCAGCGACGCACGGATGCACGCCAAGACCGTAGGATCCTACGCAGTGCCGTAGGGGACCGCACCGCCACTTCCCAGCAAATTAGGGACACTGTTGCTCCTGGGGTATCGGCGAGGACCATTCGCAACCGTCTCCATGAAGCTGGGCTACGGTCCCGCACAACGTTAGGCCGTCTTCCGCTCACGCCCCAACATCGTGCAGCCCGCCTCCAGTGGTGTCGCGACAGGCGTGAATGGAGGGACGAATGGAGACGTGTCGTCTTCAACGATGAGAGTCGCTTCTGCCTTGGTGCCAATGATGGTCGTATGCGTGTTTGGCGCCGTGCAGGTGAGCGCCACAATCAGGACTGCATGCGACCGAGGCACACAGGGCCAACACCCGGCATCATGGTGTGGGGAGCGATCTCCTACACTGGCCGTACACCACTGGTGATCGTCGAGGGGACACTGAATAGTGCACGGTACATCCAAACCGTCATCGAACCCATCGTTCTACCATTCCTAGACCGGCAAGGGAACTTGCTGTTCCAACCGGACAATGCACGTCCGCATGTATCCCGTGCCACCCAACGTGCTCTAGAAGGTGTAAGTCAACTACCCTGGCCAGCAAGATCTCCGGATCTGTCCCCCATTGAGCATGTTTGGGACTGGATGAAGCGTCGTCTCACGCGGTCTGCACGTCCAGCACGAACGCTGGTCCAACTGAGGCGCCAGGTGGAAATGGCATGGCAAGCCGTTCCACAGGACTACATCCAGCATCTCTACGATCGTCTCCATGGGAGAATAGCAGCCTGCATTGCTGCGAAAGGTGGATATACACTGTACTAGTGCCGACATTGTGCATGCTCTGTTGCATGTGTCTATGTGCCTGTGGTTCTGTCAGTGTGATCATGTGATGTATCTGACCCCAGGAATGTGTCAATAAAGTTTCCCCTTCCTGGGGCAATGAATTCACGGTGTTCTTATTTCAATTTCCAGGAGTGTATTTCGATGGAGAATGCATAGGACACTTGCCTAACTGATGCCACTTCCCGCTGCGATTGTCCGGATCAACTGCGACAGCAGCAAGAACAGTAATTTCCCCCCTCTTCTGTCGTCACTTGTTTTCTTCTGTTACGTTGTCTCGGTGTTACACTACCCTTTCACGTAAATGGTTGAAGAGGTTGAGAAAAATTGCCAAGATGGTGGACGTCTATTGGGATATATTGCAGCATACACCGTGCAGCCGGCCGCGGTGGTCTCGCGGTTCTAGGCGCGCAGTCCGGAACCGTGCGACTGCTACGGTCGCAGGTTCCAATCCTGCCTCGGGCATGGATGTGTGTGATGTCCTTAGGTTAGTTAGGTTTAAGTAGTTCTAAGTTCTAGGGGACTGATGACCACAGCAGTTGAGTCCCATAGTGCTCAGAGCCATTTGAACATTTACACCGTGCAAGAACGAACTGCATTTTTCTTACACTCTCATTACATCATAAGCATGTCGACTTTTTCTACGTTGGTATATCCCACCGTCCACTCAAGACCTATTGCTTGGACTGTCGCGCATTAACCGACTAGCAAGTCGTAATGCACTCAAGGTACACACAGGCACATAGTAAGCAAACGTAATAACATCGTACCGAGCAACCACGGAGGCTGAATGGCACAAACAAGTGCAGCTGTGGAAACTTTTCAAAATACGATATCTTGCAGACGACTCGCACTAGAATCCCGCAAGAAACAGAACTGACATTCTGATTTACCCTACTTTGTTTGTTCCATTAAAAAAGTGCATATTTGCAGAAAAATACTCTCCAAGTAACGTTACAATCTGTTTATTGGCTAACAATATGAGATCATGACTACCAATCCATTCAGTGAAAATCTCACATCAATGGCACTTTTCACTTCGGCAATATTTGCGCTGCAAGTTTTAGATGATTCACCCTGTATATGTGATAATAATAGAAAAGCCTCCAGAACACGCTTAAGTAAGATTTACTGATAAGAAGAAATCGCTGTTTTCATGATCTGATACATTTACTCTTCTATTATTTTATGGCCAGATGCCTTCTTGTCGACCTACTCGTCAGTTGACCCAACGGAGGGAAGTCGTGCGCGCCACTTTGACAGTAAAGTGTCAAAATGTTGCTCTTTGACTTACCGTGTTTCAACTGTTTGTGTATAGAATAGATAGACATTACAGGCCAGCCAGCATTTGCTTTAACGTGCGTGGAAAACTGCCTAAAAACCACACTCACACTGGCCAGTGTACCAGACCAGCGATTGTCAATCCGCCCTGCGGAATCGATCCGCGCGGGTCTTATCTCCCTTCGTCGCAAGCTAGAGCGCTGCGCAATAAGCTACACGAACATGTGACCAAATATTTTTATGTTGAATGTCAGAGATGTCATATCATCAGGGAAAAAGCAGAAAGATTATTATTTAATGTCCCGATGACGGTGGAGTCTTTAGATACAGAGCATTAACTCTGATTTGGCAAGAACAGAAGGAATGATCGGCCATGTCGTTGGTGAAGGGAATGGCTCTGAGCACTGTGGGACTCAACTGCTGAGGTCATTAGTCCCCTAGAACTTAGAACTAGTTAAACCTAACTAACCTAAGGACATCACAAACATCCATGCCCGAGGCAGGATTCGAACCTGCGACCGTAGCGGTCTTGCGGTTCCAGACTGCAGCGCCTTTAACCGCACAGCCACTTCGGCCGGCGGTGAAGGGAACATCCCGGCCTTCGCCTACAGTGATTCGGGTAAATCATTTACTTTTTCGCGTCTGCGCGATTTTGCAGCCTCTAACAACCATACCACAACAAAGGGGAAAAATTAATTATGATTGTAGTGTTGCTCACGCTGCTAAATATTGCATTTTCGGGCAACAACAAAGTTATATTATGTGTCAGGTATCATTAGAGCACAGTTAATAAAGTCATTTCTTGAAATAATGGATAAACTAGGCACTCATCTTTTCGTGTTTCCCACGCTGGTCTCGTTGTGAACTCATGGCTCAATCGTCGAAAATCTAGGTAGTGATGATTCCAAACTCGGATGCAAAGAGGCCTAAGTGTTCTTCTGCGATATTCAAAAGTTTTATAGATGTGTTTCATAAACCATTCTTGAAGATTAAACTTTTGCAAGTTAGGACAATGGTGATGTAAAAAAGTAATCAGCACTCCGAATTTAAGTTACACTTCTTTTTTATTACTTTTGTTGCAATATCACGTAACTCGTTCCAAAACATCACTTCACAATATAAAACATACTTGAAAATATCTTCCTCACTGTTAAAGTTCACATTTCATAAACTGACTACAATTTGCGTCTTTTTAACATGACGACCAAAGCTTGACTCCTTAATAACCGCTTACGCGCCCAAAAATCAGAGTTACAAGTACGTCAAAGATCATAGTGACAAAAGAAAGAATACACATAAGAATAATATCATTGCAATATATACATATCGATGTATCGAAGTACCTCTACATTAATGAAATCAAATCTGAATGTTGTCACAGAAATATGTTAACTATTTTACAGAAACACAGCAGAATATTGCTGGTATCGAGAGGTTGAGGTGAGGTGCCGTAATGGTTATGTAATTCAAGTACCATAACAAGCCGTGGTCTCTGACCCCTGTCATCTCTTCTTCAATTTTCGACCCGATATTTGTTTACGCGTGGCCGGCGATGTTGATAAGGATGAGAATAGGTGCACTGCGAGTGGACGCTGGCAACCACTTCTAGCCAGCAAGAATGTAGCCTCGTGTGAGTTATGCATTCACAACCTCGGGCAATAAACAACGGCAGCAGTCGAGAAGGCCAGGAAGTACTATGGCACTAAACATCGCTTAGTCGTCCAAGCAAAGGCCATTGTGCAAAAGACAGAGCCTATTCCAACCACCACTAGCCCACTCTCCTCCCTACAGCCCTCCCACCTCCCGGGCTACAACTCAGTACGTATCTTGAGGGAAACACCAGGCTGTCGAAGAGCAATTTAGCTGTTTGTGTCGGTGTGCTATGTAGGGCCGGGAGGACATAGAGTAGTTTGAGGATTGGAGGAAGGCGGTGCAATGACAAGCTGAAGCATTGGGGGCGCGTCACTGTGGAGACATTCTGTGAATGAATGTGATACTCTGCAAGACGCACAATACCCGTAGGTTTCTCATATGTCGCACGAACACCATGTTGTGGATAAACTGGTCAAATCTGATGGAAGAAAAGCTGTTAACGGCTCCAAAATCTTGAGCTGTACTGTCATCTACCTTTGTTGCTGATTTTCCTTCCCATATAAGTTCTACTGTATCTTGTATTTGATTTCTTAATTAGGAAAATAATAACAAAAATCTTTATATATGAAGAATGGGAACAAATTCTGAATTCAGTGTCAATCGTACACTTCTTCGGTCTGGAATGTCGTTCACCGGAGTAGAATTGTCTTCAGTGGTGGATACCACTTGGAACTGAGCCCCGTGACCAGTGAAGACTTATCTGGAGATGCCCTGGATGGCGTTGGGATACCAACCAGACTGCCGTCACCCATATGGCCCGACAACCAGTAGTGATGTCTGGTGTGCCTTTTCTTTTCATGGCAGGACCTATTTGGTTGTCATTCGCGGCACTCTTATAGCACAGCGCTTCGTCGACGATGTTCTTCACCCCCTTTTGCTGCCCTTCATGACAAGACATGCCGCCCTTTCGTTTCAGCAAGATAATGCCCGTCCGTACGCTGCGAGAGGTTCTACTGCTTGTCTTCTTGCTAGCCAAACCGTATCTTGGCCAGCAAAGTCGACGGATCTCTCCCCAGTCGAGAAAGTTTGGATGATGATGATGATCGTGATGATGATCATGATGATGTGTGATTTGTGGCGCGCTGAACCGCGCGGTCATCAGCGCCCGTACAAAGTCCCGATCTTTACACAGTCCAATCTAGCCACTTCCACGAGTGATGATGAAATGATGAGGACAACACAAACACCCATTCCTCGGGCAGAGAAAATCCTCAACCCGGCCGGGAATCGAACCCGGGACCCCGTGATTCAGAGGCAGCAACGCTAGCCCATAGACCACGAGCTGCGGACTGGAATGTTTGAAGCATTACGTGTGGGGCTCTCCAACCATCTCGAGGTGCTAACGATCTAACGAGCCAGTTGGACAGAATTTTGCACGATATCCCTTAGGAGAACATCTAACAACCCCATCAGTCAATGCCAAGCCGAACAACTGTTTGCATAAGGGCTGGATTTGGATCAAAGCATTGTTGTCTTGCCCAATTTTTGAAGATCTTTCTCTTGAATATATCGTCCAATTTTTCTGAAGTTGGAATCATTTGTTTATCTGTGCATTTGGATCAGTTTCTTCGTGGTGCGTCATGTGCTTTTTTTTTTTTTTTTTTTTTGAGAGTGTATTTTGCGAGCTAGTTTTATTTTGCGAACCCTACACCTCTCCTTGCTGCTTTCTGTTCAAGAAATTTTTGTTACTTATAACTTTGTGTTCCTTTCCTGGAAGCGAGAATGCTGTGTGTTGTAAGTGGCTGTAGTTCGTATATAATAGGTATTCCACATTTCTCCTGATACACTGATCACACTACTTCATCCCTTCCGAAGCACAACATGGTTTCAAGCAGCCCCCTTCGCAATATTCGGTCGGAAACTATTGAAATTCTAACATAGTACATTCTGGGAAGAGTCGAACAACATGTTACTGCCTCCCACGTACGTCTCGCGGAAAGACCGCAACGAGAAAGTGTGAGGTGCTTCACATCTGATGTTTGCTCTATGCGCCGGTGAAATTTCTTACCGTTCTGGTAGATAGAAGAGCCGCAGTACAACGTCAAAATGGCATCTACATAAGACTCCCGTTACAGATAGCGTGCTGTTATTGAATTCTTGTGTTCAGGAAAAGAAACCATGGTGAACATCCAAAAACGTTTGTGTGCAGTGTAAGGCATGCTGCAGTTGGTTGGAGTACAGTTGGGCGATGGGTAAAGAAAGCTACAGCCTCAGGAAATGCAGAAACAGACCTCCATGATCAGCCACGCCCGGGATCTCTTGCCACAGCCACTGCTCTAGACATGCTGAATCATGCGGATGCCATTATTCGTGCCGACCGGAGCATCACAACCTGACAATTGGCTCTACAGTTGTCAGTCAGCATTGGAAGTGCGTCTCCAATGATAGACATTCTCGGATGTTCAAAAAGAGGTGCTCACGACTGGTTCCACGAATGCTCAAAGCGGACCACAAGATTCAAAGAAAGGCCATTTCATCTGAATTGTTGGAGCTTAAATATTCTCTAAAGGCAACGGCCTTGCCGCAGTGGATACACCGGTTCCCGTGAGATCACCGAAATTAAGCAAAAAAATGATTCAAATATCTCTGAGCACTATGGGACTTAACTTCTGAGGTCATCAGTCCCCTAGAACTTAGAACTACTTAAACCTAACTAACCTAAGGACAACACACACATCCATGCCCGAGGCGGGATTCGAACCTGCGACCGTAGCGGTCGCGTGGTTCCAGACTGAAGCGCCTAGAACCGCTCGGCCACTTCGGCCGGCCCGGAGTTAAGCGCTGTTTGGCGTGGCCGGCACTTGGATTGGTGACTATCCAGCCGCCATGCGCTGTTGCCTTTTTTCGTGGTGCACTCAGCCTCGTGATGCCAATTGAGGAGCTACTCGACCGAATAGTAGCGGCTTCGATCAAGAATACCATCATAACGACCGGGATAGCGGTGTACTGACCCCACGCCCCTCCTATCCGCATCCTCGATTGAGGACGACACGGCGGTTGGATGGTCCCGGTAGGCCACTCGTGGCCTGAAGACGGCGTGCTAAATATTCTCTAAGGGGAACACACGATGAAGATGACGAGAGTGTCAGTCATGCAGTGAAAACATAGCTACGCCTACAGGGCAAGTGCGTCCGCCAACAGGAAATACATGCTCTTCCACAATGTTGGCGTACGGCCATAGAACGTGATGGAGACTACGCTGAAAAATAGGTCATGGACAAGACATGTTGATGTATATCGTCAACAAATTCTGACTGTTAATGAGAAACACGTCCTGAGAAAATAAATGTGGGGCATTACTTATTGAACGACCCTCCTAGATGTAGAAATGGATCTGCATTCACTGACAGCACAGATTCCTGCCGCGTTAGAAATACGTCTGTGCCAGTTGGAATCATTTTACAACCACTGTGCTTACGCTTTGTTTCATGGCTGCAAATAATACAGCACTGTTTGTAAACGCACTGGACGGTGAGCGCTGATACAGCGACAAATCAGGCGACTTCATTCAAGATGTGGTCATGGGCACATTCAAACACGACAGCACCATTCTGCCCTTCCGTCAAGTCTCCACGTAGACCCATGTTACGGCCGTAGCTTCAAGCAACCGACTGTTACGTACACACATCTTCGCTGCGACGGCTTAGGTCAGCGGCGAAGGCACACGTGACCACCTGGTATACCAGGTCTACACATCATACGGAGCCGCAAAGCTTCAGTGTGTTGTTTTAAGAGGGCGACTAATCTTTTCTGTGTTGAGTTTACTTCGTTCATTCGGTGTTTTATTTGTACTGTGAATAGTCATGTTGGTAGCCGGTATCTCTGGACAGCAGCTACTGAAAATTACAGGGTTACCAATGTTCGCAATATGTCGATAACGCACCCCGGGCGAAACGCAGCTTCCTGTTTGGGAACAAGTTGTGAGTTACGCTTCCCGCGTAGCCCGGGGCGACAAACCGCGGCCGTGAGGAGATAACAAATTGCGCGCAGATAAGGCGAATGTTTATGCGTGTATGTTTACAGTGTGGGAGGGGAGCTGTGATGAGCCGGGCAGAGTTACGGCGCACGCTTCTCGCCTGCTCGTTACGGTCGGCCGTAACAATGTCGATTACGTGGCGCAGCGGGCAGGGTCGCCGACCTGTCCCGCGATGCCCGATAGGCCAGACCTGCTCCGATAGCGCACGCTCCCCCACCCTCCCCCCACCACCACCACCTCTCATCATTCCTCTCCCCACCCTCATCCAGTCCCCCAAAACCTCCAACAGCACTGCAACAAGTGCCCAAGACTCAGCCAGTTTTCCCATGCCTCTCTCTTGCACACTATATCGGCTGATACGTCTGTGACGATATGCATATGAATATGTTATATAATGACAGATTTTACAGTAGTGAAAGCACCTGTTTCTTGAGTCGCAGTGTTATAATAACTCTTTGGTTTGAAGAGTAATCTCAGTTTTGCAGCTTACACACAACCTCTTGTTAAAGCAGTTATCAGCTTTTTAAGATGCACGAACACAAATGTTGACTTTACTTATGTTTTGCTCCGAGCGGTTCCGGTCACAAACGGCGTTCAGGGTCCTGTACAAAATACAAAACAAAAATCGTAAAAACTGCAGAAAAGAAATGGTGTTTGATGATATGTTATGAGGTATGTCACAGCGAATATGCATATGATGCGGTTTCCACTTGGTTAATCTCCTAGATGGTCATACGATTAATGAATGTGTTACTGCCTAATGGCCTTATATGAAGATATGTTGACTTATTGATGAACTGACAAATAGTGAATTTAGATTACTTAAATTTTTATTGATCTGTGAGTAGGTGTTCTACTTTCTGACGTCGTATGTCAGCATGAATTGATTAATTACAGCCTGTGTGACTGCCCGAAGTTCATTGTATTATGGTAATATCTGTATATTGTTTCGTAGCAAAGTGTATTTGCGCTTCGTTTTTGTACATTTTTGATACAAATGGCATTGTTACTAAGTCACTTCAGGAAACATTGGCAATTTTTTGTATTCATCAAAGTTCTTACTTTTGATTATGTGAATGTATATTGTTTCTTAGTTGGATGCGCTATTAGTACATCACTTCTGATTATGCAATGCAATATCCCCCTAAAGGATCAAACCTGTTCTTATTGCTTCAAAAGATTGTGACTATGATTATTTCTGATTACCTTTGCTGAAGATATTTCAAATATTGGGTTTAACAGTAATTGCGTTATTGGACAGTACTTTTTTCTGAAAAATCTGTAAATTGTGTTAATACCTTTCAGCTATGGATGTAAGCATGAACTGGATATTTCCAGTATGGTATTTAACCCAGTCTGATAATTTTGTTATATTTGTTAAAATGTCACTCTTTAGTCTTTACCACGACAAAGGATATTGTTATCGTAAAGTAATTAAGTATGTAAAAAATTTATGTAATGTACTTTTAAATGTTTATTACTTTGTCTTCTTGAAAATGTTTGGTTGGAATACAATTTTGTTAATGTTATCTTCATCCTACCAAGGATGTAATATATTCGTAGCCATTGATCTTTGAATTGTTTACTATGAGTTCTGGCCCTGTAATGTTTATGTCTCGAGTTGGTTCTCTTCAGTTACTTGCTCTTCACACAGATATCGCGCTTCTAATGTTCGAAATGAATGATACTTTTAGTTTTAGTATGTCATGTTGGATGTAGATTTTTTTTTAGACGTAAGTAATTTTCTTGTTACATTCGAAATAATCTTATGATCATATGACTCATTTCTTTTCTGCATTTTGACGTAATTTTTGTTTTGTGTTATGAAAAGAACCGTGAACACGGTTTATGACCGAAGCCGGTCGGAATAAAATATAAAGTCAGCATTTGTGTGTTTTGTATTTTAAATAGTTATACACAACAGCCAAACAAGCTGGAAGTGACTTCTGATACGTCTCTACAGATATCTGGAACCTCTTGTCTGCAGTGCTTCCTATATCTATAGAAGGGTTCCTGGGGGAGAAACACAGCAAACATAACGACGCAGTTGTTCCCACAAATATTCAAGATCAGTGGAGTGGTAGTGGCGTATGGCAGGGTAGGGGGAGGAGCTGGTTGAAGCAGTCTTGATCGTGTTGCTCTTATCATACGAGAGCAGTTCTACCGTCTATCAGCGCATTATCGTCCTGAAACCTCCCATACTCCCTGGGAAGACAATAAGTAAGTACAAGTGAACCTTTTGCAACGTATTTGTATCAGGCAGAGCGATGATTCACTGGGTAAGCGGCCTGGCACATATATAGACAAATTCATATACGTACACTACGATGATTTCCATATGACCCGTACCTGCAATGTCGGAGTACCTCATCTGCCGCGACGCGCTCAGCCACGTGTTCATGTTACACGAGGAGAATGCATTCCTTTGATTAATTAATCAACGTCTAGAGGGCTGGTAAAAGGGCGCACTTGGACCACTTATTCGAAACTCTGGTAAAACCGTGCATCTATTCAAACCTGAAGCAACCTAAGTAAATGCGGGTTGGATTGTTTACAGGTTCTAGTTGCTAGTTAGTTAACTTCAGTCGTTATCCTTTAGTAATGGTAATTGATATCCGCAGATCATCATCATGCCTGATAGATTCAGAGTATGTTTCTTTGTGATATTATCAGTTTAAAATAATGGCGTGACGGATCAGTTCCTGTTCACGAGGGCGTTCATAACCCTGACGACGTGGATGAATGTACTCTCCACGGCACGATAACGAATCTAATGTCCACCCACTCGTGAAATATTATCGTTTGCGTACAATTTGTCTTGCATTGATCTTCCAGACTAAACAATCAAGTCAATTATTAACCTCCACATGACACGTGTATTAGAAAGCCAGTAATATTTACAAAGCTGTTCATACACTTATTCAAGATACAGCATATGTATCAGGTGTCCCAACATAACGACCGTTTAGAAGCGATTTTGTGGTTCGTGACGTTTAATAAGCCCTGTATTTTAAACATTCGTAAAAGCTACGAGCTTGTGCATTTAAAAATTCACCATTTTTCTTAAAATGTCGCGATGTATGAGGGGCAAAGTAATATCAGAATTGCGGTAATCGTGCCCTAAGGCATAGAGCGCAAAATTAAGGGGGAATAACATTGAGACTGAAATGGGCAAGCCAAGATCGAAAATCTACCTGTAATATTGTCGCAAATTACAGCCAATGTAAGCGAGCTTGAATAACGATGAATAATCACCAACTGATAAGCGTGCATCAAATATGTATGTGGGTTTTGTTGGTGGCTATGTGTACTCAAACCCCTCGGATCCGCTTAGTGGACTAAACATAGCAACGAGCGCCAATAGCAGTACAGTTCAAAGAGAGAATTTTATGTAATTTCAAATTACTATTCACAACTGACGGATCACGACAATAGCTACACTATTAGCTGAACTGACTTACTTTGTTTTTTTTTTTAAATATTGAAAGGACTGACGTAGCCAAGTGCTGTGAGTAATTGTCTCGCATATCTGCTGTAAGCCAGGTAGCAAATAGTGAACGCCGCTTTGAGCACTGTCTGAAGATTGTTAACACAGGTATCGAAATCTTGTGGACAAAAATGGAGTAACAAGAGCGGATGGACAAGCGTAAGAATACATGTTATTAATCCTGCCAAATAGCCTCGTAACTGATGATGTCAGAGGGTAAGTTTACACTGAAATTAGCTAAGAGATTTTTTCCGCATGGAGTATTACTTCCAACATAATTCAGAACCATTCCCTGGTCCATACTAGATTCTCCTTTGTTCGCCCAGCAATATTCAAAGGGTTTATCACAATGCCCTTATCAGATCCAGTGGTCAACGGCGCTTTTTTTTCTGTTGAACATCAAGCAGAGATGAAGATAGTCGTTGGAGCAGCAGATACCAACCTGAAGTTCATAGGAATTCTAAAGGAAGAGTAATTCATGTACTAAGAAGGTGGCTTACGAAACACTGGCTCGACCGATTCAAGAGTATTGCTCGTTAGTCTGCGACTGGTTTGATGCAGCTCTCCCCGGTAGTTTATCCTGCCCAAGCTTCTTCATCTCTGCATAACTACCGCAACCTACTTGAACTTGAACACGTTGACTGCAGTCAAGCTTTAGCCCTATCTCCAATTTTTTAAGCCGCCCACCACTTCCCTCCATTACCGTGTTACCGACTTCTTGATGTCTTAGGCTGAATCTTTTCAGCCGATTCCTTCTTTTAGTACAGTTGTGCAGTAAACGTCTTTTCTCCTCTTCTCATTCACTACCTCTTCATTAGTTAATAGATCTAATCCAAAGCATTTCAAAGGTCCGTCTCTGAACTATTTATCGTGCACTTTTCACTCCCCACGAGGCTACACTACTTACAAATACGAGGCCTGTTCAGAAAGTAAGCTCCGATTGATTGCCAAATTGAAACCACAGTGAACATCAGAAATGTTTTACTTGTAACAATTAGCTACACCTTTCAGCTACTTCTCTACGTAGTCGCCGTTCTGACTTAGACTTTTGTCATAGCGTTGTACCAACTTTTCAATAGCCTCATCATAGAAGGCAGCCGCCAGTGCTTTCCGCCAATTCTCCACGGTGGCCTACACCTCGTTGTCTGTGTCAAAATGTTGTCTTCAAAGACAGCGGTTCATGTGACCAGAGATGAAACTCAGGGGGAGACAATTGCGGACTGTATTGTGGGTAATCTCACATTTCCATTTGAAAACGATGCAGGAGCATCTTCATTGCCCCTGCAGAATGCGGCTGAGAATTGTCTTGAAGAAGAAACAGCACGACAGTTATGTAATGTTAGCTGCATAGCTTCAGGCGAAATTTCTCACCAGGCCCTCGTACTTGGCGGCAGACACTATTTTCTAGACATCTTTACGCACTCACTGCGAGCTCAGAAATGAGAAGAGCGACGTGATGCTAACTGGGGTTATACTAGAGACACTACCCAACACATCTGTGCAAAGCTTTATCGGATTTTCATAGTCGTTTCCATTTCGCGACCGATCGGAGCTTACTTTCTGAACGCCCCTCGTATATTCAGAAAAGACTT
Organism: Schistocerca nitens; assembly: GCF_023898315.1. NCBI lineage: Eukaryota > Metazoa > Arthropoda > Insecta > Orthoptera > Acrididae > Schistocerca > Schistocerca nitens. Next base: position 748,735,613 of record NC_064618.1, on the reverse strand, counting down.
CCTAACTCTTATATTTATATTCAATGTTAACAGTTTTAATTCAGTAACACTTTCTTTGCTATTGCCAGTCTGCATTTTATATCCTGTTTACTTCGGCCATCGTCGTTTGTTTTGCTGCCCAAGTAACAAAACTTATCTACTGCATTTGTCTCATTTCCAAATATAATTTCCTCAGCATCGTCCGATTTCATTCAACCATATTCCTTTACTCTCAATATACTTGAATATCATTGCGTCTTGTAACCTAATCTGAGGACAATATCCATTCTGTTCAACTGATCTTCCAATTCTTCTGCTTTCTCTGATAAAATTACAGTGTCAACGGCAAACCACAATATTTTTATTTATCCTCTGTGAACTTTACTCTTTCCAGGTAGGATTAATAACGGACGCAGAGGCTATCTGTAAGAGAGAGTCGCATTTTTTCGCGGGATCGTTTAGTGAGCCCAGGTGTGTTGCGAAGATGTTCATCAAATTCCAGTGTTAGACGCTACAAGAGAGGCATTGTCCATGTCAGTGTTTTACCCTTAAAATTACGAGAGCATGCGTTCCAAGAATAGGGCATGTTCGTGTCTTCCACATACATTTTGCTAAATTACCAAGACTGTAAAAATCAGAGAAATTTGAACTCTGACGCGGCTTAGCGACGGTCATCCTTCCAAAGTACCATTCGCGCACTGAACAGGAAGTGGAAAATGATTGTCGTACGTGAAGTACCCTACGCTATGATGTGTCGCTCACATCGACACAGGAAAACAGTAATAAAGTTTACAAAAGTTTATTGACCAAAGAAAGAAACGTCTATTTCGACGATAATAACAAAATTACAATTACAGTGTCTCAGAGATATGATTACTTGACAGTATGGTGATTCCAGAGTCTGACAAACTAACACAATTAGGATGTTCATAGACAAATACACTTGTATGGAAAATACTCCAAGTCCGAATAAGCTGTCCTGAATAACACCAGCATATGAGCACAAAAGTCTATCCTGGATACAGTCTGATTGCGCCAAGGGAACAACGATGAAGGATGAATACAGCTGTATCGGTCCCCACGATGGGGTGAACAGCATCCGCCCGGAGTCCAGGAGAGGTTCTCAAAGCCGGAAGAACTGACCTGTGCAGCTCTGGCGCCGAACTTGACCGCGGCCGGCGGCGGAATACTCGCGGCACTATTTTCTGGCCACGTGTGTGGCGGACGCAAAAGGTCCCTTGGAAGTTGCGGCCTCTGCTAGTGCTGGCACCGCCGTCTGGCGAGTGTTACTACGACAGGACGAGACCGCGTCGCCGAGGCGTGCAGGGGCCATGTAGGCTACACGCGTGCCCAAGGTGTCAGAAGGGTTGCCGATTGTGTTTGCGAAGATCGCCGAAATATCATGCCACACACCGTAAAGTGTGTGCGTGGATTGTAGATATAAAATGTAGAGTATGAGCTCGGAATGTGAATTTGTTATAAAATCGGTGAAGAAGTTCATTTTTCGCATAGAGTAATGTTACCAAAGATACTTCAAAAATTTTCCTATGCAGTGATATTGCCTACATCATTACAGGTTTGTCCAGCAGTAGTTAAGCAGTTTTTCCAACGCGCCTTTGTGAAATCCAAACCTACCCCAACATCGTTTTCTGTCAAGCTACAATGCCGACATTTCGGCGAAGTAATTGGAAGTTACAACCCGGTTGACAGAAGGAATGTCACATGGCCTTATTAATGGAATCAGGGCAATATTCGACAGAGTAACTTCCGGAAAGTATGGGCATCTACCTCGATACGAAACATTGGAAAGTAAATGAAGCGTGACGGCGCGTGACTGATTGGTACAGTTACAGGAACAAGCGCGGGACGTTCCGCGCGACACACACGCAATCGCTGCCGCGGACAAACCGGTCTGGGTCCAGGTGGCTCCCCGCTGCGGTAATCGCGAGCTGTTCCCGTGGCGTGTTGCGGGAGGAGAACACGGGACGTTTTCCCTGAAATGTCGCGACGGGTTTCACCGTGCGGTCCCCAGGCGCCGTCGCCCGCGCCGGCGCCAGCCACACGGCCGCGGGCGGAAGGTCACGGACACGGCGCTTTCCCTGCGCGTGCCAAATGTCCCCTGAAGATGGACGGCGCTGGCGAAACGTGCGCTCAGAGAAAACCACCTTTACGCTGACTCGTTTACTGCTACCGCTGTCCCGTTAATTTCATACTTTGTAGTCATTGCCACCAGCAGTAATAATCTTGTTAAAAAAATCTTGAGAATTGCAAGTAGGATTCGCACACAGATGGCTCCGTACATACGTAATTATGTACAGGCACAGTTCATCTCTCCGGGAAATCGACAATTTCGACGATCTTTGCCTCTTATCGATATCGAAAATGGCAAGATACACTATGTGATCAAAAGTATCCGGACACCTGGCTGAAAATGACTTAAAAGTTCGTGGCGCCCTCCATCGGTAATGTTGGAATTCAGTATGGTGTTGGCCCACCCTTAGCCTTGATGACAGCTTCCACTTTCCCAGGCATACGTTCAATCAAATGGTTCAGATCGGTCTAAGCACTATGGGACTTAACATCTTAGGTCATCAGCCCCTAGACTTAGAACTAAGTAAACCTAACTAACCTAAGGACGTCACACACATCCACGCCCGAGGCAGGATTCGAACATGCGACCGTAGCAGCCGTGTGGTTCGGGACTGAAGCGCCTAGAACCGCTCACACAAGCCTTCATACCATGTGAAATATTCGTTTCCAGTCACTGATTATTCATCTCAAAATACTTCGTGTCGGATCTACTCCAAGTGTCAGATTACAAATGCAAAGGTCTCGGGTTCGATCTTCAGTCAGTCCTAGGATCTTTATTTGTCACACTTCTCACTTATTCCATCTGTGGCACTGTTTGCTGATGTGCAACATCCCGAGTTGCGCCGTGATTCGGAATGTATGTGAAACTCTAGATCTCCCTGTAACTGCCTGGGAAGTCAGTTCAAAAGACGGAGTGAGGCAACAGGAGATTACGTCTAACAGTACCATGTATAGTAAAGCGCCGTGGTGGTCAAACCAATCTTCAGATTGGTGCTGCTTTGCTTTTTCTAATGTCTGTATAGTTTTGAGACCAAAGGTATGGGACAAATTTCGTACTACTGGCAGATGTCTTTACTAGGTGAGCAGGTGGTTCGGCTCAGGCGGGATGCTCCACTGTGCACTTGATTTCTTGATCCGCCGTTAACCGTAGTCCTCTGTTTGTGGTGTTGCAGTGCCGAAGCGACCAGCGAGGACAGCGAGGTCCAGAAGGAGCGGGATGCAGCCAGCACTGAGGACGGCGGCGGCCACGGCGACGGCGACGCCGACCGAGAAGGCGACGCAGACAGTGACGTCACGAGCGCGATCGCAGACAGCCAGCCGGACGTGATGTCCGCCACGGCGGCGTCGGTGGGCGTGGGCGTCGGCGTGGGGGTGGGGGTGGCAGTGGGGCCCAAGGCGTCCGCCGGGCCTGCGCCCGCCCCCACCACCACCGCCTGCCTCTATTCCTACCTGCAGCAGCCCTCGCACCACCACTCGCAGGTATGCACGGACAGCTTCTCGTCACAGAAGTTCGATATAAAGAATGGGCAAAATAAAATTGGCCTGGAAAATTTTGCCCCCCTTCTTGCAGCGGTGTACCGTAGGTCTCTAGAAGAGTGTAGCATACTAAAAGATTGGAAAAGGTCACAGATCATCGCCGTTTTCAAGAAGGGACGTCGAACAGATGTGCAGAACCATAGACCTATATCTCTAACGTCGATCAGTTGTAGAATTTTGGAACACGTATTATGTTCGAGTATAATGACTTTTCTGGAGACTAGAAATCTACTCTGTAGGTATCAGCATGGGTTTCGAAAAAGACGACTGTGTGAAACCCAGCTCGCGCTATTCGTCCACGAGACTCAGAGGGCCATAGACACGGGTTCCCAGGTAGACGCAGTGTTTCTTGACTTCTGCAAGGGGTTTGATACAGTTACTCACAGTCGTTTAATGAACAAAGTAAGAGCATATGGACTATCAGACCAATTGTGTGATTGGATTGAAGAGTTCCTCGATAACAGAACGCAGCATGTCATTCTCAATGGAGAGAAGTCTTCCGAAGTAAGAGTGATTTCAGGTTTGCCGCAGGGGAGTGTCGTAGGACCGTTGCTATTCACAATATACATAAATGACCTTGTGGATGACAGCGGAAGTTCACTGAGGCTCTTTGCGGATGATGCTGTGGTATATCGAGAGGTTGTAACAATGGTAAATTGTACTGAAATGCTGGAGGATCTGCAACGAATTGACGCATGGTGCAGGGAATGGCAATTGAATCCCAATGTAGATAATGGTAATGTGCTGCGAATACATAGAAAGAAAGATCCTTTATCATTTAGCTACAATATAGCAGATCAGCAACTGGAAGCAATTAATTCCATGAATTATCTGGGAATAGGCATTAGGAGTGATTTAAAATGGAATAACCATATAAAATTAATCGTCGGTAAAGCAGATGCCAGACCGAGATTCATTGGAAGAATCCTAAGGAAATGCAATCCGATAACAAAGGATGTACGTTATAGTACACTTGTTCGCCCACTGCTTGAATAATTCTCACCGGTGTGGGATCCGTACCAGGTAGGGTTGATAGAAGAGATAGAGAAGATCCAACAGAGAGCAGCGCCCTTCGTTACAGGATCATTTAGTAATCGCGAGAGCGTTACGGAGATGATAGATAAACTCCAGTGGAAGACTCTGCAGGAGAGACGCTCAGTAGCTCGGTACGGGCTTTTGTTGAAGTTTCGAGAACATACCTTCACCGAGGAGTGAAGCTGTATATTACTCCCTCCTACGTATACCTCGCGAAGAGACCATGAGGATAAAATCAGAGAAATTAGAGCCCAAACAGAGGCATACCGACAATCTTTCTTTCCACGAATAATACGAAACTGGAATAGAAGGGAGAACCGATAGAGGTACTCAAGGTACCCTCCGCCACACACCGTCATGTGGCTTGCGGAGTATGGATGCAGATGTAGAATATACAAGAAATATTTTCCGTGGCAGTTTCATTTCACTCACCCTGTACAACAGGGTTCCCCAGAAACTTCGAGGGGTTGTAGTGGGTATCATAAGGAACAAATTGAGGGTAGGAACCAGTGACCAGAAATGTCGTCCAGTGACGCTACAGAGCGTAGAGTTACAGGCGCCGACGTCTGCCAGCAGGCCAGCCCTTCGGCATCAAACATGACTTTTTATGCTAACGGACCGTAGACAGAACGTCTCACAATGTAGACGGTAAAAAGTGTGGAGCAAAACACAGATTGGAATGTACGCAACAAATAATTGATGACATAGGTTGGAAGTGCTACTTTGAGATTAAGAGATTAGCACAGGAGAGGAATTTGTGGCGGGCCGCATCAAATCAGTCAGAAGACTGAAGACTAAAAAGAATAATTGAATGTGACTAGTTGCCATGATCGCCAGTAGGGAAGATGGAGCTAGTTGCTGTGTATAAAGGCCTTGGCTGCTATGAATGCAATGCTCTGTTGCCTCTCTGGTTGGTGGTTTCCGACACGGCTTTCCATCCGCACTTTATTTTCCTCCTGGAACTCTCTAAGATCTCCAGTGTTTTTCGGTGTACAGGAGACAAACTCCAACCTATGGCTGAAACCGTAACAGAGTACCTCACTCATAGGCGACAAGGCCTGCCTATGCAGCAACTATCTCCATCTTCTTCACCATGTGTTTATGGCAATGGCAATTAGTAGCCGTGACTGGATAACGAACAACATTGCGAGACGTTCCGCCAACGGTCCGTCGGTGTACAAAGTCACGTCTGCTGCCGGAGGGGTGGCCCTGTCGCAGGCGTCGCCAACAATAACTACGGCACTCTGCAGCGTGCTTGGATTACGTTGCTGCGCGCGGGTTCCTATCCTCGATTTATTCCCCGGGACACCCTCTACAACCCCTCGAATTTCGTGCCACATTTCTAGGATACCCTGTACATCCGTACTCCGCAAGCGAAAGTACTGCTGCTACCAGTATCATTCCCCCCCCCACCACCACCACCGCCGGCCCTATTCGCGAAAGGTACATAAGGAGAACGGGTGTCGGTGTCTCAGGATGAGCTCCAATTTCCCTGATTTTTCCAATCGTGGGCATTTTACGAGACGTAACAGGTGTGTTAAAAATAATGGAGGGTTTTGTCGTTTGGAGATAATTTTATTTCAGTGTTATCCCCTTCCATACAACTGGCATTAGATATTATAAACTAACGCCAGAGAAGCTTTTTCTAATCCTCAAAACATTTCTGGAACCCGTCTTTTAGCTTTCAGCTCTCTCGGCAATGCATTTTTAATTTCACCTACGCTGTAAAACGACGTTCCCTTAAGATTTTTCTTATTTTTGAAACTAGCAAAAAGTGACTAGGCGTCTTGTCGAATATGGAGGCTGGGGCATCATTGCAGTATTGTTTTTCCCAAATAATTACCAACGAGCAACGAAGTTTGAGCAGGTGCATTATCTTTGTGCAAAAACTAACAATTGATTTGCCATAAATCTGAGATTTTTCATTTTTTAAAATTTTTTAAGGACTGCTTCATTCAGACTCCATTGAACTTGCAAGTAGTATTTATTGCTGGTTGTTCGATGTTGTGGCAAGAACTCATGGCGCACTATTCCCTTAAAGTCGAAGAACACCATGAGCGTAACCTTCACATTAGACTACACTTCTCGAGTATTTTTCGGTCTTGGCGATCCAGATTGCATCCACTGCGACGACTTAGTTTGTAAGTGGCAACGCCATATGTGTAAACTACTACCCCTATTATAACACATTTCAGCAGTTCTCCGTCCTTACTGACTTCATCTACCTACTATTTAGCAACTTGTATTCACAGCTGTTTTATTTCGAAATTCAGTAATTTTGGGACAAGTTTTGCTGCCACACGTTTCATACCTATAGCAGCCAAGACAATTTCTTGCACTGAGCCAGTTGGTGTAACAACTTTATCAGCATCTCCTGTGGTCCGGCGATCGTTCGTAATCATTCTTTTTTTTTCACTTTTTTCACGATTCACTGGCTGATGACATGTTATGGCATTCAGGGAGCGCGTCGTTTTCAGTGTCTTCACAACCTCCTTCAAATTCCTTACGCCACTCTTAAACCCTTGTTTTACTCACAGCAAACTCATCGTAAGGAATATTTAATGCCGGCCGGTGTGGCCAAGCGGTTAAAGGCGCTACAGTCTGGAACCGCGTGGCCGCTACGGTCGCAGGTTCGAATCCTGCCTCGGGCATGGATGTGTGTGATGTCCTTAGGTTAGTTAGGTTTAAGTAGTTCTAAGTTCTAGGGGACTGATGACCTTAGAAGTTAAGTCCCATACTGCTCAGAGCCATTTGAACCATTTGAATATTTAATGTTTCTAAAACTTTGCTGTAGTTTATTCCGTTATAATAACAAAATTTAATGCAAATACATTTTATACAAAATAAATAACCGCCGATGTTACCAAAACACATGTTAACTTTATGGCACCTGACAACAGACTAAATATCTGATATGGATATAAATACTTTTCACGCACATACCAAACACGGCAACTAAAAACTTTCATGAATCAGTCAATACGGTTCTTTATTTACTTCAGCATTTACTTAACTGGAATAGAGTCCACGTTTTGTGGTACAAGCTATTCAGTAATAGTCGTCTTGCAGACAATAACTGTAATCTTGCTATTACACACTGTAGACTCGCTGTTAGTCCCGCTATAGGCACTAATCTTATCGCTTTGTACTGTCATAACATGCGATGAAATGAGCCCGCTCTGCGAATGTACTGACAAATGCCCAACTGGATGAGTGAGTCAGTCAGGCCTTCCGGTCAGCTGCGGCGGCCTAAATACTTGCTGTCGAGAGGGCGTTGGCGGCCTGTTGCTTGTGGTGTGTCTCTGTCCTTTCTCGAGATAGGCGCTTTTGATCCAGCGTCTAATAATCGATCTTCGCTTCATCTTTGCCGACGGGTGAGCTAGCGACAGCTTACGCCAGAACAAAAAGTTTCTGAACACTCCCCCACCGTACTATTTCTCGATTGGGCTGCAAAGCCACCTGACTTGACCCCAAAAAAATAGGTCGAGCATGTTGGAAGAGTGAGTAAAACTCCGAAATCAGCATCCCCACAATTTGGTGGGACAGCGCGATCAAATCCTCAGCGAGTGGTTTAACCTGGATGCGACGTACCTGCACAGCCTTGTAGACTCACTTCCTAACCGTATCCAGGCGGTTATCAAGTCCGGGGGAGCGGCATTACACGGTATTAAATGACGCTAGTAATGATTTCTGTAGAAGCGATTTAATTTTTGTCCTGTGAGCTTATCTCCGTATTGCTCCCGCGCTTACTAATCGCACCCTTGACGAGAAGCTTTGCTTCTTCTTTGAATCTTATGTCTCCTCTCTTAAACGTACCAGAGGGATCCCAGTCTGACGAGCAACGCTTCGTGCAACCACTGTAATCCATGCGTTAATTACATTTCCTTGGGACTTTCCGAATGAATTTCAGCCTGGCCGTTGCGTTTCCTACAACTAGTCCTTTCCCTTTGTGTCCTTTCCCTTTACGTCTTTTTACTGTTGTTAATGATGCCAGTGACTTATTACCGGTGGTCTAATCGAACACTAAATTTTCTCTTCGTCTATTTTGCGCAATACGTTACAAGTAATTACGTACAGGGTCAACTGTCTGTTCCTATATGTACCATCGATTCTGCCGGCCAGAGTGGCCGAGCGGTTCTAGGCACTTCAGTCTGGTTTCCCAAATTATCCACGAGATGATGTACGCACTGCCTGGAAAAAAAGTGGTACACCCAGAAAAAATGGTAGGATGTCAACGTAACGTCGTAAACGTACACACCATTAGCGGTCTTGTAAATGATTAGAGACGAGAGTGTATTAGTGTTGTTGATGATTAGTGCTCTTACCAGGCCTGTTAGGGTGTACAAGGAGCGTGAAGAGCGTCAGATGTTGAATGATCATTGTGAAGGACACGGAGATGACGCGTACTCGTATGAGACAGCGTTATCAGCACCTGAAAGAGTTTAAAAGGGGCCTCATTGTGGGTCTCCTATTGGCAAGCTAGTCGAGTCGTGCAATGTGCAGATGTGCGGACATTCGGGTGTGAAAGAGGCCCGATCTTGTACTCCATAGGGACTTGAAGGCAGGTCGACCACGTCTGATGGACACAAACTAGGATCGCCGTATTGTGCAACAAGCACATCGTAACTCTTTCGCATCGAAGTCTGCCATTCGAGAACAAATAATAGACTGCCTACAGCAGTATATGCCATGGACTAGGCAGTTACCGTCCCACGTGGAAGGCAGCTTTAACCCACAACACAAACCGCTACGTCTGGAGTGGTGCTGTGACTGGGAAGCTTAGACTGTTGAGGAATAGCGTCACGGTGTGCTCAGCGATAAATCTCATTTCTACACCATCCCGGATGACCATTTTCGGCGAGTATGGCAGCGACCTTGGGAGGGGTCCCGTTCTTCCAATGCTTTGGAGAGGGAACTCTGACGTCAAAATGGTACGCCATGAGCATCATGGGTTCTCAAGAGACTGGTATACCTGCCTAATCTCGTGTAGCCCCCCCCCCCCCCTCCCCCGACGACGCGGAAGTGCCGCGACTCGACGTGACATGGACTCGACTAACGTCTGAAGTAGTGCTGGAGGGAACCGACATCATAAATCCTGCAGGGTTGTCCATAAATCCGTAAGAGTACCAGGGGTTGGAGATCTCTTGTGAACAGCACGTTGCATGGCATCCCAGATATGCTCAATAAAGTTCGTTTCTGGGGAGTTTGGTGGCTAGCGGAAGTGTCTTTAAAGTCAGAAGAGTGTTCGTGGAGCCACTCTGTAGCAATTCTGAACGTGTGGGGTGTCGCATTGTCCTGCTGGAATTGCCTAAGTCCGTCGGAATGCACAATGGACATGAATGGATGCAGGCGAACAGGCAGCATGCTTACGTACGTGTCACCTATCAGAGTCGTATCGAGACGTATCAGAGGTCCCATATCACTACAGTTGCACACTCCCCACACCATTACAGAGCCTCCAACAGCTTGAACAGTCCCCTGCTGGCATGCACGATCCACGCATTCATGTGCTTGTTTCCTTACCCGTACACGTCCATCCGCTGTTTAAAATTTGAAACGAGAGTCGTCCGACCAGGTAACATGTGTCTAGTCGTCAACAGTCCAATGTCGGTGCTGATGAGCATAGCGAGGCGTAAAGCTTTGTGTCGTGCAGACATCAAGGGAACACGAGTGGGCCTTCGGCTCCGAAAGCCCATATCGATGATCTTTCGTTGAATGGTTCGCACGCTGACACTTTTCAACAGCAATTAGCGGAAGGGAGAAGATTAAGAGAGTAACAGAAATAAAAAAAAAACGCGCCTTTGGTATCCGAAGTCTTGGCGGAGTCTCCTGCCTCAGCCGGCATGGCAGCATTGTCCGCGCGTTTCTCCTACTGGTATTGATCCACTGCGTTTACAAACGACCTATAGTCACCCTTAGACCACGCCTTAGCGCTAAAAATCAATTCTCATTAATGTTTGACGCCATAACTCGTCGTTTGAAATACGCACAACGTGGATGATCCATTACAAACGAAACAATACCTTACATTGAACCTACGTCCTACGATTGTGCGCTCGAACAAAAAACACTCCGTCTTTGGACTTATTCTAGATCATCTTCTTTAAAGATGTATTAGTGGAACTAAAGTTAAAAAGGTCATCAATAAACAACGCGAACGTTATCTGCACGATAACATTTGCTTCATTAGCTGTTCTCAGCGTCTTCGTCTTCACAAGTTTTTCTTTGTTACTTTTTGGTGAGTTCTTTCGCATTCTCCACATGCGGCCAGGCTGCTCTCGCCCTTTTTGATGCGTGGATTCATTACTGTCGGTTGCGCTCGCTTATGACCGCTCATCTTTTCCTCGTGTCTCATGTAAGAAACTCATCTATTTCTCTAACAGTTACTTAGATAACCGTATCGCGCGCTTTCAACATACTTAACAATATGTACTGATTCATAAATGCGGTTTTATGCGGTTTTCCATGCCCGTTTAGGCAAATGCTGGGCTGGTCTCCAATGTCCACCTCCGAATATACAATGCACAAAAATATAAAATAGGACAACGTTTACACGTTTTTAAGATTGAATATTAAGTACACTGTTTTTGTACTATTGATTTTTGTTTCTATTTTTCGGCTTATTGGGTCCTCTTCAGGAAATAGGCGGATGACGTACGCTATTTCTGTCCTTTAAAGTTAACTGCCCGCATCTCGTGGCCGTGCGGTAGCGTTCTCGCTTCCCACGCCCGGGTTCCCGGGTTCGATTCCCGGCGGGGTCAGGGATTTTCTCTGCCTCGTGATGGCTGGGTGTTGTGTGTTGTCCTTAGGTTAGTTAGGTTTAAGTAGTTCTAAGTTCTAGGGGACTTATGACCACAGCAGTTGAGTCCCATAGTGCTCAGAGCCATTTGAACCATTTTTTGAAAGTTAACTGTGGTGGCAGAAGGGGCATCGGGCTACGTAGTTAAAATAAATTTGGCAAATATTGAATACAGGAGCCCCTGTAAAAGCGGAGAAAACGCTCGGAAAGAGAGATTCGTCAGCAGCATTTCCGCCAGTAACATCAGCCGCTCAGTGCGACTTCCGTTTGTTTGGACGGCCTGTTTGCTGACACTCCAAGCACTTCGACTCTCTTAACTCGGCGTCAAGCAGATGTTCTTTCGACGTTAGTGTAAACCAGGACACGAGTTCTTTCTTTCTTTATATGCACGCTCTTCTCATCAGACATGGCATAGCTTATTTACGCTCTATAAACAGAGAGTTCAGACTGTAAGCCTTTTATAACGATGTAACACAAATTTCTGCTTCGTAGCTGTTGACCGGGAAATTAAAAGCCCGCTACCCTAAGTCGTTGGTATTTCTCACATTTAAATTGTTAGTCTGTTCACCGTATTTATGTTACCTCAATCCATTTCATCGTGATGAAGACAGTAAACAGCAAAGATGTATGGCCTTGTTGGCTGGGAGATCCATAGGGCAGGTTCAACGGCCTAATTGGAAAGGTTTTTCTGTCCTTCGCGCACAATGAATGACAAAAAAATGGTTCAAATGGCTCTGAGCACTATGGGACTCAACTGCTGAGGTCATTAGTCCCCTAGAACTTAGAACTAGTTAAACCTAACTAACCTAAGGACATCACAAACATCCATGCCCGAGGCAGGATTCGAACCTGCGACCGTAGCGGTCTTGCGGTTCCAGACTGCAGCGCCTTTAACCGCACGGCCACTTCGGCCGGCAATGAATGACACCTCTCCATCGCGAAGTGTGATTTTTTGTGTTTAAGTATAGCTGATAATAAGTTCAAATGGCTCTGAGCGCTATGGGACTTAACATCTGAGGTCATCAGTCCCCTAGACTTAGAGCTACTTAAACCTAAGTAACCTAAGGACATCACACACATCCATGCCCGAGGCAGGATTCGAACCTGCGACCGTAGCCCCAGCGCGGTTCCGGACTGACGCGCCTAGAACCCATTCGGCCACAATGGCCGGCTGATAATAAGTGTCTTCTGTGAGTGTAATGTGTGTGGTGTCGTGTCGTGTTTGTTTTGGGTGGTGGTGATGTGAGAAGAGAGAGTGTGAAATCTGGTACCGCCACATAGCACACTCCTCTCGAGTAGCACCAAGGGGGTCGCCAAGCCATCCAACGGCCCGATCACCATGAGCAGTACCACATACGCTCACTTCATGAGACACTGTGAAGAGGTTTGGAATTTAATCCCGGACTTTGGCGCAAAATCTGATTGTCAGGTACTTTACGTCACAACTCTGTCTTTCCTTTACCGTAAAGCTACAGGCAAATCAGTCAACAGCACGTAGCGTACCCAGGAGGTTACCCATCCAAGTACCGACCACGCTCGATGTTGCTTAACTTCGGCGACCTGACGGACACCGGTATATTCAAAGAGACAAGGCCGTTGGTATTGTGGTAATTATAATGTGTAGAACGTACAGCCTTCTACAATTTTGTAAGCAATAATTATTCAATCACTTCTAGATCTCTCTGAACACGTGCAAAGCCCTTTACTTTGAGCAATGAGTGGCAGCTCTCTTTAAATCGAGATAAATTCAATATAATCACAAAGAAAACGACCAGTTTGGTATCTGATTACAAAATCAGTGGTTAACAACTTGCATACGTTGCAACGTATTTAGTGGTAATGGTGATGAGCGCTATGAAATTGGACGATCATGTAAAATCAGTGTTATAAAAGGCGAATGCAAGACTTAATTGTTGTTGGTAGGTCTCTAGGTAGGTGCAGTGCACGTTTAAAATCAGTCGGGTAGAAGACGCCAATGCGACCAATTCCAAAATAGTGTTGCAGTGATTTCATCCTTGTCACGTAAGCATGACTACAGACATCGGTCAGATTCAGAAACGTCATGCTATACATAGGATTGTAACAGATCGGTGTAGCCTACACAGAGTAGAACAGAAATCCTCGGAGAACTGAATGGGCATGCTTGGAGGAAAGACAATTTTGTTTGGTAAATTTAGAGAACATCGACAAAGACTATGCGATCATTATACCCTCTCCCCACCCCCCACCCCACTCCACCCCACTGTGTACCTCCCGTAGGGGGGGGGGGGGCGGGGGTGGCATGACAGTAACGTAAGAAAGATTAGGGCTACTACAGAAAGGCATATAGACTCGCTCAACACTCAAATAAACTTGAAAACAAAATTGCTAATATTAGTACGTTGTACGCTCCGTAATACCTTTGTACAATGGCTTGCGAAGTATTTCTGTAGATGTATATAATAAAGGTAACAGCGAGAGTGCTGTTCAAAGTCCAATTCATAAAATGGTTAGCCGGTGCTGCATTACCTCTTAGGCGACGACACGAAAGATAGAAACAGTACGACAGTGAGATATCCGTCGATTTCGATAGCATCAATCAGACGGGAATTAGAATTTTGATAAAGTTGTGGTGCTGTACGAGTGAGATGGGAATGAGGCAACTAAATGATGTACGAAACAATAGGCGAGAGGGAGAATGTTCGACTCCTTTGCGAAAAAAGTAAATTAGGTTAGGAAGATAGAAAGCAACGGTGTAGAGAAGAGCCATGCTGCTGCAAGGACATTTTTGCCACTGAAGTGTGGAAAAACTAAAATAAAATAAAAATTATCGGCCGAAAAAGTTCTGTTAGAAAAATTTATTAATAATTAATCGTATTCTTCTATTACTGAAGCAGTTGCGCAAATGAACATTCACAACTACATATACATCTACATAGATACACCGTGCGGTGCGTCCCTGTACCACTACTTGTCATTTTCTTTCCTGTTCCACACGCAGAGCGAGGGAAAAACGATTGCCTGTATGCCTCCGTATGAGCCCTAATTTCTCGAAACTTATCTTCGTGGTCCTTACGCGCATTTACTCTTGTGTGTGGGCAACCTAGTTTTATCTATGCATACTTGATTTTTTTTTTCAATTTTTGTGGTAAAGTCTTATAAAAGGACTTTGGGCGATCGTATGAGTTAAAAGCTTAATGTAATACAGCCAAATTTAACCTGAAGTTGCGAAATATTATGGCAAAACGGGTTGTACCTTGATTCTACAATAAACGAGGATTAGCAGCTACAAGCGGTCTCTGCAATTTTTAGATTTAGCCGCAAAGTTTTTTTTTAAATTTTCAACTATTCACAAGTGAGATGTTTCGGCTCAGGCTGTCACAAAGGGTACCAAACACGCGGATAAAATTTTAGCGTATGTTGAGCGAAGTTGTACGTCAGTAGTATGAGCGATACGGATAAAAACGGAGGCAAACATAGGTAAGAATCCAACTTTATGAAATAAAATTCGAGATTTGGCGCCTATTCCATCATGATGGCATAATGTGGGGAACAGTGTTCACTGGCGGCCGGAGTGACCATGCGGTTCTAGGCGCTGCAGTCTGGAACCGAGCGACCGCTACGGTCGCAGGTTCGAATCCTGCCTCGGGCATGGATGTGTGTGATGTCCTTAGGCTAGTTAGGTTTAATTAGTTCTAAGTTCTAGGCGACTGATGACCTCAGAAGTTAAGTCGCATAGTGCTCAGAGCCATTTGAACCATTTCAACGGTATTCACTGGGTACCATGGGGAAAACTAGCACTGATAGTTTTCATGGCATAAAGTAAGAGCTCTTGCCAAAGAAACGTCTAGCACTGGCGAACAGCGAAAGACTACTCTTTCCAGTAGGATATTTCCGAAGGGGGAGGGGGGGGGGGCTCAGTTGTAACACGCGTAACTCGCATTCACGATGACGGCGCTTCAAACACATCTACGTTTAGGTTCTCCATAGTTACCAAACAGCTTTTACGGCAAGTGCCAGGATGGTTCCCTTGACATGGGCGATTTCCTTCTCGGTACGAGCTCGTGCTCAGTCTCTTGTGATCTCGGCGTTGACGGCATCTTAAATTCCTATAGACCGATCCACGAACGATACTGATTCGCGCATTGCATTGTTGCCTGTTCCAGGCGACGGTTTCGGTTACACGAGCTCTGTGCTTCAGTCCGGAACCGCGCTGCTGCTACGGTCGCAGGTTCGAATCCTGCCTCGGGCATGGATGTGTATGATGTCCTTAGGTTAGTTAGGTTAAGTAGTTCTAAGTTCTAGGGGACTGATGACTTCAGATGTTAAGTCCCATAGTGCTCAGAGCCATTTGAACCATTTTGAACCTTTTCTCCTATTAAGAAAGTGCAGACAACAAACAAATAGTACATTATCATTCACAACACGAAGGTTATTCAGATATGATCCACTAACAGGAATCCTTTTTACATTTACAGTTTACGGATCTGAAAACTTGCTCGTGTGTTGCTGAGTGTAGTTTCTGTTGATATGTTGCTCCGTCCTGTTCTGCTTAAATTACGTCACAGACTCGTGACTTTCGAGAAATTATAGGGAGATCATAACTTTTGCGTTAGGCATAAAGGTGTGCTGAAGACGTGAAATAGTCATCGAATGGAGTGCCCTTCTCATCTAGGCAACGTTTGTGTAAGTGAACACAGCCACGTGCGGTGCAGTTTTCCTGGAAGGGCAACCTGCGCTGCTGCTAGAGGACAGGACGCTATCTCGCTGTTGCAGATAGCAGGAATGTGAGAAGCCCTGGCTGGCGCCGGCCGTGTGTGCCCGCCTCGTGTGTCCACACGGAGCGCACTCGTCCATTAGGAAAACAAACACCCGGCTCATTACGGAAGCGAGCCGCCGCCCGCCACGCGCTTGAGCGCCGGGTTCATTCACGACAGCCGCCGAGTGCTTTCTGAGCTGCGAACGCACTGGAGCACTAGTCAAGCTGCAGGCGTCGGTGGTACTCAATACCTGGTGTTTCTTAGCTATCACGTCTTATTTTGGGCGTTTGCAGTGTGAAACTCAGCTCGTTCAGTAGCAGACAACGGATTACTCCCAATTACTCCCAAGTTCCATCTGTGATCGAAAGAAGCAGAATCTTTGGCTGTTTGCATAGCCTCTCTCTTAGATCATTTACCAGACGTTTTGTAAAGGTATAGAAAGAGCCACAGTACTAACATTTACAGTTTGTATAAAATATAACTTTCCCGGCTGGTAGTTATTTAATTCCAGTGGCAAGATTTACGAAAAATTTTTACCCAGTGTACTTCATATCTCACTGAATCAAAATGAACTTGTAACGAAGGTCATGGATATTTTTTGAGCTGGTTATAATGGACATGGTACAATGCGTGAGTGAAGATGTTAGTAGTTTCTATTACAAAGGAATTATGATGTCTCAAGAGTGAAAGTATCAACCGGTAGCTAATACTATTGTCCAGGGAACACCCTCAGTCTTCGGAGAGTTGAAGGGTTCTTGTACATTATAAGTTACCTCATTGTGATCTTCAGCTCGAAGTAGTCTGTGAACCCACGACTTGTTAAATATTATTCTTATCTGTAGAATAACTTAATTTGTACTTAAAAACCAGCACTTGGGAGCTCGGATCTTTTAAGGCTTTTATTGCGTCTTTAAATACAACACTTATCAGATGATAGCTACCTTGTTACAGTAGACCTTCTGGGTAGCGAAAACCAAGCGCTTTTTCAGTACATACTTATATACATTATTGATACAAGCTTCTGGTCATTGGTATTCCTTGGCTGCGTGGCAGGTGCAAAAACTCTTTGCTGCCTTTGACTACTTTGCCCGTCAAGACTCTAAGTACGTCTTCAAATCTCTTGGAATGGCACGGAGACCAGGCAGAATACCTCATGCAAATAATAAAATACACAGGACTTCTCCCCTAATAAATCTCCTCAGATAATAATTAAAACTTTATATTCTGAACGATTGTTCTGGATAACAAAAATGTGTATAATTCTACAAAATACAGCTTGTTCAGATATATTTAAAATTAATACGAGACTTCACTTCCACTCGGCAAAATTATTTATTTTCAGACTTTGGATACAAAATATCTGGAAAATCTCGTACCCTCGCAAGAAGATACTTTCGTGCAGCATTGCCATAACACAAGGCTGAAAGTGCACATCAGAAATAACAAGCTAAGGAAGACAATCATCAATAGATGGGGCCGTCACCCTAAAACTTTAAGAACAACACAGAATATGTGTGCCCTCTCTGGTACAGATCTATCTATGCCAAAGAATTTGAGAAGGCACTCAACAAGAGGTACAAAATTCTTAATGGAAGTGCTGTATCAGATGGACGTCTGCGACCTACACTACTTGCCAAGGTGTAGCGTCGTGAGGTTATTGCCAGCGTGGAAAGAACAAAATTGACCAGTAAGTCCATCCATGCATTGCATGATTACGAAACAGCCGTCCAGAGACTGAGGTCCAGTAAAAGTTGCGTGAAAACCACCAACATGTTGCAAACGACTTCATCCAAAGCCAGAATGGAAATGTGGAAAGCACAGCCAGTAAACGATGCTCATTGGCCTCATAGGCTGAAAATATCCGTACTGCTCACCAAGAGAAGTGCAGTACCTGGCGTTCCCTCAGTCGCCTATTCTGTGTTGTCGGAAGGTCCAGATGTAATGTCCTAAAATGAAGTTTTCCACTTGTCACCGGCCATGAAAAACAAAGCGTGTACCAGTTGCTCTGCTGCCTGTTCTGTCCCACGTCCTACACCGAGAAAGATCAGCTTTATGCGGCTCCATATGGTCTCGAGGTTGCCCATTTTTGGCCATCCATGGTGTAATTTTCCATTCCCTTATACACAGACATGATTAGGTTACTTGTTTTGTACATTAACTGAGTACACCACCCCAATGTAATACAGAACTGACCATTCGTCAGCGAGGCAGAACCGTCACTATAAAAGGAGGCGGAGAGTAGGCCTACTATGTCGTTAGTTGAGAGGCAGTAACGGTAGAGGGGGCCGGTCAGTGATTTCGAACGTCGACTAGTCATTGGCTCCATCAGGCACATTTCATACCCTTCTAAAGCTACTCAAGTGGACTGTTGGTGATGTGACTGTGAAACGGAAATGAAATGAGCGTATGACATCGTTGGCCGGGAGGTCCCATCCAGGGAAGTTCGGCCGCCAAGTGCAAGTCTTATTTCAGGACGCCACATTGGGCGATGAGGATGAAATGATGACGAGGACAACACGACACCCAGTCCCCGAGCGCGGAAAAGCTCCAACCCGGCCGGGAATCGAACCCGGGCCCGCTTGCATGGGAAGCGAGAACGTTACCACCCAGCTAAGCAGGCGGACTGTGAAACGAAAACACGAAGCAACAAGCACAGCCAAACCAATACCAGATAGACCTCGCATACTGATGGACAGGGACCGTCGTGCATTTCGGAGCTTGGTTGTAAAATATCGAATGAAATTAGCGGAAGGAATCAACGGTGAGTGCCAAAGTGATATCAGCAGTCCAGCTAGCACAGTGACTGTAGGCAGTTACTAAGAATCGGGTACAATGGTCGTGCAGCTCCTCTAAAGCCACACGTTTCTGTGGTCAAAGCTAAGCGGCAAATCTGCGTTGTTTTGAAAATCCGCTTCATGCAAACATTATTTATTGATTAGCGACTCCATAGAGTGCTGTGTGCACAACGACCATATACGTGAAATCAGAAGGAAGGTCAGCGTTGGCCGTAATTTTGATGGTTTATTGACAGCAAAATCGATTTTCAATCACATAGTGTTCATCTTCAGTACTGTAGTGTACAAATTAAACTCATAGACACTGGTGTCAAGTTATTATCAGTAACCAAAACTATAAAACGATCACAATAACTGAAGAATCACAAGAATAACAGTTATTGTGATCGTAACATAGCCTTGGTTACTGATAATAACTTGACACCAGTGCCTATGAGTTTAATTTGTACATTACAGCACTGGAGATGATCACTATGCGACTGAAAATCGACTTTGCTGTCAATAAACCATCAAAATTACGTCCAACGCTGACCTTCCTTCTAATTGTACATTATTTATTCACCCAGACATGTTTCGACACCTGTGAGTTATCTTCTGTGGGTTGAGTTGTATTCCTATTCTAGGTCTAAAAATTACATAAAACGTGCATTTTATTTCGTTTGTTTCGACTGCTCGCCTTAAAATTGCATTACTAGTGAAACTGCTTTATTATACATGGATTTTTGTGCCGTTTTTTCGGGTTTTCGACAGCATGTCATCTGCAACGTAGTGACGAAGAAAATTCATTGTGCATTTCTGAAGTACTATTTCGTGGGTAGTTGTTATGTATGTTACTGTACTTACATTTTCCGTCCTGTTGCGTATCTCTAGTAGATATATTTTTGCACTGCTATTGAGTACACTGTTCCCTAGCTGTTGTTTATAAAATTTCACTCACAACCTTACTTCACACGTATTTGCCACAAACCGTACGATAACTGACTTGAGCAGTCACTTCTGTCTCCATATTCATTTAATGTGGCATTAATTTTGAATGTTTCGCGAGAACTAGAGTGGCGCGACGCTCGAGGTTGTGTAAATAACGACGCCACTTGACAGTGGATGACTGGAAACGAATGATTTGGAATGAAAATGAAATGAGCGTTTGGCGTCATTGGCCGGGAGGCCCCTTGCGGGGCAGATCCGGCCGCCGTGGTGCAGGTCTTACTACATTAGACGCCACATTGGGCGACCTGCGCGCCGGATGGGGATGAAATGATGACGAAGACAGCACAACACCCAGTCCCTGAGCATAGCAAATCCCCAGCCGGGAATCGGACCCGGACCTGTAGGACGGCAATCCGTCACGCTGACCACTCAGCTATCGGGGCGGTCATGGTTTGGAATGGTGAATGGCAATCCGATGGAACGGTTTAGGTTTAGTGAATGCTTGGAGAACTTTACCTGCCATGACATATAGTTCCCAACAATGAAGTACGGGAGAAGTGGTGTTACACCACGAGCGGTCTTTTTCGTCGTTAGGGTGTGGTCCCTTTATTGCGCTTAATAAAACGCTAAATGAGGAAGGATATGAACACATTTTACAGCAGTTTTTACTGCGTGCAGTGAAGAAATGGTTTGGAGACGATGATCCTTTGCATCAGCATAATAATAATAAAGGAGGAAAGGCCGCTGGACCTGATGGGATACCAGTTCGATTTTACACAGAGTGCGCGGAGGAACTTGCCCACTTCTTGCAGTGGTGTACCGTAGGTCTGTAGAAAAAATGGTTCAAATGGCTCTGAGCACTATGGGACTCAACTTCTGAGGTCATTAGTCCCCTAGAACTTAGAACTAGTTAAACCTAACTAACCTAAGGACAACACAAACATCCATGCCCGAGGCAGGATTCGAACCTGCGACCGTAGCAGTCTTGCGGTTCCAGACTGCAGCGCCTTTAACCGCACGGCCACTTCGGCCGGCGGTCTGTAGAAGAGCGTAGCGTTCCAAAAGATTGGAAAAGGGCACAGGTCATCCCCGTTTTCAAGAAGGGACGTCGAACAGATGTGCAGAACTATAGACCTATATCTCTAACGTCGATCAGTTGTAGAATTTTGGAACACGTATTATGTTCGAGTATAATGACTTTTCTGGAGACTAGAAATCTACTCTGTAGGAATCAGCATGGGTTTCGAAAAAGACGACTTTGTGAAACCCATCTCGCGTTATTCGTCCACGAGACTCAGAGGGCCATAGACACGGGCTCCCAGGTAGACGCCGTGTTTCTTGACTTCTGCAAGGGGTTTGATACAGTTCCTCACAGTGGTTTAATGAACAAAGTAAGAGCATATGGACTATCAGACCAATTGTGTGATTGGATTGAAGAGTTCCTCGATAACAGAACGCAGCATGTCATTCTCAATGGAGAGAAGTCTTCCGAAGTAAGAGTGATTTCAGGTTTGCCGCAGGGGAGTGTCGTAGGACCGTTGCTATTGACAATATACATAAATGACCTTGTGGATGACAACGGAAGTTCACTGAGGCTTTTTGCGGATGAT
Organism: Schistocerca nitens; assembly: GCF_023898315.1. Classification (NCBI taxonomy): domain Eukaryota; kingdom Metazoa; phylum Arthropoda; class Insecta; order Orthoptera; family Acrididae; genus Schistocerca; species Schistocerca nitens. The sequence continues at coordinate 748,714,102 of NC_064618.1, read as the reverse complement.
GCTGTGGTATATCGAGAGGTTGTAACAATGGAAAATTGTACTGAAATGCAGGAGGATCTGTGGCGAATTGACGCATGGTGCAGGGAATGGCAATTGAATCTCAATGTAGACAAGTGTAATGTGCTGCGAATACTTAGAAAGCAAGATCCTTTATCATTCAGCTACAATATAGCAGGTCAGGAACTGTAAGCAGTTAATTCCGTGAATTATCTGGAAGTAATTATTAGGAGTGATTTAAAATGGAATGATCATATAAAGTTGATCGTCGGTAAAGAGGATGCCAGACTGAGATTCATTGGAAGACTCCTAAGGAAATGCAATCCGAAAACAAAGGAAGTAGGTTAAAGTACACTTGTTCGCCCACTGCTTGAATATTGCTCACCGGTGTGGGATCCGTACCAGATAGGGTTGAAGATGAGAGAGAGAAGATCCAACGGAGATCAGCGCGCTTTGGTACAGGATCATTTAGTGATCGTGAAAGCGTTACGGAGATGATAAACTCCAGTGGAAGACTCTGCAAGAGAGACGCTCATTAGCTCGGTACGGGCTTTTGTTGAAGTTTCGAGAACATACCTTCACCGAGGAGTCAAGCAGTATATTGCTCCCTCCTACGTATATCTCGCTAAGAGACCATGAGGATAAAATCAGAGAGATTAGAGCCCACACAGAGGCATACCGACAATCTTTCTTTCCACGAACAATACGAGACTGGAATAGAAGGGAGAACCGATAGAGGTACACAAGGTACCCCTCCACGACACACCGTCAGGTGGCTTGCGGAGTATGGATGTAGATGTAGATGAAATGGATCCTGTCGTAAAGAACCATCTGTGAGGCATTGGACTGGCCTGTGCAGAGTCCCTACCTGAACCCACAGAACACCTTTTGGGCGAGTTAGAACGTCGACTTCCCTACAGATCCCAGCGTCCAACATTACTAACTTCTCTAGTTTGAGTGCGTGAGGAAGAATGGTCTGACATTCCTCCACAGATATGCAGACACCTCATGGAAGGTATCCCCAGCAAAGTTCAGGCCGTCGTGAAAGCGAAGGGCGAGCACACGCCATATTAATGTCCTTAATGTCCACTGATAGGTTTTGATCAGATGGTGTATATTGCTTATTTGTGTGTGTGTGTGTGTGTGTGTGTGTGTGTGTGTGTGTGTGTGTGTGTGTGTGTGTTTGACGTAAAATCGACTGGAGATGTGGTTTGTTTGGTGTGTCGGCAGGTGGCGCCGGCGCCCCCGGTGCGGGACGCGAGCAGCCTGAAGGGCGTGCGCGTGGGCGCGGGCCACGAGAAGTTCCCGTCGTGGCCGGGGTCCGCGGAGCGAGACCAACCGGAGGGCGTGCGGCCGGCGCCGGGCGGCGGCTCGCACCGCTCCAAGTCGTGGACCGACCACACCAACTACCCCAAGGAGAAGGCCGTGCCCTACTCCCGGCCCTACATGAAGCGGCCCAGCCCCGCCTTCACGCAGCAGGTCAGTCAACAGCCCCCTTCGGGTGTACGGTCGCCCCGGGTGCAAATCGAGACCCAGAATCTCTTCACGTACAGAGTATACCCGATTATACGATCAGTCGTGTAATCGGGAGCCCTTCTCGCTGTTTTTACGTTCAGTATTGGGAGGGGAATATTCCTACGAGAAAAGTCACATGGAACCAACATATACAGCCAGTAGTAGAAAAGGAGTGTTGAAGGGGACTTTGTTGCTGAGGAGATTTTTGCGCCTACAGAGTATCTACAGTGCTGGCCGTTAAAACTGCTACACCAGGACGGAAAACGAAAGAAATTTTACTTCTGCGTGTATGATGTACTACGAAGATACGATTTCTAGGTGATTGGGGGAATACAGGGTGCTAAATTTAGTTTACAGAGCTCCCACTTGCGGCAACAACAGTGGCTCTAACCTGGCTGGTCATAGAGTTGAACTGAGCTTGGGTGACAGGAATGGGTACGTCATTCCATCCTGCTTCAGTGCTATACCAGAATTCGCCACTCGGAATGGATGGCGAGTGGTGGTATGCCAACCAGAAACAGGTGTTCGATGTAGGTGAGACATCTGGAGAAAGTGCTGCTCATTGCAGTAGTCGAATACTCTCTGTGTTGAAGTAGCACAGCATGGGCGTCATACCGTCTTCCGTTACCTTGCTGGAAGATAACTGATGTGAATGCAATAAATGAATGCTACTAATAATCCAGGCCAAACACTCACTGTGGCAGAAAAAGGTTTCCCTGCTACGGTTCCATAAAGGCGGCTGAGTTGACACGCTTGCAAACAAACACTTGTGCGATAGTGCGGCAGTATAACAAACAAGTGATAGCACAATAAGAAATAACATATACCATTTTAAGAGTATATTACAATATGGTACTTTGGTGCAACTTGATGTGTTGCACTTGATTTCCTAAACCTAATACATCGAAATCTAAATAAGTTTGTTGTCTCTTGCCCGTCTATATATAGTCAATATAACTGATTATAACTGCGCAGACACTCGGTTACTGGTCGTAATCTTCCATAAATGTCGACTGCCAAGTCGGAAGGTAGTCTTCGGAGCACTGTACTGAGCTGGCTGCAGACACTGAACAGTACTGTCTAATTGGTGCTGTGGAACTGTCAGAGTGTGCATGGCGGATCGTATTTTGGTACCTGTCGATTTCCCTTGAAAAATGGCTCTGAGAACTAGAGGACTTAACATCTGAGGTCATCAGTCCCCTAGAACTTAGAACTACTTAAACCTAACTAACCTAGGGACAGCACACACATCCATGCCCGAGGCAGGATTCGAAACTGCGACCATAGCGGTCGCGCGGTTCCAGACTGAAGCGCCTAGAACCGCTCAGCCACAAGGCCGGCATCAAAGCATTGTTACATACTAAGTAGAGTTAAAGAAATTGGAACAGACAAGAGTGGTGGTGCAAGTAGTCGTACCATCAGCAGTATGTCGAAAGGCCATGAATCTCTCTGCTTTAAAATGTCCTCTCTTATGAATTTCAGATACAGATCCATTATAATTTACGCAGTTTGTTGTTAAAACTAATAAACTGTCAAGTACGTCATGTAATAATGTGGAAAATACATTACATTTGTCTCAAAACCCTTTGTACTAATATGCGATCTGGGAGGAATATATTTTTTAAATTACGTTCGATTGTAAAACTTGCAGCAGTAATTGACACTCCTGGATAGATCACACAGTTACCACCACGTGTAACTGTGAAACATTAGTCACTAGTTTCGGTTACAACCACCTTATTTATGTACATGTTAAAAGATATAAAGTAGTACATAAAATGATAAAATATACGAATTGTGAAGTTAACATAAAGTTAATACGTGTTGTCAGTGCATCATACATGTATGGAGGGCGTTGTGGATTGGTATGGCGTACACTGTGTTGTAATTGTAAATAGCGGTCTCAGTGTGGACCCAATCTTTGACATGAATAGTCCACTTGGGACTGTGTGCACATACATGTGTTTTTAACATTGTAACTCACATTTACAGTTATCTGTTTTATAACTGACTTACATTTACAGCTTATGCAACTGTAAATTTAATAAGGCATGCATGTTACCTTATTGTAACTGATTTTTCACACGTTTTTTAACACTGAAGATGGTCACACGGTGACCGAAACCTAGATGTGCAATTTGAGACTGAGTGCTGTACCCTTTATTATTTAAAATGAATACAGTCGCAGGGCACAACTGTTGCCCTAGGGAAACGACCTGATTTTGTTAAAGTGTTTTCAGCTCATCGAGGAGGTTTGGCAACAGGGATCGAACCACATCGGAGACGCGATAATTTGATCGTAAAAAGCCAGTATCGGCCATGCGATGGAAGGCAGTGCAACAGGAATGCGCAAGACACAGGGATCTTCTGGAAGGAAGGCGATGTTGATTTCGTGAAACCCTCTTGGATAAACCGGTACTCCAGACAGACTGTGCAACAGTTGAAAGCGCTGCAGTTACAGCTTTCTAAATGCAACAGTCTGCAAAGTACTTGAAAGCCATTACAGAGTGTGCTGACGAAACGTAGTGATGTTCTGTGGACCAAAATCTTTTCAATGCCCTCATTAGTTCACCAAGACGGTGACGGGTATTCCAAGACCAGTTCTTCGAAAGGAAAATGTTTGAATATTTCCCACGTGGAAGAAACTGTTATTGATGAAAAACCAAAAGTTAAATGAACGCCACTGACATTCCGATGAGAGGTTTTTGGGACTATTCGACAAATGGCAGGTGGCCGCAGTGGGAGAGGAAATGCCCGCGGCAGTGTTGGTTATCAGCGGGACTCTTGTTGTTGCGTCCCTAATCGGCCGAGGAATGCGTAAATGAAGCTGGAGGGGCAGCCAGATAGTGGGAGCTGTTCCCTGATGAGGCTCTATTTCTGTGTCGGGAGCCTCTCTCCAGCTGCAACCAGAGGCCTGGACAGTGTCATACTGACATGGTACAGTGAGACACGTGCAAGTGAAACTCAAGTCGGTCTCTGAAAATAGTTAAGAAACGTCAGTGCAAGAAGTTACACGTAAATTGCGAAGCGATAGTGGCACCAAGTTTGCCAGCTAACAAATTTAAGTTCCCTTTTTCTATCTTTGTGTTTGAATAAACTTCTGAGAGTTGTAACTATCTGGTAACGTGATACAAGAAGAAGTAGACGTTGGGTTGCAAGATATAAGAAATATAGTATTACAATCAGAATCTGAAAAAACTTTGGAGGACTTGCGATCAAACAAGGCATAAGTGGTAGATAACATTCCTTCGGAATTTATAAAATCAACAGGAGAGGTGGCAACCAGTTATTCAAGTTAGTGTGTAGAATCTACACTGTCTAAAAAGAAAGCAACACCCTCAAGGACAAGGTTACTTTGTTTAAAAGTGAGGTGACAGGTTCACCATTTTAGGACCATATGACAGCAAATTCAGACCAAATGAAACACACGTGTCACAGCAATTAATACACACTGTACGCCACACCTCCCCCTCCGGCGACAACGCAGGAGTATATTCTCGCATGCAAACAATCACAAAGTTGTCGAATAACTACTGTGACAGATTGTCAAGCATATTGCGCCTTTTGTTGCAATTCGGTAATGGTTCTTGCAGGCTCTGGAGAATGAGTAAGTCGCCCCCTTCATGATGTCCCATAAGTGTTCAGTTGGCGAGAAAAGCACTCCGTCTTCAGGCCAGAAGTGGCTCATCGGGACCATCCGACCGCCGTCTCATCCTTAGTTGAGGATGCGGATAGGAGGGGCGTGTGGTCAGCACACCGCTCTCCCGGCCGTTATGATGGTTTTCTTTCCCCGGAACGCTACTATTCGGTCGAGTAGCTCCTCAATTGGCATCACGAGGCTGAGTGTACCCCGAAAAATGGCAACAGCGCATGGCGGCTGGACGGTCACCCATCCAAGTGCCGGCCATGTCCGACAGCTCTTAACTTCGGTGATCTGACGGGAACCGGTGTATCCACTGCGACAAGGCCGTTGCCATTTGGCGAAAGATCTAGTGATTTTGCTGGCCAGGTAGTTGTTCTACAACACAAAGAGCAAATTGAGTCGCAGCAGCCGTAAGCGGACGTGTATTATCCTGCTGAAAAAGCACGTCACCCTCCTATCGAAGAAATGCCAGTAGCGCGGAGATAATCAGCCTGTGAAATGTAGTGGGAAATGGTTACTTTACTCTGCAGAAACACCAAATGTGACAACGAGCTTTATCTTATGGCCCCACACAGCATGAAATCTGTGCCGGGACCTGTGTGTCGTCGGCGAATGGAACAGGGAGCTCACCACGTCACCCACTCCCACACAGGCAGAACCTATTCTCATCAATGAAGACAACAGAGCTCCATTCCTCTCTCCAGTCAGCTCTTTGACGACTCCAGAGTAGTCGTGCTTGGCAGTGTCGTGATGTCAATGGTAGCCTGGCCAGACGCACACGTGATCTTGATCCTGATGCAAGCAGACGGTTCTCACTTGCCCCTGATCGCACAGCAGGTTCAACATGGTGCCCGTATTTCGCCTGGATGATGTTCTGTCGGTCGCCGCAGCTCGCAGAATCCGTCGATCTTGACATCCAGAACCTGGTCTACAGGTGTGGGACTTGCCACTGATCACTGTTGAAAACAGCGACACTCCACCGATACGTTTTGTTCAACAACTGCAGAAGGCCGTCTACGCCCTGTTCAGATGGCCGAAGCTGTTCAGCAGGAGTACGCACTCCTGAGTGGTGCATGGGTGAAGCCTAAAATGAATGTTGCAAACACTGTTCACCTCTAAACTCAGCATAGACAGGCCTCCTGAGCGCTGTCTGATCGCCGATGAACATGACAAGTGAATCACTAATACTACGATGCCTCATATGCACATATTACACCCTTGTACCACTGAACACAGTCCTTGAGGGTGTTGCGATTTTATCCGGCAGTGTATGTTGTCGGAATAATACTATCGGACATAAATTGTATCGAGCGGATGGACGTGTACGGGTATGAAGACATCCTCATGAATTCACGGACCCTGCATTTCAGCAAAGGACTGTTCAAGCTGGTGGAGGCTCTGTAATGGTGTGGGGCGTGTGCAGTTGGAGTGGTATGGGTCCCCTGAAACGTCTAGATAAGACTATGACAGGTGACACGTACGTAAGCACGCTGTCTGATCGCCTGCTTCCATTCACGTCCATTGCGCATTCCGACGGACTTAGGCAATTCCAGCAGGACAATGCGACACCCCGCACGTCCAGAATTGGTACAGAGTGGCTCCAGGAACACTCTTCTGAGTTCAAACACTTCCGCTGGCCACCAAACTCCCCAGATATGGAACATTTTTGAGCATATCTGGGATGCCTCGCAACGTGCGGTTCAGAAGAGATCTCCACCACCTCGTACTCTTACGGATTAAGGTGTCAGTTACCTCCAGCACTACTCCAGACGTTAATCGAGTCCATGCCCCGTCGTGTTGCGGCACTTCTGCATGCTCGCGGGGGCCCTACACGATATTAGGCAGATGTACCAGCTTCTTTGGCTTTTTAGTGTAGTATGTTAGAGCTCTAGACTCGGAAGTCATTTGGTAATTGACGCCAGTGATGCTCTCGCTTTGTGGTTGGAGGCACGCACTACGATTAGTGGAATTTGGGCAGAAAGTCGAGTAAGTACAGTGTACAGGGAAGTGAGTGGTCGGCTGGTGTGCCCGCAGCTGAAGACGGTGATGGAGCGCTGCGAGAAGATCCCCCCCGAGACGTTCCTGCCGCGCGTGGAGCGCGACCGCGACCGTGAACCGGACTGCGACTACAACGCGCCCAGCCCGCCGGAGCGAGACAAGCCGCAGCTGACGCAGGCCGAGCTCGACCACTACGCGCGCTCCTACCAGGAGGCCGCTGACCACCAGGTGAGTCCGCTGAGGCTGTGAAAGTTTTGTCAGGATGTGTTCATATATCTCTGTAGCATGTCACATCATCTATAAATCATGATCACATCTCCAATGACCTATCAGTTTTTATTGATATTCCTCATTTTGCTTAAACTTGAAAGAAGTCAACCAACGTTTTATCAAATCGTATTTGTACAGAAACCAGATGGCAGTTATAAGAGTCGAGGGGCATGAAAGGGAAGCAGTGGTTGGGAAAGGAGTGAGACAGGGTTGTAGCCTCTCCCCGATGTTATTCAAATGGTTCAAATGGCTCTGAGCACTATGGGTCTTAACATCTATGGTCATCAGTCCCCTAGAACTTAGAACTACTTAAACCGAACTAACCTAAGGACATCACACAACACCCAGTCATCACGAGGCAGAGAAAATCCCTGACCCCGCCGGGAATCGAACCCGGGAACCCGGGCGCGGGAAGCGAGAACGCTACCGCACGACCACGAGCTGCGGACGATGTTATTCAATCTGTATATTGAGGAAGCAGTAAAGGAAACAAAAGAAAAATTCGGAGTAGGTATTAAAATCCATGGAGAAGAAATAAAAACTTTGAGGTTCGCCGATGACATTGTAATTTTGTCAGAGACAGCAAAGGACTTGGAAGAGCATTTGAACGGAATGGATAGTGTCTTGAAAGGAGGATATAAGATGAACATCAACAAAAGCAAAACGAGGATAATGGAATGTAGTCGATTAAGTCGGGTGATTCTGAGGGAATTAGATTAGGAAATAAGACACTTAAAGTAGTAAATGAGTTTTGCTATTTGGGGAGCTAAATAACTGATGATGGTCGAAGTAGAGAGGATATAAAATGTAGACTGGCAATGGGAAGGAAAGCGTTTCTGAAGAAGAGAAATTTGTTAACATCGAGTATAGATTTAAGTGTCAGGAAGTCGTTTCTGAAAGTATTTGTATGGAGTGTAGCCACGTATGGAAGTCAAACATGGACGATAAATAGTTTGGACAAGAAGAGAATAGAAGCTTTCGAAATGTGGTGCTACAGAAGAATGCTGAAGATTAGATGGGTAGATCACATAATTAATGAGGAAGTATTGAATAGAAATGGGGAGAAGAGGAGTTTGTGGCACAACTTGACAAGAAGAAGGCACCGGTTGGTAGGACATGTTCTGTGGCATCAAGGGATCACCAATTTTGCATTGGAGGGCAGCGTGGAGGGTAAAAATCGTAGAGGGAGACCAAGAGATGAATACACCAAGCAGATTTAGAAGGCTGTAGGTTGCAGTAGGTACTGGGAGATGAAGAAGGTTGCACAGGATAGAGTAGCATGGAGAGCTGCATCAAACCAGTCTCAGGACTGAAGACCACAACACCAACAACATTGGTAATATTGCTGTTTTAATTTCTATGCTTCAATATTAAATTTTGGGGGTTGAAATTACATTTATAATTTTGATTTGATCTCTTAACTCTTTTGAGATAAAGCTTCCACACTGATAAATCATGAATCTGTTACTTAGCTGGTTGTATGTTGGCTCCTTTGTCTTCTTCTTCCGGGCGTAATTGCTGTCGCGAGGTTTTCGTGTTCAAAGAAATCTGGAACCTTCCAAAACGTCAGAGTTCGGTGGATGACTTTAAATACTAAATAATAAAAATTCGTACATTGTAACTACTGTACTTTCTTTAAACATTCAAACAACTAGTTCACAATAATCATTCCAGTTCCACAGTAATATAAGTTCCATCGGCTCACATGAGCTACAAAGTTCCAACTACCCCCTACAATTGCACAAAATGTCTGGATATAAATCGTCACACATACCAAAGAGATTAAAGATTGTAGGCAACAAATCTAAACATTTACAATCTGGCAATGATAGTGTTTAAATTGACGTTACACATATTTTTTACGTATATGTAACAAAATTTTGTGAAAACATTGTTGTAAATAACTTTTACATAGTTATATTTCTTGATAATTGACTTCAAAAATATTCTGTTCATATAGAATGAAAGCAGCACTACACAAAGTATATCATTTACATATAAACTGATTTACATAAAGTTATAATTTTTTTATAAATGAAGTGATCTATAGTCACTACTGTCGAAGGGTTCCTAATACGTATTGGGCTCAATTACATCAAAAGCGGATATTAAAAAAAATTTTAATTTTGATGAAAAGTTTGCAGTCCCGGCGCAATGTTGGTTCTAACCTTCAACACATTTATCGTACAATGATAGGCTTCCACAACCCGTTGTCTTGGTTACTCGGGAATCTGCTAGTATGGTCGTCGTCCAAGTTTTTTTTTTTTTTTTTTTTTTTCAGTCCAGACATGCCGTAGATATCTTCAGAGATGCGTGAATGTGTTTCATGAGTGAATACCCGTCTAAAGGATTACAGATGCTTTTGTCAACTAAGGAAAGCAGAAAAATCAGCTGTAACAGAGCGTACTCTTCAGTCAGGAGGTGATGAAGTGAAATTTTCCGAAACCAAAATTTTATCAACAATGACGAACTTCTGTCTACGGTTACACAGAGAAGTCATTGAAGTATATAAACATGGAGACAATTTTAAGAGACTCTTAACAATATATCGACTGTAACTTTACAAAATCTATAGATAATTTTTATCTTTGCCAGATGACAGTTCGATAGTTGAGTTTTATCTCCGATATGGATTATCTCTGCCGATCAGACCCCTTTTCATGGAACCTGCGTCGCTCTCCGATATCCCAGCCGTCAGTGTGAGTCTCTAAAATGAATGCTGTACAACTGGCGTTCGGCTGAAATCAGTCGATTTGGTTGCGCTGATAGATTGATCTTTAGCGTAGCCTAAGCTCTAGGTCAGGTTGAAAGGTGATAATTTGGTTGTGAGTTGACGAAGACAAATGAAGGCTACGGTAACAGACTTATCGGTACCGTAGCCTATTGCTTACGTTCTCGCCATATTTAGCCGTTGGAATCAGTGGAACTTATTCAGATGATCGTTCCGTCAGTCGGCGATACTCAACGGAACCAGTCTCCCGTCTGAAAAAGCCTACCGCATCACTGGACGAAAAATTAGGAACACGACCATACAATCCGGAATATTCACCAGCAGATTCAACACTCGAAATAACTTTAGCAAGAGAGGGGCTGGGAGCGGGAACGTGCCAGACCACAAGAAACGCAACGCTTCATAAAAAAAAATAATAATAATAAATAAATAAAAAAAATTCTCCGAGCTGTTGTTAGAAATTTATTTTAACAAATTAGTAAGCGCAGATAAATGCAAGGGAAGGCCAATAACCAATAAATACTTCGTATTTGGATTTTAAACTGCAGTTATAAATGATGGGGTATTGTAAACCTTGACCTTACTCAAGTAGTTCTCCCTTTACGCAAATCCAACCAAGCACAGAATGAGTCCAGTTACGACTAAAACAGACAAAAACAGTTTAATTGACCCATGTTCGGAAAAATATACGCCAAGCACAAAAAAACAATTAACGGTTCAGTTAAGACTTGTAAAGACAAGAAATGAGAACAGGCAAGGAACGACTATAAAACTGTGTGAAATGTAAACCAGAGAAATATTATCTGACCGCTCATAAATAATTAAATAAAATTCAAATCGCAGCCAAAGAAGAGTTATCAATGTACATGATTTGATTTTAAATTGAGATTACTCAGGATAGTTTTATAAAAAAAGTACAAATAAAATTTAAACAAGCAACCCAGAAAACTAATCTTGGTACCAAAATGAATTGCATAAAGGCAGAACAAATAATATTCATAAATTACGAACCAGGTCCATACCTTATGAACAGAAATAACAGTGGCATAACCATTGTAAGTAATCCCTGCCGATAAACTCTTTAACTCAAACCTAAAGCACGTAATATAAGGAATCCTGCGGCACAGCCCATAGCTCTGGATAGTAACTCATACGGTCCACACATAAAGTAGCTCACCAAACAACTCCATACCTTAAAGCAATTGCACTTTGCCTGTGATTTCTGTAGACACAAACAACAAATGGTTCAAATGGCTCTGAGCACTATGAGACTTAACTTCTGTGGTCATCAGTCCCCTAGAACTTAGAACTACTTAAACCTAACTAACCTAAGGACATCACACACATCCATGCCCGAGGCAGGATTCGAACCTGCGACCGTAGCGGTCGCGCGGTTCCAGACTGTAGCGCCTAGAACTGCTCGGCCACTCCGGCCGGCCACAACCAACAGACCAGCTCTATGGCCGCCTTCCACCAAATTCGAGTAACGTCGTTCTCGCGCGTTTAAATTGATAGATTAACAACATCGACTCGCTCAAATGGTATTCAGTTTCGGAAGTTGCTTGTAGCGTCCATGCCCCGATCAACAGTCAGCTCTTAACTTTGAATGGCCATCAGCCAGCTATCGACGGTCGACGACTGAGTGTGAGGCCACGAGGATCGCCGTTAATTGCGCACATCAGAGTACGAATGCCCCCTTGTGAGACGTGAGGCAGGCGGAAGCTTAGCAACAGGCAAAGACGTTACATCGCACTTCCAATAACATATGAAAACAGCGCACAGATCAACACAGTTAGCGGCGTTTTCCGAACGCGAAAATTGTACCATTTCAAGGGAAAAGCATGGCTCTGGCGCTAATTAACCCTCCTCTACTACGGTGGTTTCAGATCGCACATATACTACCGGTGGGTCGGATCCGAGTAAAGGGGGGATAAGTGAAGTGTACGTACCTTATCGATGTGATCGGGTCAACGGCTTTCCCACGACTGACGAGGAGGTGCCTTTGGACGACAGCATGGAGTTTCCTCTAGGTTAGCCGTGGCGCGAAATATAACTTTGAACTGGGTCGCATTCGACCCTCCGTAGTAGAGGAGGGTTCAAATTAAGAACAGATTATTTTGCCATGCTTAGAGACACCATGGAGAGCTTTACAAAATTTTTTAGTGACTTTTGTAGTGGGTACTTTATACTTACGAGAAAAAACTAGACAAATTCCGATGCTTGGTAAACGCAAAGTGATACAAAACTTTGGGAGGATCCCCTGCCGAACAAGGGGATTTTGGTCATCAAGGGAAAAAAAAAGGCTGAGGTCAATAGTTTTCCAAATGAGACTCGATAAGTTTGAAACGGTACGCGGGCAGAAAAATTTCATTCGGTTCAAGAAACTTAATGCAACTCCAGCCTTAATTAATTTTGATATGGTTGGGTACCGCACGGAGGTTTTTCAGAATTTTGACTTCACTTTCTATCGCCACGGAGAGCGGCGGCGATTTATCGGCTGGCTGAACTACCGACTGAGCAATTTGGTGGCAGCCTTTGCACATCCTGACCAACAACGCGCAGCCATCACAGCACCACCTTGCTCCTATCGCTGACTGCTTGTTGTTTTCTTCACTTTCGTTAACACTGTATTGCTGGACATCACTTGAAATAACAAACGTGCAAAAACTTGATTTGGTCTTGGTGTTCAGAATTGACAAGGCTAGAGAGAGAGAGAGAGAGAGAGAGAGAGAGGGAGGGAGCTATCGGCATAGAAATGATTTCTTCAAAGGAAGAAATTCACCCACGCTTTATTACAGAAGCAAGTTTCAATAATTATTTAACAATCAACGAGAAATGCTCATGGTCGTCAAACACATTTGACGAAAACTGATAACGATACTGTATCAGACAAGCTGTGAGCTGTGAGGAGAGGTCTTGTAGCACTTACTATTTAGCAACTAGCCCAATTTATGGGTGTAGTCGTATCTCCACATTTATTACGTAAAATTGTTTATGAAACACCACGATAAAGAAAAATATAAAACAAACTATATTCATATAAACCTTATATATATATATATATATATATATATATATATATATATATATATATATATATATATAGGGTGAGTCACCTAACATTACCCCTGGATATATTTCGTAAACCACATCAAATACTGACGAATCGATTCCACAGACCGAACGTGAGGAGAGGGGCTAGTGTAATTGGTTAATACAAACCATAAAAAAATGCACGGAAGTATGTTTTTTAACACAAACCTACGTTTTTTTTAAATGGAACCCCGTTAGTTTTGTTAGCACATCTGGACATATAAACAAATACGTAATCAGTGCCGTTTGTTGCATTGTAAAATGTTAATTACATCCGGAGATATTGTAACCTAAAGTTGACGCTTGAGTACCACTGCTCCGCTGTTCGATCGTGTGTATCGGAGAGTACCGAATTACGTAGGGATCCAAAGAGAACGGTGATGGACCTTAGGTACAGAAGAGACTGGAACAGCACATTACGTCCACATGCTAACACCTGACTCACATGTACATTACCATGAGGGGTGAGGTACACGTACACACGTGGTTTCCGTTTCCGTTTTCAATTACGGAGTGGAATAGAGTGTGTCCGACATGTCAGGCCAATAGATGTTCAATGTGGTGGCCATCATTTGCTGCACACAATTGCAATCTCTGGCGTAATGAATGTCGTACACGCCGCAGTACATCTGGTGCAATGTCGCCGCAGGCTGCCACAATACATTGTTTCATATCCTCTGGGGTTGTAGGCACATCACGGTACACATTCTCCTTTAACGTACCCCACAGTAAGAAGTCCAGAGGTGCAAGATCAGGAGAACGGGCTGGCCAATTTATGCGTCCTCCACGTCCTATGAAACGCCCGTCGAACATCCTGTCAAGGGTAAAAAAAAATGGCTCTGAGCACTATGGGACTTAATATCTGAGGTCATCAGTCCCCTAGAACTTAGAACTACTTAAACCTAACTAACCTAAGGACATCACACACATCCATGCCCGAGCCAGGATTCGAACCTGCGACCGTAGCGGTCACGCGGTTCCAGACTGAAGCGCCCATAACCGCACGGCTACACCTGCCGGCTGTCAAGGGTCAGCCTAGTGTTAATTGCGGAATGTGCGGATGCACCATCATGCTGATACCACATACGTCGACGCGTTTCCAGTGGGACATTTTCGAGCAACGTTGGCAGATCATTCTGTAGAAACGCGATGTATGTTGCACCTGTTTGGGCTCCTGCAATGAAGTGAGGACCAACGAGGTAGTCGCCAATGATTCCGCACCATACATTTACAGTCCACGGTCGCTGTCGCTCTACCTGTCTGATCCAGCGAGGATCGTCCACGGACCAGTAATGCATGTTCCGTAGATTCACTGACCCGTGGTTTGTGAAACCCGCTTCATCAGTAAACAGGTAGAACTGCAACGCATTCTCTGTTAATGCCCATTGACAGAATTACACTCGATGATTAAAGTCATCACCATGTAATTTCTGATGTAGCGACACATGAAACGGGTGAAAGCGGTGACGATGCAGTATGCGCATGACACTACTTTGACTCAGTCTACCGGCTCTCGCAACTGAACGTCGGAGGTTTCAAGCGTCAACTTTAGGTTACAATATCTCCGGATGTAATTAACATTTTACAATGCAACAAACGGCACTGATTACGTATTTGTTTATATGTTCAGATGTGCTAACAAAATTAACGTGGTTCCATTTAAAAAAACGTAGGTTTGTGTTAAAAAACATACTTCCGAGCATATTTGTATGGTTTGTGTTAAACAATTACACTAGCCCCTCTCCTCACGTCAGTATTTGATGTGGTTTACGAAATATAACCAGCGGTAACGTTAGGTGATTCACCCTGTATATATAACTTTTGCGCCACGCCACACATCATGTAATAAATACGTCTACAGATAGATGAGAAATAAAGCATTCAGCAATTGTTATAATCGAAAAAAAGTCATTGCTACACTTTGGTCTTCATAGCAGATGGCGTTGCGATCGGTTCGTTTTTTTTAACACTTAAAACAATGAAGTGAGCCTATTTTATGAATAAAAGTCCGACAACTGTTTGTATTTACAAGGTGCATCCGAAAAGTTCGGTGAATAGTGTCAGAAAATAAAGGAAGCAAGAGTTACAAATTAAATACCTTTATCGGCCTTCAAAGCAATCACCATTAGTTTCAACACACTTCACTTCTGACGTCGGCTGCAAATTTGTTGGAAACCGTCAACAAACACTTCTTGTGGAATCGCTCGAAGCACTGTGGCTACGCGTTGTTAGATATCCGCAACGTCTGCTTGTTCAACTTCCTCGCTCAACGCAAGATGGCTGTTCTTCAACACCCTCCTTATTCTCCAGAATTGGCGCTAGCAGAAAGTTTCCCTGCCTTTAAATTAGCCGTGAAAGGCTTACGCTTGCTGAGCACTTGTTGAGTTTCCAGTAATTTTACAACCGATGCCAGAAGAGTGTTGATTACTTCCAGCGCAGTAGAGCTATTTTACTTGTAACTCCTGTTTCCTTTATTTTCTGAGACTGTTCAGCGAAATTTTCAGATGCAACTCGTAGTTTATTTCCAATACATACAATATGTATCATTTACTGCCAGTGTGAGCGAAATGAGACCATTGTTCAAATGTGTGTGAAATCTTATGAGACTTAACTGCTGAGGCTCAAATTCAAATGGCTCTGAGCACTATAGGACTTAACATCGGAGGTCATCAGTCCCCTAGAACTTAGAACTACTTAAACCTAACTAACCTAAGGACATCACATACATCCATGCCCGAGGCAGGATTCGAACCTGCGACCGTAGCAGCAGCGCAGCTCCGGACTGAAACGCCTAGAACTGCTAAGGTCATCAGTCCCTAAGCTTACACACTACTTAACCTAAATTATCCTAAGGATAAACACACACACCTATGCCGTAGGGAGGACTCGAACCTCCGCCGGGACCAGCCGCACAGTCCATGACTGCAGCGCCTTAGAGCGCTCGGCTAATCCCGCGCGGCATGAAACCATTATGGGTTTGATAAAAGAAAAGTACAGTTCTTCATTCCTTGCAACTCCATTGCTGTGATCCTCGCACGACGTGTCAAATATCTGCAGTATTTAAATGTCTGCCGAAAACCTATCGCCGAAGTTTCGTCCACCTTACACTCCGTCGTGGTTGCTATATTTGAACAGCGTTTATTCCCACGCAGAGGGACAAAAGACGAACGTTTGCCGTGCGATTGGCACGACAACAGTACACGTGGTATAATTTGCTAGATGAAGTAGTGGGGAGGAACGGCTGTCGGGTGATCACACCCAACTGACCGCCCGACAAGCAAAATCGGTCTGTCAGTCGCTCAACAAGGCTTCACACGTACAATTTGTTGATCGGTCTGCGTTACAGACAGTACTTGCAACACCGACTCAAAGGAAGGCCTCGGCGCTTGTTGGTGACGTCACGTCAGCTAGGCACGGCGAACGCCAGGTCTGTTGCAGGCAGAAACGCATGGACGTGCTTATCACTATAAATCTCTTATTTTTGGACAAAATGCTTGGTATTGTTTTGGATTCTGCAGTTTTATTTAGATGAAAGATTTTCTTACTACCGTAAACCTACAAATGAAGATCATAGTTCTGTATTACTGAATCCTGTCAAAACAAACGTAGATCAATATGAGAAGATGCTTTGCCCCATTGCAGGCTTCGGAAATTTTACATTCTAGTAACTATATTTATTTGATCCATTTTGTTATCGAAACTTACCCCAACCCCCTTACAATTAACTCGTTTCTTTTATTTATTTATTTATTTATTTTCGTTTGACATCGTCACTGGAAATGTGAACTAATTTACATGTGTAAATGTCCAACTGTTGCCAGTCATTAGATTACAGTCGTTTTCAACGAAAGGAATTCTAAACGGGAAACAATATAGCTTCATACATCGAAAATACTGCTGAGCTTAAACTTTTTTAAACATGCACATTAGAAAAGATAAATATTCCCCTCTTGCAACTGAAAGGAGAAACTTTATAAGATAAAAAAATTTTATTTGATAAAACAAGTATCTCTCCTTTGCCTCTTCTTCTGTCCCCCACCCCCTCCCCCAACGTGTACAATCGCAAGATATTTCATTAACATTCAGTGCACCTCACCCCATAGTCAACCAAGATATCTAAAGAAGAGCACCAATATATGTTCACAGTTTCTTGTAAAAGCAACCCAGTACAAACGTAACTTCCTCAGATTTACAAATAAGTTAAGGAAGCACGAATTCTGTTGCTGCTGGACCATGAAGTTGTTTTTGTATGTCAGTCCTTAAAACAGGTGGAAATTTAAGTTCAGGAGTACACTATTTGTTAAGAAGTGTAATGAATTGCACAATTAATTGATTGCAGAAATCTCTCAGAACAATGTGTGTTGGTCAACTACCGCCAATAGTTTCACATTTTCCTGTGTCATAGAGGGAGACACCACCATTATGAGTACGCCTGTAACAGACCTGGCGTTCGCCGTGCCTAGCTGACGTGACGCCACGAACAAGCGCCGAGGCCTTCCTTTGAGTCGGTGTTGGTACTTGTCGCTAGAGTGTCGGAACTTGGGACAGACGCTAGATAATTTAAATGAGAGCAGGTAGTGAAGAGGTGCGTCTGGGCAGTTCCCGCAGGTGGCGCAGCCGCAGGTGCAGGTGCAGCTGCAGCTGGCGGTGAGCGAGAAGGCGCTGACGCAGCGCGACCTGGAGGAGTACGCCCGCGCCTACGGCGACGCGCAGGCCGCCGGGGCTGGCGCCGGCTACGCCCAGTCGGAGGGCTACCACAGCTACGTCTCCAGCAGCGACTCCTCCACCAACACGCCCTTCCTCGACAGGTCAGTATTTTCTCAACACCGTGTCATTACCGTCTTCTTCTCCTCCCTTTTCAAGGGTTATTTGTTAGCCCCTTCCGAAGTGTGTCGTCTCCATCTCTTCGCCTGTCGTCGTATAACCCGTCTTCTAGATTGTTTAAAATGTAATGCTTCTTATGGCAGACGATCAGATTGGCATCCTTTTGATGTAATCAAATTATTTTACTTTATAGCGGGTGATCAAAAAATCAGTATAAATTTGAAAACTTAATAAACCACGGAATAATGTAGATAGAGAGGTAAAAATTGACACACATGCTTGGAATGACATGGGGTTTTATTAGTACCACCCCATATTGCTAGACGCGTGAAAGATCTCTTGCGCGCGTCGTTTGGTGATGGTCGTGTGATCAGCCGCCACATTCGTCGTGCTTGGCCTCCCAGGTCCCCAGACCTCAGTCCGTGCGATTATTGGCTTTGGGGTTACCTGAAGTCGCAAGTGTATCGTGATCGACCGACATCTCTAGGGGTGCTGAAAGACAACATCCGACGCAAGTGCCTCACCATAACTCCGGACATGCTTTACAGTGCTGTTCACATTATTCCTCGATTACAGCTATTGTTGAGGAATGATGGTGGACATATTGAGCATTTCCTGTAAAGAACATCATCTTTGCTTTGTCTTACTTTGTTATGCTATTTATTGCTATTCTGATCAAATGAAGCGCCATCTGTTGGACATTTTTTGAAATTTTGTATTTTGTATTTTTTTTTCTTTTTCGTTCTAATAAAACCCCATGTCATTCCAAGCATGTGTGTCAATTTGTACCTCTCTATCTACATTATTCAGTGATTTATTCAGTTTTCAAATTTATACTGATTTTTTGATCACCCAGTATATCACAAATTCACCAAAAAATAGCTTTGACACAGCGCTCCGCATTCACAATTCTACAGCGTGGTCCATAGGTGTGGAATCACCCCTCTAAAACAGAAACAGATGGACGGAGAAAAATGTACAGGCAAGTACTACGATATGTGGGAGGGATGAAACCTGAGAAGCTACTTTCGAAGTTGATATCCTGGATGCATATACCGTAATGCGAGTACGGGCATTAAGAATCCGTTGCATGAGTTGTGTAAGCATTCTGATCTTCACCGCAGACACAATTAATTACCTTCACACGTCGCCACAGATAGAAATCTAATGGACTTAACTCGGGGAGACGTAGCGGCCACTCCGCGGGAACTCTACGATCTATCCATTTCTGGGGAAACGGAATATCCAGATACGTCCGGACAGCTAGTCCGTAACGAGCTGGGGCATAATAGTGCTGAAAGAAAGTTAGGAATGTCCCGTCTTCAGACAATAGCAACAGCAACTCATCTTCATCTAACAACTGTAAATAACAGGCTAATGCTAGTGCAAGGACAACTCGGTGACTGTAGGAAGATAAAGGCGACTTAGAGAAAATTTCTAGTTGGTTTGATGAATGGCAGCTAGCTGTAAATTTAGAAATATGCAAGTTGCAAGAACAAACCTGTAATGTTCGGATACAGTATTACTAGTATCCTACTCGACACAGTGAAGTCGTTTAAATATCTGGGCATAACGTTTCAAAGCGATGTGAAATGGAACGAGCATGTGAGAACTGTGGTAGGGAAGGCGAATCGTCGACTTCGGTTTTTTGGGAGAATTTTAGGGAAGAATGTTTTTCACATGCAAAGGGGATCGCATATAGGACGCCGGAGCGACCTATTCTTGAGTACTGCTCGAGTGTTTGGGATATGTACCAGGTTGGATTGAAGCAAGACATCAAAGCTGATTTGTTATAGGTAGGTTCGAACAACACGTGTTACGGAGATGCCTCGGGAACTCAAGAGGGAATCGCTGGAGGGAAGGCGACGTTCTTTTCGAGAAACGCTTTTGAGAAAATTTAGGGAACCGGCATTTGAAAGTGACTGCCAAACGATTCGACAGTCGCTTTTTCCTCCTGCGAGTGGAACAGGAAAGGAAATGACTAGTAGTGGTACAGAGTACCATCTGCCACGCTACGTACGGTGACTAGCGGAGTATCTACGAGGGTTGTTTTTTAAGTAAGGGCCGTTCGCGCGTATAGTTCCGTAGTTCGCGCGGACGCCGCAACAAGCCACCGCGCCATTTGCCGGCATCCTTCCCGTTCACACTGACGCAAGTTGCAGCTCTGTAGCTGACGTGTACGCAGCGCTGTGCTTCTTTATAATGTTTACAATTATTGAATCGCCCGCCGCGTGTGAGATACGGTCAGTGATACGTTTCTTGACCGTGAGAAACCCATCAACTGCAGAAATTCATCGTCAGTTAACAGAAGTTTATGGCTTGAATGCAGTGAGTGAAGGTAAAGTGCGTCAATGGGTTAGAGCGTTTAAAAATGGCCGTCAAAACGTCCATGACGAAGAACGCTCAGGACGGCCCTCTGTGATCACTGATGATTTGGTGGCTGCAGTCGAAACAAAGATTCGTGAGGACAGAAGATTCACAATTTCCACTCTTTCTTTGGAATTTCCACAAGTTTCAAGATCGGTTTTGTACAAAATTATGTCTGAAAACCTAAACTTTAAGAAACTGTGCTCTCGGTGGGTACCCAGACTCCTCACAGAGGACCACAAAGTGAAGAGATTTGTCACTTTATTGGACTTTTTGATTCGTTATGAGGAAGAAGGGGATGACATTTTGAGTCAAATTGACACTGGAGATGAAACATGGGTATCCCATATCACTCCCGAAAGCAAGCGACAATCGATGGAATGGCGACACACAACCTCACCCGTCAAGGTCAAAGCCAAACAGACGCTGTCAAAGCGCAAGATTATGGCAATTGTGTTCTGGGACCGGCGTGGTGTTTTGCTAGTGGACTTTATGCCACGAGGAACGACAATCAACTCAGATGCCTACTGTGCAACTCTAAAGAAGCTCCGCAGAGCAATTCAAAACAAAAGGCGCGGCATGCTGACAAAAGGAGTTTTGCTCCTGCACGATAACGCTAGGCCTCACACCTCTCAAAAGACTCGGGATTTGATTGATTCTTTTGGCTAGGAAGTTTTGGACTATGCACCATACAGCCCCGACCTTGCTCCTAGCGATTTTCACCTTTTCCGGTACCTGAAACACCATCTTGGCGGGCAGCGCTTCAATGACGACGATGAAGTGAAAGCGGCCGTGAACTCTTGGCTGTCGGAGCAGGCGGCCGAATTCTTTGAAGAGGGAATTAAAAACTTAGTTGTACGGTATGACAAGTGCTTAAATAAACAAGGCAACTATGTAGAAAAATAGGTAAATGTGTGTAGAATCAGAAAATAAATGTTTTTTTTACAAAAGTATTTGTATCTTTTTTTTAAATAAAAACGGCCCTTACTTAAAAAACAACCCTCGTATGTAGATGTAGGTGTAGAAAGTGAGGATCTCCTATTCGACACCAACCCACCACTTTCGATACGCCAACTACCTTCCATGAATCTATTTAGTGAGATTTGGCATCTAACCAGTTATCTGTGACTCTACCCACCTCCGTAGCCGAGGTCGCTAACGCACGCTTGTCGATACGGAGGTAAGCCAGATCGAATACTGGTGATGGAAAATCTTTACTACCAGCCGATTTGGTGGCGTTAAGTTCCTAATCACCAGTCAGTCTTTGCGCAAGTGTCCTGGATTAAATTCCAAACCTCTCCGCAGAGTCTCATGAAGTGAGAGCATGTGACTCTCACTGTTGAAGGTGATTCGCCTGTCGGATGTGGACGTAAAGCTCGACGGCCCCCTTAGTGCTATTCGGAAGGAGCAGGCTATGTGCCGGCACCAGGTTTCAGCCCGTCCCTTCTCTTCACCCATAACACTCTTCTCAGTCATCCACACGACGCAAAACACACACACACACACACACACACACACACACACACACACACACAACCACACACACACACACACACACACACACACACACATTTGACACATCATAACAGATTGCAGGAAACGGCAAACCACCTCCATCACTACCTCCCCTAGAACGGCGATGCAGGATTCCTACATCTGCTGCTCTATGCTCATTCCGTAAATATGGGACTACTTTTTAATCTACGATTCAGTTTATTTACCTCCTTGTTGGCATAATACACTACTGGCCATTAAAATTGCTACACCACGAAGATGACGTGTGCAGACGCGAAATTTAACCGACAGGAAGAAGATGCTGTGATATGCAAATGATTAGCTTTTCAGAGCATTCACACAAGGTTGGCGCCGGTGGCGACACCTACAACGTGCTGACATGAGGAAAGTTTCCAACCGATTTCTCATCCACAAACAGCAGTTGACCGGCGTTGCCTGGTGAAACGTTGTTGTGATGCCTCGTGTAAGGAGGAGAAATGCCTACCATCACGTTTCCGACTTTTATAAAGGTCGGATTGTAGCCTATCGCGATTACGGTTTATCGTATCGCGGCATTGCTGCTCGCGTTGGTCGAGATCCAATGACTGTTAGCAGAATATGGAATCGGTGGGTTCAGCAGGGTAATACGGAACACCGTGGTGAATCCCAACGGCCTCGTATCACTAGCAGTCGAGATGACGGGCATCTTATCCGCATGGCTGTAACGGATCGTGCAGTCAACAGATGGGGACGTTTGCAAGACAACAACCATCTGCACGAACAGTTCGACGACGTTTGCAGCAGCATGGACTATCAGCTCGGAGACCATTGCTGCGATTACCCTTGACGCTGCATCACAGACAGGAGCGCCTGCGATGGTGTACTCAACGACGAACCAGGGTGCACGAATGGCAAAACGTCATTTTTTCGGATGAATTCAGGTTCTGTTTACAGCATCATGATGGTCACATCCCTGTTTGCCGACATCGCGGTGAGCGCACATTGGAAGCGTGTATTCGTCATCGCCATACTGGCGTATCACCCGGCGTGATGGTATGAGGTGCCATTGGTTACACGACTCGGTCACCTCTGGTTCGCATTGACGGCACTTTGAACAGCGGACGTTACATTTCAGATGTGTTACGACCTGTGGCTCTACCCTTCATTCGATCCCTGCGAAACCCTACATTTCAGCAGGATAACGCAGGTCCTGTACGGGCTTTTCTGGACTCAGAAAATGTTTGACTCTCACCAATTCAGAACGTCTGGTCAATGGTGGACGAGCAACTGACTCGTCATAATAGGCCAGTCACTACTCATGATGAACTGTGGTATCGTGTTGAAGCTGCATGGGCAGCTGTACCTGTACACGCCATCCAAGCTCTGTTTGACTCAATGCCCAGGCGTATCAAGGCCGTTATTGCGGCCAGAGGTGGTTGTTCTGGGTGCTGATTTCTCAGGATCTATGCACCCAAATTGCGTATCACATGCCAATTCTAGTATAATGTATTTGTCCAATGAATACCCGTTTATCATCTGCATTTCTTCTTGGTGTAGCAATTTTGATGGCCAGTAGTGTAATTAGCTTGATCCGTAAACAGAATGTCATAGGGGAAAATACGTTTTTCTCCCAGCTTGCGTGTCATCCATTCTGCAAATTGAATCCGGCGATGTAGCTTGTTCTCGGTGAGATGTTGCAATGACATCATGTATTTCTGTCATCTTATAAGAGTACCATTTATGGCGGCCACAATTGTGACTACTGTTGTACCGATAGCCCCAGTTTCCTGTGAGAAGCGGCGGACAGTGTGTTCTGCACCCTTACTGAATGTTGCTAGAACAGCGGTTGATGTTTCATCCGTAGCCGATTTCGATCGTGCAGCTGTAGCTTTGCATGCGACAAAGCTAGTTTCACAGAATTTCACGAGAAGTCTCACCACCTTGCTGTGGGTAATGATACGATATTCAGATAACAATTTCAGCCGTTGCTTCCGGGATATCACTCCATTTCCCAGAAGTACGTTTCTGGAGCACTGTTTAGCATCGCAAAGAAATTAGGTAGAGATATCGCAAGAACTTATGTCAATGAATAGCAACATGGATAGTTTCAAGCATCCTATAGTCTATTCACCGAGAGCTGGGACGAGACATAAACAGTGTCACGTGAGGGACTACGCTCGTTTCCAGAGAAAGCATTTGGTGTTCACGTGATACGTAGGGGTGTGGAAAATCCTTGGCGCACGTTTTGCAGCTGGCGGCGTTCGGCTGGCTGCCGAGCTGTCACAGCGGACCGTGAGAAACCTGGGCAACAATGTACGAAATAAATTTAACAACAATGTTAAAATTTCTTTCATTCAGGTTGCTAACAAAACGCTCCATTCAAACATAATTAGTTGTTAATTTTAACAATAATACCAGTGGTAATAATAATGATAAAGGACGAAACAAGGTTCACTCTGTCGAACTTGAACTGTTTTCATTGAGGTTTATAAAAAACCGCTCCTCTCTCTCCTCTATAATGCAGTCTAATTTCCACATTTGAGTTTCCACTTTTTCTACGACGTGGAGGATGCACTTGTTCCAGTCCTCTGCAGTCACTGTTCTTACTGCTTCTTCTAGCAGTACTTCCGGCATTTTGTATTCGCTGCAACATAGCCTTTGATTCTGGCCCACACTAACTCGATGGCGTTTAATTTACAGTGGTACAGAGGAATTCTGAGAACAGTTTTCCCTGCATTCTTCGCCATTACATCTATTGCGTATTCGTTGTGCGCTGTTCTGTGATTTTTAACTATATCTTCAAGTTCTTTCTTCGACATACCGTCTTCGAAATCAATGTTTTTAAATTTTAGCCACTCTGATATTTCGTGCTTATTGGAATTCGCATTGGGAACTTTTTCTTTTCTCCGAGAATGGTACGGCGCGTTATCAAGAACAATAACTGCATTTTCCCGAAGCCGAGGAAGATCATCTTGAAACCACTTCTCGAAGGTTTCTGCGCACATCTCCTCATGATAATCTCCACTTTTCTTGGATTCGAAAGTCCACAAACATCCTTCAACGAACCCTGCTTTGCTGCCAATGTGTGCGATAATCAGACGTTTCCCTTTACCTGATGGGCCCTTGCTTCCGGTGGATAATCCGTACAGAAACGCTTGTTTTGAGGAATTTATAGTCATTTACCCAGACGTAACTTCGGGTATGTCCTGCGTTCACCCACGTCTCGTCCAAATAGTAAATGGGTCTGCCTTTATCTCTCAACCGCTTAATGGTTCGAAGATAACACCGCCTCCATAAAATGTCATCCCTGTCTATTAGCATGCTATCGCGCCAACGCCGGACATATTTGAAATTCATTTCTCTCAATAATTTATAAAATGTAGTTCTCCGAAAATTGCCCAGATCTGCATCTTCGTTCACGACTGTAAGCACTTTGCCAATTGTTGGCAATTGGTTACGAAAAAAAAATCGTGTACTTTCCTTCGTATCGCATTTCTATCGAAGTCATCAACACTTTCAGAAAGTTTCTGTCGTAATATTCCTTTCTTGGGAGACTTCAAAGAGTGTGTGGCCTTGTACTCACTTATCACACGATACACTGAAGAACGTCCAACACCTGTAGCTGCAGCTGTTTTCGAAAGAATGTCACTCATCGACTGCTCTGGATGTAACAGTTCCGTTTTATACACATTAAGCACTATGTGCTTCTCAGAAGAACTTAATGATTTCTTCTTTGCTCGCTTCTTTGGTGGACTCAGGACAGACACGTCGACCTCGCTCGCTGAATCCGTGGCTGACATAATAATGAGGACAGCCGTATGTGATGCTAATGAAATAAGTGAATATATAAAATAAGAAACCATGCGATGCTATTGGATGCGCACATAAAGAGTGAATGCTCAGCGTAGCTACAAACACATATACTTACTCTAATAATCAACAACTAGTCTTTCAAGCGTCTTTACAGATTAACTGAAGATATCGTGAAGTCGCCGCTGTACAGCACTGCTAACGAGCTCACACCTGCAACTGAGACGGCCACACTGACTGAGCGCCGCGCCTGGGAACCGCACAATGCGTCCCTCATAAAGGACAAACGGTTGCACCCATCGCATTCGAACAAACTACAAAATTAAATTCAAACCTTTCTGAAACTTTTCTCGCGTACACCCCCACAAAAAAATTTAAAGGGGAAAAGTTTGTCGCTTACTATATTTCGGATGATGATTTGGTAAAAGTTCTGCATCAGACGTGAGATTTTAATTTATTACTTCACTATTACTGACTCTATTGGGCAGAAAATTTGCAGACGTCATCAACATATAGTACTGAAGGCAATTATAAAATCATTTTGCTGTGCGACACACAGTTTAGGAGTTACGGCGTGATAAATATAGAGTAACGCGAAAAATAACTTTTCCTGAAAGCTTAAATATTTCTCTTTTTAAGTGACAATAAATTTTAATGTAATGAAAAAAAGGTGTCGGAAGGGAGTTCTCGGATCACTTTATCATGTTCAGGTGCCAAATTATCAAAAACACGGCTTTCATTTTTTTAATTTGTGACGCCCCTGCCTTGTACACCCCTCGACGGCAGCGCTGTGATCACGCGCCTTGCCGTTGTTTCGGTGAATGGAGTATAGGATAGTTTCTTTTTTTAAAAAAAGCACTCAACTGATGCGACAGTGAAGAATGATATTAATCATCCTGAAGAGAGGTTCAAAGAAACGGCGTTTTACGTGGTTCCTAGATCGGAACCACTATTTCTTTTATGACAGTTTCGGCAGATTGGTACACTGATGGAACTAATTGCAGATAACTTATGGAGACTAGGAATATATACCAGTGACTTAGCAAACTGGTGTATCTCTTTTTCTGAAAAGAAAAAATACTCTCTGAGAACTTATCCTACTTCTTGAACCACTCGCTTATAATATGACAACTTGCTGATTGTTTATATGAGGAGTGGAATTCGCCAGATTAGGGCCGGATTTCTTGCTCTAATTCGTACCACCCCACAAAGAATATCCCGTGAATTTATTTTGTTTTACGCTGTTGGATTTCGGTCTTTGTGTGACTTACTGCAAAGGGGCCAGTGATACATCCAACTGGATTCATCGTTGCATTACGTTGTAAACTTCAACAGGAAAAAAGACTGCGTGGTTTAAGATGTCCCCTTCCCTAACACCTTCCTTGGTCGATAATCCCGCAGAATTATGAGAAAA
The DNA here is from genome assembly GCF_023898315.1 of Schistocerca nitens. NCBI lineage: Eukaryota > Metazoa > Arthropoda > Insecta > Orthoptera > Acrididae > Schistocerca > Schistocerca nitens. The sequence continues at coordinate 748,686,946 of NC_064618.1, read as the reverse complement.
GCTCACAACGTAAGTGCAACAGTAGTGAGGCATTATGGGTCTGAGGTGCCTTGCCACGGTTTGCGCGGCTCCCCCCGTCGGATGTTCGAGTCCTCCCTGGGGCGGGGGAGTGTGTGTGTGTGTTGTCCTTAGCGTAAGGTAGTTTAAGTTAGATGAAATAGTGTGTAAGCCTAGGGACAGATGACCTCAGCAGTTTGGTCCCATAGGAACTTACCACAAATTTCCAAATTTATTGGTCTGGTACGCTGCATTTTGTTTTCGGTGGTCCACCTCTCTGTTCGAAGAAGGTATCACACTTTACTATACTGGTCAGATCGATTTAGGTGTTTCGTGTCTCCGTAGAAAAAGGTCAATATCAGTTTCCTTCTTCATTCGTATCCTTGTGCACCATTTGTAATAACGCCGTCATCGACGGAAGCTTAAAACTTCTTTGTTGAGCAAGATACGTTTTTAGTGTACCCCTGTAATAGTCTGTTCGCGTAAGTAAGATCCCAATAACCGATCATCAACACTGTCAGCCACAGACGCTGATGAAAGCATTATTGTTGATGTAATTACTCAATCGTACATAGAAAAGTGGCAACGCTAGAAATTTGTATAAAAATGCAGTAAGGTCTGCAGAAGGTCCTCGGTTCGTTCAGGGATTGACAGTTTACTCGCAAAATACGCCACTGTAAAACATTAAATAGGCGGAAACTCATTAGTCGGTTACATGATTGACGAACTATCACAGGTTGCCCGCTTCTTCAGGGATGATTTTCCTGAAAGGTTTAAGGTTTTGCTGGGAGTGCAGCGTAGCGTTCGACGCTAACGAATGACGCGGACACGTTCCGGCAGAGCAGTGAGTCAGCATGCGGAAAGTGCCTCGCATTCCGTGAAAGCGGCAGTTGGTGCTTCCTTTTGGCACAAGAGGATCCAGTGCCACCTGGCGTACCAGGTGTCCGGTAGCAGCACGCGCACAAGTGGAAAAAAGCCTGTTGGGTATGTACAAGCACGGCCTACAGTCGTTGAATAATTCGCCACTAAAGACTGAACAACGTTTTCTTTCACGGAAACCCAGTCTGCACGGGCCTGTTTCTTTCCTCTATGAGCATGTTTTACCGTAACTTCCCTGCTAGCGTATGGCAGATAGGACCTAGCAACGGTGAAACAAAACGCACAAATTGACTTTAGCCTTACCGTCAGCTTTTCCTCGCTAAGTAAGTGAATAGCGTAAGACAGTTAGTCGCTGGTGTTCTTATAAGATACCCTCCTTCAGTCACTTTATAATGGTTTGTGCAGTTTATAGATACACTCGAAAAAAGAAAAAGGCTGACGAACTTAACGCCCCAAGCTGACGAACGTGTCACATGCTCACACTCGGTGAATTACTAGGAGAAGTCTAACGAATCCATGACGTTTTTAATACAAAGTTCAGAGACATTACACGCTTCCACCTCACCTTCCCTTGCCGCCGTATTTACTTACGATTAATGTTTCTTCTAATGCCACGATTCTACCATCGACTCCAACTCAATGCTTAGCGTTCGATAGCGACCTTGGTTGCAGAGACGAAAAATCGAATCTATGAATGCAAGTTTTAAAAAAGACTACTTTCTTTGTTAATTTAAGTAACAAATACCGGTATTTTATTGAAAAACTTGGAAACAAAGTTAAAAGCTAAACGCACCGGGCTAAAACTCGAAGTCGTTTGGAGCATTATGTAATTTTCAGTCATCTTTATTGCTGCGATTTTTCATCTCTGCAACAACGTTCTTTATTAAATGCTACCAGTTTTAAACAATATTAATTCTCTTCCTCCTGACATTCCAGTTTGGCTGTGCAGTAAAGGAAGAGGATTAATCGTCCGAAGATGGTAGCATTTAACAATGCACTCTCTGCAGGTGAAATTTTATTTACTGCGATCGATGACCCACACAGAAAAGTCACATATAGATGAGTGTACAATTAAAGTCAATGATTATTGTTTCCATGTTTTTAATTCTACGATGTTTTCTGTTTACAGTAGTGTGTACTTCATCCCCATGTCTCAAATATTAACTTACGTTTTGAAATAACAATTTTAAGGTTTCACGGTTGTAGAATATTTGTTTGTTTAGCAGATGCAAAAAGCTGTCTCAGCACAACAGATTATACCAGCATTTGATGACTTCTGTTTTTGTTTATTGTTTCTTCTATTATTAGAAAAGTTACTGTTTAGAGGTTTTTATTTTGTCCTGTCGGTGGTACTTCAAACGGCGAAGAAAAAGAAGTAACGAATTTATGTGACGCTTTGATACCTCCCTGTTCAACCCCTCAAAATCCAAAACGTGTGTATTTTTGCATTACCTACAATTACCAATTAGAAAATGGACAAAAGTCGCTCGGGTTCTTTGAAAAATCTGTCAGATTCCAAATTTGCAACAAATTTAAAATACTAGAACTGGTGCTGTGTCAGCCTGGACATTTTTCCTTTACGGAACATAGGTTGGCGACGCGTTTTGCAAAGTCAGTGAGAGAATGGTTGTGGATAACCAGTCGGAGACGTTGATTTTATTTAACGCTGAAATTCTTTGAGTCATGAATATTGTCTTAAACTTCCGTCGCTACAATTTCCAAGATTCCTCTTTTTTATGAAGATTATGGTAACATTAATCTGCAGCTTAGTTCGAGATCTAGGCTAGGTTAGAAGAAAACGGTTGTGAATAGTCAAAGGTAGCGAATGTACTGTGAGAATAAAATTATTTTCATTATTATAGGGTTTTTTTTTTAAAAAAAAAAAGAGTAGACGCTGTAGTCAGTTCCACCTCATGACATTCCTTTCGTACCTTAGAGTGAATGCTGTCAACTATTTATCTGATGTAAACACACATAGAGTAAAGCAATACAGTAATAATTTTTTACAGTGTATGTACATTAAGTTTCTTAGAGTTCCTTGTTTTTCATTAATGTATACAATTCATTCTGCATCCCCGACATTTTCCTTATCAGAGGGATGTGCAGAACCTAAGAAATGAAGAAATAAATTTCTCGACACAGCATGTAAATAATGGCTCAGGCTCTGATCTAGACTCTATACCATATTTGTGAACTGCTCATCAAAGTGCCTTTGTGTGTGCTTTCGATAGGCAACACATTCCGGGTCAGTTTGAGAACCTGATACACTTTCACTTGTGTCCGTTTTTGCTACTAGTTGTGACAACACATTATACGCAAATCTCAGCTTGGCAGCCCAACTGGTCAGAGCTAATTGCGATACGGTATGTTACACCTCCAGTGCCCCTTTCAGCTTGGCGCCCCAAGAGACGGCTAATCTTGCTAGGGCCTTAAACCGGTCCTGAACACATTTTGCTAAATTTTGCTGTACTGCAGCATTATGAGAATAGGAAACATGTTAGATTATGAATGCCTAACTAATCAGTGCCAGGTGTGTGCCAAATAAGGCACACATTGTTTGCATAAACTAAGCTGACGCTCGACACAGTGGCTGATGCGAGCGATGATAAAGGCATTTCCCAATAATGGTCGCTCCCATCAGCCACTGTGCCAACTGTAAACTTTGTTTGCCCAGACAATAATCCCACCTGTTACAGTGTTTTGTTAAGGTTTTGCTGGGTGTCTGGAAAGCCATTGTGTTATGTCCTTTATTAAAAAGTTAACCTCCAAACATAATCTGATGTGAATTGTTATTTTGGTGATGGAAATTAAGTAAGTTAGATATGATCTCTGAATGCTACATTCCATCTTACAATTAGAATAAATGCATTTGGATGGTTAAATTTTGTCATATCAGTGGATTTAGTACCTAATAAAATTATCTGCTGTTTTTAATACATTACTTAATACACTTTCAACTATTCTGCTACAGCACAACTCATACAAGTTAAATTTATACTGAATACAGAGCAATATGAAATGGATCGCCTTGTAAAATTTCATTTGAATATTTCTTACTGTTTCTATCATGATTTAAAATTTTGGTAAAAAAATTATGTTGCTGTTCTCCTCAATTCTCAAACAGTCAACACGTGACCTATATCCCACACTGATTGTTTAATACGGGGCACTGCAGGCTGCGACGAGACAGCGCAGCACATCCACAAGCGGCCCCCTGGGACGAACCTCCAGAGCGGGACAGCGGGAGTAGCGCTGGGGGTGGGAGCGGATCCCGCAGCGGGCGCTGTGACAGTGTGGTGACCACCAGCTCTGGCAGTGCGTCCAGCAGTGAGACACTCAAGTGGCACGGCTCACTGAGCGACGTGAGCGTGGCGAGCAGTGCAGTCGCATCCTCCTCGGCACCACCGCCCCCGCAGCCACCTGTGGGCCCCGGTCGGCACTGGCAGCTCATCGTCGCCCACAGTGCGCGTGTCCAGACACCGCAGCGCCATCACTCCGAGTCTGTGCTCTACCTAGGCAACGGCAATGCCGACAGCCACAAGCTGCGCCTCTTCCCCGTCAGCACGTACACTGTGCAGCCAGGTGATCAGCAGACGCCACCGCCGGGCTCTCCCCAGCAGCCACCGTCTCCGCCCCACAGGTAACTGAACACTTTTGTATCTCCAGACAACCTATCTGAACACATTCCTAGCTTTTTCTTTTATCACAAAATAAAGACCAACTCCTGTCATCCAAATATCAAAGAAAGTTATGTGTCAAATACTAACAACCTTCATTCTATGCAGTGTACAAACATATAATCCTCAGATTTCAAATTATATGTAACTTGTGCTTCAAGATTGCAATATTCTTATTGCATCTATTCAAACACTGTTTATAGCCTTCCCGTTTCTTGGCAGGAGTCACTAACATGTAATATTGTGATGCCCCTCACTCTAAAGATAGTTGTCTTGAATCTTGCAAGAAAATTTCATTTTGCCAACAAAGGAAGAATGTGTAGTGATAAAGAGTTTGCAATTACAAGATTGTGTACTGTTGTCCTTCTTTAAATCCGTAATAAACTCGTTGCAATGTTTTGTGGAGCAGATGTTTGCGACACTGCTGATGGCGATCTGGTAGTGTTGAAACAAGTGGAATAATTGAGGATTAAGATACGTGCTGATGACAGGTTTCACTCTCTTTTACTGTCAACAACTGAAACAAGTCATCACAATCTACAAGCTGTATCGCATTGGTGTCCATAAAAAAGAACAATTAAGAAGTAACAATTGTGCTTCAAAAAGAAAAAAAATATCAACCAGTGCAAATAAAGAGTTCTTTAATTCTATTCCATTATGTAGGTGAACTTGCCTTGTTTGTCTCACAGCCAGTAGTGCCATAAGACTCTTTCTACAGAAGAATACTGCCGATAATGGACAAAGTCTTGTTGCTCTCATGTTGCCACATGCCATCCTCCTCTCCATCTGTCTTTCCTAACCATTTTCTGTGTTTTTGCATATTTAGCTATCAATGTTACTACACACTGCTGCATATTTTGCTACCTAGACACATTGCACTTTTAACTTCATTCAAATCTCTACCAGTAGTAACAGTATGTCTCGGACAAATTGTCATTATAAGAAAGAATGTCAAAAGGACTGTTATTTGAAGGATTTCAACACTATTCCTAATAAGCAAATTTGAATGGACCAAGATTTCCTGTCAAACAGGTCACAGTTCTTAGTAATAATTTCAGAATAAAATTCAGTCATCAGTCACAAATACATCTGTAGGCTTCTGAAGATGAGAAATTAATTTAACTGGTAAAGTGAAATAAAAATATATTTGTGACTGATGACTGAATTCTATTCTGAAATATTTACTACAGGTCCAAAAATTATAGCTACGAATAAAGTAATTCTTAGTAATTGATAGGAAGTCATCTAGTGAAACTGAAGTTGTATTTGGAGTTCCCCAAGGAAGCATTATAGCCTTCTGTTGTTCTTACTCTACAAATGCTTTAAGAGACAAACTGAGAAGCCCTTTTAGACTGTTTGCAGATGATGTTGTTATACACCTTGTAGCAAAGTCATAAGAATATAAAAACTAATTACAAAACATTTTAGATAAGGTATCTGCGCGGTGAAAAAAGTGGCCATTGACCCTGATTAATAACAAGTGCAAGGTCCTCCACATGAGAATTAAAAAGACTCCTTTAAATTTTGGTCACACAATATATCGCACAAATATAAAGGTCGTACATTCAACTGGTCCACAACTCGTGGTCTCGCGGTAGCGTTCTCGCTTCCCGAGCACGGGGTCCCGGGTTCGATTCCCGGCGGGGTCAGGGATTTTTCCTGCCTCGAGATGACTGGGTGTTGTTGTGTCATCCTCATCATCACCATTCATCCCCATTACGGTCGGAGGAAGGCAATGGCAAACCACCTCCACTAGGACCTTGCCTAGTAAGGCGGCGCGGGTCTCCCGTGTCACTCCCCTACGCTCTGTAAAGAAGTATGGGACTCCTCATCATCATCGTCATCATCACATTCAACTGAATATATAGGGATTACAATTATGAATTTAATTATAACCATCACATAGAGAATGTTGTGGGGAAAGTGAACAAGTAGAACGTTTTATTAGCTGAACACTTAGAAGATTCAGCAATTCTACCAAAGAGACTACCTACACTCTACTTTTCCACCCTCTTCTAGAGGCTGCTGTGTGGGATCCTTACCAGATAGAATTGGTAGAAGACATCAAACAATTTCAAGGAAGAGTATATCATTGTGCATTATCTTGTAATGGAGGAGACTGTTACAGATATGATAAGCAATTTGAGGTGCAATCATTGAAACAAAAGCAATTTTCAGTGTGGCGCTGTCTTTCCATGAAATCGCAGTCATCAACTTTTTCCTCTGAATACCAAAACATTTTGTTGACTCGCTCCTACATAGGGAGAAATGACCATCATGATAAAATAATGGAAATCAGAGCATGCACAGAAATATTTAGGTGTTCATTTTTTCCGTATGCTGCTCTAGACTGGGACAGTAGAGAAGTAGTCTGAAAGTGATTCTGTAAACCTGCTGCCAAACACTTAACTGTGAGTTGCAGAGTAATGATGAATATGTAGATGTAGAAGTCTCATCTTAACATGCTGTATAATGTTCATAGTCTCCCTCAGTAAATGTGCTGACTGCATTTTGTTCACTGCATCAAAACACTGCCTTGTAAATACAAATGCATCCTCTGTCATCCCCCTCTCTATCTCCTTCTTGCCACATGAGTGTAATTACAGAGATGTGTTAGATGTTCAGCCGAGCAGAGATTTGGAGAAGGGAGGGGTAGTGACTATAAGAAAAGCAGGTAGGAGGAGATGATGGTAGCAGTGAATGGGAACTAAGTGGGGGGAGGGGGAGTGGGGGTTTCTAGTGAGTCGAGTACATTGGTAGAGCTGCTGTGGTCATATGTATCTCCTTAATATTATACTGAGTGGTCTATTAGTGTAATTAAGTTTGTGGCTTACCACGTAGATGTCTGTATTTCTGGTGGTAATTTTATGTTGTTGGTGGTTGTGGTGGTGTGAGTGTTTTGTAAAAGTTAATGTTGTGTCCTGTAGTTCCATGCTCTTGTACGCTCTTTGTATTTTGTGTCAAATGGTCTCCTGTTTGATCTACATATTTTCCAACAAAAAATTATCACCAGAGTTACAGACATGTAAGTTATAAAGATGGACAAGGACAAAAGACCTTCTCACCGTACAAGAAAACTACTACACTCATAAAACTATAACAAAAGAAACAACTCATAAGTGATCAGATGAACCTGGCAAAGCACACACTTTTTAAATTAATGGACCACTTAGTACAATATTATATACAAACTTATGACAATAGCTCCACCTACGCCAACAACTCCCCCCCCCCTTCCACTTGTTTGCCTTATAGTCACCCTGTAGCCCCTGCCCCCCCCCTTTTCAGAACTCTAACCACTAATCTCTCCACCCATAAATCCCCCCCCCCTCCCCCCATATTCTGTTCAACATTTCCTCTAATTTAAATTTGTTGACACTCACACTGATGGCCCCCACCCCACATCCAAATATGTATCTATGAGCCAAAACCACTGTAAGTAAATTGCATGCCAATTTTATAAATGTGTACAGTTTTTAATTTATATTAGTCTGGTGCATAAGTTCTTAGTATTTTTTCATAAGTTTAATAAATACAACAGATACACGTAACAGAGACTTTAGTCATCAGTAATAAATTCTCCTTCACTTATAGACAACAGTCTGCCAGCAGTGGGGTAACTTTTCGATTCCACAACTGTAGAAATCCTTGCCTTTGAGGCGAATAACTCGCCAAGTCATGCTCAGAGCGCATTTTCACCTGTAAAGGAAATTCCTTGAAGGTTGTTCGATAGAGAGCGGAAAAGGTGAAAAATCTGAGGGTGGAAGGTCTGGTGAATAAGGTGGGTGCAGAATGACTTCCCAACTCAACTCGTGTATAGTGTTTTTTGTCAGTCTAGCAGAATGCCGGAAGGCATTATCATGAAGTAGCATCACTTCATGCAGATTTACTGGCCATTGTTCTGGGATTGTGTCTGTAAGACGTCTCAATTATTAACTATAAATATCAGCAGTGATGGTTACATGTCATGAAAGCAATTCACAGTACACCACACCATCACTGTTCCAGCAGCTGCATAACATTATCTTTCATGGATGCGGGCAGTTCTTTGTATTGGGGAGTTGCTGCTTTGTTTGGGCTCAATCATTCCTTTCTTTCCTTGTTGTGGTCTTCAGTCCTGAGACTGGTTTGATGCAGCTCTCCATGCTACTCTATCCTGTGCAAGCTTCTTCATCTCCCAGTACCTACTGCAACCTACATCCTTCTGAATCTGCTTAGTGTATTCATCTCTTGGTCTCCCTCTACGATTTTTACCCTCCACGCTGCCCTCCAATACTAAATTGGTGATCCCTTGATGCCTCAGAACATGTCCTACCAACCGATACCTTCTTCTAGTCAAGTTGTGCCACAAACCTCTCTTCTCCCCAATCCTATTCAATACTTTCTCATCAGTTATGTGATCTACCCATCTAATCTTCAGCATTCTCCTGTAGCACCACATTTCGAAAGTTTCTATTCTCTTCTTGTCCAAACTATTTATCGTCCATGTTTCACTTCCATACATGGCTACACTCCATACAAATACTTTCAGAAATGACTTCCTGACACTTAAATCTTTACTCGATGTTAACAAATTTCTCTTCTTCAGAAACGCTTTCCTTGCCATTGCCAGTCTACATTTTATATCCTCTCTACTTCGACCATCATCAGTTATTTTGCTCCCCAAATAGCAAACCTCCTTTACTACTTTAATTGTCTCATTTCCTAATCTAATTGCCTCAGCATCACTCAACTTAATTCGACTACATTCCATTATCCTCGTTTTGCTTTTGTTGATGTTCATCTTATATCCTCCTTTCAAGACACTGTCCATTCCATTCAACTGCTTTTCCAAGTCCTTTGCTGTCTCTGACAGAATTACAATGTCATCAGCGAACCTGAGTGTTTTTATTTCTTCTCCATGGATTTTAATTCCTACTCCGAATTTTTCTTTTGTTTCCTTTACTGCTTGTTCAATATACAGATTGAATAACATCGGGGAGAGGCTACAACCCTGTCTCACTCCCTTCCCAACCACTGCTTCCCTTTCATGTCCCTCGACTCTTATAACTGCCATCCGGTTTCTGTACAAATTGTAAATAGCCTTTCGCTCCCTGTATTTTACCCCTGCCACCTTCAGAATTTGAAAGAGAGTATTCCAGTTAACGTTGTCAAAAGCTTCCTCTAAGTCTACAAATGCTAGAAACGTAGCTTTGCCTTTCCTTAATCTAGTTTCTAAGATAAGTTGAAGGGTCAGTATTGACTCACGTGTTCCAACATTTCTATGGAATCCAAACTGATCTTCCCCGAGGTCGGCTTTACCAGTTTTTCCATTCGTCTGTAAATAATTCGCGTTAGTATTTTGCAGCTGTGGCTTATTAAACTGATAGTTCGGCAATTTTCACATCTGTCAACACCTGCTTTCTTTGGGATTGAAATTATTATATTCTTCTTGAAGTCTGAGGGTATTTCGCCTGTTTCATACATCTTGCTCACCAGATGGTAGAGTTTTGTCATGACTGGTTCTCCCAAGGCCATCAGTAGTTCTAATGGAATGTTGTCTACTCCCGGGGCCTTGTTTCGACTCAGGTCTTTCAGTGCTCTGTCAAACTCTTCACCCAGTATCTCCCATTTCATCTTCATCTACATCCTCTTCCATTTCCATAATATTGTCCTGAAGTACATCGCCCTTGTATAGACCCTCTATATACTCCTTCCACCTTTCTGCTTTCCCTTCTTTGCTTAGAACTGGGTTTCTATCTGAGCTCTTGATATTCATACAAGTGGTTCTCTTATCTCCAAAGGTCTCTTTAATTTTCCTGTAGGCAGTATCTAACTTACCCCTAGTGAAATAAGTCTCTACATCCTTACATTTGTCCTCTAGCCATCCGTGCTTAGCCATTTTACACTTCCTGTCGATCTTATTTTTGAGACGTTTGTATTCCTTTTTGTCTGCTTCATTTACTGCATTTTTATATTTTCTCCTTTCGTCAATTAAATTCAATATTTCTTCTGTTACCCAAGGATTTCTACTAGCCCTCGTCTTTTTACCTACTTGATCCTCTGCTGCCTGTACTACATCATCCCTCAAAGCTACCCATTCTTCTTCTACTGTATTTGTTTCCCCCATTCCTGTCAGTTGTTCCCTTATGCTCTCCCTGAAACTCTATACAACCTCTGGTTTAGTCAGTTTATCCAGGTCCCATCTCCTTAAATTCCCACCTTTTTGCAGTTTCTTCAGTTTTAATCTACAGGTCATAACCAATAGATTGTGGTCAGAGTCCACATCTGCTCCTGGAAATGTCTTACAATTCAAAACCTGGTTCCTAAATCTCTGTCTTACCATTATATAATCTATCTGAAACCTGTCAGTATCTCCAGGCTTCTTCCATTTATACAGCCTTCTTTCCTTATTTTAGCATAAATACACCATTTATCATCACCAGCAATGATACAGCACAGGAGTGGTCACATGAGCCAGTTGATGATGAGCAAACAGTGAGAAGCACACATGGCTGTCTGCTGCTTTTTGTGATTTTGGCTTAAAGTTTATAGTTCCCATACAGCTGATGTTTGAACCTTCCCCATTGCATGCAAATGCCTCACGAAGATGGAATGCTCACACATAATCACATTTGTAGTTTTTGAGTACACTGACATGGATAATTGTGAATTAATGCATTTAAATGATTGTCATCAAACCCCAAAGGTATTCCTGTCATTGGAAAATCACAAGTGTGAGAACAATCCCATTTGAAATGAGAAAATCATTTCCTTGGTATGCTCTGTCCAATGGCATTATCACCATACATGGCACAAATGTTTCTGACTGCCTCCGCAGCTGTCACCCCCCTCTTGAACTCAAACAGAAGGACATGTTGGAAATGTTCTGAGTTCTCCACTTGGAACTCTATTTTCTAGTATCCACAGCTATTTCCAACTGACAATATGTAAACTCAAATAGCAACAGTGAACTACAAATAAAAATGACAATCGATAAATAAACCCTTAGCAACTGGAATACCGACATGCAAAATAAAAATGCTAGAAACTTGTGCACCAATCTAATAAATACCAAATTGTCATGAAATTATTTACTTTTACAGAATGTCCAGAGAAGATGCATTATAAGTGAAAGTGAAATGTGTCAGGTGAAAAATTTCTGGTTGTTTAATTGAACTTCTAAATATCTGTCTTTCCTCTGAAGAATTCATGCATCTCCTTGTTCCGCTTTGTGAAAGATTATCACCTCATGTACTGGGTGTAGTAATATAGTCTAACTCTGTCTTGATTTCATACAGGTAGCACTTGATAATGAGTGACATATGAAACTGGTGGTGGAAGACTAAATGTAATATAAATTTTAGTTCCAGTGGAATTATTACAATGTCACTCATACAGTATTTAATTATGTTGTGTCACACTGTTCGTGACGTGCATATTGAAAGTTAAATGATGGTTATTTTTGTCGTTTTATACACTTTTTAATTCACACAGTCATGAAATTATTTGCAAAGACAACAGTTAATTTTCTTATGTTCACATTCTTCTCCTTATTTACATTTCAGAAATTAGACATGTCATAGCACAGTTTCAAGTAATTGCGTAATATCTCTTCTGTACAAGTCATCTGAGTGAAATTTGGTAATACATGCTCAACATTGCTTTATTGAAGATAGGCAGTATGCTTACAAACATAATTTACACTTGCAGGTCAGCCTCCTTGTCATCTCCGACCCAGGCTTCACTATCTGTGGCAGAGCGAATCAGTGAGCTGGAACGCCAGCAGCAACAACAACTGCAGCAGCAGACAAAGTACACTTACCTGGACCCAGAGAAACGCCACCGGGTGTCGGACCCCACACTTAAGGCCATCCAGAAGAAAGCTCTGCTGTCTTTCTACGAGCGGCACCACGCCCAGCCAGCAGCAGCGGCACGAAGCCAAGCGTGGCGTTCTGAACCACAGCTGGCTCTTGTTCCACCTTCAGCTCAGCAGTTGCCACCTACACCCTCTGGCCCGCACTCACCACCACCCCCACAGCCACCTCCAAGACCTCGAACTGCGAGCATGCAGTCTTCTCGAAGGGCTTCATCTGCTTCTGACTATGCAGGTGGATCCTGGAGAGAGGTCAGTACCTGTCAGGTAGCAGCTGTAAGAAAACTGTTGGTCTTTTGTATTCATATGAACACTACTCATTCTTGATACTGAATTAAAGTCATTGACTGCCTACTCTCTCTCTCTCTCTCTCTCTCTCTCTCTCTCTCTCTCTCTCTCTCCCTCCCTCCCCCCTCTCCCCCTCCCCCTCCCTCTCCCCCCCCCCCTCTCTCTCTCTCTCTCTCTCTCTCTCTTTTGTATCAGATTTGTTAAACACTATTTTGGAATCTAAACATGTTTGTGGTGTCCTCTATATATTCACTGTATATCTAGATTCATCTTGTTGCAGAGTGCACATGTTGCCTTCTAGTACTGTCCATTCCCTTGAAACCAGCTTTTCAATCTTTCATTCTTCAACATGTCTCCTGATTGGCCTGTTCTTGGCCAAATTGGGTAACATAATTTTCCTTGTCTGATGTAGCTACATTTCCAAGTCATGGAGAAATTGAAATATAATTGTTAAGAGTTGTCAGCAGGTGTGTGCTACATGAATTGATGTGCCATAACACAATTTGGACTCGTTTCAAACAAATCAGCATTTGTGTGTCACATGAGGTTTCTGTTAATTTCATTACATATATGCTGTAATGATTGTGGTTTAACCTCACAAGAGTTTTCACTTTGCAAGTAGGAACAGTAGTACCTTAATTGTAAATAAGTTTTTTTATACAGTCCACACACAAAAAGTGAGCTGCTTAAAACTGTTTGAATCTTCTGTTGTGACGCAATATACAGTTCTTGAATAAATGTATGTAACTCTGTGATTTCAGTATGGATTTAGCTTTCATGTTTATTGAAAAGTCCCAAAAGCACAATTTTCCAGCAATTTTTGTAGTTGGCACCAAAATTTGCTCATTGATTTATTTTATATTTTCTGTTTGTCATACATTTTAACTTTCTTGATATTGTACTTGTTTGTATGTTATGTTAATATGCTTTGATAACTTAAGTATGGCAGGATCCTTTGGTTATTTTCTCTCCTTCATCACAACTCATGCAACTATTTTGATATTCTTTATTTCATAGTGATGTCACACTGGAGGTTTGTTCAATAAAGCCCATAGGATGAATTTTGCAGTTCAGGAGAACACAAGCTGGAATTTCTTTGGAGAAATAGGTCTCATGAGAATCTGTGACTTTAGCTCAGGCCAATAATCTGACTGTTGATATTTGTTAGACTCATTTTGCAAGTTCGGGCAGTTAAAGTATGCTACAAGCTCACTCATAAACTATACTTATGGACGTAATGGAGAAAACATCAGAACTGCTGCACACTTTGTAGCAGTAAAGGTATTTTTTTAAAGAGTTTTATCAAAATCTAATTTGCTGAGAAGAAAATGGAACATTACAGCATTTGTATATTCCTCATGCATAATACCTGATGTGTGACACTGACATATCGCAGTACAAAAAATGCAGCTGTATGCTTGCAAGGAACTCCTGAACTTAATGGAAATAGATTAACCACTGCAAATCTGAAGAACAAAATCATATACCCGTATAGGTGACAATACATATGCTTAAGAACGTGATAGCCACTTTGATACAAGTATTCTTTTTTAAGATTTTAGTATGCTGTATGCGGAACACAACACTAACTTACTGATACTGTTCGGTTCACAAGTAAGAACCCACAAGATGGAACTTAACTAACTGGCAAAGAATAGCATGATTCAGACTAAAACTAATCAGCAGCAAAGAATGGAGTTTCTTATGTAGAAGTGAGTATCTTGCAACCATGTATCTTTCCTGGCTTTTAGCCAGTGGTATAGTTACTCATTATTGGAAGCTTAATGGTTCAGAATTAATATAGTTAGACAATGTATACAAAACTTGCTGGCAGATTAAACCTGTGTGCCAGACTGAGACATCTTAAAAGTACAGAATTTAAAAAGTTCGTTAACATGACAAATGTGCCGCATGTGACTGCTGCACACAGATTTCAACTAAAAACGTTGTCACATGATAATAATTTGTGATACATGGAGAATACAAGGTGAAGCTCTGCTTTTCAAAAATGACATGGGATACATATTTGGAGATGTAACACAATTGCAGTGTCTGGTGAATGTGAAGTTCTCATTGCTGCAGAAGCTGCAGACAAAGCATAGCTAGTGGGAGACATTAAAGTGAAAGAAGACCTGATTTTATACATCAGGCCACTGAGCTGAAGCAAGTAAAGACCTGCACTACATCACATTAGGTATGAATTAAACTCGAAACAGCCTATTCAATCAAAAGACGTGTTCAAAAAGCAATGCTGCTTGGCAGCTTAGTGATGACAACACAATAACTTAGTTAATTCTTTGATGCTGTGGATGAATTTCAAGCAATGGATGTTAACATAAACATTGATCTGTTGTCAGTAATTCTGCTCTATAGTCTTTCAGATAACTACTACAATTCTGGATGTGCTATTGAATCCCATGACAATCTACCATGTGTAGAGATACTAAAATTAAAAACCTCGAAATAATACAAAGCAAGGATGCAGAAACAAGCAAAAATTGCCTCAACATACAGATGCAACTTTTGTAATGAGAAGGGACACAAAGAAGACAAGTGCTTTTACCACACATGCAATGATCCAAAAGTGTTCACACATGTGACAGAAATGCAAGAGAATTTAATGCTTGCAGTCATTAGTGCTACAAAAGTAACAGCTAAAGGTGACATATGCATCTCAACCACTGGCAGTGGCGCCAACTCCATAACACTGAAAAACTCTTTATATGTGCCAAAACTCTGAATTTATCTCATTTCAGTGACAAAAGTTGAAGACAATAACCAAACAGTGACATTTGATAAAACTTGTGCAGATGTACTAGATAATAATGGTTAAATCAGTATGACTGCAGAGAGAGATGGTACACTTTTTTTCTTTTTTCTTTTTTTTTAATAAAGTGGTACAAAGCAAGCATCTTTTCCAAGCCAAAAGTTATGAAAAGTTATATGCAAATGTGGCATGTTCAATTAGGCCACTTGAACTCAAAAGATATGATCAAAATGCTCAAAGATGAGTATGTGACAGGTTTGAAATTCAGTGATGTCGATGTCAATAGATCGCTACATACCTTAAAGGAATAATCATGTCCACTCCCTTCACCAAATGAGAAGGGAACGCAAATGAACTTATGGAGTTAATACACTCTGGTATCTGTGGACCAATGAAAGAAAAATCTCAAGGTGGTGCAAAAGTTTTGGTACCCTTTATAGACGACCACAATAGATGATGTCAAGTCCACTTGCTTTGATGTGAAGGAGAAGTTGTCAATAAATTTGTTGGATTCAGGAACCTAGTTGAAGGACTGGTCATGTAATTAAATATTTTCAATCAGGCTACAGTAAGGAGTACTGCAATGAAAGAGTGGTCTCCATCATCATAATGGCAGAAATATAGCAGTGCCTAACATCTCCATACACATTGCAGTAGAATAATGTCACTGAGTGAAAAAACTGTTCAAAGGTGAAATTGCTCACCGCATACTGTTAGTCAGGACTAGCACCATCATTTTGGGCTGAAGCTATCAACACTACTAACTACATCAGAAATTGTTGCTTAACTAAAGGACTGTCTGGTGGAGTTCCATATGAGAAGTGGCTGAAGAGAAAACCTAATCTATCTCGTATTCGTAAATTTAGTTGAAAGGCTGGCATCCTGGCTAAATCACCGAATGAAGGAAAGTTTTTTCATAAAAGCAAAGAAAGGATTTTTGTAAGCTGTACAGACTATTCAAAAGCCTATCGTGTGTTGATACCAAGAGACCACAAGAGTCACATGACGAGATGTGAAGTTCCTTGATCATGACAGTTTTGAGCCCAAACATACTAATGTGGACTTATGTGAAGATGAGCTGATCATTGGCAAAGAGGAGGCATCAACATTAACTCCATGGGAGGAGATTTCAATGTTGATACAAACATTGACCCAGAGCCATTGTCAAATTCTACGGCTTTGAAGAAGACGGACTTCCGATCACTACACGCCAAGAATTCATTACCAACAACACTAATTATAAATGAAGCAGTGTACAAGATTTAAATACTGCATATTATTTCAATGGAACTGATAAGGCTATGAAGTTATTATCTTGATGGGCATTCATTACTATGTCAGTCACTGCCATCAGTTCAGTGTAACTTGCCTTACTGTATTCATGATGAAGTTTAGATTTGACACATTACAAAAATGAATGAAATCAGTGGTAATTTCCACCATGCTACATCTCATTGACAATTTTATGTACCTGATCAACAGAGAAGATGACATCAGATCATCAGAGAACTTATGTTCATGTATGGAAAAGAGTTTAGTTCCGCTAAATGAGAGTGCAGAAGAACAAGACACACATATGTGCATTCTGAATTTAACATTAAGGCCTGCTCAGCTTTTGTACCATTCATTAATTTATTATCTAGTCATACACATGTATTACAGGGAACATTAAATAATTGCCAACACCAGACAATGTACCTCACATTATAAGAGTACACTATTTGACAATACAACATAACTGTCCTGTAAATTTGTAAAATGCATTCTATACTGAAGTTCATTTCATTAGATTATAACAAAAATTATTCTTTCAGACCAACATTCCCATACTTATTTAATTTTGAGAGAGGGAGAGAAAGAGAGAGAGAACGGGGGTGGGGGAGAGAGAAGAACTTCAATGTAAACTTAATATGTTATATCTTTTCAGATGGCAGCTACCAGAGAAATAATCATAAATGAAGCTGGCAACTTGAAAGATGGGCCAAGGCATCAACACAGGTAAATGAATTCATTTAATTTGAGGAAGTTTCACATCTTCAGCTCCATGTATATAAAGCAGCTTCATATGTAATATCAGGTGCCAACATTGATTAATATCTCTTAATTATTATTTTCTTCATAGAGGCACTATGAATTTTTCAGTTCCTTCTCACTTGTTTCCTTTTCCTTCAGTATTCTTTCTTTACATGACTGTGTATTCACTTAATTAAACCATTGTATGCCTCTTCATTTATCAGTTCTACTTTAGAGCATCTCTGCTTTTAACAGATGCTTAAAATTATTTAAAAAATATTTAAGTTCGTTACACATATTATGTGGAACCAAAAGTGGAACACTTGATGCCAGACTGCCAAGTTGCCCTTACTTTTTGTTTGTGGTGTGGTCTGATCCAATAAAATAAGATGTGACCACAGCTCCATGCGTTTTGTCTTTAGTTGGTCCCAGAATTTTCCTATTACTCAAGATTTTTTTACTGTAGATCCCCCTACAACAATTATAGTAATTGCATTACATGGTAGGAAGGCAAGGGATTGCGACATCCAAAAGGATCAGGCATACAGCTACTTACTACTATTTAAAGAAACTCAAACACAGTAACTTTATAGGATACAGTTTTATTTCAAAGTATCCATTACAGTTGTAGGCACACCACATACACATGCTGCAGAGGGCAGCACAGTCTGTTTGCTACAAAATGCCAACAGATAGTGTAAGAGTCTCTTATTTCCCACTCTGGTTGATGTCAAGGGGAATGACCAGCTAGGCTGATCAACAGATCTTTGTTCCATCTGACAGCTGGAGAGTGGTGCATCTTATTTTGTTGTTTCTGCCATGGCACACCTCTTCCACCACTGCACTCTTTCAGAAGTGCCACGATTTGATATCTTCCTGCAGTAGAACAGTTATTGCTTCTCTTCTTGACTGATATCCGTCACCTCATGGTAGCTTCTTAGTAGTAAGAGAAGAGGTATTCATTTTTCCATCTATGTAAAAAACGCCCTCATTGACCCTTTGTCTCAGTCTGAGCAACTTGGCAAGATCCTTCAGAGTTGTTGGTTCTGTCCAACATAGAATAGTTACCAGTATGCTGCCATGTAGGAAGTGACCGTGCGTCAGCATCAGATCACTCTCACCTTGAGTGATGGGTCTTGAATCTGTTGCAGCTTCTATCCCTATCAAAATGGTGTTTAGATTCTCTGCACCCACCTGAGAGCGATGAAACACCTTCCTCAAGCAAAGCTTGATAGAACCTATGTTAAATTTCACCAGTGTCCCACCAAGCTACCCGTGGTGGTATGTACTTCCAGGATACCCCATGGTGGGCATAGTACCACAGAATGTCAGTGTGCTCAATGTTTTTAAGAGCTCTGACAGTTCTGTATTTGCTGAATGGAATGTTGTAGCATTGTCTGAATAAACAGTGAGTGGTAGGCTTCTGGGTCCTGCAAAATGCTACATTGTCATCAGGAATCTATCAGCGGACATATCAGTGACAAGCACAATATGAATTACACATGTTGTGGCACATATGAATTGAACCATGTTTGACTGTTTGGTTTGATGTTCTATTTTACCATTAATGGACAAGTGAAGTCATTGCCTGTTACTGCAAACTGTCATGCAGGTCGAACTCTGTCCAGTTGTAGTAGAGCCTCCATTTCTTCATATCTGTGTATTATCTTGCAGGGTAGCCAGGAGTGAAGACTTCTCCTAACATCATGTTGTACATACAGTATCCAAAACTCTTTGTGCAGCTCTCCTAGCACAATGTGTACACCGAGGTGGTGAAGTCTTACATGTGTATGTTTGATCAGAAGCTCCATGAAGTGACATCCATCCAGGATAATTGTATGCTTGTCTCACCTGAGCAATGCTACACATTGTAACCCACCACTGGGCCAAATCACACCATCAGACAGGAAAGTGTTGTGTTGAGCAATCTTTGATGCTTTGTGTTACTGTACCCCCTTACACAAACCAGATAGTTCAACAGTGAATAGTTCATCTTGAATTCTTCTTATCCGACATGTACAGGCATTTTGTTATTCCAGAGCACTCAGATTGTTCTGTGTGATATCAATAAACTGAAATAACAAGAGCAGTAATATGCAGTATTCAGCAGTATGAACAGAATGTGTGGTGTTGAATAAGGGTTCAGTGATAGTGACATTTGTTTGGATGTTTGGCCTCTGGCATTAATATAGGTCAATCTGGTATATCCAGTGGCCATGCGTGCTTGCCTTCTGAAAGCCATGTTGGACCAGACCACCAGATGTCAAGCATTATTAGCAGATCTGCTTCTAGTCACCATGTGAGGAGATCTTCAGGATTTTGATTTCCAGGACAGTGCCCCTGTTGACCGGGTGTAATGTTGGTCAGTATTTTTTGTCACCCTATTACAAATTAAGGTTTCCCATACATTTTTGTAATTTCGTGCTTATTCCAAGGCAATTGTTGAGTCAGTCCTCAGAGTAGCTCTTTTAACACCAAACCTTACAAAAGTAAAGACAGAATTGTGAGCTCACTAGTGTGGCAAGTGCTTCCAACCTAAGTAAGGTACTTTCTTTGATTGGTGCCAAGGTGCAAACAATACGTGCTGTGTAACCAATTTCACCAGTTAACCATACAAAAAAAAGGCACCATAAGCTCTTTCAGATGCATGCAGAACCTACACACTGCTGCAGAGTCACTTGGGCATGTTATACATATTCTTCTGTGAATGTGCAATGATGACAAGCGATCAAGTTTTAAAACCCAAGAGTGTCAATTACGTGCAAAATTTACAGACAAAACTTTCTCCCATGCAAGATACTTCAGTCACATGTCTTGGAATATTAGTTTAGCAGTGCTCTCATTGGGTGTGACCAGATAAAGAGGATCACAAAATTCAGTTGCTGCATGAAGAACATCCCCTGCTGGAGGGATACAACTTCCTCAAATCCTGCCCTGAAATGAGATCCATCCTTCATGATATCCTCCCCACTCCACCAAGAGTGTCTTTCCGCCGTCCACCTAACCTTCGTAACATCTTAGTTCATCCCTATGAAATCCCCAAACCACCTTCCCTACCCTCTGGCTCCTACCCTTGTAACCGCCCCCGGTGTAAAACCTGTCCCACGCACCCTCCCATCACCACCTACTCCAGTCCTGTAACCCGGAAGGTGTACACGATCAAAGGCAGAGCCACGTGTGAAAGCACCCACGTGATTTACCAACTGACCTGCCTACACTGTGAAGCTTTCTATGTGGGAATGACCAGCAACAAACTGTCCATTCACATGAATGGACACAGGCAGACAGTGTTTGTTGGTAATGAGGATCACCCTGTGGCTAAACATGCCTTGGTGCACGGCCAGCACATCTTGGCACAGTGTTACACCGTCCGGGTTATCTGGATACTTCCCACTAACAGCAACCTGTCAGAACTCCGGAGATGGGAACTTGCCCTTCAGTATATCCTCTCTTCTCGTTATCCGCCAGGCCTCAGTCTCCGCTAATTTCAATTTGCCGCCACTCATACCTCACCTGTCTTTCAACAACATCTTTGCCTCTGTACTTCCGCCTCGACTGACATCTCTGCCCAAACTCTTTGCCTTTACAAATGTCTGTTTGTGTCTGTGTATGTGCGGATGGATATGTGTGTGTGTGCGCAAGTGTATACCTGTCCTTCTTTCCCCCTAAGGTAAGTCTTTCCGCTCCCGGGATTGGAATGACTCCTTACCCTCTCCCGTAAAACCCACATCCTTTCGTCTTTCCCTCTCCTTCCCTCTTTCTTGATGAGGCAACAGTTTGTTGCAAAAGCTTGAATTTTGTGTGTATGTTTGTGTTTGTTTGTGTGTCTATCGACCTGCCAGCACTTTCGTTCGGTAAGTCACATCATCTGTGTTTTTAGATATATTTGTCCCACGTGGAATGTTTCCCTCTATTATATTTACATATTAGTAATTTATTTAAAAAATTCTCAAAGCTTGTGATTCAGTTCTCTTTATAGTATGTGTGTGTGCCAGCTGCAAGTTTTCCCAAATTAGGAAGGAAGGGACCAAAATATTACTTTAATGTATTAGAAATGTATGTATCTACAATGAAATTTTATAATATTTAAAAATAATCTATGTAAAGTATGTGTGTAAAGATGACATGCTAAGATGCAGATGGGCACAATTACGACACTTACACATAAGCTTTCAGCTACAGCCTTCGTCAGAAAAAAAAATAGAAACACTCACCATTCATTCAAATAAGCAAGTACACTTCACACACACAACACCCGATTCTGGCAGGTTGGATTCTGGTGAGAACGTTTGGAGTTGATGGTCATGTGGGCATGAGGTGTGCCTGCTTGGGTAAATGAACAGTGGGTCTTTGTCTTTATTTTTCTAACGAAGGCTGTGGCTGAAGGCTTATGTATAAGTGTCTTTTAATTGTGCCTGTCTGCAACTTAACATGTAAGCTTTACAGTAAGTAGCAATCTACATTCTCTTACATTGTTGATATTCCAACCTGGAGTTTTTATTGTTTAATGTATACTTTTTTCTTTTCAGTTCCAGTTGTGGTTCGCTATCGACTGACCTTCTAGGACCACTAATAATGGGCCCATCAATTTCTGTCGATGATTGGGTGCCTGAACGACCACCAAAGAAACCACATTTGCGTTCTGCATTTCCTCGTCCCGTTCAAGACCGTCTGCCGAGTCCAGATTTGCCTCCGCCATCTCCTCCCCCAATGGTAGAAGATGAAGTTTTTGCCTGTGATGATCCCTTACCACCGCCACCAGCTGACCTTCCTCCTGTGGAGGGAAGTCCATTACCATCATCTTCCAGGCCACAAGACCAAGCTCCAGGAGACAGTGTTTCTGAGTACCGTGAACCCAGTGCTGAAAATGAACAAGTGAGGATTCCTGAAAGACCTAGCAAGGCCCAAATTTCCAGCAGTGGTAAGATGTGCAATGACAAGCAAGTAGAAGGTGGACATATTCATTTAACCTGCAGCTCTTCTTGTCAGAGGCATCATACGAACAACAGTTCAGCTCATGTCATTTCGGCAGAAGCATATAATAGCTCAGAGCATTTGAAACAAGGTGATGGTGCTGTAAATAATAGGAATTGTACATCATTTGCTGTTTCACAGAAACACACTGAAAATAACACTGGTAATCATACTTATTTACAAAATGGACACTCATCAGAAAAATATCATGGCCATTTTTCCCAACGACTGTCTGATAATTACAATTTCAGGTCACGGTTTCACGACAGTTACAGGTCTCAGAGGTATTCTGAACATCCACAGAGACAACAGGGAAGTACATCTTCATTACCACGGTATGCAGAGAGCCACTGGGCATCTCAGAGACATAGTGAAACAAATCTTCCACAGAAATGCTCTGATATGAGCCCCACAAGCCACAGAAATATTGAAAATGATTTCCAGAGCTACAGAAATTCTGACATAATTCATAGGTATTCTGAAATGGGTTACATTCCACACAGGTATAATGGTGACGGTAATACAACACTTCCGAGAAATCACGAGTATCGATACTTCTCTTCAAAAAATCCAGGAACTGCAATGCAGGACAACATGTACCCAGAAAGTCATGTGCAGAGACCTTTACACAACAGGTACACTTCACAGAGAACTAATGACAGGTGCCACAAACATGGTACACTGCCTAACCACGAATTTCCTTCATCGAGTGAACACACTGTGCATAAAGCGGCAGAAATATGTGATAGAATTTCAGCTGAAAATACAATGATCAACCATAAGGTTGATAGTAGTGCCAATGTAAATACTGAATGCAACTGTTCAGTACAGAAACTAAATGACTGTGCAGTGAATCAAAGAAAAGTAGTTAACCTGAACAGTCCACATGAAAAGCCAGATGACAGTGGCCTTCTGAAAATCAATAGCAGGCTTTCTCCAAGAAAACTGGACCAAGAAACAGTTCATCATAAACACTTAAGGAGCAGTAGCACAGGAAATAAATCTGTTGAAGGTGATAGTTTATTGCAGAAAGTATCCAATAGCAGGCTATTGAAATCTTCTGAAAATCTAAGTTCACAACAGAAAACCTCTCATTCTTCTTTGAGCTTGCACAGCAGTGGTGGAGACGCAGTTTGTCCCATTTCCCGAATGCAGGAAAATAACATGGTTCATCAGCATCAGTCTGATACAAACAAGCAAATGCAGGGACATTTTGAAAGAGAATACCATGAACATAATAACCCAAGAAATGCAGAAACCAAGCATCTTACTAGTTCCAGAAGTTTTGACAATGGATTTCAGCAGAGGCACAGGCAAGATGTGACTAATATGCCACAAAAGTCTTTTGACAGCAGTGATTTAACCCAGAGGTTTAGTGAAGGTAGTACACAACACCATAAATATCCTACCACAAAGAATGTTGTTCCTTTTAGCCAGCACAGCTCTACAAGCAGTACTCCCATTTACAGAAACAGTAGCCGAATGTACACAAGACCTCAGCCATTAAAACCATTTGAAATAACCTGTCAGAGTGAACTGGAAAGGACTTCAAGTTCCAGTGGTCAAATTACGAATACCGATGGGCGGTCGTCTGCTAGGTGCTCCACACAGAAGCTAGTAGTGAATGGAAAGCTAGCAGCTCCTCTTCACAGTGACAGGCTGGAGTCTGAAAGTATTAGTGGAACTGTTTCAATGCCAGCAAAGGCTCGACTTCAGCGATTGCCCCTAACATTGCCAGTGGGAAACAGCCAAGAATCAGCTTCTACTCAATCAACTGCCAGCCATGGAACCCAAGAAAGGGAAGCCCTGTCACCATCCTCACCCAAGTCAGCTGGAAATGGCAGATTCTCACCACCACACCAGACGTGAGTACATTTTTCAAACTTTATATTCAGAATTCATTTTGCCTACATTATGAAAATTTGTGTGTATGTTAGAGAATGTCTGGTTTTGAGCACCATAGCTTCCATCAGCTTCTATCCATGTGTACATCTGCTGTAGCTGGAAAGGAGTGTTCGTTCATTGTACCATGCTCACATAATCACACTCGAGAGATGTTTTACCTTGGATTTACCTTGTGGGGCTTAATTTTACATAACGTGCACATTTGGTTTGCTTTAGTTGCTCCTTGGATTACATTTGTGATACAGCATTACAATGTGAATGGCCATTTTTATCGATGTACGTTTGTATTAACCTTTATTTATGATTAAATTTAATAACAGGGCCTATTTGAAATTTAAGCTATGGGGTCATAATTGTCCAATTTATATTTAGAAAGGGTCTTATTAACAATATTATGAAAAGGATAATTTTTCATTCTATTGTTTGTATTCCAACCTGGACCTTTCGCTGTTTAAAAGTGCCTTATTGTTTATCGGTGCCTATAATTCACAAGGGATTTGGTTTGGGAGAACATAGTATTCTCTGAGTAATATGAAAATACCAACTGAGGCATCCAGATCTGACAGTCAAAGCTGAAATCTATAATTTGAAAAGAATGGCAGTTAGCTTGATGTTGTTTTCATAGAAATGCACAGGAAGACATAGAATCTTTGTTATTGTGATCATGAAGAAAGTTGTTACCAGAATAGCTCAGGTTAACAGAATGAATGTTACAAAAAGAAAGGGAGGCTAAGATCTTTGTGTCATCTCTGTTAAGTGTTCCTGTTGCAGTACTGGGACTTTAATTGCTGAAGTTCAATACTGGAAAGTCTCTCTGTGTCTGTGATTTTAACACTTTGCATAGAGTCTGTAAGTTGTGGAGTTCCATTTACTAGACAAAATGAAAGTGGAATCTTGAACTGTGTTGTCATTTTGAGTGCCGAGCAACTTTGACCATTAAGATACGACAAAGTGTGCATTGAGCACTGTCGTGTTGGTGTGTCATCGTTGTGATACGCTTTTGGCATTTTATGAATTTGTCTTTCAAACAGTGGTGAACCCAGGATGCAATAACAACAACACAGGAAGAATAGATTGCTACTTAGCAGGTAGAGGAGACATTGAGTCGCAGACAGGCACAATGAAAAAGAACTCTCGAAATATTCAGCTAACAGGCTAAGGCCTTCATCAGATAGAAAACACACACATTCTTACAACTCACTCACACATGACCACTGTTATCTCAATGCACTAAAGTCTGATCAGGCTCACAGAGATGATAGTGGTCAGGCGTGTGTGAATTGTCCTCATGTGGAGATGTGTGTATGTTCTACTCTGATGAAGGATTTAGTCTGGTAGCTGAATATTTCTAGAATTCTCTTCCACTGTTCCTGCCTGCAACTCATTATCTCCTCTATTTGGTGAGTAGCAATCCATTCTTTCCATTTTTTAGGGGAAAAAAGAACAGTAACTGAAATCAGATCATTGAAATTGACATTGTTCTTGTTCTTGGATACTGCAGTTCATGAAGGTCTTATATATTTCTAGTTACTGGCAGACACTGGGAGAACTGAGGCATGAGATAGCCTAAGTTAAGATATTTTGAGCCCATGGTAGATTCACTCGGAAAACAAACAGTGGAAGAAAATATTTTTTAATGGAATGGTCTACAAGCAATTGTCTTTCTCAGCAATAAGGCATCTAAGCATTTGATTAAGACAGACTGCGACCAGTTTTGCAGAGACTAAAGCATACTAATCTTTCTGTGCTGCAGCTAAACAGCTTCCCCAAGTTCTGTGCTATACAGTCATCACTTCTCCATCATGATGGTGTCATTAATAGTATCCTCACTATTGTCCATCGAGGTATAACGTATATTCCTGTATATACCACTATATCCCTATTCTGCAAAGTAATTGCCTTTCAAACTACGAAGGTGAATAAACTGGAAGTTATGAAAGTGTAAGCATGTGTGTATGATTAACTAAATTTTACCAGAAGGTACTGGTGCTGTTTGATCCTTAAGGAATGTTTCAGTATTTGTACATTTTCCAATGAATTGCATATTTATGTGAGGATCAGTATGTTTCAACATGATAGCAGTAACTTTCATTCAGCTGGTCCTATTATTTTAGTAGTCATTTGTGTATGCCATGCTCACACATATTTTTTTCCTAAGAGGACAACATACCATGAATTAATAGCTTCAAATGCATTTGCTGTATGTTTTGTTACAAAAATAGGATCTGAGAAAATCCTATCCATAATTGTCATCAAGTTAGGTGATTCCCACATCACATTTTAATGTAATGGAACCTCCTGTTCTGATCTTTTATTTCCTTGTCTCCAGCAGTCTTCAGCAATAGCAGTATTTTACAGTTAGCTGACCACTGCACTTGTGATCAGAGAACTGAAAGTAGATATTTCATTGCTCTGCACCGAAGTTCAGACTGTTACATCCTGAATGATGTGGACCACAGTCTTGAAACTGCTGCATCCATGTGGGAACTGTTTGCTACTTCAGTTAAATCTCCTACATTGTTGTTCCTGCTGTGATGCTACAGGCTTTAAGACATTACTTAAACAGAAAAGTATTAGTTTGATACAAAGAATTCCACTCTGCAATCCTACCAATTAGATGCTTTTGACCCATCATCACTTCTAGGTACATGTGCTGCATCTGTGAAGAACCTACAGTGGGCAAAAGCAGAAAAGTACCACTGTAGATCACCACACTGTCTGCAAATATCCACATAGTGTCATGGAATTAGGACAGGTGGCACTGTTGAAGATCGTCTATCTGTTATGTGGATATGTAAATACCACTGGATTAAAGGTGACCATTCACTGAAAAGCATCTGTGTTGAGTCATCAAGAGAAACACACACACACACACACACACACACACACACTCACTCACTCACTCACTCACTCACTTATGCCTCTACATGACTTTGCCACCAAGGAATACGGGGAGGGGGGGGGGGGGGAGATGGCAGGTACACAAGCCAAGGATGTAATGTATGGTTTTTCAGAGCTGGTGGGGAGCAGCACACAGTGAAGGTGACATGGAAATGTGAATCAGGATGGGTGACATGGCAGATGAAGGGGAAACTGTGGGGATGGTGTGTCACTGGAGACTGAGGACAGCACAATTATGAGAGTGAAGGATGTATTGCCAGAATAACTCCCATACGCATAGTACACAGGAGCTGGTGGCAGAGAGAAGATTGTGAAGTAACCATTGAAATTGAGCGCATTGTGCTCAGCTGCATGTTGTGCCACCAGATTGTAAACTTTGTTCTCGGTAACAGTTTGGCGGTGGCCATTCATCCTGGTGGACAGACGTTTGGTAGTTATACTGACATAAGAAGATGTGCAGTGTTTTCAGCAAAGCTGATATATGACATGGCAGCTTTCACAGGTGGCCCAGCCTCTGATGGGGTAGGATAAACTTGTGACATGACTGGAGTCGGAAGTGCTCGGTGGGTGGATTGGGCAGGTCTTGCAACTTGGTCTACCACAGGGCTATGATTCTTGTGGAAAGGAGTTGGGAGTGGGAGTGGCATAGGGATTGACTAGGATATTGTGTTGATTGGGTGGGCAATAGAATGCCACTTTAGGAGGGATGGGAAGGATCTCGGGTTGAATGTCCCTCATTTTAGTGCATGATCAAAGCCCTGATGAAGGATACGGTTCAGTTGATCCAGTCCAATGGAATAATGGGTGAGGGGGAGGGTGCTCGTTTGTAGCTGATTCTTTGGGGTGGCAGGAGGATTGGCAGAGAAACCTGTGTGTGGTCTACATTTGGGGGGGGGGGGGGGTTAGTCCATGCCAGCCTTGTGCTTAGTGGGCTTGGGAGTTTTCCTCACGAAAGAAACAAGGTGAATCCAACAGTAAATTTCCCTATTTTTTTGAAAAACAAAGGGAACATAGTTACATTGAAAGACTTGATTGGCAACAAGTACAGCAATGTTTGAGCTATTTTTCGACATAGTCACCAAAAGAATTAAGACACTCGAAATTCGAAATATTGTGGGATCAACTTTTGTATTCCTGTGTCATAGGAGTCTGCCATCTGTGAATGGAACCAGCAAGTGACACTTGTCTTCAGTTCTGGGCAGGAAGTCAATAAGCAGAATGCCCTTCCTGTCCAGAACACATGTGCATCACTTTTTGGACTGATACAGTCTGTTCGAATTTTGTCTGGCCGGAGATCCATTGTGACGCCAACGCACTGACTGCTGCTTGGTATCTGAGGTCAGTGAGAAATCCACATCTCATTACCCTGTCGAGGAACTTGTTGCCGTCGTCATGACGCCACTGTAGAAATGTCAGTGCTACCAAAAGTGTTTCATTTTGCAATCGGGTGTCATGTTTCTCAGCACCCACCTGGCACACAATTCCTTGAACAGCAGGTGCTTAGTGACAATTTCATGCAACAAGGATTGTGATATCTGAGCAAAATGGCTGCTGATCTCTGTAATCATGAAGCAATGGTTCTCAAGAATATGCTGCCGCACCAGCTCAACCAGGTGATCATTGATGAGGGGTGGTTAGCTCTTCGTCATGGACACTTTAATGACCTTCGGAAAAAGCCTACACCAGTGACACGCCATCTGTTTGTTCTTGATGTTCTGCCCATAGAACTGACATAGTTGACAGTGAATTTCGATGGGCACTATGTTTTGTGCATTAAGGAACGTTATCATTGACTGTACTTCACAGGTAGCAGGAGAACGAATAACAGATGCCATTTCGGGGCACCGTTGCCGGTGTACTGGCAGCAGGGGAGACTTGTCCAGCCAGCGTTTTATTGCTACATAATAGGTCTGTTGCGTATGCACGATTCTCCTGGCGAAATACCTCTACTTTGAAGGAAACAACATCGGCAGACTTACTTTCTGGATGTGCCTCGTACTTTGTCCATGGGTGGCTAGACTGTTTGGGAGAGATTTTTTGGTGTGGAAGGGATGACAGGTTGTTGGAATGCAGGCTTAGTGGGTTTAATGCGGTTAGAAGTGTGGATGGAGCCAGTGTAGAGGTGGAAGTCAATGTCCAGGAAGATTGCACATAGAGTTGACAAGTACGAGGTGAAGTGAATGGTAGAGAAGGTTTTGAGATTGTGAAGGAAAGAGAATAGGGTATCTTGGCCCTAAGTCCAGATTATGAAGATGTCATAAATGAACCTGAACCAGACTTGGGGTTAAGAGTTTTGGGAGGCTAGGGAGGTTTCCTCTAGACGGCCATAAAGAGGTTGGCATAGGGAGGTCCTATGCGGGTGCTCATGACTGTGCTGTGGATTTATTTATATACCTTCCCTTCAAAATAAAAGTACCTCTGAGTCAGGATATAATTGATAAGGTGTATAAGGAATGAGATGGTTGGTTTGGAGTCTAAAGGACAGGAATGAGATGGTTGGTTTGGAGTCTAAAGGACATTGGGAGAAGTAGTGTTCAATACTGGAAGGCCATGGACATGAGGGTGTCTAGAGATGTGGCATCAGCAATGATGAGTTGGGATACAGGAGGTAAAGGGGTGGGGATGGTGGAAGTCAGTGAAGGAAGTTGTTTGTCGCATTGATGTAGTAGTCTAGGTTTCAGACAGATGGCTTGAGGTATTGGTCAACAAGGGTAGAAATTCTCCCATTGCGAGTGCAGTAGCCATATTTAGTGGAGTGGTCAGGATTGTGGGTTTGTGGATTTTGGGGAGTATGTAGAAGGTGGATATGCAATGTCTTGATGGGGTGAGGATGTGGACTTTAGTAGCAATTGGAGATTATGCTGGACTACTAGGTTGGGATCACTGTAGGTGGAGGAGTCAGACAGTTGGCAGAGGCCTTCTGTCAGGTAGTCACTGTGGCTAGTCGTGACAGTGATGGAGCTTTTGTTTGCAGGGAGGATATTAGGCCAAGATCTGTTTTCAGACTATGTATGGCTGTCCTTTTTTCTGCTGAAAGTTTAGTGTTCGTAGGAAGGGACGTAGGGAAGGATGGTGAGACCAAGTTGGAGGTAAGAAATTACTGGAAGGTGAGCAGCAGAGGGAGGAGGGTCGCAATTGGATGGTGATATAAATTGGGAGAGACAAGGCTCCAAATCTTAATAACAAATTGTTTTCATTTTGTGTGCACAACAGTTTCAAACACTACAGTTTCACCAAAAATGTCCGTTTCACAACAGTAACTGCCTCTGGTCGTATGTAAAGGCTTTTGGTGGTACCAAAGTTATTGTCCAGACACTCGTGGATGAGGCAGGAACTGAAATTGAGGGTAGCAAAGCAATGTAGATGTAGATAAGCAGAAATTGTGAGTTTGTTTTCAAATGTTCCTTTGCAATGGAAAGTCCGCGAGTACTGCCCAATTTAGTTCTCATATAACTGCAAAGGTGAGTAACGTAGATATTAGTGTTAACGGGGCTCAGAAATGGCTGAAATGACTAAAATGGAACAAATCTCCAACAACTGATGGAATGTTTATCGTATTGTATACCAAATTTGCAGCTGAGTTGGCTCCTCTTTTAACTATGCTCTGCTGTGATACATCAAAAAAAAAAAAAAAGAAAGAAAAAAAAACAGTAATTGGAACACATCACACTTGTCTGCAAGAAGATTAATAAAAGTGATCCACAAAACTACCATCCTAATAACTTTGACATCCTTTTGTTGTAGAATCATGGAACATATTCTTAGGTCAAACTTATTGAGGTATCTCAAACCGAATGACATCCAAGCCAACCAGCATGGATTCCAGAAACATTGCTCATATGAAACCCGACTTGCACTTTTCTCATGCGACATCCTGGAACCTATGGGTCAAGGCAGTCACGTAGGTGCAGTATTTCATGATTTTTGAAAAGCAGTGCCACACATGCCTTCGTTATCAAAGGTGCAACTGTATGTGATGTTTAGCTTCAAGTGTGCTAAGGCAAGTGTGTTGGGACACTTGCTGTTCATGTTGTCCATTAATGACACTGCAGACAACATTAATAGCAACCTCAGACTTTTTGCAGATAATGCAGTTATCTATAATGAAATGCTGTCTGAAATTTTGAGTCGTCATTTAAATTGGTTAACCCATACAAATATCTGGATGTAAGAATTTGATGGGTTATGAAATGAAACAAACGTATAGGCTCGTTTAAAAGGTAAAGCAGATAGCAGACTTTGGTTCATTTGTAGAATACAGGGAAATGCAATCACTCTAAAACAAGAGACTGCTTGATGTGAATTCCAGCAAATTAAATGTTTGAAGAGATTTCGGGATGGCAGCCGGTCATTGTAAACTTCATTCCGTGATATTTCAACTGGACACCTGCCAGTCATCTTCAGGTAAGCCATCAAAGACTGACGAAGACATTCTCCACCTGCCTTATACAGTGCACTCATAGTATTGCCATGCAAATGTCACACTCACAGTGACAGAAGGACTACACCACCCGATGGCAGCGCCCTCGCTGGTGGAACTGCGAGGATCAGCTGTCTTCGGTGTTGCCGCTTGCCGCAGTTATCGGAGTATTCTGGCATGTTTGCCTGCACCAGATCTCGGAGATGACGGGATTCCACGCATTATCCAGCAGCTGGTAGCCACCATTGTGGTTCGTTAGATTTTTTGCAATGTATATTACGACAGATTCTTTTATAACAGAATCCCAAAAAGGTTGCTGTGTCATCCGCGTAGATGGCTACCATCTTGTGTTATGTAGTCATCGTGTGGGAAGTCATTGATGTAGAGGTTACACAAGAGGGGCCCTAGAATTTTTCATTGGGGTACTCCCGCTTGTATACCGTGTTATGTCGATTGCCCTGAACGTCATTGTCGAAATCGTCTCGCTGTGTATGGTTTTATGGTCCACCTATAGGTTCAGGAAAGATTTGTAACGGTCACAGGTTAACACAAACGTCAACCACTGCGGAACTAAGACAACGTTTATTTATCGGTTCTACACAGCAACTAAGGTGACACCGGTGTGCCGCTACCATGCAGACAGTCCTATACGTAAAATTTGAAACACACTACTTAATAAACGCACCGGACCAATGCTGTCTGCTAGACACGCGTGCTCACAGCTACTACCTCTCACACATATTGCAAGGTCTGTAGAAAAGTACACATCGTACCACTGCACAACACTGGCCGCCACACCAGGCAGATTGTTTGGAGGCAGTACACGGTTGACCTTGGCTTTTGTATGGGGGAACCATGCGGACTGCGATGACCTTGAAACTTTCCCTAATGCAAACGTTTTGGATTTGAAGACTTGGAATATAGGGGAGAGTACAGGACTACTAGGCCCATTGTTGAGAGCAAAAACAAAGAGCAATGCGCTCTCACATTTGCGTGAAAGAAAACACTCACACAGCAAAATGGTTAAAATGGCTCAGTCCACTATGGGACTTAACATCTGAGGTCATCAGTCCCCTAGAACTTAAAACTACTTAAACCTGACTAACCTAAGGACATTACACATCCATGCCCGAGGCAGGATTCGAACCTGCGACCATAGCGGTCGCGCGGTTCCAGACTGAAGCGCCTAGAACCGCTCGACCACACCGGCCGGCACACACACAGCATTCGAGACACACACACAGCATTCGAGAAATTGATACAAAACTGGAACACCTGAGTCCCCCTTGTATATCATAATCTGTTATCCGAATGCTGATCAGCTGTAACATCGGCTAACCGAAAGCGTTCCATTCGACAAATTTTGATTTGGCGCTGCTATGTCGGGTTGGGCGGTTTCCCCCATTCAC
Organism: Schistocerca nitens; assembly: GCF_023898315.1. NCBI lineage: Eukaryota > Metazoa > Arthropoda > Insecta > Orthoptera > Acrididae > Schistocerca > Schistocerca nitens. The sequence goes on along the minus strand of NC_064618.1, from coordinate 748,653,861 downwards.
AACTGTCAGTGTTGCTGTTGCGTGTTCGCACCCGAAACTTGGTTGTGACAGAGCGTGTTGTTTTTGAGTCGTTGCCAGTGTCAACGAAATGTAAACGTGCTGTTAAAAAAGTGTTTACGAGAAACGTAAAATAGGAGACAAGTCAAAGAAAGGTGCTAGTAGACCAAGTTTAGCTCGTGAATATGGAGTTGGAAACGAACATTAAAAAGAGCAGTGTGACAATTACAAAAATTTCGAGCGTACTATATGCACAAAAAATTTGGCGCTCGATCTTCGCTTATAAAATGCTTCAGGGGAAGGCGAAACAAGCTTGGGGCTCTTTTTCGGGGGGCAGGCAGCCCGCAGTACACTGAAATCAACATTGGATTCCCAGTGCGTAAACTGCCGACTACAGTGCTACAGAGAGTTGTGTTTTTTAGTAGCTAACGTAGGCAACGGGCGGGTGTTTTTGTACTGGCCGGAAGTCATCCGACGCCCATCACTTCTTTCCCTTCCAGAAATGTGCCAAGTTACAATGTTTGTACAATACTCGACAGCTGAGATGGAATCTTGCATTGAAAAATCAATGAAAATGGCGGAACACAAGGATTTAGACACTGCACAAATCTAGGAGTAAGCTCGTGTCTTTCAGGTGAGTGTCACTGCACATGAAGAGCCATCAAACAGCCGATATGCATCAGAACTGGCTGGGCTGGATAAGGATGCGCGATTAACAACATATTCAAGAAGCCTGAATGAGACTTGGTAATCCTGTCTCTCAAATATTGACGGACGTAAAATAATTGGCAGTGTCGGCGACAACCAAAACTCTTGCGACGGAAACAACAGTGCTGAAAAAGAACCATCCAGTGAGGAAGTTTTCCACTGCCCTGTGACGTCTATGAAGTGGTTGGAGCAACAAGAAGAATGTGACGCTGTTTTCAAATTTCTTTCTTTCAAACATTTGCAAGTTTTAGAGACAAAAAACGAGACATCTCTGAAGCAATAAGAATGAGTTGTAGGCATTCTTTAACGGACCGTTTGAACTTTTCAAACTAGCCTATGTAGTCAGCTATCTGTGTTATCTGGAAGATGTGTGATATGAGATAAAGGAGAATGGAGTGAATAGGAGGAAGAAATGGGGAAATTTATCCCATGATGCAACAGCCAACCATCCTGTAGAAGGTGAAGAGCTAAAGAGTTAAGTGGGCGGGCCACGTAGCCCCTAAGCCAGAAGAAAGACAGGTGAATTAGAGCATGTGAGGAGAAACCACACACAGGACGCGTCATGGGATAACCAAGGCAGAGCTACATGGACGACTTTGCAGCCATGCGGACTGAAGAAACCTGGAGGAACCGAACACAAAACAGAATGGAATGGAGGTAGTTTATGGAAGCAGTGCGTCGTCTGCTCGGCGTGTGATTGCTGGATAGATGTGGTACAATTATATATGTGCTGCAAAATACCTTTGTGTACAGTTTTGTGCTGCTTTCTTTCATTTTGCTATGAACACTTCCCGCCCAGATAGCCGTGCGTGTTAAAGCGCCGCTTCTGGGACAGGGAGATCGAATCCGTTCAGCAGATTAAAAACAAAAGTCGACGTGCGGGTCACCCTGGATGCGATTTTTCGGTGGTTTCCCATATCCTCCGATACATGATTCTCAAACATGTAGAAAACTTTGGCTCACTTTCGCTTGAATCCCACACCATATGCAGACAGTTCGGGGTGCGCACTTCCCGTCCCGGCGGGTAACTGGGTGGCGACCCCGTAAAAGAACCACGCCACGTCCGTTGTTAACCATATCGATACTGCACAGACGCGGGACAAAGACACAAGAAAAAGAGAAAGATGGTATTCTTATGAACACTGGTGCAGTATAATTACGTCAATGATCGTTGATCCGAAAAATCAATAATACGAACACCCCAGATCGCAACTGGTTCGGATGATCGATGCAGTAATCGCCACAGATGAGAAATACACGATCTTTCTTTCAAGTTTGCAGTACACACTTTCACACCAACGGGCAATTCCGACACTGCCGAAAGACTTCAGGAGCCCAATGTAGTTATTGATACGGTACGTCAGGAAGCATATGTCTCCTAAACGGCGTCCACTGAAACTGAAAATAATATAACCGTATGTGAAAGCCTTATCGGGGATGGCTTGATCGATGACTGGTGAGTCACCCACAAAACGAAAGTGGCGGCGCGGCAACCTCGCTTGCCCGTGTCGCGTGCCCCGGCCGGTCAGGAGGGGGAGTGGGGGGTGAGGGGGCAGGCCGGCAACAGCGCGCGCTGCGCCGACGCCGGCTGTCCGTTGTGACAGCCGCTCAGTCGACGGTTGGCCGCGGAGCCGTGCGTGAGTGCGTGCCGCGTCGCGAGTGAGCAGTGGTGGTCGTGGCGTGTCTGTGGGTGCTATGTGTGTCACGTGGACGAGGAGCCGCACCAGATCTGTAGCCATTCGCCGGCGGAGGGCCGCCACTTCGCGGTAACGCCATGGTGTTCGGCAGTGGGACCAAGTTCCGCATCAGGAGGTAAACCCAAAGTCCGCAAGCGTAGCGTCTCTTGTAGTGGGGGCGTTACTCGCTTTCACTGAACCGCTCACATAGCTTCGCCTATCGATCTATCATCTTGCTCCACTGGACACAACTCAGCTCTAATTGGTCCTGTTCGTTGCTGCTGACATTTGACGCTGAGGAATGTTAACTGGACTGGTTCCAGTCTTGCGAGGAATTTAGGTCCCTACCTGAAACTACTTTCATGTCTGGCCGGTGCCCCGCCCACCTTCTCCCTGCCGTAGGTAATTCTGTAATGTCACCCGATTATTCATAAGCGTTACGGCGAAAGCATATTTGTGAATGTACAATTGGAAAGGAGGTTAACAGTATATCGCTCATGTAGTTGATACAGCACCAAAGTAGACTTCTTCTTTATTGCAGTACCTCCAGAGACAGAGTAGTTGGTGATGTGATGTCGTGTGACCAGGGCCTCCCGTCGGGTAGACCGTTCGCCGGGTGCAAGTCTTTCGATGTGACGCCACTTCGGCGACTTGCGGGTCGATAGGGATGAAATGAAATGATGATGAGGAGGACAACACAACACCCAGTCCCTGAGCGGAGAAAATCTCCGTTCCAGCCGGGAATCGAACCCGGGCCCTTAGGATTGACATTCTGTCGCACTGACCACTCAGCTACCGGGGGCGGACGACAGAGTAGTTGACGGACATTGTTTTGCATTCGTGCGTCTTTATTGTGACACGAACTTGCTACTATAACGAGAAGAAGCGGTGCAAAAAGTTTGTAGACAGAATACTGGAATCCAACGGTTCTCGGCTTTTTCGGAAGTTCCTTTAGAAGCCATTCACATTTTAGTCGTACTGCCGCTTGAGATACAGTACTTACCCGTCACGATAAATTTGGTGAAGTGCCAGATTATAGAACGCAATGTCTTGGATGGGGTCAGGCCAAGGCAAATGATCATTTTACCTGTCACTTGTCACTTCTTTCACATCTGGTAATGTTAATGTGAGTCGCACCATAATTTGGAGACACTTATTGCACAAGTGATTATTATTAGGTCTACAACTTCGCTTCCTTTGCTTTTTGTCGAAGTTCCAGGCTTTATTGTGAAAAAATTCAAAAAAATGACGATTCACGTTATTGGTCATCGCTGGCCACTGCTTTCTCTCATCTTCCAGGCAACATACGAATCCCGCGGCGGACAAATTGGGTGTCTTGTGGAGATCCATGAATCGATATAATTTTGCACTTGTACATATGACCGGAAGTACTGGTCAGCCAGGCTGTATGCCTTTGATCGAAAGAAAACGTGGAAGTCAGAGTGAGTACTGTCTGTAGAGTACGGCGGATGGGGTAGTACTTCCCGTTTCAACGTTTCCAAGTGTGTTTTGACGGGTTTTGCGACACGGGGTCGAGCGTTGGCGTGCTGCAAAATCAGCCTTTCATGCCTATCGTTGTCTTTCAGTGCTCGGCTCAAACTTGTCAACTGCTTTTGAAAATGATTTTCTCTGATTGTTTTAATTTAATCGTATGGCTAGGGCCCCCGTCGGGCAGACCGTTCGCCGGGTGCCGGTATTTCAATTTGACGCCACTTCGGCGACCCGCAATCGATGAGGATGATAGGATGATGATGAGGACAGCACAACACCCAGTTCCTGGGCAGAGAAAATTCTCCGACCCAGCCGGGAATCGAACCCGGGCCCAGAGGATTGACAATCCGTCACGCTGACCATACAGCTACCGGGAGCGGACTCTGATTGTTTCTGTCGGTTTCAATAACTTTGAAAACCTGTCTTCCACCGCCATCCCGGTCCTCGATGTCAAAATTACCATTTTTGAAGCGTTGAAACCGTTCTCTGCACGTTCTTTCGCTAATAGGTGCCTTACCATAGGTCTTACGCAGCATTTTATGAACCTCATTCGCAGAAAATTAAAACTTTCCGAAAATCACTTGAGCTAGGCTCGTAAGTTGACACATTCAATCGAGGATAGCTTTATGATGAGTCACAAATCCACTAACATTTTGATGGCGAAAAGCTTATTGTACGACATTTACCTCTTTCCACACGCACCACCACTTGCCGCTACTCTCATCTATAACAAAACGGTGAAGCAAAGTTGTAGACAAAAACATAAGTGAAGTGACAGCACCAGTTCCGTCATTCTGTCAGTCTCCAGTATTCGTCGATGATTATATGTAGCTCCTTGCTCACATGTCCGTGGAGAATTTATTATCCTTTGGTCTCTCAGATTATATTGAGTGTGATGGCCATCAGCGCAAAACCCCAATGAAACAATTAATCTGTAACTTGAAAAGAAACATTAATTAAACTCATTTTACTTAGATTACAAATCCTTTGGGTGAAATTAATTTATGTTTTCCATGAATCCCATTGAGCCGATAGCCAGCGAACAGTGAATGTGTCAGATACTTGTTGCATAACTGGCGTTCATGTACTTCTGATGCCGAAATTTTCAAGCAATACGCCATAATTGTGTCTGGAAAGGCAGGTGGAAATTGTCGAGGTTCGAATCACGGCCTTGAGCCAGAGTCTGTTTTCGTATCTACCACTCGCCCGGCGATTCCAGTGGCTAAAAGTCGATGTAACTTTCTCTCGGCAGGTATTCCATCGCGGCGTGTCTAAGCGAACATGCATCCCAACAGATGCTGCACGTGTTAGAGGTTGCAAGTAGGAATCGAATACTCAAAGCCCTTTCACTATTAATGTTGTATACGCGACGAGTCGACGGCACAGGCTGTGGTTGTCGCTTCTGTTTTCCCTGCAGCGCCTTCCTCGATGCGTAAAAACTGCCACGAATCTTCAGGAAGCGTAAACGACAAACGACACGGCCCGGGAATTGTCGCTGTCCCAGTTCTGTAGGTCGGACGTTGTCCTTCGCCGCAGACGAGGAACGTTCCATTTGGGAGACCAGCGTGGCCGTGTCGTTGTCAGTTTAATGACGAGAGATGATGTGATTTCGTCAAGTACACTCATGTTCAGAAAAAAATGAACGACTAGAGATGGGACGTTCATATTCACAGGACATTTACGTTAGTATGTTCTCCGGAAATGATACCATTTGAACCATGTCTGCCTACGAGTTCACCGATCAACATCGTTATCGCGGCGCATCACCACCTATTGGTAAAATGTGCCTGCAGCACTCGTTTCGCTAGGTAATTGATCAGTTTGACTTGAGCAGTTGTGCTGGTTGCCTCGCAGACGTAAGCACGAACAATACCGTCAACTCAGTTAGTTCGAAAGAGTGCGCATTATTGGCATGAGAGAATGTGATCCGGGAATTTGCTGCTCGTGTGGGACGAAAAGTTTCGGCAGCACAACGGGTGTTTGCCGAATGGTTCACGGAAGGCCGTAGAACGCGACGAAATGGGTCAGATCGCAGCACCACATAGACCAACCCCCTCCCCTCGACACCTCATCCGAATGGTATTGCAGAACAGATCTGCGTCCTCCTCGGCTCTGCCGCAACAGTGGAACAGTGTAACACATCGTGCACTATCAGGGGTGACAGTCTGTCGCCATTTATTACGGCATGGGTTACGTGCGCGTCGTCTACTTCTCCGACTATCTTGATAAATGTACAGAAAAATACTAGACGGTGTGGTGTATGGAACGACGTCATTGGGGACAGGAATGACATCAGATAGTGTTTTCGGACAAATCCTGGGTCTGTTTCTTCATTCTGGTTCGCCGCAGACAGGGGGAGCGGCATCACAGTGACTATTCGCGCAAGACCTACAGCGCGAACTCGAGTCCATATGGTGTGGGGTGCTATTGGGTACAACCACAAATCACAACCATACCATTTCTGCATAATACCCCAGATGCCATTTTTCAGCAATACAGTGCACGATCCGACCACATGCTTCACGAAAACTTGCCTTCTTGGTGTCACAGGATGTCAGCCTTTTGCCCTGACCCGCGAGATCACCAGACTTGTTGCCAATAGTAAATGTGTGGGATATGGTGAAACGATGGGCACAGTTCTGTGACCCAAGCCAACCACCACAGATGAACGTTGGAACCAGGTGAATGCAGCCTGGATGGCTATGCGACAGGACACCATTCGCGCCTTATACACGTCGTCGCCATCACCCATGGAACAATTTATCAGGGACCATGGCAACAGGGCACATGCTGAAAATTTGGAAATTTGTGGTAAGGTCTTATGGGACCAAACTGCTGAGGTCATCAGTCCCTAAACTTACACACTATTTAATCTAACGTAAACTAACTTACGCTAGGGACGACACACTCACCCATGCCCGAGGGAGGACTCGAACCTCAGACAGGACGCCTCAGACCGCGCGGCTGCCCCGCGCGGCGGCACATGCTGAACCGAGGTTATTGAAGTGTTAATCATTTGCGCAGAACACACTAATGTACATGTCCTTTTTCTTCTTCTTCTTCTTCTTCTTCCGTTATGGCCTCTGTAGGACCACGGGTAGCCCCTTCGTGGAGTGTATTTTCCTCTTCTTCTCCCAGAACCTCTTCATTCTTTCTCTTCTTCTCTCCCGCTCTTCTTCCGAGATCTTCAGTGTCATTTTCTCCTGTCGGCTCCGATGGTGACAGACTAATCTTTTCCTGTATTCTTCTCTGTCGTTGATCTCCGGCATATTGGTCGGTGTATATTTGTTCCTCCAATTTTCCTTTCCTTCGACCTTGATCCCCAATCCAACCAGTCCTTCCGAAGTTCAACAACCCGCTTGGTTACTGTCTTTCCCCTTGTCCTCCCTGTTGTTTCCCACACTCTTCGTCATTCTGTCCATACTCATCCTAACTACATGTCCAGCAAACCTTGCCCTTTTGAGTCTGATTTCCCCAGATATTGTTCTCATGTTTCGGTACAACTCTTCCCTAGGTCTTCGCATCCACCTCTTTTGGGACCTAGTATTTTTCTCAGTATTTTTCTCTCTTCTTTCTCTAGTTGTTCTGTCCCATTTATTCCTAGTGTCATCGTCTCAGCAGCATATAATACTGCATTCCTCACTGTTGCCTTGTAGTGGTTTATCTTTGCCTCTGTGAATATGAACGCCCTCTCTCTGTAGTTGTTCAAGGTGTTCTTTTTTTTGTGAACATGAGTGTACATTCAAGGAAGAAAAGAAGATTCCGTGACATCGCGGTCATTAACGACGGAGCGCATGGATGGGAAAAGAAATTTGGTCGTGCCCTTTCAAAGAAACCATGCTGGTATTTGCCAGGGTCGATTTAGGGGAATCACGGAAAACATAAACCTGGATGGTCGAACGGGCATTTTAACCTTCGTCTTCCCGAATGCGAGTCCAGTGGGCTAATAATAATAATTATTATTATTATTTCGTGTGGCTCAGTGACCTGGTGCAACGCTTGCGATTGGACGCCACTTCGGCAACATGCCAACCCGTTATCCAACCGCTAGACCAGCAGGCCCGGCTACTTTTGTGTAGTAATGACAATGAGCAAGGCGACTTGACAGTACTCAGACAACTGTTGTCAAGTGTCGTTTTGGTGTTATTTCGACAATTGTTTAGAAATAATTTGGTGAAGCACTTTGTCGGCATACATCCTATCCCTCTCGAGTAACACCAAAAGGTAAACGTCCATATCCAAAGAATGGGTCATCAACAATAGTGTAATAAATCCTTACTCGAACGTTGTCAAGCAGTTTGGTGATTAGAAACTTTATACTTCATCTGCACACCTCAACACAGCCCGACCAAATACTTCTGACAATTTCTTTCTTCATCAGAATTCGAACTAGTTACGTCCAGCTCGAGTGACTACACTGGTGCTTCTCGCACTTGACCAAGGAGGTTGGTGTTGTCTATAATAAAGGCCTTAGCGGGTAGAGATCCGCCTTTGATCTTAAATCTGTCGAGATGTGATGGGGTAATATTTTTGTGGAAATGTTAATTTCGTATGTTTATAGTTTTGCTGTTGGTTCTTGGTTACACCATAATATCGAATTCGAGAACACTTCTCCTACTTACATTAGTAAGAAAATAAACCACACTATCAAGTAGGTGCTGGGCAAATAACTGATGTAAAGTTCTCATCTCGCGTCTTCATTTGGCGATAAATTCGATAACTTATATTATTGGTTCAATTCGCTGGGGAAACCAATGTAATTAAATCCACCTGTAATGTTTGGAATCGAGGATTCTAGTCCCTCTCTTCCCCTGTAACATCACTATCTGAACACTCGGCGAGGACACTGTTACAGCAAAAATAAAGGAAGGAAGGAAGATTAAAATTGAAAATCGAGTCGACGATAATGTCATCAGAGGCTGAGCAGAAGCTCGGGTTGTGGAAGGAAAAAGGCTTCCTTTTCGAAGGGACAGTCCCGCCATCTGCGTTATGAGATTTAGGGAAAGTACAGAAAAGCTAAATGTGGATGGTCACACAGGGACTTGAATTACTGTCTTCTGGAATGCGAGATCAGCCATCTCACCACTGTATCAACTCGTACGGTTTGTTACTGTTAGCCTCATACATTTTACACCAGAGACCGTGTTATTTTATCAGGTGTGTGATTCATTCTGTACTCCAAGACCCAGCTGGCACGTCATTTCACATTTGGATCCTAGTATTCCATGAAATGGTTAATAGAGCAGATGTTGTATGTTGTTTCATGAAGTCTTAAATTTATTCAATTTTTTCCAGGGGAAATGACCAGAAAGAACTAATATATAAAAATGTCTTGCAGGTACCCATTGCCAATATTCTGGGATCGTTTGAAGAATCAACAGCTAGTTCACGATTTTAGAGAAATTGTCTTCGGCATTTTTCCACGTGTCGGTTTGCGAGGCTACAAACCCTTCCCATACGATAATTTTCTTCGTGTCAGAACTACCAATACAAAGAAACATAAAAAAATAAAGAATATATAAAACGATTAACTAAAACATGTCCAGGTATAAATGCGTAGACGATTGCGTCGTGGATAACCAAAAGCGGATACAAAATGGTTCAAATGGCTCTGAGCACTATGGGCCTTAACATCTGAGGCCATCAGTCCTCTAGAGCTTAGAACTACTTATACCTAACTAACCTAAGCACATCACACACACCCATGCCCGAGGCAGGATTCGAACCTGCGACCGTGGTGATCACGCGGTTGCAGACTGAAGCGCCTAGAACTGCTCGGTCACAGCGGCCGGCCAAAAGCGGATAACCTCGAGACCATTTGGAGCAGCTAGAAGTAGATCTTTTTAGGTGTAGGACGCCAGACAGAACCGACAACAGAGCAAGTGGTCCATGGCTTGCGCTTTTCCGCAGTCGCAATTGGTAGTTGCGTCTGGGTATCCCCTTTTTCTGAGAATGCATCTGGATCTTCCGACTTTAGGGCGCAGGAAGTGGAGAACATGCATGTAATCCATTGCTCTAGAAGTCAAAACGGGGTTTTCAGAAAGTTGAGGCCAGTGAGGAATGCTTGCAACTTGTGCTTTCCTAATTTTTGTCCTGCTTTGGATAGCGTCATTTGCTAGATGTTGCTAGTTTTCAAGTAGCCTGTGGTTGACTTCAACCTCTGGACCGTTGGTACATAATCATGTAGGCTTGTAGATAAGGTTTGTCCTATCCACATTGGCAGCAATCCCACGACAGATGTCTGGAGTAGCAATGCTTACCAGGTGAGGTATACATCCGCCATTCTCATTTTAACAGCCGTCCATTTCTTGCATCGGTACAAGGACACTATCTTTATCAAACTCGTACTCCTTGTTATACGATTGGCTGCAATGTTGTGATAGTAAAACCAGTTCTCTTTCGCCTGTTACAATACTATTCGCGTAGCATGTCTTTATATCATGAGACCCAATATGCCACCTCTGTTATTGACAACGCTTGATATCCTCAAAAATAAAATTACTTGTTCGCCTTCCGGTCTTTTTACCATGGTATGAAGTGTAGCTTCTGGTAGCACCAAGCACTTCTAGGCCAAGCATTATACCACATATCAGAGTAGCCCACCGGTTTGAGTTCTGCACTAATAATGCCCCCAGTAACAGGCACAAAAGATAAGCTTATCCAAAAGCCATCCGAAACTCCGAAAGTGTCTTCTGCAACCACTGCGACACTGTCAGGCCTCAAAGAAAAAATACTTCACCAAACTTTTTTCCCTTGCGACATATCTTGATTATGCTAACTGAGCAACGGAGCTACGCTCTAATGAAAGTTAGAACTGTCGGCTGCTGGTCGTTTATCATTGTGTCTAAACTTACTCAGGAGCATCTTGACATTCGTCAGCTTGGAGTCAAACGCTTGCATAGGAAACACTGTATTTCTCGACTGTAGTGCTAAATCATTGTAGTGGCTTGGATGGGAATCACAGTGGTGGCGGTGTTAGATATCAAATTCAGTTATCCCATAAATCTAGTTGTTTAAAGACCTTCTTAAATTTCCTGCCCGAGTATTCACTCAACGGCAGTCCTTATCGCGGTAATTAGCCTCAATAGCGTGTCAGGGAAACAGTTGATAGCAGTAGCATACTCCAGATTCTTTGATTGTCGTTGTTAGCAGGTGCAAAATAGCAATTTTGTAATCTCTGGGTTTGGCCACACGCGTTTTGCGCTGGCGGTTTTCTGTGTCGCTTGGTGGGTGACAAAATACACCGAAAGGTGTTATCACGGCAAGAAATTTATCGAGTCTGGAGCCCGCTCATTACGATAAAAGTTGAGCTGTAGCTACTTTACTGTGCCTGAACAATACGTGATCGATTACTTGTCGGTGTAGAATAGTATCTAGAAATTCTAGCAGAAGCTGAGAATGTTAGCGCTCTTGCTATTCATAAGACATGGCCCATCCCTAAGTGCTGGAGCATTTCTGTGCATCAATACGGAGCAAATCTGGAGCAGCAAATGAGTTGCATATCTTTGTATTTCAGTTGGAACTGCACTGGGGTGCCAAATGAAAAGCCACATGTGCCTATTCATCTAAAGGTATCAGAAAAGTTGGAACAATTAGGAAATTAGTGAGTGTGATAGAAAAACAATTGTCAAGAGTGGAAAATGAACGTATTGGATAGAAAGTGGTTAAATTTCACTGCGGTTTCGGTGATACTGGTCTTTTAAGCCACTTGTCTCCTAGTGGCATCACCAACTGACCCACATACGCTATAAAGAGGAAATGAGCTTTAACGTTAAGTTTCGTGTCAGCGGCAATTATTTGGAGGCGCCGCCCTTAATTTCACGCCTACTTCCTCTAAGCACGGCGTTTTTGTCTGTCGTTGAACCCCTTTTCTCTCAGGACAAGTTACCAGATTCGGCCATGTTAGTATGGCACACTTTTTAAGAAAGTAAAGGACGTCCAAGGGAATGGACAAAGTGTGTTCTTTGCTGGATTCATAGATCTAAGGAAAGACTGAGACAACGACTTCATGTTGTATAGGTAGGTGTCATAACAAAACACGCAGAGCCAGAATGGATGCGTATCGCTGTAGTCTCTGTAGTCTCTAATAAGTGGTGTATTTAGAGCAGGTCTCCATCCAGCGGTGCATTTCAAATCATTATCGATATTATTTACGACCCTGCCAAAATTACAGTGTTCCTTTTCCTTTGTAACACCCCATAACGTTGTATGTTACAGTAGGTTTTCTGTTAAGACGTGAACTTGACGAGATAAGTCTTCTATTCTGCGCATAAGGATGTAGAGGCTTGTCTCACTAGGGGTAAGATAGATACTGCCTACAGGAAAATTAAAGAGACCTTTGGAGAGAAGAGAACCACTTGTATGAATATCAAGAGCTCAGATGGCAACCCAGTTCTAAGCAAAGAAGGGAAGGCAGAAAGGTGGAAGGAGTATATAGAGGGTCTATACAAGGGCGATGTACTTGAGGACAATATTATGGAAATGGAAGAGGATGTAGATGAAGATGAAATGGGAGATAAGATACTGCGTGAAGAGTTTGACAGAGCACTGAAAGACCTGAGTCGAAACAAGGCCCCGGGAGTAGACAACATTCCATTAGAACTACTGATGGCCTTGGGAGAGCCAGTCATGACAAAACTCTACCATCTGGTGAGCAAGATGTATGAGACAGGCGAAATACCCACAGACTTCAAGAAGAATATAATAATTCCAATCCCAAAGAAAGCAGGTGTTGACAGATGTGAAAATTACCGAACTATCAGTTTAATAAGTCACAGCTGCAAAATACTAACGCGAATTCTTTACAGACGAATGGAAAAACTGGTAGAAGCGGACCTCGGGGAAGATCAGTTTGGATTCCGTAGAAATGTTGGAACACGTGAGGCAATACTAACCTTACGACTTATCTTAGAAGAAAGATTAAGGAAAGGCAAACCTACGTTTCTAGCATTTGTAGACTTAGAGAAAGCTTTTGACAACGTTAACTGGAATACTCTCTTTCAAATTCTGAAGGTGGCAGGGGTAAAATACAGGGAGCGAAAGGCTATTTACAATTTGTACAGAAACCAGATGGCAGTTATAAGAGTCGAGGGACATCAAAGGGAAGCAGTGGTTGGGAAAGGAGTGAGACAGGGTTGTAGCCTCTCCCCGATGTTATTCAATCTGTATATTGAGCAAGCAGTAAAGGAAACAAAAGAAAAATTCGGAGTAGGTATTAAAATTCATGGAGAAGAAGTAAAAACTTTGAGGTTCGCCGATGACATTGTAATTCTGTCAGAGACAGCAAAGGACTTGGAAGAGCAGTTGAACGGAATGGACAGTGTCTTGAAAGGAGGATATAAGATAAACATAAAAAAAAGCAAAACGAGGATAATGGAATGTTGTCAAATTAAATCGGGTGATGCTGAGGGGATTAGATTAGGAAGTGAGACACTTAAAGTAGTAAAGGAGTTTTGCTATTTAGGGAGTAAAATAACTGATGATGGTCGAAGTAGAGAGGATATAAAATGTAGACTGGCAATGGCAAGGAAAGCGTTTCTGAAGAAGAGAAATTTGTTAACATCGAGTATAGATTTAAGTGTCAGGAAGTCGTTTCTGAAAGTATTTGTATGGAGTGTAGCTATGTATGGAAGTGAAACATGGACGATAACCAGTTTGGACAAGAAGAGAATAGAAGCTTTCGAAATGTGGTGCTACAGAAGAATGCTGAAGATAAGGTGGGTAGATCACGTAACTAATGAGGAGGTATTGAATAGGATTGGGGAGAAGAGAAGTTTGTGGCACAACTTGACTAGAAGAAGGGATCGGTTGGTAGGACATGTTTTGAGGCATCAAGGGATCACAAATTTAGCATTGGAGGGCAGCGTGGAGGGTAAAAATCGTAGAGGGAGACCAAGAGATGAATACACTAAGCAGATTCAGAAGGATGTAGGTTGCAGTAGGTACTGTGAGATGAAGAAGCTTGCACAGGATAGAGTAGCATGGAGAGCTGCATCAAACCAGTCTCAAGACTGAAGACCACAACAACAACAACAACAACCTCTAGTCAGCGATCCCTGAACCATGCAGCAATCCTTCCAGATCCAAGAGAAGGCTCTCCTCCACCTTCTTCGTGGCCATGGTGGTCCTGTGGGTATCTTTGAAAGCTTCTGTTATCTGCTGCCCTGCTTAATGGATACCGTGCACTTTTACTCAGAAGTTATAATAGGTTGATCTGATCTCAAGTTCGAACACGTTCATAATTAATAGAACAAAAAACCACTCCAAGTTGGAAATATTTTATTTTTCATTCGATGTCTAGTTTCGGGCCGAGATCCATTTTCAAATCAATGTACAGGGAAGAAACCAAATTTACATTCGTGCATAATACAGTTATTACCAAATTCTTAAGCAGATACCATACAGAACATATCGTTTTAAACTTACATAACAAAGTCGAAAATGGCATAATTATCACAATATTTGAAAACCGATTTTTTTAAAATTCTCTAAGAGGAGTACTTCCTTAATGAATTGACATCCTTTCAGGATCAGAACAATGTCAGTTTTCTATTATAATGTAGGAAAGAACTGTGTGTTTTCGTAGGCTTATTTTTTTTTTGTTTTTGTTTTTTTTTTTTTCTTCGAGAATATGAAATTAACGTTTTCGTTTATGTATAGTTTTCGCATTGCCGTGCGAAAGGAGAATTTGTTTCGTCGTTCGTTCTTTTGCAGTTTTGGTATTGAAAGCTTCTGAAACAGTGATGAATAAATGTGAATCCTCTTGGCGTGACCATTAAGAATGTGGTCGCAGCTTCTACCATAATGTTAATTACATTTGCCGGGGCTGCTGAAAGATCTTAGTTTTTAATTAGTAGAAATACCTTTAAAATGCAAAAAATGCTAATGTTTCTTGGTACAGTCTATTCTTATTATAGACTTCGTTTTGTAACAAAAATTACGCTTGAAATTGCGAATTGGAGACGTAAATGAGACAACGCTGGAGGAGGGTGCTGTACTGAGGTTGAGGGGTGGGTGGGTGGGTGAAGGAGAGGATGGAAAGAGCGGGGACTGAAGATCCAATGGCAAGAGCAGAAGGCTAGAGGGAAAGCAAATGCTGGCTGTGGGAAGAGGAGAAGAAACCGCGAAGGTGCCTCCCGTAGTCCAGCAGAAGTGCTGAGAACAGAAAATAAATGCAACCTAGTGTTTATGAATGGTAATTCCTCTTGTGCACATAAGCTCCACTAGTCATACTTCGTCCGATCTGACACTATACCAAAATAAATTTTCGAATATTTCCGCCGTTAATTGTCGTCTCCAAGGTTGCTCTGCCATAAAAACAGTGCTCACGTATTTGATTAGTCAGGGGTTGGAAGTGTTTCATAGGCATAGCGTGTAAGGAGAAAATGCTGGCCACGTGTGACGCACGGCTGGTCGGCCGATTCAAAGCTAGCGAGAGCGTTACCTGTGGTGGCGCCGTGCCAACTCCGGGCTCCAACCGCCGCGCCGCCACGGGTCTTGCATAACAATGATTTTGCAGGGCCATTCGTTACGTGCAAAATCGCATTCCTGAGATTCCGAGCGCCTCTGACCAGCAGTCCATCAGCCTTCCTACGAATCCCGATCTTCTAACATTTTCGTGTCTTCCAGATGTGTCACGAATTTGTTTATAAATCCACGACGTATTATTTTCAATTCGCGCATGCGTTTTAGTGGGACTGAAAAAGAAGTGTACTGAGTGTTTGTCGCAGACTTTGATCGCTCTCGTTATTCTTGGCGCTTCAGGACATCTGAAATGGAACATTGCACGTAGTCCCTCCGATTGTTCAACCGAGAATGGTTCAATTTTTCTAAGGATGTCTTCGATGACACCAACGTCAGTACGAGAGATTGAAGCAACATTAAAATTTATGTGCGGTATCTTGACTCTCACCCAGCGGCTTAGTGGGCTTTTACTAACTGGGGTACCGAATACCAGGAAGGAGAAATTTCCAGCTTCAAGCTGTGAATTGGCCTGTGAGGAAGACTCGGATAGCGCAGTTGGTAAGAAATTTCCTACACAGTGCAAGGAACTGGCGAACCAGGGTCATGCACGCAGTTTTAATCATAAAGAAGTTTCTTATTTTAATATCTGTTCCGTTGACTCATTCAGCGTTCAGTACACTCCATAGAATCGTAGGAACCTACTTTCAGTCTCAGTGTGTAAGTGTAATGTAAATTACCCGAGGTCGGTGTGACTGCGTAGCTGTCTTCGAACTGCAGCAGACGTGTGAAGAAAGGGTGGATGTTAAAAAAGCGTCAGCAAATGGTCAATGGATGACAGGAGCAAAGTTAACAGCAGAGTGTTACCACAATTAGGGCTGCAACTGAAGATCATGTCCTCTGTGTGGTGGAATTATAAAATTGTTATTTCTGAGTGTGCTCATCACAGTCGAGAGAAGATATTTCTCCAGGTTTTAAGTGCTTTTTTCAACCCCTGGTGAGGTACTACTGTCATGAAGTTTCTTTGTTCCTGACTCAGGCAATCTAAGAGTACAGACAGCAAGTACAAGTACGTCATAACTCGTAGTAACTGACGAATTGACCAGCCATCGAAATATCGAGCACGAAACGAGATGTAAACTCGGCTTGGCACTTTACAGTGTTACGGGAAACGGAATATCGATGTACATATTTAATTAGCTAAGTCGGCTCAAGAGTGCATCCTTAATCGTAATGTTAGGCATCCCTCTCCATAGCACTGAACATGACGTCCTCCATTTATCACATACTGCACAGTTCTGAGTCTTCGCTGATTAGGAGACTATTGAGACACCTGTGTAAAATTTTATCGATAACTTAAGCGATGTGTCACAAGCACCGTAACGTAGTTGGCAAACACTTGACAATGGTCAAATTTCAGTACGTAGTGGGCTAGAACTTACTTTCTATATTTAATCGATTGTATTTCCGGTCATTCAGTGGAAGTAGGCTATCCCTTGGATTGATGTGTCCAGACCGTCGTTATCCCATCATTAGGTTCTCCAAGCTTTCCCTAGTCGCCCAAGGGAAGTGATTGGGTAATATCTTTGAAGAAGTTTATAGCCGATTTGCTTTCCTGTCACTGTACAGACCAAGCCTGCACTCGCGCTATAAAGACATGGTCAGGACATTAGATTCCAACGTCCCTTTCCTCAAGCTTATCACTGCGATCTATTTACCAACCTATTGTATGCAGAAAGACAACGAACGGTCCATCTTATCTACCAGGTCTCAGATAAACTCTGAGTTTACTTTTAGATGAACTACATGTTACAAATAACAGAGCTCCCCTACATTGTAAAGTGAGTCTCAGAAACACTACTAGTACTGCATCATTATTGTTATTGTGGTCTTCATTGCGAAGACTGTTTTGGGGCAACTGTCCGCGCTCCAGTGGAAGCCTTTTCACCTCTAAATAACTACGGCAACCTACATCCATTTGAACCTTCTTAATGTATTCATCAGTTGGTCCTTCTCTACATATTTCACATCCCACAGTTCCTTCAATTACGAATTTGCCGATTCCTTGATGCCTGAAGACGTGTCCTGTCAACCGACTCCTTCTCTTACTCAATTTATGCCGTAACTTTTCTCCCTCAATTCAATTCAGTACCTCTTCATTAGTTACTCGATCTACCCATTTAATCTTCAGCGTTCTTCTGCAGTAACACATTTCAAAAGATTCGATTATCTTGTCTGGACTGATTGTCGTCCACATTCCAGTTCCGTACAAGCATACACTCCACACAAATCCCTGCAGAAAAGATGTTCTAACTCATAAAATATCTACTACATCCTAGGAGCTATTAATAATTATTTTTTGACAAAAACTGATACTACTGCAAGATAGTCGCTCCTAAAATCAGACACACATCGTTCTGTGTGCCTTACTGGTGGTGTATCTAGTGTTGCGCAAGACTAGCGTCCAGAGTACGGTGAAGGTCACCGGCCATTCTTTGTGGAGGCCAGATAACGCTTTGTGCGACGATATGGACAGCTAGCTAGCTGCCTGGAGCTTTCATGTGTGGAATCGTGGCTTCTTGCACGCTCCTGTGCCTGGCAGTTGTTATCTCTTTGAGTAACGTCGTTCAGCGTTCCACGCACATCGCGCAGCAACATTAACAGCTCGACTGGCATTGAGCAGATAATCACGGACAACAGTTTTAATCGCTGAAAAATTTTCTTTCATCACTGTGTGCTGTTAAATCATTAATCCCACAGTACGTTATCATTTGATTTTTTATGTAAGAGTTAATTCCAAAAGTCCGTCGCTTGTACCGTACGTAGTGGTACTCATAAAAAGGTATCAGATTTGGCTGACGTGGCACTACATTTTTGATGAGATGTGTTTCATTTCACGTACATGTCAGTCTTCACATTGAGGTATCGTTGATACGTGCTGTGTTCGGATAAATGGAAGAAACGAAGGGACAACTTGACACATTCGCATTCTTCTCTACTGTTGGGCTAGTGCCATTTACCAGCTAATGGCTTGTGATTCTTTGATTCAGACAAGAGGTAGCATAAAATGGGATAGGAAAGCCTCTCATCTAGCCTGTGTTTTTCTGAATGTAACGTAGTCATATAGTACTTTAAGTTATTGTTCTGCTCGAAATTTCAGCACATTATGGAGACTACGATGTCTTTCTTGTGTATAGTTTTGAAATTATTTTTTTCCCTGTAAGTCTGTTGATCAAAACTGTCATTGTTTTACAGGTATCTTGCACCCCACGCCTCCAGAATGTGAATATAGGAAATGAAATGATCACAGATAATTCACGAAAAAAAGTTGTTGCAAGTTTACATTTTCAAAGCCCATTCCATACTCGTCGTTGACAGTAGGTGAAAAAATATTCGAATTCTGCTCAAGTACTGCCCTACGTTAGGGTCCTAGTGGAGAGAATTCCTCTAGTTTATCTCTGACGTATCAAGTTTTTAACGAGGAAGCGAAATCCAATGTAGGCACGTGGCGTACTCGTAAATAGAACTCTGTGTAACAAAATTAAAGGCTCACCTGTTCGAAACACCTCAATCGTCTCGCATTCAGATGCATACGTTTGAAATTTGGCTTAAAGGTGGCTACAACCCTCCTCTGTAATAGAGCAAAAGCGTGGCGCCCTGCGACGTCAACCTTCGGCTCAGCGACGCTTCAAACAGCATGTGTCGGCACACACGAAAAAAGGCCACAGCTCAGTCGTGTGAGGTGTAAGGCGGGTTAATGACGTCACATTTGCACCAAATTTCACCACAATTCGGCCAAATGACACCGTGGGCGTGTATTACAATGGAAGGGTCGTCACGCCCCATCTTATCCACATTTCACCCGTTCTTGTGCCGCCTTTGCTATGGAGTTCAGATCGCGTTCAACGTGGTTGCAACCCCACATTATCCTTAGAGTGGGGTTGAAACGCCCTGGGAGTGGCAGCATTGTCGAACGTTGTCAAGGACGTTGTAAGAAAAGGAGTGGTTTCGTTGATGCTATTCCTGCTATCCCTGAGGCCTTCTCGAGTCGGTTCTGAGCGGCGGTGTCTGGAATGTTTACCTCGGCTACCCATAAGAAAACAGTGTAATTTCAACACTG
The DNA here is from genome assembly GCF_023898315.1 of Schistocerca nitens. Taxonomy (NCBI): domain Eukaryota; kingdom Metazoa; phylum Arthropoda; class Insecta; order Orthoptera; family Acrididae; genus Schistocerca; species Schistocerca nitens. The sequence goes on along the minus strand of NC_064618.1, from coordinate 748,634,409 downwards.
GGTGTCGCGGTTCTGACCTCCATCGCAAAGGCAGCAAAAGAAGGGGTGAAATGAGGGTAGATGAAGTGTCACGACCTTTCCATTGTGTGACACGTCCACGGTGGCGTTTGGCAGAATTGTGGTGAAATTTGGTGCCAGTGTGGCCTCATTAACCCACCTTAAAGCTCACATTAACTTCTGGGCTGAGGTCGTTTCTTCGCATGTGTTGACACCTTTCTGTTTGAAGTGTTGCTGAGTCTGGGGGTGACGTCGGAGGGCGCCACGTTTTTGCACTATGATAGAGGAAGGTGGTAAGCATCTTTGAGCCAAATTTCAAACTTATGCTTCGCAGTGGACGACAGTTGCGGAATTTCGAAAAAGTGACACTTTAATTCTGTTGCGCAGTGTCGTAAGGAGGCCTTACAGCTCTACATAAGCACTTGACGGACGCAATAAACGGTAACACTCGGTTACACCACGAGTCACTGGGGGAAAGGCGTAGATTTTAACCCCGGACATGGCACCCCGTTTGTTGATCTGGGGCATTTGCAACAAAACTCTGAAGAGTAGTTTTTTTGCTCTAGAATTAGAACAAATTATAGCCAGCTTAAGCACCATCACATTGTATTGCATAAACGACACCGGCTACACTGATGGATATCGAAATTTACTTTACATGCATAAAGGCGTTAATTCCTCTCTCGAACAGATCTTTAGCCATAAAAAAAAATGCAAATCCCACCAACAGAGTATCTCAAAAATTTGGGAGTACGTGGCGAAAACTTCAGGATTCTATGGCAAAGACAATTCTGTCAAGGCTTGAAATGGGGTAGCAGAAATTCGTAGGGACATATAACGCTTTTCAACGAGATTCCAACGTGTTGACCGATCGAAATGGTGTAGTGATTTGGGTCATTGGACGCAAATTCCACGGTTTCACGAAAATCGATTAAGGTGAATGTCGTGGTGACTCCTTCGAAGCAACTACGGCCGAGATTTTTTCTGTACTTGTTTAACTAAGCAAGAGCACTTTCTCGAATGACGTCGATGTTGAAGGGTGATAAAATCCAACTTTCCTACCTTCTTCCTTTCCTTTCAAGGTGACTGTTTTAATACTTACTTTGAAGCTCGCATACATTCGTAAGTGGATTTTTTTATTTTTGAGGCCATCAGTTTGTGTACAAGATTTTCTGTTAATAACACAGAAAATTAACAATTTAAAATATATTCATCACTAGCCTTTTCGGATAAAAAAAAACAGTGACTTTTGACGCGCTGTAATGTTAGCACTTACTTCTCCGTAGGAAAACTTGACTCATTGAGTATTAACGTGTTGGGTTAAGTCTAACCGTAATTGTTACTAATAGTGATTGAAATACACTAATAACTATAGCCAGTGTCTCTTATACATCTTTCCACTACTTTTTTCGGAGGATTATAGCTTCATCATGAGATGGATTTATTTAAATTAGCGTAATATAAACGGTTTGTACTTGCCATTATCTAGACAAACTGTAGTACAGCCTTACAGTCGACGCCTTGTAAGTGAAGTGTATTATGTAAACACAGTTTGTTAAAGCATTCTGTGAGAACTGAAATATAGACCCACAAGATACCCAGAAAAGTAGTACGTACAAATAATTTGTTATATTAATCGAGGGAAATCTAGCTGGCGATGAAGTTTTGACACCCAGATACTCGTAGTGGAACTATGGTAGTTAATTGAGCGTTTCAATTGATTATTTCCATAGCGCCTGGCGTTCTGTATTAATCCGCTGTCTTTGTTTGCCGAAATAGAGAGGAGTTTTGTGCTTGGTTACAAATTTGCGTGAAGAATTGTTGACACTGTTTCTTGAGGATGCCACTAACTGTGGAAACGCTAGTAACTCTCGAGCAGTCGCAACAGAGAAAGTGGACATTACAAAATTGGCATCACCGTGGAATGCAGTCTGTTGACCTGCCGCCTGGTTGGGACACGACGCACTGACCTCGCGGCAGAAGATCCTCTCTCTCTCTCACTCACTCACTCACTCACTCACACACACACACACACACACACACACACACACACACAGGTGTGTGGGCAGGCGAGCGGGAGAGAGTCGTTGCGCCGACTTTCTTGGAATAGCTTTGTAATTGAGCCATCAGCAGATGCTCACGCTCGGCCGGCTTCCAGAATATGGACAGCGCGACTGGAAGTGGTCTGCAGTAGAGCAAGACAACAAACTGCGTTTGGCGCAGAGATCTTTCCTATTCCTTTCAGGGATGCAGCGCTAGCAGAATGATTGCTTATATGCTCTTTGCTTTCAGATTTATCTTCGTCGTCTGTACGGGAGAGACACGTGTTTAGCTAAAGTAGATTTTTAGACTCCGACTTGAAAATAGGTACTTTGATTTTTCTAAGGAGGTTCTCCCGAAGCTGCTATCTTTCTAGGGTGTTTAGCAGTTGAGATTTCGTAACATTTATCATTGTCTCCAGCTAGGCAAATCATACGTTCTCACGCTCTTTGTATGTTTTCGTTGTCCCTTCGCTCTGATGTGGATTTCAGACGTTCGGGTAGTATGCCGAATTACAGCGTGATCCGGAGTCCACTTGAAACTGTAGAACTGACTGGAAGGAAATAAAGTACCACCTTCAGTATGATCATGCCTAATGAAGAACTACGATCTTCAAACTACACTGCTGGCCACCGTAAATGCAACACCCTGAAGGAAGCATCCGAATCAAGTGAAATTTACACCATGAGTTTGCAGCGATGAGATATGCAACTGATTAGAATTTCAGCGCAGACGCACATCACGCGCGCCTGTGGCGCCACCACATAGCGCCATTTAAGGCTTGGCGATTTCGACGAGTGTACGTTCGGCACGTGTGTTTACCTTGTGGTTGTTTCACAAGACGATCAGTTATGCCTCGTAGACAACAGCGAACATCTTTTGATCAAGTATCCGAGTTCGACAGAGGAAGGATAGTGGCTTACCGAGATTGTGGATTATCATAAATAGAAATCGCTAGTCGTGTTGGACGAAACCAAACAACTGTAATGCGGATATGTGACCGTTGGATGCAGGAGGGTACGACGGACCGACGTGGTCGATCTCATTCACCTCGGTGCACCACTGCACGTGCTGATAGGCAAATTGTACGCATGGCAGTGACGGATGGCTCAGTGACATCCCGAACCATAGCACAGCACATTGCGTCTGTAACGCATCATCCATTGTCTGCGCGTACCATTCGACGCCGTTTACAGCAGAGTGGTCTGTCCGCAAGACGTCTACTGCTTCGTCTACCATTGACGCAGAACCACAGACGTCTCCGTCGCCAATGGTGTGATGACAGACGGATGTGGACGGCAGAATGGAATGACGTTGTCTTTACTGACGAGGCACGCTTCTGTCTGCAGCACCACGATGGTCGGATTCGAGTGTGGAGACACCGTGGAGAGAGGATGCTGGACAGCTGCATTATGCACCGCCACACTGGTCTTGCACCGGGTATTATGGTATGGGGCGGTATTGGATATTACTCTCGCACGCCTCTAGTACGCATTGCCGGTACTTTAAATAGCCGGCGCTACATATCCGAGGTGCTGGAGCCAGTTGTCCTTCCTTACCTTCAGGGCTCGGGCACAGCCATATTTCAACAGGATAATGCGCGACCACACGTGGCACGCATTGTCCAAAGGTTCTTCGTCAATAACCAGATTGAATTGCTTCCCTGGCCGGCTCGCTCTCCGGATCTTTCGCTGATAGAAAACATGTGGTCCATGGTTGCTCAACGAGTGACCCAGATTACATCCCCAGCTGCCACACCAGATGATCTTTGGCAACGTGTGGAAGCTGCTTGGGCTGCTGTACCCCAGGAACACATCCAACGTCTCTTTGACTCAATGCCGAGACGTGTGGCAGCGGTGATCTCCAACAATGGCGGCTACTCTGGCTACTGATTCTGGCAGGAACCACATGTCACAGACGTCTGTAAACGCAATCATTTGATACTTGGTCAACATGTTATCTACAAAATAAATTTTGTTTTGCTACCTCTTGTCTTTCTTGGTGTTGCATTTACGGTGGCCAGCAGTGTATATTCAACACCCTTTTTGTATTAGTGTAGCATGCAGGAATTTTAACTGCATGTCCTGTAGTCCCAGAGGAGTGAACAGATTTTAGAAAAGATGTAGCTAACTTCTTCGCTATTCACAAAATAATTGTAAAGCGTCATTAATTCAATTTAGAATCAAATTCGGCAATCCTTGACTGTGAAACAATCTTTGCTGAGCTAAGCAGGAATCCGCTGTGGCAAATAATGGAAACAGAATAGGAATATCACACAATTCTTATCAAACATAAGAGCACTGTTGAAAGGAACAACTGTAGTGCTGAAAAGTAATGAGCAAAACAAAGGTGTTCCAACAGTAGAACATTGTGGTGCATTACTAGACGTCGTCCTATTGATGGGGTGTGCTAGGACATTTTTCCGATCTTTGAGTTAAGCCATTTATAAGGGTACCTCAGTTCAACGTAGATTCCGAACCACGGTTCGCCTTGGCATTTTTAACATCACCAAATCATTGTCAGAGTTGAAAGAAGTGACAAATGCCCGTAAAAAATAAAGGAATGACATGAATAGAATTACAGAGAAAATACCCTCTAACAGAAGCTAACAAGAGTGATCCAGTCTGTAACTACTCAACGAATTTTTATTAAAGAAGTAGTGCGACATTCGAAAACAACACACTTTGTACAGAGCCCCACAAACGCTCACGGCACTTTTGTTACTTGCCAACTGTATTAGACTTGAAGAAACAGAGGACTATCTTCGAAGAGCTCTTCACCCTCTACATACTCTACATTCTGAATGTGCTTTCACTATATTGGAAAAAAAAAAGACGATGGTTTTCGCAGGAAAGGAACCGATAATGATGGCAATTGCTCATTGAAGTAGGTTCAACATTTAAATTTTTGTGACGTGATTCCACGCACAATTTCAGCAAAGATGTAGACAATAGAATATACAAATACAGATTAATATGTGGCACAAACCAAGCAACCCTGATGCAGAATCCTGTAACAGAATGATAGTATTAGTCCTCACAAGTTGTTTTGAAACACCCTTTAAGAAAGAATAATAAATTATGGTGAAATGTATTCTGTAAGAGCCATCAAGGAATTTATCGGCCCTAAGGACTGACCTTATTAGAAATGAAATTGACCAAGATTTAAGTATCAAACCGTTGATACAATTAAACATTGCAGACTAAAATACTGTCCCCAACCCCCAACGAATAAGTGATAGAAGAATCCCGAAATAACAGTATTCCAACCAAGACACGCAAGAGATACAATGTGGTGATAGTTGATTACCATGTTGATGGCCATGGTGTGGCCAAAAGAAGCTCAGAAATGTAATCGGGCTTCGAAATTACCGCGATTTGTGATCTCTCCAGGCTCTAACATTGACTTCTGGTATGACCAGTGTGTGTCAAATATATATTTATGCTGCTAAAACGTTTTCGTCCACACCATTGACTTCTGGTATGACCAGTGTGTGTCAAATATATATTTATGCTGCTAAAACGTTTTCGTCCACAACCCAGAGCTCAGATATATCCGTGGAATGAATCTCCTAACAAAAACAAAATGTGAGTAGATATTTATCAAAAATTCAAATGGCTCTGAGCTCTATGGGACTTAACATCTGAGGTCATCAGTCCCCTAGAACCTAGAACTACTTAAACCCAACTAACCTAAGGACATCACACACATCCAGGCCCGAGGCAGGATTCGAACCTGCGACCGTAGCTGTTGCGCGGTTCGGGACTGCAGCGCCTAGAAACTCTCGGCCACAGTGGCCGGCAGATATTCATCATTTATTCGTCGTTGTGTTAAACTCGCAAGGAACACTGCTTTAATTTTTTACCTAAAGTCTTACCTTTGTAGTGATTAATTTATATAAGGCATATATGATCGCGATTCACTGCAAGAAGCTCGAAATAGATGAATATTCATCTGTTCCGCTGTCCTTTCGGAATAAATGTATGTGAGAAGTGCGATGTAACAAGTGGTTAGTGCGTACCAAAAGTATGCATCTCTTCCGGCCGTGAATCGAGGGGACGTTCTTGTAGGAGTGGTGACTATTTTTACGGCAGCTGCTGTGTTGACGGCTCTGGCGTCTAATTAAGCATCGCTGCTATCTAAAACTGACTATATGTATGTCATTAGCTCTGAAAGTGTAACACACAGAGAATTCATCATTCGGAACTGCGCCGCGCAGACTTTTTCTAACACTCATTCGAAAGTTATCACATCAGTTTTGTAAGTTTCCGACCATCTCTAGTACACAAAATTTGATTTTTTAATGCATGACATTCATCTAATGTTTCACAGTCCGTATTATATGGTAATGTGAAATTAGTCTGTTAAGTCATCGGCTGCGTTTCGCGTCTTGCTTGGACTGTTTGTAGTTTTAAGTTTTGAAAAAGAATGGAGACAAGGGACTTTGATGCTAACGAAGTCGATGCGTAAAGACAACGAATAACGTCTCCTAAATGGCGCGAAATCAGATAAACGATGTGCAATATGAGGCATAAATGGAAAATCTAACTAAAGAAAAGTATTGCACGGACATATATGACTGCTGCATGAACAGAACTGTAAACTCATCGATTTTGCATTGTGGCCACCAGTTGGCGCTAAGGGCGCAATTATGTTGACAAAATGGCGACAAATCATGAAAAGAGTTTGTGCTTGTTGGGAAAGGGCCAGCCAGTGGCAATGTGCTAGTGTACTTCAGCACACTGTAAACATTGCACTTAAGTTACGACACTTCTCTTCGAATGCGAGCCAGAAATCCCACTAAAATTACGACTCTCTTCAGATGCATGCAGGTATGCAAATAAAACGGACAAACACATGTTTTGTAGCGTTGTCTCTGGGATAAGTAGAAACCAGTGTCTAGTGCTGAAATGATGGTCAGCTGCGCTACGGTCATCGCAGTTGTCTGTTTTCGACTGCGCATGCTCAGATGTGTCGTCATCCCTGCCTGCATTCAAGTGTGCTGCATTTCTCACAGCACCAGGAAACTATTTTTCATTGAGAGTGAGTGTAAAGTATTGTGCAAGTAACATGGCAAATACTGTAGATGATCTGCTGAAAAGGCGCTTTTCCAGTAGATCTTTGAAGGAGAAAGTGACACAGTTAGGTAGACTTACTCCAAATTTAAATTTAACCCGGGGTGGGCCATACTTGATCTTACTGTTTGTGGATTAGGTAAAGCTAATATCGCAACAGTATTAAGCCGCGACTATCATTGCGACATAGTGAAACATAATCTGTTTATTTTTTGTAATATTCTAACACTTTGGTAAAATTTTTCACGAGCCGCCACTTTGTTGTAATATGCGATATGTTTATCTCTCACAACAGTGGAGCGTGCAGTCGGAAGGAATTATGGAAAAGAACCACCGCGTAAAGACAGCTTTGTGCTTTGGCATCGACAATTTAGCGGCACTGTTTGCCTGTGTAAACAGGAAAATGCCAGTCGACCAAGTGTGTCAGACGCAACTGTGGGCAGGGTGAAGGAAATTTTCGTATGCAGTCCAAAAAAATCAACAGTCCATGCAAGCTACGAACCTGAAATTCTGCAGCAAACTGTGTGGAAGTTTTTGCTACAACAATTATGTTTCAAACCGTACCGTTTGCAGTGTTTGCAACAATTAAAACCTGAAGAATATGACCGGCGCCTTCAGTTTTGCATCATAATGTTGGAAGCACTTTAGGATCATCATGTCGCCTCCAAGCGTGTATTCAGTGATGAAAAAACATTCCATTTATCTGCGAAGGCTAATCGCCTCGATGTAAGAGTGTGGACCATTGCAAATCATCGTGAAATTGTGGCGCTGAACGAGGTTCGCCGAAGATTAATATTTTCTGTATTCTGTGAGAAGAGTGAGAGGGGATCCTCTTGTATTGATATGTTGCAGTTATTGTTGTTTCCCCGGCCGGTGTGGCCGTGCGGTTCTAGGCGCTTCAGTCTAAAACCGCGTGACCGCTATGGTCACAGGTTCGAATCCTGCCTCGGGCATGGATGTGTGTGATGTCCTTAGGTTAGTTGGGTTTAAGTAGTTCTAAGTTCTATGGGACTGATGACCACAGAAGTTAAGTTCCATAGTGCTCAGAGCCATTTGAACCATTTTGTTGTTGTTTCCAGAATTGACTGCTGATTCCGAGAATTTTATCTTTCAACAAGACGGGTCACCCGGTCATTGGAGCATCGATGCTCGTCTTTATACTCCGATGAAAATTACTTTGTACTTGGTAGATTGCAGTGTTGCCGGCGTGAACCCAACCACCCTTCACAAGGCGCTGCACAAAACCAACAAAACAGGCAGCAGAGAGAGAAAGTCGCGCTCTAGAAAGAACCGATTGGATGACAGCTGCGCCCTATCACTCGACTCGCTGAAACGTCAATCACAAAGTATTTTTAATCGGAGTACACCTAAAATGACGCATTTCTGCATCGCTGGATTTGTCGTAGGGGTGAAGATGGTGTGGCTCTTTCCCTTTAGCCCCTCAGGTTTCCTGACATAGTGTCTTGTGATTTGTACCTTTGCGATGTGGCCGAGCGGTTCTAGGCGCTTCAGTCCGGAACCGAGCTGCTGCTACGGTCGCAGGTTCGAATCCTGCGTCGGACATGTATGTGTGTGATGTCCTTAGGTTAGTTAGGTTAAAATAGTTCTACGTCTAGGGGACTGATGACCTCAGATGTTTACCGAGCGAGGTGGCGCAGTGGTTAGCACACTGGACTCGCATTCGGGAGGACGACGGTTCAATCCCGTTTCCTGCAATCCTGATTTAGGTTTTCCGTGATTTCCCTAAATCGTTTCAGGCAAATGCCGGGATGGTTCCTTTGAAAGGGCACGGCGGATTTCCTACCCAATCCTTCCCTAACCGCCGGCTGGAGTGGTCGAGCGGTTCTGGGCGCTACAGTCTGGAACCGCGCGACCGCTACGGTCGTAGGTTCGAATCCGGCCTCGGGCATGGATGTGTGTGATGTCCTTAGGTTAGTTAGGTTTAAGTAGTTCTAAGTTCTAGGGGACTGATGACCTCAGAAGTTGGCTGGCCGGAGTGGCCGAGCGTTTCTAGGCGCTTCAGTCTGGAACCGCGCGCCCGCTACGGTCGCAGGTTCGAATCCTGCCTCGGGCATGGATGTGTGTGATGTCCTTAGGTTGGTTAGGTATAAGTAGTTCTAAGTTCTAGGAGACTGATGACCTCAGCTGTTAAGTCCCATAGTGCTCAGAGCCATTTGAACCAAGCCTTCCCTAACCCGAGCTTGCGCTCCGTCTCTAATGACCTCGTTGTCGACGGGACGTTAAACACTAACCACCACCAACACCTCAGATGTTAAGTCCCATAGTGCTTAGAGCCATTTGAACCATTTTTTGCTCCTTGGGAATTATATTAAGGACCGTGTTTACGTACGCCAGTGACAAGTAATTTGGAACTTTTACCTGTACAGTGTTATTTGTTCATATACCCTCTCACTTTTTTACGTGTTTTATTAATTTCGTAGCTTCCTCTGTTTACGAATTTTCTAATGAGCGTTGTATAAACTGTGTAGTCTACACGCCTCATGACCTAGTACCTTAGGCTTACATGGTTCCATAGAAGTCGATAAATAAATTTAAAACAAAGCTGAACCGGTGTAGACTGATCGGAGAGGCCCCCCAGTCCCGGAGTGTGGCGTGATTTTGGGCAGCGCGGCCGTAGCGAGCGGGCAGGAAGACCGCCCACGCTCCACTGAGTTAGGCGGAGCGCCATGAAATCCCGAGAAAGCGGCATGGCCCGCAGTCCGAGACCGGGAGGCGCCCTTCCGCGCACAATACAATTGGATTGCTTCCTACTTCGCTTCCCGGCTTCTGTAATTAAATGCGGAGAAATCAGCGTGTTGCATTCTGAATGTAGCGTGCTAGTTACGACTACCGAGTGGATCCCCGTAAAAGTGGGCGGTCGAGTATGCTTCGTCTGTTCACGTTATTTATTCCATTGCCCATCATATTCTTCGTGACTAGATCTATCAGTATCGATCTGCTGCGAACTGAGCTGAACTTACACTACTGGCCATTAAAATTGATACACCACGAAGATGACGTGCTACAGACCCGAATTTCTACTGACAGGAAGAAGATGCTGTGATATGCAAATGATTAGCTTTTCAGAGCATTCACACAAGGTTGGCGCCGGTAGCGACACCTACAACGTGCTGACATGAGGAAAGTTTCCAACCGATTTCTCATACACAAACAGCAGTTGACCGGCGTTGCCTGGTGAAAAGTTGTTGTGATGCCTCGTGTAAGGAGGAGAAAAGCGTACCATCACGTTTCCGACTTTGGTAAAGGTCGGATTGTAGCCTATCGCGATTGCGATTTATCGTGTAGCGACATTGCTGCTCGCGTTCGTCGAGATCCAATGACTGTTAGCAGAATATGGAATCGGTGGGTTCAGGAGGGAAATACGGAACGTTTGCAAGACAACGACCATCTGCACGATCAGTTCGACGACGTTTGCAGCAGCATGGACTATCAACGCGGAGACCATGGTTGTTGCGGTTACCCTTGACGCTGCATCACAGACAGGAGTGCCTGCGGTGGTGTACTCAACGACGAACCTGTGTGCGCGAATGGCAAAACGTTATTTTTTCGGATGAATCCAGGTTCTGTTTACAGCATCATGATGGTCGCATCCGTGTTTGGCGACATCGCGGTGAACGCACATTGGAAGCGTGTATTCGTCATCGCCATACTGGCGTATCACCCGGCGTGATGGTATGGGGTGTCATTGGTTACACGTCTTGGTCACCTCTTGTTCGCATTGACGGCACTTTCAACAGTGGACGTTACGATTCAGATGTGTTACGACCCTTGGCTCTACCCTTCATTCGATCCTTGCGAAACCCTACATTTCAGCAGGATAATGCACGACCGCATGTTGCAGGTCCTGTACGGGCCTTTGTGGATACAGAAAATGACTGCTGCCCTGGCCAGCACATTCTCCAGATCTCTCACCAATTGAAAACGTCTGGCCAATGGTGGCCGAGCAACTGGCTCGTCACAATACGCCAGTCACTACTCTTGATGAACTGTGGTATCGTGTTGAAGCTGCATGGGCAGCTGTACCTGTACAAGCCATCCAAGCTCTGTTTGGCTCAAACCTAATTAACCTAAGGACAACACACACACCCATGCCCGAGGCAGGATTCGAACGTGCGACCGTAGCGGTCGCGCGGTTCCAGACTGAAGCGCCTAGAACCACTCGGCCACACCGGCCGGCAGTGTATTTAAAAAAAAAAAAAAAATTGGATTCAAACGTGCGCCTACATGATCTACAGTGTAAACAACTCTCATAAGAAACAGCTTATAGCAATGTCAATTTGAAGTTGCCAACCTTCCCCCTCCCCCCACCCCTATCCTGTTCTTTGATGAATTGAACGCCCATATATGAAACGTCGCATCTTCCGAACTACGTGCCATAGAATGATACAATTTTGAAGCTACATTATGATACTGTCTGCAAAATATGTTGCGAATAGAATTAGCAGTAAAGAAGCTATAACTGAAAAGATCATACCTGATGCTCAAGTTTTACTGCATAATAGCGAAAACGTAGTACACGATAAATTTTTTTCCTTTCATGATTTTGTGGTGGGGGAGAGGGGGGGGGTTGTCAGCGAGTAGTAGTTTCGTAAATGTTTGAAAGTATGGATAAATATTGTTGGAAGTCGCTAAGTGCTCTCACCCTCTCAAATACTGGATGAATATGATCTGGGTAATTTTCGTGCCACGAGTTACATTGCCTCAAGACATATATACAGTTTCTAATTGTAATACTTCTCTTATTGTGTTAAACCTTTTGACATAAGAGTATACACCTTAATCAGTAGTTACGCCGCCATTTTAAATTCGGTCGGTGTCCCTGAGAAATACTGAAAAAACAAGCTTGTGTTGCTCCTGGAAGCCGTTAGACAGGCAACCTGCAATTGAACTGTCTCGGTTTAGCCGCTTATAAATATAGCTGATTCACGTGCACTCGTTAAGACAGTCCAGGAAGATAAGCTAAATCCACAGTAATCAGGCACGCAAGGAGCTGGAAATATTGTCTTAGTGCAGTTAAATACCAAGCGTTCTCGGTTGGATCTGTGGGCGCTGTCCCTGTTTCGTTGCCCTATTTTTCCAACTTAATACTGAAATTACCACATTTACCGAAAGGAGAGAAGTACAGCCAAATGAAAAACTACACGCATACTGTGTATTAGATCCACCCCTGCGTTTTGTAAAATATAATTACACCAAATGCCCAAGGAAGCGCAATTAAATGCGGTGCTTAGCTTATAAAAATGTTAGATTGGTACGTAGGTTCGTAGTGTATTTCCGTAATTTAATAAACACTACAGCTACACATAACAGAGATTCTGCTCGTCAATAATATATTCTCTTTTACTATTTATAACAGTCTCCCAACGCTGGGGTAACTGTAGAATTCACGTAATTCAGAAGCGAAGAACTCGTAAAGCCTTGTTCGGAGATCATTTTCACCCGGAATGGAAGTTCCTTGAAGGTTGTTTGATAGAGAGCGGAAAAGGTGAAAATCTGAGGGCGCAGGATCAGGTGAGTGTGATGGGTGCGCAATGACTTCCCAACCCAACTCCTGTATAGTGCCTGGCAGAATGTGGGCGGACGTTATCATGGAGTAGCATCAATTCACGCAGTCTTCCAGATCATTGTTCTTTGATTGCGTCTGCAAGACGTCTCACTTGTTGACAATAAATGTCAGCAGTGATGGTTACAACTCGGGGAAGCAATTAATAGTACAACAACCGTCGATGTTCCACCAGAAGCATAACATTATTTTTGTGTATGAGGAGTTGCTGCTTTGTTTGGACTCAACCATTCCTTTCTTTTCCTTATCTTTTCATAAAGACACCATTTCTCGTCACCAGTAACGATACAGGATAGGAATGTTCGGTGTTGTTCACGAGCTAATTGATGAGAAAGCAGAGTCGCACATGTGGCCACCCGCAGATTTTTGTGATTTTGGCTTGGAGCATACGGTACCCGTACACCCGATTTTTTTAACCGTGCAAAAGGCGCAGGATGGTGGAATGATCATAGGTCATCACAGTTTGGATTAATGTGTTTAAACGATCTCATCAAACCCCGAAGGTCTTCCTGAACGTGCAGAGTGACTAATGTGGAAGCGCTCCTCCTCCAAACGAGAAAACAATTTTTTTTGTAGTGCTGTATCCAGTGTCATTGTCCGTATACACGGCGCAAATGCTTCTGGCTGCCTCCGCCACTGGCGCTCTTCTGCTAAACTCAAAGAGAAGAATATGTTGGAAATGTTCCAATTTCCCCACTTGGCACTCCATTTTCTAGCGCCCACAGCTCCACTCACTATCTCCAAGTGGCAAATTGACAGTATGTAAACTTTTGGTCATCAATGGGTCCGTTTGTTCTTTTTGACCATACCGAACACTCGTAAGTGATTGTGTTTTTGTCAACATTTTATAAGAATTTAATGAGAGAAAGCTGCAAATCACCTTAGGCACATTACACAAGAGTTGTTTGACTATTGCTGTGTCTGTTCAAAAATGAAACTTTCATTCTACTGCGAAGTGTGAGCTGTGTTTGAAACTTCCTGACAGATTAGATCCGCTTGTTGGCGCAGGACCCTAACCCAGGATTATGCTTTTCGCGGGCAATGCTTTCAACACCTGAGCTATCCGAACACTACTAAGATCCACCCTCACAGCCGACGTTCTGTCAGCTCATTAGGTAAGAGCATTGTTCCCCGAAAGCAAAGTTTCGAATCTCAGTAAGAAAATTTCATAAAACATCAAAGTGTTAGCCATAGTTGGCAGTACTGTTCACCGATGTAGCTTTCCTTTTGATTAATATTTTCTAATGAACATAGTGTTTTAGAAAACGTTTAGCGTTATTTTGACGGATGTAGCTATACTTCACATCAAAGGATGCCAGTTTTACTGAAACATATTACGTTCAGCCACGAGGAAAAATTTAACGAGGCACTTGTGGTGTTCACTGTAAAGTGGAGGTCGAGCGGTACAGCATGTAATACCAACTACTAAATTTCTTGTTTTAAAGAAGTTGAAATGGCGCATCCACTTATTAGTTCACTCTTTATTTACTTAAATCATCATTTTTCTAAAACTCGTTTCATCCATGTACGAGTTATATTTATTATAAGGAGTTAAACTTGGTGAAGAAATTATTGACCCCAATAACACAATTATTTTCCCTACTTGTCTCAAATCGCATTTTCCGTATTTATCGTTTCAAGCCAATTTGGCTCATTCTTTAGGCGATACTGCTTAAATATTTATTGAAATATACATTACAAATGACTTAGCATTGTGGGTATAAATATTATAGTGAGCTGTAGGTCGATGAATCAGTTTTGCTGCCACTGGAATAAGAACATTGTAAATCTCATTCTACACAGTAGATGAAGTAGGCTTTGTCCCAAGTATCAATTTATAAATTTACTAGCGGGCCGCCCTATCTTCGCGCATGTAGTACGAAGTTCTGTGACCGAACGACCTGTCTGATGCAGCGGTAATAAACAGTATACACCGTCGTGAATGAGTCCGTCTATTAGTACCAACCGTGTCAAATTCTCTACAGCCCCTCCAGAGATTACCCTTCGAATAACGACCGAAAAACCGCTGCAGGGGTCATACGTATAGAAGAACAATATACATAATATGCCAAGTGACGCGTAATGTGTTTTGCTGCACACTGCTGTTTAGGATAAACACCTCGACATGAGTCAGATCACCTTGAAACTGGAGATGGAAGAGTAAATAAGGAAAATATTATAATGGGTTGTTGTTTTTCCGTCAGTTTATGCTGCTATAAACGCACGATTTATAGAGGCTCCAACGTATGATCAACACTTTTCCCTGGGAGTGCTTTGCTGCAGCGTATATGGAATCCAGAGTGACTCTGATGCGGGTGTATAAGCAGTGACATGTAGGCGAGAGGTTACTGTGTCTACTGAACGTGCTTGATTGCTATCGTATTCCAGAATGGAATTTTCACTATGCAGCGGAGTGTGTGGTGCTATGAAATTTAGGTTTACTCTTACAGGGAAGACAACCGCCATTTTTACGATGCTATTTATTTATTAGTGTAAAATGTATCTTAACGTGAACTAGCCGTTTGAAGATGAACTTTTCAGTTCGAAACCGGTAACAGCGTTGCTTAGATAAATAGCATTATAAAAAGTGAATGGTTGCTGTTGTCTTCTGTGTAAGAGTCAATCTATATTTTGTACGCAGTCACGGGCTCAGAATGTCAGTTTTCGACAATACAGCGCTATGAAATTTCCTGGCAGATTAAAACTGTACACCAGACCGAGGCTCGAACTCGGGACCTTTTCCTCTTTTGAAGCGCTCTACCGACTGAGCTACCGAAGCACAACTCATTGGCCTTCCTCACAGCTTCACTTTCACCAGTACCTCATCTCCTTCCTTCTAAACTTCATAGAAGCTCCTCCACGAATTTACGGGACTAGCATTTCTGGGAGAAAGGATACTGCAGAGACATGGATTGGCTGTAGCATGGATGATGTTTCCAGAATGAAATTTTCACTCTGCGACGGAGTGATGAGTTCACTTTAGTCAAGAATTTGGACATTTTGAAGAAGTGAAGTATAAATTTAGATTTATTAAATAAGATTCCTTTTTCTTGGGATTCTAACACTTCCTACCCCAGTGCCCAATAGGCTAAGAAATATGACACGGCGGAAAGAGGAGTGAAGTTAATATAGGATTTCAATGTATTATAGCAATCAAGTACACGCATAAGCAGTAATAAACAACAGGTATTCACATCACGCAACTTCTCGGCCACTGCGGCATGGGTTACACGTCTTCCACGTAAAAACGAAATAAGTCTTAAAATTCTTCTGAAGACAAAAGGGAAAAAAATCGAGGGGATGTGCGTGGAGAAACACGAAATTCGTAAAAATAAGCACCACCGTAATCAAGGCGATATTAGAGTTCTGCCCATGTACAGGTCAGCGTTGCAGCATTAACAGTTCTGATTGCTTCATTGATTTGTTCGCGAAGGGTGGCAATTTAGTGTTGTGTAGACGCTAACCTTTACGAATCCCACAAAAAAGAACTGTAATGACTTGGCATGGAGAGAGATCGGGTCCAACGCGATGGGACCATCACGACACGGCCTGTCTCTTTAAAATTTTAAAACTACGTCAGTGTGCTCGTTTTTGTCAGTGGGGCTCTCCGATATTGGCGTCGATAATGCCGCATCGCCGTTGTCATAGATTTGGATTCTGCTTACCGGATTACACATTACACCTTTTTGTCTGCCGCAATTTTTATGCACACTACGCCGAATCTGAAACAAAGGAAAAACGAAAAAAATACCATTGCGAGCTGCTAAACGTTTTACAGCAAACCGTGATCCTCAATATCCTGTAGTTTTAAAGTTATGATGTTTCGAAATGATAGCAGGACTTCACAGACATCCTGCGCTACAACACCTCACGTATTGCTGCCGTAGGGACTGTTAAGAAGAGATTAGAATTAAAAGCTACAGGGGCATTTAAGCAACCAGTGGAAAAATGATCCTATTGCAGCACAAAAAACGGCCAATATGCCCCTGGTTTAAAGGACTCTGGCTGAAAAGCGGGTTACCAGCTGCCTCATTCTACCTTCATCAGCACCTTTAAAAATACCAAAAATTTTGGCATGCGAACATATTCGCCCCGTTTTTCACTTGCAACTCACCTGTCACTCTCGCAACATCCCCTAACTGTAACTCTGTCACACCTATTGTGATTCGCTCGTCCCCATCCACTCCCACTTACCTATTCTCACTCACTCATTCAGCCCCACTTATTGTAATTATGCGTTTGTCTCTGTACTGTCACTGTCTCTGTCTCCTGTCTCACAGACACGCTCTCCTTCGTTCTGTCCTATTACTACTGTTTCCTCTCTCTGTCACCGTCTCCCTCTTGGCCTCTGTTATTGCTACTCTCTCATTCATTCCTTCCCACTGCTGCTGTCTATTCTCGCTGTCACCGTCTCTCCCCTCCTCATTATCATTGTCATAGACTCTGTCTCTCGTTATCAGTGATTCTCACCTACTTCCACTTTCTCCTTTTCTTTATACCTCTCCCACTGACACCGTTTCTCTCACTCTTTTTCCTAGCTATGTTCTGTCACTGTCAATACGTTCTACTGCCACTGTGTCCCTCTCTTTGTCTCATCTGCCACTGCCTCCTTCGGTCTTTCTATAATACAACCACTGTCTGCTACCTTCCAGTATTTATTACTTTCCCGTCTCTTTCTCTTTGCCACTGTCTCCTTATTCAACATAAAAAAGCACATATGTTGGCATGGAAAAAATTTTTGGGAAAGTTTTTAAATGTGTTGATGAAGCCAGAATGAGGCAGTCGGTATCCAACTTTTAAGTCACAGTCGTTTAATAAACGGGAGCATATTCGTCTACATTGTGCTCCGATAGGATCATTTTTCTGCTGCATCCCTTCTTTTTCCCGCCACAGCAGGACATGCGTTCACATGAAAAGAACTTTATGGGCCGGTAAAATTGTGCTAGTGTACGTAAGTCATATGGAAATAACACGGTCGGGATCTTGGGAATATACCGTACAAATTACAGCAATTTTCCGTGCATAGCCGTCTTGGAATCCGCGTCTCGGTTGTGGTACCCAAAAACCTTGTTTTTCTGATTTTTTCGGGAACCGGCTATGAACTAAATGGTGTCTCCAGAAGCTTCTTAAGGCGCACTGTAGACCACATTCAATGCGAAAAGGACCAACCGATATGCTTCATTTATTTAAGCTGTAGGAAGCGTGTAATATTCAAACTTCGATCCTGTACTGTAGCATAGTTATAGAAAGACGATTCTTCCGTTGGGTAAGGTAAGGTCCATAGCCCAAGAGCTATGCGATGTAATTGACTTTGTCTTTCTATAGCCAATAGAACTCGAGCTGTGAGCGCCGGAAAAATCCCGTTTTTATGCGCGGCGTGTTGAAACGCAAAGGTACCCTCTGGCACGCAGAGTACTGATGCAGCACGGGCGTTGTGGTAAGCAGTTTCGCCGGCCAATCGTCCCGGAGGGAGGCGGCGACCGCGTGCGCAGAGCAAACACGGGGAGCGTGGACGCATCCACAGCAGGCCACGGCAGCGGCGGCAGGCAGAGGCGCCGGGCGCGGTGAAAGTGCGAGCGAGGCGGCCGCTATGCAAATCGCCTGCAGCGGGCCGCTCCACTCAGCTTTCATCCCGTCCCCTGCTCGCCGGTCCGTTCCATCCACACCCGCACTGCCGGAAGACGCCGCTCCACTGCACCTGTCGGGCCCACGCCTCCCCATCGCCCTTCTTCGTTTCGTGGATTAGGCTTGAACTCTCCCGCGGGTGTCTGTTCTCTCTTTACGCCATTAAGGTTTCTGTTTTTTAACAGCCAAGGCTTACTTATTTCGTCAGGCTAACTGTCAGCTCTGGACCGTACAAGATCTATCATAGTAGCAAAAACTGAACAGGCGACGCACTACACGGCAATAGAAACAAAAACGATCCACTAAATACGAGTACACAAATGTTCAGTTGTGCAACTGCGAATCGGAACAGTTTCCAACATGACTAAATGGAGGCGATATTTAGAGAGTTGCTCGTCGTTTAAGACCGTGGCCAGTTCTGAGTTTACGACACTGAGAAACACTGCAGACAATCATACTCGACCATTACATTTTTCGACTAAAATAAATATAAAATAGTCGTGGCGTCTTTTATTAATAAACTTACGCTTTCAGTGATGAGGCCCCATCTTCAGATAAATAAATAAACAAGTGCGAGTAGGGCTCGTTATGTGCACGGATACTTCATCTATAGGTTTTTATGTGTTAGTTTACGAATATCAGAATATACATGGACTTAGAAGGTAAATTTTTTTACACCTCCAAGGAACCGTAGACGTTAGTAGTTGACGCAAATTTCAACCTGATACAGGTTCCTGTTCCTGAGAAAAAGTATTTTTAAATGACGGTCAACAGTGTGTTCCTGTAATGGTCCCGTTTATACCGACTGAGACACGAAACCGCAAATAGGGCTGATTAAGGCAGTCCTATATGGTATCATGGCATTCTTTCCCAAATGCCACTCCTCTTTGGAAATAAATGCCAAATATCAAAATATATTCGTGAGCAAGAAACGTGGCAGATTTGTTTGTGCACTGTAACACGCTCTTAACTTGTTTGTCTGTAAACGACATGTTAAAGTTACCTACTCCTGCGAAACTTGGGCCAGTGACGGTGAAACCTCATTTAAGAGTTGACTGTCAAAGTACTTTTGAATGTCAGTGTATGCTGGACGCGTTTACGTAGCTGCAAATAGGAGTTGTCCTATCTGACAACGTTGGAAAATGTTCAACATATGTTACAGTTACTCCACAAAGTATTCGTCTAATACATGATTGTATGTTCAAGGGTGTATAAAGGGTGGAAAACTGACGGATTGAAATAAAGCAGTGACAAGGACGTCTTTATTGATCAGTGAAAATCAGAATACAATAAAGAAACACAGATTGCTATGTAAACAAACATGATTAAGCATTCAGAAGTACAGATAGGCAATGTTAAGACACAAAGTAAGTATTCGTCTACAGTACTGAAAAATCACACTTTGAACATGAATGTTGTTGTTAGTACTTAGTAGGGCCTCCTTTCCTTTTTATAATCGCTTGCATTCTTCTTGGCATGGATTTCGCCAGAGATTCTGTTGTTTGCACTGCAATTTTACGCCATTTCTCTTGTAGAGTGGTCTGTACATCATTTCTACTGGATATCTGACGATTCCTGATGTTTTTGTCGAGTAAATGCCACAAATTCTCGATAGGATGTCTGGGGATTGCGGTGGTGTCTGCATCTAGTGAGGTGTGTTATACCACAGCCACAGCTTTCTATGTAGAGCCATATGTTTTGAATGCTTATCTTATGTGAAAACGTAATCCCCATTAAGACCCATATGATTCACACCACTGGATAGATGTTTTTAGGATATTTAGGTCGATCTTGTGGTCCATAATTCCATCAATAAAACACAAATCCCCCACACCATATGCACTCGTGCACCCCCACACAAGTACTGAACCTCCTCCATGTTTAACTGAGGCTGTTATATTTCTCTCTTCAAGTTCACAGTTCTTTTTTCTCCACACTGTTACGCGCCCTTCAGACTTAATCAACTCAAATCGACACTCGTCAGTAAATACGACCTTCTTCCAGAAATCAAACCAATCTGATTTATGTTCCCTTGCAAATGCAAGTCGCTTTCTTCTGTTGATTTTACTGATGTACGGTTTTATGCCGGCTGTTCGGCCTCCATACCCAGCTTCATGAAGCATATTTCTTACAGTCTGTGCTGAAGCAGACCTTCCTGTACGCATATAAAAAGCAGTAGGAAGGTGTGCAGCGCTCAGTTTCGGATTTTTGATGACTTCTCGAAGTATCTGTCGTTTCTCCATCTTTTACAGAATTGCAGAACGACCGCTTCGTGATTTGTTTTCGTACTTTTTGCTCAGATTAAACCTGTATATAATACCCTTCACTGTATTGGTAGGTTTACCGACGGTTTCTCCGATTTCTTGAAAAAATTTTCCTTTTCGAAACAACCTGACGCAGATTTACCTCTCTTCCTTTGTAGTTTCGCAACGTTTTCGACCCTATTACGTAAATATCACTCAAGGGGTTTTAGACCGGAGAAACAACTATTCACTGTGCTGGATGGAATACAACTGCATAACTAACGCGAGAGGGGCGTGTGTCAGTGCGGCCCAATGCTACAGATACTGTTTCCTAGACGAATACTTGTTTGGCGTCCATTGCGGCGTGATTTTACATAGCGTGTATTTGGTCACAAATTAAGTGACATATGAACCATAAAAAGCGTTTTATTTCCAAGTTAAAAAAAATGTTCAAATGTGTGTGAAATCTTATGGGACTTAACTGCTAAGGTCATCAGTCCCTAAGCTTACACACTACTTAACCTAAATTATCCTAAGGACAAACACACACACCCATGCCCGAGGGAGGACTCGAACCTCCGCCGGGACCTGCCGCACAGTCCATGTCTGCAGCGCCTTAGACCCCTCGGGTTTTATTTCCAAGTGAAGAAATCGACCAATGTAAGGAAATAGTTATTATTTATTTCGCAGCTGTATTTGTATGACTGGAGTATTATAGTCTATGTGCCACGGTCAGACGAATACTTTGTGGATACACTGTATGCAAATATAATAAAAACTGGACCTGTATATTCTCTTATTAATTATGCATGACGTTCTGTAATTGGGTCAGACTGAAGCAGGTGATAGTGGGTCCACAACCGATTATAATGAGACAGGGAACCAACGGTCAGAAATGCATACTTATTGTATTATGGATGCACACAGCGTACACTGCATACATAACAACAACGTAGCTCGAAATTGTTCAAAGTGATGACAGCCAGTCTGAATGCATGTATTCCAACGGCGCATGAAGTTCTACCGCACTCCCAAAAAGATTCCGGGTCGGGTTGGTAGCGGGTAATAAACACCGTACACTCCTAACTGCCCAACTGCCATAATGCACACAACTTAGCTCATGGCACGCATGCCTTGCACCGGGGCGTTAACCTGTGCCGCTCTCACGCCACTATCCCTGGTATCAGTTGTCCATTGCATCAGACAGCTTGAAATGTGTCCATGGTGAAGTGTGTTACTGAGTACAGTGCATGACGCATAGTCAAAGATGGAACGAAGACATGCATTTAATGTTCTACGTGGCAGGACGTGGTGCCCTTTAATGCAACACGAATGTACAGAGAAAGCTTTGTCAACAGGCGACATGCTAATTGGAAGAAGCTTGTCTCTGTGGATACCAACGTACGAGCGACTGGGTCGTTCACGCCAGAGCGTTGGCCAAGGTTCCCGCCAAAGACACGTCCGAATATCAGGCTTCGAACAGCTGGTGGTGGGTCGTGGGGCCGACCACGCAGCAACGAACACCCGTCCATTTGCCTGTGAAACGCACACTTCTAAGGATACAGTGTGGAGAATACTGGTGAACCGGGTATTACACCCCTATCTTAAAGATCGTGTGCAAGCACTGAGACCAACGGATTTTGAGAACCTTTTTCACTCGTGGCAATGGATTATCCACCGCATTGCTGTAGTGCCGAACTTCTTACAGTTTGTATTGTTCACTGGTGAGGCCTCATTCACCCATGATCGCGTTTTCAAGAGACGCAACAACCATGCCTAAAGTGAGGACAGTCTTCCTGCCAGCCGCATCGGTAGCTACAAGCAACGATTCTTTGTCAACGTATGGGTGGGTATTGTCCAAGACAACCTAATAGGAACTTATATGCTGCCTCCTCGTTTGACAAACCCACGTTAGATTGTAGTCCCGCGAGATGTTCTACTATAGTTCTTGGAGACTGTACCCCTTGGTGTCCGCGAAAGGATGTCGTTTCAACACAACGGTGCACCAGCCCACTTCGATGTTAATGTCCACGAGCACCTGAACAACACGTACCTCCATCGTTAGAGTGGATGGGGAGGTCCTGTCCCACGGCCAGCGTAACGTCAGATGTCACAAAAATGGTTAAAATGGCTCTAAGCACTATGGAACTTAACTTCTGAGGTCATCAGTCGCCTAGAACTTAGAACTACTTAAACCTAACTAACCTCTGGTCATCACACATATCCATGACCGAGGCTGGATTCGAACCTGCGACCGTAGCAGCAGCGCGGTTGCGGACTGAAGCGCCTAGACCCGCTCGGCCACTCCGGCCGGCGCTTGCTAGGGTCCAAGATGCCTGTCTCCAGGGATCTTTCAAAGAGTGCGGCAGAACTTCATGCGCCGATGCTATGCATGCATTGACTCTGGAGGTCGTCACTTTGAACGATTACTATGAGCTACGCTGTTGTTATGCAGTGTGTACTGTTTGTCCATAGCACAATAAACATGCATTGGTTCCCTACCCCAATGTAATCGGTTGTGGATCCACTAACATCTGTTTCAATTTGGCCCAAAAGGTTTGAGCGAGAACGTAGCAGTAAAGATGGGTCCACAAACGAGCCGTCTGCGCGATAAATTCGAATGTATGGTTGCGAGCTGCCACTCGTTTCAGTACGGAGTATTGCCCTAGTCAGTGCAAATGTATTTGAAATATAAACTTTTCAGTAAAGTCAGCGTCTAATTGGGCTCAAATTTCACCCATGACCTGCGATCTGGGGGGGGGGGGGGGATGTGGTAAATGCACCGGTACATTTTGCTGCTGATGTAAGACGACATCTAAAGCGCCAATACGATCCAAGAGCAGGCTATACCTTGACCTCCACAGGTTATCTGACCTCAGTCACCTGGTTTTTTCTTTCTGGGGTCATTTCAAGAGCGAAGTATACAGCACACCCATTAATACGGTTGAGGAACTGAAGCAACTAATTTTGTACAGTCTTCTCGAACAACACGCTAAGGTCCGCGGATGTCTACAATTCGTAACTCGCTGCAGACACGACTGCGATACTCCATCCAAATGCAAGGAGATCCGTGGTACACTCACTTAACAGGCCAGAATGTGTGGTAAACTGTTACATTTAAATTACTGAAGTAGTATTGTATTTATAGCTAAGATAGGCAGTGAGTGAAATTTGAGCACAGTTTGAAGACTGACCATATTCAGACTTTCCAGAAGAGAGGGCCTCATCACTGGTCGTGCATGATTTTTCGTAAACAGACGCCCAGGTTGATTTGCTTTAATTTTCTCGAAAAGTGAAGTGTGTCAGCATTATTCGTGCATACTGTGTGTGGAACTCAGCCCAAGGTGAAAATCCGGTATGACTACGTAAGTATGGCGTGAGTGAGTGTCTCTTTCTGTCCTCCGTCCCTATGCCCTTTCCCCCATGCATCATGTTGTGATTACAAGAGTAGCTCTGAAAATTGATTGTTTGTAATCCGATACGGGTAATATTTGACTAGACTTCGCAAAGTCAGACTGCTGTGTAAAGATCCATGATTTGTTACATCGTCCAAAGTTGGGATATCGTGCATTGTAGATAGTATTACCAAGTATTTCAATTGTTTTGGAACATAAAGCGTCAAAGTGACGCATTTTTGGGATTTAAATATTGAGGAGCTGTGTTGGCGATTTGTTAGACCGAAATTACCTATGTAATTTCCTTCTGTCGTTTGTCAGAGTGCCTAATCAGAAAAATGGCTCTGAGCACTATGGGACTTAACTGCTGAGGTCATCAGTCCCCTAGAACTTAGAACTACTTAAACCTAACTAACCTAAGGACATCACACACATTCATGCCCGAGGCAGGATTCTAACCTGCGACCGTAGCGGTCGCGCGGTTCCAGACTGTAGCGCCTAGAACCGCTCGGCCACTCCGGCCGGCACCTAATCAGGTGATACTCCTCTCGGGGAGATCTAGTGCTAGAGGATAAATGGTCTACCAGTTATCCAATGTGTGAGTCTGTCACAAATAAGACGCTTTGCAATGTAGCTCGATTTGTTAGACATCAGAAAGGCCCTTCTTCCTAATTGCCACAAAGCATTTCAATATTGCTTGAGTAAAAAGTGTTGTCACACAATGTTATGATTTGTATTCGATAATTCGAGGGCTTGTTTGGCGTATACAGTCTGAAGCTGGAAGTTCCTCAGAAAGACTTCAACAGCTGAGACAAAAGTGCATAGACTGTACGTATCTACATATCTGATGATAAATAAATCAAAACTGGACGCACAGTAGCTAATTATTCAATTTTCCCCTCCTCTTTTCTTGTGTTAAAAGCCTAGATCAACGTAAAAACAGGACAAATTTGTAACTCTTAACTGTCCTCAACCTCACTAGACCTGTCCCGTCTCAATTCCGTGGTTACATTACATCCGTCTGGTTATCTTTCTGCCGTACTTGTGAGGCACAACTAGCTACGTAAGGTCATTGCCTCGTTTCTCGATGTCCCTTTGGTATCCCTGCCAGCGGAATATTGCACAACACCTCAATATTTTAGAACGTTAGTATTAGTACAGATAACGATTTAACCCACCGTATCATTATCCATTATTGTGTGAAAGGTAAAAATTTCATAACCGCAGACCATCCGGTAATTTCACAATGGTACGTTTAGTAACTTAGCTTGTTTGTTAAGTCCGTTTTTCGCTACGTAGATACATTACCTTTACCAGTAAAATAATCATAAGAGTCCTTTCTGCATCTCTTTCGTTAGTAAGCCAGTTCAGTTTACGAATGAGTAATGTTCGTTTTCTTCTGTCATTTCTTTCTCTTCGTCAGAATCTCTACTGTCTGTGACTTTTTCTTCTCTGTATAATCCAACCAAAGTTTCCAGTAGATCTTCAGGAGTCACGCTAAAAGAATAAAACATCCTATCTATCTAATAGAATCACCAAGAAGTAGCACAGTAATTATCAAACTATTAACTTGAACAGTGGCTAACGATGTCACAGGATGTTATGTAAGAAGTAAGCTAATGATATGCACAAAAAATAGCGGCCCTTGTTCTGTTCAACGCGCAAGACAATGAACCAACACCCCATGTGAGAATGCCTTTCTTTGTCCTACAGGGTGCCACAACAACGAAAACGAAAGTTGGAATTACAACTCAGCATTTGCTGTTGGGTTAAGCGTGTACCGCCTTCGCACTCGTTTCCACTTTCCCTATTGATATTTAATGCTGATTTGGTAGTCTTATTATGATCAGTCTCCATATGTAGGTCTATTCATACCAGATACCTGATTTTTCTACCCCCAGTGAGTTCAAGTTCCATCTCTGGTGGCAGTGATTTCTTATGTCGTCTGATATTAACTAACGAATTGTCCTAACTGTCCCAGTGTAATTCCATTCCTATCGCTGTTTCCCTTGAGCGAATGGAAGTGCGAGTTGCGATATAGGTAACCGTCTATAGTTGAACCAGATGGGTGCTAGCAGGCGCAACATTCGAAAAATCAGCTCGTATTGAGGATTTTAGTTACATTCTGTGGACTGAGATACTTCACAGCATACATTTCACACTCAAGAATGCCGTTTCCAGAAGCATCCATTATATTTACTCATAATTTAGAGATACATTTTAATACACTCCTGGAAATTGAAATAAGAACACCGTGAATTCATTGTCCCAGGAAGGGGAAACTTTATTGACACATTCCTGGGGTCAGATACATCACATGATCACACTGACAGAACCACAGGCACATCGACACAGGCAACAGAGCATGCACAATGTCGGCACTAGTACAGTGTATATCCACCTTTCGCAGCAATGCAGGCTGCTATTCTCCCATGGAGACGGTCGTAGAGATGCTGGATGTAGTCCTGTGGAACGGCTTGCCATGCCATTTCCACCTGGCGCCTCAGTTGGACCAGCGTTCGTGCTGGACGTGCAGACCGCGTGAGACGACGCTTCATCCAGTCCCAAACATGCTCAATGGGGGACAGATCCGGAGATCTTGCTGGCCAGGGTAGTTGACTTACACCTTCTAGAGCACGTTGGGTGGCACGGGATACATGCGGACGTGCATTGTCCTGTTGGAACAGCAAGTTCCCTTGCCGGTCTAGGAATGGTAGAACGATGGGTTCGATGACGGTTTGGATGTACCGTGCACTATTCAGTGTCCCCTCGACGATCACCAGTGTAGGAGATCGCTCCCCACACCATGATGCCGGGTGTTGGCCCTGTGTGCCTCGGTCGTATGCAGTCCTGATTGTGGCGCTCACCTGCACGGCGCCAAACACGCATACGACCATCATTGGCACCAAGGCAGAAGCGACTCTCATCGCTGAAGACGACACGTCTCCATTCGTCCCTCCATTCACGCCTGTCGCGACACCACTGGAGGCGGGCTGCACGATGTTGGGGCGTGAGCGGAAGACGGCCTAACGGTGTGCGGGACCGTAGCCCAGCTTCATGGAGACGGTTGCGAATGGTCCTCGCCGATACCCCAGGAGCAACAGTGTCCCTAATTTGCTGGGAAGTGGCGGTGCGGTCCCCTACGGCACTGCGTAGGATCCTACGGTCTTGGCGTGCATCCGTGCGTCGCTGCGGTCCGGTCCCAGGTCGACGGGCACGTGCACCTTCCGCCGACCACTGGCGACAACATCGATGTACTGTGGAGACCTCACGCCCCACGTGTTGAGCAATTCGGCGGTACGTCCACCCGGCCTCCCGCATGCCCACTATACGCCCTCGCTCAAAGTCCGTCAACTGCACATACGGTTCACGTCCACGCTGTCGCGGCATGCTACCAGTGTTAAAGACTGCGATGGAGCTCCGTATGCCACGGCAAACTGGCTGACACTGACGGCGGCGGTGCACAAATGCTGCGCAGCTAGCGCCATTCGACGGCCAACACCGCGGTTCCTGGTGTGTCCGCTGTGCCGTGCGTGTGATCATTGCTTGTACAGCCCTCTCGCAGTGTCCGGAGCAAGTATGGTGGGTCTGACACACCGGTGTCAATGTGTTCTTTTTTCCATTTCCAGGAGTGTATTTACTTCTCCGTATTCAGTCCGGGAACCAATTCGTAAAGCCACGATTTTAACCCTTTAATGCATACTGTAGCTGATAAGCTACAGACCTCATTTCTTCGATTTATTCCATATGGTGAAACATTTTCGATCAAATTCGTTATGTAGCTAAGTGTATACACTCCGCTGCAGTTTCTAGTAGTTCTTCATAGCGATCATAGATGGCAGGACGAGCTGAAGCAGTTCGACAGTGAGCTGTGTGGACATACTGCCAAGTGTGTGTTTTGGCGGAAAGTTGAGGTGTGTTTTTGGTGTTTGTGCACTGATTTCTGGGTTTGAAAATTACTTTTTCATTTTGAAAACGTAAGTAGATATGGTGTAAACAGTTAATTCGAGTTTCTTTGTGATAGATTTGAAATGAGGCCTGTTTTTGTGTATGTAGCTTATCAGCTACATTTTTCATTTACTGCATTTCAGGCGCTGACGTAAAAATGTCTCGAAAGAGTCAAGAAGAAATGCTTATGGAATGGTTAGAGATTCCACTAAGCAGTGATGACGATCTTGAGTGTTTCTCTGACGATTCCATTCAAGATGAGACATATGTTGCTCCAGAATCTGTTGATTGTGATAGTGACAGTAGTGACGAAGAAAGTCAAGTACCAGTAATTAGGACTGAAGATGTTTCTGGAACAAGACAATCTGATGTTATAATGAAGGAATCGACGTCACAGTTGTCTGATAATGCTCTGAAACTGCCATGCAGCAGCAAAAATGTTACCAAAAACAGCAGGAGTGTGGTTTGGAAAGATAAACAGTTGATTATTCCCGAACTGCAGTCAAAATTTCATGGCAATACTTCGTTACCAGAAGAAGTAATAAACTTAAATACTCCATACCAATTCTCCAAACATATATTTCCATCTAAATTGTTTGATCTAATTGTCGAAGAGTCTCATAGATACAGTGTGCAGTGTAATCCTGATAGACCAATAGATTTATCCTGTGATGACATAAAAAAATTTATAGGCATCTGTCTCGTAATGTCAATAGTTCATGTACCTAATACGAGGGATTACTGGGGAGAAGTTACTGGTACTCATCTGATCAAGACAACAATGACAGTGAATCAGTATGAGCAAATACGTAAGTTTCTTCACTTCAATGACAACAGTGCAATGATACCCAGGGGTGAAAAAGGTCATGATAGACTCTTCAAGATAAGACCCATAATAGAATTGATGAGATCTCGGTTTCAAACAATACCTGTTGAGGAGTGTGTTTCTGTTGATGAACAGATATGTTCAACAAAGGCTAGAAGTTATTTGAAACAATACATGCCAAACAAGCCTCATAAATATGGATACAAATTATTTGTTATTAGTGGCATATCTGGTTATGCCTACGATTTTGAGATTTTCACTGGAGATGAAAATGAACCAGAAAAAAGAGTGACTGGGGAGGAAGACTTGGGAGCAAGTGCAAATGTTGTAGTTCGACTCAGTAGGATACTACCAAGAAATATGAACCACAAACTGTACTGTGACAATTATTACACAAGTCTGCCACTGCTTGTATGGTTACATAAACAAGGAATTTACTCACTTGGGACAGTCAGAAGAAACAGAGTGCCAGACTGCAAGCTCCCTTCAGAAGCTGAGCTGAAGAAAATGGCACGAGGTGCATCAGTAGAGCGCGTCGCAACAGTGGATGGTGTCGACATATCAAATGTAGTGTGGAAAGATAACAAGAGTGTGATGTTGCTTTCTACACTTGCTGGACAGCAGCCTATTCATGAAGCAGGGAGGTATGACAGAAAAACAAAGTCAAGAATAACAATACCTTGTCCACAAATAATTAAGCTCTACAATAAACATATGGGAGGTGTTGACCTTCTTGACAGCATAATGGGTCGACATAAAATTCTTGTGAAAAGTCGAAAATGGTATATAAGATTGTTTTACCATCTCCTGGACATGGGAGTAGTCAATTCCTGGCTGTTGTATAGGAGAGTAGCAGAAACCAAAGGGATTAGGAGAACTATGAAACTCTCCGAATTTCGAATGGAAATTGCTCACTGTTTGTGTCGCTCAGGTCAAACTTCAGCAAAACGTGGAAGGCCAAGTAATGAACTCGAAAACCAAATACAAGCTAAGAAGACAAAGGGGCCCACAGCACATGTACCTCCACAAGATGTAAGGCTGGATCAAGTAGGTCACCTGCCTTCGTACTTGCAAGTGAGACAGAGGTGCAAAATGCCAGGATGCAAGGGATTTTCCTGGGTTCAGTGTAATAAATGTGCAGTTGCATTGTGTTTGCACAAACAAAAGAACTGTTTTCAAACTTTTCATGTAAAGTGATTATCACATGCTTGGGTACAAACCTGTTGGAACTAGATACCTTATTGTTCATATATAAAAGTGTATAAAATATACAATAAATGCTCAATATTTACAACATTAATGTCCTATTTATTATTTTAGGATTTTTCCCTTCCTATACAAAGTATTTAATCATAATCAACAATTAAATTACGAGAGATTTGGTCAAAATTGAGGGAGCAAAATAAGCACATTTATTGTGGCTCGTAAGGTGTTAACTCAAAATGTAGCTGATCAGCTACAAAGCGATTTTCAACAATAGTGCTTTGTTAATTTAATTTAAAAAATTTTTCAATATTTTTTTCGAAATGTAGGCACTATAAACTAAACATGGTAATTTTTACAGCTTGAAATAAAAAATCATGCATTTAAGGGTTAAATGTCAGAGCTCCTATACCCCATGGCTCATGTCTTTGACTATTGTGTAGACGTACTATACGTCGTAAGACATAAAACTTTTTTAGGATGTACCGTAGTGCCTGACGAACAGGAATTCTTCTGAGATAAAAAGAACCACGTTTGTGGTTCGAGCTGGATCGAGGATGATTCCGTGCTATAAGTAACATTAGCGACTTATGTTTGGTCAGACAGTACTTGGTAAGCTGATTATTTTATAACTTTAGATTAGATGCCTCTCAGTAGATCTGCGTCCATTTTTGGCACTATATGGTAATACATTTGTCCTGGGGATTAATGATGTTCCAGAATGTAGTCGTAAGCAGCAAGATACTTCGTACTGATGTAACAGGATCTGATGATTGGGTTCTCCCGAAATGCGTTGTGAGAAGATTTATAAAAATTTATTAGGTTGGTGCATAAATTCATACTATTTTTGTCTTGCGTGTTGGTATTCTGGTTGGTATGGATTCATTTACCTTTTGTCATTTTCTTATTTGTAGTTCACTGTTGCTACTGAGTTTACATATTGTCATTGTGGAGTTGTGGACGCTAGAAAATAGAGTGCTAAGTGGAGAAATCGAACCATTTCCGACATATTCTTCTGAGTTCAGTAGAGGGGTGACAGCAGCAGAGCAGCCAGAAACATTTGCGCCGTGTATGGGGTTAATGCCGTTGGACAGAGCAAGGCAGAAATAGTTTTGTCGTTTTAAAGATGATCGTTTTGACATTAGTGGCTCTGCACGTTGAGGAAGACCTTCGTGGATTGATGAAGGTCGTTTAAACGCATTAATCCACAAAGATCCACATCAGTGTACTCGAGAACTTGCAAACGTGATGAAATGAGATCATTCCAAGATCGTGCGACCTTTGCTTGGTTCAAAAAATAGGGTGTGTGGGTACCGCATGTCATAAGGGAAAATCACAAAAATTTGCGGGTGGCCAAATGTGCATCTCTGCTTCCTCGTCATCAACTGACTCGTGAACAACACCGACCATTCCTATTCTGTATCGTTACTGGTGACGAGAAATGGTGTCTTTATGCTAACTTAAGGAAAAGGAAGGAATGGTTGAGTCCTAACAAAGCAGCAACTCCCCGTACAAAGAGCTGCGTACATCCAAAAAAGATAATGTTATGTATCTGTTGGAACACTGACGGTGTGGGGTAGTATGAATTTCTTCCCCGAGTTGTAACCATACCTGCTGACAGTTACTGTCAACAACTGAGACGTTTTGCAGGCGCACGCTAGGAACAGTGATCAGGAAGACTGCGTGAACTGATGCTACTCCGCCATAACGCCCACCCACTTTCTGCTGGACTGACAGGACTGACAAAAAACACTATGTAGGAACTGGGTTGGGAAGTCATTCCGCACCGACCTTATTCACCTGACTTTGCGCCCTCGGATTTTCACCTTTTGCGGTCTCTGTCATAAAGTTTTTATGGAATTTCCTTTTCGTGTGAAAGTGCGTTCCGAACAAGGCTCAGACAGTTCTTCACCTCAAAACTACGTGATTTTTACAGTCATGGAATCAAAAGGTACCCCATCGTTGGCTGGCTTTTGTAAATAGTGAAGGGGAATATATTATTGATAATGACATAAACACTCTGTTATGTGGACTATACTTATGGGAATACTATACGAAAGTATGCACCAACCCAATATTTTGGTGATCAAGGGAGTCGCATTATAATTTAATTTAAGGCGATTATGTTGATATTAAAGAAGTCACATTAATGTTTTTTTTCTTTTTTGGTGACAGTGGAAGAGTTAGCGAATCTGTAAACATGAACATAAAAGCCTACGCGAGGGCAGTTAAGATCGCATATTGTCAAGTACTTCCGCATCGCAAAGAGGCAGTGATGGTGGTGGTGGTAGTGGTATATTTGTTTGGGCGTAATGCATCATGTTCTCCTTGCCCATAATAGTCTGTAAAGAAGCTAGCGTTGTTAAAAAAATCTTTCTACATGAATTAAAACATATATCAGTTCAATCTACGGTTCCAAAACTTTAAGTTAAAAAATAATCGGCACAATGAAATACGTAAAATAGTACAGCAGAAAAATTGTGGATGATCATTCGACTGAAGGATGAGCCAGTCATTCTGGATCACACAAAAATCGTAAGACTGAACGTTTGGGCCAGAATCGAGACATTATGAAATGTTGGTAGTTTTGCAATACTAGCCTTGTCATCAGCGAAAATAGAGGGCAGATCCCTGCTTGGTCCCTCGCCGCTCCGTCTTAGTGCTGCCGGTAAGACACTGCGGCGCGTAGAAGATCCGCGACGTCGCATTTCCATATAGAAAGCAGGGACATATGGCACGCGCCCAGCCGCTTCGCTAGCCTAACCTACTCTGCGCCTGCCAGCTGGGGGACGACCTTCCTCTGGGCCGCCCGCTCTGCCCGAGCTTACCTCCGTCAGCTGTGTGTGTACGGTGCAGCGCTACTGCCTGGAGTTGTTCTCCGTCCTCCCATCGCCGTGCACGAGTCTGGCTGTTACTCGGTATAGGGCGCGTGACACCGCAATCAGTACCGCTCATTGCATGAGAGGCCCAGCAGAACACACAAATTTAAAAGGTATTCTTCTCATTCTCCAAATACAGGACAAGTCCCCCAGTCATACGAAGGTGATTTCAGGCGTTCCTCAAGGTAGTGTTATTGGCCCTTTGATGTTCCTTATCTATATAAACGATTTGGGAGACAATCTGAGCAGCCGCCTTCGGTTGTTTGCAGATGACGCTATCGTTTATCGGCTAATAAAGTCATCAGAAGATCAAAACAAACTGCAAAACGATTTAGAAAAAATATCTGAATGGTGCGAAAAGTGACAGTTGACCCTAAATAACGAAAAGTGTGAGGTCATCAGTTTTGGTTGGCAGGAGAGCCAACACCGTGTTACTAGAGGAGGCCGAAAGGCACGCGTTTTAGCTCAGGCTGGCGTGACGTCTGGAACAGGACAAGGAAATTAGAATTTAGAAAAAAGGACGTAGCTGGTGGAATACTTAACTTTAACCCATTAATGGTGAACGTCGGTCTGGACGGTACATGATTCACAGTATCAATAGTAACTGATAATGGCGCCTTGCTAGGTCGTAGCAATTGACATAGCTGAAGGCTATGCTAAACTATCCTCTCGGAAAATGAGAGCGTATTTTGTCAGTAAACCATCGCTAGCAAAGTCGGTTGTACAACTGGGGCGAGTGCTAGGAAGCCTCTCTAGACCTGCCGTGTGGCGGCGCTCGGTCTGCAATCACTGATAGTGGCGACACGCGGGTCCGACGTATACTAACGGACCGCGGCCGATTTAAAGGCTACCACCTAGCAAGTGTGGTGTCTGGCGGTGACACCACATCATCCACACGAGTCCTAAAATGAACTCGTTAAACTTCGATTACACGAAAAATCAGTCTAATCTAAAAGCCGCAAATTCAACTAAATACCTAGGTATTACAATTACGAACAACTTAAATTGGAAAGAACGCATAGAAAATGTTGCGGGGAAGGCTAATCAAAGGCTGCGTTTTATTGGCAGGCACATAGAAAATGTAACAGGCCTACTAAGGAGACTGCCTACACTACGCTTATCCGTCCTCTTTTAGAATACTGCTGCGCGGTGTGGGATCCTTACCAGGTAGGACTGACGGAGTACATCGAAAAAGTTCAAAGAAAGGCAGCGCGTTTTGTATTATCGTCAAATATGGGACAGAGTGTCACAGAAATGATACAGGATTTTGGGCTGGAAATCATAAGAAGAAAGGCGTTTTTCGTTGCGACAGAATCTTCTCAATCAACAACCTTCCCCTCCGAATGCGAAAATATTTTGTTGACACCGACCTACAAAGGGAGGAACGATCACCACGATAAAATAAGGGAAATCAGCGCTCGTACAGAAAGATATAGGTGTTCATTCTTTCCACGCGCTATACGAGATTGGAATAATAGAGAATTGTGAAGGTGGTTCGATGAACCCTCTGCCAGGCACTTAAATGTGATTTCCAGAGTATCCATGTAAATGTAGATGTACCCTACCA
Source organism: Schistocerca nitens (assembly GCF_023898315.1). Lineage (NCBI taxonomy): Eukaryota > Metazoa > Arthropoda > Insecta > Orthoptera > Acrididae > Schistocerca > Schistocerca nitens. The sequence continues at coordinate 748,600,027 of NC_064618.1, read as the reverse complement.
TCATCGAACAAAATTGATTCCTGCATGAACCGTATTACATATGACAGACATAACAATAGGATCTCCTTCTGTAGAATGAATCTTTGTGTCAAGGAATGATGCCGTATTCTAAATTGTGTTTGTAACATCTCATCTGTTTGTTCTACGCAGTTGAAAGAAGACACGGACACAGCTACGTATTGCAGGCAGCCCAGCTAATAGTTTCGGGGGCCACAATGTAACTTTCTGCCCACCGTCCATTTTGTCCTAGTCACTACCGCAAATGCCACAGCTGAACACACACAGGTCAAGAAGCAACAGATATAGATCTACATCAGCGCCCACAGTGAGACTGTCACAAATGAACACAAGTGTTGTTAGAAGCATTGTTTTTTTCTGTTGGATACATTAATAGAACAGTAACGAAAAATTCGTCGTTTCATTGTATTTGAATTAGCAAGAACTCTGTACCCTTTTAACGACATCCCACAACGGAACTCAAGAGAATTCTGTTAAGGCTACAGAACGTGCGACGCGAATTGAGTTTGTCAAGCAGCACTGTTATCAAGAAACTAGGACATTCCAGTCACTACCACTGCGCTTAGAACATCACTCCGGGAACTGTAGTATGATTGGAGGGTACAGTATTGCCTCGTAACAAGCTTCTGCTGACATTTTATTGCTGGCCGAGGCATTTTGTTCAAACGTGAAACCCCGCAGCCTCTGGTGAAGAGCATAGATGGTAGCTGAATCTTAGCTCCAACTCTGCTTCGAACGGAGAAAAAATTTCTGTGAAGAGAACAAGGTAGCTTTATCGTTGTTTTTTCTTTTTTTTTTTTTTAAAAAAAAAAAAAAAGAGAGTTTATAGTTAGAAGCTCGTTATGAGACTCCTGATGTAGCCGCCTAATTTGTGAACTAATATCCAATTTCCCCAGGATTTGCTCCATGCTTTTTGTCAACAGGCGACATCTGTCTCCGTGACATGCTCTTTACCTGAAGTAGGATACCGGCTGGACGACTGTCTCCGGTAACCCGTCCTTCGAAGTGGCATTTTTAGTAGTATAAACATTCTAGAAATACAAATTTATCTACAGTATAATATTTCAATATTAATAGCAATGTGTGTCGCCTAACGTTTCCTCGGGTTCGGTAGTAAACATGAACAATGAGTAATGCTGTCGAGTTATCTACGGTAAGGGGAGACTTGCAGTGGACAGGCTTCGGTCGATTTTCAGTCGTCCTTGTGTTTTCTTTTGGTTTATACGACGATGCAGACTGGCGTACCAGCTTTCTTCCTCCCTATCTATTCTGACAGCCCACTGAATTTAATAAGAAGGAAGAAAGCCTAAAAATAAGCTCCAGGCGCGTGCCGCCGGTACTTCAAACGTAAACTCAACAAAGGCTAAAAATGAGGCAACGCATCAACATTCTCTTCGTACGCAGTTTTTATCGGCTGTGATAGCTTACTAACCCTTTAGATATTAGCCCTACCACCTGTGAATTTATGAATATCCTGAGGAAACCCAGTTAGTTGAAAGTTCAAGGATTAAGTGAAGAACAACAGTTCATTCTTCGCCCACGGGAGCCTAAATAGGGGTACAGTCAAATTTGTATAACCAACTTACATGTAATGCGGGTTTACTCCGTGACTTTTTTTCCCGTAATGCTCTACACACTGAATGAAGTGAATGAAGGCGACATTTTTCGATTCAGGTTGTCTTACATAACTAGTGTCGGTTTACGAAGCCATTTGCGAGTGGATAACCAAAGCAAGGTGCGGCATTCATAAAAGTGGCAACAAGCTCACACAAATTACCGTAGAAACGCTACCGTTCGTGATGGTCTACAGTCGGTGCACTTAAGGCGGGAGATAGTTGTGCGTATTACATTTTCTTTCCGGTGTACCAGCGGTCTCCTTTCATATGCGTTGCATTCACCCATGTCACTTGACAGTAAGTTCGCAGTCTACTGACATATTAAACATATTCCATGTAGATAATGAAGAAAAGTAATTGTTGAATTTCTTATGATACGTTTAATAAGAAACATTCAAGAATAACGATCGCTAGTTCAAGTACGTTTTCTGTAGCCCGCATACGAATGCCGAAGACACCATGATAATGTTTGTGGAATTGACTAATTTGTTAACACTGCTACTGCGGTGATTGTGACTATTGAAACAGAACTAATTCTTTCCTCTGAAAGGCGAGAGTTTAGCATTCTGAAAGTGATAGTGGCACCGGCGTCCTTATGTGGACGCAGTGATACGTCTGTTTTGCGCTAATTACTTACGTAAGTGATAATGTATCCCATTATATTATTATCTGAACAACCTTACACGGCGATGTTGAAATATCAGTAAGCTTTGCGAAAGGGTTATCGTTGTTTGCAAGCAATTAAGTGGCAGGCATTCTCAACGTAGTCGTCGCCGAAGTGGAGAAAACGCACAGGACGGGGCTAAAAGGGATTTTACTCAAACATTTTAGTAAATGTAGTCTTTCGTAAAAAAATTAAGAATATTTTCAGTTTTATTCCCTCACCTGAAGCGAAATGTTAATGTTCAATGTCTTTTTAATATTTTTGCACGTGTATTAGGACCTGTATCAGGTAACATGGAAACTTAGGAAGCAACGAATCTAGTCACTATTGCTGAAATTGTTGTTTTCAAAACTTTTGGATCCAATTGAATCAAAAGAGGCTCTTGCATTGTTAGTATTGGAAGGCTTCGTCAGCTGATTATTTCTGAATAAACTGCATAGTGTTTCCCTTAGAAAAGCGAGACGGTGTTGAAATTTTGTAGATCCGATGGTCTGCGCTCAACGAGCCTACCTTGTACGCTCTGAAAATTTTACTGGCTTTTCATTTTTCTTGCATTGGCGTATGCTATCGTTAATTGCAAAGAATCCCAAAGAATTGTTTACAGTGAAGCACGGACAAGAAGAAATGATTGGCCCAGTCGTACGATGCACAATTCGAGCTGACAAAATCGGCCATTTACACAACTTACTTATTTGTTAGAAGAAGATGATATTTGATTTTGATGGTTCATGAGGTCAGTCGCGTGATGTATTTGTTAACACAGTTTACATGCAAAAATTAAAATTATTTCACCCACTTCTGTCATATGAATATGGTTTCACACATTGTATTTGCCTCCTCTATCACATTACTTTATGAGTTTTCTTTAGTTTTAAATCGTAGTCTTCGGTGTACATTTAAAATTGAGCGTGGCTGCCGGATGCACAAACATCATACTTCCTTTACTGTCGACCAACTCATATTTTCAGTTGCCCTGAACGAGACTGTCTCTACAAACGGATTTGCCACCTGCTTTCTGGCAGCAATTTAGTGCCAGCGTTGTAATCAACTTCGCTGATGTGTAGTTCGTATTGTTATCTCCTTTTCAGAAGATTGTTCAAATGGCTCTGAGTACTATGGGACTTAACATCGGAGGTCATCAATCCCCTAGAACTTAGAACTACTTAAACCTAATTAACCTAAGGACATCACACACATCCATGCCCGAGGCAGGATTCGAACGTGCGACCGCTACGGTCGCACGGTTCCAGACTAAAGCGCCTAGAACCGCTCGGCCACACCGGCCGGCTTTTCAGAAGAAATGTGATGTTTAAAACTCGAATGGATTCGTGTGTTGTACGTACCAAAATTATTTAGTGCGCTACTCCGAGTCCGTTGTGTCTGCTCCAAGGTTTGTGCGCTGTACCGTAAAATAAGCGAAATTAGAACAAACACCCTGCATCACTTGTACGTCCCTTAACGCTGTTTTTTTTGTGTGCTTGGAACATCTGTGTCAATATTTCTGTAATTCAAGGTTCTCTGAGTACCGACGTGAGGTGAGAGTCCAGCAACAAACGTGTGGTAAACCGTTTTACACGTACACAGGCATAACCAAGTCGTCCAACATTCCGCAAAAGACCTTTAGTGGAGCATATGCTACTAGCGATACTGCTGCTCCACCTCGCTGCCTCTTTATCTCGTGGCGATAAAAGTGAAATACGGGCAGCATTTCTGCGAAAAGGGAGGGTTCCAGGTGCTTCTTTACCCGCATAAAAAAGAAGAGACTGCATCAGAGTGCACCATTGTATTTCGCGGAACGGTTGTCCAAGCCCAGACCGAAAGCGTACAAAACGAAACAAATCTTACGGCTTTCTGACCTTCCGCGACTTGCTTATTCGAGGAAAAGAGAGCTGCTGAACTCTCTCTCTCTCTCTCTCTCTCTCTCTCTCTCTCTCACACACACACACACACACACACACACACACACACTCCTATTTATTGTACACATAGTGCTGCGAGTAGTCGGAAGCCCAAAATTCAAATAGTGGCTGGTTTAATCAAAAAATATTCATAGGCCTTCCATCATCCCCTATAACATATTTAAAAAAAGACCTTCATTGGTTCTGTATAGGAACCACTTCTTTTGATAACTGTACCGATGATGCGGCCAATCCCCCTTCCCCTTCTCAAATAAGCATAAAAGAAACCCTGCTACTCTGACTCCCTAAAGTAAATGTTATGTATTGGTACGCACAACTCTGACCTTTCTTAAACGATATTTTAAAGTCTTTGATAAGTATTAATGTCTTGTTTTCCTTCCCTTTGATTTTCTTTCGTATTTTCTTAGTACTTCATACAGCGTCTTTTACTCATTGTTCCAGCTTTAACGTTATTCCAGTTACAATATTTTTGTGGAAGGTGACGTATTCCGTATTATTTACTCCCTTCATATCGGTTGAAGTTCGTGCTATAAGTTTGTGATTTTACTATCGGGTAGCGAAAGTCCGTTCTCGCGGACAGGCATTGACGTAAGAAGCTGATGATGACTGTTGACTGGAAACATGTAGCCTGGTCGGACGAGTCAAATTGTATCGATCGGATGGTCGTGTACGAGTGTGGAGACAACCTCATGAATCTCTGCACCCTGCATGTCGGCAGGGAACTGTTCAAGCTGGTGGAGGCTCTCTACTGGTTTGGGGCATATGCAGTTGGAGTGATATGGGACGCTTGGTACGTCTAGATACTACTCTCTGGTAGGTGCATCTTGTCTGATCACCTACATCCATTCATGTCCATTGTGCCTTCTGACGGACTTGGGGAATTCCAGCAGGACAATGCGACATCCCAAACGTCCAGAATTGCTACAGAGTGGCTCCAGGAACACTTGCGCTGACCACCAAACTCCCCTGACATTAATATGATTGTGCATATCTGGGATACCTTACAACATGCTGTTTAGAAGAGATCTCCACCCCCTCGTACTCTTACGGATTTATGGAAAGCCGTGCAGGATTCATGGTGTCAGTTCCCTCCAGCAGTACTTCGACATTAGTTGAGTCCATGCCATTTCGTGTTGCGCCACTTCTGCGTGCTCGCGGGGGCCCTACACGATATTAGGCAGGTGTATCAGTTTTTTTAGCTCTTCAGTGTTTTTTTATGCATCTTTAACGAAAACTGTGCATTTCGAAGAAATAGGACATTGAAGAAGCAACTGCGGTGCTGTCTCGCGTAAGGCTTTGTGTACATTACTCAGGATGTTGTGAATAAAGGGATATAACGTACTGTCGACGGCGAGACGAAGCGATTGAACAATAATGGAGCGGAAGATCGGGCATGGCCTTCTAAAAGGAACTGTCTAGGCTTTACCCTTCACCTATATAGGGAAACCACTCCTAAGTTAAATCTGGGTGGGCGATGGGGGATTTGAAGGCTCCTCCTGCCATACGTGTGTTGCGTCGATCATTTTTCGACCGTAGCGTCATAATTTTTCACCAGATTTTTCTGTTGTTCCACCTGTAGAGCAGGTTGTCGAACTCACTCCTAGCAGCCTGTCCCTCCGTTCATCGCAGCGGCCCGCGCGCAACCTGAACAGGAGGAACGTGCGAGAGCGGCGCATTCTTCAGATTAACCCTGTGCAGATGCCGTCGCCAGCAGCGAGCTATTACGTGCCCCCAGCCACGCACCAAAGCTGATTCCTCGCGGACTACCATCTACGTGATGGCGGTTAGCTTTTGCGTCTGTGACACAGGATTTTTTTTAAATCAAGACCCATTAAAATGTATTTATATACCCTAGACGATCACTTGTAGCTATAAAATAATGTTTCAGACACACTTAGAAAGAGAATCAAACAATTACTGTAGCCGCAGTTTGACACACATTCAATTTGAGTCTGCCATTCGAAACTGGACACTGAAGGTACTATCGCAAAAGACCTAAATTTCCATCAATACGTGACAGGATTGTAAAAATGTTATTTTTGGTACTGCAGTATAACGTTTGTCCTTGTTCTTCGGTGATACATTTTGACCTTCACGCCTCTCGTCGTGGGACTATCGGGGGCTTAATAACTAGAAGTTTTATTTAGCGGCGTCAGGTTATAACACAACAACAGCGTATTCACGTAGCTTATACTAAGAAATACCAAATTTGGCTTAGTATATACGATGTCCCAACAGAACAATTAATCCTGTCACGGAAAAGCCACGTATAACACTCCCTGTCTGCTACTGCTATACCATAACCTTAAAGTAGGAGTCAGTTTGCAAAACAGAATTATTTTGTTATAGCAATTATGGTATAAAGCAACGGAGCAGTGTTACCCTCTGAGAGGAATTTTGTTGTGTTGACCGTGTTATTCCTAATGGGGGTGGCTTATCGGAAGTGAAAGTCAGAAATACGTAAATAATTAAACAGTGACAAACAAAATATTGCCTATCTGCACTGTTTAATTGATAAAGAAAACGGTCGCCAGCCTAACTAGGCAAGAGAATGATTAACATTCTCTTTCAAGAAAATAGTTATTAGTAACTCTAACGGGTAAACACAACCTATACTTGACCACAAGCGAGTGCAATTAACTCTGACACATACATATGTTTACGGTAAGGTTGAAACTAACAGTTAGAGTAGCACAAACTATTTGCAACATTATAACAGGTACAGAAAAACATTATCACTTTCAGGGCTTACACAAACTGAGTGGTCTTTATACTGTTAATATGCACACAAGAGATACAAACACTTGGTAATCATGAACATATAATTTCCTACTACGCAGTTTTCCCACTTTTACTACAGTGAAACATAAAATTAACATTTATGTAAGATACTGACTCACTTTCTGCGATTTACAACAGGCAGTAATGTGATCATTTACTAAGCAAAACTTTACAAGCCTCAGTCTTAAGAACTTTTAATTTGAAGTTGTCAACAACACATTAATAAGCAGTTTTACTAGGAAAATTATTTTCAGCAAGCATCATTAACTTTAACTCACTCTCTAAACACATTAACTTTAACTTTCTCTTTACTATGTTCAAGAGGCATTAAATAGAAAACTGAGTTTTAACGTACTTTCAGTAAGGACACTCGGTAAGCACTTTAGTTCAAACGGAAAGGAACCTAAGAGGTGTAATGATGAGGAGAAAAGTCAAGGTAGGTACATAAATTCAGATATAAATTACCTTATATTTCAGCACAATAACACATCCATTAAGCTGATCCTTCACTGTACATCATTATATTATTACGTTACAGTGACTGCGCAACGTGGTGGCAACTGCATGTTAGTAGGTGGATTCGCAGACTGAATTGCTAGACTCTGTCATTTCTTGGTGGCGACGACAGATACAAATCCCAGAATAGTTCCAGCTATTTATCCATCCATCCGAGGCCTTGGAAAGAAGCAGGAAAAGCCTCTCTCGGAATCAGCACCACACGCATCTTTTACACGGCAGTGCACGGACTCGTAGCTCGTGTCCGACTCGTAGCTCACCTCCGACTGACTAGCAGTTCCACCTTTTCCACCTAGGCCAACCACAATTTGCGCGCGCTACACAGTTCCGTTCCCGAGGGGAACCACTACAACTTTTACATATAGAATAACTAAGAGCCCTAAGTGAGGATCAGCAGTTTACATAACAGCAAACGAACGCATTGAATAACACAGAACATTCGCACATATTAACATGTCTACAAAAAAATTATTCACACAAAATTACAATTATAAACAGTAAGTTTTGTTCCCTCCAAATGGGACAAAGAATATAAATTGCAGATACACTACTTTGCATTGAACCAAACCATGATATCAAAGATTGTACAAAGAAAGGAGTATACAATTTTGTGTTACCTTTTCAAACAAACACATTTACAGAAGCACAGCAATGTAACATTAAATGAAACAAAAGCAAAATAAATCAACACAGCATTAGAGCTATGGTGTTACAAGGTCACAAGGTCTTGCATTGATAATAGAATAGAAAAGTGCTCTCTTTAATCAGAACGTTGAATGACACAACGTCCGAGAATTGTTTCTGTGTTAATGTTCAGAATCTTATGAACTGGAGTAGGTGGTTTGTTTTTAATCAGAGGAAGTAGCGGGGCTCAAAGCCGTGAAAATACTGACACGTCATCGCTTTCACATATTGTAAGGTGCTGACTTAGTCAACGGGTATATTTTCATGGGTGTTTGTAGGACATGCTGAAGTAGTAACGTTGGTCACCCACCTTTCCTGAGCTAAGCTGTGCAGAGGACTACTATGCTATGAGGACGTTTGCACTTTATAGTGTTACGAAATCCGAGAAAAGTACAGTATGACGTACGTTAAACACGTGCAACAGGCAAGGAACGGAAACGGGGAGTGGCAAAAAAGGAGCATCCAAAGATAACAGGAGGAACTGCCTGACGTATTGGCGCCGATCGATTGGGTGTGATAATGCAGCAAGGCCGGGCCGTGTGTTGTGCGCAACATACATGCATGGAAAAATTTGAAAACGCTCGTTCAAGACACTGCGCACACACATTAGGGACGACTGAACATATAGCAGCCCCTATCCCTTCGTAACTAATTACTTAATTAGTGCCGTGACTCATTACTGCATCGGACACGCTAACAGCGCAAGTTGTCGTCACAAATTGTTGCAAGTGGGTGGCTACGATGACCAACTCGAAACGAGATGGTTCAACACACCTGCAAGTTGCCTAATCCATCGTTCAGAGTTTGGTTACACCGTATCTTCTAAAGTTGTCTCGATGCGCCAGTTGCTCATCTTCTCCGTCTGTCGAGCATACAATCCACTGTGAATAATGAAATGGCAAGTGGGAAATCTCAAGATACTTCGGTGAAAGTCTCGAAATAATGGGATGCCAACTTTCTTTTTATGGAAAAATCAAGGAAAAATAGTCTTCAGAGCCAGTCTAACGGCAATACTTGAAAGTAAGTTCGCGGGTTCTAGTAATCACAAGTCGAGCACCATTCCATATTCATAAAAGTATTTCCACACGACTTTCATGTCAGTTCCAAGTCGAGCACAAGCGAATTCGCATATAAATGTTCTTTTAATCACTAAATCACTTTTGAATGCGTAATACCATGACTCGTAAAGCACATATACTGTCCCATGAAAGCTGGTAACGAACGGCCTAGTTAATGTTCCCGAGGCTGATGGATATTTTAACTTGTTGAAAAATATAAAATACTCGCCCTGCAGTGAGTACATATTTTCAGTCTGAATACTCCTCAGAGAGACAAAGACAGTCTCTTTAGAGCTAGCTTCAATGTTTCGCATCTGTCTGCCCAGGGCGCGTTTCTGATTGGTCGGTTTAATCATCCAATGACTTTTATTTCTTCTTCTTCGTCTTCTGCTGTTGCTGACAAGGGTTACCCCATTTGTCTGCCTCATTTTATACCGAGGCTTATTTTTATTTCTGTGAGCAGCCTTAATTTTTTTCCCCCAGGCAAGATGCTAGCCTCGCCCAGGAACCCCCAAACTGGAGGACCAGAGTTTTGAACTTCGGGGTCTCCTTCCTCAAGGCGGGCTTCCTTCACTATGGCTCGCAGAGCCCCGCCTCCCGTGAAAGTAGATTGTGAAGAGGAAAATGAAAGACGCCATCAGGCCTCGTAACCTAATACCGTTGCGATATAACAAACAAGAGTTGACCAAGGGAGGCCAATAGGAAAGAAAACAGAAGCCTGACACAAATAATTGGAAGTAATGTCAGCTAAGGGCCCATGTGGTTGCCGCCCACGTACTCCCAAGAAAGGAGCTCCTTAGGGGGACTACACTTCGTCTGGAATCTCACCAGCTGACCAGTCTGACATGTATGGCCCTACCAGAAACATAGCTCCCAACGCACCAGCATTGCTCAGTGGATCATTAACACACTCACCGTTAAGGTTATAACTAAAACGTGAGCTTCATTTTGGATTTACTGCCATCCTGATTAAGAAGCCATCAGTGAGGATAGTGTCAATAATGTTGAAGTTGTATACAGGGTTCCCCTGGAGGAGTGGTCAGCATTCAGGGATATGGCAGGAACGATCATTCGAAGCAAACATGGGCTCTGAAATGCATACCTTAACAGCTTTGAACACTTCATCTTCGATACTGTGAAACAAATTCACTGCAAGCTTTTTGCTTTCCATATTTTGAGAGGTTTTACTAAGGACCAAAACAAGAAAAATGACCAGTAAACATGGGCTATAAATTACATGTTCATCCCGCTATTGTGAAACACACCTCTTCTACTGAACAAGTGCTCTTAGCTCTTAAGGTATGCATTTTAGACCCCATGCTTACTAGACTTTTTCTCTTCGAATTATCGTGCCCGTCATAACCTTGAATATTGCCCATTCCTCCTGGGAATATCCATTTAAATGGTTGATACTAGTAATCGAATTTATGCGTTTGCCGCCAAGTCTCGCAAATGTGAATCACTGAGTTCTCTGCTTGCTGCAGTAGGACACGGCTCCTGCCCACGTATCCATTCTGAAGCTCCAGGGCTTGGGATGGGGATTGCTGCCGATCCTAACTGCTTGTTGGCCTATATCAGCGTAATCCTGTCTACACCACATTATGAAATTTAATAAAATGTGGATCACCAAGGGGCATGAATGCCACAAACAGGCTTAAAACTTTTCAAGGTTTGATACTGTACTGTACACGCTCCGTAGCCAGAGTTACTAGTGGACGTTTAGGTGGAAAGAAGGAACACCTATATCTTTCCGTACGAGCTCTGATTTCCCTTATTTTTTCGTGGTGATCGTTCCTCCCTATGTAGGTCGCTGTCAACAAAATATTTTCGCATTCGGAGGAGAAGGTTGTTGATTGAAATTTCGTGAGAAGATTCCGTCGCAACGAAAAACGCCTTTCTTTTAATGATTTCCAGCACAAATCCTGTATCATTTCTGTGACACTCTCTCCCATATTTCACGACAATACAAAACGCGCTGCCTTTCTTTGAACTTTTTCGATGTTCTCCGTCAGTCCTACCTGGTAAGTCCCACATGGCGCAGCAGTATTCTAAAAGAGGACGGACAAGCGTAGTGTAGGCAGTCTCCTTAGTAGGTCTGTTACATTTTCTAAGTGTCCTGCCAATAAAACGCAGCCGGTTAAGGTGGCCGAGCGGTTCTAGGCGCTACAGTCTGGAACCGCGCGACCGCTACGGTCGCAGGTTCGAATCCTGCCTCGGGTATGGATGTGTGTGATGTCCTTAGGTTAGTTAGGTTTAAGTAGTTCTAAGTTCTAGGGGACTGATGACCACAGATGTTAAGTTCCATAGTGCTCAGAACCATTTGACCATTTTTTTGCGTTACTTCCCTTTCTAGTGGAGTTGTTTTGGAGGATTCTTGGAAACGTGCTTGTTGAGTCGTTCATTCTTTGTCGGCGTTTACCTGCACTAGAGACGAACGGTACAATGACACGAGCAGCTTGAGCGGCTACCTGGAGACGCGTGTGTACTGTTTGCTGACTGGAGTGCAGCGTTACACAATCGATCCGTGGAGTGTGACGGCTTTGCCTGAGAAGTCGTGCCCGCGGACGGACAGCGACCACGCGAGGTCGTCCGAAGGCCGCAGCCTGTGGCGTGGGACCTCCGCCTCCGCGTCCTGCTCGGTCCGGCTGTGGCGTGCGTGCTGGGTCTGCCGGTAACGACGACCCCGGCCTGTGGCGTGCGTAACGGGGCGCATTGTTCTCCTGCTTTGAATACCGCTGCGCTCCCCAACGGGGGCAGTCTCCGAAGCACGGCAACAGGAAGCCAGAGCTCCGCTTGTGCTCGGAACCTTTCACGGCGGCTGCCCTGTAACGTACGCCTCCGTCTCCTGCCGCTCCCTTCACTGGCGGCCGTTAACGTCCGGTCCACACGCTACGGAGCAGAGACGTTTAGCCCTCCTTTTCCTTTGGCGTTTTCCCTTCCTCTAACGAGTTGCGCTAATCGTAGGTAGTTGCTCACCCGTGTCTTGGCAATTACAAGGTGTCTGACGTACGACGCGAGGGCTATGTCTGGCGTTGCACGGCCATCGATAGTTCGCAAATCAGGCCCCGATCGTCGCATACGCTGAGCGCGCCCTGATTTTGGCAGCTGACGTACCGGTTTCAAGACAGTCTTCGATACGTCGGATCTTGTAAACAAGTCCACAAAGGCAAACTGAACCATTACAAAGAAACGGTACTGGAAGTACCCCTCGCTACACACCATTAGGTGGCTTGCGGAGTATGATGTAGATGTAGATTCAAATTGATCCGTCAAGGTACAGCCACTACTCTTCGTTAAAGTTTGAGTTTGGGCGCAGCTCTGTACTTACACCACGAGGAAGTGCTAAATGGCGCAAAGGTGTTTTCGGACTTATTTCCAGACCCCTACCTAACCGTTTAGCATCTCAAAAGTCGGAGGAATAGACCGAACAGCATCCGGTTATGGTTCATTCGAATCCAATAAAATGAGGATTTCTTCAGTTTCATGTGGATTAAGATATGCACTGAAGACGCCAAGAGACGTAATATAATATTCAGGTTTCAAACGGGAAGTTTGGCGTGTTTTAGTATATCCGCAATATGCCAATGCTCTTGTAAACTTCTGATATATGAAGGGTATAGGAGTCGTTTCGAGGAGCTAAGCAAATTAGTACACACCCATAAATCGAGTGTAGTTATTTTTTTGTGCGTAGTTCAACCCCTTTTAGATCCTAGAGAAAGGTGTTTTATGTAGTAATGTAAAAAAAATGTGGCTCAATAGTACTGAAACATTCGAATCATTATCTTAGTTGAAATATGTATAAATTTCTTGTGTTATTTATTTATATTCATTCGGACAAATATAATTAGGGCGAGATGGCCGTTGATCCCTTCTGTGCAGATGAACATGCGCTCGACCTCGTACGGGAATAAGCGATATGATCGAGTATTGAGGATAATGGACAGAGGCATTACGTCACTAGTATGTGGACCGGTTGAAAACTTGAATCGTTCAGGGACTCTGACCGGATGGCCAAAGCGGTTGAGGCAATCTCTCATGAAGAGTAGTAAATGCGGATTCGAGTCCCGGTACGGCACAAATTTTCAGCTTTCCCCATTGACTTATTTTAATGCCCACTGGCAGCTACTGTCTTTGTTTCGTTTGATTCATCCCATGCTATTGTTGGTTAGTGTGCCGCCTTGGGATTCAGCCGCCTACGTTGGAAAGGTTTTCTTTAATCCCACCCATTACTAACTTTTCCCTCGCGAAGTATTTCGTGCATGTGAGCGATGATTGCATATGTAACGTATTGTTCGATATTGTTGTTAAAATAACAGGCGGACGATGGTGCTGGTGCCGGAACATAGCTTATTCCTCTCGAACAGCATAGCGCAGCGTCAGTGCAGTCGTGGAGCTTAATGTCCTTATCGCACAGACAAATCACCATGAAGAGCATTTCGTACCCTCACACCGTGACACCTAGCGGAGAGATCTGGGATTGAACCAGGGTCGTGGCGCACTGTCTGTTTATGAGAAAGTTTAATGATGTTCCCGAGGGGCCGAATATTCAACTTGCTCGCCCACATGGTAAATACGAGACGTAGAATATGGTTGTTGTTGTTGTTGTTGTTGTTGTTGTGGTCTTCAGTCTTGAGACTGGTTTGATGCAGCTCTCCATGCTACTCTATCCTGTACAAGCTTCTTCATATCCCAGTAACTACTGCAACCTACATTCTTCTGAATCTGCTTAGTGCATTCATCTCTTGGTCTCCCTCTACGATTTTTATCCTCCACGCTGCCCTCCAATACTAAATTGGTGATCCCTTGATGCCTCAGAACATGTCCTGCCAACCGATCCCTTCTTCTGGTCAAGTTGTGCCACAAACTCCTCTTCTCCCCAATCCTATTCAGTACCTCCTCATTAGTTATGTGATCTACCCATCTAATTTTCAGCATTCTTCTGTAGCACCACATTTCAAAAGGTTCTATTCTCCTCTTGTCCAAACTATTTATCGTCCATGTTTCACTTCCATACATGGCTACACTCCATACAAATACTTTCAGAAACGACTTCCTGACCCTTAAATGTATATTCGATGTTAATATGGTATGTGTACATAAACTCGTCATTATGACATTGGTGTCTGGTCAGTTCAGACGGTTCAAATGGCTCTAAGCACTATGGGACTTAACATCTGAGGTCATCAGTCCCCTAGACTTAGAACCTAACTAACCTAAGGACATCACACACGTCCATGCCCGAGGCTGGATTCGAACTTGCGACCGTAGCAGCAACGCAGTTCCGGACTGAAGCTCCTAGAACCACTCGACCATAGTGGCCGCCGTCTGGTCAGTCACTATTGCCTTTAGCAACCTCGGCCACGCAAGCGGGAGTTCTTTGATTGATAAGGCGTAATTGGTAATTTTTAAAAGAAAGTTGAGTTGAAGCGTTTGGGTTGACAGTGTACTAAACATGGTAAACTCATCCAGACAGTCTTGGGGTACGGTGCGAAACGATATGATCTCGCTTTCGTTTTGAAGGCACAGTAAGAGCAGTACAAGACGGCTCACAAGGCGTGTGCTGCGTGGTCAGCTGTTGCAGCATGGCGTGTGGGCCGACGCCGACGCCTGTGGTGCCGCTGGACTGTGCTTCCCAGAAGCGAGTAGCTCGAGCCCAGCTGTCCGCGATGTGGGCCGATCGTGCGTGCACCCGACGCCCCGCGCTATCGGCCACGCGGCCTACTTCCACAGATAGCCCGTAAACACGCGCGCTCGCCCGGGGCCGGCACCGTTCACCCAGTGGCAGGAAATATCGGGACACCCCGCGCTGACCAAACGTAAGCCAGGGACACGTTAGAGCGAAAATGTGGGAAACTGCTACAACGCGAGCTACCTGACTATGTGTGGCGAAAGGCACTTCTC
This sequence comes from Schistocerca nitens, assembly GCF_023898315.1. NCBI lineage: Eukaryota > Metazoa > Arthropoda > Insecta > Orthoptera > Acrididae > Schistocerca > Schistocerca nitens. Next base: position 748,584,870 of record NC_064618.1, on the reverse strand, counting down.
TTGCCGCAAACTTTTGCCGTCACACTTTATTCCATACTCAAATGGCGCATGGGGAGAGTCATTATCGGTAAAGCTCCGTATTTTCCGATTTTTCCGATGTGGTCATTTCGCGACACGTATGTGGGAAGAAGTAATGATTGCCCAATTCTTCCTAGAACGTATTTACAGGAATTTCAATAGTACACCCCTCCGTGATGCAGAAAGCATCTCTTGTAGCGTCTGCCACTGGAGTTTGTCCAGCATCTCCATAATGCTCCCGCACCGATTAAACGATCCTGTGAGGAAAAGCGCCGCACTTCGTAGCATCTTCTTCGTCTCTTCAATTAATCCGACCTGGTAATTGTTCCAAACTGATGACAAGTAATTAAAAATCAGTTGAATAAGTGTTTTGTAAGCCACTTCTTTTTTGGATGAATTACATTTCCTTAAGTTTTTTCCTGAGTCTCAAATGGTTCAAATGGCTCTAAGCACTATGGGTTCAAAATGGCTCTGAGCACTATGGGACTTAACATCTGAGGTCATCAGTCCCCTAGACTTAGAACTAACCTAAACTAACCTAAGGACATCACACACGTCCACGCCCGAGGCAAGATTCGAACCTGCGACCGTAGCAGACGCGCGGTTCCACACTGAAGCGCCTAGAACCGCTCGGCCACAGCGGCCGGCTCATGAGTCTCAACCTAGCCTATTCCATTCCTACCATTTGCTTGATGTTGTTATCCACTTAAGGTCGCTCTGAATTTTTGCTTATAGGTGATTTACGATAGTTACTGTTTCCAGTAAATTATCGAAAATAGTGTAGTCGTGCGCGTATTTGTGAGCACTATCTTATATTTATACAGGGTGTCCCAGAAGGAACGGTCAATATTAAGGAATGTGATAGGGACGCTCGTTCGAACCAAGAAAACCTCTGTATCGGCATATGCCCTGTACCGGGCCGGCCGGGGTGGCCGAGCGGTTCTAGGCGCTACAGTCTGGAACCGCGCGACCGCTACGGCGCAGGTTCGAATCCTGCCTCGGGCATGGACGTGTGTGACGTCCTTAGGTTAGTTAGGTTTAAGTAGTTCTAAGTTCTAGGGGACTGATGACCTCAGCAGTGAAGTCCCATAGTGCTCAGAGCCATTTGAACCAACCCTATTCCAAATGGTTTACGAGATAGGGAGATAGAATACGTTTAATATTCATTTGTCTTATGCTAGTGGCGCGCACGTGCGTCTTACCCACTCAACCTCTTTGGCATTTCATTTTAGGCCAAACTACCTCGTTGCTTTCAGCCTCTTTGCTCGGAATGTCTGTCTGTCATTAAACTAGCTCCATGATGTCTCGTGAGTGAAGTAGTGCGAGGAATTGAGAGTGTATCAGAGAGAAGCGTCTGTTGGCTGTGTTTGTATACACGCTGGTTAAAATGCCACACATCTACCTAATGAAGGACTTAGGGACATATGGTGCATGTTTACGCCTTCTGCGATGGTAGTGCAGTCCCTGCGCCAATTACCAATCCTCTGCAGGTCTTCCTCCAGTTTGATAGTTCTTCTGACGTTGGTAACTTCTTTTAGACAACCGCATCATCTGCAAGTAGCCTCATGGAGCTTCAGACGATCTAGATCGTTTATATACACCGTAAACAGTAATGGTAATATTTCTAGTCTTTGGAGTACTCTTGAAATTACCTGTACATCTGTCGCCGGCCGGTGTGGCCGTGCGGTTAAAGGCGCTTCAGTCTGGAACCGCGTGACCGCTACGGTCGCAGGTTCGAATCCTGCCTCGGGCATGGATGTGTGTGATGTCCTTAGGTTAGTTAGGTTTAAGTAGTTCTAAGTTCTAGGCGACTGATGACCTCAGAAGTTAAGTCGCATAGTGCTCAGAGCCATTTGAGCCATTTTGTACATTTGTCGACGTTGTTACCTTAACGGCGACGTGCCGAATTTTTATCTGCAACGAAGCCCCGAATCCAGTAACAGATCTAGTCCTATACTCAATAAGTTCGTATTTTGTTCACTAAGCAACAATGCGCCACTGTATTAAATGCGTCATGAAGTAGGGGGAACACGGCGTCAGCTGCTACACTACAAACAAAAAGTTTTAGGCCTTTGCCGTGGCTGTTTCGCTATGGACGGTAGTCCAGTGGCTGGGGGTACAACATGTACAGTGTTCAACGCCGTGCTGACGTCTTTCCATATGCGCTTTTCTGTGTACTTGGCTTTCACAGCTGTCGTCACTGTACTGGCAATGGACCGAGGGTCTGACGTGGTGGCTAAACGGTAGTCATTCAACCATTGTACTACCGCCACGTGTCTGACGATGCCTGGCTCAGCTCCAGGAAACGAAAAACAGATCTGCTGCTCCCATTTTTGGCAGACCGTGGACATGGTGTAACGACTCAGAAGATATTACCGACTGATGATGACTCACAATCGTCGATTTTCAGTCGTATCTGGCCGCGATGCCTGATACACACTATGCTATCAAAAGTATCCGGACACCCCCAAAAACATACGTTTTTCATATTAGATGCATTGTGCTGCCATCTATTGCCATGTACTCCATATCAGCGACCTCAGTAGTCATTAGACATCGTGAAAGAGCAAAATGGTGCGCTGTGCAGAACTCACGGACTTCAAACGTGGTTAGGTGATTGGTTGTCACTTGTGTTATACGTCTGTACGCAAGATTTCCACACTTCTAAACATCTCTAGGTCCACTGTATCCTATGTGATAGTGAAGTAGAAACGTGAAGGGATACGTACAGTACAAAAGCGTACAGACCGACCTCGTCTGTTGACTGACAGAGACCACCGACAGTTGAAGAGAGTAGTAATGTGTAATAGGCACACATCTATCCAGCCCATCACACAGGAATTCAGTTGCATCTGGATCCACTGCAAGCACTATGACAGCAAGGCAGGAGGTGAGAAAACTTGGATTTCATGGTCGAGCGGCTGACGCCGGTAAATGCCAAACCACGCCTCGCTTGGTATAAGGAGCGTAAAAATTGGACGATTGAACAGTGGAAAAACGTTGTGTGGAGTAACGAATCACGGCACACAGTGTAGCGATCCGATGGCACGGTGTGGGTATGCCGAATGCCCGGTGAACGTCATCTGCCAGCGTGTGTAGTGCCAACAGTAAAATTCTGAATGTGTGTGAAATCTATGGGACTTAACTGCTAAGGTCATCAGTCCCTAAGCTTACACACGACCTAACCTAACACACACACCCATGCCCGAGGGAGGACTCGAACCTCCGCCGGGACGAACCGCACAGTCAATGACTGCAGCGCGTTAGACCGCTCGGCTAATCCCGCGCGGCCTAAAATTCTGAGGCCTTGTTGTTATGGTGTGGTCATATTTTTCATGGAGGGGGCTTGTACCCCTTATTGTTTTGCGTGGCACTATCACAGCACAGGCCTACATTGACGTTTTAAGCACCTTCTTGCTTCCTACTGTTGAAGAGCAATTCGGAGATGGCGATTGCATCTTTCAACACGATCGAGCACCTGTTCATGATGCACGGCCTGTGGCAGAATGGTTACACGACAATAACGTCCCTGTAATGGACTGGCCTGCATAGAGTGCATACCTGAATTCCGTAGAACACCTTTTGGATGTTTTGGAAGGCAGACTTCATGCCAGGCCTCACCGACCGACATCGATACCTCTCCTCAGTGCAGCACTCCGTGAAGAATGGGCTGCCATTCTCCAAGAAACTTTCCGGCACCTGATTTAATGTATGCCTGTGAGAGTGGAAGCTGTCATCAAGGCTAAGGGTGGGCCAACACCATTTTGAAATTCAGCATTACCGATGGAGGGTGCCACGAACTTGTAAGTCATTTTCAACCAGGAGTCCGGATACTTCTGATCACATAGTGTATAATTGTAGGAGAGCGATCCTTTACTACACAGAAAACACAGAAACCAATTAGTTGTACTGTGCCTCTACAAAAATATCATTTAGCAATTAATCATTCCTAACCCATAATTCAGTAAAAAGTTACATTCTTTCGTCATTTACAGATCACTCATCAACTGTTTTATGCCCAGGAATGGCTTGCAGAATCTCAACAACTTTAATTACCTGGAATCACTCGGTCTTTACTGCATTTTTTTCACTAACCACTAGTTCTTGAATCGTTCATATCCTTATTTTCATACATTCTCTGCCCAAAAAATCTCGCACAACTCTCCTTTATCCTTCTTCCATTTTCCTTCAGTTATCTGTTTCTCTGATATTACACAGATGTTAATCTCTCTGGGCATAGTACCCATACAACAGAAAACATACATGTACAACACTTACATTCAAATGGAATTTAATATTTCAGGTAACATACATAACTAGATAAAGAAACGTACTGCCATTTCAACATCACTCGTTTGCAGTTCAAGGCTTTATTCCCATATTTCGTATTCATAAAGAGAGATTTGGAAACTATGCCTTCAACGGTGCTACCTCGCATGCGGCGCGTAATAAATACACATATTTGGTCAAAATCGTCCCAGAAGACAGCGGTTATTCTCGCAAAACCCCGTACTGTACTTGTCTGTGGATCTCAATGTTGCCGTGGTAAAATAGATCCGAGTCAGTCCCATCGACGTTGAGGTAATAAGAGATGGGACTTCAGCTAAGTTGGAAATAGAAATCAGTCGTTTTCTTGTTTATGAACTATACCGGCGTTACTTTGATTACGATACCAAATATAATTTACACTTTTACCACGAGACAGGTACTCGCTTAGCACTCATAGAAAACACCAATAAAGTTATAAGATGCAATAGAAACATGATCGAATTGTGTAAATTCTGATGAATGCAAAGTAGGAAAACAAAGAATGTTGTGCAGTTTTTTTGCCTATTATGAGAGAAGTAAGATTAGTGTTTTACGTCCCGTCGACGATGAAGGCATTAGAGACAGAGCATAAACTCAGTTTTGGGAAGGATATCGGCCATGTCCATTTTAGAGAAACCATGCCAGTGCCTTAAGTCATTTAGGGAAGTCACGAAAAACCTGAATATGGATATGCGGATGGAGGAGATTCGAACATCCGTCCTCCCGAATGCGAGTATGCGAGTCCAGTGTCTTACCAGTGCCCACGCGCTCGGTTCCTTATCACGACACCTGTTGGAAAAGGTTCTATATTTAGAGTAACATGAGTTAAATCTCACTGTCTTTAGGAGGTGTAGCTAAGAGGAAGTAATATTTTTCCGAGAGTTTCAAAATATATCAACAGAATGTAGTACAGATTGTAACATGAATTTGCGCTTCCATTTTTCTGAGTCATGCTGCTTTTGGAGATAAATTATCTTATCGGCAACAAATACCCATCGTCTTTCCGGCGTCACCGGCTGTCTCGCAGTCGGCAAGTGCTGGAAGATGTGCTGTCCGGAGCGTATTTCTGTTTATCTCGTTTTGTGACGGCACGTACATATTGCAGTGCGTGTTCCGTACCCAGTTTGACGGCTCGTCGCTCTTTCGTTCTGCGTGGAATGTCCCTTCGGTGAGCTAATTTTGTTTGTTCCAAGTATTAAGACACACAACCTTCGCCATCTTGTAATTTGGCTCTGATTTGTTAGGATATAAAGTTAGAAGCTCTTCTTCGGCTAGATATCGAAATCTATGAACTAGCAAACATTGTTAGCATAATTTCGTAGTTCAGCTAGATCGCTGCGAGTGTAGATGTGTACCTTATTGAAGTGGGGTAGGGTAATAGTTATTTCGTAGATGTTATTGTGTTTACATACGTTTCCAGTCGTCATAATTGACTTTGGTATTGACTTCTTTCTAACACTTCCTTTCACTATGTAAGTCATTGTGTGTCACATTTCATCACCTCCCTTGACATATTATGTTGACACTATATCGTGGCAGTTTTAGCTGGGGAGTGTTCTGAACTATGGTTGCGTAAGATACCGGTAGAGGTCGGGCCTGAAGTGTCGCTGCCATCACTGCCAACCGCAGCAAACATTTGCGCTGTGGGCACTACTGAATTCTTTGTGTACTCCAATTTGCATTGTGTTGTGAATTACTTTTTTCTTATTATGAAATGAGTGAAGAGGCTAATCCTGGCGCATAAAAGTATTCGAATGCGACACTCACAACATCAAGAGGAATCATCGATCTCGATGACCTTTATGTCAGTTCTGCTTCCGTGGAAGCACAGAACGCGGATGTGTGATGGCAGACCTTCCAAAGTGAGGAGGGGCTTATTCCCCCTCACCGCTCTTCTCCCCCTCGGGCAGTTATCGGCAAGCTATCGTTTGTTTACGGTCGCGGCCGACTGCCATGATATACTGTTCGCATAATACCACATCTGTCAACTTAGTAAAAAAAATTAAAAAAACTGTATTGTATATCACATTAATTTTCTGTTTTTCTCATCTCATCACCTCCCTTGAAAACACTGTAATTTATATCACCTGAGTTTTCTGATACGTTTATTGAAGTCTGCAACTGCTTGCCACGCGAGAGATCTGGAAAAGTCTGTTGCGGTTTGCCTCGTCACAGGACGGGCGTGTTCGGTTTGGTTTGCCGTTCTGTCCGTGGTAACGCGGTAAGAAAAGAAATCTGTGAAAGCATTTACGCCGTTGCACGGAAATCTGCTTAACCGTAAATAATGGCGACTGGCGGGAACAACTAGACTCCCCGCAAGGCACGCCGCCTTTTCTGTTCTCTTCGGCTAACTCTTGGCATTTCCCTAGCATCCGAAGCCCGCGATCAGTACTGCTGTCATTCCGTTTACATTCTACGTGGCCGCGATTGGTGTGTGTGAATCGGCAGATGCTTCGGCGGCTCTGTAATGTGAGCCAGCGAAGTGTGTTGATGCTGTCACCACTGGCGCACGGGCCGAGTACTCCTGCGGCACTTTCTCCGCTCTACTTGCCGGCGGCGTCGTAGGACCGCGTATCACACTGCTGCAGCGCCACACACTTCCCTTCTCTACGGCAGTGCAACATGAGGCACACAGCCCACCACTTACTACTTTCGGCATAATCACTTGCTGCAACTAGTCGCCTACAACAGCCTGGTTCTTTGTCGAGTCAAATAATAAGCACTAGACATCGGTGACTCAGTGGTGAAACAGCAGATTACAGATCCAAAGGTTCGGGTTCGATTTTCAGTCGGTCCTTCACCTCTGGCTATTTTTATTAGTGCGAACTCCAAGCCCCTCTAGGACTGGCGGGTTAAGTCAGTTCAATGGTGGGAGGACCGCTACAGCGTACCATCTCTAATAGCACCATGTAAAACATTTGGACCTCCTTTAGCGAACAATTCTGGCCCGGTGACATGATGCATTGTCATCCATAAAAATTCCATCGTTGTTTGGAAACTTGAATTCCGTGAATAGCTGCAGACGGTTTCCAACTAGCTGAACGTAACCTCTTCTAGTCAGTGATGGGCTCAGTTGGACCGGAAGGACCCAGTCCACTGCACGTAAACACAGCCCACACCGCTCTGGAGCCATCACCAGTTTGCACCGTGCCTTGCTGGCAACTTGTGTTCATGGCTTAGTGGGGGCTCCTCCGCACTCGAACGGAAACCGGGAACTCATCTGACCAGGCCACGGTTTTCCAGTCGTCTAGGATCCAACCGATGTGGTCACGAGCCCAGGACAGGCGCTGCAGGCGATGTCATGCTCTTCGTACAGGCCCTCGCGTCGGTCGTCTGCAACCAAAGCCCATCAACGCCAAATATCGCTGCATTGCCCTAACGGATTCGTTCGTCGTACGTCCCACATTGATTTCTGTGTTTGTTTCACGCATTGTTGCTTGTCTGTTAGCACAGGAAACTCTAAGCCAGAGCCGCTGCTCTCGGTCGTTAAATGAAGGCCGTAAGCCCTGCGTTGTCCGTGGTGAGAGGTAATGCCTGGCATTTGGTAGTCTGGGCTCAGTATTGACACTGTGTGTCTCGGAATATTGAATTCCCTAAGGACTTCCGAAATGGAATGTCCATGCGTCTAGCTGCATATGCCATTCCGCGTTCAAGGTCTGTTAATTCCCGTCGTGCGGCCATAATGACGTTGGAAACAGTTTCACACGAATCATCCGAATACAAATGACAGATCCGCCTATGTACCGCCCTTGTATACGTTGTGTACGCGACATTACCGCCGTCTGTATACGTGCGTTTCGCTATCCCATGACTTTTGTTACGCTTGTAGTTCGTTTCCGTACCCTGAAATGTCTCTTAAAATTTTGAAGTAGTTATCATGGATTTGCTGCTTTAAATTGAGTATCCGGCCGGAGTGGCCGAGCGGTTCTAGGCGCTACAATCTGGAACCGCGCTGCTGCTACGGTCGCAGGTTCGAATCCTGCCTCGGGCATGGATGTGTGTGATGTCCTTAGGTTAGCTAGGTTTAAGTAGTTCTAAGTTCTAGGGGACTGATGACCTCAGGAGTTAAGTCCCATAGTGCTAAGATCCATTTGAACCATTTAAATTGAGTAATTATAGTGAAAAAATAATCTGTCCCAAGTTTTGAATGATTTGTGGTACAAGAGCGATTTTTGGTCGACTTTAATTACTTCAGCTATATTTATTTATTTATTTATTTATTTTCCTCGCTTCCAAGTACTTAACGGTCTTGTCAACCTTAAGTCCTTTGGGTTGACTATGTGTATTGCATTACGACTAGTTCAGATTGTTTTGTATGTTTTGCATTTTCTTTTCTCAAAGTGCTCTAATTTCTATATCTTGTGATATAGTCTGTGCAGTTTTATAATCTTATCTGCTTTGAAATATCGGAACCAGTTTCTGTAAGTAATGGATTGTAAAAATTTGGCTGCTTCTGGTCGTAAGTTCAGGTCATCGGGTAATGTACACATGATTGATGCAGGTTAGAAACAGAATAAAAGGTTTGTACGCTTGTTGCGTCTTCTGGTTTCCTCTCTGCTCTGTCAGACATTATACGTGATATCTGTAACGCCCTACCGCCAATTCTTTAACGAATCGAACTCATACGTATAATACAACTTCAGACGTCTGATTACTTTACAAATGAATCAATGTAAGCGAGAAAGTTTAGGAAAGGTTTGATATTTTACTTAAAGTTTGGAAGTTACTGAGTACTCTTATTATGAAACACTGGATGAATATGAACTTAATAAGTTGCGCTCCATTTTAAGCAAAAGCTACTATTTCACGCATCTCAGTGTTTATGACTTCTTCTGAACAATATGTCGTCCGACGATACAATTTTGTAAGTGCATTCATTGTCAGATGTGGTTATCTGTAAAATGTGTAGCGAATGGAGGTAGTAGTACAAAAGATATGGTAAAACATCATGCTTAATCTTGAAATTTTATTGCATGAATAGCAAAAATGTAGTAAGCTATAATTTTTTCTTGCATCATTTTGTGGGGGTTGTAAGCGAGAAGAAGTTTTGAAAACATTTGAAATTATGTGTGAATTTTGTAGGAAGTCGCCAAGTGTTCTCACTGTCAAATACTAGACGAATATAGTCTGGGTAATTTGCACACTATGAGGTATGCTGCCTCAAGACCTACACAGTTTATAACTGTAATACTTGACTTATTGTTTTAAACTGCTATAATAAGCTTGTACCTCTTAATGAACAGGTTATGGCAGAAATTTAAATTTTTGAGTTCGATCATTAAACTGTCTGAAATATTGAAAATGACATTTTTTTGCCCCGGAAGCTGTTAGGTAGGCAACCTGCAACGGTCGTGCAGCACGGACCGTGTGAGCCTGTTATTGATATAGATGTTTTACAGACGTGTTTGTGAACGCCTCTGGAGCGTCTCCGTCACCTACGCTTTCCTACACTATGAAATCACCGCGGACGTATTTCTTCCGAAGTGGAGAATGCGCAATCCACCATTGTGGATCTCCCACTTCACACATTAACTTAGAATATGTAGCTTATCAGATTTTTTCTTCTAATGTACGGTATTAGAGTAATAGATGTTTGGTATTAGAAGTGTCCCCTTGTAATGTGGTTTTGTACATCCCAACTTATTTTGATAGGAAAACGGTTTTCCTGACAACACATACAGATAGTTTTTCTGATTCCATTCCAGAAAAGAAAACGTCGCTTCAGAACAGCGAATTGTGGAAAAACATCTACGTCGCTTCAGAACAGCGAATTGTGGAAAAACATCTGTTCACTGTAGGTCTGTATGTGAAAGACCCCTTGCCTCGATGAACGTTTGCTATATTAACATGACAAAGGACACGCACAGAAATTACAGGTTAATTTGAGAAAAGTTGTGTCTGTCAATAGAAAAGGATGAAAAGGGATTTACTGGCGACCCTGTCACGTGGCGACAAAGGCTTTGAGCGTGACTGATGTGCTGCCCATGGTCTGAGTAAGTAAGCCACTAGATGGCGAGTACAGATAGCGGTCTGTAAGGTGAAACCGCACGAAGCTGTTGTTGACGCCCGTATCTTAACAGAGTTCTCAGTTCAGTGCGAACAGAACTCGTGCCATTCCTTGGACTTGCGTAAACCCGTTACGACCGTCCCAAGCGTAAAGTTGTGCGAGTGTGCTCCCCAGCAGAAACGAAACGACGCTGCCACTTGTTCGGCTGGCAGTATTTACGCCATGCAGCCAAGTCCACCGCTTTATAATGCTGCACTCGCCTATCTTCACGTTTGGAACGACGCGCTCTTTCAACTGCTGGTCTGTATGGCCGCAGCGTTCCCTATTCGGTTTCGACGAAGTTTCTGCAAAAGCATCAACGCCTATGGGTGTCAATACGTTATCATCTTCGCAACAAACGTTTTAGTGTTGATATCTATTGATATTTATGATATATTGTGTTGCCAGGGTCTCCTAGTTGAGGACATTTCTGTGTGTCTTATCAGCGTGATAATGACATATGCGGATCAATTACAAGCCGTCTGTGGGCTATGAATGGTTACCACAACTGCGACAACGACTGTCAGTTATTCCTTAAGAAGATGGAGGATTTCGTCGAAAGAACGAAGTTGTACTCAAAACTGACACGACCAATTAACCGCGAGTGGCTTATACAAGGATACCGTCCATAGAAACTTCGATCTCGTAGCAGGTTAAAATTCTGTAGTCGACTGGGTGTCGAACCATCATAATTATTTGCCTTATAAGGGAATGCTCTAACAGTTGAATCATGCGAACAGTCGTCACGAATGAACACCTGCTTGACTACAAGGCTTTATTCCAGTAGCCTCAACCTTGAACGGTATCCTTGCTTCACTGTTAACACCGCCCAGGGACTTCTTATCGAGAGTATTGTGGCGAAAACCAGCGAAGTGTGTGCCAGGAAAGATAACGATGCATTTTGCAACTGCATGGGGAGCGTTCTGCGTAAGCGCGTTTGTTCTATATTCTTTATTTTTCTTATGTGGAGGGAACAGTGTCCACAGCAGATATTCAAAAATAATGTTTCATGATGTTCCAATGTGCAAAAATAGCTCCAGTTGTTTCCCTCCGAAGCAAAGTGCCAGGTGCACAGTTGGCTTTGGTCGGGCCGTCGTTATTTATCTTAACTTGCTTCCTGCGAAAGGACAGAAAGGGCTTGATGCAAACGACGACAGTCGTCACATTTAGTGCAGGCGCCAAATATTTGAGAGCACAATTCGGCGTAGTCATTCGAAGGGCGGTAGCTGTATCTGTAGAGTGTTTGAACATTTAAAATACTGTTTCGCCTCGAGTATATGACGAACATTTCACAGGTACAATTTTAGCTTCGACTGTGTACTTTCTGTCTCAATATTTAATTTTAATTGCCTGATTTACTCACGCACTGTGTGTTACGTTATTTTTATTATTGCACACTTTTGAGTTTTTGTGTTTTATTATGTCACATTACTTGTGTTTGGTGCGTTTATGATGAAGGTGTGTGACTCATATTTACTGCTGCATTGCTATATCTTGACACACAGAAAAAGAATAATATCGCACTGTATTTCCACGTTTTATATAACATTTTTATATAATCTATACACGAATTCTCCGTGTCCTGTCTTTCCTCTAACGGAGTATTTACAAGCGTAAATGCCGACACACACAATTAGAATACGGGAAATAGACGTACAGTGATGGTGCCGAAACTGTAAAGTGGCAGATTCGTAACTGAGGAGGTACAGCCATAGTCACGGGCAGCGCATCCGTGCTTTAGGATTCAGGCGAATTTCGTGATGGTTCCTTCAACAAGGTCCTAAGATAAACCGGCCCGAGTCCTTTTCCGGGTGACTTCCGGTTGAGTTTCATAACAACTTTTTTAACGAACCTACCTAAGTAATCGTCGTATCGTTTCAGGTTCGTAACCAGATGTGAGAAATGCAAATTTGCCTCGAAATCATAGGATAGGACATACAAGACACTCTTCTGGCGAAGGTGAACTTCTCGATGAGCTAACCCTCCACACTCCCTCGTCTGGATTTGGTTTGTATCTTAGGCGGTGATGTACTTCGTGGTAACTTGTAAGCGTCTCGTCACTCTGTCTTGTAGAGGAAGCCATCTCATCTAGCAGCCGGTTTGGTTAAGTTTTTTCCATGATCCGTGGATCATATTCGCGGCAAATCGCTACGATGTGGGACGTGTCAATAGGTTTACAAATCAGATACATTTTTTCTGCAAAAACACGACTACATGCTGTCCATTTACGTAACTGAATGTTTATAACAATAATAAATAATAATAATAATAATAGTTAAATAATAAAATAATAATAACAATTGTAGTTTCACTGCGTTTGCGATACGACTGCGCAAAGCAATTGCAGCTGCATCAGGGGCACAAGCAGTTGAAATCGCTAGCGGCTCAGCAATCACCGTTAGACTTGTCTGGGGCCGCTAATCGGCTGTTCTAATTGGCCGCCGACAGACAGGTGCAAGAAGGCAGCCTCATGTCGCAAGACGGGCGCTTACAACACCGAAGCCTCACAACTCACTTGCGTAGGTCGCGCACACTGCGCGGGCAGACAGGACGAGAGGAATAGCGGGAGGTTCCGTTCGATCTCTCAGCCGCAGCCACCATCTTCTCAACACTACCGTGGGCTCAGCACCAGTCTATCGCAGCGACACCATTGTGGTCGATAATGTGCACTAACATCGATATCTTGCGACATAGCATGTTTATATTTTTTATTTTTACTTCTTTATTTTGCAGGTGTTTACGTTTTTTCTTCAAAACGTAAACATTTATTGATAGTTTTGTTTTAATTTCGGTGACAAAAATATCAAGACAGAGGTACCTAACAGGAACACAAATCCAGTATTTTTTATTAATGCTTTGGTGGTGTAGCACGCTGTACACCATATCGGTAAAAGCGTGCGGCCTACTCACCGAAAAGTGTTGAGTGTTAATCCCACAAACGCCAACGATCATGGTGCGCCAGCTATAGCCGTTGTATGCGATGACACCGAACTCCCTTAACGTTGTTGTAGGCCATAAAAGCCATCTTCCTTGATTCACGCTTTGTGGTAAATATTTAATTTCGTTGACCCTGGCAGTAACTCCCACACATATTCAGTTTGTTCTTGCTGCACTGTTTATAGGACGGCAAAAACGACCTGCAGCTTTGCATCAAGTAACCTTCGCTGACGCTTCTCGTTTCACTTTGTATTCCCGAAGGCGGATAACAACGAAATCATGCCTGAAACAGCTTGTATTCTGGCCACGTGTCTTAATACAAAAATGCGCGCCCAAGATTAACTCAGGACATAGTAATGTGTGCACCTGTTATCTTATATTACGCAATTCAAAATGGTTCAAATGGCTCTGAGCACTATGGGACTCAACTGCTGTGGTCATTAGTCCCTTAGAACTTAGAACTACTTAAACCTAACTAACCTAAGGACATCACACGCATCCATGCCCGAGGCAGGATTCGAACCTGCGACCGTAGCAGTCGCGCGGTTCCGGACTGCGCGCCTAGAACCGTGAGACCACCGCGGCCGGCTTATTACGCAATTAAAATAGCATTTTTAGTCAGCCGAGGGAGAGCGCTTGCAAATTATCTTGATAAAGACAAGCTGGTAAATCATCTTACAGGTTGTAAATCATGTATAGAGGTTGGACAGCAATATGCCAAAATTACGTGCGCTTTGTTTTGTTTAGCCGCGAACGGCACCTGTGAAAGGTCCTTAATAAGTTGCATGTGTCAGTCATGGTCAGAACAGTGTTTTATGTAGTTGTGAGTCCATTAGATCGGAGTTAAGAGAATTTGAATGTGGCCACATTGTTGGGAGCTCGTATGGTGGGTGTTACCGTAACCAAGGCAGCCTAAAAGTGTTTGGTGTTTCAAGAGGCACGGTATCGAAGGTTTTTACGCTTACAGAGAAAGCGGAAAGCCATAACGTGATACTCCGTGGCCCCAATAGTTGCTCTGCAAGGCCGCATTACTGCCAAGGGTTGTGTGATCATTTTGACTGATCGAGTGTTCGACGGATTTGCCTTCGGTCTTTTGGGCAAAGCAGTTCGGACCACCAAACCCACTTTACATTCTTAGAACTACAGTACAGGGATTGTGTTATGCTGATGTTGAAAACATTCATTTTGAAACTGTTGCTGATGTCGAAGGCATGCTAGCATCTAAAACATTTTCATGAACATCAGCGTTCGTTTTTCCACCAACGAAAAGTAATGATCTATGCCTAAATCACAAAACCGCCGTAGAACAAAACGATTTTCACGTAATTTCACTGTGAAAACAACAGGTGGGTAAAAAGTCCACCAGACATTCTTTGGGTCTACACAAGACCATCTGAATGTCAGATCGTGTGCGTGGTTCATCGTTTTGTATAACCTCTTTACGCTGAACAGTTGACCTGTCTGTGCACATGTAATTGTTCCAAAATATCTTCTGACCAAATACTCGAAACTTGTGAGCTCGTATAATCATGTTCCGGTATACTCAGCTTTAACTCAGTTCCCTCCGTTGCTTTATTGATGATGATGATGATGTCGCAGAGAAATTCAGGGGCGTATCCGGTTGCTCTAGGCACAAAGTACAGGGCTAGTATAATTGATTCATTCGTTTTCACAATTCTGTATTTTCCAATGTGTTACATGTACAGATATGATTGCTGTGTGAAAAGTAAACTCATCGCGTTTGCGTTGTGGCCACGGGTTGCGTTAAAAGTGCAGTGCTTCGACAAAATGGCGACAAAGTAAGCAAAGACTTTCATGCCTCGAAGCTGATATTCAGCGACGAAGCAACCTTCCATTTAACCGGAAAGGTTAATCGCCACAGTGAGCGAGTCGTGGGCAATAAAAATCTTCAGGAAATTATGGAGCATGAACGAGATTCGATGCGATGTAACAAACGAAGCTGTATGAACCGTTTTTGTTCTGTGAGAAGACAGTCACTGGTACATCTTACTTTGATATGTTCAGTTGTGTAGTTTCCACAACTGAATGCTGATTCCCAGAAGTTAATCTTCCAACAAGACAGACCACCACTCATCGGAGCATCGATGTTTGTCGCTACCCTCATCGGTGGGTTGGCCGTAGTGGTGAAGATGATGTGGCTCTGTTCCCTTGACCCTCCAGGTCGCTAGACCTAACGCCTTGTGATATTTTCCTTTGGTGGTACATTAAGGACCATGTTTATGTAGCCCCCTTCGAAGAACACCGAAACAGCTCAGAGAAAGCATCAGCGCCGCTGCGATGGCCATTCTCAGGATGTTGCTATATAAGGTATGGATCGAACTTGAGTACCGCGTGGACGTGTGTCGTGTGACAAGAGAGGCACTCATGGAACATTTGTAGAGTGGAAAATGCAAACTTGGTGAAGCCCGTTTTACACGAGCGACTTTCTGGTCAAAATTGGCTACTGAAATGCGTGCTCCTTTCGTGCCTACGTGTAATGATGCAACCAAACACGTCACTAGTGTGTCTGTGACATCAAAGATCTATAGATTGTGTCGAGGGGGAATGCGCAGAAACAAGGGACTGCGGAGGCGTTTGCTAACATCGAAACTTACCCTATTGTGGCCAAGCTCGCTCCTATTATAGAAATAGATTTTATGCTTTCATGTCTTCTTGATCTTCATTGTGTTGTTTGCTTTGATTTATTGACACACTAAAAAGCTGCGCCGGCCGCGGTGGTCTCGCGGTTCTAGGCGCGCAGTCCGGAACCGTGCGACTGCTACGGTCGCAGGTTCGAATCCTGCCTCGGGCATAGATGTGTGTGATGTCCTTAGGTTAGTTAGGTTTAAGTAGTTCTAAGTTCTAGGGGACTAATGACGACAGCAGTTGAGTCCCATAGTGCTCAGAGCCATTTGAACCATTAAAAAGCTGTGCAGTGTTCCCCTTACAAGAAACGAAATATCTGAAAGCAAAAACGTGTTTACGTTTTACGGAGAAAAAGCCTGCACTATGCATAAGTAAGAGACAACGTGTTTTAATGGAAATTATTTCAACAATGAAAATATCAGATTTGTTTGACGAGAAAAATAATTTTGAATGTTATTTGGGACTTAACAAGAAAAAAAAGATACAAAGGATGAGGCAAAAAGGTGATATATATATATATACGCTCAGAAATGTTTCGATGACGTTTTTCCTGTTATTCTTTCAGTTCACACGAGTGTAAACAATGTGCCTCACGCTATGAATTCTACTTTGATAATTAATTAACCCTGTTGTCATTGCTTGTTGCTTGATTTTATTACTATATTTCGAATTTTCCGTAAAAAAGATAAGCCCTCCTACCTCTATTTCCACTATTCAGATTCCAAACTGCGCAGCAGATAGCTCACATCACACGCAGTTTTTACGTTGACTTGTTAACGGAAAAGACCACAAGTGACAGACGAGACTCACTACAGGAACAAAACGCCACGAGCGCTGCAGCAGACTCACTTGCCTCGAGTAGTCAATTTAGGTAAGAAAGTCGATCGTGTGAAAGGGACTTAGGTAGTCGTGTATTTACATGTAATACTTTGGAAAATACAGAGCTTTGAGACCGAATGAATAATCTATAGTAGCCATATATTTTATTGGCCAACTCTATTATTCCTAGACATTTATATCGCATAACTAGTGATAGAGCATTTTCACTGTTGTTGCTTTTCGCGACATACACAACTTGACCGTTTTCTGCTTTCGAAACCGCTGATGAGTGACCACCGGAATGGAACGCTGGCTACACCAGATGGACGCCTGGTGGCGGGGTAACTGGACACGGCGGAGCTATCAGAGGGGCCGACGCGGAGGGCGTGGCAGCCGCGACGATCGCTATCTGAGCGTCCGGCGCGCAGGCGTTTGGCGGGCCATGGCGAAAGCCGCTCCACACGATACGATACCGTACCGTTCCGTAGGCCGGTAACACGAGAGCGGCGCGCGGGTAGGGTTTCAGCGCGTGCCGGCGTGCGCCTCTGCGACCGCCGTCTGGGTCAAGGACCGCACGCACACCGACTCGCAGGCCGAGTTTGGCACGGAGGTTTGGGGATTGAGGACGAATGGCCACGACGATGGTTCATTCGCAGTATCTCCTCACCTTAGTTTCGTGGGAAGCGGTAATTAATTCCAGTCCTAAAACTTCGCGACAGACGAAAACTGCCTGCCGAACCGGGACTCGAACCACGATCCTTGGCCTTCGTGCGCAGTGTTCTCAGGCTCGTAGGCTCGATGCACACGAGCGTGTAACATTCGCGCGTGCAAGAAGCGAGCTCGTGGTGTCAGAAATCGTTCCAGTAAACACGAGGCGATATTGGTTCAAATGGCTCTGAGCACTATGCGACTTAACTTCTGAGGTCATCAGTCGTCTAGAACTTAGAACTAATTAAACCTAACTAACCTAAGGACATCACACACATCCATGCCCGAGGCAGCATTCGAACCTACGACCGTAGCGGTCACGCGGTTCCAGACTGAAGCGCCTAGAACCGCACGGCCACACAGGCCGGCGAGGCGATATTGCAGCGATAATCCAACAGCGGTACTTGATTGGGCGGCAACGAGTACGGACGTGGGCAGAATAAAGCAGGCAGTGTGGCTGCTGTACTATAAACTTCTGATTACAATGAGCCGTCCGAAGGAAGAAAATATGTTTCGAACTTCCTTTACTGGTTTGTCGCCGTGGTGGGCTAACGGCTAGAGCAACTAGACTCCAGTCGCGGAGATGCTGGGTCCAGTCCTGGTAAGAGGTAGGATTCTTCCTCGTTTCAGTCCCCAAGTTCACTCAGCCTGCTATCAAGTGAGTACCGAAGACCTTTCCCGGAAGTAAAAGACGGCCAGAGCGAAGGGCCCACCACCCTCCCCTCCTAGTGCCGCGGCGAATGAAGACGGCACTCTCCCTGCAGTCAGGCCGGCATCGCGGAGACGAGCTAGCGCCACAGACTTTGCCGTTTCTTTACCTTATTGCTGTTTGAATATTTGTACATTCAGATTTAAAGGCTGTCGCCAGGTTGCAAAACCGAGCGAGGTGGCGCAGTGCTTAGCACACTGGACTCGCATTCGGGAGGACGACGGTTCAATCCCGCGTCCGGCCATCCTGATTTAGGTTTTCCGTGATTTCCCTAAATCGCCCCAAGCAAATACCGGGATGCTTCCTTTGAAAGGGCACGGCCGACTTCCTTCCCTAATCCGATGAGACCGATGACCTCGCTGTTTGGTCTCTTCCCCCAAACAACCCCAGCCCCAGGTTACAAAGCATTCGCTGGTTAGGGTTATTTGGAATTTAGAATGGCCACATTCGACCGTATAACGGCACCACTAGAACACAAACACTAATACGTAGTTTAATTGTGTTGCTTGCCCATATCGTTTGATTCCTATCTGGTTCGTAAAAAGACCCTCACAAAATGTTTCACCCACCTGCGACTCTTTTCTTAATCTTTCGATGGTTCTCTTTCATTAGGTGCTTGAGTGTATTTCGTCACTACTTCAGTAAACAATTCCACGTTATAACTTCAGCAGAAAATGGAACAAATGTTGTTGGGACAGAACGTGTTACTAGAAAAGAAGCTAGCAGTTTATGTTAAAGGAAATTTTTAAAAAAGGCAACGCATTATGAGAAGCTGCACTTTCATGTTAGGGTTGAAGTGGAAGGATAAACGGAACGTCCGAACGACGAAAGTGTAAAAATGACTGATCAAAACGGAAGTCAGCGATACCCTACTGCCAGATCAAAATTTGTTGTTCAAAAAATGGTTCAAATGGCTCTGAGCACTATGCGACTTAACTTCTGAGGTCATCAGACGCCTAGAACTTAGAACTAATTAAACCTAACTAATCTAAGGACATCACACCCATCCATGCCCGAGGCAGGATTCGAACCTGCGACCATAGCGCCGGCCGCGGTGGTCTCGCGGTTCTAGGCGCTCAGTCCGGAACCGCGCGACTGCTACGGTCGCAGGTTCGAATCCTGCCTCGGGCATGGATGTGTGTGATGTCCTTAGGTTAGTTAGGTTTAAGTAATTCTAAGTTCTAGGGGACTGATGACCACAGATGTTAAGTCCCATAGTGCTCAGAGCCATTTTTGCGACCGTAGCGGTCGTTCGGCTCCAGACTGTAGCGCCTAGAACCGCACGGCCACTCCGGCCGGCAAAATTTGTTCTTGATTACAACAGGGGAATGATTGGTACTGACTACCAAGATCAAATATTAGCTAGTTTCCCTGTTGTGTGGAAATACTTGAAAACATACTGAAAAGTCTTTTTTTACATGTTGATATGGCACGTTATAAGTAATGTATTATGTACAAAAATTACGAAAAAGAAACAGAATTCCACAGAGTATAGACTTAAGATAGCAGAAGCATTGTCACAAAACGTGCCTTCGTAATTTTTTAAAAGATGAGGACGATTATCGACCAGGGACAGAAAAGAAAGACTACAAGTGCAACATTGTGGTCAATTTCCGAACATATAGATCCCACGCCATTGAAAAATCATCCAACAAGAACTTGCAAAGTGTGTACACAAAATAGGAAACGGAATGAAGCGACGTAGAAATAGAAAACGGTCGAGTTGCGTTACATACAGGGTGATTTAACTGTCCCTGCCCACGGGTTTTACGCAACCCGCAACGCCTTCAATTACCATGCGCAAGATTTTCATATTCTCTCTCTCGTTACTTGGAAAATATTTGGCCTAGAGAAAAAATTAACAGGACTCTTTTGTAGGAGTCTTTGGGATTGGGACTATTATACTTACGAGAAAGTCTTCTGGCCATTCCCCTTTTGCAAAGAGAGCTCAACTCATTTTCGCCAGTTTCTTTTAAACTCTCTAAGATTTCTACTGGAATGTCATCTACACCACACGCTTTGTTGTTTTTAAGTTCTCCCAGTGCCTTATTTACCTCTGAACCTAGGGCAAAATCTCTTCTTCATAGAGAGTTTAAGTATACTTGTATTCTTTCCATCTATTCTGAACAGCGTGTGGGTCACTTAAAAGAGTTCCATGTTTCCCTTCTATCTCCATATTTGTTTTCTTCCAATCCCAAACACCAATAATCCCAAAAAGTGTGAAGACCACAGGACAATCAGCCTAATATCGCAGGCAGCAAAAGTAGTTCTTCGAATTCTGTATAGGGAGCTATATGGAACGCTGGAAGAAACATTTGGTGAAGAACAATATGGTTTCATAAGGGGAAAGGGAACACGAGATGCCATTGGACTTCTAAGAACCGTCGGCGAAAGATACATAGAAAAGGGCAAAGAAGTCTATGCGGTCTTTATAGACTTCGAAAAGGCCTTTGATAGAGTGCAGTGTGATAAGCTGTTAGATTTCTTGAAAAAGAACTGAGTAAAGTGGAAGGAGAGAAGATTGATCGCAAATCTGTACCTGAATCAGAAAGCTCGGGTACGAATAGGTTACGGCATTTCTGAAGACAGCAAGATTGGGAGAGGTGTTAGACGGGGCTGTTGTCTCTCGCCGATCCTATTTAACATATATCTGGAGGAAGCACTGGAAAGCTGTTTGGATGGGACAAGATGCGTCAGGATACATGGGCAGAAAATTGTGTGTATAAGATTTTCAGATCACATAGCGATCCTCGCAGAAAATCAAGAGACGCTGAGTTATAGGCCTGAATGAAGCCTGTGCAGCATATGGTATGAAAATTAATAAAAAGAAAACCAAAAGCATGGTCATAGGCTTAAAGAAAAGGAAAGTGAAAATTAAGTTGGGGTGAGAAATCATAGAACAGGTAAGACCATTCAAGTATTTGGAAAGTTGGATTAGCCGGCCGCGGTGGTCTAGCGGTCCTAGGCGCTCAGTCCGGAACCGCGTGACTGCTACGGTCGCAGGTTCGAATCCTGCCTCGGGCATGGATGTGTGTGATGTCCTTAGGTTAGTTAGGTTTAAGTAGTTCTAAGTTCTAGGGGACTGATGACCACAGATGTTAAGTCCCATAGTGCTCAGAGCCATTTGAACCATTTTTGAAAGTTGGATTAAAGAAGACGTGGATTGCCAACAAGATATCAAACTGAGAATGGCTCTAGCGAAAGAGGCATTTCAAAAGCAGAGAAGACTCCTAACTAGTTGTTTAAACAAGGAATTAAGGAAGCGACTGGTGCTTAATATGGAGCGTGGCCTTGTATGGAGCAGAAACGTGGACTTTGCGAAAGCAGGATGAGAAGAGAATTGAAGCTTGTGAAATGTGGATATGACGTAGAATGGAGAAGATCAGCTGGATTGATAAAGTCAGGAATGAAGAAGTACTGAGGAGAGTTGGAGAAGAACGGAGGATGCTGCTGACGGTGAAAAACTGGAAGCTAAACTCGATACACCACAATCTAAGAAGACGTTACCTTCAAGTAGAGGTAATTGTATGTTTATCGTTCCGGAAAAGAGAGGGAAGGGCAGAAGAAGGTTTCAGATGCTGGATGTCACCAGGCTACAAGGAGGGTACCAAAGAATAAAGAGGAACGCAGAAGACAGAGAAGCACGGGGGGCTATGCAATCAAAACCTGCCGCAAGGCAGACAACCCAATGATGAGGACTTTGTAGAAAATTTAATGTAGTTAAATTCTGTAGTTTTCGAATTATTCGAGAAAAATGTAGAAAAGTAAGTGCCCAAACGTTTACTATTCTCAATTCCTTACGTTGAGCTGAAATAAACATGTAATAGGAGGCATAGATTTTGTGCCGTTTCGAACATACGGCGAAACATCTCAATGGCTAGACACGCGTACGACATTGCTTGCTACGGCCCGAGCAATCGAGAGGTAGCGGGTAGGCCAAGGGTTTAAAGTGTCCAGTTATTCCCCAATATAGCAGAATGGGTTTTTCGCTAAAGTAAGTACGATTCCTTTCCTCTACCGTCTCCAGGTTTTGCTATCCTTCATTACTTAAGGCATCGATCTGACTCTAGTTCTTCTTTTTCACACTCCACAGCTTTTTCCAGCACACGTTTACTACTTGTTATTGTTCTTGATCGAGGCAGACGGGCGTCTCAAATCGTTTAGCGTATGAGCAGTGTTTACCGGCGAACCATCGTCATACACGAAGAATGTGGAGACTGCCGAGAAGCCGAGAGGCCGCCAGCGCGCCCCGGCGCGTCCGAACAAAGCTCTGCGGAGAACTGTTAGGCCCAGCCGGGGCGTGACACGAGGCCTTTGTTCCGCCCGGGGATATCTGGGCCCCGGTGACTATTAATTACGGCCCGGCGGACACGGACAGCGCCAGGCCCCTGCTTTCATGTTTCAATTGTGCCGCTGCCGTACAGGCCGTTCCGCTCCGGAAGGGACTTGCTCCGCTTGACCTCTGCAGGCAGTCCAACGGCTACCCGTAGTGGGCGGAGAAATGGTAAGTGTCCGGCTGAGCAACACGCAGGCGATCACGAAGCGCAGAGTGGTGCGAAGCATAATAACTCTGCATTCTATTGTAGCCCCCGACAAGCTGAAGTGCGTGCTGGAATCAGTTCATTGTTGCTCTTGTTGTTGTGCTGGCGGTGGTGATCTTGAGTCCGAAGATTAGTTCGATGGTTTCTCCACGCTAGTCTGTCTTGTTCGAGGCTCTTCATCTCTGAGTAACTGCTGCAGTCTACATCCATTTGAACTTGATTACTATATACATGCCTTGCTGTCCCTCTAGAATTTAGATATCCCACACTTCCCTCCGATACCAAACTAACAATTGCTTGATGCCTCAGGCTGTGCCCTGTCAACTAATCCCTTCTTTTACTCAAGTTGTGCCGTAAATCTCTTTTTCCTTCAGTTCGATTCAATACTGCATCATTTGTTGTTCAATTCAATACCTCATCATTTGTTCTTCAAGCTACCAATTTAATCTTCAGCTTTCTTCCGTAGCACCACATTTCAAAAACTTATCTTCTTGCCTGAACTGCTTAACGTCCACTTTTCACTTCCACACTAGGCTACATTCCAGACAAATACATTCAAATAAGACTTCCGAACACTTAAATTGATGTTAGATGTTAACAAATTCCTCTGTTTTAGAAATGCTTTTCGTGCAATTGCCAGTCTGCATTTTACATCCTCTCTACTTCAGCCATCATCAATTGTTTTACTGCCGGCCGGAGTGGCCGAGCGGTTCTAGGCGCCACACTCTGGAACCGCGCTACGGCTACGGTCGCAGGTTCGAATCCTGTCTCGGGCATGGATGTGTGTGATGTCCTTAGGTTAGTTAGGTTTAAGTAGTTCTAAGTTCTAAGGGACTGATAACCTCAGATGTTAATTCCCATAGTGCTCAGAGCCATTTTAACCAGTTGAAAATCTTATATGTTTTCTCCGCAGCTTCTACCTGCTTGATAATGGGCGTCTTGTACACCATGAGCTGCACTTCGAAAGCATTTATTTGTCAGCCCCTTTTTTGGACAGCATCAGTGACTGCTGATACAGGGCACAAAACAATAAATAAATGCATATCGGCGTCGATTACACAAAAACATTTTTTATACACTAAAGTAGAAACATAAGATTACTTACTTACATGTATGACTACATCAAAAGACGTGTATGCCAAGTACAAAATCTTTATGATGGATGAACATGATGTGGATGTAGAAAAAACTGAGAACATGGCTATGTAGAGGTTTATAATTAGATTTTAAATATTCATGGATTTCTGTGTTTTCTAGACCTACATTACTTTTAATCATTGTAAAGATTTTACACTGACAGTCACTTCGTTATTGTGAGCGTGCACAGTATGTGAGTAGTCTTATGCTTCTACTTTGCTGTATACAAAATGTGGTTGTGTTTTCGACATCGATATTTATAAACACGTCTGTTTTGTCCTCTGTATCAGATACCACTGATGACGAGCTATATGTCGGAATACAAGTTGGCAAATAAAGACTTCTGAAGTGCATGTAGTTCATGGTGCACAACAAGACGTTTGAAAAGATGAACGGCGCCTGTATATTAGCCTACATATTATATCCTCGTAAGTTGCGAGCTGTGTTACCAACAATACTTCTATTCCAACACTATACACGGTTTTAAATGCCGCAGTAAATAATGATTACGTAGCAAACAGTAATTCGGTTCTGCCATACTGAGCATACAGGAAGTTCGGACTCTGACACATAATGCGTGGCTCTCCCCCCCCCCCCCCCCCCACACACACACACACCCCTCTTCGCTTCTCTCTTTGGCTGTCACTGCTGCGATGGTAATTATGATAGTGACTATGACTCGAGATTATTCAGCACGTGATAAACGAATAGAACGCTGCCTTAGACCGGTATTACACTACCATATTTCTTTGTCAAAGTTAGTACATCAAATATAGGGAACTTTGTCAGATCTTGTCTGTCTACAAAGAAATGTAATCAAATCTACATCCTCGTCGAAGATTTGATCATAAAAGTCGTTCGTCTACTGTTCACTGCAATATGAAATGTAACCGCTTGGAGCGCTGGCATCGATATAACAATCTTACGTCTCTGTAGTCTTTGAAAACATGGCTTCAAAGATTAGTTGGTGTGTTCCTTAGACTCTTTTTAATAACATTGCTTCGACTGGGGTTGGGGGGGGGGGGGGTGTGAGCAAGAGGCCACAATGCGTGCTATTGATCGTGTGTTGATGGGAAGGAGGAATATGCTGCAGGCGACTTCACATCCACCATCACGGCTGTAGCCATCCACCTCTGCATCTGGAAAAATCCAGGCAGCTTTTCAGCAAGCCGGAATAGAGGTGTTGGTCACACTCTAAAATAAAAATAATTCTGAGCTTTCCATTCTACTTTTTCTATTTTTGAACTCTGGATACCACAAGTTCATCTGTTTCGTACTTTTTATTAATTTTGTTGTTGTTGTTGGAATATTAATTCTGTTAGTTAAATTATTCAAAAATAAAAATAGTTCTTATTTCTCATCTATCGTACTAAACATTTATTTACCTTCAGTGCTTTATAAACCGCTTGACACGTGTCTGGAATTATTTTGGTTAATGTGCTATGTGGTATTAGAGTGCTGTATTATAAACTAAAGTAGTTGTCTCCTGTATCAAGAAATCGCAGTGTTATGGTGAGTCTGTCTTACTGCACATACAGCATTTCTCTAGTGAATGTTCTGGTTTGCAATACGAGATGTCACTTTACTGAGAAAATACTGAAATGCACTCTCATCCATTCGTAAGTGAATTGTGTAAGACATGATGTCTTCCACTTGCAGCTCTCGTTACAAATTTTGCTGAATGCTTTTATCATCTCGACGTGGAACCCACGGCTTAAACCAAGTACGTTTCCTTTTTTTCTGCCGCTTCTCTTCCAAATGCACACACAGTGCAATTGTGGCACAAGCGACTGCAGCACATAAGTTGTTGTTATCCACCATCTTGAACTTTGACGAAAAATGTGATGACAGTGTAATACCGCTATTTAGTACCACGTCAGAGATCTTTGTCAAAGAAGTGTGACGAATATTTGATCATATGTCTTTGTCAAAGAAATATGGTAGTGTAATACCGGCCTTAACGTGTGTAGCTAGGCAGCAGGCAGCAGGCCCAGCGAACCGGCGTCTCTAGGTCGACGGCGCCTGCTCTGTTCCCACAAAAGACTAACGGCAACCTTACGGCTACAGAACCCAGTAGCGGCACTCGTATGGCAAATTTCACAGAATAGCGACGCCATCGTCTTCCTGTGGTACGTCGTCCTGTGCCGCTGCTGTTTGCACGCACACAGCCGGTCTAGCCCGCTCACTGTGCCTGCGGCTGAGCTGTACGTGCGACACATCTGCAATAGGGCCGCCTTTGTCTCTGGGAGAGGCGCTCCATCTTCCCCAGTATTCTGACCTTCGACGCGAACCGCGACCGCTGCTCGACTGCTCGTGTGCGCTGGTGTTTTGTCGTCATCGTCGTCTATCACAGAACCGGTTGTGACAGTATTCCGTCTGAACTGCCAGTCGCAAAGCCGCTTTCTTGTTGCACAACACGGTTTCCCCGTCTGCAGTTGGCAGCTTACACCTGCACTTACACCTGGACTCCGTAAGCCAGTTCCTTGGTGTACTCGAAAGAGCGTGTGACCCCAGTGTCGTATACAGATTAAGTGGTCAGTTGAAGTATTGAACCGTGAAATATTAGGCGAAACAGACAAGCCATGAAAAAAAGTCTTCGCCCAAAAAAGAGAGAGATTAACATAAACAGAGATAGAGTGACTTCATCATATGAAAAACACATCCAGGGTGACTAAAGTAGAAACAACAAACTCTCTTGGCTTCTGCTCTAAACTTCGATAGGAACTCTACCCTTGCCGCGATATTTCTTAGAAAATTATATCGCTCTAATCGTATGCTGCCGCTATACGACCTAATAGTTGGGGCAGTATATTCCTGCCCGTGCACCTTCGTTATGTTTTGGTTTCGCCTGGAGCTCCAAATTAAACTGACCGAAAGAAGTCGATAGTCAAACGGTTTCACGAAGATCTTGCACAAAACTACAATGTAGAACACCCCCACTGCTCTCTTTGCCCGTGCCAGCATGGAGTGCAAGTATACGAAAAAAGACCGCATAATAATTAGAGTCTAAGTTCTGAACTAGACTCAGCAGAGTACACTAAAGAAGTATTTTCTGTCTTGCGTAATTACTCTGTTAAATCTGTTGTGGCATCAAGGATAAATCTTGAGTAACAGTTTATCTGCTCCTGTTGTAAAAATGTAGCATCTGTCCATCCTGATGTACCGCCAGATTTGGCGTGAAAGACAGATTCTATTTTTTGGGAAAAAATAAACGATTTTGATATTTTTCCTATTGTCAACTGCGGATATTCTTTATTGTAATGCCTTTCGTAGGTTCAAGGCTTTTTACTGTGAGAATCGCATTTATGAACGTCCAGTGGACGACGGAGTTCCTGAGGCAGGACTAACTCAGTTTCGAGACTTATTTATTGCTGCTAACAAGCTATACCTGCTGTCTCGTTACTTGATGCAGATTGCATAACGCAAAGTGTAATTCTATAAATATTAAAGCATGCATTCATACAATCATTATTTAGTGTTGAATAAACTTGCAGTTTGGACACCAGTGGCAGAAGGTACTGATACAGAATTAGTGGCCGAGTCATCCTGAAACTAGCATGACGAGTTCAAAGATAACCCCAATTATAGTGTCAGAACTAGGATCTGAATGCAATGTCTCCCTAATAATATTCTAACGGTCTGCAGGACATAAAAATTTGACAAAAGGAACCTTTTCTCGTGTGTGTGTGTGTGTGTGGAAGGGGGGGGGGGGCGCACACAGTAGTACTTGATCGATTCACAGAGAAGCAGACTGTTTACCAGCAACGAGTCAAACCGTCCTTCCTCGCATTCACCTCACCACTTCAAAACACAACAATATCCCTACATCCACGATACTTGCTACGTAACGCGGGTCACTAGCCTGTCATAGAGGGGAGACATCTGAAAATACATTGCGGAGAAAAATTGAGAGCCGGCTAGTGCTCCAGGCGGAACCTCTACCTTTCGCGGACATGCTCTTACCAACGACCCAAAGCCTCAGTCTGCTCTACTGTACTGTATGAATTGTTGGACAAGCAGTCCAGCAGAACAACCTCAAAAGTTCTCCGAGGATCAATAACAAACGACCGTTCCCTTTCCAGCAGAGCAGAGTGCTCCCCTTTTATTGATCCCACTTTTAATAAATAATGTCTCTATGTATCTCTCTTGTACGTCTTATTGTTTGCTATTGTGACCCATCTCCAGCACCTACCCTCGTAACAGATACTGCCAGCAGAAGGTGTGGGTAGGGTACTGTGTGTACGAGGTCACACTGCTTCTGTCAGGATGCTGTTACTTCTGTAGAAACTAGCAGTTACTGACTAAAGTATCACTTGCCTTAGAGCAGGACTGTGCAACATCTTAGCATACCTGGGCCACATTGGACGAACGTGTCGGCCGCATGTAGTATACTTAACACTAACAATAACCGCTGAAAAAAAGGTGGGTGGCGGGATGTCACTATTAATTTCATATATCATTAATGTTACATTAGACTTCGAATTTGGGAAACTAATGTATCAATATCAGGTTCATTCAAAGGGGTTGCATTTCTCAGGGTATTCTCAAGGTGTCCACGTGAGATTTTCTATCTTTTTTACTCCTTGCGTGCTTTTGAATATGACTGTTGACAAACGTAAGTATTTCTAGCAAAGGTGACGTACATAACGCATGCAGCATGTCTACGGGCGGGTATGATTTGTAAAGGTACAAAAATACGTGATCAGATTTTTCCTTTAGTTGGATGCCAGACTGCGTTCCACCAGAAAATCTTCTGGCGACGTGTCTATATGATTTGTAAAAGAAGTGGCATAGTTTTTTTTTTTTTTTTTTTTTTTGGAAATCGTGAAATCGATTTTCGAATTCTTCCGTAAAGGCGAAATGTATGGCTGCGTATTTCATCCCTTCTTTAGGATTCTGTCAGTCTGTCGCAACTTTACATTACCGGAATTTTATGGAAACTTTTTTTACCAATTGTTTGATAGGTGCTCACTTCTTGGGCCGCATTGATACTTGGTTTGGGTCGCATTTGGCCGTGGGTTTGACACCCGTATCTAGCAGCCTACTCACAAGGCGAAGTCCCCAGCGTCGCGATTGACGTTTTGAAACTGTCAATATCGTGATGTAGGTTAAGATTCCATGTATCACACAGTTGCAGTCATTTATCCTGGTGGGCCCTCGTTTGCGAGTAATAGACGAAAATATCCGGAATTTTGTGTGACATTCAGTAGCATTAAAAAAAGTTGAGTTATAGTGTTTAATTGCGTGGTGTAATGGGTAGGATAACAGCTTCGCATGCAGAAGGTTGTAAGTTCCATTTTTGTCAGGGGCACAAATTTTTATTATTTTTAAATCTGTGCCGAAATGACTTCGATCATTATTTTTATTCAATTAATTGATTTAAATGTAATTTTTAATTCCATTCCTCTGCCATGTAATTTTAATCATAATTTCAACTTTTTCATTTGCTCTAATTTTTTTCCTATCATTTTCTCCGCTTGAGATCTTTATTCATGTGTTTTAATTAATTTCAATTTAATATCTGTTGTTTTATCACCCTGTTTTTAGTCCACATTATTGTGTTCATTATATCTATGTCTCATTTTGCTTGAATTTCATTTTACTTACAAACCCGTCTTTCATTTAAATTTTCGTCTGAGTTATTTTGTCCATAGTGGTTCAAATGGCTCTGAGCACTATGGGACTTAACATCTGAGGTCATCAGTCCCCTAGAACTTAGAACTACTTAAACCTAACTAACCTAAGGACATCACACACATCCATGCCCGAGGCAGGATTCGAACCTGCGACCGTAGCTTCGCGCTGTTCCAGACTGAAGCGCCTAGAACCGCTCGGCCACACCGGGCGGCTGTCCATAGTGAAAAAGGAGTTAAGTTTATGTTTTAAATGTTTGTATGACGTGTGCCGTGCAAAAAAAATTGCACATCTGGTAACAAATATACATATTTCACACCATTGCACAAAAATAAATAGATTATTTCGTCTTTTGTTTTGTTACTGATAGATCGGAATTTTCAAAAAAAATTAATATTATAATAGATAAGTATACTTAAATTCACATTCACAAAAATTCCGATTGGAAAGAGAATGATATAGAGAAAAATGAAACAAATGAAAAAGTTCATACCGTGATTAACATGATGTGACTAAGCAATAGAAATAAAAAATATAATTTAATAAAAATGATGATAAAGTCATTTCGACAAAGATTAAAAAAAATTGAGCACCTGACACATTTCGCACCCGCATCCTCCTGTATGCTAAGATCCTATCTATTACACCACGAAATAAGGCTGATTGAAGCAACTTTTATAAAGCTATTGAGAATCACACAAAATTCCGAATTTCGCCAATTACTTGCAAATGAGGGCCCACCAGGCTGAATGGTTGCAGTGTGTGATACCTGCGCTCTTAACGTACATCACTGCATAGATAGTTTCAAAAAATCGATCGCACTACTTGGGACCTCTCCTTGACAGTTCGATTTCCCGCCTTGTCAGTTCGTTTTCGCGCACATCCTTAGCTTTAACTGACTGGTTTGCGCCGTACAACTACGCCGACGTCGGATATTTTATAGGGCATTCAGGTCTATTTGTGGCTAAGACGTTGACCTCGCACTTACGAAAGAGGTAGTCGTTTTTTGATACTAGTGAACAAGGTTACGTTGTGGAGACTTGACGTAAACGCTCCTCAAGAATCGCCGAGATGATTGGTTTGTGGAGGCCACAGCCGTTGTGATAACGGAAGCTTCGCACCGAAGACGAGTGCAGTGCAGGAGGTGGGAACCTGTCATTGTTGTGGCGCGCCCGAGTCTCGAGGTCGCCGTCCGCTGTTTCGCCAGCAGCGAGCGCTGGCGTCACACTGAACTAACCACCGTTCTCCACCCCCCCAAGGCCGCCGTCGCCACACACAACATACTGTGGCGCGGGGAGCTGCCATTCCGCCTTGCGGTTTTGCCATCCTCGCATCTCCAATCGTCTCGAAAAGCAGTTCTCCTTGCGGAACTTCTCGTTGCGTCGGAGACGTAAGCAAACCCGCCTAACGCCGCCATTTTTGCGGCTATCGGTGGACGCTCGACTGCACCGATAGGCGGTGAGGGAGGGCCTTGACTTTTGGTAGCAGCTCAGGTGGCTATTGTTCGCTGCCCGTTTGTATCACGCTACGCGCCTCGGTAGCCACCGTGTCTACAGGAGAGCAGGAAGTGTCTCGACTTCAAGGTGGCCTCTTAGTTCCGCAGCTATAAAGCTGACCGAGACCCACTGCTGAATGTCGTTCGCAAATCTTGCTGCGTTCCCCAAGTGTGATGATTACACAAGAGGCCACCTATGACACTGTTGTGCTCATGAAAGTTGGATGGTTTCGCAACGACACTTAAAAAGAAAGCAGGATGCATTAGGCAAAATTGCCATGAGCATCCCACCGGCGCACCAGGTTGAATATACCCGTTTGGTAAAACACCATTCCTGCTGCGTGAAGAAATGAGCAACATCCTCGTCCGACAGGAATCGTCGACACTTCAAAACTTGTTTTAAGAGGCCGAAGACGTGGGAATAGCGTGGGGAGACATCGGGACTGTAGGGCGGGCGCTAGAGTGTTGGCGTAACTTCTGCTTTCGGACAAAAGCGATATGGAGACGTGCGATGTCATGAAGCAGCAGCACCACTCGGCGCACCCGTTCACAATGGTGGGTTTTGACAGACACGCTGCCACATAAACATTCTTCATTCTCCGATGGATGTCTACCGATGTTTGTTCTGCCCTTCGGCAGCCAAGAAAAGAATAACAGCACATTGGTCCTGTTTTGACGCGTTTGGTAATATCGTCACCATAATTGACATTTCCGCAGTTACCGCACGCACGTCGGCAAGACACGAATGTCACACGAGTCCCTTGCCTACATGTCGGATTGCAGCAACGTCCTCAAACGGAAACTTTTTGGTCTCTCCTTACATTAAACCTGAGACAAGGTGGCAACTGGAAAAAAATTGAAAAGAAAAGCCAAACGTTTTGTGAAATGTTTTGTCTAAAAGTAAGAAACGAAAAAAGTTAGAGAAACCTGTGACACGTTTTTGAATGGTGCTCGAAATCATGGACAGCAGCAGAGATGCTCATACGTTGCTGCCGTAAGGAAACCACTGAGTGAAATAGCACCAGAAAAATCTCGTCTGTTACTGTTCAAAATTGTAAGAGTCCTAGTTAAACCTCGAATTTTAAATTCTCAATTGGTACCTGATTTGCTGCTAATGATTTCGAGCATCACTCAAAAATGCGTCAAATGTTTCGCTAATCTATGTTATTCCTTACGTTTAGAAAAATCATTTCGTAAAACATTTGACCTTTTTAATTTTTTATATTCAATTTTTGTTCAGAAAGAATTAAATACAGTATATTTAAATATCGATCGGTATGATATTATTTTTAAGAGTCTATAAATCAAGGAAAGCGAAAAGTTCCAATTTATGCTGAGATTTGATACTTTTTGACATGTCATTTACACAACAAGCAGCAGCTGTTCGTGAAATATTTCAGTTTTCCCGCAAGTCACTAGTTAAGTTTTTCTTCATTTTCCGGTTACTTTCAAGCAATTTACTCTTTCTTTGCAAAACTAGAACTCACACTGGTGTATTTGATCCCATTCATAATTTTCCGACGCTCGTTTGGTTATGAAGATTTCAACAAAAAGCCATTGTGCAATTTCTAGAGAGTCGCGGTTTCGTTCTGCCCAAACATTTTACCAGAAATCAGTATGTCAATGTGAACTGTAAGTCATTTGAAATGGGGAACAAAAGGCAGAACCATTGCCAGGCTGAAATTCAACCGCAGATGCTACTGTCAATACTTTTATAGATTGCACGTCGTACCACTTCCATCAAGAACATCCCTCGAATGTGTTAACACTCTCGAGAGCAATGAATATAGACAGTTATAAATGTCTTGTGGAATTCGTGTTAAAAGTTGGCACTAAACTGTAACCGTTCAGTTTGTGTGTGTGTGTGTGTGTGTGTGTGTGTGTGTGTGTGTGTGTGTGTGTGTGTGTGTGCGCGCGCGTGCGCGTGCGCGTGCATTTCCCTTTTTTTTTTAGAAACCTGTCAGTTAACCTAACAGGCGATGGTATTTAATTATTTGTTAGTAAAATTTTCAATGAAATTTATGTTTTAAGTTCTTGAGAAATTGTAAAAAAGATGGACAGATACCTTCAAAGGATAGGCATCCCTATAAGTTTAGACTGAGTACATGGGCGTAGCCAGAGGCTAATGAAATTATTTTAAGAACAATTTAAAAACGTGTTAATAGCAATATAAAGTATACAAATGTGGCTGGACGTGCCTTCATTTGCGTGTTAAGTCTGAACTCGTGCATTAATTTTTATGTTGGGGTATTATTGAGTGTCGAACAGAAATGACTATTGATTTAAAAAAATGAACCATCAAAAACGAGTTTAAGTGTTTTTGTTAGGGTAACAGCAATCTAAACTTCATGTATAGATCACAGCATAGTTAGCAAAATGATTGCAGATAGATGCGTGAACAGAGACGCTGAAATAAAACAGATTTGACCAACTGCTCACCTTCGGCGCCAGCTTCATCCCTAGGACGTGATGCTTTTGAAGAACTTGTAAGATTCATTACCGTTCCATCGGTTTGTCACCACGTTTATCGGACTTGTCATTGTTGGAAAATAGTATCTCATTTTTCGGAATCGATACATTACAATAATGAATCCTTACCTACGTCGTATTATATTTTGTCGCATCTTTCCCGATATCGTATTTTTCGCCTGACAACTGTCTTAGAGAATTGTGAAAGTACTTAAGCTGTCACAGCAAAACCTAACTCAAAAGGTGCGGTGGATTTTATATAAGTTTGCTTGTTAAGTATTGCAAGAAAGCAATCGAAAATGAAAACACCGATAAAAACGTGAATTAGAGGCTGTGTTTTACTGTTGTGATAAAGCGTTGTTACTGATAATGACTGCCAGCTTACAACACCGTGATAAATTTATTTACGTAACTAAAAATCTCTTGAAACTTTTGTATGTGAAACACAAACATCTGCTAATTAGTGCTTGTTGAAATATTGAAATATTACTCGAAGAATCAAGCAGTCGCTTTCGTTTTGGTAAAGGTGTGTCCACAGTGCTACGCTGCCAAGAGCAGAACACGTGAGCACGAGTTTAGTTTGGTTCCGTTATAAGGCGTTGTACGACCATTAAAGAAATCGGGAATAGGTAACACCAGTATAAAAAATAGGGATATATGCGGAAAAAGTAATAAGCGTATTGTTGCAAGACAAAAAAGAGTAGTCCGAATATTGTCATCGAATATCTTTCGAACTCATTGAACATGTGCAGACTCTTAATTGAAATTATATGAATCTTGTCTCTTCCAATGTGAGTTCTGCAGTAGTTCAGCGATTTTTGGTAAATGTGTGTTCTCGACGAGTGCAAAGTTACAAATAAAACAATAACAACAAAACTCGGTGAAACGTTCGTGGCTTCGGCGATTTACCGAAATCCTTCATAAAAGTATTAACTCTTACTTGTCTATATACGAAAATAAACTTGATAAGGGATGGCAATTATTTGTTTGAAGTTGTTATCAGCAAGAGCACATATACGTCAAAATTGTCTTCCGTTAGGCTGCAATATCGATTTAAAGACAGCTATGTACATGTATTTATAGCAAAAATATTCGCATAAGATTTACAGATTGGTAGATTGTGGTAAGATCCTGTGGGACCAAACTGCCTAGGTCATTGGTCCCTAAGCTTACACACTACTTAATCTAACTTAAACTAATTTATGCTAAGGAAGATACGCACCCATGCCCGAGGGAGGACTCGAAGCTCCGACGGGGGCAGCCGCGCGAACCGTGACGAGGCGCCGTGTACCGCGCGGCTACCCCGCGCCGCAAGATTTACATATTAATTCAATAGATTATGCTACAGTATCACAGTAATGATCATTCAGTTCACTAGATGGCTGAAGAGAATTTCAGTTAGTGGAACTTAAGATCGATAAGCTTCAGTTACCACTGCTATATTTTTTAATCCTCAAATGTACGCACTCAGTGAAATCGTCTTCCAGTATTGTGTAGTGAACCATTTTAAAAATAAAAAATAAATAAATAAAAAAGAATCCGGATAAAAAGCGCAAGAATGAATCACTGTCTTGATAGGTTTTGAAGAGACATCGTTCCACCACGTTATGTTTTATAATTGTACTTTATTAAGCACTACATTAATTTTGAGGATGAGGCACGCGCGAAACTAGTAGTGCTTAGTGAAGTACAATATTAAAACGCAGCCTCGTGGAACGACATCTTTCTTCAGATTTATCGAGACTCTGGTGCCCAGCTAGGAATAGTTTTATGCAGTAATATCGAGTTGTGTTGGACAGTACTTGGCGCCGTTGACCGCCCACAGTTCCTGCAAACCTGTCGGCAGAGCGCTGCGCCTTTGGTGTGGACGCACCTGTACATATTCTGCTCAGGGCCATGTCGGCAATAAGATTATGCTGTGGTTTTTGCTTCTACATGAGCTACTTAAAGATGCGTATACACTTGCGAGTGACGTGCTCGCGAGCTTTTGATGTGCCGCTCAACTTAAAATTGTGTATGCATCTTAAAACGTAATCCGTCTGGCATTCAAAACTGTGGAACAGGTCAATTTGAACGTATATTAGCAGTGAATCTAGTGCGAGAGGCGCACGCGATGACGACTATTAGAGGATAACACTGCTGTCGAGTCGAAAGCGGGCAGGTTTCCGTTGCCTGGCTCGTTCGTAGAGTAACGTTATCGACCCCGCCGAGGGAACAGAGGCAGATGTTACGTGAGGGCAGACCACCTGCCGTTTCCTCGCACTCCCCGGAAATGGCTGCCGCCGCGCCGACACAGACAACGTGGTTGCCGCGACCAAGTCTGTGTTTATACTCCACGCATTTACGAACTACTGTATTTCGGAACAGAAGATAGTTTTAGGGCCATGGCTTTGGATATTACTTACTGAGCGAGGTGGCGCAGTGGTTAGCACACTGCAGTCGCATTCGGGAGGACGACGGTTCAAGCCTGCGTGCTGCCATCCTGATTTAGGTTGATTTCCATAAATCGC
The DNA here is from genome assembly GCF_023898315.1 of Schistocerca nitens. Taxonomy (NCBI): domain Eukaryota; kingdom Metazoa; phylum Arthropoda; class Insecta; order Orthoptera; family Acrididae; genus Schistocerca; species Schistocerca nitens. The sequence continues at coordinate 748,548,893 of NC_064618.1, read as the reverse complement.
TTCAGATAAGTGCCGGGATTGCCTTTGAAAGGGCACGGTCGATTTCCTTGCTCATCCTTGCATACTCCGAGCTTACGCTCCATCTCTAATGACCTCGTTGTCGACGGTACGTTAAACGCTAGTCTCCTCCTCCTCCGATATTATTTCTGTTGAAGTTTTCAGTGTTAGTTCCTCCGCCGGCGTCTCTTTCGTTGACGGTAAACTAGATTCGTCTGCTTGTCAGATGCACAAAACAACACAGTACTGCTACAAACACATTTAAGAAGACAGTTTTGTACAAGCCGTAATAATACAGTACCGGGAGAATTACACCAATCCAAGGTTACTAGATCGAACACCAATACTAACTAGGGTTACTTTCTAGGTCGATAAGTTCATACACTGTGTTGACTCTCGCTGATTTTGAGGATCGAACGACAAGTAGCTGAAACTGTGTGCTGCACCACGGTGTGAACGGAGATCTTTTGTGATTTGTGGACATTGCAGTACCAGCAATGCGTCACCTACCACAGCGTCAAATTGCAAAGTCGTTCTCCTACATGCGTTACATCATTTTAAACCATGTTAGATAGCCACGGGCGTGTGAACTGTCAAATAGTACGGGGCAGGTATGCCCGGCGTCTGAACTGTCGAGTAGGATCAACGTTTCGCTTGTCGATCGATGTGTATCTTCGCTTTTAGAGGTATCAACATCAGCGAAAAGTCTGTTACTGATTGAAAGTTTCAGTGTAGAATTAGATGTCTGGTACGAAACACCACACACGAGACAGGTTGCCCTTATTAGTAGCAATATATTAGCGGCTTATGAGCCCAAAATACGCCACTCACAAATAAGCGATTAGTTTCGTTGCACACGTCAGCCATTAAGTGATTAACTTTGCGTTTCATGGCCTCTTAAATAAATTTAGAGATAACACAACACATAGATCAGTTTATAAAATTGTGGCTCGGTCATAATATCGGTGGATAAAAAGGATACTACGTGCTGATAGTCGCCAAAGCCATTGTTTCAGTTGTTTTCGGAAATTAATTATGGCGAACGGTGGTGTGGTCACGTGAGCAATATGAGGACCAGTATCCTCCGCCATTCTTGTCCAGTCAAATGTTGTACTGCCCCTCTAATCCACTCGCCGTAGATTGGACTTCAAACTTCCTTCCTCATTTTGTTGCTGTATCTTTACTGTGATCCAAGCTCCAAACGCTTCCCTGAAAAATATCGCTTTACAAGAAACTCTCCATTCTTTCCTTTTAGCGATCCGCTTCCTCTCCTACATGTCGATCCGCACCTAAAGTACGGCTGTACGCTGGTAAAGATTCATTGGAAGAAGGACTCCACCGTGAATGAGATACAGCAGCCAGAGGGTGCCGTTTCTGTGAGAGAGGAATGCAGTGTGCGATGCCGCAAGGCGTGAGAAGTGCAGGAGAGAAGAGGTGACGGTGGCCCGCTAATTGCATTACTCAACCGGCGGCCTTGGGCCACGGGTCTGGCTTCCTGTGTTTAACAACCCGGCAGCAGCTGGTGCGTGGACTGAGTGCTAATGCCTGCCCAGAGCACGCACCGCCTGGACGCGTTCGGTCACGCAGTGGCAGCCGGCAATTCTGACGCTACGCTAAAACACTCTAGGTATCACATCCGGCAGTCGTGGTCCGAGTTTTGAGTGTTACCGCGATGACTCTTCCACCAAGGCCTCAACAAATGCCTACTACATGCGTCTTTGCGTGACCGTAAACACTCTGACACGTTGGAAGCTTCTGGTTGTACGCGGTTTGTTCATTGCAAATTTCCAGTACGTCTCCAATAAGACGGGACTTGTTAGCTCCTGTACTAACAAGGATAACTCCCTACCGCACTCTCCTCAGATTCAGTGGTAAAGTCGCCCAGTGGATAGCCCGCCAAAAACTGAACACAGATCAAGCATGAAAACAGGAAGAAGGTGTACCGAAATATGAAAAAAGAAGTGAAATAGAAACAGTAAATGGTCCAAGTCCAAGATGTGCAACTTCGAGCGAACTTCAAGTATCACGGCGTCATGGTTTTGATGTCACCGTGTTGGGCTGCAGAGCGGAAGATTCGTGGTCAAACTTCCCTCGTTGCCCGTTTTTGTTCATGAAATTATGAAGTTCTCTTTTGGTCATTGACGGTACCTGTTCTCCTTTTGTAGTCTTGGCAATTGTCATGCTGCGCATTGGTTATAAAATATGAGTTATGTGGTAAGAATATACAGGGTGAGTCGTAAGACGTAACACCCCCCATTATTCCGGGGGCGATTGCACGTATAGACAAGCGGTGTTCTGACAATCATAGCGGACTATGGGGCACATACGTTGGTACATGCACAATAATCACAACGTTTATATTGACAGAGATAATGAGGCAAGTACATGTTTTTTAAATGGGACGCTATACTTTCTTTACCATCATTCGAACGCTCTGGAAAAGACGCCTATAGTGATGTAACGCATGTTGCTATTGTGATTCAAACTTCGCTTTAAAGATGCTGGGAAATATTATACGATTGAAGGTGGAGGTTGTCGGAAGCGGCTGCAGACTGTAAACACGCCTCGCGCGACCCGCAGGCCGAGTTGCCGTGCTCTGTGCAGCATGCACGGCCTACGCTACGTAGGTACATCCTCATCCGCCCTCTTTTAAGCAAAGTTTGAATCACAATAGCAACATGCGTTACATCACTATACGCGTCTTTTCCAGAGCGTTCGCATGATGGTAAAAAAAGTATAGCGTCCCATTTAAAAAACATGTACTTGCCTCATTATCTCGGTTCAAAATGGTTCAAATGGCTCTAAGCACTATGGGACTTAACATCTGTGGTCATCAGTCCCCTAGAACTTAAAACTACTTAAACCTAACTATCCTAAGGACATCACACCCATCCATGCCCGAGGCAGGATTCGAACCTGCGACCGTAGCGGTCACACGGTTCCAGACTGAAGCGCCTAGAACCGCACGGCCACACTGGCCGCCCATTATCTCGGTCAATATAAACATTGTGATTATTGTGCATGTAGCAAAGTATGTGCCCCATAGTCCGCTATGATTCGCCGAAAACCGCAAGCCGATACGTGCAATCGCCCCCGGAATAAAGGGGGCGTTACGTCTTACGCGACTCACCTTTTATATACCGCCTCAAGTAAATGTGATGAATAGTGAGAGCAGGCGAGATCTCTCATAAACGGACATTCCACCGCGACACAGACACAAATTGGAATACAGCGAACAGACACGTCAATGACCGGACGCACAATTGATAATTTTGTGAAAAAAATGGGGCACAAGAGAGATTTGAACATGGATCTCCCCCTTCGCAGTCTAACCCTTGAAAGTGATCGTCCGACAAAATACCTGATTCTTGCATTGTTATACTGGAAAAGTCGTAACGGAGGTGGTTTCGTCGCCTTTCTCGATTTGAAGGTGTGTCTTCGTGATATAAATGCATATTATCAATCGGCTAATCTTGTTCAAGGTGCCGGCCCCAATTGCAGATTGGCAATCTATCCGCTTCTAGGGGAAAAATATATATACATATTATTTCGTATAATTAAAAATTTAAAATGGTATCATAGTCTACTCATTAACAGTTGTAATCTTACGTCAGAGTTTAACACAGTAAGTCAAGTATTACAGTTAGAAACTGTGTTTGTCTTGTGGCAGCGTAACTCACTGCGCGCAAATTACCCAGACTATACTCATTCAGTGTTTGAGAACGGGAGCACCCAGCGACTTCCAACAAAATTTACACATAATTTTAAATGTTTTAGGAACTTTTCTCGTTGACACCTCCTCCCTTCAACCCCCCACAAAATGGTGAAAGGATAAAAGTTTACCTCTTACTACATTTTCGCTGTTCAAGTAGTAAAACTTCAACATCAGGCAAGACGTTTTAATTTATTACTTTCCTTTTTGCTATTGACTCCATTCGCAACACATTTCGCAGACAGTATTGACATATACCATTGAATGTACCTGCAGAATTATTATTATTATTATTATTATTATTATTATTATTATTATTATACGATTCATAGTTTGAGAGATATGACGTCATAAACATTGAGATACGTGAAAAACAAGCTTCTGCTTAACACGGAGCGTAAATTACCAAGAGTATACTTATCTAGTTCCAACAAATTTTAGAAATACTTTCAAACATGTTCTACACTTTTTTCTCGCTTAAATGTTTAACGTCAAATATTTAACACGTTAACTCATTTGCATCGTAGTTAGACGTTTCGAGCTATTTTATTGATGGGAGTTCGATTCTTTGAGAATCTTTGGTGCGGCGGTTACTGATCTACTGCTTCTTTGAAATGATAGCATGTGAGTAACTACATTGTATCAACAGTGTCACATGGCCTCACTTCATGAAATACTGCAGGGAGACTTGGGATTTACCTCAAGACGTATGAGTCTGGGTATCAGAATTGTTTGCCACCAACTCTCCTCCGCTTGCTAGGAAAATACCTTCATTTTACTTTATCGCTTTGCGCATTAGACATTTTCTTGCTGAGATACCCACCGTCTCCTCAGTCTCACGACAGATGATTTTAAGAGGTAATTTTTGTCTTTGCATTCTGTGGATGTGTTCACTTCGGATGCTTTGTGTGGATACTGTTACCGGTCGCGTTATAACGTTTTTTAACTTATATTTTTTTACAAGGAAGATTAATTTAAAAAAGGATCACAAAGCGACTGGTCATAGTACGAAAACAAAGCATCCGCTGTTTTAATCACAAAAAAATGGTTCAAATGGCTCTGAGCACTATGGGACTTCATCTGAGGTCATCAGTCCCCTAGAACTTGGAACTACTTAAACCTAACTAACCTAAGGACATCACACACGTCAATGCCCGAGACAGGATTCGAACCTGCGACCGTAGCGGCCGGGCGGTGCCAGACTGAAGCGCCTAGCCGCGGGACTGCTACGGTCGCAGGTTCGAATCCTGCCTCGGGCATGGGTGTGTGTGATGTCCTTAGGTTAGTTAGGTTTAAGTAGTTCTAAGTTCTAGGGGACTTATGACCTAAGATGTTGAGTCCCATAGTGCTCAGAGCCATTTTGAAGCGCCTAGAACCGCTCGGCCACTGCGGCCGGTTTGTTTTAATCACAGTTGCAGGTTCAACGTATATAATGCACAAGACAAATATAGCGTTGACTCCGATATTTTTCTGTTTGGATTGATTTTATTTCCTAAATTGTAGATGTTAAATTGCGTCCCCTGTGCGATCTACTGCATTCTCTTGCTGCCGTGAGAAACCCTATTTATGTTGTCTTCTTGTTTGCCCAAGTCGCATGACTCATATCCACAGAATACTATTGAAGTAATCGCGACCAAAAATTTCAGTCGGGTCTCTTTCTGCGTTTTCTTTTTCAGGCATCTAACATTATTGCGCACATAGTTCTGAATTTTGCCAGTTTCTTATCAATCTGTTTCTTCGTCATTTATATGTAATATCAAAGTGTTCTAATACACCAATTCACCATCTCTCAACGTTTCCGTCGGCGAAAAGACAATACTGAGCAGACTGAACGCCACTCGTGTACCTTAATAATTTCTGTCAATATACACATCACACGTAAGCCATAAAAATAGCAAATAATCAGACAAAAATTGTTGAGTGTGAATATTGTAGGTTCATATTCATAATTAACAACTTAGCTTTGATGGTATTGTACCAGATTAACACGTATTACTAATTCTTTGATTTGCCCATAGAATGCAACTACACCTTTATTTCCCCCTTTTTTCCAGTGACATACTACCCAAAATGCGTCTGTGGCAGGACATATGTTTGAACCGGCCGTAATAAATTTTTGTATGTGCTACTGTATTCTTTTGACACACATTTCCTGAAAACACTGATTTACAATACAGTCCTTTATCAGATATAAGCATCACATGTAATGGAGTGCATCTACATGAGCAAGTCATCTACCGTTTTAGGAAAATTGGATGAAAAAATGCCACAACTTGTGTAAAAGTTGAGCGTCAGTCTTTACAATAACTGCACGAGTAAATCATTGTTAGCGCATTTTCTGTTGTCTCGTCACGACTTTTGTTCAAAAAATGGCTCTGAGCACTATGGGACTCAACTGCTGAGGTCATTAGTCCCCTAGAACTTAGAACTAGTTAAACCTAACTAACCTAAGGACATCACAAACATCCATGCCCGAGGCAGGATTCGAACCTGCGACCGTAGCGGTCTTGCGGTTCCAGACTGCAGCGCCTTTAACCGCACGGCCACTTCGGCCGGCACGACTTTTGTCACACAGGTTGGTTTCTAGATAACCTTACCCTGCAATAGCAAAGTTATTTGCTTAGCACCAAATACAGTTTTGTGTGCAACGAATGTTACAGGCCGCCGGATCTGTTTGTAACACCGCTTCGCTTGTTCTCGGTCCGTTTATTAGCTCAGCCGGAACTGGTTCTCGAGGCGAAGACCTCGCTAGGGACTTCGACACGCAACGGCCTCTCCTTGATGTGATTATCAAGTTTCTGTTCAGTCCTTTTCTTTTCCGCTGAGACCGCGGTGTACTTTTCATACGGCGGCACACGGGGAATCTCTGCAGTCAGTGCAGGAAAATGAAGTTCGCTGTAGGCGAGTGTTACTTTTACTATGTTGCTCAGACGACCTTGAAAGACAATTCCGCCTATACGTTATTGCGGCTGCCTGTTATTCCAGTAGAAGCATTGAATTTTCCTTCTCGAGTGAGTCATTTCTTCCTTTACCTCTGTGAGAAACGTGCCGGTCACAGACTAAGGAATCGTAATCTCTATTGGCGATACGTGTATTCCGCTTGTAGTGCGAATCTCAAGTAACACTGTGCTAATGTAAAAGTTTTCAATGTTCTAAAACGTTTACGAGATATTATCGGCTACTCAATACGTAAGTTGACGATAATCTGGGGCTGAGAGATGAAGGTAGGAAGACGTACGTAAATTCCCTGGACGGACTTGTCTCTGAGGAGGAGCAAGGTTACCTGGACTTGTACTGTTCGTTTTAGGTAGTGCGTCCAGCCAATCCGGCGTGATGTACGGCGCTGTTACGTAGCCGTGCCGGGAGAAAGCCCATTGCTGCGTGCAGGCGACGCTGTGTTTATCTCGTGCGTGAGCGCCAGCCCGCGAGGACTTTCTATTGTGATTTGTTACGGCGGACAAGACCAGGCGTTTGTGGTGTAGTGATCTCGTGGAAGTTGTAAGCACCGAGCTGAAGAACACTTTGCGAGATCTGCTCCTGCGTGTCGTGCTATGCACGCACTCAACAGCGATGACTTCCGGTTCGCCTTTACTACGAGAGACTCAATGTGGAAAGCAATATGTTGTCGTTGTGGTCTTCAGTCCGAAGACTTCTTTGATGCTACTCTTCATCCTAGACACCTCTGTGCAAACCTCATCATTTCTGCATAACTATTGGAACGTAAATACATTTGAACCTACTTACTGTAAAGCTTTGGTCTCGTCCTACTATTTTACACGCACGCACGCACACACACACACACACACACACACACACACACACACACACACACACACACACACACACACACGCCTCAGGAAATGTGAGAGTATCCCTTATTTTAGGCATTTTTTGCCGTAAATTCCCCTTTCCCCCCCAATTCAGTCCAGTAATTCCACATTTGTTATTCGCTGTACCTGTCTAATCCCAGCATTCGTTTGAGGCATAACATTTCAAAAGCTTCTGTTCTCTTCTTCTCTGAACCGTTTCTCTTACATCCAAGGCCACACTCCAAATACTTTCGGAAAAGAAATCCGATCAAGGAGGCGCGCTGTGTTTAACACAGTGGATTCGAATTCGGAAGGATGAGGATTAAAATCCCCGTCCGGCCATCTAGATTTCCCTAAATCGCTTTAGGTTCAAAATGTTCAATCCTATGAAATCTTATGGGACTTAACTGCTAAGGTCATCAGTCCCTAAGCTTACACACACTTAACGTAAATTATCCTAAGGACAAACACACACACCCATGCCCGAGGGAGGACTCGAACCTCGCCGTAGGTAAGCACGGGGATGGTTTCTTTCAAAGTATACGGCCGAATTCTTCACCATCCTCCCTTAACCCCAGCTTGTGCTCCGTCTCTGATGACCTCGCTCTCGACGGGACAGTAAATCCTAATCCCCCTACTTCCTTCCTTCAGAAACGGCTTCTTAATATTTACATTTATATTTTCTCTTTTTCAGAAACGCTTTTCTTACTACAGCCCGTTCACGCTTTATCCATGGGGAGCAATAAATCTCTTCTTATTGTAACTTCACAGACTTCATGCGGGGTAGCCGCGAGGTCTTAGGCGCCTTGCCACGGTTCGCGCGATTCCCCTCGTCGGAGGTTAGGGTCTTCCATCGGGCATGGGTGTGTGTGTGTTCCCCTTAGCGTAAGTTTAAGTTAGATTAAGTAGTGTGTAAGCCTTAGGAGTTTGGTCCCATGGGAACTTACCACAGAAAAACTTTGTCACAAATGACTGCGACAGGTGGCGCCATGATTAAGACACTTGACTCGTTTGCGATACCCTGATTAGTGGATGGATAAGCACTTTGGGTGTCTGTTGGTGTTTCTTTCATCGAAGTAGAGGTCTAATCCTTTCGCGTATCTCTTTACAACTGCACCGTTGCTCTATGAACAATAACCATACTATCAGCTGAACATGTATGTCCATCCAAGGTATACAAGGTCCATTCACATTAATGTGACCACCAGTTACGTTTGACGTCAACATGCAATAACCACTCACAGACGCTAGGTGGCAGCACTAGCAGTGGACAGTTTTATAAAGTGTGTCGGGAGACGCGGAAAACTGCGCGTTCATTGTCGTATTGCGGAAACAAAAAGGGCATTAACATTGGCTTTCAGGCCAAACGGGGAAGCATTTCCGAAATGGCTAAGTTTGTGAACTGTCCGCATTCCACCGTAGTTAAAGTATTCCGTGCATAGCAAAATGGCGCTATCCTAGTCCGGCGCCGGGGTAACTACGGTGCGCCAGGTGCCATAGATGATAGGAGTGAATGACGACTGCGGAGATGTGTACGAGCGAATAGACGTGGAACTGTTAAGCAACTGACCGTTCAAATGAACCAAGGGGCTGCCAAGAGGGCCGCCTTAACGACAGTTCAGCGAACGATGCTGCATATGGGCCTCAGCACCAACCCAGTCGAGAATCTATGGGACCACTGCTTGCGCCATGGATCCTCAACCGAGAAATCCAACGCAGCTGTCCACGGCACTAGAGTCGACATGGCTGCAACCACTGTCGGTGCCTTCCAGAGCTTCACTGACTGCCCTCCTGCACGTCTCGCACTTATCTGTCCTGCAAAAAGTGGGTATTTAGGCTTCTCACTGGTGATCGTATTAATATGGCTGGACAGTGTTGAGCAGTTAGAATTCTACTGGTTTCATATTCACCTGTTAGGTTGGTTGGTTGGTTTGGGGAAGGAGACCAGACAGCGAGGTCATCGGTCTCATCGGATTAGGGAAGGACGGGGAAGGAAGTCGGCCGTGCCCTTTGAAAGGAACCATCCCGGCATTTGCCTGGAGCGATTTAGGGAAATCACGGAAAACCTAAATCAGGATGGCCGGACGCGGGATTGAACCGTCGTCCTCCCGAATGCGAGTCCAGTGTCTAACCACTGCGCCACCTCGCTCGGTCACCTGTTAGGCAGAAGGCAACTGTTAACCCAAAAATGCTACTGCACCTTTATTTGCATAACAGGCGGACCCGAAATCCAGAAATCTGTCTGTAAACATGAATACGGTAAGAGTTTTAAAATTAAGCGATGAATAATAATTTTCAGTACAGGATTTGGAAATGTATTTTAATTGCTCGTAGAATAGACGAGGAAGAGAAGTCTTCAAATGTTTATGTTCAGACTGTATGAAGAGAATATGGTGGAGTGGTCGCACAACTGGCGTCTACGCGCACTTGCTAGACACTTGCACAACATACGCAGACGCATCGCCTTTGAAGGCTTTTCTTCGCTACGAACCAGCGACACAGTGCGGAGTGCTGCCGAAATTTTTATTTTTATTGTTATTTTCCAGCCCATGAGCTCTTGGATTATAATGCAGACAAGAGCTGCGTTGGTGACAGAGCGCTCCTCCCGGCAAGGCGAATGAAATATTTCCAATATTTCCGGCGTGTCACAGGACTGGGATGTCACTATACCTGGTCGAGCGCAGGATGGGCAAGGTCCGAGAGATCGGCACGATCGTGGCCAAGTCGAAGGTGTCGTCAAGGGTGAGCCGTGAGAAAAGAAATTCGGCTACAGCAACCGCCGCCTATCACAACGGCTGTGAGCGACGACACTTTGAGGCCGACCGCTGTGGCCGAGCGGTTCTAGGCGCTTCAGTCTGGAACCGCGCGACCGCTACGGTCGCAGGTTCGTAGTCCTAAGTTCTTGGGGACTGATGACCTCAGCTGTTAAGTCCCATAGTGCTCAGAGCCATTTGAACCATTTTGAACGACACTTTGAGGACTGCGGTCGCGTCGATCATTGCGGATTGCAGTACCGGATAGATAGGCCACGAAAATTATTTGCCGGTTCAGTACTTGAGGACAACCGGTGAGCTGCTATATCATTCAAAACCGCCTTGTCGCTGTGAGGTGCAGAAACCGTATCCCAACACGTTTAACATCTGTTTACCTCACGTCACAGGGCCAGAGTTTTTCATAACCGTTGGAACAGCGCCGTTAGACGCTTCGAGCGCGGACAAAGGACGCCTGGATTCGTTGAGGAGCTGCATCACGTATACTAACAGGACACCGTGATTTTAGGCCTCCATCCTCTCCTTTTCCCCCTCTACGCACCCCGCCCAGCTGTTACCTGACCCCAGTCGAAGTGAACACACTTAGACAATATCGAGTGAAAGATGTGCGCTTTATGCATCCAGCTACGACCTCGGTGATCGCTGATCCGCAGTGGTGCCATTATTTCATTCACCACAGGACTATGTCACTAGTTAACAGACTGTACCGTTTCGTAAACATTGTCCGCCTTATTTACTCCAATTCTAAAAATGACAATAGTTATCAGTGAATGCATACCAGCTAATTATATACCTTCTTTTCCAAGTAACATAAGATAACATACATGGTGACAGTTGCTGAACTATATGATAAGAAACGTAAATTAGTTACAAACTACGGCTTGCACACACTTTATCCAACTTGTAACGTCACTACAGACATTCGGATTTAGGTTATGTTCGATGTGCCTGCCATCATTGGCGATGATGTGGCTCAGACGAATAGCGAAATTCTGCAAGAGCCGCTGAAGTGTCAGAACATCCATGCTGTCGATTACCTTCTGAATCGCTGTTTTCAGCTCAGAATGGTTTTGGAGTTATTGCTGTACATCTTGTCTTTAATATAGCCCCACAAAAAGGAGTCGCATATATTCAGATCCGGAGAGTATGGCGGTCAATCGAGGCCCATGACAGTGGCCTCTGGGCACCCCAGAGTCAGAATGCGGTCCCCAGAGTGTTCCTCCAGGACATCAAATACTCTCCTGCTTCGAGTCGTCGAGCGTGAACCACATCTTGTCGAAATAAGGGTCACTTTAGATAATGGGGATGAAATCATTTTGCAAAACCTTTTTACGTACCGTTCGGTAGTCACCGTGCCATCAACGAATATCGCACCGATTATTCTGTGACTGGACATTGCACACCACACAGTCACCCGTTGAGCGTGAAGAGGCTTCTCGCTCGCGAAATGCGGATTCGTTGTCCTCCAAATGCGCCAATTTTGCTTATTAACGAACCAATCCAAATGAAAGTGGGCATCATCGCTAAACCACACCATAATGCGCATACTAATTCCCATCATGTCCCCCAGCCAACCGTGCAGTTTGAAAGTTGCAACGCCAACCGTTGAGAGGTTATGACTATTTTATTTCATATAGGTCAATAACTGTACCCGTTTACATCAAGAACTACACTGCGAAGATGTCAGTTCAGAGGTGGTCATCGTGATGTAGCTTGACAGTGAACAGTACATGTTGTAGTATATACACTATGTGATCAAAAGTATCCGGACACCTGACTGAAAATGACTTAAAAGTCCGTGCCCCCCCCCCCCCCCCCCCAAATTGGTAATGCTGGAATTCAGTATGGTGTTGGCCCACCCATAGCCTTGATGACAGCTTCCACTCTCGCAGGCATACGTTCAATCAGGTGCTGGAAGGTTTCTTGAGGAATGGCAGCCCATTCTTCACGGAGTGCTGCACTGAGGAGAGGTATCGATGTTGGTCGTTGAGGCATGGCACGAAGTCGGCGTTCCAAAACATTCCAAAGGTGTTCTGTAGGATTCAGGATTCAGGCTAGTCCATTACGGTGATGTTATTGTCGTGTAACCACTCCGCCACAGGACGTGCGTTATGAACAGGTGCTCGATCGTGTTGAAAGATGCAAACGCCATCCCCGAATTTCTCTTCAACCGTTGGAAGCAATGAGGTGCTTAAAATGTCAGTGTACGCCTGTGCTGTGATTGTGCCACTCAAAACAACAAGGGGTACAAGCCCGCTCCACGAAAAACACGACCACACCATAACACCACTGCCTCAGAATTTTAATGTTGGCACTACACACGCTGGCAAATGACGTTCATCGGGCATTCGCCATACCCACACCATGCCACTGGATCACCACATTGTGTAGCGTGATTCGTCACTCCACACAACGTTTTTCCACTGTTCAATCGTCCATTGTTTACGCTTCTTACACCAAGCGAGGCGTCGTTTGGAATTTACTGGCGTGATGTGTGGCTTATGAGCAGCCGCTCGACCATGAAATCCAAGTTTTCTCACCTCCCGCTTAATTGTCATAGTACTTGTAGTGGACCCTGGTACAGTTTGGAATTCCTTTCTGATGGTCTGGATAGATGTCTGCCTATTACACATTAAGACCCTCTTCAACTGTCGGCGGTCTCTGTCAGTCAACAGACGAGATCGGCCTGTGAGCTTTTGTGCTGTGCGTGTCCCTTCACGTTCCCACTTCACTATCACATCGGAAATAGTGAACGTAGGGACGTTTAGGAGTGTTGAAATCTCGCATACACACGTATGACACAAATGACACCCAATCACCTGACCACGTCCTAAGTCCGTGAGTTCTGCGGAGCGCCCCATTGTGCTCTCTCACAATGTCTAATGACAACTGAGCTCGCTGATATGGAGTACCTGGCAGTAGGTGGCAGCACAATGCTCCTAATATGAAAAAAGTATGTGTTTGGGGGTGTCCAAATACTTTTGATCGTTATGATTTTATGGCGCTGTGTAGGAAATTTTCCTCTGTGTCGGAGACACTGATAGCAGTTGCACTGTACACAATGTAACGGGAATACAACCAAATCTGGTATTCTTGTGCCAGTATTAATTACAATTGGCTCAAATATTATTGGCTGAATCTGACCATAATAAACTCCATTCAGTGAAATCTCACCACAGGACCAAGATCACAACTGTTTCGTCCCTGCCTAATTGAATTACCGTTAACTTCTAACTTCGAACACCGTCTCATAGTTTTGTGCTGCAGCGCTTTGCTATGAAAAGCAGTGTCAGTCTAGCTGGTTTTGCTTACCGGACGGGGTTCACACATAACGTCGACATTGTGGCCTTGTGGGACCGATACCACGGTATTTCCAGTGCAGAACACGAATGTGCTTTTGAATGGGTAAGTGCTTTTTCTTCCCGCCCGTGACATATCTGGCGCAGAACGCTGGCGAAGCGAGGGCGTTTTCGGATCTTTATTGGAGTATACAGAAATACTCGGCGCGGCATCGTGTCGCAAGCATTCGGCCGCGTTCTTGGCCATGCTTACGTTAGCCGCTAGTATACTCTCCTCCGCCGTCACGTGATGTTCTTTTGCACAACACACTGACACTAATAAGCTTCCTGCTTATTTTTCTTGAAAGCTGCATGCCATATCGTGCCACGTCACGGGTGTACAGCACTGCGTCCTGTTTTTTCTTTCGGTACATTTTAAATTCTGTGCCTTCAGTTCAATCCAACCACATAATTACTTGGCTTTTTTTAATCTAAATCTTTTTTTAACTGCAAAACCAGCTTGCACCTAGTGTTAATATTCTACGCAGTGTGACATGGCGCCTGCAGCCTAAATCGCGGTATGCAGGCAAATCTGGACACGGACATCATCGATGAAAGCTCTGTCAACCAACCCTCAGACTACGCAGTGTATCGCATTACACAGAAATAGTCGAAAAGACTGTGCTTACGCCATCGCCGAGCAATCGTCGGAATTAGTCGCAACCATCAAATATATACAGTTATCCTTCTCGAGGTTTTAAAGGTGGAACGATCGCAAACATCTAATTGTGCAGAAGACAGTTGCCAGACTCGGATGTATTGGAAAAGTACCGAAGAAATTTAATTTATTCACAGAGCAGCTTACTGTCGAAGCTATTGTCTGATTCTTACGACTTTGAACTCAAAGAAACGGGAGTCCGTTAACGGTCTAGATTTGCTTCATCAGCAGTAGAGAATCCTGTAAATGCTCCAGTCGCTAATGGATAATGTCGAGAAAAGTACTTTATGTGTAACGGGAAGGTTAACTTGAAATTCAGAGAGCAGATTTTTATAAACCAGCCCGCAGTATTTTACAAACATTTTGCACCTGGGCTATTAACTGTCTTTATTCACAACCGTCACTATTTCGTCCTGTTATGCCATGGATAATTTGAGGAGTGAGGAGGTGAGGAAGAAATCAGAAATCAAGAGATCCCTTTTAGATAGAACCAACACATCCAGATTACGGTGGAATGAGCATGAAATGAGTTTGGAGGCAACAAGAACAGCTCGAATGAACTTGGAAAGGTGGAACGAAAACTCTCCGTAAAAGAGATCTGGTGCAACAAAAGAATGTTTAAAATTAGGTGGACTGATAAGGTAGGGAATGAGGAGGTTCTCCGCAGAAACGGCGAGGAAAGGAATATGTGGAAAACACTGAAAATAATAAGGGAGAGGATGACAGGACATCTGTAAAGACATCGAGGAATAACATACATGGAACTAGAGGGAGCTGCAGGGATAAAACTGTAGATGAAGACACAGATTGGAATACATCATACAAATAATTGAAGACGTAGGTTGCAAGTGCTGCTCTGAGGTGAAAATGTTGGCACAGGAGAAGGATTCTTGGCGGGTCGCATCAAACCAGTCAGAAGACTGATGCCTCAAAATGAAAACTTGGAATCTGTTGGTTGGACATGATCAAGGAAGACATACTGAGACAGGAAGGACAATGGATGAGGATCTCTGTAACAGATTATACATGGACAGAAGACAGTGGGAAAGGCTAATAAACAGTACCCTGTAAACTGGAACTGTAGAATGGTTGTGGTGGTGGTGATGGTGATGATGATGATGATGATGATGATGATGATGATGATGATGATGCTATTTCCAGGTGAGAACTGTGACAACAAATTTCATAAAGACCAGATCGACTTAAACAATACATTCTGTTCTCAAATTAGTTTATAAAAACAAAATTTTTATAAAAATTACACGTCTTCCTGCCTCACTATGAAGTGCTCAGTGCATAGATTCTTTTAAGAGGGCATTGTCCTCATGTCGAAAATGTTTATATTCCACGAGTGTGATAAGACAGGAGTCTTCGTCGTTGATATTAAAATCAGTAGTACTCGTGCGTTGACGATGACTACACGGTAATGGAAGTTGGGCTTCGTTAAGCTAACAGTAGACGAAGAAAGGATATCGATACACCATGGACTCGTTGGCACGCACCATGCGTGGCAGTGTTGATTATCATGTAATTCCCTATCCTGTCAATGATTGTAAAGCATATGGTGGAGTGTACTTCTTATTTTACTATTTCATTTTCATGGTCTCTGCCATAGCGATGCATAGGGAACTGAAGAACATTCGTCTTCACATTTTGTAAGAGGCATAGTAGCCTAGCGCTGAAGCGCGTATCTGGGAACCGGAAGGTCGCGGGGTTGATGTGAGGAGTCGCCAAGGGCGACACGTGGTACGGATTCCACGTTGAACTGTAGATCCCATTTCGCCGGTTGAATACCTGGAGTATGTTATGGACACGCAAGTCGTCGAAGAGCCGTCCGATAGTATTGTAAGATTTGCACCAGGTCATTGAGACACACGAAATCATTGTTATTGTGTGTGTGTGTGTGTGTGTGTGTGTGTGTGTGCCAATTGGGATTTTAAAACATTTCTGTTACTCTCTCTCGCGATATAAACAAGACTCCGACCATTGCGCTGACATAATGCTGATCCAACGAACTTACGCAGTATTCTGATTTACAAGCGTTCCATAACCCTCAGGTAGGCGAACTGCAGTATTCCATCATCCTACCAGAAATCAAAACCCGTCGTTGCTTTATCTAAAACTGGTGCTATGCAATCTTTCGACTTCGTATACCACCCCCACCCCTACCCCCCCTCTTTATTAAAGGATGTTGTATGTGCACGTACGGTGAACAGGTAATTGACAGTCATAATGCCAGAATTATATTTCATCAAGATCTCACCAAATATTACTAATATTTTTAACGGATAACATTTTATTTTATGCAGCCACGTCATTGAAGAAAAGTCTGATACTTCAAATGATGCTGTCTGCGATGTTACGAGCATTAATGGCCCTGGCACACCTCTTGGGTACACCGGAAATTCTTAATGTCTGTGTGAATGTTTCATCATTCTGAAAAAATTTCTGCGTTACGCATGTCAGCAAGTCGCCAGTCCAGCCATAAACCTCTCCCGAAAGTGTTTTCTTTTCTAAGCGTAGACGTGGAACCGAATCGTGAGATTTTTTAATATCTAGAAGCACGGAATGCATCTCGTTATCTTTATTGTTGGACTAGACTGGTGAGAGACAGAGGAAAAGTGGGTGAATAGTGGACAGGTTGGTTGCAAGCGCAGATCTTTCTTACAGTTAGTAATTCCTGTGATACGAACCGTACTCTTTCTTCAGTTACACACCTTTAATTAAAGGGTAGTCTACATGTTGATCATCTACAGGAGTACAGCCCGTCGTTATAAACGTACGCCAACTTTGGATGAATCTACGTTGGTGCCGAACTGTTCTAAAGAGAATTTTATAAAGGCATGGTCTTCCACTTTAGTGTTTGAACGAAATGCGCAAAACTCGATTTAAGAGAATATTTCAGCGCAACAACATGTTAATCAACTTAAAATGTGGCCACACTAAAACTGCCATGTGCGAAAGAGCAAGCTTGCGCGCGCGCTCACACACACACACACACACACACACACACACACACACACACACACACAAAACCATGTCAAGAACCAGTCTACTTCATCGAATAAAACCTACAAATCGATTCATAAAACAAATCAGACAAAGTTCTCTTTGTTTATTTGTTTATTTTCCTTGGCAGTCTTCTTTCTGAGACCACTCCCGTCATGTAACACCTACAATCAAGCTACGGATAAAATCAAAACATAGAATTTCAAATAATCCATAGTAGCTGTTCTGGACAAAACCCAAACAGTTAAATAAATAGAAAACTTAATAATAAAAGGATAAGTTTCCTATATTTTCAGTATCGTCTTTACTTCGCCAGCGTAGGTGTCGACGTTACCAGCGTCATCATCATGGCTTTAGTTGTTATGTAAGGGACTTCACTGCGATGTCGACAGCCAGAAATGCGTATCTGTGGGAGTTACATAGTGCAATTTTTGACATTGCGGATTTTTCTTTAAGTATACTAATAGTTTTAATAAAAATCTACATACAGCAAGGGTAATGTGTGATAATTCCCGGCGGGGTCAGGGATTTTCTCTGCCTCGTGATGACTGGGTGTTGTGTGTTGTCCTTAGGTTAGTTAGGTTTAAGTAGTTCTAAGTTCTAGGGGACTGATGACCATAGCTGTTAAGTCCCATAGTGCTCAGAGCCATTTGAACCATTTTTAATGTGTGATATTCTTGCAGTGTTGCACAACTCCAAGTAATTTACTCTATTTGCCGCCTTTTCTTCTAATCTTTTAGTTTAATACACCTAACATATCCTTTAAGATATATTAAAATCAACCGTTCGACATCGTAATGTTTCTTAATGGAAGAGAAAACGTTGCTGGCTTAGGTTGAAACTCGGTTGCATTCCCTGTGCAGCTCCGCAGTGGACAGCGCGCCGCAGTGTAGCAGGATCGAGCCTGCGCCTGTAAGCCGGCAGCGGGTAGAACGCTGGCGTTAATGTCGTCACTGGGTGTCGCAGCAGTGTTTCCTATGAGGAAACAGTTGCAGAGGCCCCCGTTAGATTGCACCCCTCTTTCTGTTGCCCCGCTGAAATTTCTTTCCACGCCGCTATCGTCCACGCACAACATGACCGACTTTGGGATTTCATCAGCAAACAAACTTTTGATTAATCACGGATTTGTTATGAGGACAAAGTTTCGGAAGAAATATGACTTAATTCTATATTTTTGTCAATTGTAAAGCGAGCTTAGTGCTAACATTATCGAAATGTCCAAAATGTTCTACATGGCGTACTGTCATTCATAAGAATTGTTTGAGGACGTGAAGTCCATGAATGGCTGCAAATGGTCTCCAAGCAGCCGAACATAACCATTTCCAGTCAATGATCGGTTCAGTTCCATGTAAACACAGACCACATCATTATGGAGCCACCACCGGCTTGTTGACAACTTGGTTCCATCGGTTCGTGGGATCTGCGCCTCACTCGAACCCTACCACCGGCTCATACTAACTGAAATCGGGATTCACCTGACCAGAGCACGGTTAACCAGTCCTCTAGTGTCCAACCAATATGGCCACGAGCCCAGGAGAAGCGTTACAGGCGATGTCGTGCTAGTTGGAAAAGCACTCGCGTCGATTATACCCCATTAACGCGAAATTTCGTCGCCCTGTCTAACTGGTGCGCTCGTCGTATGTCCCGCGTTGTTATCTACAGTTATTTCATGCAGTGTTGCTTGTCTGTTGGCACAGACCACACTATGCACACGTCGCTGCTCTCGGTCCTTAAGTGAAGGCCGTTGGGTTGTCCGTGGTGAGTGTTCATGATTGATGTTTCGTATTCTCCGCACATTCTTGAAACTGTGGATCTCGGAGTGTTAAAATTGTCTAACGATTTCCGAAATGGAACCCCCCTGTGCCTAGCTGCAACTACCATTCCCCGTTCAAAGTCTGGTAAGTCCCGTCGTGCGGCCATAATCACGTCGGAAACCTTTTCACATGAATCACCCGAGTAGAAACGACAGCTCCGCCAATGCGCCTTATTATACTTTGTGCGCGCGATACTACCGCCATCTGTATCTCTGCATGTCGCTATCCCGTGACCTTTCTCACCTCAGTGTGAAATCCTATGTAAATAAAACCACCGCGCAGATCGAGTTAACACTCGAGTTATTACGCAGCGGCTACCATTATAGCTAAAACCAAATTCCTCGATATCGACGCAACATCTGCGCCAGAGAGGGAAATTTTCGTATGGAGGGGGGGGGGGGGGAGGGGGGGGTGGCATCTTTGGGACGCGCGTTAAATCCATCCGGCGATGTTTTGGTGGCGCAGTAATCCGGCAGCTAGTGCGGGGCTTCGGGCCGCAACGCGCGCGCGCGGCCTGTCGGAAGCCTGCCAAGAGGCGCTGCGGTCGCGGCGTGCGGAGCGGCTAGTGGGCAGTGTCCGCATGGACAGCCAGCCGGCAGCCACCGCGTCCAACTCCGTGTCCTCCGCCAAGTGCGCGCTGCTTTCCATCAGGCAATGGCTGCGCGCCTCCCTCTGCCGCTCCGACCGCAGGTGCTGTGTTGTGTTGTGTTAGTCACGGTGGATTACGTGTGCGCTGAAAGCTCTGCAGAGTAGGAGACATGTACTGACGGAAGTTGCGCCGCGAGGACCGGACGTGAGATGTGCGTGGTTAGCTGAGGCGAGGTTCCGGATTCGAGTCCCGGTCCGGACATAGTTTTAATCTGCCAAGAAGTTTCGCAACTTTAAAAAATACTGTAGTCGAGACAGTGACTATCCGCTATTACCTTCCCAATTTATTTCAGCTGTACCAAGGTTTCGAATCTCAGTCCTTGTGATCTGAAGAGAAGGCAGCACACAGGCCGTGTATGAGCTGTGAATGGATAATGGATTTAACCCCCCCCCCCCTTTCCCCCCACCGCTCAACTCCCTCAACGGGTCAGAATATCCTAGCTACCACCCTTATAGTAAATAAGACAATTCCCATTCTCTACATAAAATGAATGTCCCTCTTCTCGATGTTCCTGAAATAGAAACAGATTCTTTCAGCTGGTGGATTACATACAGTCCAGTGTGCATCCCGATATGGCAGTCGTCATTTTCGTAGCGGCGTGGAGAAACACAGTTGACCATGTGGTGCAGGCTCGTTCGCAGAATTGATATCTCCCTATGACACCCGTGGCCTCGATCTGGAACCTTTATTTCTAATTAATGAAATGAATATGCGTAAAATTGAAGTTTTCCTTCACCAGCAATGGACGGTTTATTGATCATTCAGTTCTTGAATCCAAATAATTTATTAGACAGCATTGGCATAGTTCTTCATTTCTTTCGTACATTTTTTTCCGTACCTTTACGGACAACGTAGTACAGAAATCAATATCTTTTCAGAAAAATTATATCCAGATTCGAGTTATAGCCATCCCAAACAAAACCAATGTGATATTCATATATCATATATAAAGGCAAAGAATAAATACCGCTTTGAGCATCTATAACAGTGCAGTTCCAATTAAATCTCTTCTCAGCAAGTAACTTTACACTAGTACTTAATTACTGTGAATGTTCGTCTTATATGAACCTTCCAATAGTAGAGCTTGGTCACAAAAGGGAATAATATAAGGTCAATCACGAGTTACTCCTAACAGCCAGTCGTTGCCGTAGCATTCTGGCGATTCTCATAGCACAGTGGCAACGGATGGTAACATTTGAAACAATCGTCTATTTCAAACAAACATGTTGGGACACAGAATAACTTTCCCGATTCTGACGGCCATACACTCTCAAGATGTTCACTTTATGTTTCTGGGAATGAAGTTGCCTTGTACTTAAATAATCACGTTGCTTCCCGAATTTTGGTAAAAATATTAATGTAATTTAGGCAAATCTTGCTGGTTTATTGTACGGTTTCTTCCAGAACGATCTCTGTGTTAGACTTTGCTCACAATTAAAATTGCATTTATTGCGATAGAAAATTATACTATACAACATAGATGTTTCTGTTTTCCACTCCTGATGCTTTCAGAACTACACTTGCCTTTTGCGTTCTGAAGCGTCTTACATACAAAGTGTAGTTTCCATCTTTCATCGACCGTTATTTAATAATGACGGAACTAAGAGGGGAGAAAAGCGAGAGGCTGCGATCATCTTCTTGAACGAATTCAGTTGAACAAATGTGAACTTAGGTTCCCAGTTAGCTCTAGTTTTTTGTGTAATATTCATATGTGGTAGAAACTTGTATATGTGGAAAATGGTTGGGCACACTATCTTGTTGTTTTCACGTAGCGCGATTCTCCCATAACTGACTACATTCACAGGCCGAGGAAAGCAAAAGCGTACGGCCGCCAATAATACCGTTCCGTTTAGAGATCTTGTGGGGGTCGCATTAACCGTAGGGTTGAAGACTTCTTTTGAATTTGGTAATGCACCGGATGTATGAACGCTGCTGATAGAGAAACATTTGCATTGACAGGCTGTTACTCTTTTCAGAATGATTCAGTTGTGTGTATTGTTGGTTCCCTCGTGAAGTCTTACTGTGCAATCCGACTGCCAGAGGGGAGAAACCGATACGACACGGCGGAAGCCAACCAACTTGCTGTTAAATACTGTTATGCCCTGCCCTTTTCCGTAGCGTTCACTATTCACTGGGCAACGAGAACAAGATCTGCCATCCTTTCGAATTGTGGAAATTTCGGGAAAGGAACAATTTCGCCGCGTAAATGTAAGGCAAGGCACTAGCATCAAACGGCCTAGAAAGATATTATTGATGTGGAAGTTAAATTACTAGAAATTTAGGAAGAAAACAAAATCGCTTATCTGTTTAAAAGTAGTCAATACGTACTAATAAGTTGCGATTATCTTGTCTGTATAGAGCTGTGGCATTCCGTCAACATCGTGTTCGGCGTCAGAGCAGTACCCGTTGTTCAGCCTGCAAGATGCGGAAAATGCTATTCCTATACCCATTATGCACCATTAATAATCACTAACAGTTTGAGGTATTTGGAAAGAAAATGCATAGGTACAACCGAATCAGCTCTGTTAAATTATCAGTAGTTGCGCAGGGATTGGCATAAGGCCAAAGCGTTACCAACTACTGCGCCATTTATTTGAACCTGTAGGCTCTTCATTTAGTTTAATGGTTGCAACTTCTTCCTCCGTATGGTAGGTCATGAATTTTTCTCTTTAAGGTCTCTTGATAACGTCACATTGCTGCAGAGTATCCTGCATTAGAATCGATACCGTAGTTGCCATGCGCGTGGACCCTGTGTCAGATTCAAGAACTAAAGCGAAGTACGGACTGCTGCCTTTCCACAAGTGTTACGATACAATGTTTACTGGACCCTAACTCAGTTTCTGACACATTGTTGCTTTCCGTAGGGTGTCTACTCATTTCCCAGCTTAATTTATTTGGTGCAATAGGTACTGAATGTATGTACTGTGACCACTTAGAGTTCATCTTGCAACATTCTTCTCTTGGATCGATAGGATCTGACTAGATACAATTCAGAGTAGCCCACGTGCCTTAGGTTTAGTCGGCAAAGGAGAGACGTGTTAGTCCGTGCCCCTCCCCTCCCCCCTCCAGAAAGAGATGAACCCTACTGCAGTGATCGCACTCTAAAAAGAAACTCCAGTGGTGCCGTGGATTATATGGTTATGCCATTTTCTCAACTAAGTAGTAATTGAAGTTTGAAAAATTTTTATGGAGTGTTTTGAGTGTTGCCCACGGCAGTTATTAAATCTATCAATAAAAAGTAGACAAATTTCCCCATATTTGAGCAAACAACATAATTTTAATATTACATCACAATTTTAACTAAAACTGCATCATTGACTTGGAGTTTAAAAAATATACGCATTCGAAAAATATTTATCTAATCATTGTTTTCGGAACAAGACATACAGGCGACCTTGGAATGATCAGGGCAAATGAAATTATTACACGCATTGCACACTTACCGGGTGTTTATATTTTGTGTACTTCCGCTTCCGCAGTCATAGCAGCGACCCGTAGAACACCTTGTGCCATTCCCGAGGTTATTTATTTATCGTATGACATGCCAGCAGCATATTTACAAAAAATTGTCATTACGTTTCAAAGGAATATATATATACCAATACATTTAAAATAATGAACTAGTGAATAAAATATTTGTTATACATGCAAGTGGTCAATGTGATATGATATACAGATATATTAATGTGTCATGCGAGACTAGAAGCTATTGGTTACACATCGCTGTCCAGGTGTTGGATCCGCTTCATAGCTCGAGGTCCTTCTGAACCACTGAATTTCCTAGTAGGGCACACTTTAGTAATGTGGTTCAGAGTTTGCTCAGGTTCTCCACACTCACAGCTTGTGTTATCTATGAATCCCCATTTATAAACCGTGGCCTTGCATCTAGTGTGGCCACTTCGGACACTGTTGAGATTAACCCCTTCTTTCCTAGCAAAGTCGAACCCTTTTAGTGCTTTCGAGGGGTTGGTTATAAGGTGATAATTACTGACTGAGTTCTCCCATTCCTTTTTCCAAGCGTCTGTAAGGTTGAAGCTAACCTTTCCTCTTGTGTCGCTGTTATTCCATTTTGGGTTTCGTGACTTCAATCGGTGATTTGGTAAATTTCTAATGAAGTCTTGAATAGGTAGGTATTTTGCGCC
Source organism: Schistocerca nitens (assembly GCF_023898315.1). Taxonomy (NCBI): domain Eukaryota; kingdom Metazoa; phylum Arthropoda; class Insecta; order Orthoptera; family Acrididae; genus Schistocerca; species Schistocerca nitens. The sequence goes on along the minus strand of NC_064618.1, from coordinate 748,524,994 downwards.
ATCGAATTGTGTTTTACCAATATTTAATAGATATTTCTTGTCTTAGTTTTGGCGGTGCTACGTTGGCGATGACGGAGAGCCATGGTACTGGGGTAGACTTTAATGACCCAGTGATAATACGCGTGATATCGTGGAGCTGCACGTCTACCATGTTGGTACGATGACTTCTCTGCCAGACAGGAGAACAGTATTCTGCAGATTAGATTAGATTTACTTTCATTCCAATTGATCCGTAGTGAGGAGGTCCTCCAGGATGTAGAACATGTCGGAAAACAACAATCTATGACAAATATTTACAACTCAAACAAATAAGCTAATGTACCATTCCACAGGTCCCAAGTGGAATGATCGTCATTTTTTAATGAACACCATATAAAAGAATCATTTTACAAATACTAATGCACTGAATTTAAAATAAAAAAGTTTATTTATTTATAAGGTAATAAACGTGTAATACAACTACTATAATACTTATTTACAATGAACACATTACTGCACTGAAATGGTGCAGAAGTTAGATTGTACTTACACACACACACACACACACACACACACACACACACACACACACACTTATTTACAATGAACAGTGGTGTTGACTATTGATGTTGCTGCTGTTCGTAGATGGTTCAAATGGCTCTGAGCACTATGGGACTTAACATCTGTGGTCATCAGTCCCCTAGAACTTAGAACTACTTAAACCTAACTAACCTAACGACATCACACACATCCATGCCCGAGGCAGGATTCGAACCTGCGACCGTAGCAGTCGCGCGGTTCCGGACTGAGCGCCTAGAACCGCTAGACCACCGCGGCCGGCGCTGTTCGTAGAGTTGATGCATCTGCACCCCAGGTTTATGGCTGACTTCCCATCACAGGAATGTCAAGGAAGTCTTTTATGTAGAAAGACAGACTTCTTGGCAACATTTTTGTTCCGTATTTGGTAAGCCGAAGGTCAATAACAAAGTCTCGACTGCGAGGGAGCAATGTTGTTTTAGTTCACTGTATAAGTCCGAAGTGGATCGAGGGAGCTAAGATTCATGAGAGCAGAGCCGTAAGAAGTCATCTTCTTGAATTTCTGTGCACATGATACAGCGAGATCATCTTAACTATATCTACTCCGTTCTTTGTACGGTCGTCGAATGTTATTACCGGTTTCCAGTGAGCTCCTGGATCGGTATAAATTATTGCGCCATTGTCTACGTCAAAATCACCACTTTATTAGGCTGTATGTTTAACCTCTGTCTCTCAAATATTTATTTTTGATATAGTCTGTATAAACGAAACCCCTATAGATCACTTACTTGTCCGTGTTTGTCTGCCCGACTGTTCAAGAACCCTTTCTCAGGATTGGGTCGGCGTATCCGGTACAAATGTATGTCGCAAATTAACGTCTATGGTCCCTTGGCGGTGTAACAAAGTTTACGCTCAAAAGATTCGGCCATTCATGTCACATAATTTGACACTCGCAAACTGATTCATCAGAACCAATAGAATACTTCTCGTTGACATATTATCATGAAATTCGGCAAGAAGCAAAGTTTCATAGTACAAGTAAAATAAAAAGTCTGAAACTTGTTAAATTGTAGTTGTATCACATAAAAATATATTTTTGGCATTTGAACATACATTGCAGTCATTACCTGTCAACAGCATAATAGACAAACATTACTGCATGCGAACGTAAAATGTAGGTTGTTGTTGTGTTTTATTAAGTAAATAAGAAAACTTTTTATTAAATTTGCTCTCTCTAAATATATAGGCTGAAGTTTGCTCCTCGCTTCTTTTTGGGGGCTAATCTCAAGAACTGCTGTAGAGATTTTGATACGGTCTTGGAATTCCCGGGACCAGTATCTTGCTAGTATCGATATCGATAACAGGCAAAAATCTTTGGGATTCTCTATTCCCAGGATGTATGAACTAAATTATATTTCCAGTATGGATGAACTAATAAGTTCGTACGGTACCCTCATTGCTCGAGTGCTACTCGCACTTGGGTAATTTTTTAAAATTTCATGTACGTTAACAGTTAATGGAACTGTCACTACTCCTGTATTTTTCGAACTGTCAAAGTAAATAATTAGGTGAATTGTTACACCACTTCGTCTTTCACTTTGTTGTCAGTGGGATTTTCTATACTTAATGAAAGTTCGACGTTTGTCCTTCATAGTGAACTATGGGTGTATTCCAAGTGCCACCAGTGGACTTACACGTTGACAGAGTGCTTACGAGTGAAAAGACAATCGGTTTGTGGTCTACAAGCCTATCTTGAGCTATTGTCTGGCGTTGGCCTTAAACCGAAATTCAGCCATCAAGATGCGTAGTTTGTGTTTTACCTGTAACTACGAAATTATTTACCAAGAGCCGACGGTATGTTGAACATTTTCCACATATTTCATAAAACTATGAAACATGAATTGTTTAGGTAACACAGCAAGTACACAACAGCTGTAATTATTAAGTGCTGTTGAAATGAATGAAGTTCCAAAGTCTCGCTCTGTTCGGGTCCTGCATCGGCGACCTCCGCGTGCGCTGGCTGTACGCTTCAGTTAAGAACAGGCCGTCGCTCTGGAATTCGCAAACATATCGGAAGCCACGGGGTGGGGCTGCTCCGTGCTTTGTTTGGAGACCTGCCAAGCGATTGCGCAAGACAGAGGCAGGGGCGCGGGCGCGTTCGTCCTGTTCGCTTCGCCGCCTCGCGGCTCCGTCGCTCAGCGGATGCTGCGACAGTGCTGTAGTATCCTTAAAATCAACATCAATATTTCGGCAACTGTGCTGTGACCACGCGAGTTGCCGTGGTTGTATGTTGTGTGTTAAAAAAAAAAGTTTGAATTTCGTAATGAAGAATTATTTCAAATGGAAATAACGGTGCTACCAAATTTATGCACTTTACATATCTTCATCACACCAGTGAAGAACGTTTCTTAAATGTAAATATTCAATCTGTCTCCTTCCCACCCTCTTGTAACATGAAATTAGATAGGAAACTGCCGACTCGCAGAGGGTAGCTTATGATTTTTCGGAAGACACTGAGAAGTACAACTACCTAATTGTGTGTGACGTTTTCTCGATTTTCTCCTATGCGTCACAGAAACTTCACGTTTTACCATTGCCATGAAAATTTTATTAGCTGCGAGTCTTTTTGCTGCTTTGAAGACCGACATTTGTGGGCTGCTTAACTCTTTTGGGCCAGCTTATACCACGCATAAATGCGCGTGATGTCAAAAAATTGGACACGCCAAACATTTTCCGAGTAAAACTTGGATGGCTGTCGTCTTGTATTAGCCACGTAGAGTTTGGTAACGTGTTTACCGCTGCTGGGACGCCTCACATTCACAGATGTCATTATTGTTCTTTTAGAATATTTTGAGAGGTGATATTACTCTTAGAAACAAGGAAACATAGCTCAATAAACATAAGCCTGGAAACGCGTACTTTTTTTTAGATCCGATAGGAGGTACTCAACGTGATGATACCCATTCACGGCTGTGTATCTGTCCTTAGTGCATTGTTTGGATTACAGCAGTTATTCATGAAATACTGCTAAAACAAGAGGGTGACTCACAGATTACGCTGCAGCCAATCGTCCCACATTGGTTCCAAGATTTTGGTCCGCTAAATTTAGCACACGAAACTCCATCTCAGGAGCAGCAAATAGGTCTTTTACCTTTGGTGTTACTACAGAACCTGTGATCTTAAGACGCTGAAAATTCTGCCAAACAAGTTATTAAGCTGTACACCGCCACGTGGATATTACTGAGTGTGTATGGCGTCGCAATCACTTCCATTTGCTGAAGCACCGCGGAAAATCATTTGCGCCGTATCACTAGTGGAGTAGTAAGCTTTTATTGCTAACAACTGGTACAAAAGATAAAAAGAAATATACTGGACAATTCGTACGCACAAACAGCTCAATAACAACAGACACAAAAGCGAAACAACCTGTGTAAACGGGTAAAATAATTCGATACGTAACCAGACTTGGGAGAAATTTATTGTACTACAACATACACTAATACGAATGAAATTGCAGTACAAAACAAATCGAACCACACAGCTGACTGCAGACTACTAAATGCTGAGAGTAATATGTACCTGGGATGTTGTGATACAGAAACACATCAGAACACTTCGTTGGCCCTGATGACGGGGCGCCAATGCAACGACCCTGCTCATATCCACTGGAAAGAGTCTTTCGGCACCTCCTACGAACTAGTTTTCAGATCTCAAACTAAATTTTGGGTGGCTTACGGGATAAGCAATAACCATCAAAACGCGACAGAAAGTTCCAGTCTGTATCATATAGCGTCTACATCTGCGAGTACATCTACATCCATACTCCGCAAGCCACCTTACGGTGTGTGGCGGAAGGTACCCTGAGTACCTCTATCGGTGCTCCCTTCTATTCTAGTCTCGTATCTATTAAAAAAAAATCGCTGGCTCTATGAAAGAAAAACGAATTCTTTTATTCTACATGGTGATACTTAAAAACAAATAGAATGATATTCCTGCTTGCTTGAAGTGAATGTACTATTCGGTAACTTTCGCTGCCAGAGTAGCAGTACATGCCAGTTCTCGAACGACCTCCAAGCGGGTTCTCGATTTAATATGCCATACTGATCAGCATAATTGGCCGTTACAGCTTATGCTCGTTCTGCGGGTACCGTTACGATTCGCTTGCGTAGCAGAACTTTCGATTTTTTGTCACTGACAAAATAGAAAGTTAATTTTTGTGGGATATCAAGAAAAGGGGAAGAGGACCGGCATTAATAATCTTTCATGGAGCTTCATACGATTATTTTTGATCTACAGTGTGTCAGTTTTATCAAAACTGCAAAAATATACACGACTATATCTGGTTATTAACAGATAAATCCATAAATAGTTAATAATATTTGCGGTTAAGGCTTTAAGAATCGAAAACAAAGTATGCTAGGAATGTCAAGACTCAGTGGAGCGAGTTATCGCAGGGTGAACCGCTAGTTATGCCACTGCTTATGAATTGTTGTGCATTATCGGTAAGCTGTCTATTAATTCTATGTTGGAGCCGTTGGTGAATATTTGAACGACGAAATATGTTATTGACGCATTAATGAATCCGAAAGTACCTGTGCAAATGAACCATCGCATGACGAATCAGATTTTAGCTTCCCATTGCTGATGTGTAGGCCACAGTAATTAAATGTTTGATCTGATAGCAACAGCAGAACCTTAAAAGAATTTAAAAACACAACCAATTCTTTGTCTTTACTTTGGCACCCTAAGGTCGAATTCTTTGTATTTTTGATGTCAGAAACTGGAGGAATGAAATATGCTTATCAAATCTAATGTTGTCTCCACACCAAAATACATTTCTATCTTCGAAGATAATGAGGTAATATTCGGGTTAAACAGAGTGGATAAAGTAATAAAATCAAAGTGAGCGTACTATCTTAACTTGGAATACCTTGAGTGCTGCGCGTCGACAGTTGTGAGTTCTGCGGGTGGCCTAATCGGGCAGGCAAAAACGGAAAAAAGTTTCATTTATCATCGCACGTTGTGTACATTAGGGAAGATTAGAAAAAATCAATTTAGCGCTCACAATATCCTTTCACTGAAAAAGTAAGGTACGGTTGTTTGACAGTGGCGTTTATTTCATTTCCTCTCGATTTGAGGCATCTTGACACTCTCGTTTTTGTTGTCGCTGAAATCATTATTGTTCGAAGACAGAAACGTACCCTTTGTCTTTGTACGTTAATAGGAAATCATAGGAAGCAGAGCTGTTTGACATGAGTCACCTACTTTTTCCGGAGCAAAGGTTATTTGTCCTCTCCGAAACTACACAAATATTACTGCTTTAATGCTCATTTACTGTGACATTAGCAACTGATAGCCAGATGTGTGGCAATAGTAGTGAGATGGTTAGCGTCAGCATTCGCTCACATTTCAAAGGTAAGCACACAAACTCTGTAGTTTATATTTGTATCAGGGAACATAACGAAGAGCCATAAATTATGCATGACGTAGACATGTTTCCTGTAACCAGTGTTATCAGGATAAGAACAGAGGGGCGAAACAGGGAGAAGGCTCATTATTCTGTGTGTTTCTGTAGCTTTGTAATTTGCGTTAAAAAGTGGTTGTAAATGCAGCATGCCATTGAAATGAGTCCGTTTATCAAGTGACTACTCCTATGGCTTACCGCCAATCTTATCTAAACTATGTTATCTTTTAATTCATACCATCCCGCCCCATGACGAGCTTTGTTACTTATACGAACTTCCAGCATACTTTCGAAAATACCATTTTTGACTATGTTGCAATGATTTGAAAATGGGTCCCGGCCCGAAACTAGTCATAGAGTGAATAAAAAAAGTGAAATTTTCATTGTACTGATTGTTACTCTTATCACATGAAATTTCGTATTTCGTATGCTTTTTTTCGTAATGAATATCACATTTGTAGTTCATTACATTGCTATTGTTACCATTCTTTACTTTGCTGTATTTGCTTCTTTGCAGAAATAGTCTCCACATCTCCCCGCAACATAAACATTTTTATGGACTACAAACGAAAAAGTCTGATGGTGCATGAGCGATATGGCATTATAATAAACATGAGTTGAACAAACAGTGATCACAGTGTTTTGGAAAGTTGTTCTAATAGGAAACATGTTGCTAAATAATTCAAGAAATCGGATCGCAATAAAAAAAATTTGGAAAGATTTTCTAGAATCCTTAACTTCCTATTTTGTGCGAAATACGCGAGAAACGTCTTTCTCTACAGTAGCTTTTTCAGAGGAATGTAATTGATTACCTATTTTCAGCCAGGATCAAGTAGTCTGACACTAAGCTTAGTACGCGCTGCATCGACAGTGAGAAGGTAAAACTCTCGCTGGACTGGCGAGCCGGATAAACTGCCTTCCATGGGCACCAAGCATTACTTGGGGACCGGTGGGCGGTAGCAGTAGTAGTAATAGTGTAGTAGTTTCATTCATCCGTGAATTACTTTTATGAGGGTATTGGACATTACTGTTACGGACAAGAAAATTAATATATACAGACGTTTACATACATACAGGTACATTTTCGCAAGGATAGGACAGGTAGTCGGCCGTGGTTATACAATTAGGAGCCGGCCGAAGTGGCCGTGTGGTTAAAGGCGCTGCAGTCTGGAACCGCAAGACCGCTACGGTCGCAGGTTCGAATCCTGCCTCGGGCATGGATGTTTGTGATGTCCTTAGGTTAGTTAGGTTTAACTAGTTCTAAGTTCTAGGGGACTAATGACCTCAGCAGTTGAGTCCCATAGTGCTCAGAGCCATACAATTAGGAAACATTAGGAAGTAATTTAGGGAAAAAAAAACTAGATTTGGATTGCAAGTTGAGGATTAGAGCCTCTATCCTCCCAAATACAAGACCCGTTTCTTAACAACAGCGCAACCTCACTCGGTTTTCTCCTAGTGTGCAATGGTGTTATGTTCTTCTGTTATGCCAGACTATTTTCTGCGGCAGCGTCTTGTATGCGGCCCTCGCTTCTCCCAATTGTTCGTGCATCGTCCAGTGTTTCACAACCTGTCACGTTTAAGGGCCGTACACACGCACTAGCCAACCGACGGCTCGACAAATAGGACATGTGTAGGCGCTTTGGCCGACCGACCGAGCAGCTTTTCCTGTCGGGCCTTCTGTTGGGCACATCCACAATTTCACCCAGCGGCCCTCTGTCCCCGCAGAACTTCATCCACCAAATCGTCCCAACCGCCTGACAAAACTTCGTCTGTCGTCATTGCGCGCAGGATTAAAAGATGTTCATTGCACATGACAGAGTGCGAAGCGTGCGAAACAACAATGACAAGTTTCTGGAGAAATTTAAAGTTTGCAGATGTTTATGGGGCACGGCGTGCGAGGAGTATAGCAATAGAGCAACAAAAAATGAAGTACTTTTTAACGAATCCAAAATGGTTTAATGTGGCACATAGAGTAAAAGATATGTATATTATGAATAAAAGTCCGTCGACCATCTCTATATAGATTTGTAGGTTTTATTTCCGATACTTATCGGAAATGAAATCTAAAAACTGAAATAGTGACAGATTAGATCTTAGATTTCATTTACGATACGTATCGGAAATAAAATCTAAAAACCAAAATGTAGACAGTCGATGGACTTTTATTCGTAAAATAAATTGCTTCACTGTTAGAAGTGTTAAAAAAAATTCGGCCTACATCCAAGCCTTCTGCTATGAACAGCAAAATGCTTCATTTCGTATGTTCCTGTTGTATTTATTAGATGATGTGCGCTATTGCCATTTGTAGTCTTTCTCGTAATTTGCAATTAGTAGGAAACTTACAGAAGACATATTTTATGCTACTTACATAAATAAATGCAACTTACATAAATAAATGCATAACGTTTAGAGAACACCTTTGTTTTACTTAGTTTGTTTTGCCAGGATGTGTTCCCTCAGGCAACTGTAAATCACGTTGCAGGTTTCAGGAACCATTTTAAATAACAATAGTGGGGATACAACTGCACTGAATTTAGGGTCCTCGTAACTTCTGTTAGTGGCTAGAAATGGCAATGTAGCGAACAGTCATTCCTTACAGCCCCTCTCATGACTACTCTTCTGCGTTAAGAATGGTTTGATGATGATCAGCAGCTCCGAGAACAAGTTCCATCCATTGTTATATACTTACAAAAATCATCGACACCCTGTTCCTTAAGTGACAAAGCGTGGGTAAATTTCTTTGCCTTCTTAGCTCTACAACGAGCAAATCAAATCCCAGTTTTGTTTCTGTGTAAAACCAGGCAGCATCTCGTTGAACATAACCTCAGTGAACAATTTGCAACCGGCGATAGGAATAGTGCGACGCTGTAATCGCTGAGTACGGTCCGTCGGGGCGTGTAGGCTGCATACGAAATTAGTCTGTCGGTGCGTCGGGTCTTTCAGTAGCTCACAATTGGAAAATTTCGCAACGGTTGTTTCGGAAAACGCGGATCGCAGACGCGGATATCTCTGATGATGATTCAGACGAGACGAGACGAGGCAGTATATAGCGACAGCGCGTAGCGTCCCCTAATCATCTAAACACGCAGCGTGTAAGGCCGAGGCTCCGTAAACAGAGCGGCCAGGGCCACGCCACGCTACACCACGTCAGTCCGTCCACTGGCAGTTCGTCAAGGCGCAGAAGTGCGCGTGCGCGGGGGCGTCACCGCCCAAATTACTGTGGCAGCAGCAGCAGTCGACCGGTGGATGTCTCGCACTCACGACATGTGTTTCTGCCGTTGCAGGAGCACGTCCAAGGCGTCGTACCTGGCGTACCGGCGGGAGCGCGCCGAGCGATGCCTGCCCGCGCTCGAGGGCAGCTACAAGCGGACCATGTCGCCCCCGGGCGCCGAGGACGGCGTGCACCCGGGCCACGCTCCGCCGCCACCGCCCGCCGCTGCGGAGGACCGACTCGCCTCTCCAGGTGCACATCCTCTCAATTACTAGTGCCGTCACACACGTAACTCTCCCCGAGGCCTGCACCTCACGTGACTGCTTTGACTCGCTCCGTCGACACCGTTCATAATCTGGAACTTTCTGTTCGTAGTGGTGCGTCAAAGGCATTTTATTTGTAAAGGTCCGTCTCGATCATAAATTGTACAATTCACAATTACAGTTTCGACCATTCCAATCTTCAGATCTGTTACAAATAGAAAAACAGTGGTTTAACCAACCAAGTTCAATTAGCTGAAGCATAATCTAAAACAGGCCTAGTGATACATAAGAAAAATAAAAATGTCAACAGGATTACCAGCCATACATAACGTAAAAATATTCTGATGTAGGTATCGACGTCAAAATCTAAATATCTAGGTATGTAGAAAGTGCTGGTAATGGCCTAGATGTGTTTAGTTTTTGTACAAATAACTGAGGCCAGTAAAGGGAAATATAGCTTGGCTACACGAGTAACAGGTATCATAAATTGAACAGTTAAAATAAATTTACAGTACAATACCCGTGTACCCTAGCTATAGTGCCCTCTACTTGCCTCAGTTATTTATATAAATGTTAGACACATCCAGGCCGTCATAGCACTTTGTATGTATCTTCTAGATATATAGATTTTTGGCTTTTATACCTACATCAGAATATATTTGTGGTATGTATGGCTGGTATGAAGAGCTGTTAATCTTGTCAGAATTTTTATCTTTCTTGTGCAGGCCTGCTGTAGCTTTTGCTTCAGCTCATTGAATTTAGTTCGTTACACCACTGTTTATGTACTTGTAACAGATGTAAAGATGGCAAGGGTCAAACCCAGTAATTGTGAACTGTACAATTTACATGATCGAGACGGACCTCTACAAATAAAGTGCCGTAATCTGATCACAGCTTTATTTACACACTTTGTCTTCAGTTGAGCAAAAGCTTTTAATTGTGTAAATCACAGTATTCTTATAAGTAAACTCAGAGCCTAGCAAGATCATCCTTCTGTGTGCATTTTATTCAGTAATGAATGCATCTTTATGGATAAAGAAATTAATTTAAAGTGTATATGAGGGGCAGTCAGACAAAAACTAGACAGACGGAACAAAAGTGATTGTCACAACTGTTAATACATTTATCCTACTGAGACAAACTAGTCAATGCCTTCACAGTAAAATCTTTGCAGTTGCCTACAGAACTGTGATTGTGCCCAGGCACGCATCCCTTCATCCGAATCGAATCGATGGCCACAAATGTCTTTCTTCAGGGCTTTAAAAATATGGAAACCACACGGGCAGACATTGGGATGGTACGGAGAATGTGTAAGGGCTTCCCAACGAAACTTCTGCAGCTTATTCAAAACGACCTTCCCGACATGGGGGACCGCACCAGTTTCACTAGAAAGCTCTTACACATCCCCCGTACAGTCCCAAACTCTCCCCGTGTGACTTCCATATTTCTGGGCATTCGTTGCAGTCAATTTGCTTCGGACAAAGACTTGCAAACATTTTTCCATGAAGGCACTGACCGTCTTGTCTCACTGTGGAAGAAATGTATTAACAGTTATGGCACTTCCTTCTGAAATGGTAAACAGTTTACTTACTTTTTTTTCCATCCGTCCAGTTTTCATTTGACTGCCCCTTATATTATTGCTGTGATCAGTGAGCCAAGAATACAGTTGAATCAAGGTTAAGATGCCAATACATCTTGTTTAACAGGAGTCTATGTCCTGTTGTCGTTGCAGAGAGCGAGAGCGTTACTTTTGTTAACGGAAATCTTCCATTGTTGAAATGTTGTGGTTCTAAGTTTACACTTTGTGACATTATTTTGTTATTTGATTACATACTAGGTTAAAGTTTTCTTTGTTTAACATTAAGGTGTAAGATTAAATTTGTACTTATACCACATAACTGTGTACTGCAGAATGCGAACGACTTGCTGTGCCGGAACGAGCAGTAGTAGAGGAGAATGAACAGAGAGAAGACAGACAAGAAGCAGCCTTGCCATCACCTCTTAACCACAGCAAGTCATCTTCGGTGCCCAGTTCCGTTCCTCCGACAGTGACTGACGATGGCACACCTCTGGACACGGGACCACCTCCTGACAGTTTAGAGTTAAAGAACTTGTACGGTAGTAGGGAGCTCAGGGCAGAGGACGAAGAGGACTGTAAGTCACATATAGACAGTGAGCAGTCGTACAGGCTAGGAGAGGAAATAGAGCGGAGTGAACAAGGTTCGGAGGCCCGTTGGGAAGACAGTGCCACTGAGAGTACGCGTGGTGAGACAGAGAGCCAGCACAGCCAGCAGAGTGTGGGGCCTGTGGTTACTGAGCAGCTGCAGCTGGTGCAGCGTTCAGAGGTCGTCTTGCGTGTCAATGCAGCCACCAGCGATGCTGCCTCACAAACTGAGCTGGACGAACCTCCGTCCCCAGTCCGAACACAGTCGCAGTCGCATCTGGAAACCTCACCACCACAGCAGCAGCAGCAGCAGCAGCAGCAGGAACCACAGCAACAACAGGCACCACAGCAGGGGTGGCCACCTGCACGAAGGAAGCTGCAGGAGGAGATAGACTGTGAGGAGCTCTCACTTGATCTCGCCAGCAAATTGCCACCAACTGACAAGTTGCAGGGCATTCTTGGTAAGTCTTTATCCTATGTTTCCATAGTGTGTTTTAATGTTAGGGCTAGTAATTTAGCCATGAAGCTCAAAACTGTTCAGAATATTGTTCACCTTGGAATTCGTAGGTTTAAGTCTAGAATGAATATCATATTAAGTGCAACAGAAATTTTTTTCGTACATGAAAACTGTAATTGTGCCCCACTGTTTGAAATTCAATTGGAATTAACAACAAAGGATGCAAATTGTAGTTTCAGCACTCAATGAAGTGAAAGCTGTTTTACGCCCAGACACTAATGGTGAAAAATTAATTTAGTGCAGCTTCTACTCATTAATATTCATTCTGAATTACACACTTCTTTAAGTCCACTGCAGTGAAAAGCGTTGCAGGCTGTTTAACTTCATTACCTCTGAATGATCTTATCTTGATCACTCACAAATTTCTGTCTCATTCCGTGTTGCAGTTGTAATCATTCCTTAACACCAGCTGATATGTAAATATTGAGGAAATGTGATTAAAGTAAAAGCTATTAAATCAGTTTTCTTTTTTTCTTCATCTTTGTAATGTAGGGAAAAAATGCACTTTTAAACTGCCTTTATTTGAAATTTGTCACTTTTATTCCTGCAGAATGACACAATTTAAAGAACTTTTATTCTCCTTATTTATATGAAGAACAGCTGTCTGTGAAATGGCACATGTGTTGTACGTAATAATGTCTCAGCTTCGATCATCTGTTTGGTTGTGATACTTACATTTTTACTGTATAATATCTGTATTTTATCATTATTAAGTCATGTTCCATAGCTGAATTATTTATTACAGGCTTTTGAGCCTAGAAGATATGGTGAACCTATACTGAATCCATATTAATAAATATTGGTCTGGTACAGGGTCAGGCAAGGAATGATTATTATGCAGTGTCCTGCACCTATTTAGGTGAATGCTAGGCTGATCCCTTGTATCAACACTGGTTTTTTTCCCATTTGTCTGTATTTTTATTGTCAGGCATAGTTTACATTATTCACAGAAAAAAATAGTATACTGATTTCTTAGACTTTCCTACCAGAACGGATATCTGTGTGCAGAAACAAGTGCTACATCCATCAGTGGCAATGTTTTAGTACGTTCGCTCTCTACAAAGGACATAGGATAATGCCAGGAAGGAAGGGGACATGCCATTGGCGATCATTGCTGCCAAATGCTAAATCTCTCTGATGCCTTAACTTACCCAGTTTTTAGCCAATTGTGCTCACTTCTCTATATGAGTTATTGTTTCAAAACTTCACCTAAAACATGCAATTCAGAAAACTGCTTTACATAACTGTTTCAGCAGTGTACAGTTACTTACAGGACAATTCCAGGCTGGTTTCGAATTCATTACTATGAACCAACCATAGTTTTATTATTATTATACTAACTCTGTTGTAATAACCTTACTTGTCAGTAAAATGTGAATTCCTGACAGAAAGCAGATGCTCACTTTTATTTCTTTAACTGGAACCATTCTTTAAAATAGGTTGTACCCCATCACTGTGGAAGACTGCTAACAGATCATTAGTTGTTATGAAATAAGTACATTATGATGTCACATATTCAATTCACTCATTCATTTTTCTAAAGGCCACACATAATTCAAGAAATTTTGTTATAGTTCCAGACCCTGATCATAAAAAGCCTACTGATTATGTCAGTGATCTTTTCCGTATTGATGTCACATTACGGCCAAGAGGACCTCTGAGATCTCATTCTTCCCAAAGCAACAGTAGTTGTAGCAGTACCACTGGCGCAAGCAGTTGTGCTAGCAATGCATCCCCTCCACCATCACCAAGCACAAATCAGCAGTCTGAAGCAAACAGCAGGTCAGTAAAATTTACAAAACTTGATTGCATTGTCTATAACATTATGGGACTAACAGTGGTAAAATTGTAATTAGGCAAACAAGTAGCAACATTCCATCATTTTTGGGAGTGCATCCACCGTATTACTAATTCATGTACTGATATTTTGGCTAACAACTTTTAACAAAGCAAGTGCAAGAGTTAGCAAATCCACAGGGCTTATGAAGTAATAATATCCCAGATGTACTCCTGAAAAATGATGGAATATATTTGATCCACCAGGAAAACTTCAAGAAATAAATACCAACAATAGCTACCACTATGAAAAACTTTTACTTCAGGATATTAAATAAACTGGTTTTAGATATTTTACATAGCTGTTAAATATTAATTATTTTCAATGGATAAATGTACCACAATGAACATTCTGTATATGAATTCAGTCTATTCACTTCAGCAATTAAATTTTTTTTTTCTTTTCCTTTGTTTCCGAAGGGAATGTTTGATACGTTTGATTGTATGACAATGCAGCTATTTTCTTTTTTAATGATAATCACATTTACTAAAAACAATTTATCTAAGTTTATTGTTATAAATTTTGACCACATATCTCGTTTTAAGTATCAAGCATTACTTAAATGCCTTCCCAATACTTTGATACAAATTCATAACTCTTGCAACTTGTGTGACAGGAAGAGGCCGAGTATAGCTTGAACCCTAAAACTGTCAATGATACTATTATAGTATTGTCCTACTATGGTATAGCAATCTGTAACATCACAAAAGAAAGTAATTTTCTGTGTAATAGAATAGGCCAAGACAGATTGTAGAAGATATACTAAATTCTAGGGTGGTTTTCATACCACTTTTGTGCAACTAAAATGAGTGTATTGTTAATTAATCCAGTCCATTAAGCATTGGAATATTATACTTTTGTTAATGCTTTAAGAATTTTTCAATTAAAATTTCCCCAGACTAAAGTTGCCAGCATCAAATTTACTCATATTCATAACAGACTGGCATCTTCTCAATTTATCAGATTTATTACATCTAACCGAACTCTAGCATATTGCACTTCAAGATCTTTGTATACTGAAATATGCTTTACTTGTGAAATACACTAACTAGTCATCATTTTCTAATACAGCAATGATTTTCCAGCCTGCACAAACCCTTGTAGTCCATGTCTTACAACATCATTATCCAGCTGATATATTTAAACTTGCATGTTGATAGTACACTAGACTCTTGCTAAACTGGTCATTCCTCGCACATATGGGTGCCAGATTAGCGGAAGTGTCGCATCGTTGAGAGTTTCTTAAACTTAGTATAAAAACATCAAATCAAAAGATACATTCATTTTTACAGAAAACTTAGTCCTTGAGTGTATACATGCATATTAGTATCACTCGACATTTACTCTGAAAAATGTCCCAGAGTTTTGGTTGTCACAATGATGATATGCGACGGTAGCATGCTTTATCACACAACGCCTTTACAAGCATTTCATAGGTCCTGCCATGTTTCTGATTGTTGCATAATGTTTGTAACGTCTCCAGCTTCAGCACCAGCAGTTTGACATATCCTCATGTTCTCTCCTCCTATGTCCTCTTCTTCATCAATTTCATCGTACCTTTCCTGTAAGCATATGATTACCCCTTTTCTGCTGAAGTTTGGTCATAAATAGTTGCTCGTCCAACACTGTTGCCAGCAACAATGGTTTTCTGTGAAGAACCTTAGTTCAGTTTATATCTAATTCAGAGTTTCTGCTTTAGGTCTAGCATAATGTGTTTCACTTTAGAAGCCATGATAGTGATCTGTAAGGAAAGTCACAATTTCAAAGTGTACAGAAATGTTGAACATTGTAATTAACTAACAACATTGTTGCAGATGAAATTTCATTATTGTAGGTGTCATTTCAAGTTGAACAACTAGAAGCTGGAAGTGTGCTGAATTACTGAGAGGCCTGGACTAGTGAGGGCCGTATTAGCGAGAGTTTAGTGCATTTCTTTATTTTTTTTTTGTTTTGCTTCTTATTAATTAAAATGTCGTGTATCATCTCAGAATATGCAGCCTGTCCTGCCAATAGTGCTCATTTGAAGTTAAATTTCTTGTTGTAAAATCGGTGCCAGTTTTCTGATTTTGGTAGGAATGTTCCCAAGAATGACAATCGCTATTCTGTTTTTCATTTATTTTAACATTTTCTGTTCTTTGTGTGTTATTTTCTCTGAAAATGAAATTTTAGAGCAGTTCTGATGAGTATCTTTTCCCTGGGTTTAGTAGCTCAGTCTCAGTTATTCCTGTATTCTCTGTCCTTTCTGAATTAAATTACATCTGTCATGTTTGTGACACTACTTACACAGAGTATAATAAAACTCACAAGTCATTCAATACGATTTGTACTTCAGACTGTACTTTCTGATATTTTTCCTTTGTAATTGACAGTATTTTCTTCCTGTTGTCCAGAGACATATACAATTCCATTTTGTGGCACAGTGTGTGTAAAAATGATATTTTCATCTCCTGCTGCAAGTGATCACCTTGTTTTGTCTCCTGCTGAGACTCTAGGTTTTCTGAGGGGATAGCATATGTTTGTAACAAGTTTTCACTTTTATTAGTCCTAGTTGGTTGGTTGTTTGGGGAATGAGACCAGACAGCGTGGTCATCGGTCTCATCGGATTAGGGAAGGATGGGGAAGGAAGTCGGCCGTGCCCTTTCAGAGGAACCATCCCGGCACTTGCCTGGAGTGATTTAGGGAAATCACGGAAAACCTAAATCAGGATGGCCGCACGCGGGATTGAACCGTCGTCCTCCCAAATGCGAGTCCAGTGTCTAACCACTGCGCCACCTCGCTCGGTATTACTCCTAGATTTTGTAGTGTAGCCTACAGTTCAACATACATACTTACTAACGATCATGGCTTAAGATGATATATTCAAGCATTTTTATTTTCTTTTTGAGATTTTAGTGGATCAAAAGGATAATGCTTCATTTTCTACTGATTCATCACATAAAATAAGTCTGTTGCATTTACTGCACTTCAAAAGCTTTTACCAATCATATGATAAACTACATTCCTTTCCTATCCAAGTTACAAAGTTATGAGCTGTCTGCCTTCCAGTTGAGTGTATTACAGTCAGAAATGTGTAGAAAACCTCCACCACACACGACCACACACGTTACCTTTGCTCATAAACTTGCCATACCTTTGCTCATAAACTTGCCATATTTTCATGTTTGATAATTCTCATCGCTTTTTTCCCATTACACTATGTTGTCAAAGCTACAAAGTAACTCTTTTATATTTTTAGGGACAGCAACAGCAATCCGGTGAGCCCATTACCAGCTACCTCTGCATATTTCACCACATCCGAATCAAAGGCAAAGTTCCTTACACAGTATGGACGAGACATGAGTCAATTAAATGGCCTGAATGACAACAAGGAACTCCATCAAAAGAAGGTATGAGTTCAAGACTTTTATATGGACAGGCATAATACTAAGTCCAGAATTGTTTGATAGAAAACATACAGTTAACATAATGATGCTTGTACTGTATATCGTTCTAAATTACTGAGAGAAGCTCTCATCCTTGAGGTGTATAATTTAAAATGTCAGCTTATCTAATTTCAGCATGGAAAAATTAAATACATATATCTGATTTCGTCACAGAGAACATGCAACTCTCAATAATGACTTAATTCCTCCCTTGTCACTGACTTTTTAATAAGAAGAAATGGTGTGTGGAAAGTCCAACTTCTAATGACATGTCAGAAACAATTTTGGAACACCTCCTTTGTCTGTTGAAACAAATGTGTCCTGAATATATGACCCACACAGTTCATTCTTTCCACCAGGAGGAGCTGATGCTTCGGCTAGATCGGAAACTTGAGGTCCTGAGAGGTGAACATTTGGTGGTAAGGGAAGAATCGCGAGTGAACGATGAACTTGGCGAAAGTGTGGCTGCACAAGTGAGCCGGCTGGCCCGGCCACATGAGGCTGCCAAGTACAGATTGCATGTAGAAGAAGTTGGGAAGATCACTAGTCTCCTCCTCGCACTCTCAGGTCGTCTGGCCCGTGCAGAAAATGCACTTATGGGTCTACCCGACAACCATGCCGACAGGGTGAGTTCACAGTGCAATACAGATAACCTAAACTTGTAAACCATTAGAAGCAACTGATTGTGTCTATAGAATTAAAGAAATATTACAATGAGAATCTACAATTTTTGAAGTGCAGAACTGTTGTATTTCACCCTGTTAAAATTAGAATGGGTGGCTAGTATCATAGAACTGTTGATAAACACATACAAATTACAAAAAAACTATATCCAGCTTTGGAGCTGATAGTCCATTCCTCATAAAGGAATGGGGGATAGATTGGGGGAAGTTGAAAAGGAGTGGCAGGCCAGTCAGACCCTTGTTTGAGAGTGATCCACCTGCAATGTTTATCAGCAGTACTTGGAATTTCAACTCCTGGAGGTTTGTATTGGCCGGCCATTCTGCCTTCCTACAATTCTGTAATTTCTCAATTGAATTTTTTTTCTTTTGACGTAACACATTCATCGCATTATTTCATCAAAATGTGCAAATACAAATCCCAAAGACAAATTATGTAAAGTAAAATGGTTGCATTATGTGATTATTATTGAAGTTAATAATAACAATTTAAAAACACAGGACAATGAGTTTCTAGGAGTCAATTCTTCATTAAGGAGGTACAAAGTGTTGTAATGCTGGAAAAAGTAAAAAGTCTGTGTGAATGTATGTTGTGGGAAAGCTAACTTGGGTAAAAGGGAAAAGAAATGATAACAATTAAGTGTTGAAGCCAAATAGGTTAACCATGGTCGTGTTTACCAAATCAGTTATATCAGTGCAAACAGGTTGGACTGGTATTTAAATTATTGGGTTGGGTTGTTTGGCAGAGGAGACCAGACAGCAAGGTCATCGGTCTCATCGGATTAGGGAAGGATGGGGAGGAAGTCGGCCATGCCCTTTCCAAGGAACAATCCCAGCAATTGCCTGGAGCGACTTAGGGAAATCACAGAAACCCTAAATCAGGATGGCTGGACGTGGGATTGAACCTTTGTTCTCCCGATTTTCCAGCCTACATAAACTCTTGTAGCCCACATCTTACGACATCATTATCCAGCTGATATATTTAAACATGCATGTTGATAGTACACTAGATTCTTGCTAAACTGGCCATTCCTCGCACATATGGGTGCCGGATTAGCGGAATTGTCGGATCGTTGAATGTGAGTCCAGTGTGCTAAGTACAGCACCACCTCGCTCTGTTTTTAAATTATTATTAAAATCCCTACTGTGAAAACAGACAGGATACACACAAAAAAAAGAACCATAAGATGAGCTAGAATAATGTTTATGAGTCATTAACCTATGGCAACTACAACTTTTTACAAAACTACTAACAGCAGTGGTTGTTGCCTTATTTTGTAGTGTAATCTTCTTGCTTAGCAATATGAACAAACTTCTGATCCACAAGCTTGCAGGTGTTTTTAAAATATATTTGGTGTGACTCATAACCATCTATGCACCACCTCCATGGCATCATCGTCTGCAAATGCTTGACCTTCCAGTTATTCTAACAAGTGAAAATCTGATGGCACCAAATCATCATTGTTTGGAGGATATTTAAACATCTTCAGTTTCTTAGTATGTGTAGATAAAAGAGGGCATGTATTCACTTAAAGTAATATTTACTATGCATACCATGTTTTTATTCCTTTTTATAATCCAGCTCTTTAACAGAAACATATACACTCCTGGAATTTGAAATAAGAACACCGTGAATTCATTGTCCCAGGAAGGGGAAACTTTATTGACACATTCCTGGGGTCAGATACATCACATGATCACACTGACAGAACCACAGGCACGTAGACACAGGCAACAGAGCATGCACAATGTCGGCACTAGTACAGTGTATATCCACCTTTCGCAGCAATGCAGGCTGCTATTCTCCCATGGAGACGATCGTAGAGATGCTGGATGTAGTCCTGTGGAACGGC
The DNA here is from genome assembly GCF_023898315.1 of Schistocerca nitens. Lineage (NCBI taxonomy): Eukaryota > Metazoa > Arthropoda > Insecta > Orthoptera > Acrididae > Schistocerca > Schistocerca nitens. Next base: position 748,505,067 of record NC_064618.1, on the reverse strand, counting down.
TTGCCATGCCATTTCCACCTGGCGCCTCAGTTGGACCAGCGTTCGTGCTGGACGTGCAGACCGCGTGAGACGACGCTTCATCCAGTCCCAAACATGCTCAATGGGGGACAGGTCCGGAGATCTTGCTGGCCAGGGTAGTTGACTTACACCTTCTAGAGCACGTTGGGTGGCACGGGATACATTCGGACGTGCATTGTCCTGTCGGAACAGCAAGTTCCCTTGCCGGTCTAGGAATGGTAGAATGATGGGTTCGATGACGGTTTGGATGTACCGTGCACTATTCAGTGTCCCCTCGACGATCACCAGTGGTGTACGGCCAGTGTAGGAGATCGCTCCCCACACCATGATGCCGGGTGTTGGCCCTGTTGTGTGCCTCGGTCGTATGCAGTCCTGATTGTGGCGCTCACCTGCACGGCGCCAAACACGCATACGACCATCATTGGCACCAAGGCAGAAGCGACTCTCATCGCTGAAGACGACACGTCTCCATTCGTCCCTCCATTCACGCCTGTCGCGACACCACTGGAGGCGGGCTGCACGATGTTGGGGCGTGAGCGGAAGACGGCCTAACGGTGTGCGGGACCGTAGCCCAGCTTCATGGAGACGGTTGCGAATGGTCCTCGCCGATACCCCAGGAGCAACGGTGTCCCTAATTTGCTGGGAAGTGGCGGTGCGGTCCCCTACGGCACTGCGTAGGATCCTACGGTCTTGGCGTGCATCCGTGCGTCGCTGCGGTCCGGTCCCAGGTCGACGGGCACGTGCACCTTCCGCCGACCACTGGCGACAACATCGATGTACTGTGGAGACCTCACGCCCCACGTGTTGAGCAATTCGGCGGTACGTCCACCCGGCCTCCCGCATGCCCACTATACGCCCTCGCTCAAAGTCCGTCAACTGCACATACGGTTCACGTCCACGCTGTTGCGGCATGCTACCAGTGTTAAAGACTGCAATGGAGCTCCGTATGCCACGGCAAACTGGCTGACACTGACGGCGGCGGTGCACAAATGCTGCGCAGCTAGCGCCATTCGACAGCCAACACCGCGGTTCCTGGTGTGTCCGCTGTGCCATGCGTGTGATCATTGCTTGTACAGCCCTCTCGCAGTGTCCGGAGCAAGTATGGTGGGTCTGACACACCGGTGTCAATGTGTTCTTTTTTCCATTTCCAGGAGTGTAGTTTAAGACACCAGGCTGTTTTCAGCAATTATGTAACATTTACATAATTCTGGCTGTTCTAAAATAGTTTAGTTTTTCTGAAAGTAGACAATGCAACAAGTAGACATAGTGCTCAGCAGTTGTCAGACTATTCACCCTTAACTCCAGGTGTTCTGCATTTCATGCAAAGTTTTTTCGGATCATGGATGAAAGTAATTTTCAGCACAGCCGGCCTGCATTATCACTATTCTGAATTACACTGTGCCTTTTTCTTTCTTCCTTATATACAATATAATCAACTTATGTTCTTTATCATGTTCATCCACTTGTAGTTTATAGATTATTATTACTGTTGTTTTTATTACTACTACTATCACTATCACTGTTGTTGTTGTTACACTGTGTTACTACTTCCCCTTCAGCCCGCATCTCGTGGTCGTGCGGTAGCGTTCTCGCTTCCCACGCCCGGGTTCCCGGGTTCGATTCCCGGCGGGGTCAGGGATTTTCTCTGCCTCGTGATGGCTGGGTGTTGTGTGCTGTCCTTAGGTTAGTTAGGTTTAAGTAGTTCTAAGTTCTAGGGGACTTATGACCACAGCAGTTGAGTCCCATAGTGCTCAGAGCCATTTGAACCATTTGAACTTCCCCTTCATCTCTTAAGTCTGCTTCCTCCCCTACTACCCATTTTCATATCTACTTTTTATTAATGGGGCAAATTGCAATTACCTTCCTACTGGCCATCCAGTTATCTAGTTTCCATTCTTGATGTGTCCTCAGTCATCACTCTTTTTTTGTCTGCATCTTTACTTATTAAGCTGACATATCAGTTCATCTCTACACTCTAGTTACTTTTTTACATAAATGTTGCCCTTTACTGTTCCATATGGAATTTGACTATTTCTTTGCGTTCTTCCTCTCTGTGTCTCGGGCAGCCACATTACATCCTTTCAGCCACCTACAGTGTCCTCTGTAAACCTCATTTTTCATTTTTCAATAACGTGCCTGTTCAGTTGCATTACTGATCTTCTGGTGCATATTTTTTACAGAAAATTCTAGAAAGCAAGAGGGATAAATTAATTGAACAACTCGAAGAAGCGAAGAAATTAAAGGAAAGCATCGATCGAAGAAGTGTTAGTGTAGCAAACATACTGAACAAGTACTTTAATCCTGAAGAGTATGCTGACTATGATCACTTCATCAACATGAAAGCCAAGTTGATCATGGATTCAAAGGAGATAGCTGACAAAATAAAGTTAGGTGAAGAACAGCTAGCTGCTCTACGGGAAACACTTTCGACACCTGAGTGAAATGTGGGTGCTGCTAAACATGGATGAACATTATTTTAACTAATTTGCTACCAGGAAAAGTAAACTGGTAGTGGATGCCCTAGTCTTTTTGAATTCCTGTGCTTTTTTATTTTCTAGAGTATGCTGTAATATATAGGCTTTGCTTAAATTTATAAAATCACTTTATAATTCTGCCCAAAGGATTGTTAAATCTTATGGTGATGCCAAGGTGCTTAAAATGTAGACTAAAATTACAGGGGTCAAATAAGAAAAGGAATGTGAAAATCACATTGCACTATGTCTTTCATGACTTCTGTAAAACATTTGGATACAAAGATGGAGTTCGACAATGTTGCAGATATAACTTGAACTCCACCTTTGGCAAAAATGAATTGAGTGTATATGTTGTTAAGTAACTTTCATAATAGGAGCAAGTATGAACACTGGAGTTAGGTAAGACAAAAATACTCTCCTACTGTGTCGTCAGAAATACATCGATACAGTGTGGAGCTGTGTACTTAATTATCATGTAACCTCTTGGCATTTGGGAAGCTAATGTTGTAGATCTCTGTAGCAACCAGGTCATCAAATCGGTGTTAGCAGTGAAACTACATGACACAGGGAGTCTGTGAGAATCAAATCCACCAAATGTCAAAGATGGTTGCTGGCTTGCTTTCAGCATAAGTGATATTTCTCAATGTAAGAATATGAACAAGTTCATAAGAAGTTTAAAATAACCTTCGTGAAGATTAAAAGAAAGTCAGACTTATATTCTACAATCAGTGTACATACAGAGCCTTGTAACAAAACAAAGCTTGTAGATGTAAGATGACTGTAAACAGCTGATAATGGCTCTCTTAAAGATTAGAAAAAAAAGAACCAAATGTCTTGCCTGAAAGATTTTTGAAGTCTTATTGGTTCTGAATGATTTTGTGATACACTATATACTTAAGAGTTTCTTACACAGCATGAAGTATCTTTTGATGATGACTTGTCTCACCAGCCTGTTCTGTGCAGTAGAGCACAGAATGAATAATCTGATCCTTCAGCCTTTGTAGATAGACACAATATGGACTCTATAGTTACGTGAAATAAACCATAAATGCTGCTAGAAATGTGAAGTTTATGCTGTGTAAAGAACTGTTTTCTTTCCTGTTGTAATTCTTAGCTGGAAAAGAATTCCTTATGTGTGAGGAGTGCCTTAGTCTTAAATAAAAAAAGCTGCTGAACTCTCCCATGCTGTGATGAAATATATTTACATCCAATTTTATAGATGTGCATCAGATGAGTTTGGCAGTGAACATGCCATACACATAACATATGAAAGCTGTAAAAAAGATTGTGTCTGTGTATGAAAGTGTGACTGAATGTGATGTAAGACTGAAATTGTTTTAGAATCACTTGAAGATGAGATAGAAGACTCATCCTGTAATAAAGAAATTCTACATAAAATATAATCTTTCTGAAAGAATGTTTTATAGTTATTTACACTATGTACAGACTGGTGCTTCGGATGTTTTCGTTACAATAAATCACATGTTGGTATTTTTTTTTTTTTTTAAATCTGGGCGTTAAAGTTCTTTAACAAAGCTAGGCATGTATAAAAATTCAACACTGTCCTTGCTTTAACAGCTAATAATTCCTTCACTGGGTATTGGAGAGGAATAGGTTGGAGAAGGCTACAAAGTAAGAGAAAGTCACGTTGCTGTCTCCCCTTGTCCTAAGGTAAGTACTGACTAACAATTATGTCTCATAAGTGTATAACATTTTATCACCTGTCATCTACATCATTTGGCTTGTGCCATGAGTGGGTTTACTGTGGTGTTTTGACAGAACAGTGTTACTTTCCTGAGAGTCTATAAGAATTACAATGACATCACTATCTGAAAATACTTATAGAAACATTTCTTTTGCTAGATGACATTACATATTCAAACATTGGAATACAAAGGGTTAGAAAAGGACATTGCTGTCAGCACCAGTTTATGTTATACAAAATGTTTAGTCTCGAGAAACTCGATGAACATTAAAGAAAAGGCAACTTTAACTATTTGAAACTGTTATTATCTACAAGAAAATGGGTGTTAATCATATGTTCAACAAAAGATACTACTAGAATTGTAATCTTTCCTATTGGAATGCATTTCTATTTTTAATCTGTGGGAGACACACTCACCTTCCTACATATCTCACAGATAAAGTAGAAATTAGATTATAGTTGCAATCACAAATTATGTGGGACACTTGAGGCTGAAGATATAAACATGACAAAAAAAAGATATATTATATAGTTCTACAAGGAAGCTACATACCTGCTCTTCACAAACTTTTCTAGTGTCTAAATCAAAGAACACAGCAGTTCAAACTATAAAGGGCTTGGAAAAAAGAAAAGTCTTGGTAATTAGACTAGAATATATAAAATTTTCCTATGTAATGTGACATTTGATTTTGGAGCATATACTGTACTCAAACATTATGAATCACCTTGAAGAAAATGCCTTATTGATACATAACCAACACGGATTCAGAAAATAGCATTCTTGTGCAACATAGCTAGCTCTTTATTCCCACGAAGTAATGAGTTCTGTCGACAAGGGATCTCGGATCGATTCCATATTCCTAGATTTCCAGAAGGCTTTTGATACCTTTCCTCCCAAGCGACTATTAATCAAATTGCGTGCATATGGAGTATTGTCTCAGTTGTGTGACTGGATTCGTGATTTCCTCTCAGAAAGGTCACAGTTCGTAGTGATAGACGGTAAATCATCGAGTAGAACAGAAGTGATATCTGGCGTTCCACAAGGTAGTGACATAGGCCCTCTGCCGTTCCTGATTTATATAAATGATCTACGTGATAATCTGAGCAGCCCCCTTAGATTGTTTGCAGATGACGCTGTAATTTACCGTCTATTAAAGTCACCAGACGATCAATTCCAGTTACAATATGATCTAGAGAGAGTTTCTGTATGGTGCAAAACGTGGCAATTGGCATTAAACAAAGACAAGTGCGAGGTTATCCACATGGGCACTAAAAGAAATCCGATAAATTTTGGGTATACAATAAATCTCACAAATCTAAGGGCTGTCAATTCGACTAAATACCTAAGAATAACAATTACGAGCAACCTAAATTGGAAAGACATATAGATAATATTGTGGGGAAGGCAAAACAAAGACTGTGGTTTGTTGGCAAAACACTTAGAAGGTGCAACAAACCCACTAAAGAGACAGCCTACATTACACTTGTCCATTCTGCTGGAATATTGCTGCACGGTATGGGATCCTTACCAGGTAGGATTGATGGAGGACATCGAATAAGTGCAAAGAAGGGCAGCTCTTTTCGTGTTATCGTGCAATGGGGTGAGAGTGTCACTGATATGATACGTGAGTTAGGGTGGCAGTCACTGAAACAAAGACGGTTTTCTTTGCAGCGGGATGCATTTACAAAATTTCAATCAACAACTTTCTCTTCCGAATGCAAAAATATTTTGTTGACACCCACCTACATAGGGAGAAATGATCGTCGTAATAAAATAAGAGAAATCAGGGCTCAAACGGAAAGATTTAGGTGTTCCTTTTTCCCATGCGCCATTCGAGTGTGGAATGGTAGAGTAGTAGTATGAAAATGGTTCGATGAACCCTCTTCCAGGCACTTAAGTATAAATAGTAGAGTAACGATGTAGATTTAGATATTTAATTCCTTTGGATTTATATAAATTCTGTACTGATTTGCTGTATTGAGTCTTTTGAAGTTGAGTAGGGCAGGAAAGGAAAAAAAAATCTGTTTGTGTAATCTCTATTTCCAGAAGTCGTCGTACTTTCAGTTAATCAGAGTAAAATATCTTTTGTCCACAATTCATTACTAGCTCACTTCATACTTTGAAATGTGAAATACTGTTTCAGAAATACAAAATGTGAAATACAGTTTCGGAAATACAAAATTGGTGAAGTATTTTAAAATCAGAGATTCCCTTCTTACTTCTCACAGATTAAATACTTCTTTCAATGTATGCTGTCAGTTGATTGGAGCTTGTGCATGGATACATTTGAAAATAAACTACTTCATGTATACTTCATAATATATAATTAACTCAGTGATTACTTTTATCTTCACAAAGACTTCAGCTGGGTTAATTTATCGACAGAGAATACAATATGTCAATGCAGTAAAAACTTGGTCTCGTAATAAAATAGAAGTTAACTTGGCTGTGGCCAGAAAGACTGTTTTAAAGCCATTAACAACATTCAACACACTTTTACAACAGTAATTGTTTCCATTACGTAATCATAATCGCTGCAGGAGTTGTTGTCGATGGCCAACTACCAGGTGAGTACTTGACATAAAATTCCCATGCCACACAGAGAACAGCCTTCCACACTTGCCCATTCTCCATGACTTACATATAACAAAAGAAACACACACTTCGTAACTTTTCTTTAAATAACTATTACAATTAAAAATCATTAACTTCATATTATAACATACTATGTATTGTACTTTACCACACATCACATAAGTGGCACGAACGTCAGTGGTATAGCACAAATTCTATATCGCTAAATCTACCAACAGCCTCTTGAATTATTGACTGCCATATCCATAGTGATGGATGTTTCATCATCAGACCAGGTCTCGCCACAGCATCAGATGTGAGGCAGTGGCCTCATGACAGTCGACATGTTAATGGCAGACAAATGAAAGAGGTATAGGATGCCTTTTTTTGAGGCAGAGAAAGTTTGGAGATGCAGAAGAGAAACACTTGCATCATAAAGTTCATCCATAGAATATGCTGTCTTCCAAATTGCCTCTTTGGTTCTTCATTGTTGATCCCTTTATTGTTTGGCTTTGGAGTTGCATGTGACCTTCCTACTTATTCAATGAACAGGCCCATTTCCTCCATCCCTCTCGTCCACATTGCTGAAGAAAACAACCTATGGTCTCAAAAGCTGGCATCTATATTTGTGCCTGTTTACAACCATATGGTAAATAGAAGTCTTTTTCTCATAATTTTTTATTTCAGAAAGTATAATTGGGCATTCATTCTGCTCCTTCTTCTATACATCCTTCTCCTGTACGGCATGGCTGTGTGTATCGTGCGGCTGCCTCGAGTCGAATGAGCCTGCAGCTGCCTCAGTAGCGGATGTTGTTACTGATAAGAACTGGGCGCGGCAGGAGGTAGTGCCCCGATAAACCGCAATGGCCCCCTGAGAGCTAAAACACTAAGAAGAATCGCGCTATAGTTTTAACTAAGCGCGATCCGCTGGAAAGACCTGCTTCCGGCGTCGTCATTGCGGTTTATCGGGGCGCTACTTCCTGCCGCGCCCAGTTCTTATCAGTAACAACATCCGCTACTGAGGCAGCTGCTGGCTCATTCGACTCGAGGCAGCCGCACGATACACACAGCCATGCCGTACAGGGGAAGGATGTATAGAAGAAGGAGCAGAATGCCGGTGTACAGGACAGTAGATACGTTTTCAATTACACCTAATGAAACTGGACAACAGGAGCTACTTCAAGGACCGATTACCCTTGTTGGTTGCAAGATTCAGTTTTCTTGTACTACTACAGAGGTAGTTAGTGGGAATTCTTGGTTAACAATCGCTATTATACGAGGTACCTGTACCTGTTGGGTATCACTCCAATTGCAAATGTGCGATAACTAATAATGTCTCTTTCCTTGTAGGACTCCAATCCTTCTTCTGCTTTATCTGTACCTCGTATAATAGCGATTGTTAACCATGAATTCCCACTAACTACCTCTGTAGTTGTATAAGAAAACTGAATCTTGCAACCAACAAAGGTAATCGGTCCTTGAAGTGTCTGTATATGTGGATGGATATGTGTGTGTGTGCGCGAGTGTATACCCGTCCTTTTTTCCCCCTAAGGTAAGTCTTTCTGCTCCCAGGATTGGAATGACTCCTTACCCTCTCCCTTAAAACCCACATCCTTTCGTCTTTCCCTCTCCTTCCCTCTTTCCTGATGAGGCAACAGTTTGTTGCGAAAGCTTGAATTTTGTGTGTATGTTTGTGTTTGTTTGTGTGTCCATCGACGTGCCAGCGCTTTCGTTTGGTAAGTCACATCATCTTTGTTTTTATATATATATATATATATTAAATGATGATGGCGTCATCTTGGGTAAAATATTCCGGAGGTAAAATAGTCCCCCATTCGGATCTCCGGGCGGGGACTACTAGGAGGACGTCGTTATCAGGAGAAAGAAAACTGGCGTTCTACGGATCGGAGCGTGGAATGTCAGATCCCTTAATCGGGCAGGTAGGTTAGAAAATTTAAAAAGGGAAATGGATGGGTTAAAGTTAGATATAGTGGGAATTAGTGAAGTTCGGTGGCAGGAGGAACAAGACTTTTGGTCAGGTGATTACAGGGTTATAAATACAAAATCAAATAGAGGTAATGCAGGAGTAGGTTTAATAATGAATAAAAAAATAGGAGTGCGGGTAGCTACTACAAACAGCATAGTGAACGCATTATTGTGGCCAAGATAGACACGAAGCCCAAGACTACCACAGTAGTACAAATTTATATGCCAACTAGCTCTGCAGATGATGAAGAAATTGATGAAATGTATGACGAGATAAAAGAAATTATTCAGGTATTGAAGGGAGACGATAATCTAATAGTCATGGGTGACTGGAATTCGTCAGTAGGAAAAGGGAGAGAAGGAAACATAGTAGGTGAATATGGATTGGGGCTAAGAAATGAAAGAGGAAGCCGCTTGGTAGAATTTTGCACAGAGCACAACTTAATCATAGCTAACACTTGGTTTAAGAATCATGAAAGAAGGTTGTATACATGGAAGAACCCTGGAGATACTAAAAGGTATCAGATAGATTATATAATGGTAAGACAGAGATTTAGGAACCAGGTTTTAAATTGTAAGACATTTCCAGGGGCAGATGTGGATTCTGACCACTATCTACTGGTTATGAACTGCAGATTGAAACTGAAGAAACTGCAAAAAGGTGGGAATTTAAGGAGATGGGACCCGGATAAACTGAAAAAACCAGAGGTTGTAGAGAGTTTCAGGAAGAGCATAAGGGAACAATTGACAGGAATGGGGGAAAGAAATACAGTAGATGAAGAATGGGTAGCTCTGAGGGATGAAGTAGTGAAGGCAGCAGAGGATCAAGTAGGTAAAAAGACGAGGGCTAATAGAAATCCTTGGGTAACAGAAGAAATATTGAATTTAATTGATGAAAGGAGAAAATATAAAAATGCAGTAAATGAAGCAGGCAAAAAAGAATACAAACGTCTAAAAAATGAGATCGACAGGAAGTGCAAAATAGCTAAGCAGGGATGGCTAGAGGACAAATGTAAGGATGTAGAGGCTTGTCTCACTAGGGGTAAGATAGATACTGCCTACAGGAAAATTAAAGAGACCTTTGGAGAGAAGAGAACATGTGTGTGTCTGCTTGTGTCTGTATATGTGTGGATGGATATATGTGTGTGTGTGTGTGTGTGTGTGTGTGTGTGTGTGTGCGCGCGAGTGTATACCCGTCCTTTTTTCCCCCTAAGGTAAGTCTTTCCGCTCCCGGGATTGGAATGACTCCTTACCCTCTCCCTTAAAACCCAAATCCTTTCGTCTTTCCCTCTCCTTCCCTCTTTCCTGATGAGGCAACAGTTTGTTGCGAAAGCTTGAATTTTGTGTGTATGTTTGTGTTTGTTTTTGTGTCTGTCGACCTGCCAGCACTTTCGTTCGGTAAGTCACATCATCTGTGTGTGTGTGTGTGTGTGTGTGTATAATTCTTGGACAACCATTGTAATGAGTGAAAATTCAGGAAATTTTGTACAATTCTTATTACACTCTCCTTAAAAATTAAAACAGATGCAGCATGTTTCCTTGCTAAATATTTTGGGAACAAAACAGGCAGTATCACAGAATCATTATTCTCAAGCACTTTTAGGTTGCATGAGTGATGTTTTCCAGTGCTGAACCTGTTGTTCAGAAATTCTCTTGTAATCTTTGAGTTTTCTTAGAGTGACTGAGTAACTTTGTGCTTCTGGGTGTTCAGTTGAGTTGTCGTTTGCTCTTTATGCACAATATTTCGATGACAGAGCCAGTCATTTTTTCAGGTGGCCCGACTTCTCATGTTGTGTGTACTTGCAGCCTGGACTCCAAGCCAACTGTGGACTATTGTTGGTCTCACACTGCTGTTTATAGCTGAGTTTGATGCCAGGCACCCACTATGCCCTTTGCTTGTTTTTACCTTTTACTTCTGAGCCTGCACAGATATTATGAAACACACATTCTCTCAGCATTTATCAGCTCTGGGGAATGTGATACCCAGATAGATCTTAAGGGGAGATTGTACCATTTATACTTACAATGTTAATTTTGTCAATTTTAGGTACATTTATCTCGTGACTGGTTCATGATAATGTTGTATAATTTCAATGGCTGGTGGAGGAAGAGTCTCTCTCCATTGACCTATTTTTGTAGATAAGTTGCCTGCATAATTTATTTTATAGAGAATTTATTGCAAGTTGTAAATTTTTTTCAACATATTTAAGCTTTATTAACTCATAATTTCTACAATATTAAATTGAACTTCTTTTAAAAATGCATCATTGATGTTCAGCTCAGTTTCTGTAAGTTGTGTAGGTTTCACTGTTTTATCATGGTAAGTTCCTGAAAAAAATGTACCTAATCACTAAAAAAATAAAATCTCAGGAATCCGGCTTTAAAGATGAACATTGTTTGTTTACTGACCTTAAAACATCCCTGTACCATATCCTGGGTTATCTGCATTTTCTTCATCCTCCATAGCTCTCTTAGCATTCCATGAATGCATTCTTGCCTTCGTAGCTACCATAGTCATTTCATAATCTGCTTTCTTCACACAGAGCATCCAATTCAGAACATGCCATCACCGTATTTTCCCCAGGTTGTATGCCTAACTTTTGAAGCAGCCTAACTGTCCCCACATTGCCATCATTAAATGAAAGAACTGCATCATAAAAACCCAAATTCAGTGTATCTTTACCTACAAATATTGTTTTAGGAATTCTAGACCATTTGACACTGTTAAATGATTCATTTGGGTTCTGGAAGGACAAAGAAGAAGTGAATGTAGTGCACGAATAGGGCAGCCAACTGTGAGCATGAAATATTTTCACAAATCAGAAAATTAGGTTTCTGGAGTTCAGGAAGTTGACAGAAGGCAAATGGGGGCATGACAACATGTGTTACCCTTAAAATAAATGAATATTTGAAGTCTTTAATGGCTGAAATGCCCTTAGAAAACATATTTCTCTAGTAAAATACAATCCAAGGAATGTGTATGAGCAAAAACATTTTTTTTAATATTTTGCCCCCCTAGGAAGGTACAATCTCCCTTTAATAAACGGAATGGCGGACCACAGTATCATCATCCAAATGCAAGTTTCTTGGAGAGTGTTATTAAGGAGTCTACCGAAATAAAAATCTGGGGAATCCTAATAAACGGAGTTGAAGATTTCAAATTAAACAAGGCTTGGAGTCTGCCACTCAACTTGCTGGACATAATATCCACCAGAGCTGGGAATTGATGAGAGAATGTGTGGTTCACGGAATATTGGTGCGGGCTGTGAAAAACAAATGGGCTTAGTGGACATTGGGAGTCAAAATCTGCTATTACAGGCATTCTATCTAGAAGTTCCCACCATCTGTTTTCTATTTAGGTTTACTTTCTTGTACAATGAATCAACTTGTAATTCTTTCCTAATGGTTCACTTCTGGACCAGTCTTCTCTGTGCGCACTTTAACACTACTACAGAGAAATCTTATTTCTGGAGCTTAGATCCTGCTCATATCCTTTTGTCCTGGGGACCCAGGTTTCAGATAGAGCATAGTAGGTACTGGCATGACTTTGTAAAACTTTATCCGTAGCTTTCTTTAACTGTCCCACAGTGTGTGTTGAACTATAGGATCTTGTTTTCAATTTCGTTGTCAACATTTCATCCTTTGTCACAGCTGAGATAATTATCTGTTCCAGTATTACATTATTTATTACAATTTTAAACCAGATGGAGGATATTCCCTTGAATGCCATAACTTTAATTTTATTAGTGGAGATTTTCATGTTTTTGTTTGGAAGCCAACAAATTAAGATGGTAAACAGCTCTTTGAAGATTATGTGTATAATATGCAAAAATTTACCCCTCTTTGCTAAATATTCTGATAATTTATAGAGGTTAGTAAGAGACATTTCTGTACTTTGTCTGGGGATTTCCAATTTACATCCTGCTTAGACTTCTGCACCAGAATATAGAACTGAATTCTGAACCTTTGCCAAGGATACAGTCTATAAGAAAATTATTTTTACCCCTGGTATTATGATTGTGAATTTCACAGTTCATCCTAAATTCACTCTTACTAGTGACTAAATGTATAGGCAAGTGGGAGCTAGAATATTTATAACATTAGTTGTGGTGTCCCAGAAGATTATGCAATGAGACAGTATCAAGCAAAACTATCTGACAATAGCATTCCCGTTTTGCAAATAACATGTGGACAAAAATTTCTGGTGCAAAAAGGGCAGAAATTATTTTTCTGGTTATTGTATTTATGTGATATACCACCCCAGATTGTAATATAGCTACTTCAGAATTTCGATTATGGAGTTTCATTCTATGTGTGACCCTCGATTTCTGCTTCTGGCACCTGTGGGCCATTTTTATTTGTAAGCTTATTTGTAAGCTTGTTCCCACCATGAACCATGGACCTTGCCATTGGTAGGGAGGCTTGCGTGCCTCAGCGATACAGATGGCCTTACCGTAGGTGCAACCACAACGGAGGGGTATCTGTTGAGAGGCCAGACAAACATGTGGTTCCTGAAGAGGGGCAGCAGCCTTTTCAGTAGTTGCAGGGGCAACAGTCTGGATGATTGACTGATCTGGCCTTGTAACATTAACCAAAACGGCCTTGCTGTGCTGGTACTGCGAACGGCTGAAAGCAAGGGGAAACTACAGCCGTAATTTTTCCCGAGGACATGCAGCTTTACTGTATGATTAAATGATGATGGCGTCCTCTTGGGTAAAATATTCCGGAGGTAAAATAGTCCCCCATTCGGATCTCCGGGCGGGGACTACTCAGGAGGACGTCGTTATCAGGAGAAAGAAAACATTGTAATTCTGTCAGAGACAGCAAAGGACTTGGAAGAGCAGTTGAACGGAATGGACAGTGTCTTGAAAGGAGGATATAAGATGAACATCAACAAAAGCAAAACGAGGATAATGGAATGTAGTCAAATTAAATAGGGTGATGCTGAGGGGATTAGATTAGGAAATGAGAGACATAAAGTAGTAAAGGAGTTTTGCTATTTAGGGAGTAAAATAACTGATGATGGTCGAAGTAGAGAGGATATAAAATGTAGATTGGCAATGGCAAGGAAATCTTTTCTGAAGAAGAGAAATTTGTTAACATCAAGTATAGATTTAAGTGTCAGCAAGTCGTTTCTGAAAGTATTTGTATGGAGTGTAGCCATGTATGGAAGTGAAACATGGACGATAACCAGTTTGGACAAGAAGAGAATAGAAGCTTTCGAAATGTGGTGCTACAGAAGAATGCTGAAGATAAGGTGGGTAGATCACGTAACTAATGAGGAGGTATTGAATAGGATTGGGGAAAAGAGAAGTTTGTGGCACAACTTGACTAGAAGAAGGGATCGGTTGGTAGGTCATGTTTTGAGGCATCAAGGGATCACAAATTTAGCATTGGAGGGCAGCGTGGAGGGTAAAAATCGTAGAGGGAGACCAAGAGATGAATACACTAAGCAGATTCAGAAGGATGTAGGTTGCAGTAGGTACTGGGAGATGAAGAAGCTTGCACAGGATAGAGTAGCATGGAGAGCTGCATCAAACCAGTCTCAGGACTGAAGACCACAACAACAACAACAACAACAGCTTGTTCCACTGTGTCTGGTACCAGTGTCCTTAGGCCATTCTTATATTATCAGCAGACATCAGTTTTTGAAAAATCCTTCAAGGTGTCCAGTAAATCTTTTTTTAAATTTTTCTATTTTATTTTTTAATTTACTAATGACAGTATTAGGAAAAGGACAGATTGCTACTCACCATATAGTGGAAATGTTGAGTCACAGACAGCCACAACAAAAAGGCCAGTATACATTTCAGCTTTCGGTCAAAAGGCATTTATATGAAGTAGAAAACACACATGAGGGAAGAAGCAGTCTGATATGGGCAAGGAGGAGGCTGGGATATGGAGGGGGAGGGTGTTGTGCTGCTTGTGGGAGCACGCAGGGATATTGTGGGGACAGGTTGCTGGTACAGTGAGAGTGGGGGAGGGGGCGGTGAAGAGAATCAAATACAGAGAGAAGTAGAGAAGCAGAAAAAAGCTGGTGTCAGTAGGAAGGATCTGGATGATGCAGGCTGTGAAGTGGTCATTGAAGTGAAGAACATAGTGTTGGACAGCATGTTGAGCAAGTGTGTGCTCCAGCTGTCTCTTGGCTACTGTTTGTTGGTGGCCATTCATGCGGACTCACAGCTTCTTAGTTAACATTCCCATGTTGAAAGTTGTACAGTGAATGCAGCTTAGTTTGTGGCAGAAAAAATGATTTATGTGGACCTTGAAAAACAATCCGAATGTAGATACTGATTGTCATTATTTTACTGCTGCCACTTACATACTTATGGAAACCCACTTTTGCAGTTTTTCTTATATTTCATGTATGTGTGAACAGGTACAATGGACTTTTGACTTCATGGCATTTTTTTAATTAAATTTATTTTTATTTTAATTAAATTTATTTTTTTAAACTGTTTTAAGTGTTTATCTGTTAGCATGATTTATATACTTTGAATTTCAAGCTAACTAATGCATTTATGCCACCATCGTTCATAAAGAAAAAGTTTATAATTTTTATATTGAAGTATGCTTCTTAATGTAAAAGATCTGTAATTAGCGAAATTAGAATAGTAATGGTTCTGCTCCTAATATCTCTGCATTATGAGTTCGCATTGTATGGATATAATTGCTGCTTTTTTAGCAACTGATTTTTACTCTTTATAATACTCTTTATAATGTAAAAAAATAATTTCCCCAAAAAATGTCCCTCTACCTACTTACAGCATAGGAAGCATGAGAAAACGTTTATTTTCTATTAGTCTTCTCTCCAGCACCTAATGATGATGAATCTAATACACTATACGATCAAAAGTATCCAGACACTCCCAAAAACATACGTGTTTCATATTAGTTGCTTTTTGCTGCCTCCTATTGCCAGGTACTCCATATCAGTGACCTCAATAGTCTTTAAACATAGTGAGAGAGCAGAATGGGTTGCTCCGCGGAACTCGTGGATCGAGATTTCCACACTCCTAAACATCCCTTGGTCCACCGTTTCCATTGTGACAGTGAAGTGGAAACATGAAGGGACATGAACAGCACAGAAGCTTACAGGCCAACCTCATCTGTTGACTGACAGAGACTGCCGACAGTTGAAGAGGGTCATAATGTGTAATAGGCAGACATCTACCCAGGTCACCACAGAGGAATCCCAAACTGCATCAGGATCCACTGCAAGTACTATGACAGTTAGGCAGAAAACTTGGAGTTCATGATCAAGTGGCTGCTCGCAAGCCACACATCACATTGGTGAATGCCAAACAATGCCTCGCTTGGTGTAAGGAGTGTAAACATTGGACAATTCAACAGTGGAAAAATGTTGTGTGAAGTGACGAATCACGGTACACAATGTGGCGATCCGCTGGAAGGGTGTGGGTATGGCGAATGCCCAGTGAACATCATCTGCCAGCATGTGTAGTGCCGACAGTAAAATTTGGAGGCTGTGGTGTTATGGTGTGGTAATGTTTTTCATGGAGGGGGCGTGCACCCCTTGTCATTTGGGATGTTTTGGACATCAATACCTCTTCTCAGTGCAGCACTCCATGAAGAATGGGCTGCCATTCCCCAAGAACATATGCCAGCGAGAGTGGAAGCTGTCATCAAGGCTAAGGGTGGGTCAACACCACACTGAATTCCAGCATTACTGATGGGGGGCACCACGAATTTGCAAGGCATTTTCAGTCAAGTGCCTGGATACTTTTGATCACATAGTGTACGTGTCATTTTTTCCAAATAGGTAAAGGGGTAAAATCAGGATCTGGAGAGTTATGTGGCTTTCATTACAGGATAGAAAATGGTTGAAAAAGGTTGCAGTGTTGGAAAAAGTACCTCTGCAGTAACATAATCTGATTTGCTACTGACTAAATGGCCACAAATGCCTTATCTAGCATGCAACTATTAAAGAAATAACACAATTTTACAATGTGACAAAAGGACATGCAACATAAGGGGAAACATATGAAGGGCCTAATGAGCACCACCAATATTTGTGACAAAAGAGTAATGTCTAGTGTTGAATCACCAGCTACTAAAATAGGGACAGCTGAAGAAAAGGCAAGAAGCATATGTACATAAAAGTACAGTTCAATGTAGAACTTCCCAATATTCTTAAATTCCTGTACGGTAACAAAGCTGGGGAAGAAACAGGTATATTAAACAGATGACAGGAAAAAAAAATTTGACAAAGCTGGTGATCAGGAATTACACGGGGTACAGCAAGTAGAAAGAAATGTACGGATGTTTTAACAACTAGACAGATTGTTTAGACGAGAAAAGTAATGGAATCTACGACTAAGTAGGAATTCATAATTCTCCTATTTAATTGTCCCATAAACTGATTAATCCATTATCCATAGGTTCCTTCTTGCATCCCTCAACTGACCCTCTCCCTTTAACTCCAATTATATAACTACAGCATTTATTATCCAACAGCATTTATTATCTATACAGGGGAGCTATCAATTTATGGAATAGAAGTTTTATTTAAAATTAGGGGAAAACAAAAAGATATAAGGATACATGTATTTGCAGAGTAATATCTAACTAAATGTAAATACAATTAATAGTTGTAATTAAATAAATACTTATACTTAAATAAGACTAAAAGCCACAGCACCACTAATAATAGTACATGTACACGACCAGCTGTGTGCTCTCCAGTTTGAAAAAATAACTACCAAAATTCCATTTCTGGTGTGAAGAGAGTTGCTTTTGAGGCAAATTATGGAGTACCTATTACAAGACTGCTGAAAAAAGGATAAGATCTCCAACAAATTTTGTCACACATTTTTAGTGTGAAAAAGTGGTAATACGAGAAACATAATTTTTCTGCTTTCTGTGGGTTTCCTATTTCTCTCATGCCTGAACCGTAGTTCTTATCTTCCTTCTCACATTTGTCAATTTCCAACAAAATACATAAGCAAGTGATATACATTGACAAAGTATCCCTGAAAAACTACTGTGAGAACAAAAGAGTGACTTTTTGTAATTCCACTGAACATGTTATGATCTTTTCTGTTGCTATATTACTCTTCTTTCCCTGCAAAGAAAATTAAACATTTTCTTGTAATGTTATCTACATCCTGAATTCAACACATAAAAAAGTTTCAATTCTTACTGGCATATTCCTCCAACATGCAATTTGGCTAATACATTTGTAGTCTTAGGAGCAATGCCTTTAGGAGTCGAGCTTCATATGTCACTGTATTTTTCCCCTGATGTAAGTGAGGCTCTTCAAGTGGCTGCAGTATCACTGTTTTAACATCTCTGCCATAGACTGAAAATATTAAACACATGCCAATTCAGAATTTAGGAACACTTAAAAAAAGTGAGTTTGTATTACTGAATAGTATCATCATCATCTCCATTATTCATAATGATGACAACAGCAGCAGAAGAATTTAACAGTTTTTAGGTTATTTATTTTCTTTTACAAATACAGATCTGCAGGTAATATACCCCATTGCTTATATTTCTAATTGGTGTTAATATTTGTAATTAATGTTAATATAGTCATGCTAATTTTATGTCAGTGGTAAACATAGCTGTCACAACAAGGCAGTTAGGTACTGTGGGGTAGTCAGTAAACAACACCATTTATTTAATTTTGTAATTTAAAGATCTTTTCAATTAAAAAATATTTACACCATACTTTGTAAGAAATGTGAAGTTGTATAATTTAGACCTATTTTAGTGAAATTATAAATTTTTACTTTCAGATGCCAAGAGTTCAAAAGGAAGATTTGAAACTAGCAATACCAGCTGTCAAAGAAGTATTCATGCAGCATCTAATCAATTTAAAATTCCTTGAACCATCAGCAATTCTGTTGATGACCATGAAATGAACTTTAGGCTATCAAATGCATGCAGAGATGTATTTACACCAGCAGAAAAACTTTCTTTTTGATCCAACTTAAATTGGTGGCATGAATTACAGTTTATCTCTCACAGTTATTTCAAAGCTAGTATATGAATGCGCTGCAGTGAAAAACAACAAGTTCACCTCTTGTAGCTAAGGGTCATCACAGATGGCTGTCATGTGGAAGACCTGGGTTCGATTCCCTGAATTGCTACAGATTTTTTCTTGGTGTGAGGACTGGTACAGGGTGCACTCAGCCTCATGATGCCACGTGAGGAGCTACATACCGAGCAGTAGTGACTCCACAGTCTAGGAAGTCTGCAAAATGACTGGAAGAGAGGTGTGCTGACCATGTGCCCCTCCATACCACATTCGCATGACGCCACAAGCCAGAGGCCTGATGAGGGGTTCATTAACAACAAGGAACTGCCATACTGGCAACAAGTCTGTGAGGGTGTAGCTTCATTCTTTTATGAAGAAGCATATACTGTCTCTTAGACAATGTGAAACTACTAGTCTGAGCTGTGCACTAATTACAATAGGTCAAATTTAGCTAAATTTTATACCAATTTGAAAGAATTTTACCAAAAATTCAAACTTGGTCCACAAGATGTCTACAACCTTGATGAGACTGGCCTCACAATGGTAGAGTAACCTGGAAAGGTAGTGTCTCCATGTGGCCAGAAGCAAGTGTAGGAGAAAACTTTTGCAGAGAGGGGCTCTCTTGTAACCTTGTGTGGCATTATACAGAGCCTGGGAAAGCAGTTCCTCCATTTTCTGTGTTTGCATGCATTCATTTTCAGGATTTCATGCTTAACAATGGGTCACCTGGAAGTGAGGGGCAGATCACACTTCAGGATGGATGACTGGAGACACATACATAGATATATTGGCACATGAATGACCAAGCAAAGAAAACCCAACACTTCTTTTCACTGACAATCATGGAAGGCACATTTCAATAAGAGAATAACATTTGCAAAGAAAATGGCATAGTTCTATTAACATTACCATCGCCACATTGCAGCCATAAACTTCGACCTCTGAATGTTGCTGTTTATGGGCCTTTCAAGTCCTATTGCAGTAAGGCTTGTGACAGGTGGCTACTAAATCAAGCCAGTCACACACTTAAATCTGTGAAGTGACAGGCATAATGGGTGAAGCAGTTTCATCTGCTTTCACTCTCTCATATCAGCAAAGGTTTCAAAGATATAGGAATAATGACTTTCAATGATGAAATATTTGGTGAAGCAGATTTTCTGCATTCACCTTTGAATGTCAGGCCTGCCTTTTCAGTCATCTGAGAATGAAAGAGTTGCTTCAGAAAATAAAGTTCCTACTACAATTCTAGGTCCATTTCTTCCATCTTCTCCTGTGTCTGTAACTGATAAAGTTCCTTCCACATCTAGTAGCTCTATTAGCAATCTCATTCCTTCTTCTCCTCATCAACAAGAACGCCAGGCAGAATTATTTGTGCCTCATGAAGCCTTGCTTCCATTCCCACAGTGACCAAAACAAGGAGAATGTCTTATTCTTACAAGTTCACCTGCAAAGACCTGACTGGAAGAAGAAGTCTTCTATAGATTTTGTGAAGAAGTCCCTTTGTTCTAGCATTCCAGAGACTTTCTACAAGTGCCAGACACCCTCTAATAGCTTTTCCATACAGGATGACAATGCTCTTTTGTTGCCACTGCTGATATTATTACAAAACTACCTCATCCCCTTAAAGACTTACATCAAAGACACACGTGCACCCCCCCCCCCCCCCCACACGCACACAAAGGCACTAACTATGCCATTCTGTAAGGAACATCTCCATGTTTCAATTCTGGTAGGGGCACTAATGGTCAGAGAAAGAACATGGGAACTGATTCCCATCAGGACATTTCATAGAATGGCAACATGGAGCTCCCGCATTTCTTCCTTCATTTAATGCTTGTCTTTACTAAAGATGGCTGCCACATATCTCGTGTATTCAGGTCAAATAATTAACACTTTTTCTCCCAGACACTTGTATTTCAGTTTGATTTGACTGATTTGAAGGGAACATCAGAAGAGAGTTGCAACCCTCAATGTAGTAAAGGTTGATTTGATCATGTTGTCTGTTAGGTCTATATGTGGGCAGCAAGTAGTTCCACGTGTAACACTAGAAAATGCTGTCTGTAGTATAAACTGCTTTGTTTTATTGTGTTAATGTTCTTGTCTTTGAATTTAACCAAACAGATAACATGGAGTACTGAAAAAAAAATTTTGTGGATTAGCACTTTCTTCTGCCAATTCTTTCATTTAAAATAATTGTGGACTATTCACCTCTTAGTGAACAAACAATTACCTAACTGTAATCAACCAAGATTAGCATATAAGTGATGATGCAAGGAAACTATTATGCTCCAAAACTACAAACTTTCAGACTTTTAATTATTCCCAGATGGATTAACTAAATAATGACAATATTAATACCAATTTTTAACAGAGGTAAAAAGGGACATGGCAACAACTTGTTACAAATACACTTGATCACTCTCAAGACATTTTGAATAGCTGACTTAAAGTATTCAAGAGTTTTAATTACCTTCACAGTGTTCCAAAAATTGTATGCACTCCTGGAATACAGAGTCTTTGGCAACAATCATGTGCTTCGCCAAGTTTTCAATCAAGGAAAGGAAACATCTTTTAGCATAAAACCTGTGGAAACCAATTGGAAATATGATAACAGTGAGTGTGCATTTTAGCTTTCAAAAGTCCATAATACTAACATAATGAGTGAGATTTCAGCTTGCCACATATATTATAGAAAAACCAGCATAGGTGCCATGAGGTGGACTGTGAATTGTATGAACATATATCACACATTGCAGGGTTCTCTCACTTGTGCAAGAAGTGATGGATCACTAGAGTGAGTTCTATATATGGATGAGTGAGAAGGAGATCTACATCTACATATTGCCAGTCACCACACAGTGTGTGGCAGACAGTACCCCATACTACTACTAGTCATTTCCTTTCCTGTCCCACTCACAAATAGAGCAAGGGAAAACGATTGTCTATATATGTCCATATGAGCCCTAATTTCTCGTATCTTATCCTTCGTGATCCTTAAGCAAAATGTATGTTGACACCAATAGAATAATTCTGCAGTGACTTCAAATGCTGGTTCTCTAAATTTTCTCCATAGTGTTTCTTGAAAAGATTGTTGTGTTCCCTACAGTGATTGCCATTTGAGTTTACAAAGCATCTCCATAATACTTGGGTGATGTTTGTACCTACCGGTAACAAATATAGCAGCCCAAGTCTGAATTACTTGGATGTCTTCCTTTCATATGAACTCATGAAGATCCCAACATTCAAGCAGTACCGAAGAATAGATTTCCCTAGTGTCCTATATGCGATTTTCTTTACAGATGTACCACACTTTCTCAAAGTTCTGCCAATAAACTGAAGTGAATCATTCACCTTCCCTACTGCAATCCTCACATGCTCTATCCAGTTCACATCACTTTTGCAATGTTACACCCAGATAATTAAATGACGTGACTATGTCAAGCAGGACACTACTAATGCTGTTTCCACACATTAAAGGTTTGCTTTTCCTACTCATCTGCATGAACTTACATTTTTCTACAATTGGAGCTAGCTGTCATTCATCACACTACCTAGAAATTTTGTCTAAGCCATCTTGTATCCTCCTACAGTCAAACAACAATGACACCTTCCTGAACACCACACAGCATCATTAGCAAACAAGTGCAGATTGCTGCCTACACTGTCCACTAGATCATTTACATATACAGAAAATAACAGCAGTCCTATCAAGCTTCCCTTGGACACTCCGGATGATACCCTTATCTCTGATGAACACTCAGCACCGAGGACAATGTACTGGGTTTTATTACTTAAGAAGTTTTTGAGCCTCTCACATATCTGCAAACCTATTCCTTATACTTGTACCTTTGTAAACAGTCTGCAGTGGGGCACCAAGGTTTTTCCAGAAATGTGACATATGGAATCTGCCTGTTGTCCTTTATCCATAGTTTGCAGTATATCGTGTGAGAAAAGTGCAAGCTGAGTTTCACGCGTACTGATTTGTTGACAGAGCTTTTTGATCTCAAGTAAATTTGTTATGTTTGAACTCAGAATATGTACAAGAATTCTGCAGCAAACTGATATGAAAGATATTGGTTACCATTTTGTGGGTCCATTCCTTTACCCTTCTTGTATACAGGAGGCACCTGCACTTTTTTCCAGTCACTTGGGACTTTGTGCTGGGTGAGAGATTTGTGACAAATGCAAGCCAAGGTAAGTAAGGGGCCAATGCCATAGAGTACTCTTTGTAAAACTGAGTTGTGATTCCATCTGGAAACTGTACTGTCTGTGTGGCGCTAACCTGCGCCTGAGTTGTTAACTTTGTTAACTGCAGTTCATTATTTGCCTCTTCTAGCCAATCTTCTTCCATTCATCCATGTTCTATAGATTCCATCAAGAAAGAGAATCTTCAGGGATTTGTAATGATATAAAGTATACATTAAAAAAAGGCAAACAAATCACAATACCTTAACCTGTGTATTCTGTAAACAATAAAATATGACTACACTGCTTAATGCTATTCATACTTATGCCAGCTAAATTTAATACATTAAATTAGAATGAAAGCTCTTATCTGAAAAAAACTGCTGCTTACCCAATTGTACTAAATAGCTGCTGATTATCTCCTACTCGCGGCTTTATACACTCCTGGAAATGGAAAAAAGAACACATTGACACTGGTGTGTCAGACCCGCCATACTTGCTCCGGACACTGCGAGAGGGCTGTACAAGCAATGATACAGCGGACACACCAGGAACCGCGGTGTTGGCCGTCGAATGGCGCTAGCTGCGCAGCATTTGTGCACCACCGCCGTCAGTGTCAGCCAGTTTGCCATGGCATACGGAGCTCCATCGCAGTCTTTAACACTGGTAGCATGCCGCGACAGCGTGGACGTGAACCGTATGTGCAGTTGACGGACTTTGAGCGAGGGCGTATAGTGGGCATGCGGGAGGCCGGGTGGACGTACCGCCGAATTGCTCAACACGTGGGGCGTGAGGTCTCCACAGTACATCAATGTTGTCGCCAGTGGTCGGCGGAAGGTGCACGTGCCCGTCGACCTGGGACCGGACCGCAGCGACGCACGGATGCACGCCAAGACCGTAGGATCCTACGCAGTGCCGTAGGGGACCGCACCGCCACTTCCCAGCAAATTAGGGACACTGTTGCTCCTGGGGTATCGGCGAGGACCATTCGCAACCGTCTCCATGAAGCTGGGCTACGGTCCCGCACACCGTTAGGCCGTCTTCCGCTCACGCCCCAACATCATGCAGCCCACCTCCAGTGGTGTCGCGACAGGCGTGAATGGAGGGACGAATGGAGACGTGTCGTCTTCAGCGATGAGAGTCGCTTCTGCCTTGGTGCCAATGATGGTCGTATGCGTGTTTGGCGCCGTGCAGGTGAGCGCCACAATCAGGACTGCATACGACCGAGGCACACAGGGCCAACACCCGGCATCATGGTGTGGGGAGCGATCTCCTACACTGGCCGTACACCACTGGTGATTGTCGAGGGGACACTGAATAGCGCACGGTACATCCAAACCGTCATCGAACCCATCATTCTACCATTCCTAGACCGGCAAGGGAACTTGCTGTTCCAACAGGACAATGCACGTCCGCATGTATCCCGTGCCACCCAACGTGCTCTAGAAGGTGTAAGTCAACTACCCTGGCCAGAAAGATCTCCGGACCTGTCCCCCATTGAGCATGTTTGGGACTGGATGAAGCGTCGTCTCACGCGGTCTGCACGTCCAGCACGAACGCTGGTCCAACTGAGGCGCCAGGTGGAAATGGCATGGCAAGCCGTTCCACAGGACTACATCCAGCATCTCTACGATCGTCTCCATGGGAGAATAGCAGCCTGCATTGCTGCGAAAGGTGGATATACACTGTACTAGTGCCGACATTGTGCATGCTCTGTTGCCTGTGTCTACGTGCCTGTGGTTCTGTCAGTGTGATCATGTGATGTATTGACCCCAGGAATGTGTCAATCAAGTTTCCCCTTCCTGGGACAATGAATTCACGGTGTTCTTATTTCAATTTCCAGGAGTGTATTTACTTAACTACACTGGTATTTATCAAAGTAAATAGTAACAAAACTATGGGTCAGTGTTAGCCAGTACTTAACTTTAGGAGAGATATCAGTACTGCCAATTGACACATAAAAGTACATACACTCTCCTACTTATCTCAAGAGAAATTTCCTTTTGATACAGACTAAATAGTTATATATCTAAAAACGAAGATGACGTGACTTACCAAATGAAAGTGCTGGCAGGTCGACAGACACACAAACGGACACAAACATACACACAGAATTCAAGCTTTCGCAACAAACTGTTGCCTCATCAGGAAAGAGGGAAGGAGAGGGAAAGACGAAAGGATTTGGGTTTTAAGGGAGAGGGTAAGGAGTCATTCCAATCCCGGGAGCGGAAAGACTTACCTTAGGGGGAAAAAAGGATGGGTATACACTCGCACACACACACATATCCATCCACACATATACAGACACAAGCAGACATATATATGTCTGCTTGTGTCTGTATATGTGTGGATGCATATGTGTGTGTGTGCGAGTGTATACCCGTCCTTTTTTCCCCCTAAGGTAAGTCTTTCCGCTCCCGGGATTGGAATGACTCCTTACCCTCTCCCTTAAAACCCAAATCCTTTCGTCTTTCCCTCTCCTTCCCTCTTTCCTGATGAGGCAACAGTTTGTTGCGAAAGCTTGAATTCTGTGTGTATGTTTGTGTTTGTTTGAGTGTCTGTCGACCTGCCAGCACTTTCATTTGGTAAGTCACATCATCTTTGTTTTTAGATATATTTTTCCTACGTGGAATGTTTCCCTGTATTAAGACTAAATAGTTACCTACATCTATTACACACAGTTTTGTTTCCAGAGCATTACTACTTGTCATGCAGACCTATGATGAACTCTGCTACTTGCCATGTAACTAGCAGAACTTTTTAATCCCTGGTTCTATTTATTCACATAATTTGTAGAAGTGTAGCTAGAGAGGCACACTTTTAATTTTATTTTCAGTTATTTGTGTTCCCAATTTCTTGCTTTACATCAGATTAGAGCTTGTTGCACACCTTTGCACCTAGACAAACAGACAAAGTCTAACTCTAAACCCTGAACTAGGAGGCAAAGTCTACATGGAAACCATTTTTGTGCCTTTCAATGTGACTGTGTACACCACAATTAAGCTGAAACTGATTTTTATTGTCAACAACAGAAACCATTGTGCAGTAAATGTCCTGGGAAGTAAATGTAAGAATTCTAAGTTCCTTAAAGAGGATGTATGGTTTTCTGCTTTTCACAATATTCTCACTACTCACTTTTGCTGAATAGATAATTTATTTAGGTAGACTGCCCCAGAAGATAATTTCATAAGGTTGGCAGCCCTGCAGCCAGGCGACTAGCGCGAGTTTTGGTGTTCTCATAAAGATAAGTCATTTTAGATTATAAAACATATAGATTAGTACTGATTACGTGGTAAATATGTGTATTAGTGTGCCTTTTAAGTGTACCATTAAAAGTTTCATTTTTCTTTACGTAATAAAGCAGAAAACTCGAAGAGACCATACAGTTGTATTTTCTGTTTATGTTCTGCTGCAGCAAATCTATAGAATTTCATTTAGTTGTTCCTTGCTCTCTCCAACAATTTGAATTAGCGTACCTCTTCATTATTTAACTAGCATTTCCGGAAAGTAGCGTAAAGTTTAAGTTGTTGTTTCAGAAACTTTGCACTTTTGTTTTTGTTTACACACAGTTGCGTATAGGCCAAATTTGTGTAACCGAATTTTCGTGTTTATCTGTAATTTAACTGACTTATTCTTAATAAACCATTACGTTTATCATGAGTGAAAAGTGCTGGACTTGCCGCAGAATTGTTAGGTCAGGGCTTTGGTGTGATGGGTGCTGTAGTTTTTTCCATGTGGGTGACTGTAGTGGCGTGGGAATAGGGGAAGTAAATGAGACTCATCAGTGGTTTTGTAGGATTTGTAGTAGAGATAGGAAGATACTAGAACAGGAGGGGAAAATTGCCGCCCTTCAGGCTGAGTTAGACAAGGCCAGGGGAGATCTTGACAGGTTAAGGAGGGAGAAGGGTAAAGAGAGGTGGGAAGTGGCAACAGGTAACAGGAGGAACAGGCCTAGAACTTGGTCTGACAGCTTCATGGTGAATGTGGAAAATAGATTTGACCTGTTACTTCAGTTAGAAGCTGGTGAGCCTCAAGCAGTTGCAGGTGTAGACAGGGCATAACAAACTTTCAGCAGCAAATTAAAAAGTAAGAATGTAAGGAAATCAGTAAAGAGAAAGAAAGTGTTGTTGTTAGGTAGTTCCCATGGAAGAGGTGTTGGCCAACTTTTGCAGGATGAACTATGATCAGAATACCAGGTCACCAATTTTTTTAAACCTAGTGCTGGTCTGGAGCAGGTGACAGAGGATTTAGGATCACTTTGCAAAGATTTCACTAAGGAAGACACCGTGGTTATAGTGGGTGGGGCAGGTAATAGTATTGACAGAGATCCTGGGTACAGTATAGAGTGTGACCTGGCGAAGATTGCATCAGCATCGAAGCATACTAGTGTTGAGTTTGTATCTGTTCTTGGGTGCCATGACCGACCTAATTTGAACTCTTCTGTCAAGAGAGTTACTTTGGAGCTGGAATGGCTGCTTATGTCGGGTGCAGGGTCACACATTGGTGTGGTTCCTGTTGATTCTCTCAGTAGGTGGGATTATACTAGGCATGGCCTTCACCTCAACAGGAAGGGGAAGGGTAAAATGGCTGGGGAAATAGCAGGAAAGTTAAAGGGGGGGAGGCACTGTCATGAGTGGTAAAATACCAGTGGTTATAGGGTTCAGAAAAGACCCTTTTTTAGGGTAGGGAGGACAGAAAGAAAGCAAATTTTAAGAGAGATTAGAACTGAGACAAACCTTAAGTTTGAGAAAAACATAATTCCAGCTTATTACATCAGCATAAACAGCTATTGGTTAAGAATTTTCAACAGTCAGCAGATATTATAACTCTACCAAATTTTAACTCAGTCAATGTGAAATGTCAGCTATCTTTATTGCATCAAAATATTCGAGGACTGAGAAATAAAATTAATGAATTAACTATCTGCATAGATGAATTAGAGTCTTCAAACCCAGCTGACATAATCTGCCTCTCTGAACATCATGTGACCACTGGTATAGAACTTTTAAGTGTTACAGGGTTTAGGTTAGCATCTCACATTTGTAGATCAGAAATGGAGAAAGGAGGAGTTGCAACATTCATTAGGAACTGTCATAAATTTAAGAACATAAACATTCATAAATTTTGCCTAGAACAGCATATGTAAGCATGTGCAACAGAATTAGAATTTCACAAAAAATCCTTCATAATATTAAGTGTATATCGAGCACCTGCAGGTAACTTTAATCTGTTTGTAAACCACCTTGAAGCTGTACTGGCCCATTTAACAACCAAAAACAAATAAATAGTGGTTGCTGGTGATTTCAATGTACATTTCATTAAAGACTCTTCCAATAAGAACTTATTTGAGTTAGTAACACTATCATTCAACTTAATTCCCACTGTAAAGTTCTCCACTAGGGTAGTCACTTGCTCACAAACAGCCATTGATAATATCTTTATAGAAAAGTCCAATGAACAAAATTATGTTACAAAACCAATAGTCAATGGCCTCTCAGACCATGACATGCAGTTCCTTCTGTTAAATGTTAATACTGAACAGGATATAAAATCTGTTAAATCTGAGCTCAAGAGGGTAATCAATAAGCCAAAAATTGATTATTTTAGGACACTCCTCAGAGACATTCACTGGACTGATGTTTACAGTGCTCATGGCATGAATGAAAAATATAACACTTTTGCTAATAAAGTGCTTACCTTATTCGAACACTGTTTACCCCCAAAACTTACCAAGGTTAAAGCAAAGTCTACAAAGAAGCCATGGATTACTTGAAGAATAGGGGTATCTTGTAAAACAAAAAGAAAACTGTATCTGTCAATCCGAAACAGTTCCGATGTTGATGCTACAGCACATTAAAAGAAATACTGCAAAATATTAAAGACTGTAATACGGATGTCAAAGCAAATATATTACAAGGAGAAGATAGTCATATCAGATAACAAAATAAAGACAATATAGGATATAGTGAAGGAGGAGACCGGTACCACCAGACATGAAGAGGAACAAATAGCATTAAGAGTAAATGATACATTGGTGACAGATGTGTATAGTGTTGCAGAACTTTTTAATAAACATTTTATAACTGTTACCGAAAAGATGGGGTTGTCAGGTTCGGTAGATGCTGCTATGGAATACCTCAGACCAGAAATTTCAAGCAACTTCCATAATATGAATTTGACCCTCACTACCCCAACAGAAATAATGTCCATCATAAAATCTTTAAAATCAAAAACATCTAGTGGGTATTATGAAATATCAACAAAGTTAATTAAAGAATGTGATTCTGAGCTAAGTAACATATTAAGCTATCTGTGTAACCAGTCATTTATCAGTGGAATATTTCCTGAATGGCTGAAATATGCTGAAGTTAAGCCACTGTTTAAGAAGGGAGATAAAGAAATAGCATCCAATTTCTGTCCAATTTCACTGTTGCCAGCATTCTCAAAAATTTTAGAAAAAGTAATGTACAGTCGGCTTTATAACCATCTTATCTCAAATAACATACTGTCAAAGTCACAGTTTGGATTTCTAAAAGGTTCTGATATTGAGAAGGCTATCTACACTTACAGTGAAAATGTGCCTAATTCATTAGACAAAAAATTGCAGGCAACTGGTATATTTTGTGATCTGTCAAAGGCATTTGACTGTGTAAATCACAATATCCTTTTAAGTAAATTAGAGTTTTATAGTGTAACAGGAAATGCTGCAAAATGGTTCAAATCTTATATCTCTGGCAGGAAACAAAGGGTGTTATTAGGAAAGAAGCTATCAGGCATCATCCAACTGGGAACTAATTACATGTGGGGTCCCACAAGGTTCCATTTTGGGGCCATTACCTTTTCTTGTGTATATCAATGACCTTTCATCAGTAACATTACCAGATGCCAAGTTTGTTTTGTTTGCCGATGATACAAACATTGCAATAAATAGCAAATCAAGTGTAGTCTTAGAAAGATCAGCTAATAAAATATTTGTGGACATTAATCACTGGTTCCTAGCCAATTCTTTCTCACTAAACTTTGAAAAAACACACTACATGCAGTTCAGAACTTGTAAGGGGTGTCTAACATATGATGACAAGAAGATAGAAGAAGTGGACAGTGTTAAATTCTTGGGATTACAGATTGATAATAAATTCAACTGGGAGGTGCACACCACAGAACTGCTGAAGCGTCTTAACAAATCTCTGTTTGTAATGCGAATTTTGTCAGACATAGGGGATATAAAAATGAAAAAGCTGGCATACTATGCTTACTTTCATTCCATAATGTCATATGGGATTATTTTTTGGGGTAATTCATCAAGCCAAGCTAAAGTTTTCCGGGCACAAAAATGTGCAGTAAGAGTTACATGTGGTGTGAACACAAGAACATCCTGCAGAAGCCTGTTTAGGGAACTGGGGATACTAACTACTGCTTCCCAATATATTTATTCCTTAATGAAATTTGTCATTAAAAATATATCACTTTTTCAAACCAACAGCTCAATTCATGGAATCAATACTAGAAATAAGAATAATCTTCACAAGGATTTCAAGTCACTTAGCCTTGTACAAAAAGGCGTGCATTATTCAGGAACACACATTTTCAATAACTTGCCAGCAGCCATAAAAAGCTTAACAACCAATGAAATTTAGTTTAAGAGAAGCCTAAAGGATTTATTGGTGGCCAACTCCTTCTACTCCATAGATGAATTTCTCAGTAAAACAAACTGATTTATATATATATATATACAAAGATGATGTGACTTACCAAATGAAAGTGCTGGCAGGTCGACAGCCACACAAACAAACAAAAAAACATACACACATGTTTGTGTTTGTGTTTGTTTGTGTGTGTCTGTCGACCTGCCAGCACTTTCATTTGGTAAGTCACATCATCTTTGTTTTTAGATATATTTTTCCTACGTGGAATGTTTCCCTGTATTAAGACTAAATAGTTACCTACATCTATTACACACAGTTTTGTTTCCAGAGCATTACTACTTGTCATGCAGACCTATGATGAACTCTGCTACTTGCCATGTAACTAGCAGAACTTTTCAATCCCTGGTTCTATTTATTCACATAATTTGTAGAAGTGTAGCTAGAGAGGCACACTTTTAATTTTATTTTCAGTTATTTGTGTTCCCAATTTCTTGCTTTACATCAGATTAGAGCTTGTTGCACACCTTTGCACCTAGACAAACAGACAAAGTCTAACTCTAAACCCTGAACTAGGAGGCAAAGTCTACATGGAAACCATTTTTGTTCCTTTCAATGTGACTGTGTACACCACAATTAAGCTGAAACTGATTTTTATTGTCAACAACAGAAACCATTGTGCAGTAAATGTCCTGGGAAGTAAATGTAAGAATTCTAAGTTCCTTAAAGAGGATGTATGGTTTCTGCTTTTCACAATATTCTCACTACTCACTTTTGCTGAATAGATAATTTATTTAGGTAGACTGCCCCAGAAGATAATTTCATAAGGTTGGCAGCCCTGCAGCCAGGCGACTAGCGCGAGTTTTGGTGTTCTCATAAAGATAAGTCATTTTAGATTATAAAACATATAGATTAGTACTGATTACGTGGTAAATATGTGTATTAGTGTGCCTTTTAAGTGTACCATTAAAAGTTTCATTTTTCTTTACGTAATAAAGCAGAAAACTCGAAGAGACCATACAGTTGTATTTTCTGTTTACGTTCTGCTGCAGCAAATCTATAGAATTTCATTTAGTTGTTCCTTGCTCTCTCCAACAATTTAAATTAGCGTACCTCTTCATTATTTAACTAGCATTTCCGGAAAGTAGCGTAAAGTTTAAGTTGTTGTTTCAGAAACTTTGCACTTTTGTTTTTGTTTACACACAGTTGCGTATAGGCCAAATTTGTGTAACCGAATTTTCGTGTTTATCTGTAATTTAACTGACTTATTCTTAATAAACCATTACGTTTATCATGAGTGAAAAGTGCTGGACTTGCCGCAGAATTGTTAGGTCAGGGCTTTGGTGTGATGGGTGCTGTAGTTTTTTCCATGTGGGTGACTGTAGTGGCATGGGAATAGGGGAAGTAAATGAGACTCATCAGTGGTTTTGTAGGATTTGTAGTAGAGATAGGAAGATACTAGAACAGGAGGGGAAAATTGCCGCCCTTCAGGCTGAGTTAGACAAGGCCAGGGGAGATCTTGACAGGTTAAGGAGGGAGAAGGGTAAAGAGAGGTGGGAAGTGGCAACAGGTAACAGGAGGAACAGGCCTAGAACTTGGTCTGACAGCTTCATGGTGAATGTGGAAAATAGATTTGACCTGTTACTTCAGTTAGAAGCTGGTGAGCCTCCAGCAGTTGCAGGTGTAGACAGGGCATAACAAACTTTCAGCAGCAAATTAAAAAGTAAGAATGTAAGGAAATCAGTAAAGAGAAAGAAAGTGTTGTTGTTAGGTAGTTCCCATGGAAGAGGTGTTGGCCAACTTTTGCAGGATGAACTAGGATCAGAATACCAGGTCACCAATTTTTTTAAACCTAGTGCTGGTCTGGAGCAGGTGACAGAGGATTTAGGATCACTTTGCAAAGATTTCACTAAGGAAGACACCGTGGTTATAGTGGGTGGGGCAGGTAATAGTATTGACAGAGATCCTGGGTACAGTATAGAGTGTGACCTGGCGAAGATTGCATCAGCATCGAAGCATACTAGTGTTGAGTTTGTATCTGTTCTTGGGTGCCATGACCGACCTAATTTGAACTCTTCTGTCAAGAGAGTTACTTTGGAGCTGGAATGGCTGCTTATGTCGGGTGCAGGGTCACACATTGGTGTGGTTCCTGTTGATTCTCTCAGTAGGTGGGATTATACTAGGCATGGCCTTCACCTCAACAGGAAGGGGAAGGGTAAAATGGCTGGGGAAATAGCAGGAAAGTTAAAGGGGGGGAGGCACTGTCATGAGTGGTAAAATACCAGTGGTTATAGGGTTCAGAAAAGACCCTTTTTTAGGGTAGGGAGGACAGAAAGAAAGCAAATTTTAAGAGAGATTAGAACTGAGACAAACCTTAAGTTTGAGAAAAACATAATTCCAGCTTATTACATCAGCATAAACAGCTATTGGTTAAGAATTTTCAACAGTCAGCAGATATTATAACTCTACCAAATTTTAACTCAGTCAATGTGAAATGTCAGCTATCTTTATTGCATCAAAATATTCGAGGACTGAGAAATAAAATTAATGAATTAACTATCTGCATAGATGAATTAGAGTCTTCAAACCCAGCTGACATAATCTGCCTCTCTGAACATCATGTGACCACTGGTATAGAACTTTTAAGTGTTACAGGGTTTAGGTTAGCATCTCACATTTGTAGATCAGAAATGGAGAAAGGAGGAGTTGCAACATTCATTAGGAACTGTCATAAATTTAAGAACATAAACATTCATAAATTTTGCCTAGAACAGCATATGTAAGCATGTGCAACAGAATTAGAATTTCACAAAAAATCCTTCATAATATTAAGTGTATATCGAGCACCTGCAGGTAACTTTAATCTGTTTGTAAACCACCTTGAAGCTGTACTGGCCCATTTAACAACCAAAAACAAATAAATAGTGGTTGCTGGTGATTTCAATGTACATTTCATTAAAGACTCTTCCAATAAGAACTTATTTGAGTTAGTAACACTATCATTCAACTTAATTCCCACTGTAAAGTTCTCCACTAGGGTAGTCACTTGCTCACAAACAGCCATTGATAATATCTTTATAGAAAAGTCCAATGAACAAAATTATGTTACAAAACCAATAGTCAATGGCCTCTCAGACCATGACATGCAGTTCCTTCTGTTAAATGTTAATACTGAACAGGATATAAAATCTGTTAAATCTGAGCTCAAGAGGGTAATCAATAAGCCAAAAATTGATTATTTTAGGACACTCCTCAGAGACATTCACTGGACTGATGTTTACAGTGCTCATGGCATGAATGAAAAATATAACACTTTTGCTAATAAAGTGCTTACCTTATTCGAACACTGTTTACCCCCAAAACTTACCAAGGTTAAAGCAAAGTCTACAAAGAAGCCATGGATTACTTGAAGAATAGGGGTATCTTGTAAAACAAAAAGAAAACTGTATCTGTCAATCCGAAACAGTTCCGATGTTGATGCTACAGCACATTAAAAGAAATACTGCAAAATATTAAAGACTGTAATACGGATGTCAAAGCAAATATATTACAAGGAGAAGATAGTCATATCAGATAACAAAATAAAGACAATATGGGATATAGTGAAGGAGGAGACCGGTACCACCAGACATGAAGAGGAACAAATAGCATTAAGAGTAAATGATACATTGGTGACAGATGTGTATAGTGTTGCAGAACTTTTTAATAAACATTTTATAACTGTTACCGAAAAGATGGGGTTGTCAGGTTCGGTAGATGCTGCTATGGAATACCTCAGACCAGAAATTTCAAGCAACTTCCATAATATGAATTTGACCCTCACTACCCCAACAGAAATAATGTCCATCATAAAATCTTTAAAATCAAAAACATCTAGTGGGTATTATGAAATGTCAACAAAGTTAATTAAAGAATGTGATTCTGAGCTAAGTAACATATTAAGCTATCTGTGTAACCAGTCATTTATCAGTGGAATATTTCCTGAATGGCTGAAATATGCTGAAGTTAAGCCACTGTTTAAGAAGGGAGATAAAGAAATAGCATCCAATTTCTGTCCAATTTCACTGTTGCCAGCATTCTCAAAAATTTTAGAAAAAGTAATGTACAGTCGGCTTTATAACCATCTTATCTCAAATAACATACTGTCAAAGTCACAGTTTGGATTTCTAAAAGGTTCTGATATTGAGAAGGCTATCTACACTTACAGTGAAAATGTGCCTAATTCATTAGACAAAAAATTGCAGGCAACTGGTATATTTTGTGATCTGTCAAAGGCATTTGACTGTGTAAATCACAATATCCTTTTAAGTAAATTAGAGTTTTATAGTGTAACAGGAAATGCTGCAAAATGGTTCAAATCTTATATCTCTGGCAGGAAACAAAGGGTGTTATTAGGAAAGAAGCTATCAGGCATCATCCAACTGGGAACTAATTACATGTGGGGTCCCACAAGGTTCCATTTTGGGGCCCTTACCTTTTCTTGTGTATATCAATGACCTTTCATCAGTAACATTACCAGATGCCAAGTTTGTTTTGTTTGCCGATGATACAAACATTGCAATAAATAGCAAATCAAGTGTAGTCTTAGAAAGATCAGCTAATAAAATATTTGTGGACATTAATCACTGGTTCCTAGCCAATTCTTTCTCACTAAACTTTGAAAAAACACACTACATGCAGTTCAGAACTTGTAAGGGGTGTCTAACATATGATGACAAGAAGATAGAAGAAGTGGACAGTGTTAAATTCTTGGGATTACAGATTGATAATAAATTCAACTGGGAGGTGCACACCACAGAACTGCTGAAGCGTCTTAACAAATCTCTGTTTGTAATGCGAATTTTGTCAGACATAGGGGATATAAAAATGAAAAAGCTGGCATACTATGCTTACTTTCATTCCATAATGTCATATGGGATTATTTTTTGGGGTAATTCATCAAGCCAAGCTAAAGTTTTCCGGGCACAAAAATGTGCAGTAAGAGTTACATGTGGTGTGAACACAAGAACATCCTGCAGAAGCCTGTTTAGGGAACTGGGGATACTAACTACTGCTTCCCAATATATTTATTCCTTAATGAAATTTGTCATTAAAAATATATCACTTTTTCAAACCAACAGCTCAATTCATGGAATCAATACTAGAAATAAGAATAATCTTCACAAGGATTTAAAGTCACTTAGCCTTGTACAAAAAGGCGTGCATTATTCAGGAACACACATTTTCAATAACTTGCCAGCAGCCATAAAAAGCTTAACAACCAATGAAATTTAGTTTAAGAGAAGCCTAAAGGATTTATTGGTGGCCAACTCCTTCTACTCCATAGATGAATTTCTCAGTAAAACAAACTGATTTATATATATATATATATACAAAGATGATGTGACTTACCAAATGAAAGTGCTGGCAGGTCGACAGCCACACAAACAAACACAAACATACACACATGTTTGTGTTTGTGTTTGTTTGTGTGTGTCTGTCGACCTGCCAGCACTTTCATTTGGTAAGTCACATCATCTTTGTTTTTAGATATATTTTTCCTACGTGGAATGTTTCCCTCATATATATATATATATATATATATATATATATATATATATATATATATATATATATATATATATCGGCTTGTGTCTGTGTATGTGCGGATGGATATGTGTGTGTGTGCGAGTGTATACCTGTCCTTTTTTCCCCCTAAGGTAAGTCTTTCCGCTCCCGGGATTGGAATGACTCCTTACCCTCTCCCTTAAAATCCACATCCTTTCGTCTTTCCCTCTCCTTCCCTCTTTCCTGATGAGGCAACAGTTTGTTGCGAAAGCTTGAATTTTGTGTGTATGTTTGTGTTTGTTTGTGTGTCTATCGACCTGCCAGCGCTTTCGTTTGGTAAGTCACATCATCTTTGTTTTTGGATATATTTTTCCCACGTGGAATGTTTCCCTCTATTTTATATATATTTTATTTACATTCCCTCCGCAAACATGCCTTCGCCCTAGCCAGATTAGGCTCCCATATTCTATTTTCTCAGGCTTGTCTGACATTTGGCATTACCCCCAAAGGCCTCAGACTTAAAGTTCCCATCTCTGGCTGCAACCCTTCTTTCCATCAGTCCCTATACCAGTTCCAAACTGAACAATCCATTGCCCTCACCCACCTAATCCGTCACCTACACATCAACTCAGCCAATGAACACACCCATCAACTCCTATCCTTAATAAAAGTTCTCAATCTTTCCTCTCCCACATCCACACCGGCTGTTCAAAACATCCTCCTACAGGCCAACCGCAAATTAGAACAGCATGCCACCCTCCACTGCAAAAAACTATCCAATCTCCTGGTTTCCCACCTCCGGAAAGGTAACTCACTCACCCTTCACAACCTTTCCAGCAAACCTCAACCTCCTCTCATTGCACACAAACTCAGTCTCTCCCACTTCCAGCTCCACTCCCTCCAAAACCTCAAAATTCCAATCAACACAATCTGGAACCACATCACCCTAATTCAGTAGTTAACCTTTCCTCCAAACCTCTCTCCCAATCCGAAACCTCTGTCCTATCCAAAGGCCTCACCTTCAGCCCCACTCCCAAATTCAACCAAACAGCCCTTGTCAAAGATTTACTGTCCTACACTCGTACTCTCTGCTGGAAATATCACTTTGCCACGAAGAAAAATGATCCTAATCCTACTCCTAATGATCCAACTCCACAAGACACTATCCAAATTGAACCCTGCCTGGAACAGTTCCGTCCTCCATCACAGTGGGACCCACCTCCTCTTCCTCAAAATCACCCTCTCCAAACCTTCCAGGAATTTCTGACTTCCAGCCTTGCCTCTCAATCCCTCTTAAAAAACCTTAATCCTACTCCCAACATCACCACTGCTGAAGCCCAGGCTATCCGTGATCTGAAGGCTGACCGATCCATCGTCATTCTTCCGGCGGACTAGGGTTCCACGACCATGGTACCTGATCGTCGGGAGTATGTGGTTGAGGGACTGCGTCAGCTTTCAGA
Organism: Schistocerca nitens; assembly: GCF_023898315.1. Classification (NCBI taxonomy): domain Eukaryota; kingdom Metazoa; phylum Arthropoda; class Insecta; order Orthoptera; family Acrididae; genus Schistocerca; species Schistocerca nitens. The sequence goes on along the minus strand of NC_064618.1, from coordinate 748,467,471 downwards.
CAACACCACATACAAAGTTTGCCAAGGTATTCCCATTCCCGATGTCCAGGCGGAGCTTCAAGGAATCCTCAGAACCTTAGGCCCCCTGCAAAACCTTTCACCTGACTCCATTAACCTCCTGACCCCACCGACACCCCGCACCCCTACCTTCTACCTTCTTCCTAAAATTCACAAACCCAATCATCCCGGCCGCCCCATTGTAGCTGGTTACCAAGCCCCCACAGAACGTATCTCTGCCTACGTAGATCAACACCTTCAACCCATTACATGCAGTCTCCCATCCTTCATCAAAGACACCAACCATTTTCTCGAACGCCTGGAATCCTCACCCAATCTGTTACCCCCGGAAACCATCCTTGTAACCATTGATGCCATTTCCTTATACACAAATATTCCGCACGTCCAGGGTCTCGCTGCGATGGAGCACTTCCTTTCACGCCGATCACCTGCCACCATACCTAAAACCTCTTTCCTCATTACCTTAGCCAGCTTCATCCTGACCCACAACTTCTTCACTTTTGAAGGCCAGACATACCAACAATTAAAGGGAACAGCCATGGGTACCAGGATGGCCCCCTCGTACGCCAACCTATTCATGGGTCGCTTAGAGGAAGCCTTCTTGGTTACCCAGGCCTGCCAACCCAAAGTTTGGTACAGATTTATTGATGACATCTTCATGATCTGGACTCACAGTGAAGAAGAACTCCAGAATTTCCTCTTCAACCTCAACTCCTTTGGTTCCATCAGATTCACCTGGTCCTACTCCAAATCCCACGCCACTTTCCTTGACGTTGACCTCCATCTGTCCAATGGCCAGCTTCACATGTCCGTCCACATCAAACCCACCAACAAGCAACAGTACCTCCATTATGACAGCTGCCACCCATTCCACATCAAACGGTCCCTTCCCTACAGCCTAGGTCTTTGTGGCATACGAATCTGCTCCAGTCCGGAATCCCTGAACCATTACACCAACAACAGCTTTCGCATCCCACAACTACCCTCCCGACCTGGTACAGAAGCAAATAACCAGAGCCACTTCCTCATCCCCTCAAACCCAGAACCTCCCACAGAAGAACCACAAAAGTGCCCCACTTGTGACAGGATACTTTCTGGGACTGGACCAGACTCTGAATGTGGCTCTCCAGCAGGGATACGACTTCCTCAAATCCTGCCCTGAAATGAGATCCATCCTTAATGAAATCCTCCCCACTCCACCAAGAGTGTCTTTCCGTCGTCCACCTAACCTTCGTAACCTGTTAGTTCATCCCTATGAAATCCCCAAACCACCTTCCCTACCCTCTGGCTCCTACCCTTGTAACCACCCCCGGTGTAAAACCTGTCCCATGCACCCTCCCACCACCAACTACTCCAGTCCTGTAGCCTGGAAGGTGTACACGATCAAAGGCAGAGCCACGTGTGAAAGCACTCACGTGATTTACCAACTGACCTGCCTACACTGTGACGATTTCTATGTGGGAATGACCAGCAACAAACTGTCCATTCGCATGAACGGACACAGGCAGACAGTGTTTGTTGGTAATGGGGATCACCCTGTGGCTAAACATGCCTTGGTGCACGGCCAGCACATCTTGGCACAGTGTTACACCATCCGGATTATCTGGACTACCCACTAACACCAAACTATCCGAACTCCGGAGATAGGAACTTGCCCTTCAGTATATCCTCTCTTCCCGTTATCCACCAGGCCTCAACCTCCGCTAATTTCAAGTTGCCGCCACTCATACCTCACCTGTCATTCAACAACATCTTTGCCTCTGCACTTCCGCCTCGACTGACATCTCTGCCCAACCTCTTTGCCTCTGTATATGTCTGCTTGTGTCTGTATATGTGTGGATGGATATGTGTGTGTGTGTGCGAGTGTATACCCGTCCTTTTTTCCCCCTAAGGTAAGTCTTTCCGCTCCCGGGATTGGAATGACTCCTTACCCTCTCCCTTAAAACCCAAATCCTTTTGTCTTTGCCTCTGTATATGTCTGCTTGTGTCTGTATATGTGTGGATGGATATATGTGTGTGTGTGTGTGTGCGAGTGTATACCCGTCCTTTTCCCCCCTAAGGTAAGTCTTTCCGCTCCCAGGATTGGAATGACTCCTTACCCTCTCCCTTAAAACCCAAATCCTTTCGTCTTTCCCTCTCTTTCCCTCTTTCCTGACGAGGCAACAGTTTGTTGCGAAAGCTTGAATTCTGTGTGTATGTTTGTGTTTGTTTGTGTGTCTGTCGACCTGCCAGCACTTTCATTTGGTAAGTCACATCATCTTTGTTTTTAGATATATTTTTCCTACGTGGAATGTTTCCCTCTATAACTTCGGCGCAATTACAGTGCAGTAATGTGTTCATTGTAAATATGTGTATGTGTGTGTGTGTGTGTGTGTAAGTACAATGTGTATGTGTGTGTGTGTGTGTGTGTGTGTGTAAGTACAATCTAACTTCTGCACCATTTCAGTGCAGTAATGTGTTCATTGTAAATAAGTATTATAGTAGTTGTATTACATGTTTATTAATTTATAAATAAATAAAAAAACTTTTTTATTTTAAATTCAGTGCATTAGTATTTGTAAAATGAATTTCATATAGTGTTCATTAAAAAATGACGATCATTCCACTTGGGACCCGTGGAATGGTACATTAGCTTATTTGTTTTAGTTGTAAATATTTGTCATGTATTGTTGTTTTTCTGACATGTTCCACATCCTGGAAGACCTCCTCACTATGGATCAATTGGAATGAAAGTAAATCTAATCTAATCTAATATAATCTAAGACAAGGACTGAAAGTATCCAAATGAACCAAGATTATAGACTTCAGGTCAACACAATGAAAGACACTTCTAAGAGCAAAAATTGCTGAAGTGAGCATCTTGGTTAATTTATGTATGCATTGGCTCCATTTTAAATTGCTATTCAATTAAACCAATGAATTTTACACAGAATGTTTCATTAATATCCACTTACAGTGGTAGCACGTCAGTCACATAATATGAATCTTTGTGAGATTAAAACTTATATTGTTAGCTGCAAACCACTCGTAGATCTCTTCAACTGTCATTTGGGCTGTGTCTGCTAAGTTTGAGTTTGGACGTTTGATTAGTACGCTTGTGTTGTCACCACACATTACAGTTTTTAAACACTATTCAAAGTCATTGGCCGGTCATTCATGTAGGTTAGAGTGTAGAGTGAGACCAGTACTGATATATGTAGCACTTCACATGTTATGTTCCCTATTCTGAGACTGTAAGTGGGCAGCAGCAGCAGAAGGTAGTGTAGAGGTACGATTTGTCAGTTCCTGCAGGTGGTGCTGGTGCAGATGCAACTTACAATGAGTGGGAAGGGGTTAATGCGAGGTGACCTGGAAGCGCACATGAATGCCACTGGTGACTGCAGGCCACTGATTACACTCATTAGAGGTCTACCACAACTGTATGCAGTACTGTTAAGGTGCGTCCACATGATGCCTTTTTTTCGGTTCAACTTTGCGCGTGCACTTACTTTCACAACAGTGCAACAATGCGTACACATCTGTGTGATCGTTATTTCCTGGAAATGAAGGCCGTGTGCAAAAGCACAACACTTCTTGGGTTCAGTGGGAATCTCTGTAGTGTTTAGCACATGACAGGCAACTTAGGCCAATGTGAGTTTCATTGTGAAGTGTGTTGAGGTTATGTGTAAAGTGATTTGTGTGCAACAATGTCTGCTGACTGCAAAGATGTTGAAATTTATAGTCATTGACAAAGGAAGTCATATGGAAGGCAGCTTCTATTATCTCAGTAATAATTTGGTATGTGATGCTCAAGTATTAGATAAAAAGTCTTCGATCATATCACTGTAAAGAATAAGATAAGTCTCAAAGTAGGAAACCAAAGAAGAAGCCTACAAATTTATGAAAGCTGCACATGAAAACTTTAGACGAATATTCATGTTGTTGTGGCTTTAGCGCAACAATTGAGGTACCTGACATCTAGACAAAAGAAAAGATGGGATGGGTGAAGCCCCTCAACAAACTAGTAGAAATTGAAATAAAGGACATTGGTGGTGCAAAAAACTCCAAAAATTGGAAAACTCAATCTCTGTCCTAATGGATTCTGCAGTCTATAACATTACAGATTTATCGAGTAGAGGGATGTTAATCTACATACAGTCTCTATTGATTGAAGTTGTGTAAACAAATTTTTATAAAGTAAAATATGAATGACGTATGGAATATCAATTAACCATCACAGAATGGCTGAGAACTTCCCTTAACTACCTTCCAGTTTTATGAACAATCACTGAAATGCTTTGTTTTGAAATGTGAAATATATAGTTCAGATTGGTATATGAGTCTCTGACTGCCAGCTAACAAAATGTTACTTCCAGCCTTATTGCTTCAGTTCCCCAAGCAGAAAATCTGAAACCTCAGTGTGACCCATTCCTGAAATTTGCAAATGAAATGTTGCCATCACCTTTTACTTCTCATATTTAGATACTGTTTTACTAGTAGTCACATTGTGTTTTCTTTTTCTGTCAACTTTTCATCACAATAGACGCACCGCGGACTCCCAAGCAAGGAAGGTGATGCATAGCAGACTGGTTACACAATGAGGCAACTTGTGGAGATGAAAAAACACATGCATAGATGCATTCTTTCCACTAATTTTTGTGCATTTGCTATCAATCCCTTGTGTCAATGATTGCACACGAGGAAAGAGGCATCATGTGGATGCACCTTTAAGTGATCTGAGATTTATCAGTATTCTCAAAAATGATTTCTAGTATTCAAAAGCACATCCAAAAACCAGACCCCTCATTTAATGTTACGAATAAGCTTGTGTTGCCGGCTCTTGAGGTCAGAAAAAAGAACAGTTCTTGGCTGTTCTCATAGAAGTTCTCAGTTATCAGATGTGTATTAAGTTCATTTGGTTTCTTGAGAATAGAGTTCTTGACTTCTGGAAGTTCTCGATTTTGCCCATGGCAAGTATGTAGGATCACTAGCTGTATCTGGTAAGGTTACAAGGATTGAACCTTTGATTACTATGCTTGTGTTATCATTTTAACTCTTCTTTTAAAGCCATTGGAAGATCATTTATGGTTGGAAGTTCACTTATGGTGTGTACATGAAGACCAAGAGTGGGCTCAGTACTGATACTTGTGGTATCCCAGGAGATATTGTCCCCCAGTATGAGGTTAATTTCAAGCCAGTGAGACTGTCAGTCATTGACACCATCTACGTTTTGTTATGAAGGTATGAAAGACTTGAACAGTGCAGGAGACATGCCATTAATGCCATAAAATTTTAGTTTGCCAAGTAGTGTTTTGAGATCCACACAGAGATGGAGTGAATATGGAGGATAAAATGTATGTAAAATTATTTAAACCCAATATCCCTGCTATAGACCTACATTAAAGACCTGCCCCATACATCCTCCCATCACCAGCTACTCCAGTTCAGTCACAGGCATCTACTATCCCATCGATGACAGGCCTACCTATGAAACCAGTCATGTGATCTACAAACTAAACTGCAAGCACTGTGGTGCTTTCTACGGGGCCATGACAGCTAACAAGCTGTCTGTCCACATGAATGGCCACGAACACTCTGTGACCACAAGACTGCTGGACCACGCAGTTGCTGAACATGCTACATACATTTTTAGTTGCCAGAACACTATACATACAATTTTTCCCATTAATTTATTATTCATGTGGTAGTTTTCAATCCATTGGTTACATTGCTATATTTAGTTTGAACTGGAACCCATGTTAATGAAGAGGCACTCATTAGAATGGCATGTAATGGTCAAAATAGTATGAGCTAATCACTAGATTTGAGAATATTGATGCCACTCATTAGAAAGACAGCATTTCATTCTTTCCAGTAACTTGTTTCAATTTCCCAAAATCAATTAACTTGAAAGGTGATTGCAATTAAAGTTCATACACATACAAAATTATTTTTGCCGTTTGTGTCACTATGCCTGTTAGATTCCAGGATTTGACTTTATAATTTTGTTGCCCCAACTTCTTGTGAACCAGCTAACACTTCATTATTCAGTTATGCCCTCGATTAAGAATTTGCATGAATCAACATAATTCCAAATGTGGCAACTATTATCCATTAACAGATAAGCCACCATTTCGACGTACACCTCGTTAATCAAACTGTACTGAGAGTTATTATAATTTTTCAACTATTTATCTTTCAGTTTAACCAAATCTTTGCTGGAGCCAACAGGTAATCTATGCAATTAAATTTCCTGCCTGTAGTTTCACAAATTATAATTCTCTAGATCACACTAGTCTATAAGTATTGCTTTCCTCCCAAAAATCTTCTGTCCACACCTGAGAGCTCAGGAGTCACATCTCCATGAAAGAACACAGTTAACATTCAACACAATGGCTGTGTCAATCTCCAACTCAGTTAACATCTACTGATAGTCTATGTACCACTATCACCAAACTAACACTTCGATGAAAGCATGCTCACAATTATAATCAACTAAACAAACATGATATTTGTGTCAATGAAAATCAGTGACACACTTTGTTTCTTGTAGGCTGCATGGGGTTACTATCTTATTAATTTTTCTGTCATGACTAACAGGACATTATTTTGATGAACTGTTATTTGGCAGACAATTACACGCACTAGCACCAAATACTGAATTTCTGTTACTGTTGCTGTGAGAGTGGATTCTGTGAACTGTAAAGTAAAGTTATATATTAGTAAAGGTGCTTTTCTTGACGACTTAATGAGATTCTTTTGGATGAAAAATTAGCAGTATATTTTTTTTACTAAATTTACAAGTGTTATAAACATAAGAAACTTTTAAGTGGTAGAGACCAATTTGAATATGTGGAATCATGAAAATTTCAACTCAATTGTGATGTGTTCATCACTGATCTGCATGACTACCAACAAAAGAATTTCAAATTATGAGACTTCAGTTCTGCATGTGCCACTGAGGAACTTCAACGTACAACCAAGTAAGTAAACATATAACTCCTCATATCTCACCAATACAGCTGCATAGTCCTTTCCCCTTCAATATTTCTCTTCTCCCCCTTTCCTCTGTACCATTACCTTATTTACCTGTGATTTTCCCATCAGTAGTTGGGCCTTCATCAAATCTGGCTGCGAAGTGGTTGTTTAAAGTAGGCTACTTTAAATAATGGGGTCAACACCATGTTTGCAGTCAAAATAATTTAATTGCATTTTGATACTGAATAATCTATGGTTTATGGCCAGATTATGTCTCATCTAACATAATTCATGCACTGATAAATAGTTAGTCATATACTACACTCAGATGATGGACAACGATGATGATTGTTCAAGCGCAGTAAACTAACACAGAAATACTTATTCAGAGTAATTAAAGTGTGGCAAGTAAATCATTAAAACATTCCCCAATATACATGGTTCTTCCAAGTAGGTAGCCAAATCAACACAAACACCTGTGCATGGTAAGTATATTTTGGATATAACACAGTTCACAGTCCAATATTATTATCACAGTTTGCAGAATGCATTATTGAAGATTAACACAGTTCATGAGATTACTTGCAGGTTCACAGTCCATCAGTAAAAACAGACATTGAATTACAGAACAATGTCCCAGATGTGAAACTTAGAGAAAACTCTGTACATTGTACGAGTTGTAACTTGTCCTAACTTGTCTGCAGTGCATTTCTGGATACAGATCTTACTTGATTCACAACCTTCCACAGAAAGACTAAAATGGTTTCCAACAGGCTCTGTTTTATAAGATTAAATAATTAGAACTACATCTAAAAATTATTGTTTTCTGGAGTTTTACATGTTACAATTAATACATTGCTGATTAACTGAATAATGGAGAGAGATTTCTCTGTATGTGCACGTTTAGGTAAAACAATAATTGATACTGAATTATGCTGTCTAGCCTAATAAAATACGGGATTCTACTTCAGTAACAATGTTTTAATTAAGAATGCAAATTACTCTGAAACTAAATGATTGCAAGACCTGCTAACATATTCTTTTTATTAGCTGTATAGGCACTTCACTTACTTGTATATACCTCTGATTTACTTTATCAGGAAGTTAGCCATCAGGTATATGTTTACATATGAACAATGATAACGAAATTTTGTATGACTGGTATTTGTAATTAACACAGTTTCCAGCTAAACTAATTACACTTGTGTGTTCTAATTGACCAAAAGAATGTCATGGATAATAAAGTTGCACTGGATTAGCCCTGAGTTAATATTCAAGATTTTCGGTAGTGTGCATGTCAGAAATAACACCACTGGAGCTATTTGCAGAAAGAATAAAAATTTGTTTGTGTGTGTGTGTGGGGGGGGGGGGGGGGGGGAGGAGGGGAGAAAAACATAACAGGGGAAAGACTCCACCTCTTTTATATACCTCCCCCCCCCCCCCCCCCCCCCACTAGTACAACCTCATGATGCTGCACCTAGCAGCCCAATCATGTCCCCACCATGTCATTGCATGCTCCCACAGGCAGCAGTAGCATCTTTCCCCACCCTTATCGTACTCTCTGTGCCCCCTCCCTGCCACAAGCCTCTTCTGTTCCCCCATTACCCACCCCAGCAAAGATTGATGCTAACCTCAGATACAGTCAGGCCTTAGCACCCAGAGATGACAGTAACAAAATGTGTGTGGATTGTGCTTGTGTGAATGTGTTTGACTTTTGTACATCTGATGAAGGACGAAGTCCAATAGCTGAATATATCTAGCATTATTTTTCATTGTGCCTGTCTGCATTTGTAAATTCTAAACTAGGTATTTTATAGTACAATTAAAAATGCAATATCTTACCAAGTGTCAGTGCCAAGTTTCTTGTTATAAGGTTCAAGACTTTTAATTACACGTGATATTCCAAATTCATAATTGCCTTTTGCACAATACAGTGTACTGAAAACAAAATATAATGTAAGTTTAAACAGAAATCATCTTCGACATCAAGAACATGGTGGCAAAACTCTACATTTGAGGGAACAGTGATATAATATGTAATATGTGATATGTGTACCCCAGGTACAAAATCCTGTACTAGCACATAATTTACAGTTTCATCAATATAAGACCTGAAGGAATATGCATTGTAAACAATATTATTACAGATTTTAAATTATTTAGTGTTACTCAGAGAACCATACCCAATGACAAGGTTGACAATGCAGAGGTGAAATATCTTCTTATCAGGGTCTTCAAATGATAGTTGCTCTTCTTCCTTTTCAATTTTTCTCATTAATTCTTCAGCTTCTTCATTTTGAGATGTCATTATATAAGACACACATAAATTTGCAAGTACTACAGCACTGATACTAAGAATCTGGAAGTTTATTATAAAATCAATATTGAGACATGTACCACATAAAGCTGTCAAGAATGTAAGCATATATATAAATTAAAAGGATTGCTAAAATTTTAACAGTAAAATACATTTATATTGTATTACACAATTACGGCTGCTAGAGCTGTCTGAAAGTAAGAAGACAGATGCATAACGCATTCTGTGCACAGAGAGAGAATACTTTGTGGCAATGGCATGGTGCACTCTGTCTCCATTTATCACCACATGCTCAAGCTGATCTTTCCCTGGCAGCTAGCAATCCTGGAGTATGCTCTATATGGGGACATTGTTTCTCCTTGTTGAAAAATATATCTATTCAGAAACTGCAGTTGTCATATGATAATAAAATACACATTGTGTTTGCCTTATGTACCCATAATGTTTACTATAATGGTTAAATATCCTATTATAAAAAATGTTCTGCACATTTGTTGAAGACAGATAAACAGATGTAAGAGACTGATGCTATTCACTGGGGTATCACTTGATCACTGATTTCTGCTACTGCACATTGAATCACCACACATTGTATTATGTGCGCATCATTCTAATGATGCAATTCAAGCCATTAAAATCCAAACTGCAACCTAAATGTTATTATTTTTAACTGTCAGTCATTGTACTCTCATCACTTGTAATGCTATCATTTTGAGAGATTGCAGTTTTGTGTTGATTCACAGTCATGGCTGCTCTGAAACTTTGTCTCCACTGTAACAAACTTTTAAAAAATCCAGGATATTCTGTACAAAAGTAACGTAAATAATAACAAAGAAAGAAAAGTTAGTATTACAAAAACGGTGTGTCCCAGATGGAAACAACAATCAGACATCAATAAATGTAATCACACAATTGCATGTGGATGATGAAGTCACATTTTCACATTGACAAACACTTCACCGAAACACAATCCCTCTGCTGCATTTTTTATGACACTGTTTACACTAAAGAGTTGATGTTAATTACTTGTGAAGTACTGCTATAACAACATCAGTACTTTTCTAGCCAGTACAACACAAGCAATGGAAATTATATAGACTGTGATCAAATACTATATATGATATCCACATATGTCATAAACAGTTCAAAGTACTGAAACAAGGTTTTCAGCAATTAACTGTAAGCCCAAAGAGGCAAGTTATTTGCTGAGTGCTTATCACATGTAAATCTTCATATTCAAAGCAACTACTTATTTAATGAAATCTAGTGACTCTTGAAAAGAGTAGAGTAATATAAAGCTTTATAGTTTGCAGGGAAACTTTCAACAGAACAGGTGTGGGATGTACTAAATACGAACATCAACACCATTAGTACAATACATGATTAAGTCTTTTTACATGTCAAAACTCATACGTTAGGTAATCATAAAGTTTTAATTGTTGCTTCAAAAAATTAACCTTTTAACATGAAACTTGGTGACGGTGTACTCCTTTCCTACATATTCACTCTTTAATGCAACACATTTTCCCCAACAATGGATAAACTGGTGAGGATCTTAGTTGTAGAAATCTATATTTTGGCTGTTCAGGAAAAATTCACTTCATAAATCAGCTCATCGTACTTCTGGAAATACCTGCCATACAATGGTTTCTTCATCTGAAGAAATATGAAGAAGTCGCTGGGTGCCAAGTCAGGAGCATACAGGGGTGGCGCAATATTTTAGAGACCAAAGAAGCAACATATGTGACTGTGTTCTGTGCAGAGTGAGCTGTAGCATTATCACAGAGTAAGAATCTCTCTGTGTATAGCCTTTCACAACACTTCATCTCGACAGCATCCTGTAACCTGCACAGGATATTTTGGTAGTATGCACCTGTGACAGTTTGTTTCTTGCTAACATAATGTCATATGATGGTAGTATGCACCTGTGACAGTTTGTTTCTTGCTAACATAATGTCATATGATGGTGTATTTTGGCTGAACGCTTCCACCAACACAACAACAATTGTTGCAGCATTTTTCTGCTTCAGATGCACAAAACCAATTCCACATAATACTCTATCAATAGGCTGTGCCATTTTGTTTTGGTCCCTCTAGTAGTGTACTACAGAACTATGATAGAGAATATTAGTGTGCACCAGGATTGCCAGCATATACATTCAAACAAACAAAAAATTAAGTACACATTTCTGTTTTTTGATGTGGTATACAAAACATGATCTTTTCGGAAAGTTTTGGTTGAGAATAATGAATTATTTATGAATAAAGGAGATGACCACCGAAAGGCAGAAGGTACACAAACAAAAGGTACAGAGCTTTGGTAGCTTTTGGAATGAAATTCCTTTCTCAAGCTGTAGAGAAAAATGTAGACACACACACACACACACACACACACACACACACACACACAAACAAACATGCACACAGCTCTCTCACTACATTGTGCTCTTGTGCTCGGTCAACTGAGCACAATGTAGGGACACAAGAATGTGTGTGTGTGTGTGTGTGTGTGTGTGTGTGTGTGTGTGTGTGTGTGTTTGCTCTACAGCTTGAGAAAGGAATTTCATTCCAAAAGCTAGCAAATCTCCGTACCTTTTGTTTGTTTATTTGCCGACGATGCAGCACTTCTGCCTTTCAGCAAGTCATCTCCTTTATTCTTAAATAATTCATTATAACTTTTCCTTGCACATAAAAGTATTTATGTATCATGAGTAAAGAGAACTCTGAGTGTTGACAAAGTACTATGCCATTGGTTCTCAGGATGAGGAATCATCATAAAATAAATGAGTCAGAGTCTGCGTCCATATGGCTTAAAGAAGATCTTAATTGCAGCAAGATTAATCTCCCCTGAGATGAATTAGAAAATGGAAGAAAAGCTGAAAAAGTATTATGAAGACTCTGCCCCAAGCAAGCATGTTTGTAGGAGTACAAGAGACAGCAAATCTCCATGACATCCAATTGATGTCACAATTGAAGGCATGGCCAACAAATCCATGAAACTGGGGTGACTGACTGCTGAGTGGAGATCTGCATGTCACAGCGGAAACTAGAAACACTTCACATGTTTTGGGTGTATATTATATGGTACAGATATTTTTGTGTGAGGAATTTGTTGGCACGATACATGCCACAATTGCTCGCAACTGTTAAAGCATGCTATATAGTATCCTCTGCAAAGAGTTTTTAGAAACGTTGAAGTTTGGATCATACTTGATGAACTTGGTTACTAACACCAACTATACAGTGGGAAATAAATATTTTTTTAGAATAATGATTTTACTACTTCACACTCAATGAATCCTCGATCAAACATTATTAATGACTGTCAGTTTTCAGGTAAGTTTCTTAAGTATTTATTAAATACATTAATTGTCTGGAAATGAAAACTTACACTATCAAAATATTTCTTGACAATTGGTTCATAAAATCCTGTAGCTTCTTTGAACTTATTTTCCTGCATGAACAATACATGAGCCACATTAAGTTTCCATGTATCATTTTCACTGCAAAATTCCACTGACTTACGAAATATTTTCTCAACTTGTGCATAGTTTTCCATGTCCCAGTAAATTTTAGCTTGTGCCATAAGTACTGGTATGTACCTAAAAAATTTAAATATTTTAGTCAAGATAAAAAGCATATATTTTCATTTATACTATGAAACAAATACATGTTTTATACCTGTCCAAAGCATCCTCATATTCTGCAACAGCTCTTTTCACAAATTCATCATCAAGATTTTGTCTGGCCTCCTGCACTTGCTTTGTTAATTTCCTGAGCTGTTCTGTATGTTTTGATGCAATATCATCAAATTTTTTGTATGCCTCTTCAGGGGAGGTTTGTTGTGTTATCAGTGCATCTAGGAAACTATAGAGATACTGTAAAGAAGATCGTCATACTTATGAAACTCAATTTCTCTTACATCTAAAGACATATGGGTTACACACCACACACACCCTTAACCCTTGGACACCTGAGATTTTTTTCTAGTAACATGGATGCTGTGGGGGGGGGGGGGGGGTTGTTTGGTGAAAACACTGGTATTAAAATAGTCTTCTGATAAAAAAATCACAACCTTTAAAATGGATTATTTATTTCAATTATGGCAGTAACTTATAAATGTTGTTAATTGTTATGATATTAGGTTGGATGAAAAAAATTGGCATATTACAATAAAAAATACAAATGTGTTGATATATAACACAAACTACTCTGAGTCATCAACTTCAAGGCAGGAGACGCACTTCAGAATTCTTTCTGAATGTATGTTACATTCGTGATTATGGCAGTGTCCACAATACTGTTTTGGTTTACTTAGCTTGTTATATGTCTGCTTCTTTGTTTTATCTTATTTTACACAAACGTGGCACTGACCTTACACTGTGAGATGCTCATCTGCATGTGTTGTCACTTCTTTGATTTTCTTTTGTAGAATACTTTCTATTGACTGAACTATTTTGTTAGATAACCCCCTTACATTAGTATCTCTATCTGTTACCTGCAGTTTTTGTAGGTCTGACCCAGTTTTTACAAGAAAAAGTTTCTATTTGTTGTGTTTTTTTTCATTTCATCTTGGATGAATATGGTGGTTGCATTTATAGTACAGATATCGAAAAGTGAGTAAACTACTGCTAGAGGCCATCTCTTTGTTCCCCTCTTGCAGGTGTACAAATGAGCTGTGATCAAAAAGTAACGGACATTTTTGTTTTTATTAAAAGAATCTATATTTATTCATCAACATCAACTTTGTCCCCTTCAAAGTAATCCCCCTCAGATACAATACACTTGTCCTAGCACTTTTTCCAGTCTTGGAACCACTTATGGAACTCACTTTTGTTACAGTGTTCAGTTCCTTCAGCAGTTCTGTTTTCATCTCATCAACAGTGGCAAAACGACGTCCTTTCATGGTTCTCTTCAGGGTCATCGGGGGACCATGTCTGGTGAATATGGTGGCTGAGACAACATATTCAGATGTGAGTGAGGGGATTATCATGATGTAACTTCCCCGAGTGGCTTTGCCATAATTCTGATCAGTTTCTTTGGATTGCTTCAAGCAGACAGCATGTAACTTCCAGGTAGAATTCTTTTTGGCCATACAATCATAAGGTATTCATTGTGTTTAAACTTGTAGTTGTGTCACATACAATCTTCCTGTTGCGACAATTTCTTTGGTGAAGAATAACAAAATCTTTCATTTATACATTCTACTGAAAAAAAAATATTTTTATCTCTAGATCATTATATGAACCAATATTCCCAAACGCAAAGAAAAACTGCCGTGGGCACTCATTAGAATGACCACAGTTTCCTAGGTGATTATTACTAGCAAAAAAATGGATCTAATAGTAGGAATGACAAGAGGTCATACTTATTAGAATGTTCTGAGAAGAATAATATGTTTGTCGTTAACACACACTTGCAGGAGGGGGAAAAAAGAATTTGGAGAAGAGTGGGAACTAAGATGAAACTGACAATATTTATCAAAAAATAAAACAACTGTACTTTATGAGACTACCCTAAACTAGTACTGAATTGTAAGTGATCACACTCTCATAAGATGAGAGGACACTTCTCCAAGACTGAAACAACGCAATTATTGTTTTAATTCACAATAAGTATGAGAGTGGTTTGGTAAGTCTGGTAAATTCCAATGAAAGAATAGACCATTTTTTTGGCCCTTTTCATGGTTAGTAAGCCTGATTATTTCAAGGATCATACAATTTATTGTTGACAGCCTTCTGAATTAGCCAAGGCATCGATGTGACTGAAAATGGAGAAACCTAAGTTTCATGCTGTTGTTGTTGTTGTTGTGGTCTTCAGTCCTGAGACTGGTTTGATGCAGCTCTCCATGCTACTCTATCCTGTGCAAGCTTCTTCATCTCCCAGTACCTACTGCAACCTACATCCTTCTGAATCTGCTTCGTGTATTGATCTCTTGGCCTCCCTCTACGATTTTTACCCTCCACGCTACCCTCCAATGCTAAATCTGTGATCCCTTGATGCCTCAAAACATGTGCTACCAACCGATCACTTCTTCTAGTCAAGTTGTGCCACAAACTTCTCTTCTCCCCAATCCTATTCAATACCTCCTCATTAGTTACGTGATCTACCCACCTTATCTTCAGCATTCTTCTGTAGCACCAGATTTCAAAAGCTTCTATTCTATTGTTGTCCAAACTATTTATCGTCCGTGTTTCACTTCCATACATGGCTACACTCCATACAAATACTTTCTGAAACGACTTGCTGACACTTAAATCTATACTCGATGTTAACAAATTTCTCTTCTTCAGAAACGATTTCCTTGCCATTGCCAGTCTACATTTTATATCCTCTCTACTTCGACCATTATCAGTTATTTTACTCCCTAAATAGCAAAACTCCTTTACTACTTTAAGTGTCTCATTTCCTAATCTAATCCCCTCAGCATCACCCAATTTAATTTGACTACATTCCATTATCCTCGTTTTGCTTTTGTTGATGTTCATCTTATATCCTCCTTTCAAGACACTGTCCATTCTGCTCTTCCAAGTCCTTTGCTGTCTCTGACAGAATTACAATGTCATCTTCTCCATGAATTTTAATACCTACTCTGAATTTTTCTTTTGTTTCCTTTACTGCTTGCTCAATATACAGATTGAATAACATCGGGGAGAGGCTACAACCCTGTCTCACTCCCTTCCCAACCATTGCTTCCCTTTCATGTCCCTCAACTCTTATAACTGCCATCTGGTTTCTGTACAAATTGTAAATAGCCTTTCGCTCCCTGTATTTTACCCCTGCCACCTTCAGAATTTGAAAGAGAGTATTCCAGTTAACATTGTCAAAAGCTTTCTCTAAGTCTACAAATGCTAGAAACGTAGGTTTGCCTTTTCTTAATCTTTCTTCTAAGATAAGTCATAAGGTTAGTATTGCCTCACATGTTCCAACATTTCTACGGAATCCAAACTGATCTTCCCCGAGGTCCGCTTCTACCAGCTTTTCCATTCGTCTGTAAAGAATTCGCGTTAGTATTTTGCAGCCATGACTTATTAAACTGATAGTTCGGTAATTTTCACATCTGTCAACACCTGCTTTCTTTGGGATTGGAATTATTATATTCTTCTTGAAGTCTGTGGGTATTTCGCCTGTCTCATACATCTTGCTCACCAGATGGTAGAGTTTTGTCATGACTGGCTCTCCCAAGGCCATCAGTAGTTCTAATGGAATGTTGTCTACTCCCGGGGCCTTGTTTCGACTCAGGTCTTTCAGTGCTCTGTCAAACTCTTCACGCAGTATCTTATCTCCCATTTCATCTTCATCTACATCCTCTTCCATTTCCATAATATTGTCCTCAAGTACATCACCCTTGTATAAACCCTGTATATACTCCTTCCACCTTTCTGCCTTCCCTTTTTTGCTTAGAACTGGGTTGCCATCTGAGCTCTTGATATTCATACAAGTGGTTCTCTTCTCTCCAAAGGTCTCTTTAATTTTCCTGAAGGCAGTATCTATCTTACCCCTAGTGAGACAAGCCTCTACATCCTTACATTTGTCCTCTAGCCATCCCTGCTTAGCCATTTTGCACTTCCTGTCGATCTCATTTTTGAGACGTTTGTATTCCTTTTTGCCTGCTTCATTTACTGCATTTTTATATTTTCTCCTTTCATCAATTAAGTTCAATATTTCTTTCTGTTACCCAAGGATTTCTATTAGCCCTCGTCTTTTTACCTACTTGATCCTCTGCTGCCTTCACTACTTCATCCCTCAGAGCTACCCATTCTTCTTCTACTGTATTTCTTTCCCCCACTCCTGTCAATTGTTCCCTTATGCTCTCCCTGAAACTCTCTACAACCTCTGGATCTTTCAGTTTATCCAGGTCCCATCTCCTTAAATTCCCACCTTTTTGCAGTTTCTTCAGTTTCAATCTGCAGTTCATAACCAATAGATTGTGGTCAGAATCCACATCTGCCCCTGGAAATGTCTTACAATTTAAAACCTGGTTCCTAAATCTCTGTCTTACCATTATATAATCTATCTGATACCTTTTAGTATCTCCAGGATTCTTCCAGGTATACAACCTTCATGCTGTTACTAAGCATTTTCATTTGAAGGCTTGGACTGCCTAGAAATCAAAACAGAATTGGATGAAGTTCACTTGGACTCTGTGCTATCACCAAAAACCATTTACTTTTGGATTAATGAACTTAAATGTCATCAGATGAGAACAGAAGATGAAGTGCAGTCCAGCCATCCAACTGAGGTCATCACAAAGGAAACCATTGACAAAATCCAGTGGCAGCTCACGAATATACACTCCTGGAAATTGAAATAAGAACACCGTGAATTCATTGTCCCAGGAAGGGGAAACTTTATTGACACATTCCTGGGGTCAGATACATCACATGATCACACTGACAGAACCACAGGCACATAGACACAGGCAACAGAGCATGCACAATGTCGGCACTAGTACAGTGTATATCCATCTTTCGCAGCAATGCAGGCTGCTATTCTCCCATGGAGACGATCGTAGAGATGCTGGATGTAGTCCTGTGGAACGGCTTGCCATGCCATTTCCACCTGGCGCCTCAGTTGGACCAGCGTTCATGCTGGACGTGCAGACCGCGTGAGACGACGCTTCATCCAGTCCCAAACATGCTCAATGGGGGACAGATCCGGAGATCTTGCTGGCCAGGGTAGTTGACTTACACCTTCTAGAGCACGTTGGGTGGCACGGGATACATGCGGACGTGCATTGTCCTGTTGGAACAGCAAGTTCCCTTGCCGGTCTAGGAATGGTAGAACGATGGGTTCGATGACGGTTTGGATGTACCGTGCACTATTCAGTGTCCCCTCGACGATCACCAGTGGTGTACGGCCAGTGTAGGAGATCGCTCCCCACACCATGATGCCGGGTGTTGGCCCTGTGTGCCTCGGTCGTATGCAGTCCTGATTGTGGCGCTCACCTGCACGGCGCCAAACACGCATACGACCATCATTGGCACCAAGGCAGAAGCGACTCTCATCGCTGAAGACGACACGTCTCCATTCGTCCCTCCATTCACGCCTGTCGCGACACCACTGGAGGCGGGCTGCACGATGTTGGGGCGTGAGCGGAAGACGGCCTAACGGTGTGCGGGACCGTAGCCCAGCTTCATGGAGACGGTTGCGAATGGTCCTCGCCGATACCCCAGGAGCAACAGTGTCCCTAATTTGCTGGGAAGTGGCGGTGCGGTCCCCTACGGCACTGTGTAGGATCCTACGGTCTTGGCGTGCATCCATGCGTCGCTGCGGTCCGGTCCCAGGTCGACGGGCACATGCACCTTCCGCCGACCACTGGCGACAACACTGATGTACTGTGGAGACCTCATGCCCCACGTGTTGAGCAATTCGGCGGTACGTCCACCCGGCCTCCCGCATGCCCACTATACGCCCTCGCTCAAAGTCCGTCAACTGCACATACGGTTCACGTCCACGCTGTCGCGGCATGCTACCAGTGTTAAAGACTGTGATGGAGCTCCGTATGCCACGGCAAACTGGCTGACACTGACGGCGGCGGTGCACAAATGCTGCGCAGCTAGCGCCATTCGACAGCCAACACCGCGGTTCCTGGTGTGTCCGCTGCGCCGTGCGTGTGATCATTGCTTGTACAGCCCTCTTGCAGTGTCCGGAGCAAGTATGGTGGGTTTGACACACCAGTGTCAATGTGTTCTTTTTTCCATTTCCAGGAGTGTACATTCTGGCAGTTCACAAATTTTTAGATTCAGAAAAATTTGAGAGTGTGAAATTAATAGCATCTGCTGTATAACAGTTATGCTTATCAACAAGTTTATACAATTACAGCCACTGACAGTAATAATAATAACAGTAATAATAATAATAATAATAATAAGATGCATAACTTATCTGACAAAAGAAAGAATTGTTTTTGTGGAATTTTGTAGTTTTCTACACAATTAAGTATAGTTTAGGACAATAACAAAATAATTTGTAAGCTTTCACAACTCTCCATTTTGCATTTTTCTGTAAGTGGGAGTTTTCGTGCTTTTGTCTTCTTTCGGACAAATGTATGAGGTGCATTCAAGTTCTAAGGCCTCCGATTTTTTTTTCTCCGGACTGGAAAGAGATAGAAACATGCGCATTGTTTTAAAATGAGGCAGCGTTCATTGTCAATACGTCCCAGAGATGGCAGCACTGTACGGCAGATGGAATTTTACCGCCAGCGGCGAGAATGAGAACTGTTTTAAATACTTAAAATGGCGACGTTTTCCTTACTTGAACAGCGTGCAATCATTCATTTTCTGAATTTGCATGGTGTGAAGCCAATTGAAATTCATCGACAGTTGAAGGAGACATGTGGTGATGGAGTTATGGATGTGTCGAAAGTGCGTTCGTGGGTGCGACAGTTTAATGAAGGCAGAACATCGTGTGACAACAAACCGAAACAACCTCGGGCTCGCACAAGCCGGTCTGATGACATGATCGAGAAAGTGGAGAGAATTGTTTTGGGGGATCGCCGAAAGACTGTTGAACAGATCGCCTCCAGAGTTGGCATTTCTGTGGGTTCTGTGCACACAATTCTGCATGACGACCTGTTGTTGTTGTTGTGGTCTTCAGTCCTGAGACTGGTTTGATGCAGCTCTCCATGCTACTCTATCCTGTGCAAGCTTCTTCATCTCCCAGTACCTACTGCAACCTACATCCTTCTGAATCTGCTTAGTGTATTCATCTCTTGGTCTCCCTCTACGATTTTTACCCTCCACGCTGCCCTCCAATGCTAAATTTGTGATCCCTTGATGCCTCAAAACATGTCCTACCAACCGATCCCTTCTTCTAGTCAAGTTGTGCCACAAACTTCTCTTCTCCCCAATCCTATTCAATACCTCCTCATTAGTTACGTGATCTACCCACCTTATCTTCAGCATTCTTCTGTAGCACCACATTTCGAAAGCTTCTATTCTCTTCTTGTCCAAACTGGTTATCGTCCATGTTTCGCTTCCATACATGGCTACACTCCATACAAATACTTTCAGAAACGACTTCCTGACACTTAAATCTATACTCGATGTTAACAAATTTCTCTTCTTCAGACACGATTTCCTTGCCATTGCCAGTCTTCATTTTATATCCTCTCTACTTTGACCATCATCAGTTATTTTACTCCCTAAATAGCAAAACTCCTTTACTACTTTAAGTGTCTCATTTCCTAATCTAATCCCCTCAGCATCACCCGATTTAATTTGACTACATTCCATTATCCTCGTTTTGCTTTTGTTGATGTTCATCTTATATCCTCCTTTCAAGACAATGTCCATTCCGTTCAACTGCTCTTCCAAGTCCTTTGCTGTCTCTGACAGAATTACAATGTCATCGGCGAACCTCAAAGTTTTTACTTCTTCTCCATGAATTTTAATACCTACTCTGAATTTTTCTTTTGTTTCCTTTACTGCTTGCTCATTATACAGATTGAATAACATCGGGGAGAGGCTACAACCCTGTCTTACTCCCTTCCCAATCACTGCTTCCTTTTCATGTCCCTCGACTCTTATAACTGCCATCTGGTTTCTGTACAAATTGTAAATAGCCTTTCGCTCCCTGTATTTTACCCCTGCCACCTTCAGAATTTGAAAGAGAGTATTCCAGTTAACGTTGTCAAAAGCTTTCTCTAAGTCTACAAATGCTAGAAACGTAGGTTTGCCTTTTCTTAATCTTTCTTCTACGATAAGTCGTAAGGTCAGTATTGCCTCACGTGTTCCAACATTTCTACAGAATCCAAACTGATCTTCCCCGAGGTCAGCTTCTACCAGTTTTTCCATTCGTCTGTAAAGAATTCGCGTTAGTATTTTGCAGCTGTGACTTATTAAACTGATAGTTCGGTAATTTTCACATCTGTCAACACCTGCTTTCTTTGGTATTGGAATTATTATATTATTCTTGAAGTCTGTGGGTATTTCGCCTGTCTCATACATCTTGCTCACCAGATGGTAGAGTTTTGTCATGACTGGCTCTCCCAAGGCCATCAGTAGTTCTAATGGAATGTTGTCTACTCCCGGGGCCTTGTTTCGACTCAGGTCTTTCAGTGCTCTGTCAAACTCTTCACGCAGTATCTTATCTACCATTTCATCTTCATCTACATCCTCTTCCATTTCCATAATACTGTCCTCAAGTACATCGCCCTTGTATAAACCCTCTATATACTCCTTCCACCTTTCTGCCTTCCCTTCTTTGCTCAGAACTGGGTTGCCATCTGAGCTCTTGATATTCATACAAGTGGTTCTCTTCTCTCCAAAGGTCTCTTTAATTTTCCTGTAGGCAGTATCTATTTTACCCCTAGTGAGACAAGCCTCTACAACCTTACAGTTGTCCTCTAGCCATCCCTGCTTAGTCATTTTGCACTTCCTGTCGATCTCATTTTTGAGACGTTTGTATTCCCTTTTGCCTGCTTCATTTACTGCATTTTTATATTTTCTCCTTTCATCAATTAAATTCAATATTTCTTCTGTTACCCAAGGATTTCTATTAGCCCTCGTCTTTTTACCTACTTGATCCTCTGCTGCCTTCACTACTTCATCCCTCAGAGCTCCCCATTCTTCTTCTACTGTATTTCTTTCCCCCATTCCTGTCAATTGTTCCCTTATGCTCTCCCTGAAACTCTCTACAACCTCTGGTTCTTTCAGTTTATCCAGGTCCCATCTCCTTAAATTCCCACCTTTTTGCAGTTTCTTCAGTTTCAATCTGCAGTTCATAACCAATAGATTGTGGTCAGAATCCACATCTGCCCCTGGAAATGTCTTACAATTTAAAACCTGGTTCCTAAATCTCTGTCTTACCATTATATAATCTATCTGATACCTATTAGTATCTCCAGGGTTCTTCCAGGTATACAACCTTCTTTTATGATTCTTGAACCAAGTGTTAGCTATGATTAAGTTATGCTCTGTGCAAAATTCTACAAGGCGGCTTCCTCTTTCATTTCTTCCCCCCAATCCATATTCACCTACTATGTTTCCTTCTCTCCCTTTTCCTACTGACGAATTCCAGTCACCCATGACTATTAAATTTTCGTCTCCCTTCACTACCTGAATAATTTCTTTTATCTCGTCATACATTTCATCAATTTCTTCATCATCTGCAGAGCTAGTTGGCATATAAACTTGTACTACTGTAGTAGGCATGGGCTTTGTGTCTATCTTGGCCACAATAATGCGTTCACTATGCTGTTTGTAGTAGCTAACACGCACTCCTATTTTTTTATTCATTATTAAACCTACTCCTGCATTACCCCTATTTGATTTTGTATTTATAACCCTGTAATCACCTGACCAAAAGTCTTGTTCCTCCTGCCACCGAACTTCACTAATTCCCACTATATCTAACTTTAACCTATCCATTTCCCTTTTTAAATTTTCTAACCTACCTGCCCGATTAAGGGATCTGACATTCCACACTCCGATCTGTAGAATGCCAGTTTTCTTTCTCCTGATAACGACGTCCTCTTGAGTAGTCCCCGCCCGGAGATCCGAATGGGGGACTATTTTACCTCCGGAATATTTTACCCAAGAGGACGCCATCATCATTTAATCATACAGTAAAGCTGCATGTCCTCGGGAAAAATTACGGCTGTAGTTTCCCCTTGCTTTCAGCCGTTCGCAGTACCAGCACAGCAAGGCAACCTAAAAGTGCGAAAAGTGTCATCCAGGTGGGTGCCACGAATGCTGACGGATGACCACATGGCTGCCCGTGTGGCATGTTGCCAAGCAATGTTGACACACAATGACAGCATGAATGGGACTTTCTTTTCGTCGGTTGTGACAATGGATGAGACGTGGATGCCATTTTTCAATCCAGAAACAAAGCGCCAGTCAGCTCAATGGAAGCACATGGATTCACCGCCACCAAAAAATTTTGGGTAACCGCCAGTGCTGAAAAAATGGTGGTGGCCATGTTCGGGGACAGCAAGGGCGTAATCCTTACCCATTGCGTCCCAAAGGGCACTACGGTAACAGGTGCATCCTACGAAAATGTTTTGAAGAACAAATTCCTTCCTGCACTGCAACAAAAACGTCCGGGAAGGGCTGCGCGTGTGCTGTTTCACAAAGACAACGCACCCGCACATCGAGCTAACGTTACGCAACAGTTTCTTCGTGATAACAACTTTGAAGTGATTCCTCATGCTCCCTACTCACCTGACCTGGCTCCTAGTGACTTTCGGCTTTTTCCAACAATGAAAGACACTCTCCGTGGCCGAACATTCACCAGCCGTGCTGCTATTGCGTCAGCGATTTTCCAGTGGTCAAAACAGACTCCTAAAGAAGCCTTCGCTGCTGCCATGGAATCATGGCATCAGCGTTGTGAAAAATGTGTACGTCTGCACGGGGATTACGTCGAGAAGTAATGCCAGTTTCATCAATTTCGGGTGAGTAGTTAATTAGAAAAAAAATCAGAGGCCTTAGAACTTGAATGCACCTCGTACAAGATCCCTAACAGATGTATTAGTTCGTAAATTTACTTCTGGGCTTAAGGTCAGATATTCTCACGTTGTGCCCACACAACAACTTGTGCTAACTGTACACTTCCTTGTTAAATGTTTTCTTGTACTCATGCTGATTTGACTTCATCATTCTCTCAATCAAAGGATCTGTTGTCAGAGATTCTAGTTCCTTTGCAGCTAACTTTTCCTGATAATTTACCTTTCTGTTCCCATAAGGAGATTTTCAATCTTCAGTGGAGTGTGCACTGATATGAAACTTCCTGGCAGATTAAAGCTGTGTGCCAGACCAAGACTCAAACTCAAGACCTTTGCCTTTTGTGGGCAAGTGCTCTACCGTCTGAGCTACCCAAGCACAATTCTTGACCTTTCTTCACCTATTTACTTTTCTGTTAGCATTTAAAATAGATTGAACATAGGTCCTGTTGCCATTGCATAGTAAAGAACTGACTCCAAACACAAAGTGCTGTTTGTGCAAATGATTAAACTCAGGTAGTAATGTCTACCAACATGGTCAATTGACTAGTTGCCTATAATACGAATGACACACAGAGATCCATAAGCACACCGCTGTTGATCCCACATTTAAATGAATATCAGAGAAATCAGTGATTCAGCTTTTCATGCATTTTCGTGCATACAATGTGACCCTTCAGCATGGGTAAACCTGACTCACCATAAGATCGACAGATTTCAGAAGCATGAATAAATGCTAAAATATCACAATTGACGGTGATGTGCCCTTTTGCTCCTCATAAGGGAAACTTGCCATCGCACCCCCGCCAGATTTAGTGGTAAGAGTGCCCAGTGGACAGCCCATCAAAAACTGAACACAGATCAAGCATGAAACCAGGAAGAAGGTGTCCCAAACTGTCGGGGTGGGGGGAGGGGGGGGGGGAACCCAGAGAAACAGTGAAAGGTCCAAGCTCAAGAAGTACACCATCAAGCACACAATGCATAGCCATGGGATCATGGTTAAGTGATGACAGAGGTTCGACTACAAAATGGACAAGCCCATGTTCAAAGCTCCATCGTGCCAAATTTTTTTCCCCCTTCAAAAAACTGTGAACTGTCCATCCGGTCTATTGTTGTATTCAAATTAATGTCTGTAGTCTGTGTCTATTATGAAAGTTGATTCTGCACAATTACTCAATAGCAGACAAAAGGAAGTGGCTTTTGAATGGTAACCACAAACATTTGACGACAAGGCGAGAAGTCAACTAAATCCTCCACCAGTAAATATGTCTGGTGTGTCATACATGGCATTAGTGACAGTACGTGGGTCATATGATAGGACCCACTTATCGAGACACCTAACTTATACAGGTGATGAGTGAGTGAGATATGCTGCCTTGCCCAATTTAGGTGTTCGTATGAATGTGAATGTGATCACTCCCAAGGAAATGATGAAAACAAAGTAATTTGTCACTTCAGCTGTGATAAATGAACGCAATAGTTTCACAATAACACAGTTTTCCCTGTGCTCTATCAAAAGATAAGTTTTTAAAGTTTTTGAAGTTGTGTTCCATTTTGGAAGTTTTGACTCTTGAATTCCTTTGTTGCAACATAGTTCACACCTGTCTATTTGTTGTCTTCATTTCTGTGAGACACCTAAGTGGCATCTCACCTGCTCTCACTATTCATCACATTTACTTTCTACGGTAATGTATTCTTACCACAGGACACATACTCTATAACCAAAGTATAGTATGACAACTGCCAAGACTAAGAAAGAGAACAAACACTTCAGTGACTGGACAGACAGTTCATAATGTTGTGAAAAAAAAGAGAGGCATGAATAAGTTTCAAACACTGCTCACCCACTTGGCAGTCCGACACCATGATCAATTACCCATGATGCTGTTGCTGAATCAGACTGCTCTTTATTGCACTTCTTATTCTTGGACCATTCACTGTTTCTATTTTACTTTTCTTCACAGTTCAGTACAGATTTTTCCTGTTTTCATGCTTGATCTATGTTCAGTTTTTAACAGGCTATCCACTGGACCACCTTACCACTAAATCCGAGAAGGGAGCAATGGGGAGTTTCCCTTGTCTGTGCCTCAAATGGATTTTTGTATGATAAAATTCATAACTTAATATACTATAACTCATTCAGAAACTCACAAAATAGATTTATTGTCTGTGCGACTTTAACATATACTGATGTCTGATCTAATTGTACTACAGTATATAGTGAGTGAATTAGCATGTCTGAGGAGTGTGCTATCATCTAGCAGGATTTTTGCTGAGCAAACACTGATAAAAGTCTGCAGCAGTGTGCTACCACCTTGTGGCACTGACATAAACTTCTATTTGAATGATAAGGGCTAGCTGTGCACACTGTGAACCATATGTTATCACATCTGTATGTATCTGGCTCTTAAGGGAGTTATGTCACGCCAGATGCGCATGCACAAAAGCTCCTTAAAATGTGCACAACTGAAGATGTGCTCGCCACCTCAATGCCAAGTTTCATGGAATCTAGAGTAGCAGTAGCACGGTAGATTTAAGTGCCGTATCTTTCAGATTGCAGCATCTATGTTACTGTTAACAGCTTTCAAAGAAAAATAACCAATGAATCCACAAGGTGTTGAAAGTTAGCGTGTTCACATGCTCTTGTACTCTTACACAGCTGCGGCCACTGACAAAATCCATGATATGGTAATGCAAAGCTGCAGAATAAAAATTCGTGAGATTTCTGAAACTGTAAGCATCTTGATTTAGTGAGCACATAACACCCTGGATCGAGAATTGGGTGTGTGTGAGGTGGGTGCTGTGACTGCTCACCAATGACCAAAAGTGCATCCAGGACGACATTTCAACACAATGTCTGGTGATGTTTAATCACAGTCTGCAAAACTTTTTGCATCAGTTTGTGACTGTTGATGAAACCTGGATCCATCATTACACACCAGAGGCAAAATGGCAGTCAAAACAATGGACAAAGGCTGATGAAAGTGCACTGAAGGAGGCAAAGATCATTTTGTCAGCTGGTAAGATGATGGCCAGTGTTTTTTTGGGATTCCCATGGAATGATTCTCATCGATTACTTGGAAAAAGGCAAAACCATAACTGGACCCTATTATGCTACATTGTTGGATCATCTGAAACTTGCACTGGCTGAAAAAGACCAAGGTTGGCATGAAAACAGTGCTTTTTCACCAGGATAATGCCCATCCTGCACATCAGTGACAACAATGGCAAAAGTGCATGAACTGTGCTTTGAACTGGTTCCTCATCCACCTTATTCACCAGACTTAGCCCCAAGTGACCTCTTCTTGTTCTCTAGCTTGAAACTTTGGCTTCCCAATAAGAAATTTTCATCAAATGAGGAAGCAAAAGGTGGGAATTTAAGGAGATGGGACCTGGATAAACTGACTAAACCAGAGGTTGTACAGAGTTTCAGGGAGAGCATAAGGGAACAACTGACAAGAATGGGGGAAAGAAATACGGTAGAAGAAGAATGGGTAGCTTTGAGGGATGAAGTGGTGAAGGCAGTAGAGGATCAAGTAGGTAAAAAGACGGGGGCTAGTAGAAATCCTTCGGTAACAGAAGAAATATTGAATTTAATTGATGAAAGGAGAAAATATAAAAATGCAGTAAATGAAGCAGGCAAAAAGGAATACAAATATCTCAAAAATGAGATCGACAGGAAGTGCAAAATGGCTAAGCAGGGATGGCTAGAGGACAAATGTAAGGATGTAGAGGCTTATCTCACTAGGGGTAAGATAGATACTGCCTACAGGAAAATTAAAGAGACCTTTGGAGAGAAGAGAGCCACTTGTATGAATATCAAGAGTTCAGATGGAAACCCAGTTCTAAGCAAAGAAGGGAAAGCAGATAGGTGGAAGGAGTATATAGAGGGTCTATATAAGGGCGATGTTCTTGAGGACAATATTATGGAAATGGAAGAGGATGTAGGTGAAGATGAAATGGGAGATATGATACTGCGTGAAGAGTTTGACAGAGCTCTGAAAGATCTCAGTCGCAACAAAGCTCCAGTAGTAGACAACATTCCATTAGAACTACTGACAGCCTTGGGAGAGCCAGTCCTGACGAAACTCTACCATCTGGTGAGCAAGGTGTATCAGACAGGCGAAATACCCTCAGACTTCAAGAAGAATATAATAATTCCAATCCCAAAGAAAGCAGGTGTTGACAGATGTGAAAATTACCGAACTATCAGTTTAATAAGTCATGGCTGCAAAATACTAACACAAATTCTTTACAGACGAATGGAAAAACTAGTAGAAGCCGACCTCGGGGAAGATCAGTTTGGATTCCGTGGAAATATTGGAACACGTGAGGCAATACTGACCCTACGACTTATCTTAGAAGCTAGATTAAGGAAAGGCAAACCTACGTTCCTATCATTTGTACACTTAGAAAAAGCTTTTGACAATGTTGACTGGAATACTCTCTTTCAAATTCTGAAGGTGGCAGGGGTAAAATACAGGGAGCAAAAAGCTATTTACAATTTGTACAGAAACCAGATGGCAGTTATAAGAGTTGAGGGACATCAAAGGGAAGCAGTGGTTGGGAATGGAGTGAGACAGGGTTGTAGTCTCTCCCCGATGTTGTTCAATCTGTATATTGAGCAAGCAGTAAAGGAAACAAAAGAAAAATTCGGAGTAGGTATTAAAATCCATGGAGAAGAAATAAAGACTTTAAGGTTCGCCGATGACATTGTAATTCTGTCAGAGACAGCAAAGGACTTGGAAGAGCAGTTGAACGGAATGGATAGTGTCTTGAAAGGAGGATATAAGATGAACATCAACAAAAGCAAAATGAGGATAATGGAATGTAGTCGAATTAAGTTGGGTGATGCTGAGGGAATTAGATTAGGAAATGTGACACTTAAAGTAGTAAAGGAGTTTTGCTATTTGGGGAGCAAAATAACTGATGATGGTCGAAGTAGAGAGGATATAAAATGTAGACTGGCAATGGCAAGGAAAGCATTTCTGAAGAAGAGAAATTTGTTAACATCGAGCATAGGTTTAAGTGTCAGGAAGTCGTTTCTGAAAGTATTTGTGTGGGTGTAGCCATGTATGGAAGTGAAACATGGACGATAAATAGTTTGGACAAGAAGAGAATAGAAGTTTTTGAAATTTGGTGCTACAGAAGAATGCTGAAGATTAGATGGGTAGATCACATAACTAATGAGTGAGTATTGAATAGGACTGGGGAGAAGAGAAGTTTGTGGCACAACTTGACTAGAAGAAGGGATCGGTTGGTAGGACATGTTATGAGGCACCAAGGGATCACCAGTTTAGTATTGGAGGGCAGCGTGGAGGGTAAAAATCATAGAGGGAGACCAAGAGATGAATACACTAAGCAGATTCAGAGGGATGTAGGTTGCAGTAGGTACTGTGAGATGAAGAAGCTTGCACAGGATAGAGTAGCATGGAGAGCTGCATCAAACTACTCTCAGGACTGAAGACCACAACAACAACAACGAGGAAGCAATAGTTGCAATCAATGATTTTTTTTTTGCAGAGTTTGACACAACCTATTTTTCCAATGGGATGGAAAAGATGGAGGACCACTGGAACAAGCGTATATTCCACTATGTCAAGCAGTAAGGTGAACCGTCCATGAAACAAATATTTTTTCTTGCTGTTTTACCAGACTTATCGAATCATATTCATACGTGATATTCTCTAAAATTATCACCAACTGCATACAAAAATTAATATATTTTTGTCAGGCAAAGTAATAGGCTGACTTTGGAAATGGATATAGCACACTGAATCAAATCTTGACCCCTCCAGATACCCGCATGCATTAGCACACCTCTACTGGGATTTAGGGAGTTGCACTGACCCCAGATCAAATAAATTTGGCAGATTAATGATGAGAGCCAGTTTACTAGCCAGCCCAGATGTGGTTTGTAGGCAGTTTCTGCATCTGACTAAGTGAATACCAGGCTAGTACACATCTCCCATCTCAGTTACATGATATGCAAATACTTCAAAAATGTCCTCACACTTTCCCATGGATAACACTAGTCACAAACAGATCAGGTACATAATTTCTGTCCTTGGATGGAGCGAAAGTGGTAGTGACAGGAAGGGCATCCAGCCACCCTCTACCACTTACACTGCCAAATCCAGATTACCATGCCAACCATGTGAAGATATGGGATAAGGCCTGGAAGAAAAAGGAAAAGAACAGGAAGAAAAAGAAGTAAAAATAGTGGACCCAACTCAATGAATCAAAAAACACTGGGAAAGAAACGAAGTAAGCAGATAAGGGCTAATGAAAGCTTATAAAAAAGAAAGAAGGGCGATCACCAACAACAAGTGAAATTTCAGCATATACATTTTCATGATGCAATTGGCATTAATTGTTTTACCACAAACATGGATATATTCTTTAGGTTTCTTTATGTAAATGGCTTAGAATATTTAGTTTTTACTGAACCATCTGCCATTGTCCTCTTGCATCTGTGATGACTCAGAAATCAGGCTAATGTAACAACAGTCAGCCTCTTATCAGCACTGTCCCAATGTTAGGCGAATAACTGAGAATTTGTACAAACATTAGACAAAACAGGTGCTTATCAAAGACCTATAAACAACCACCAAGCTGTGGCTAAGCCATTTCTTCCCTATGTTATTTCTTGTAGGAGTGCTAGTCCCACACGGTATATAGGAGAATTTCTGTGAAGTTTGGAAGGTGGAAAAAAGGTACTGGTGGACATATAGTTATTTGGTAAGGCCATGAGTCATGCTTGGATAGCTCTGTCAGTAGAGCACTTGTCCATGAAAAGCAGATTTCCCAGATTTGAGTACCAATCTGACACACAGTTTTAATCTGCTAGGAAGCTTCAAATCAGCACACACTCCAATGCAGAGTGGAAATTCAGTCTGGATATTGTACTTGCTCGTGGAGTTATTCTTTTCTCTGTTCTGAGTTTTGTGTATGTTTCATTTCCTTGCCCCATAGAGATGTGCCACAGACAAAAATGCCACTTCAGGCAAGAAGGTAAACTTGGAGGCAGCCCAGCATTTACTAGATGAGGTCGTGCAGATCTTGCGTTGTATATCAAATTGGAAAGGCCCCTGGTGTGTCCTCACCTGCCTTGGGTTTCTGTGCTGCCAGTATAGTTACTCCTTTCTGGCGAAGAGCAGAGGAGAATATGCTGGTTTTACTGGAAAACTGAAGAACATCCACAAGTTTTGATAGTTGAAACCAGGATCAGCTGTTGAGTATGACTTGATTGAGATTAGCAGGAGATACAACGGCATATATGAGGGTGTGCTGAAAAGTAATGCCTCCAAATTTTTACCTGAAAACTGTTAAAGCTTTTTAACACATTCTGGTCACTGCCTGTAGAAATTACGGGCATTTTATGATTTCCCTGATAATTAGCACTCAATGAATTTCCAAGCATAACTTTCCTGATTTTTACTCCATGATGCATTATTTCTGAGCAGTGACAGATTGAAGTCAACTGTTTGCTCTTTTAGCACTTTGGAGAGCCAATAGATGGATGTTCCTCCTGCCACAAAGTGCTACATGCATGGTAGGCCTGATGCATGTGCAAATGGTGCAACCACACAAGGCCCCATGCTTCTAGGGGTCCCATGCAAAACATTAGAAGATAATTTGAAAACTCGCCTGTAATTTTTTTATTACAGATAGATTGAAAAAACAAAGTAAGGTGTTTCTGAAACTACTTGTAATGTAATTCAATTATATACCCATTGTGGCATGACTATAGCCACTGGAGTACTTCTCGGAAAATTAGGCCTGCATTGGAGTCAAGGGAACCAGGGGACTATGATATTGATGTGCTATAGTAATATCTACTGCCAACACATGACTATCGCTCCAGTGTGAATTAAGAGGTATGCAATTCATTATTTCTCTGTGCCTCTTTGCACTCTTTCTACTCACTGTTGTGGTTAACAATCATGCATTACATTCTTCCGTCAGCAGGTGTTTCCCACAGAATGATTTGTTCATCATTGTCAGTTGAAACAGATGGTACTTTTCCAGATCACACCATTTCATGTGTTGTGTGTGCACTCTATGTGAAGATACAGTGTTTTTGCCTGTCCTGTGAAGATCAAAGTGCCTACAGGGAAATGTCTCTTGAAAGAGCCAGTTTTATAAAATACAATTTAGGTGCTCAAAAGATCAAGAAAAAAGCTACAACATGAACAGTTTTTGAACTCATAAAAAGGCAGTTTTGAAAAATTTCTTCAACCAACAACTTCAGACAGTGAGACTAAAGTGTTCTTAAAGGACGATAGCAATATCTCATCATGTGATGCTTTAGATACAAGTGAATATGAAGCATTGGAATGTGGACCTCCTGCTATCCCACATTCAGGTAGGCCTAGCAGTAGCAATAGTGAGGTAATCACAAATTCAGACCCAGGCACTTGGTCTAATATGTTAACATCCTTTACGATAAATGAAATTGTACAGAAAGTTTGAGTATTCCTTAAATGAGAACAGAAGAAAATTTTCAACTCATTTTTATGTAAGAACTTTATCAATTGGAGAGAAAAGGGATCAAAATGGCTTGTCTATTTGAAATCTACCTACAATTTTTTTTTGTTTTTGTTGTAAACTTTTTGGATCTCCTTCAAACAAGTGTCAAGTGAAGGACTCTGTGATACGGTTCATTTAGGAAATCAGCTTCAAGAGCATAAACAATCATTTAACCACATAAACTGTACAAAAAAATGGAAAGAATGTGAGATGTTTTTGAAACAAAAATGTGGTATTCATCAAATTGACCTTGAACTACTGGAAAAGGAGAAGGAACATTGGCATCAGGTTCTAAAAAGAATTACACTCACCATCAGGTGCATTGATCAACATAATATGGTCTTAATGAGAACCAGTGGTAAGCTCTATCAAGAAAATGATGGTAATTTTCTTGGTTTGATCAAAATGAGAGCAGAATTTGACCCTGTTTTGCAGGAACATTTAAGGCAGGTAAAAACTCAAGAAATTTATGACCATTATCTTGGTAAAAACATTCAAAACTTGCTTGCCAATAAAATAAAACACAATATTGTTAATTTTGTAAAAGAAAGTAAATATTTTTCTGTCACACTTGATTGTACTCCTGGTACAAGCCACAATGAACAGATGACATTGATTGTTAGATTAGTAAATTTATCATCAGAAGATGCAGTGACTGTAGAAGAACACTTCCTTGACTTTCTGAATGTCACTTCAACAACAGGAGATAGTTTTACTGAAAGCCTTTTACCAAAACTAGATCAACTAGGACTCTATATTCATTACTGCAGAGGCCAAAGTTAAGATAATAGCACAAAAGTGGTGTTCAAGCCAGAATTCTAAAGTGCAGTCCAAGAGCACTTTATATGCAATGTGCCAGCCACAGTCTTAATCTTGCATTATCAGATGCAGTAAAATCTACAGCAAAAGCACTCACATTTTTCGGTGTAATTCAAAGAACATGCATTATTTTCACTGTTTCCATTCAGAGATGGGCAATCTTATTGAACTGGGTACCAACTTAAACAGTGAAAAAGCTTTCAGATACTCCATGGGAAAGCAGAGTGGAGAGTGTCAAAGCTATAAGATACTATGAAAGAGAAGTCAGAGATGCCCTTCTTGAGGTGAGCAACAGCACTATTGAATCGAAAACAAAGAGCAAAACACATTCACTTGCTATGAATGAATTAGAAAGCTTCGAGTTTATTGAAGGTGTTGTCATATGGTGTGCTGTGAATGAATTGCAAAGTTTCAAGTTTATTGTAGATGTTGTCTTATCATATGACTTTCTCTTTCCCATTACCACAGAAAGAAAGGTACTTCAAGCAGAAAATGTGGACGTGAAAGTAGCAACGATATCCCCCAAAAGTCTACTGAAGTTTATTGAGAATTTCTGTGAAGGCAGTTTTGTTAATGTGCAGATGACAGCAAAAAGATAGCTGAAAGTTTACAGACTGAACCAAAATTTGGAGAAAAGAGAACAGGCAAGAAGGTGAAACAATTTGATTGTGAAGGTAATTACATGGTTTGCAGGGCTCAACCTTCAGAGGAGAAATACAAAATCCTGTCATTGCCACAGTGTTGAAAAGTTTGAAAGAAAGGGTTGTCCAAATCGCTAAGTATTCCAAAATATTCACCTTTTTGTTTACTCAAGAAGTTTAAAATACATACAAGAAAAAGAACTGAAAATGTTATGTAGAAACCTTGAGAAAGAGCTAACCGTAAACATGAATGGTGAATGTTTGAAAGACATTGTTACATCAGACATTTGGCGGAAATTAAAGTGTTCAGAGAAATGGTGTCCAAGGATGTGAAAACTCCTATGTTAATACTGAAATACTTGAATAACATTGGAAACCCATTTCCAACATTTAATTGCCTACAGAATTTTGCTAACCATGCCAGTGACTGTCGTCTCTGCTGAAAGGAGCTTTTCACATTTAAAGATTATCAAGAATTATTTCAGAAGCAGCATCTTGCAAGAATGCCTGTCTTCTCTTTCTATGCTATCAGTGGAACATGACGTGGCTTCAAAATTGATTTTGAGGATATTGAAAAGAAAGGAAAAGATGTTTTGTGTAAAGTGTGAAGCAGAAAAACCTTACTGTTTATAATCTACAACTCATTTAATTTCTTGTAAATGTAGAGCACAGTCAAGTGACGAAAACATTTTGGTGTATATCCTGAACAACACTTGTGAACCTTATTTGATTTTGAATATCATTAAATTGGAAGGTTTCCCACAGCTGACTTAGTTTTTATCATTAACATTTTAGTAATTACCATATCTATTAATATTCTTTCTCCAATTAATAATTTTCCTATAACAACAGTAGGTCTGCTGTAGTAACAGTCTTTTGATATGTTGGAAGTATGTGAATGGCAAAACATAGAATTCTTTTGAACATGACAAAGGTGTATAACCTGTGTTGGAGGAGTGGCGGGGAGGGGGGTATGTGGGACGGCCCTGCATCCTTCACAGAAGGTTTGCACATGGCCACACATCAGCTAAGGCCAGCCCTGGCTACATGTCCTGAAAAATATGTTATAGGCATGGCAACTTCCTACACATTTGTTGTTGCAGTGCACTTCTGTAGTTGTATTGATCACAAAACTTCGTCGTAAAATGGGGGACTGATGAAGAAATTCTGGGGCTGCTTGAAGAATCTGAGTCCGTAATTGATAGTGATGGTTTTGAAATGGATGACAGTATTTCTGAAACAGATGTTAATCTACTTTTCTCCTTCACCTCATAAGCAAGAGCCACAAAACAAAGTTGAAAAAATTAAGAATTTTAGGGGACTGCAGCAGCCACTATGGACCAGCTGGAATGTGTTAGATACAACAAACATTATTAACATTCTACATCTTTATTCATCATGCCTACATACTTATTTCTCAGTGTAGTCACCCTGGCAATGAACACATTTCTCCCAATGAGAGACCAGTTTGTTGATACTGTCACTATAGTTACATTATACACCACCATGTTACACACTATAATTCATAGTCCTCTAGTGACAGAGGGTTCGAAATTGCATCAACAAAGTGGGAAAGTCAGCCAAGTAATGCACTTGATATACAGTACCTCAACCAATATTGAGAACAGAAAAAAAAAGTTTAGAGATATTACTTTTCAGCACACCATCATATAATGTGTGATGAGAAATTTTGGGATGTTCATATTTTCAAGGTGTCTCAAAGGCATTGTGAAACCAATGAAGAATTTGTGGACAGAATTAGCAGGTTGAATACTAATATTTATGAGCTATCAGACAGTGATAATTTAAATACGGCCCTCATACATGATGCAGAGCCAAGTGTATTTGATACATTCCCCAAGGGGAGGTCTTACTTTCTGAAAATATTGCATAGATTCTTGTTGACAACGATGGCCCTTGAAGGGACTGAGATGGTAGCATGGTTTAAAGAAAGCACAGTGGTATCTAATACAGAAATTATATGTTATCAGACTGTATGGTTATGGTATGCAACTCCATAAAGATCCTCATTGCAGAAGAGCAGAAGATATGGCAGGGGGGGGGGGGGGTGAGAATGCTACTGGCAATCTTCAATTGGGTATGATGGAAGGATATGGGGCAGGTATCTCTCTATCCTCCCATCATTAAACAAAAATGGGAGCACAATGGACCTTGCACAGCATTTCTCGCTGTGTCACCAGTGTAGTGTGAGGGAAAAGTATAAATTCCTGCTGGACACAGAGATGTAGCTGTCTGTTGTAAATCAGAAGGAACAGGGAAACATGAAGCTGTCCCACATTGCAGATTAAATGGAAAAGGAGGTAGATGAGTAAATTCGCTTGGTTCAGCATAGGTTAGTTTCCTGGTGGGAAGGAGCAACGATCAGACATGGAAGTGCTTTCCCAGGTTGCTGTAGCTACAACCTCATTCTAAGGTTTGACTTCCTAGTTGCATATAATGCTGAAATGGATCTAGAGTGGATGTAATGAAGCCATAATTTCATCTCGGCACTACTATTAAAAATATGGAACAGCTGCACAGTTAATCATTAGAAGAGAAGGCAACTAGACTGTGTGCACTGTCACTCTGTGTCAACTTGTGTGATGATATACCACAAAGTACATAAAAGTTAGTCTCGATGAATGTTGGAGTTGAGTTGCCAGTTAATATATTAATGTGTGGTGCAGCTTTTACCAGGATACAAAGAGTTGGACAGAACTTCAGATGCCAGGGCATATTGTAGATATAGGAAAGGAAACTTTGTGGTGCCTGTTAGCATAGATGATTTTAGAGCAGCAGATGATATGGACAATGTTAATATTAATATCTAAGATCACAGCTGTTTATAAGATACTTAAGTTGTACATGTAATATGAACACTAACTTTAGTACTTTGACTGCAAATGTAACTTGCTATCACTGGAAAAGCCTATTCTACTGTATGTGGTCAATGACGAATAAAGAATCTGAACCCGAATCATGGAATTATATTATGGTTTACTGATAGCATATCTGGAGATAGTGGCAAAAAAATTTAGACAAAGGAATGGATTCATAAAGTTCTTTGCTGAGACAGTCTGCCAAATCAGCTGTGGTAATGGGGAAAGTGCCCCATTAACTACACAAGGACAGAGATGAAATTATTAGAACAATTTTGTTGTTGTGGTCTTTTGTCTGAACACTGGTTTGATGTATCTTTCTATGCTAATCTATCTTGTGCATGCTTCTTCATCTCCACATAATTGTTTATTTGCCAAATTTAAGTTCTATACAAAACTCCAAACAAATGCCTTTAGAAAAGACTTCATAATGCTTAAATTTATATTAGATCTTAACAAATGTCTTATTTTCAGAAATGCTTTCCTTGCTCCTGGCAGTCTGCTTTATATATCCTATCTGCTTAAGTCTTTGTCAATTACTTTGCTGTCTAAACAAACTCATCTACTACTATTAGTGTTTATTTTCTGATCTAATTCCACCAATATTGCCTGATTTGATTTGATTGCATTCTATTACCATTGTCTTACTTTTGTTGATACTCACTTTATAATTTCTTTGCAAGATACTATCCATTCTGTTCATCTGATCTTCCAAGGCATTACAAAGTCTTAACTTTTTTATTTCCTCTCCCTGAACTTTAATTTCCTTTCCAGATTTCTCCTTGTTTTCCTTTATTACTTGCTCATTCCACAGAATGAATAATATGGTGGATAGTCTGCAGGCCTGCCTCACTGCCTTCTCAACTAGTCTATCTTTCATGTCAGTTGGCCTTTACAATTTCAGTCTGTTTTCTGCACAAGTTGTAGATAACCTTTTGCTCCCTGTATTTTATTCCTGCAACCTTCAGAATTTCAAAGAGCATATTTCAGTCAACACTGTGAAAAGCTTTTTCTGTATCTACAGATGCTGTAAGTGTAGATGTGTCTTTATTCAGTGGATCTTCTGAGATAAGTCATAGGTTCACTATTGCCTTGAGTCTTCACACATTTCTCTCCAACCCAAATTGAACTTCCCTGAAGTCAGCTTCCACCCATCTTTCCAATTAATCAGTAATTGTGAGGTAATGTTTCTATTTGAGGTGTCTTTTTGATTTAGGTCTTTCAGTACTTTGTCAGATTCTTATCTTCTGCTTTATCTCCCATCTCTTCTTTATCTACCTACCTACTTCCTCTTTCCATCCCATAAGATTACATCTACATTCTGTTTCACATAATCCTCTTGCTGTATTTTTATAATGAAATTCAGTATCTGGTGTGTATTCAAGGATATTTACTGGACATTGTCTCTTTGTGTAGCTGTTTCTCTGCCACATACAATATACCATTTCTAAGAGCTACCCATTTTTCTTCTATTGTGTTATGTGGTGCTGCACAAGTATGGCAAAAGAAATGAGCAACAGAGCCCTATGAAATGGCATCTGGTGATTGAGTGATTTTTGTGTGTACTTGTATGTGGGGGGGGGGGGGGGGGGGGGATGTAACCAAGTTCACTGACCAACACCAGACCATTGCTGCTCCAACATCTGGCCAGATCACCTGAACATGAACTTCTTCTAGGATTCCATTATGGCCACCACCACCTTGTAGTGGCAAAGGGAACTTGGTTCCAACCAAGCACCTACCTTAATTTCATCAGCTTTTGGAATTACATGTATCAACTGTCTTCAATGGAAATCATCCTGGTATTTGATTGCTTGCAGGCTCTGCCCACCACCACCTATTGCTTTTTTGGTTCTATTGCACTAATCTGGTGTTGCCATGGAAGAGCATCCTATTGCTCGGTAGCTGAGAGGCCTTCCTGACACCTTACTGCCATTGGCTACCCTCATCTGTAGTGAGGTCTGAATGTGTGGCTGGGTTGAAATCTAAATGGTCCCATTACAATACTCTTTACTGATTGAGTTCAGGATACACTATGCCTTTGAAAGCAAAGAGCATACAGAGCACAAACTTCACATTCAACAGAACTCAATTATCTTTTGGTCTTGACTCTCCTAGCAAATCATGAACAATGTTTATTCCACACTGCTTTTCATCAAAATTCAACATATTACCAACAAACTGGCTGCCACAAATTTTATGCCCAAACCTCTGAAAAAAAATTTTGGCACAAGCCAAATGATATGTGAATATCAGAAACTTCTCTGATAGTGATTCAGTAATTACCAATAAGCATTTTCTACACTTCTTCAAGGTTATGATCAGATGCTGATATGCTGGAGAGTTTGGGCACTTGTCAACTTCAGTGTCATCATAGCCATCTCTGAACCACTTGAAAACGCTAGTATTATTCACAAAAGATTTACCAAAAGTCACATTCAACATTACAGATGAGTTACTGTATCTTATTACATCCTTACAGCACGTGTAACACACTGCTGTTGTCCACCACTTGGGCAAGCTAACCTCTTTTTATTTTTTTCCAATATGCATCACAGTCACAATAACAGTCTTTTCTCTGTGGCGACTAATTTTGGACCATCATGTCCATTTTCAAACTATAGGCTTAAACATAAGTGTAATCACAACAGTCCACCAATGAACACATGAATAACAAATGTTCATATTCACCATTAGAAATCATTACATGACTTCATATGAGTATATAATGTGGTATCCTTTCAATCAAATGCAGCAGACTTTGCTGTGTTCAATTGTAAGGAAACCCTACTATATACTCATATGAGTATACATATTCATTTTGTATTCATATAATGAATTCTAACAACAAATATGAACATTTGTTACTCATATGTACTGTATGATTACAATTACATTTAAGGCTATGGTTTGAAAACGGACATGATGGTTCAAAACTAGTCCCCACATATCCAA
Source organism: Schistocerca nitens (assembly GCF_023898315.1). Lineage (NCBI taxonomy): Eukaryota > Metazoa > Arthropoda > Insecta > Orthoptera > Acrididae > Schistocerca > Schistocerca nitens. Next base: position 748,427,907 of record NC_064618.1, on the reverse strand, counting down.
GTTGCTGAACCTATCCTCCATTAAATTGGAACTTCATAAAGCTATTCTGTTGATATACAAAATCCTGTGAAACAGGTAATTCACTGAAAACTAAGAACAAAAGAAAGATAAAAACAGACACTGCTGGAACACATATGTAGAAAAATCACTTGCACTTTGTTCAGCAAACACAAGACACCCTGAAAAGAAGATGAGGTGCAAAATGAGCATGACTGTTCTGTACAAAAGTAAAAAATTTGAACAGAAGTAGATACATGACTAAGCAGTTGGAGGAAGACATTTCTGGGTTTTGGAAATTCTTCAAAAGCAAGAAAATAAAAGCAGAAACAACTCACTTTATGACAGCGATCACAGCTTTTAGAACAGACATTAAAATAATGAGAATCACCGAGCTCTGTGACAATCACATTAAGAAACCTGGTAGGTACCTTATCTTACCTTATATCTTGCACTACCCAGTATTTGTGTATCATACAAACTTAAAGGTGCAACTGTTATTTAAAAATCTAAAGATATTATAACAATTAATATGAATGCAACAGCACTGCTTTGGTTTAGCCACAAAACAGATGGCAGAGGATTAGAGTACCAGTATTTAATACAGGAATGATGCTTAGAAATCATCAACAGACTTCTAAACCCTTTTACATGTCACTACAGAACTGGTGTGTTCTTGAAGAGCCAATCGGAGTGCCTGCAGCAAAATAGTGTTGTGGACTGTGGAAGAAACTCTTATTGTCATTGACTGTAACCTTATATAATTTCTTCTGTAAATTTCTTCAGTAAAAATCAGTGTTAGAAAAATATCAGTAAGTAGTGTATTCAACTTAAAAAGTGTGAACGGTGACCTTCAGATGTCTGCATTTAAATTCTAAACACACAACCACAATGAATTTGACACTGATGACAAGAAACTACAAAAATAATCTAGAATGTGCCAAAGATGAGAAGTCACTTCAAATGTTTGTCCTGGAGGTCCAAAAGTAGTATGGAACAATGATCTGCAAAAAATGAGAAGCAAAAGACAAGAGAAATCATTAGGTGCTGAACAGTAACAGAGATAACTATCACTTGACAGGAATGGTAAATAGAAATACACAGAATTACTTAAGCTCATGAAAGAACAAAGACAGGAATACACTGAACAGAATACCTTAATATTTGTTGAACATTGTGTAAACTGATGACAGAAAAGATAAGGTACTCACAGTCTCATTCATCATGAGAAAAGGAAATAGTATCATGAAAAATACTTCAAAGGATTTATTATAACATTTAATAAGAACACTGTTTCCAGATGACAATTACAAAAATATGACAGAACAATAGAATCAGCTATGAGAAGAGACAAACATGGCCTATGATAATGTTTCTATAGCAACACAGTTTGCTGGGGGGAGGGGGGGGGGGAAGCGAGGACAATATAGACATTGAAAAGGGGTAAGCCTTCAGGTTCTGATGGAATAAACATCCAGGTTCTACAGACATTGAGAGACTGAACAGTGTCATGCCTTACAAACCTATATAATAAATACCATCTGTATGGACAACTGGAGAGGTCTCTTTCTTAAAAAGGGGTGAGAACAAGGATCAACATAGCTAAGTCAAACCAGCCAATATGCATCTTAAAAGTAACAGAAAACAATTTGGACAAACTACTCTATGGACAATTAGAAACCCAACAAATTCTTGAAGGTATAAATCTAAAGCAGTATCGGTTTGGAAAGGAAAAAGCAGAGGAATGTGTCATAAATAGTGCCTTGTGCATCAGAACCTCAATGTAAAAGTATGCCATGGGAATTTTGGGTGATATTGCAGGAGCATTTGATAACCTGTTGGGGCCCACTTTATTACCACAGCTGAGGGAAAATAGGTGCCCAAGAGTCCTTATAATAAAGCAAACTGGAATTACACCAACTGCTATGATTGGAGTCCAGCTAATAATTAATACTTTTTCTTTACTCTGTTTTCAGTTTTCATGAAAGTATTTATATAGTGCATATGTACTATGTACCTTAATATATAAAAACAGTAATCAAACTTTGCCCCACTTAGATTATTACTCAGACTATTATTTTCAATGTGCTAACTCCAATAATGTATCTGGTTTTATTGGAAGGCAGGTTCATTTTTAAATATTAAGAAACGAACTTAATACTGCAGTATGCAACAGCAGATTTTGATTGAGCTTATATGTTACTCTGGACGTACTGAAACTATTCATTAGGAAGATTGACATCCAGACTGGATGGTAGCATATTTTGACATTATGGAAACTAGTTAACTTATTAGATAAGTAATGTTAAAGTTCAAAAGCACCAAGACATTCCATTCTAGCTTTATCAGTTGTACTTGTTAGTTCCACCTTCTACGACTATACTTTTGTTGCTTGAATTTTCCTGGACCAAATTACATTCTTCAATAATTAATCAAACCATTACTTAAGAATTTGCATAAATTAACATAGGAAAATCCAGATGGGATGTAATAGTATTATGAGGACAGTTGCTACTCACCATATAGTGAAGATGCTGAGTTGCAGATAGGCACAACAAAAAGACTGTCACAAATTGAGCTCTCAACCAACAAGGCCTTCATCAGAACACACACACGTAAATGCAACACACACACACACATGACAGCAGTCTCTGGCTGCTGAGGTCACACTGTGAGCAGCAGAGCATAATGGGAGGTGCAGCTGGGTGGTGGGGGTTAGGAGAGGCTGTGGTATGGGGGGAGGGGGGGGGGAGGGATATAAGTGTAAGGGTGGGTGACAGTAAAGTGCTGCTTGTGGGAGCATACAGGGATGAGGTGGAGAAATGGTAGGGTAGCTAGGTGCAGTTGGGAGGTTAGACAGAGGATGGGGGAGGGTTAGTGGAAAAGGAGAGAGGTAAGAAGACTATGGGTATGTTGGTGGAACAGAGGACTGTGTAGTACAGGAATGGAAACAGGGAAGGGGCTAGAGCGCAAGGACAAAGACTTATGAAGGTTGAGGCCAGGAAGGTTATGGGAACGTAGGACATACTGCAGGGAGAGTTCCCACCTGCGCAATTCAGAAAAGACACTGAGGGATGCAGATGGCACAGGCTGTGAAGCAGTTATTGAAATGAAGAACTTTTGTGGATGTTCTGCTCAGTAGTGGGGTGGTCCAGCTATTTGTTGGCCACAGTTTGTTGGTGTTGTGACGAAGCAAGCTGGGATAATTTTACTTCCCCTCTTGTTTGCCATCTGTCTCCTTAAATTTTTTTTTTTCACTTTTAACTAATTAACATTAACATATGTGAGTGCAATCTGAATTTTCATCGAAGAGAAAGGTTGGCCCTCAGTTTTAAAGAATGTTACACCATGTCTAATTTTGTGCTTAGTTTTATGTATGTAACTGATTTTCTTATTTGACTCTGCCTAGTTAGTATCTTTTGTTATAGGGCAAAATCAGTAATTGTTTCATAACTTAAATACTATTGTTGATGTATAAACAAATATAAATTCTGTACTAATTACAAACATTTGGAGGAACAACTAATAGTACTCATAAAGGATCTATTTGGCTCTATTCAAAAACATGCAAAGCCAGCCCTTAGTTAATTCCACAGTAATTAACAGTTTTGTCAAAAATATTTTGATTTTTTAATTTCATGATTTAAACAAATAATTCAGCTTAACCCTTGTAGTAGACAAAACTGTTAAAAAGAACCAATTTTTCGATGTATTCAGTTAATCAAAGGAGTAAGTTTTCATTTTAATTTATGTAAATTAAACATCAAACAATATATAGTTTCAGTACCTATTATTGTGAGGATATACAAGGCCCCAATTTTTGGTCCCGAGACAGTCAGTCCATGGCCAAGTTTCAGACAAGAACCTATGTTGGTTAGAACAACAACGATGCATCAAATTAACTGTGAAGTAAGTGTAACACAATTAGGCTGTGTGTTGAAACAATGACAGTGTCTGTTCAGTACGTACCGCACTATTCTGCAGGATGTGTGAACTGTGTGGGTAGGTTTTTACTGCTCGTAGATGTACAACAGTAAAATATTGAAGCAAAATGTGGATGTTTGCTTGCAACCTATTAATGAGACTTATCGAAAGTTAAACAATAGTGCACTGGCCATGTAAGTGTGTATTATTGGGGGGTTGTGAACAGTGAAAGAAAACATATGTGAAAAGCAAATTTGCACCTGTCAGCTACATCAGTTAAAGTAGTGCGTGTTTCACTTCCATCCCTCAATTTTTCAGCCAGTACAGCAATGCAGTACATCGACACTGAGGACAACAAACGAAGAAATAAAGAAGGCGAATGTCACAGTGTCAATTCGTGCAGGCAGACAACTTGTTGGTTGACATGTCCACTTAGAATGCAGCACAGTGGTTGCAGTTTAGCTTGTAGATCACATGACTGCTTTCACAGGTAGCCCAGCCTTTTATGAGATAGATAATGTTTGTGACACGACTGGAGTAGGTGGTGGTGCATCTGGTCTATTACAGGGATATGAGTATGAGCAAGGGATGGGAGCAGGAGTTGTGTATGGTTGGACAAGGATATTGTGTCAGTTCAGTGAACGGTGGAATACTACGTTGGGGGGAGGGGAGGGGAGGTAGGACATTTGTCATTTCAGGGTACAATGAGATATAGTCCAAACCCTGGCAGACAATATGATTCAGTTGCTCCAGTTCTGGGTGGTACTGAGTCATGAGGGGAATGCGCTTCTTTACCTGGGCAGTGGGACTTCAGGAGTTGGTGCGTGACTGGAGAGATAAGGCATGGGAGATCTGTTTTTGTACAAGGTTGGGAGGGTAATTATGGTGAGTGAAGACCTCAGTGAGACACTTGTGTATTTCAGGGGGGCACCCCTCATCACTACAGATGTGACGGCCGTGGGTGGGTATGCTGTATGGAAGGGATATTTTGATATGGAATGGGTGGCAGCTGTTGAAGTGGAGGGACTGCTGGTGGTTGTTAAGCTTGATATGGTTAAAGGTACTGATGTAGCAATCTTTGAGATAGAGGTCAACATCGAGGAAGGTGTCTTGTTGAGTTGAGTAGGACAGGTGGAGCATATGTGGGGGTGTTGAGGTTCTGGAGGAATATGGATAGGGTGTCCTCATCCTTGATCCAGATCATGATGATGTCGTCAGTGAATATGGGCCATGTGAGGGGTTTGGGATTCTGGGTGTTTAAGAAGGATTCCTCTGGATGTCCTATGAACAGGTTGGCATAGGATCATGCCATGTATGTGCCCATAGCTGTACCCTGGATTTCTTTGTAGGTAATGTCTTCAAAAGAGCAGTAAATGTCAGTGAGTATATAGTTGGCCATGGCGATTAGGAAGGACGTTGCAGGTTTGGAATCCATAAGGTGTTGGGAAAGGTAGTGTTCTATAGCAGTAAGGTCATGGCATTCGGAATGTTAGTGTAATGGGAGATGGCATCAACAGTGATGAGCAGGGCATCATGTGGTACAGGAACAGGAACTGTGGAGAGTCAGTGGAGGAAGTTGTTGGTATCTTTTATATAGGAGGGTAGGTTGCGGTAATAGGCTGAAGGTGTTGGTCTACGAGAGCAAGGATTCTCTCAGTGGGGGCACAGTAATCAGCCACAATTGGCTATCCTAGGTGGTTGGGGTTTATGGACTTTAGGAAGCATGTGGAAGGTAGGAGTGTGGGGAGAGGTAGCAGTGACGAGAGAGACAGGCTCAGGGGAGAGGTTCTGTGATGGGCGTAAGGATTTGAGGAGATAATGGAGATCCTGCTGTATTTCTGGAGTGGGAGCACTGTGGCAGTGTTTGGAGGTGGATGAATCTGACAGCTGGCTACTTGTGAAACCTGTCATGTGGTCTACAGGCTAAGCCACAGCTACTGTGCTGCATTTTATGGGCATGACAACAAGCTGCCTGTTTGCATGACTAGCCACCAACAAACTGGGGCCAGGAAAAAGCTGGACCATCCCATCACTGACACCCAAACCTCCAGACATCAGACACTCAGATTGGTACCAAATGTTGTGTGTCGATAGACTATCAGTCAAAACTCCGATTTAGTTCATGCTGTGTGCTGTTGTCCAGTAGAAGATGTGTAAACTGCAATTAAAAGTAACACCAGAACTACGGAGTGTAGGAAAAGCTAATATGTGAGCTCTGCTTTTAAAGATCCCTAGTAGGTGAGTTGGTAGAGCATCAGATCATCATACCAAAGATCCTGAGCTCAAAATCCACTACAGGCAATTTATTTTTAACACTTTATACTTGAAACTGTTATATGGGAGAGCATTTTCCTGACATGTAAAAGGAAGTTTCAGAGTTTGTAGCAATGTTCTTCTGGTAGCGTGCTTTTGCTTTGTTAGATGAAAGTAGCAAACATAAAGTGTACATTTACACAGATAGTTGTGGTGTTACCTATACAAATGTACACTATAGATTTGCTACTTCCAACTAAAAAAGCAAAAGCAGATTGCTAAAAGAACATTGCTACAAACTCCAAAATGTCCTTTCACATGTAAGGAAAATGTTTTCCCATATAACAATTTCACACTCAAACTGTTAAAAAAGTCACTGTAGAGGGTTTCGAACTCAGGACCTTCGGTACGGCAATTTTACACTCTACCAACTCACCTACCACAGATCTTCATATTTAGAGCTCACATACACACTTTTCCTATACTCAGTAGTTATGGTGTTACCTTTAATTACTGTTTATGTATCTTCTATTGGACGAAAGCATGCAGCGCGAACTAAATTGGCGTTTTGGTTGATATTGTATTGACATACAACATTTGGTTAGATTAGATTTAATTAGATTAGATTATTTTTTTTAAAGCTGAAATAACAATACTAATAGTATGAATATATACAATACATCATTTGTTTCTATTAAAAAATTCGTCAATGGAGTAGAAGGAGTTGGTCACTAGTAAGTCTTTCAGGCTCCTTTTAAACTGATCTTTATTTGTAACTAAATTTTTTATGTTTACTGGCAAATTATTGAAGATGAGTGTTCCTGAGTAGTGGACCCCTTTTTGAACTAAAGTAAGTGCTTTTAAGTCCTTGTGCAGATCATTTTTGTTCCTGGTATTGTATGTATGAACTGAGCTGTTTGTTGGAAAAAGAGATATATTATTTAGGACAAATTTCATTAAAGAGTAAATATACTGAGAGGCAGTAGTTAGTATACCCAGTTCTTTGAAGAGGTTTCTACAGGACGTCCGTGAATTTACTCCACAAATAATACGTATTACACGCTTTTGGACTCTGAAAACTTTTGTTTGACTTGAAGAGTTACCCCAAAATATTATACCATATGACATTATGGAATGAAAATAGGCAAAGTATGCAAGCTTTTTCATTTTTATGTCGCCTATGTCTGCTAACTGTCGAATTGCAAATACAGATTTGTTAAGGCGTTTCTGCAGTTCTGTGGTGTGTTCTTCCCAACTGAATTTATTATCAAGTTGTAATCCCAGGAATTTAAGACTGTCAACCTCTTCTATTTGCTCTTCTTCGTATTTTATGCATATGCTGGGTGGAAACCTCTTACAGGTTCTGAATTGCATATTGTGAGTCTTTTCGAAGTTTAATGTCAGTGAGTTGGCTTTAAACGATTTATTAATATCCATGAAAATATCATTAGCAGATCTTTCTAGAACTACACTTGACATACTATTTATTGCAATACTTGTGTCATCTGGAAACAAAATGAACTCTGCTTCTGGCAGTGTAACTAATGAGAGATCATTAACATACACAAGAAAAAGCAATGGCCCTAAGATGGATCCCTGTGGGACACCACATGTAATTTCTTCCCATTCTGATGATGACTGATGACTTAATTCACTAGTCCCTTGCACTGACACCCTTTGTTTCCTGTTAGTGAGGTATGACTTGAACCATTTTGCAGCACTGCCCGTGACACCATAGAATTCTAATTTACTTAAAAGGATGTTGTGGTTCACACAATCAAATGCCTTTGACAAATCACAGAAAATACCTGCTGCTTGTAATTTGTTATTTAATGAATTAAGTACATTTTCACTGTAGGTGTAAATAGCCTTCTCGATATCAGAACCCTTCAGAAATCCAAACTGTGTTCTTGATAATATGTTATTTGTGGTCAGATGGTTGAGCAGCTGCCTGTACATTACTTTTTCTAAAATTTTTGAGAATGCTGGCAAAAGTGAAATCGGTCTGTAGTTTGATGGTATCTCTTTATCCCCTTTCTTGAATAGAGGCTTAACATCTGCATATTTTAGCCAGTCAGGAAATGTCCCAGTTATAATTGACTGGTTACACAAGTAACTTAGAATTGTACTAAACTCACAAGAACATGCCTTAATTAACTTTGTTGATATTTCATCGTACCCACTAGAATGCTTTGTTTTTAAAGATTTTATTATGGACGTTATTTCTTTTGGTGAAGTGAGTGATATATTCATGTAGTTGAAGCTATTTGTGAAGGCTAGTTTCAGATATTCAAGGGCATTATTTACTGATCCTGAAAGTCCCATTCTATCAGTAACGGATATAAAGTACTTGTTAAATAGATTTGCCACACTATGCCCATCAGTTACTAATGTGTCATCTACCCTAAATCTGAATGCCTGACATCTGGAGGTTAGGGTGTGAGCACATTGCCCAACACAACATTCTTCATTTCAGTGACTGCTTCACAACCTGTGCCATCTGGATTCTTCCCACCAACCCCGGCTTTTCTGAATTGCGCAGGTGGAAACCCTCCCAGCCTCAAGCTTTGTTAGTCTTTGTTCTTACCCTCTAGCCTCTTCCCTATTCCCATTCCAGCACTGCACAGTCCTCTATTCCACCAACGCACCCACAGGCTTTTTACATCTCTCCTTTTCTGCTGTCCCTCTCCCGCCCTCTGTCTAACCTTTCTTCACCTCATCCCTGTATGCTCCCACAAGCAGCACTTTACTGTCCCCCAACCCAACCCTGCTATCTCACCCCCTTCCTGCCCCAGCTTTCTCCTTACTTCCACCAACCAGCTGCATCTCCCATCATACGCTGCTGCTCGCAGTGGGGCCTCAGCAGCCAGAGACTGAGGTCACATGTGTGTGTGTGTGTGTGTGTGTGTGTGTGTGTTCTATCTCTGATGAAGGCCTTGTTGGTCAGTCGAAAGCTGATTTTCTGACAGTCTTTTTGTTGTGCCTATCTATGGCTAAGCATCTTCACTATATCGTGAGTAGCAACTTTCCTTTTCATAATATTGTTACATTCCATCCTAGATTTTCCATTGTTGAATTTTGCCTGATGGCATTTCTTTCAGCCCACAACCCTGCATTATTTTAATTTGTTACTATTTTCTAATGCATTAATTTACTCTGTGTCTGTGTTTCTTTCTCTTCTTTTCTGTGTTTCTCTTGTCGCCTTAGAAACCGCACTGCACACTCTATTTATGAGCCACACTGTATCAACCATCTCAGCTGCATACGACAGGTGGCTGCAAGACAATGCTGATTGTTTGTGCATCATCTCATGTCCCACATTATTCCACCCAATATCATTAATCCGGTACCTTCAAATTGATTATTTTTCCTGTGTCACTCTCGTGTATTTTTGCTCGTTGTTTCCTGTACCTTCTTCTGCCACATGAACTTGTATCTCATGCCTTCCTAAGAAAGAGTCTCCATTCCTTCCAAGATAATTATGTAAGTGTAGATCAGATGTGGCTAAAATTTAAAAATGCAGTGTCAACAGCAATAGACAGATTCATATTGCATAAGTTAATAAGAGAAGGGACTGATCCACCATGGTACACAAAACATGTCAGAACACTGTTGCAGAAGCAACGAAAAAAGCTTGCCAAATTCAGAAGAACGCAAAATCCCCAAGACTGGGCTAAGTTTCACGGAAGCTCAAAATTTAGTGGGGACGTCAATGCAAGATGCTTTTATAGTTTCCACAATGAAATATTGTATCAAAATATGGTAGAGAATCCAAAGAGATTCTGGTTGTATGTAAAGTACACCAGTGGCAAAAAACCGTCAATACCGTCACTGCGCGATAGCGATGGAAATGTTACCGATGATGTTGCCACTAAAGTGGAGTTACTAAATACAGTTTTCCATAATTCCTTCATGAAAGAAGACAAAGTAAATATTCCAGAGTTCAAAACCAGAACAGCTGTTAGCATGAGCGACATAAAAGTAGATATCTTAGGTGTTGCGAAACAACTCAAATCACTTAAGAAAGGCAAGTCTTCTGGTCCAGATGGTATACCAATCAGGTTCCTCTCAGAGTGGAGGTGGCTTACAAAACACTCGTTCGACCTATACTTGAGTATTGCTCATCAGTGTGGGATCCGTACCAGGTCGGGTTGACGGAGGAGATAGAGAAGATCCAAAGAAGAGCGGCGCATTTTGTCACAGGGTTATTTGGTAAGCGTGATAGCGTTACGGAGATGTTTAGCAAACTCAAGTGGCAGACTCTGCAAGAGAGGCGCTCTGCATCGCGGCGTAGCTTGCTGTCCAGGTTTCGAGAGGGTGCGTTTCTGGATGAGGTATCGAATATATTGCTTCCCCCTACTTATACCTCCCGAGGAGATCATGAATGTAAAATTAGAGAGATTCGAGCACGCACGGAGGCTTTCAGACAGTTGTTCTTCCCGCGAACCATACGCGACTGGAACAGAAAAGGGAGGTAATGACAGTGGCACGTAAAGTGCCCTCCACCACACACCGTTGGGTGGCCCTGCGGAGTATAAATGTAGAATATGTGGCGATGGTAGGGTGTATGGGACAGGTCTTGCATTTAGGTCTATTACAGGGGCATAAGCCATGAGGTAAGGGATTGGGAGCAGGGGTCATGTAAGGATAGACGAGGATATTGTGTAGGTTCAGTGGATGGCGGAATACCACTGTGGGAGGAGTGGGAAGGATAGTGGGCAGGACATTTCTCATTTCAGGGCACAGCAAGAGGTAATCGAAACTCTGGTGGAGAATGAAATTCAGTTACTCCAGTCCTGGGTGGTACTGAGTTATGAGGAGAATGTTCCTCTGTGGCCGGACGGTGGGGCTTTGGGAGGTGGTGGGAGACTGGATAGATAAGGCTTGGGAGATTTGTTTTTGTACAAAGTTGGGAGGATAATTATGGTCAGTGAAGGCTTCAGTGAGGCCCTCAGTATATTTCGAGAGGGACTGCTTGTCACTGCAGATGCGATGACCACAGGTGGCTAGGCTGTACTACAGGGACTTCTTGGTATGGAATGGGTGGCACAGGGTACCACAAAATGGTGGTGAGGAGGCACGAGTAGGAAGGAGGTGACAGGACAGAACGGGCGGAAAAAAATTCTGAGAGCAGAGAACGTGTTGTAAGGATAACTCCTACCTGCACAGTTCAGAAAAGCTCATGGTGAAGGGGAGGATCTACATGGCCTGGGCTGTGAAGCAGACATAAAAATAAAGCAAGTTATGTTCAGCTGCATGTTATGCCGCAGGGTGGTCTACTTTGCTCTTGGACACAATTTGGTGGTGGCTATTGATCCTGGTGGACAGCTGATTGGCAGTCACACCAATATAAAAAGCTATGCAGTGAATGTAGCAGAGATGGTATATGATATGGCCGTACAAATTTGGGAGTTATCCTTGCAACACATTCTTTGTTCCCAACATTATTGTGGACTCAACTTATGGTAACCTACTGTCCTACCACCCTCCAGCCAACAGTTTCCGCCCCTTCTGATCCATCACCTCCTTCCTATGTCCTCTCACCCTCACTGGGTGCCACTCTATGCCAACACACCTGCCCATCTTTCCCCTTCCCTGCTCCTCTCCTTTTCTGCTCCCCCCCCCCCCCCCTCCATACTCCCTGCCTGATAGTCTCCAGATGCTGCACCTGGTGGCAGTCTTGTCTTGTCATGTTTCCATCTAGACCCTTCCGCACACTAGCTTACAGTAAGTAGCAATCTATCCTTTTCCTTATGTTATTGATATTCCAACCAGGAGTTTCCATTATTTAAAATTAATGCAATATTCACTTTTTAAAGTCCAATTACTTCCATTACTTTTCTTTCTTTTTCTTCATTCAAACAACAGAGAATCCAGGATGGAGCAATAACAATCAAAAGTGACAGATTGCTACTCACCACACAGAGGAGGCATTGAGTAGCAGACAGTAACAATAAAAAAGAATGCCAGATATATTCAGCTATCAGAGTAAGTCATCCATGAGACATAGAAGAAACACAAACATTCACACATGCACAACTCGCACATATATGGCCACTGTCATTTCAAGACACTAATGACCTATTCGAGCCATGCACGTGTGAGTAGTGTTTGCGTGAAAGTGTTTGAGTTTTCCAGACCTGATGAAAGACCTAGCTGAATATGTTTAGCATTCCTTTCCTTTGTGCCTACATGCAACTCAAAGCCTCCTCTATGTTGGGAGTAGCAATTGTTGTTTGGGTATGAGTGTCACAGCTAGCCACTTGTGTATGGGGAATCGTGTTCCCAAGCCTACAGGGTGCCTGCAGTATCGGCAAGAGCTGTCAAAGAAGAAGAGAAAAACTCTTCCACAAGGTGACAACTAGCCAGGAGCACTTGGAAGTATTTTGGTACAGCAGCAGGCATTTGTATAAGTAGGTGCCACTAGCCATTAAAGTGTGAGCAGATCCCCACCCTCCTCTCCTTGATAAACCACAGTAGCAGATGTCCTTGCCATCTCACAATGTATTTCAGTCAGTTAATGCACTGATAAAACGTGATGAATGCCTGGGTAGATTTAAGAATGTGTCTTCTCAACAATGTCTGGATGAATTAATTCATAGATAAATAAATATCTGAGAATACACTGTATATGATCATGTCTTCACTTTCAGTTGACTTGTGATACAGCAGCTGACTACTGACTCAGATATTGTCATGTGATATTTCAAATACATAGTGAATGTCTGCATGCAGCAGCAACTAGTGATGATCCAGGATCATGAGAACAGAGGAGTTATCAACAATTAGCAAGGATATGTCAAATACATTTCCCATGCTAATCACCAACAGTCAGCTGGAAAGTAATGCCTATTGACTGCCTGCAGAAACTTCCTCTATGGTACGACAAATATTTTACTTATGGCATATACTCTAAATAGTGTCACAATCTCAACCAGTAATTTTTTCTTGAAACTTCCTGGCAGGTTAAAACTGTGTGCCAGACCGAGACTCGAACTCAGAACCTTTGCCTTTCGCAGGCAAATGCTTTATCAAGAAGCACTTGCCTGTGAAAGACAAGGTCCCGAGTTCAAGTCTAAGTCTGGCACACAGTTTCAATCTGCCAGGAAGTTTCATATCAGTGCACATTCCGCTGCAGAGTGAAAATCTTATTCTGAAATTTTTTCTTGCCTTGCAAAGAACAGTACAACTGTTATGATCGATTATTTACTTTAATCACTCAAACTCACAACAATTCTCATGTGTTTTACCAACTTATTTTTCACTATTTATTAATTAAAAATTAATTAATAATTTTGAGGAAGACATCTAAGATTGAGAGGGAACTAACTTACTGGAGTGAGATATTTGTATGTAAGGCTTGCATTATCTGCAAGAACATCAGCTGCCAGGTCGAAATACTCATATTTACAATAAAGCAGCAAGAGATTTCCAAATGTTTCAGGAGGAAATGGGTTTTGTTGCAATAAGAACTGAAGCTTTTCAAATCCTTCTGTGGGCTTTGTGTCCATATTCATCAGTGCTTGATTATGGAGTGTAACAGCATCTAGTTCTTCCTCAGACCTTGGAGGCATATCAGTTAAAGCTTCCCTAGCGGCTTCATCTGTAAAGAAATGACAACAGTGTTTAAAATTATTACACTTCTTCTGGGCACATAAAAGTGTGAAAAACAAAAAAAATGTTCGACATGTATAAGATGATTGATGAGAAAAGACAATCTTTGTAAGTAAATATGCTCTGCACCGATCTTAAAGATGTAATATAATGATCTATAAAAATAGAATCAATTGAGCAGGATAAGATCACAAATCCCCAGATGATAAATTAATCCAAGTGAAATTGTTGTAACATCAAGCTGAACACATATATTTCAGAGATGACACAATACATGTAAGTCACAGAGCAAGTAGACAAAGTAAGACATGTGCTGGCTGGCCGCTTAGGTGGGGCGGCTGCTGCATGGCTGGCAGACAGTGCCACATGTAAATGATGCGCGTAACTGCGTGGCGGCACTTTGAAAGATCGGCGAGTCACAACAGAAATACTGCGGGAAACTAGATTAAAACGACCACTACCATAAAAAGAACATTTGACAATAAAGTTATAAATGAAAGAAATGTAGTGGTTTAATAAAAAAAGAAAAATGGGAGAAGAGTGACCGTGAAAAAAGGGAAAGAAAGAAATGCAGATCGGACTTCGTATCACAGAAAATCTATTGTTGGGGTGGTCCTTGTGGCGTTTTTGAGCAAAAGTTAAACCAATTTCCACTACAAAATTTTTGAAAAGGAACAGAGAATAACAGAATGTAACTGACAGGGGGAAGTGGCGTAGATAAATCATCCTTTACCAGGTTAACTTGTCTTCTTTCTTGCGGCGTCTCCTTCATTTCTGGGTGAAAAGTCGGCTCCGAAATCTTGCAGTAAGTTTCATTGTCCAGGAATTTATAATGTGCACAAAACCGTCTTGCTCTTAAATACAATTTATTTTAGTTGCTTCTCTCCATCCTCCGAATTTCATAATAACTTCCACAATGTCTACACATTAATAAGTTTATTCGTCTTAATCAGCTCACGTCTGCCTTAAGCTACTGCTATCAAGAGACAATTGAAAACGGATAGAAAAACAAAAAAGGTTACAATTTTGGTATTTTCTCTCTGCCGTCGAGCGCTCATACTGCTGCGACGGGATATTTATATCTGAGGGGACGAATGTAGCGCGGCGAAATTCAAAGTCCCGCTACATCGCCCCCTCGACTGTCACGCTAAAACATTTAGCGTGGCAGGCTAGCAAACAATAGAATAGATATACCTAAATGTCAATTATACATATTTTCTTAGGAAAGGCCACGTGCATTCATAGGGGATTATCTTACTTTCTAAATCTATATACTAAATACAATTATTACAGTTTGGATCCTTTGTACACAATTAATAAATATATTTACATACAGTTTGTTTGAAAAAGCTGCTCGCCAGCGCAGTTAATGTTGTGTGCTCCCAGCGTTGGTTTCCCAATGCATCTCTGGCAGCACGTAGTCTTTGCGCACGCGCAGTAGCATCACTGAATTTCGCGTGCGGCAGTTTCAAAATTGCTGTGTTATGACAGTCTTGAACAGTATTCACTTTCACAAAGTGTTCATTACAAGTTGTTATTCCAGCATAAATGGCGTGTTAAGTCCGGTGACACCATAAGATTGAGCGTGTGCGTGATCTGAAGCAATGTCTATGTCTTCTGTTACGACACAACACTCCAGGTCCTTGTGCGTTTTCATGACTATTGTTCCCGGGGCATATATGGTCGATGTAGTTTTTAGTCTCCACATCGCCTACGACAGGTGCTGAGTTTATTGTCTCTAAAGCATCTGAAGGCCGGCCAGGAACAACGGCGTCGATGTTCGCAAAGGTAGGTGTTTCACCACATTGTTTACACTTGCCAACAAACGTTCATTTGCAGTGTGAAAATCCTCATTATCGTCGAAGTAAATTGCAGTTTATATCGATTTACAAACAGTTATTTGGTTTATGCAACATAAGTTTCATAAACAACACAAAATTCGTCGTTTATAACGTTCACTGTTTAACACAGTTTGTAACACTTTTTTGCCATATTTACATTTTAACAAAGCTCACTTTGTCCAAGCATGTTTACATCGTTAATTCTGAAAGCTTACATTCCGTGGTCACATTTCAAAATATGTTGACAATATGCAAAGTTTTTATACATATACAAATACATATAAATTTACAAGAATATGCATGTGAAATATCTATACTAAAAAAAATTTATACTAAGTCCCATTGGCTTTCTTTTATTGGGGTATTAATTTTTTATTCAGGTTTGGGTGTGCCAAGGGATATAAGACTTAATATTTAAAAGCACGGGCTTTCCTTCATTTATTATTTACCTCTTTTTTTTTTTTTTTTTTTTTTTTTTTTTTTTTTTTTTTTTTAATATTATTCCATATCTTGGCTAGTGGTTGACCAGGCTTGTAATGCCATTCTCAATTTTCTTCATTTCTTTTAATTCATACCTGAAAGTTTACTGTCACACAATATATTCTTACATTCCATAAACAAACAACACCCAGCTGCAGGAGGTGGTAGGATAATGGAGAAAGAAAGAAAGAAAGACTGGAAGAAACTATTCACTACCTATAAACTACCAAATCCTACAGCTAATACATAAAAAAAGAGAACATAATACATTATAACGTTTGCATCACCTTCAAGGGGTGTGTGAAAGGAGGTACTTACAATTTACCAAATCATGGGTAAATGTAAGTGTCCTTACGTCAAGTCTGTGTAGTGTAACGTCATGACAGATTCTCTGTTTGTGTTCTGACTGTTCATATGACTAAGTGTATTATACCTTAACAAATCCTTGCATGAGTAAATCACATATCTGCTCAGTACTTCCTCGATATCTCCACTTCTTGTGGATACCGTCTATACAAATGGAAAATATATCTCTCAGAGATTGTCTCTCTCATAATGTGTATTATATAATAACATACCAAATTTCCTCTCAAGAGTTCAACCATGAACTTTCTTCTACTTTAGTGAAGGTTAAACATCATGTATGTGGTGTATATATATATCATTTCTTTGTATAAAACATAAATAAAGAACATAGTATTATAATTGACAGTAAAATGTCTCTTTCTCAGTGTCCGTTGCTCGATGTCGGCTGCACGGGTGGCCACTGCTCCTTTTTTACTTACCTTGCATTGCCTGAAAAAGTGGAGGTGTTGTACGAATCGCAAAACGGCCTTAATAACTCTATCTTTTGCTTCCTCAGGGTTTTCTGTCTTGTGTAAAAAAAAAATTTTTCTATACAAATGTATTCACATGAGGGCTGTGTAAAAACTGTATTTCAACTTAAGTTCCTTAAAATATCATTCTCCTTATCTGAGCACTAACTAGAAATGTTTTCTTCCACACACTGGCTTAACAAAACTTAACGAAAGGTTACCAAGTTACACTTCTGCAATAAATTAAGGCTAACGTGTTTCCAAGTTACATTCTTATTAAACTTCTTTCCACAGCTGTAATCATCATTATGTTCACTCTGCTTTTCTTGCATTCATTCATTTTCGAGGGCACTGTAAAGAGATTCACCTTTAACGCCTTGTACTCACGTGTTTTAACTCATCACAAATGTATTCTCTCGAACTGAAATTCTTATGTAATCTTAAAGATGTAGACTGTTTACTCACTTCTCCATGTAGCACAATATTACCAAAACATTCTCACTCATTCCTTATTCACATATTCATCATAATATATATATTCTTATACATTAAACATATTCCTCATCAAACATTAATATATCACATACGTGGGGCCATTTGGCACTTCCATTCTCTTAAAACTCCAATATCATCTTCCTCAAATAATCTCTTGTCTCCATCAACAACTTCACAGTAACTTACCTTCTTATATTAACCTAAATATTAACTCATTCATACTGATCATTCATTCTTACGTCCTCATTCATTCTGCTACATACCTATGTCATTACTGATCTCAATAGCTATTATTTCCTCTCATTGTAGTGCCTTGAAATAACTAACTAGTTGTTGATTCACGTTATAATTTACAATTAACAACAAATGTAACCTGTGTAGATCTCATTCCTACATGAATATCTTTTCTCACCTGGGTTTACATTCTCTTCATAATTATGTATACAAGTGTAACTGCAGTATATAATTTCCATAAATGAATGTTTGTGTTCTTAGGCTGAATAACTTAATGTGTCGTGTATTCAATACAAATATTTATGATCTCGTTTTCACAGCAACTTGCTCATGTTCAACTTAGTTATCATTATATTATGTTGTTTTAGTGCACAAAGGGTTTCAAATGTCTGTGGGGATGCAGCCCCCTCGGCTTGTGAGATAGCGGGTATTCTAGGGAGTAACAACCTGGGTGAGGTATGCTTGCTATTCTGAAAGGACCTGAATATAATAGCTGCCATTTTCTGTTCAGTTGTTTTAATTTTGTAGACTTGGGATGTGAACGCAAAAGAACAAGGTCATCAACCTGATAGGTTTGTTAATTCCTGTTCTGCTGTCATTTTGTCGTCGTACCTGAGGAAACAAACCGTCTCTGCCGTTGCGCTCTTACAACACCTCACGACCGAAGCACGAGCGCTTAGCTCGGTCGTCGACTGTTTTCCGTCGTCTGCTGTGTTTGGCCGGGTTCATTGACCAGCTCCACTATGTACATTCCGGCCGGTTGGCGCCCACGCGTCAGCTGATGGCGCGCCGCAATTGTTATTGCTACTTCGTGGCGGGGAGTGCATAACTGTACTAGGGAACGGGGGCGGATTCCGTGGAGGGTTATGATTTGTCATGCGTGAATTTTGTGTGTTCCACATATTCTGTCGGTGATTGTTGGGATTGCTAATGTTTTGGTGGTAATTATGTCTGTTATATGTCACGTTCCTGTCAAAGTAGCCCGGGTTGTACCGGTTATTCTCACGTCTCCTATTGTTGTTGTTGTTGTACTGTCTGTAATTTTCATTTTGCTTGTAGTTACCATTTTGATATGGGTGATAATTATTATTATTATTATTATTCCACGAATATCTGCGGTTGTTCCTACTGTCATACACGTTTCCATTTGAATATGTTTCGCGCGCTGGCATCGTATTGTGTCGCGGCGCGGACGGATGGTTCCACCAACCACCGTCACTACGGTTCCTTTGGGGTGGGTGCTGATTTTGGTTACTAATATGAATAAAATTTGAATGGCGTGAATCGCCTCTGTAAACTACGTCCATTTGATCTAAGAAGTTTAAGAAAGTCTTAACGTCATTCTCCGGTACTCCTATTAATCTGTCTCTGTATGGAAAGGGTAAGTGGCTCTTTAAAGTGTCAATTATAGCTGGCAAGTCGGCTGGTTTGGACCAGTACAGTGTCTTGTCTAGGTAACTCTCAAAGTATTGTCTTAATGTCTCTTTTTTAGGGTCATAGGTCTCCGGGTTGCACACTTCTCTCCTTAGACTCTGTTGCTCATTTTCGGACCAGAATTCGTCCAAGAAGGCTTGTTCGAACTGATCAAACGTAAGGCACCGCCGTTTCATAGCGGCACCCCACTTAGCTGCTCGTCCTCTCATGAGATTGGTGACGTATCTGATTTTATCGACTTCTGACCAACTACGTGGAAAAACACCGTCAAATGATCTAATAAACACAATAGGGTGGACTTTGTGCTTGTCCTCACTGGAAAATGTCTGGAAATGCCCATGTCTTACAAACGTGTCATCGGCCATGCCGGTTGGCATAACTGTATTGACGTAGTTTGTGTCACTTGCTACTCTAGGTGTCGTGTCGTAATATTGCTCGTTTGGTGGAAAAGAAGGCGGCACATTGTAATTTTGATTGGAAATAGGTGATTCCACAATAGGTGTTCTGTCTGTGTCATTAGCCATGGTTTTAGCTGTTTTGTCGTTTCCTAGCGATGCGTTTGCACCAATCGCCAAACACGGCACAACATTGTCTCGTAATTTTGTCACTTCGTCTTGTATGTGTTTTGTCTCGTTTGTAACATGTGTCTTTGTTTTTGAAAGTATGTCCTGTGTAATTGTTTCAAGTTTTTTGTCCAAATAGTCGTCACACAATTTACATTCATGTACAATTCTTTCGGCAATGTTGGTGTCGTTGTTCAGTGACGCGAGGTCCGCTCGTTCTTCTAATTTTTCTATCTTTTCTTTGAGGTGGGTTTGTTCGAGAACTACCATTGTGAGTTGTTGGGTAATATTTCCCACTTCTTCAGTCAGCTTTTCTTGGGTGGAGCTAGCTGAAGTGTGGGCCTGAGCTAACTCTTCCACACGAGTGTTCACTTCCTGCTGCACATTAACTATTTGAGTTAACTGATTCTCACATCGGTTGATGTTGTTTTTTGTTTCGTGTGTGAATGTAACCAACGTTTCTTCCTGTTTAGTGACTCGATCGGACAAAGTCTCAAATCTCTGGCTGAGCTTTTGAGTGGTGTTATTTAATTCTGTCATCTGTTTTGTCGTTCGTTCAAAATTTTCGGTCATAGTACGGTTTAATACGTCAAATTTTTCGTCGCTTTTATCTAGCCTTTGTTTAAAGTCCTGACCAAGTGCGTCCAGTTTTGCGTCAATTTTCTGACTAACGTCTCGTTTCATGTCTGCAAATAACTCGAATAGTCGGTCCAGTTTGTCAGTCTCCTGTGTCCGATTTGTGTCACATTGCTGAATTTGTCTCATATTCGGTTCTGACATTGATGTTAACAATGGCGCTGACGGTCTAGTCTCGCGTCCATTACACATTTCGTCATTTAAAGTCGCCATCTGTGTATTATCACAAATGTTGCGAGTTTGGGGCAAAATCATTGCATTGATCCGTGAAGTCCATGGAGGGAAACGCGGACTTTCTTGTCCGTTGAAAGATGAATCTACTTCACTTAACTCATCTGCCGAAACTATCTCTACCTTACCGCGTTCCATTGTAATAGGATGTATAATAGTAAGTCAAAAAGGGAATAATATAAGTCTGATTAATAAAGATTTGACTCAAATTTAGGATGAAATATTTTCTCGTCAATGTAAATGATTGCTCTATTGCAAACAATGGTTGAGAAAGATGCAGCAGGGCGGACAAAATTTTTCGTAACAAATGACTGTTTGGCGGTCAAATTTACGATCTTCATATGCAGCTACAACAATACTATAATTACCACAAACTACAATAGAGATAGATAATTTTGGAAAAATCTAGAAGAAAACTACAGGATGCGTGGAAAGGGAAAAATGGATTCTGCAGTTGGCTATTGAATGTTTGAATGAAACATAATTGTGTGACTCACCATTAAATTTTCTGTCCTGCAGCGGCTGGTCAATCACTTCTGCGTAAATCGTATTCGTCAAAATATGGATTTTCTTAATACATCTCCATCGGATAATCACCAAAAGGTCTCAAAATAACGGTTTTTGCATCAATATATGCCATGAAAAGAAAAACAGATTGAATTAGTTACGAAAATTCTTTACAATATTGTTGTATAATCATTTGCTTAGGTACAATAAAGTTGGTGTTTTCGTTACCATTTAAACTTCAGGATTTTTTATTATTCTCTGTTGGGAAAAAATACAAAGTAAAGTTTCAAATTTGCTCAAAAACGACACATCCGAAAATTGCGTCCTGTCGCGGGAGCCAGTTGTAGTGGTTTAATAAAAAAAAAAAAATGGGAGAAGAGTGACCGTGAAAAAAGGGAAAGAAAGAAATGCAGATCGGACTTCGTATCACAGAAAATCTATTGTTGGGGTGGTCCTTGTGGCGTTTTTGAGCAAAAGTTAAACCAATTTCCACTACAAAATTTTTGAAAAGGAACAGAGAATAACAGAATGTAACTGACAGGGGGAAGTGGCGTAGATAAATCATCCTTTACCAGGTTAACTTGTCTTCTTTCTTGCGGCGTCTCCTTCATTTCTGGGTGAAAAGTCGGCTCCGAAATCTTGCAGTAAGTTTCATTGTCCAGGAATTTATAATGTGCACAAAACCGTCTTGCTCTTAAATACAATTTATTTTAGTTGCTTCTCTCCATCCTCCGAATTTCATAATAACTTCCACAATGTCTACACATTAATAAGTTTATTCGTCTTAATCAGCTCACGTCTGCCTTAAGCTACTGCTATCAAGAGACAATTGAAAACGGATAGAAAAACAAAAAAGGTTACAATTTTGGTATTTTCTCTCTGCCGTCGAGCGCTCATACTGCTGCGACGGGATATTTATATCTGAGGGGACGAATGTAGCGCGGCGAAATTCAAAGTCCCGCTACAGAAATAATGCAGAGAATGACTGCAGCAAAAATAAAATCATGAGAAAAAAAGAAGAACACTCAACAGCACATATAGGTTTTTTAAATTGCCTACACTTATAAATAAATATTTGTAATAATTTTTATTTGTGCCGTCCTCACGTGACAAAGATATTGTAGGGAGGTATAATTATATCAGAGTAAGATGATGGAAAATTTAAAGCTATACTACCAATTTTTTATGTACCTCAATTGTTCCTTTTCACCTATGCCATTGTCTGTCGGTCTTTTGAGTTAACAGTTATAATATGGGAAAGTCACAAGTTTTCATTCTCCTACTGTCCGCCAAGATAGCTGAGTGGTCAGCGTGGTCAGAGTGGTCAGCCATCCTATGGGCCAGGTTCGATTCCCAGCTGGGTCGGAGATTTTCTCCGCTTAGGGACTGGGTGTTGTGTTGTCTTCATCATCATTTCATCCCCATCCAGTACGCAGGTCGCCCATGTGGCGCCGAATGTAATAAGACCTGCACCAAGGCCGCTGGAC
Source organism: Schistocerca nitens (assembly GCF_023898315.1). Classification (NCBI taxonomy): domain Eukaryota; kingdom Metazoa; phylum Arthropoda; class Insecta; order Orthoptera; family Acrididae; genus Schistocerca; species Schistocerca nitens. The sequence continues at coordinate 748,405,396 of NC_064618.1, read as the reverse complement.
ATGCCCCGCAAGGGGCCTCCCAGCCAATGACGCCAAACGCTCATTTCCATTTCCACTCTCCTACTGGGCTGCATCCAAATCTCTACACCCCAATGTGATGAGGACTTGTATTTTTAAATGGACCTCTTTGGAGAACAGGTCAACATGAAGAGTGACTAGTTGACACAGCCACACCGGCATAGTTGTACATCACTGGGAAGATGAGGTAAATATCAAGTAATTATTCTCGAAATCCATGTTCCAGAAATGCCACACTGTTTCTTAACCTGCAAGCACCCATAACTTTGTGCATTTCTGGGCTTACAGTTTCAGGTGTGGCTAAATGTACATTAGCATAACTATGTCAGATCTGAACGAAACACTACAACCAACCACTAAATCTGGTGACTTATACTAGGATGTCAAGAAAGAGTTAGCATATTTGTAATAATTTAAAATAATTATATAATTTTGTAAATTTTCTGTTATACTAATTGTTGTCTTTGTCTGTTTCATGAATGGGATACTATATTATCGCAACAAGGATAGAAATCACCTTATATGCAAAAGATTAAAGTTAATCAATTGGAGAATTAATTCTAGAAGGTGCAAAAAAGCTACTGAAAAGGCAGGACAATTAATGATACATTGCATGCATGAGTGCACTTAGTAGCATCTCTACCAATAGTGATCATAGTACCTTTCCTAATCCAATTCCCAAATTGAAGAATTCTCATAAAATACACAAACATTTGGACAGAAAACTAATTTTAAGGGGAGAAATGTGAGTATACAATTGAGTTATGCCAATAATGTATTTTGATACTTGTTAGTGAGGCATGACTGAATAGGTTTTGTAGTGATATCTTTACTATTACTATTTTTTGAAGGTATTCATTTATTTTGTCATTTTGTAAAATTATCAAAAATTGAGCACACAAGATAGGCACATTGCCACATAGATGTCACTGACATGGACATGGCAACAAATGAAATTGAAACTGAAAATGTCTGACGCGGTGAAGATGACCAATTCCATTTTTTCAATTAATATGGACACAGCCGATAGTAACATTACCATTTAAAATGATACGATGATGACTGTACATGACACAGGGTCAACATTTTCTCAGGGAGTATTTTTTCCCTGGTGAAAATGTAACACAGGACAGCATGGATTTATTAAACCATTCTTTGCCTGCTACACTTATGCCTAATGCAAATGTGATTTTGCATTGTGCACAACAGAAAACCCGAGCTTCAATGATTTCAAGAATGAGTTTAAGGAAGAGCAAACACATACATTTAATAATCTTAATGAGAAAAATCAAACACTTAAGCAAAGCATCAATGAAAAATTTAATGATTTTACAAAATGACAGATACATGAAAGGAATTACTTGAACAGCAAAAGCAGACTCTTGATGCTTTCAGAACTAACATAACACAAGAGTTCAATGACTTGGCAAAATATTTGCATGCCGATCTTTCAAATGAATTACCAGATCAACTTGTAAATATGGGGAAAGATCTAAAACACAGTTGCTCACTGATTTGTCACAAGGTATAAATAATTTAAGCCAAAAAGTGTCATCAATAGGTGAGACACAAGAACAGTTTGTGGAAAAGGTAAAGGAGATATCTGAGGCTCAGACAAAAATGCAGCAGGAGCAGTCACAATTGTACCAGAATATAAATACACTTGCAGGTACCATTGATGGGCTGCAAACAGCATACAAAGGTCTACCTGAACAGGTGCAAGACCTGTCCTTGCAACTAGGTAGCATAAGTTTAAATATACAGTTCATGAGAAAGGAGCAAGAAAGGATAGATAAAGACATTACAGAAATGAAGGATAGAGCCGAGGCTGGTATACTAGACCAGTACCCTGATACAGAATGTAATCCAGGAACACATGGGTTGTGTAGATGTGATCGAGGAAGCAATGAAGGTACAGAAGGCATAACTAAGAGCTGAAATATATCAGAGGTTGAAAGCAACGGAGGAAATGTTGTGGACCAACATTGTTAGCAACACAAAAGGAAAGAGAACATTCATCCCCAACTTATCAGGTGTCAACAGACATCACAGATAATCCGAACATCTGTTCACATATGAACTCTAACCCTTTGGGTGAAACAGATGACAACTATAACAAGCAGCAGGTGCTGCCGACTTCTGCCCCTGTTGCACAGAGGTATTCGGAATACAATCCGATACATCAAAACAATGCCACACCAGCAATGGACAGTGCTGCATGCCTTTCTACTTTGCTCATGATTTAAGGCTTATTACAACTCAAGCAGTTTCTTATTTTTTCTTCCAAAGTTAAGCAAACAAACCCAGTCATGTTCATAAGAGCCTTCTGGAATGTTTTGCCAATGAACTGGACTGAAGTGCAGAAGATATGCTTTGTGGTGGGTTATAAACAGGGTGATGTCTTGCTGTGGGCCACTGGCAGGGCAAAAAAGTCATCCATAAATAGATTGAAAGGGCATTCCTAGACAAGTTTTGTCCATTGCAGTACAAGACAGATTGAGGCATGAGGTGTTTAACCCAGCACCATTCAGCAGAAAGCACAGAGGGCTCAGAAGATACTTCAAAAAGTATCTAAATAAAACCTGTTACTGGACATACCTGATATATCACACATACATGTTCTAAAAATTTTGAAAAGCCAACAACCGGCTAACATATGTGAGAAATTAATCACCACTACTTAGCATGCTATAGTGAATTTCCTCTCAGTTCTCAAGTCCATCGATCTTATCTATGAAGAGAGACCTGCGCAAGCACAAAGTGACAGTGTGCAGACAGATCCCACATGAACTAACAAACAACATGGCGGAATGGCAATAACCACCAACATGGTTGGCAGCCATATCCCCCTCACAGCAATACTAACAGCAACCAATTTGGTAATGGAAAGGGACAAAAATTCAAGTAAGGATATAAAAATAACCAAGGACAGAATTTCAATTATCAGAATTTAATGGCCACAGAGGTTATAATCAGCAAGTGTACAATGCACCTGCCGGCCACGGTGGTCTAGCGGTTTTAGGCACTCAGTCTGGAACCACGCGACTGCTACAGCGCAGGTTCGAATCCTGCCTCGGGCATGGGTGTGTGTGATGTCCTTAGGTTAGTTAGGTTTAAGTAGTTCTAAGTTCTAGGGGACTGATGACCACAGATGTTAAGTCCCATAGTGCTCAGAGCCATTTGAATCATTTGTACAATGCACCATTGACCAATGGGCAATGACCCGAATAGCACCGGCAAGGGTAGAATGCAACCAGGTGACAAAATAAATCCCTGCCCCCTGACTATAATCAGTACAATCAAAATTACATTTTGAATAGTGGCCAGGGACAATGAAATTTCAAATTGAGAGCCACACAAGGTACTAACAGATCAAACCAGATGCATAATGTGCACATAGTTGAGGCTACCCCTAACGAGGAGGTTGCTGCTCAGGGTAATTCAGAAAATATGGACCAGTCTCAATAGGCCATCGTTTGATGACCAGTAATAGGGGTAGGGGCATGGAACAGTTAAAAGCTGTTTTCTTAGATATGACAACTGTGGTGATATCAAAGATAACCTGTGCCATGAAGACATTACCAACTGTGTAGATGAAAATGAAGACACAGGACAGGCACTAATCAGTGCACAAATACAGGGTGACAATTACTGAACTATAAGAAATAAAACTGTCATAACTTCTGAACGATTTGCTTTAGGGCATTAAAACTGCACAGTTGGCTGCGGGACATGATGGGAATCAATAAATGTTGGTCATCCAAAAATGTTGAAAATGCCTGAAAACATTGAGAAGACACATGTTGTGTTTCAAATCAGCCCCAAGAAATCGATCAGATGAGCTGCACAACAGGTGGGAATCAATGGGGAGACACTGTGACAAACTGTTGTTGCAGAGCTGCATCTCTTCCCATATAAAATTCAAGCCAATCACCCATTAACGCACAGGGCCAAGGAACAGAGGTTAGGTTTCACCAACGCTATTGTCCACAGAATTGACAAACAGGACTTTGATGGGAGTACAGTTTAGTTTAGCAACGAAGCCCACTTTCATTTGGATGGGTTCGTCAATAAGCAAAACTCATACATTTGGGGAACTGAGAATCCACATTTCGCAATCAAGAAGTCTTTTCTGCCTCAATGGGTGACTGTGTGGTGTGCAATGCCCAATTACAGAATAATCGGTGCGATATTCCTTGATGGCACAGTGGCTACTACTGAATGGTATGTGAAGGTTTTGGAAGACAATTCCACCCCCATTACCCAAAGTGACCCTGATTTTGAAAAGATGTGGTTCATGCAAGACGAAGCTCAACCCCATCAAAGCATGAGAGTGTTTGATGTCCTGGAGGAGCACATTGGGGACAGCATTCTGGCTCTGGGATGCCCAGAGGCCACTGGCTTGGGCCTTGATTGGCCGCCATATTCTCCAGATCTGAACACATGTGAATCCTTTTTGTGGGGCAAAGGTGAACAGAAATAAACCCGAAGCCATTGCTGAGCTGAAAACTGCCTTTCAGGATGTCATTGACAGCATGGATGTTCCAACACTTCAGCAACTCATGCACAATTTCACTATTCATCTGCGCCACATCATCGCCAATGACGGCAGGCATATCGAACATGTCATAACCTAAATCTGAATACCTGTAGTAAAAAAACAATGGAAAATCCAGGATGGAATGTAACAATACGAGAGAAGGAAAGTTGCTACTCACCATATAGCGGAGACGCTATGCTGTAATAGGTACAATAAAAAGATTCACACAATCATAGCTTTTGGCCATTAAGGCCTTTGTCAGCAGTAGACACACATACAAACATGCACACACACACAAGCGCAACTTGCACACACGTCTGCAGTCACAGAGAGCTAAGACTACACTGCGAGCAGCAGCACCAGTGCATGATGGGAGTGGTGATTGGGTGGGGGTTAGGAGGAGGCTGGGGCGGGGAGGGGGAGGGATAGTATGGTGGGAGTGGCGGACAGTGAAGTGTTGCAGTTTAGTCGGAGGGTAGGAGAGAAGGTGCGGAGGGGGTAGGGGTAAGTAGCAGAAAGGAGAAAAATAAAATAAAAATAAAAATAAATTTTTTCCTGTGTTTCTCTTGCTGCCTTACAAACCGCACTGCACGCTCTACTTACGAGCCACACTTTATCAACAGACTCGGCCGCATGCTAGAGACGGCCTCAAGAACATGCTGATTGTTGGTGCAGCATCTCATGTCCCATATTACTTCCGCCAATATAATTAAGCCTATACCTTCAAACTGATCACGCTCCCTGTGTCAGTTCCTGTATTTTTGCGTGTTATCTCCCACACTTTTCCAGTGCCACACGATCTTATATCTCTAACTACGAACCCATCCCCACACCCCACACTTTCTCTGTTCTATCCCTGTTCGCACCCACTAAATCCACTCATCCAGTCACATCTGCCATCCCCCTTCTCTACGCTTATCCACCCTCAAACCTGCTACCCACAGTAATATATATTTATTTATGATTAGTTATTCTCTACTTTGACCTTTGTGACTTCTCATAAATTTTAGTGAGTTTTTGCCTTCCACTATCATCGTCTTCTTCAGATTTCATCTCATTTTTTCCCCCCGTGCATCCATTTCATATTTTTCACACATATTTGGTGTATTTTTCCGTAATTTTCTGGACGTAATTCTACTTTCTTGTAACAGCTGCTGAATAATTAATCTTGTTGCCATAAAATGTAATTCCAACACAATAACAGCTGCTGAATGATTAATCTTGTTGCCATAAAATGTAACAGCGAGTTCTTCAATCCTCTGCTGGTTATTAGGAACAAGGAATGCCAGGCGTAGATCGTCCAGGTAATTTCGGATATGGTCCCAGTTGGCATAAAAAAACTCCAGTGCAGACATTAGCTGTAAACAAATACCTTTATTCAGAACGTAACATTACCTTTCCTTTTACAAAATGTCATATACACTCTATTCCTTACGACAAATGTAACATATTTCACTTCGCTTTGAACATTATCGTTTTTCTCAGGCTCATCACCAGCAATTTGCAGTCCAATAAAAAATGGATTAGTACCTTGAAAAATGCGGCTTTTTTCTTTACATTCCTCTCTAAATCTGTCCAAGATTTCACTTTAGATATATTAGCACTTTGTTCAGGCTTAGAATACATTACAAACTTAAATCTATTCCTTCTAGTATATTTACACCAGGGTACACCGGTTGACCTTTCTGGGTTCAAATCAAAGGCACCTATCTTATTACTACACGCTATACGAACTTTTTCCAATGCACCCTGATCCTCAAAAATCTTTTTGTTAGTTTTATCATCAAGTGTTAGCCTTTCACTCCTAACATTAACCCAATAAACATAAGTTACAATTTTATTAATAATTACAGAAGCATATTTGTTCCCAAAAATCTTAAATTCTTCAGTAATATATTAGTGTTGAAGTGTAGAAAAGTTCTTGGCTTTTTCATCATGTTTCTCCAAAGCGGCCATTTTACCAAACTCAAAGCATACACCATCTGTCTGTAAATTCTGTACGCCAACGACACGTGACCGAATATAGGTCTAGTTAGATTCGTCTGTCGGCATACCCAATGCCGAGGGCGTGCAGCACGAGACTTCCAGTACATCCTCATCCGACGATATACAGACAATCTCTTCCAGGGTTTCCACATTCGACACGTCCGACGCATCCACCTCATCCTTAAATGAACGACAATGGACAATATGACAATCTGCATGTACGACCTCAAGATGGGAAATTAGAGCTTCATCTCCAATACTAAATTCATTCGATACAAATACAACCAAGCCACGGTGTGTAATGACCATAACAGGTTTGTTTTTAACATTAACAGTAACTGGTCGACCTTCGACAATACGCTTCAAAACAGATGCATATTGACGCCACCTGGACCATTCAAATTCTTCAAAAACAATTACCTTGTGAATACGTCTATCATATTTTTGCACCACCATGGATCCTTGCTCTTTCCATCTGCATCAATACAGAAAAGTTTCCTTACCCCTAGCCAGATCCCAGTCCCATATACTGTTCCTGTGCTGCCGCTTGGCTCATGAAATCCCCGCTTATGGTCTTACAATCAAATTACCCATCTCTGGTTGCCACCCCTCATTCCACAATGACCTCCACCTGTTCAGACTCTGCCAATCCTTAGCCCTCACCAACATAGTCCTGTAAAACCATATCAACCAAGCCCAATCCTCCTTGCAGTACCTTCTCTCCATCCGCAAAATTCTCCTGCTATGTAATCCCAAATTCCTGGAACCCATAACTAACATTGAAACTCTTGCCCTGCAGGAACTTGAGTAACATGCACAACGCCACCTCAAAAAGCTCTCCACCCTGCTCACTTCCTACTCCCGCCTCGGAGTACCACCGTCCACCACCTCTACAACAATCTCCAAACCTCCCCCACGCCCCCTCATAGCTGACAAACCTTGTCTCGCAGACCTACTACACTTACCCCACCCTCCAAAACTCTCTCCCAACACCATACAAAACTCAAAACCTAAATAGACCCGCAACACAGCCATGAACCTTTCCTCCAGAAGCCTTAGTCCCACAGAAATATCAGTCCTTTCCAAAGGCCTAACCTTTTGCCCCACTCCCAAATTCAACCATGCAGGACTAGTTAAAGACCTTCTCTCCTTCTCCCGCTCCCTACAGTGGAAACACTTTTTTGCCACCAACCCGACCAATCAGACTCAACCAAAGACCAATACTGAACCTTGCCTAACATAGTTCACTCATCCATCCAACCACGATCCACCCCCACTGCCTCCAAATGACCCCCTGTTAACTTTCCAGAATTTCTTATCCTCGAACCTTGCCTCACCATCATTCCCCAAATCCCTCAACATGCATATTAACCTTACATCCACAGAAAGAACCGCAATCCACCATCTAAAAACTGATCCTGATCTTATAATCCTACCTGCAGACAAAGGCTCCACCACTGTAGTTTTGAACCACAAGGATTACGTGGCAGAAGGACTCCATCAGCTGTCAGATACTTCCACCTGAAAACCATGCCACAGTGATCCCATTCCAGCAATCCAGTCACTACTCAAATCCTTAGGCCCATCCCAGAACCTCTCTCCAGAATTCATCTCTCTACTTACCCCTACCACTCCCCACACTCCCACCTTCTACATGCTTCCTAAAGTCCATAAACCCAACCACCCAGGATGCCCCATTGTGGCCGGTTACTGTGCCCCAATGAGAGAATCTCTGCTCTCATAGACCAACACCTTCAACCTATTGCCTGGAACCTATCCTCCTATATAAAAGATACCAACCATTTCCTCGACCAACACACCACAGTTCATTTCCCTTTACCACACGGTGCCCTGCTCGTCACTATTGATGCCACCTCCCTGCACACTAACATCCCTAATGCCAATGTCCTTACTGCTATTGAACACTACCTTTCACAATGCCTGAACAGATTCCAAACCAACAACCTTCTTCCTAGTTGTCATGACCAACTTATCGTCACCCACAATTACTTCTCCTTTGAAGGTATTACCTACAAACAAGTCCACGGTACGGCTATGGGCACCCGCATGACACCATCCTATGCTAACCTATTCATGGGCCATCTAGAGGAACCCTTCCTAAAAACCCAGAATCCTAAACCCCTCATCTGGTTCAGATTCACTGATGACATCTTTGCTATCTGGATTGAAGGTGAGGACACCTTATTCACATTCCTCCAGAACATCAACAACTTATCCCCCATTTGCTTCACCTGGTCCTACTCAACCTAACAAGCCACCTTCCTAGATGTTGACCTCCACCTCAGAGATGGCTACATCAGTACCTCCGTCCATATCAAACCTACTAACCACCAGCAATACCTCCACTTCGACAGCTGCCACCGTTTCATACCAAGAAGTCCCTTCTGTACAGCCTAGCCACCTGTGGTCATCGCATCTGCAGTGACGAGCAGTCCCTCTCTAAATATACCAAGGGTCTCACTGAAGCCTTCACTGACCGTAATTATCCTCCCATCCTCGTACAAAAACAAATCTCCCGTGCCTTATCTTTCCAGTCTCCCACCACCTACCAAAGTCCGACAGTATGGCCACAGAGGGGCATACCCCACGTAACTCAGTACCATCCGGGACAGGAGCAATTGAATTATATTTTCCACCAGCATTTCGATTACCTCTCGTCATGCCCTGAATGAGAAATGTCCTACCCACTATCCTTCCCACTCCTCCTACCATGGTATTCCGCCGTCCACCGAACATACACAATATACATGTCCATACTTACACAACCCCTGCTCCCAATCAATTACCTCATGGTTCATAGCCCTGTAATACACCTAAATGCAAGACCTGTCCCATACATCCTCCTACCACCACCTACTCCAGTCCAGTCACTAACATCACCAATCCCATCAAAGGCAGGGCTACCTGTAAAACCAGTCATGTAATTTGCAAGCTAAGCTGCAACCACTGTGCTGTATTCTATGTAGGCATGACAACCAACAAGCTGTCTGTCTGCACGAATGGCCACCGACAAACTGTGGCCAAAAACAAGTGGAACAACCCTGTAGCTGAACACGCTGCCAAACATGATACCCCTCATCTCAATGACTGCTTCACAGCCTGTGTCATATGGATCCTTCCCACCAACACCAGCTTTTCTGAGTTGTGCAGGTGGGAACTTTCCCTTCAATACATCCTACGTTCCCGTAACCCTCCTGGCCTCAGCCTTTGTTACTCACTGTCCTCACCCATCAAGCCCCCTCCCTGTTCCCATTCCAGCACCACACAGCTGTCATTTCACCGCCAAGCTCAGTTTTTTTATTTCTTTTAATTTTTAATTTTATTTCTCTCCTTTCCGCTACTTATCCCCTCCCCCCTCCGCACCTTCTCTCCTACCCTCCATCCCAACTGCAACACTTCACTGTCCGCCACACCCACCATACCATCCCTCTCCCTCCCCGCCCCAGCCTCCTCCTTACCCCCACCCAGTCGCCACTCCCACCATGCACTGGTGCTGCTGCTCGCAGTGTAGTTTCAGCTCTCTGAGACTGCAAACGTGTGTGCAAGTTGCGCTTACATGAGTGTGTGTGTGCGTGTGTGTGTGTGTATGTGTGTCTACTGCTGACAAAGGCCTTAATGGCCGAAAGTTATGATCGTGTGAATCTTTTTATTGTGCGTATTGCGACTCAGCATCTCCGCTACATGGTGAATATCTGTATTAACGTTTACATGTTGAATAAAGTGTGTGCAAGCCATAGTTTGCAACTAATTTATGTTTTTTCCCTATATACTCCAGTAATTGTCACCCTGTACTTTGTGTAAGGGTACCCATAGTACTGGACAATGGAGTTATCACAAAAATAGTTTCACAGGGTCTGTTTGATCAACTACAAAAATGATGATTCAAACCAATGCTTCCAATACAAAATTGTAAAATCCAAACAGTTGTAGGAGGTAAGTCTAAAGGCATAAAATTGGAGGCATGGATTCTTATTCAAATTGATAACTTCTCTTTACAATGCACTTTTCTTGTGGTTGAAAGGCTAATAGTAAACTGCCTTATTGGCATGGACACCATTAGGAAGCACCAAATACAAATTAACGTTGGTAAGGGGAAGTGTCATTTCATAGTGAAAGACCAACAATATTCAGTAGACCTCATCAAGTCAAACACCAGAGAAAGCAAATGAAAACACACCACTGACATTCAAACACAATTCCTTGATCCTACCATCATGTTTGAAAACATATAGGCAATTAAGAAATCACAGGAAGAGGAAATAGGCCCTGAGATGGTGCATGCCAAGGTAAGTGAGTCAGCATGTCTTACGGAAGAACAAGAGGAGGAATTGCAGGAGTTTTTAACACATTATGATCATGTTTTTGAACGATACCCTGGCATAATCAAAGGATACAAATACAAAATGGAGGTTACTCACATGAAACCTTCTGCTTTTTGTCTTTCCCCATTCCATGTGCAAAGAAGGTGGCTTTGAGAAAGGAGATCAATAGAATTATAAACTGATAAATAATACAACCATCCATGTCTCCGTACTGTAGCCCCATTTTGGCCATTAGCCAAAAATCAGACAGTAGTGTCCACCTTGTGCTAGGCACACGAGGAATAAATAAAATTATTGCACCTGTCAGGACATGGCCTGACAACCTGGAAGAACAACTTCTAAAATTCCATGATGTTAAGTACCTCACCATAATAGATCTCCAAGACTTGAACTGGCAAATTGCACTACATGAAGATAGCCATGAGTTCACTTCTTTGTGTGTGGGAGCAGAAGCTATGAGGTCTGTGTTCTCCCTTTTGGTTTAAATGTCAGTGCAGGTGTATTTATTTCTGCCTTGGATCGAGTCTTAGGACCTGAATTGTTAAGCAGAGTCACAGTGTATGTTGATGATTTAGTGATTGTTACCCCACATATTCAGAACACTTAACACTCTTGGCTCAAGTCTTGTATAGGTTTTCAGAACAGGGAGTCACAGCCAACCTAATCAAGTCACATTTCAGTAAGGAAAGGGTTAAATTCCTTTGACACATGATATCACCTCAAGGCATACTTCCAAATAAATTTTGACAACATAGTCTATGGAGAGCAGTGACCTAATGTTATATTGAAGTTAAAATGAACTGTCAAGATCTCTCCATAACCGCTATAAGCAGTACAAAAGAGAGCAACAGAACTAAACACAGACCCAACTGAAAGACCAGAAACAGTAGTGCATAAACAGTTCTTTACAGCTGCATCTCTAAGAATGGAATTCTGACCTGAACCAGAGAATATCCTCAGCTCCCAGTCTACAGACTCAACAGCAAGAAGTTGAAGCTATATCAGTGTTATAGTCCTTGGTCTCCCAATCTCCAAATGGCAAAAGGAAAAATTGTACTAGATAGTACAACACACTTGGTCAAAATGCACTCTGTTTAAACAGTAAATTATATTTACAATAATGAACCAAATGAAAGTTCAGTTTTGTGTGTAAATAGACACTGACTGCAGTAGTGGAAATGGAAATGAGCGTTCGGCGTCATTGGCCAGGAGACCCTTCAGGACAGTTCCGGCCACCTTGGTACAATTCATGGGAATGAAATGATGATGAAGACAGCACAACACTCAGTCCCTGAGGGGAGAAAATTCCCGACCCAGCAGGGAATCGAACCGGGGACCCCAGGACAGCAATCTGTCATGCTGAGCACTCAGCTAGCAGGACGGACACTGCAGTAGTGATAGACAGTTAGTGGGAGCATTTGCAAAGAAATACTAGGTGTGTTGGAAAAAGCAAATTTTTGATAAGAAATTACATTATGAACCCCGACTTCCAACGTGTTAGTAAAATATAAATATTTCATAAATATGACCTCACCACCAGCTAGAAAGGAAAATTTTTAATTCCATGTGTCAAAGATGAGATTAGATTAGATTAGATTCAATTGTTGTTCCACAGACCCAAAAATGAGATGATTCTCATGGGTGTGGGACATGTCAGAAAGTATAACATAAAAAAAACATAGAACATCTGAATATAATACTCACTTCCCTGGTCATTTGTCAGGAGACTGTCAAAATATGTGCACACGTCACAGTACACTGGAACTGTTAATACTTACAGGATTAATATACTGTCAGAATGAAACATAGTTCTGCACTTTTAATAAATTTATCATACACAAAATCCATAATCTTGACTGTTGTGCAAAGTGGTATCAAAACTGAAATGTAACAGACATTTTTACTTAGGCTGGTCAAACATTTCCTGTTAAGATATTCATCTATAGAGTAGAAAGAGGAGCCTACCAAAAGGTTTTTCAAATTCTGTTTAAACTGTGCTTTATCTGAAACCAAGTTTTAACAGTTTCTGGCAATTTATTGAAAATATGTGCTCCTGAATACTAGACCCATTTTTGGTCCTACAGTGAAGAGGACAGCCTAAAGTCACATAGAGAAGGAATTAATAATGTGGAATGACGGTATAACACCATTTAAAATAAAGGAAGTTACCAGGAAACTTGCTGAATTACAAAAAATATTGTCATATACTTGGTATATGACTTCAAATATTACTACAGCAAAGAATTTCTGCAGGTGTTGGAAGCATGAGTTCAAAAGGGACAGTATGGCATTTTGGGAAACATAAAAAGAATAACAGCAAGGATTTTCCTTACTTCAAGGCATGAACAGAGATAGTCAGAGCCTTGGCAGTTGATCCAGTTCTAGGTAAAGTGAATGGCAAAGAGAGCACTCCTATATGACTGGTCATCAAGTAAATGAGAAAAGGTAGTGTAAGGACAGTTCACATATGTGAGATCTGATTCTGGACAAGATGGAGATTAGTTTCAGTCTGTGAAGGACTCAGAATATCAAGAGAGGGGCAACCTATAACTGCAGATGCTATGTATATGGCTGGCCAGGCTTATAAGAGTAGTGTTGTGTGTAGTACACTTAACAGCTGTCAAATAGGAGGTGCTGTTGATGGCTTGTTTGAAGTGAACAGAAGATTATGGAATCTTGTGCGTTAATTCCGCATTCCATTGATAGCTGGCATGATATCTATTGAAACAATGTAGAATGGGTCAATTTACAAGCTAGCCACACATTATTTGTTTGTGTGTATGATTACATGTTGAGCATTTGCATCTTACTAAACAGCAAAGTGGCTCAATTTCAATAAAAACAAACATATTATTCTTTAAAATTACTTATGTTAGTAGTGAAAAATATTTAAATTTAACAATAGTAAACACCAACGATGTGGAAGTCACCATATAGCAAAAGGGCTAGATGAGCCAAGAAGGATCATGTAAGACAAATGAGTGAAAAGGGGTAAAAACAAATTGGGAATCATTGCTGTCAATGAAGTTGTTAGATCATGCTAAATGGAGGGAAAAAATTTTAGTTTTTATTTAAGTGCATTGTATGAGTATTTGACTTACATTTCTTGTGCTGGTATTCGATAGCCGCCCGAAGATTAAATGACTCTATGAGAGCTGTTTCATGGAGAGTAAGTGTGTTACCCACACTTCGTACTTCAATCCCTTCTGTAGCCATTCCAATGCTCAACTCTGGGTGTTCTGTGATACCCCTTTCTATAACATTAGCTGAAAATACATTTTGTAAAGTGATTTTAAGATTTGTGACAAAAAAGGAAAAATAAATTATTTTCAAACTCCAACAAAGCTAAGTCAACAAACTAATTAGCTAGGCATGTACAAATGCAATGTGTCACATAACACAAATATGGAAAATCATTGCAAAACTGATATTAAAATTCATTAAAGATATAAAAAAGTACTTCTATTTGTGGGTGAAGTGTGATCAATGTGAACAATTGAAATACAAAAATACTAGTGAGATCTCTTTAATATTTCCCCTTTAGTAATGTTAGCTTCCCATATCACCAAATGACAATCATATGATGTGAAAGGCAAATATGCTTGCTTGAGAGATGCAGAAAATAGTTATTGTATATTTTAGCTGGCAATGTCCAATCACTCTTAGTATTGTTGTTGACAGCTCAGCTGTTTTTCCTGGCAACTGAAAAGAAAGACCTATGTTAAAGCAATCAATTGCTTAACACACACCACTGTTGAAATTCAGCATCAACACTCTTTTCCATCATCATATCATCTTCAGCTTAATGAGCCACTTTCTTGGACTTCCACCACTCACAGTTCAATTAAAAATCTGTGTCTACATTATGTCCTTCACCCACCAACAAAACCAACACCTTCCTTTAAAACTTTCACCCATTCTATATCACACAGTATCATTCATACGATCTTGTCACACATAGACATTGTATCTTTCCTGATGAGCAGTTCCTTAAGATGATTTGCATCTTTTAAAAGCTTCTTTGTAGTCTCATTAACACTGTTACTACTACCACATCATCCATAAGATAAACTTGATGCTGAATTTCAACAGTGTATTTGCATTACACTATTTTCTCTCTGCATTTAATACATAATTTTATTCTTAAGCATGGAAAATTAAAATCAGTACTAATTTACGACATGCTACCAGATTTACATAATTAGGAATAACTCCATGTTTTGGCACAGTTTCACCCCTTGCACAAAATATAAGACATAAAAATACTTGTCTGGCAGTACAAAGATCAAAACTGAATGGTGTCTTCATAATAAAATAATAATATAATAGAGGGAAACATTCCACGTGGGAAAAATATATCTAAAAACAAAGATGATGTGACTTACCGAACGAAAGCGTTGGCAGGTCGATAGACACACAAACAAACACAAACACACACACAAAATTCAAGCTTTCGCAACAAACTGTTGCCTCATCAGGAAAGAGGGGAAAGTGTTGAGCTTGATAAGAAATGACAAAAGAGCATCTCGGATTTTTTCCCAGATCATGAAAATATTGTCAATGAATCCAAAACAGATGAGATGTCTACAACACAAATTTTTAATGAAATTTTGAATTTCTGAAGATTCAAAATTTCATATCTTATATTTATTACAGCAAAGTACTGCACTGGAATAAAGTCTTCATACTGTGCTTTTAATATGCATATATAATACCGTAATATATATAAGCAGTCCCTGAAGAGTGTTCTGAAAGAGATCTTACCATTTTTTATGCTTATTTGTAAGACATTTCCCCTGTAATAGTATTCATAGAAAACAACTTCATTTCAGAGATCTTTGTCCTTGTACAAGTAACAAAAGAAGTACATTTCAAATAATTGTGGACACCCTCCTGCCATTGTTCCCATCTACTAGTACCTGCAATCATCCTAGCTACTTTCATATACATAACCTCAACCTTATTGATAAGGTAACCTGAATCCACCCAGCTTTCGCTCCCATACAACAAAGTTGGTCGAAAGATTGAATGGTGCACAGATAACTTAGTCTTGGTACTGACTTCCTTCTTGCAGAAGAGAGTAGATCGTAGCTGAGTGCTCACTGCATTAGCTTTGCTACACCTTGCTTCCAGTTCTTTCATTATGTTGCCATCCTGTGAGAATATGCATCCTAAGTACTTGAAACTGTCCACCTGTTCTAACTTTGTTCCTCCTATTTGGCACTCAATCCATTTATATCTCTTTCCCACTGCCATTACTTTCGTTTTGGAGATGTTAATCTTCATACCATAGTCATAGCTCTGAAATATTACTTTGCAAACTTTCAATCGAATCTGTCATCACAACTAAGTCATCCACATATGCGAACTGCTTATTTTGTGTTCACATATCTTAATCTCATCCAGCCAGTTTATTGTTTTCAACATATGATCCATAACTAATATGAACAACAGTGGAGACAGGTTGCAGCCTTGTCTTACCCCTGAAACTACTCTGAACCACGAACTCAATTTACCATCAACTCTAACTGCTGCCTGACTATCTATGTAAAGACCTTTAATTGCTTGCAAAAGTTTGCCTCCTATTCCATAATCTCGTAGAACAGACAATAACTTCCTTCTAGGAACCCGGTCATATGCCTTTTCTAGATCTATAAAGCACAGATACAATTCCCTGTTCAGCTCGTAACACTTCTCCATTATTTGCCGTAAGCTAAAGATCTGGTCCTGACACCCTCTAAGGGGCCTAAACCCACACTGATTTTCATCCAATTTGTCCTCAACTAATACTCGAACTTTCCTTTCAACAATACCTGAGAAGATTTTACCCACAACACTGATTAAAGAAATACCTCTGTAGTTGTTACAATCTTTTCTGTTTCCATGTTTAAAGATTGGTGTGATCACTGCTTTCGTCCAGTCTGATGGAACCTGTCCCGACTCCCACGCCATTTCAATTATCCTGTGTATCCATTTAAGACCTGACATTCCACTGTATTTGATGAGTTCCGACTTAATTTCATCCACCCCAGCTGCTTTATTGCACTGCAACATATTGACCATTTTCTCCACTTCCTCAAATGTGATCCTATTTCCATCATCATTCCTATCCCATTGTACATCGAAATCTGAAACATTACTGATCGTATTTTCACCTACATTGAGCAACTCTTCAAAATATTCCCTCCATCTGCCCAAGGCATCAACAGGATTCACCAGCAGTTTTCCTGACCTGTCCATAATAACTTGTCATTTCCTTCTTACCTCCCTTTCGAAGACTGCTAATTACACTCCAGAATGGTTTTCCAGTAGCTTGACCCAAAGTCTCCAACCTGTTTCCAAAGCTTTCCCAAGCTTTCTTCTTGGATGCTGTAATTATCTGTTTGGCTTTGTTTCTTTCTTCAACATAACTTTCTCTGTCTACCTGAGTTCTAGTATGTAGCCATTTTTGATACGCCATCTTTTTCCTTTTACAGGCTGCCTTGACTGTGTCATTCCACCAAGCTGTTTGCTTCATCCTACCTTTACACACTACTGTTCCAAGACATTCTTTAGCCACTTCTAGTACTGTGTCCCTGTACCTTGTCAATTCCTTTTCCAATGACTGTAATTGACTACATTCAACTAACTGGTACCTTTCTGAGATCACTTTTATGTACTTGTGCCTGATTTCCTTATCCTGAAGTTTCTCCATTCTTATCCTCCTACATATGGACCTGACCTGCTGCACTTTCGCCCTCACAATACCGATTTCACTGCTGATTAAATAGTGATCAGTGTCATCAAACATAGTTCTGCACTTTTAATAAATTTATCATACACAAAGAATCCCCTGAATACATGTGTATCCCTCACAGCCTTCCTGAATTCCTGATCTGTTATTACATAGTCAATGACAGATCTGGTTCCCCTGCCTTCCCAAGTACACCGGTGAATGTTCTTATGTTTAAAAAAGGAGTTTTGATTACTAAGCCCATACTGGCACAGAAATCCAAGAGTTGTTTCCTGTTCCTGTTGGCCTCCATATCCTCTCCAAATTTACCCATAACCTTTTCATACCCTTCTGTTCGATTTCCAATCCTGGCATTAAAATCACCCATGAGCAGAACACTGTCCTTGTCCTTTACTCCAACAACTACGTCACTGAGTGCGTCATAAAAACTATCCATCTTATCTTGATCTGTCCCTTCACAATGCGAATATACTGACACAATGCTAATTTTCTTGTTAGACACTGTCAAATCTATCCACATCAGTCATTCGTTTACGTACCTTATTGCAACTATGCTGGATTCCATTTCTTTCCTGATGTAAAGCCCTACACCGCACTGTGCTATTCCTGCTTTGACTCCTGACAGGTAAACCTTGTATTCTCCCACTTCCTCTTCTTTCTCACCCCTTACCCGAATGTCACTAACGGCCAAAACGTCCAACCCCATCATACTTGCAGCCTCTGCCAACTCTACTTTCTTCCCAGAGTAGCCCCCATTGATATTAATAGCTCCCCATCTCGTTACCATTCGTTTGCCGAGTCGTATCTTAGGAGTCCCTGGTTTGTCAATTAGAGGTGGGACTCCATCACCTCCAAAGGTCCGAGGCATTTTGCTCTGATTGTTGCCAGCATCATACTTAAAGTACCAGGGAAGCAAGTTGCTAGCCTTACTTGACCCGGGTCCCATTGGGTTTTACCCCTAACGGTTGAGGGACTAACCGGTGGATTTGGTAGTCTTTGCCGTCTGAGCACAAAGGTGACCACGACTCAGAATATGTCCGAGATGCCCAGCCTTATTCCAATGTAACTGGTATCCTGACTATCAGGACCACTTACTTGGCCACTCATACGTTGCCCACGGTTCATGAACTAGGACATGACAACAGGAACCCACACCATGAACCACTAACAAAAAAATTATTCTAACAGGAATCTTCTTATGTACATTTAACTACCTTAAAATAAATTACTCTGAACTAAATTGAACTGTCCCTCTGACATATTTTACATACCTCTACACCTCCCTATTTAAACTATCACAAGTCTCTGAGGTCCAAATTATCTTTAAAAAAAACTGTCTGCATTGTTATTATGTTCAACGTACACGAATTGGGCAAAAGTGTGGAAATACTGTGAGAAACACTTGAACATATCCTAGTCAATCCTGCAGATTCCGCTGTTGTTTTTGACCTTGAACAGCAACACCGCAATGTTCTGAACACTTTGTGATGGTCAGTCATAGTCAGAACAGTGATCTGTGTGGTCGTGAGGAATATCTCAGAGCTAAGTGTATTCAAAGGTGGGAAAATTTTTGATGTTTGTATGGAGATGATCACATAACTTGATAGCTTAAGTGTTTGATGTTTCAAGAGGCACCATATTGAAGATTTTGAAAAGGAAAGTTGCTACTCACCATATAGCAGAGATGCTGAGTTGCAGATAGGCACAACAAAAAGACTATCACAAATAAAGCTTTTGGCCAATAAGGCCTTCATCAACAGTAGATGACAGACACATATACCACATATACACACCCATGCAACCACAAGTCACACACATGACTGCAGTCTCAGAGAATTGAAACCACATTGCCCAGTTGCCTGACACTGCAGTCACGTGTGTGTGTGTGTGTGTGTGTGTGTGTGTGTGTGTGTGTGTGTTTCCTCTGTTGCTGACAAAGGCCTTACTGGCCAAAAGCTTTATTTGTGACAGTCTTTTTGTTGTGCCTATCTGTGACTCAGCATCTCCGCTATATGGTGAGTAGCAGCTTTCCTTTTCATAATATTGTGATAGTACATCCTGGATTCTCCATTGTTTGATTCATATTGAAGATTTCTAACATACACAAGGAAACTGGAAAAAATCGTCCGTTAAGTTACAATGCGAATGAAAGTGTGTGTTCAACGATTGTGATATATGGTCACTGAAGAGGATTGTGATGAAAAATAAGAGGAAAACAGCTGCAGACATCACTGCAGCATTGCATGTCACACTCACAAACCCTGTCAGCATCAAAACAACACAAAGGGAGCTCCATAAGCAGGGAATGGCAGGGTGAGATGAAACTCCAAAATCACTCATCAGTGATACAAATGCCTGTAACAGGATAACATGGTGCTGAAGCCATATGACCTGGACTATAAAGCAACGGAAGAAAGTACTTGGTCAGATGAGTCTTGTTTCACATTGTTTCCAACTTCTGGCTAAGTTTACATCCCAAGAGAGAAATATGGCTGTGGTCTGGTGATGATTTGGGCAGCCATACCACAGTATTCCATGGATCTCACAGTTATTCTGCAAAGTCACGTTACGGCCAAGGATTATGAGAACATTTTAGCTGATCAGGTCCATCCCATGGTATGATGTTACAATGTTCATTCCCAAATGGTGATGCTGTGTTCCAAAATGACAGGCCCCTGGTTCACACAGCTCACATTGTCTGGGCCTAGTTTTGCGAGCACAAGGATGAATTACTGTACCTCCCCTGGTTACCACAGTTACTAGATCTCAATATTATTGAGCCTTTGTGGTCTAGTTTGGAAAGAAGAGTGCACAATCACTGTCCACCTCCATCATTGTTACCTGAAATTGCCACTATTTTGTAGGAAGAATGGTATAAAATCCCCTTGAAAACGAAAAATGACACCATTCTGTGCCATAAAATATTTTATTTGCACGACTTGTTTCAGAGACTGTCCATTTTGAAGTGCATGTATGTAACATTAAGCATAATAGTTAGCTATAGTAACACATCGAATATAGTTATATGACTTTCAGATTTTTGGTCTCTTCTTTTATTATGGTGTGCTGTATGTTTTTCAGATGCACTTGTGAATTGACAGTGTTTGAAACTAGCAGTGCAAATAAAATATTTTAAAACACACCCTGGAATTATGTCATTTTTCAAATTTACTGAGGCTATTGGTACCACCAAAAAGAAAATGACCCCTTGAAAACCGTTCAGGACCTGTATTTATCGATTGTGAGATGACTGGAAGCTGTTTTGAGTGAAAATGGTTTTCATACACTGTAGTAGGCATGGTAATGTGTTGTGTTTTTGGTGTTTCTATATTTTTTCCACCCCCCCCCCCCCCCCTCTACCCACCATGTAGACTTTTCTAGCATTTTCACATTACTCTTACCTCAACCATTCCACCTTTCCTTCTACTTTTTAATGCTATTCACTCTATCCCATTTGTTTTTCAACTGTCTTTGCCTGCATCCACATTCCTGCTGTCCCATGTGCCCAAATCTCTCTATCTCTTTTCTCTTGTACATAAATGGAATTCTCTCATTTGTTCTCTTTCTCCAGATTCATATGAGTCTTACTACACTTGGAAATCTCACTCTCTCTATGCTACACTCCCTGGCTCTTACCTTCAACATTATTTTCCTAATCCAAGTACACTAATTGCTATCAAAATAGTCACTGCCAAAAAAATGTTAAAACAACTGGAGGGTCTAGGAGGGGGGGAAGGGGGAGGGAAGAGTCATACTGAAAGAAGACATTTTGATGGTCTGCAGGAATAAGTTGTACCAGGTTTAAAAATGCTAAACAAAACAGGACAATAGAAGATATGACTAAAGACAGGGGAAGATGAAAAAAATTTCAAATATGAGAACTAATGCAAGAAATAAATAAATACCAGGACTAAAGATGATAGAAATAACATGGAATTAAGCGTATCATAAATTAATGAAAATGAGGTGTATAAACATTTTGGAGCACAGTAATCCAGTAGAAGTAAAATATGCAAGGTTTATCAAAATTTAACAGTGCATGCAGAATGGCAGAATTATAAATGTATGTGTGTGCTGCCAGAAAAGAAATATATATATATATATATATATATATATATATATATATATATATATATATGGAAACTTCCATATATATATATATATATATATATATATATATATATATATATATATATATATATATAGTTCTGGAAAATATATGTACAAGAAGGAATCTGGCAAAATCAAAACACAATAATAATAATAATAATAATAATATAATCCCTGGGTGGCAGATAAGGGAAGGCTGGTACATATGGAGGGCAGGTAGGAAATAAAAAACCCTCTGCAGACCAAAATGACAACAAAATACAAGCTGCATCTTAATTGGAGCAAGAGACAATATGGTCAGTATCCATTCACAAGGAGGTGCAGCAGTGAACATTCTCCAGGAACTCACAATCTCTGGTACTACACCATTATGACTTGTTAAAGTAAAGACGAAATTACCTTGGGTGGAAATCCACCCACTACAATGTGCCACCAAGCATTCGGATTATGAGGAGTTTGGACTTATACAAAAAAGCAAGTCAGAGTGGGATGGTAAACTTCCATAAAAGGCACACACTTAATTTGCACTTTCAACAGACACTCTTCAAGCAGGAAAATGACACACTCTCACAACAGAACTCACGAAGCAGAAAATCCAAATTCTTGCTCCACAAGAAACATGCTTCACAGATTCAGAAACAATAGACTAATTACAGAATCTTCAAAAATGGAATAAATAAGACAATCAATGAAGGAGCAGCACTAATTGGCTCGGGCTTCATAGTAGACAAAAAAGTGTTGGATTCGGTAAAAGATGTGAAGCCCATCAACAACCAACTTATGAAATGTAAGAGTCAAACACAGTGGAAGACTACCTTGCCTGAAATTTCACCAATAAAAATGGCACATGACTTGAGTTATGCCAACAAAACAACCTAAATATCAAGACAATCTCACTTACAAAAAAGCCCAAAAAACAAAAAACATAGCAATCACCCTTCCATCATTTAGATTTCGGACTGATCATATAGCAATACCATGTGACTATTTATTTAGAAACACTGAAAAATCCTTACATGAGAAACTAGTGCAGAAATGTTACTATTCAATAGAAGAATTCATAAACGACAACCTGAAAATTTGAGCAGGAGAGAGCAAGTATTTAGGCCTGTTAATCTTGAAAGTTTGTTACTTTTGAAGAAAAATTATTAACTGCTCAATTAAGTAATTATTCAGCACTGTATATTATATTACTGGTATTACAAGGAAAATTGTAAACCAGTTTTTGTGTTTTGATGAGTCTCCTGTACTTTTAAGTCAATGGCTTGAAATTGTATGTTATGAGACAATTAAGCTCTACTTCTACTTCTACTACCAAAAAGAAATTCATGATGTGTAAGTATGTAGAGGTGCAAACATCAATTCAGATCATTATTTAACCAGAACCAAAATTAAATTCACACCGTCAACAGGAAAGCACTGGTGATCCCAAAATTTGATCTACACAAAATCAAAGACTCTCAAATAACAGAAAAATGAGTAGAACAACCTGCAGATGATCAGGATAAATTTCAAATTATAATCACCACACCAGCGAAACATATGATCCCTCTTCGCAAAAAACCAAAACATTCTTGGTGGAATCAAAATTGTGAGAACACACTAGAAGAAAGAAAAAAACACATTTCAAATTATAATTGCAGCAAACCAGAAAAGACACAGAAGAAATTCCTTAAAGTTCACAAGCAAACATCCGAGATTTTAAGACAAAATAAATGAAAATATGTCAATGACCAGCTGGAGTCAACTGAGAACAACTTCAAAAGTTACAAGACACACAATTTCTATAAGACCTTTGCAAATTAAATCAGAGGGTACTCACCACAGAACTTCTGCTTTTGAAAACAATGTGGTAAATTAGCCTTGAGAAACAAGGAAAATTACAAAGAACTAGTCACATATTTTTCACCCTTTTAAACTGTTCAGAACTCAAAGAAAGATTCTGAAAATACATCCAGAAATTAAAACAGAAAGCTCATCCCCACCAACACAAGAAGAAGTTTATTCATACATCAAGAAACTCAAAAACGACAAAACATCAGGGGAGTACAGAAATGTAGCTGAACTCTTGAAAAATGTTAAGCCCAAACTCACTCAAAGAAATTAAATTAATAATCTGAAACATTTGGCAAACCAAAATGATCCTGGATGACTGGAAGATGCCTCTAATCCATCCACTGCATAAAAAGGCAAAAATCAGATGTAAACAACTATAGAGGGATTTCCCTCTTACTGGTCACCTACAAAATCCTAGCAGCTTGTCTCTTGAATAGAGCATAAAAGCAATTAGAACTCAAATTATCAGAATATCAAGCAGGATTCAGACCAAACAGGCCATGCCAAAACAAATTTAACCTCAAAACCACACTCAAAATGTGAGCCCTCAGACAAAACCCTCTAGTGTGCACATTTTTAGATCAATAGGCAGGCCTTCACTATCCCAAATTTCAGAAGAGAGGGGACTAGATCCCAAAGCATGAGTACTCATAAAACAAACACTAACCGGCATGAAATCAAAGTAAAATTTATGGGGAAAATCTCAGAACCTTTTACGTTCAAATGGGGTGAGACAAGGAGATGGACTCTCTCCTATTTTGTTCAATGTCATCCTAGACAAGGTTATGGAAGAATGGGAGAAATAACTCAAGAAGTATGAGATTGGGAAGACGATACTACTTGGATTTCCTGAAAACATTCTCTACATACCAGACCTCACGTTTGCAGATGAGCTTGCTATACTTACAGAGGACAAAGAGACTGCCATTAAACAGCTTGAGGTATTTAAAGAATGTGCAGAAGAAGTAGGGTTACAAATCTCATTTGAGAAAACTGAATTCTTATATCCAAAGACAGAAATCATGAGTCTGAAAACAAAATACAATAAAATCAACAGGGTCCTGTATTTTAAATCCCTCAGAGAATTCATCCAACTGACAGGCCTTGAAAAAAATCTAACAGCAAAATCACCTCCAAAATGTCTAACAAGCATTAGGGTTAGCCCAAACCTCTACAACAAAAAATCCATGGCAAGACCGACAAAAAGTCACCACTACAACACACTTATAAAATGATTAATCCTCTACGCAAGTGATATACTGACACTTAAATAGAAAACACGAACCTCAAGAAATCAAAAAAGAAGAGTGAAAGATCATTAGGAAAATTTTAGGAGCAAGATACGCCCAAGATGATTACAGGCCATAAGTAAACAAACTTTCTTAGAAAGAATGAACAACCTAAAAAAAAATTGACTGAATTATTTGCTTAATATCTTCCATTTATTGGGAGAATTTGCAAATAACACCAATAATAATAATAATATTGTGTGGTTCAGTGGCTCAGAGGGTAAATATCAGATTATGAATCCCAAGGTCTGGGGGTTAAATCCTGGTTTTTTCTTGTCACTCATTGTTTCTTTCAACACTGCAAATGATATGTTCGTGTCAAAAATTCCAAGTTGTACCATGGTTTGAAGTCCACATTAAACTACAAGGCCTCAAACAACTGATTAGTAAGTTGAGTCAAAGTTCAGAGGACGACAAGAGCATACCACCTCCAATAGGACAAAGCCTTAAAAGGTAATACACTGTTAAAAATAACCTTTGGGTTGATGGCAACTGTACCTTATACGCAGTATATTCAGGAGGAAGCTATCAAATGGAAACTTCACTTGTAATAGTTATGACTATAGCAGAAAAAGAAGAGTCACATTCTTCTATTCACATTGAAAATGCATTACAGAAAAAGATGATGAGAGAATGCATGAAGACAGAGATTTTCAGTGATTTGACATGAAATTGTGTCATTGCAAGACAATGGAATTAGGTAGAAACTAACAAAGGACTTCCTCTTTCTTCCCTTTCTCTGTGTGAAGGAACACTTGATAATGAAAACTTGAAATTCTTCTGTCTTTGTGATTGTTGCTGTCATTCCAACCCCACTTTTCAATCTGAAATTGTGATATGATGTGGAAATAACTGTGAGGAAGCCGGGCAATCCAATCATCCTAACACAGGAAATCTATGAAATGTGATGGCAACTGCAAAGATACGATATAGGGGTTACAATGTATTTCTAAAAACTGTATGACATAAGGTGGCATTAGAAACAAGAATTATATTATTTGGTTTGTGGCATCGATAGGTCATATTGACATAGACTACATTAATCTTTGTGACCCAGGTCGCTCATCCGAGCCGCCATGTTAATTCAGTCTATTCTTATACCTTGTACTGTGTGCAGGTGTATGATATTTGTTGAAATATATGTATGGGCAGATATTAGTGGGGACAGTTTATTCCGTATACCACTATTCATATCCTATTCCCATACTGGTGACCACGAAGCTTCCACGTCTTCTGTGACTTCCGCACTGGGTGTTGTAAATCAACAGGTCATGCTCACGCCGCCATGGCCACCTCACCCAACGCTTTGTTCGAAGATTTTGAAGCCCAACTACGACCGCTGGGCCCCTTTAATCCTTCGCCAATGGCCAGCTCTCCAATACTCCATAGTGATTCGCTATCTACAACCACATTAACCTCAAACTTTGTTGTTCTATAATGGTCGAATACTACACCATTAACTCAAACAATGGACTCGGGTTTCGTGTCACCGGACTGTGTTCACCAACATGTGAAGTGTGAAGTGGATAATATTCAGAACAGTATACCTACCGATCGATCGTATAATGTTCAAAGTGATCTACATTCGCACACCTATTTTGACTCTCAATGGTCCGCAACAACAGTTACTGTCGTGCCATGTGCAACGCCACTATTTGTGCAAAATGCATCCGGCCACTATCAATCACAACCTGTTCCGATTTTGCCTGATTTGCAGACTAATGGTGGACATTTTAGTGCCCAAAATTCTCCTTGCTCACCCCCCAGACCTGCTGCTCAACTTTTTGACCACGCGAGTTCGAGTACATCTTTCGGCGATTCGTCTTCCAGGGGCGTCTTACCACACCACAGTGATCTTCTGCAAGTTCCACCGGTAATTTATAGTCTGACCCCACAGGGCGTATTTTCAACGTGTGCGAAGAACTCACACTTCTGTCGCATGAGTTACCAACCCCGCCCCCCCCCCCCCCCATGTACCCCCCCTCCACCCCACACTCGCAGGGGGCCCCGGTTCCTGCCGCTCAGCCGCTCGCCTCTCTCACAGCTCCGCCTGTGTCTGCTGCGCCAGTCTTCTGCATTATTTCCGAGGTGGGCAAATTCAAATCAGTACCTGTAACCTACGATCCAGTTTATGGGACCCTTACCGCTCACTCCCTCTTTACCGACCGTACCAGCCGCATCGTGTTTTCGTGACACGTCAAAGACAATGCAACCCGCCGTTGCTACAGACATTCTTGCCAGTAACACATCCACACCTACTGTGCCAGCCTGCTGTATGGCCTCTCCTGCCAAGAACTAGCCGGTTTTCCAAGGGCCATCGAAGCCGCCTTCGTCGCCTCCCCCAGGTCGTCTGCCGAAACTGCCACCTTTATACAAAGACAACCCTGTATCATGGTTTGCTCTTGTTGAGCATCTTTTCGAGTTGCATCACGTGTCCGATGACAACTCTAAATTCCTGTGTCTCGTCATGCACCTCCACGATCATTCAGACATAGTTTGCGATCTACTCCTCTCACTACTGCCTCCACTGAAGTACAAGTTCGCGAAGAAAACGATCATGGAATGACTCACCTGCTCACCACAAGAATTAAACATCAAGATCTTGTACGAAGAACACCTGGAGGACCGAACTCCATCACAACTCTGGCGCCATCTTCGGTTACTTGTGAGTGAGCATACCATGCTGGTGTGGTCTGCCAAATTGCCTACCGACCTACTGATCCATCTGCTACCACACTCCTTTGAGTCAATCGGCTCTCGTCTCAGCATCGCAGCCCAACTGTATTGATTGCTACAACAATATCAACCAGCTCACCACTCATCACTGGTTGGCACACTGCTCCTGCTTACCGGCCGTTTGCTGGCAGAGGCAGCGCTCGCTCCGCCTCCGCGCCTTCTACACCACCTGGCAGTATCCGCTTGCTCTCTCCACCGTCTGAGCCCTCCAGGATCGCCCACACACCATACATGCCGGTATACATGCTGGAACAAATCAATGAGGACAAGTCTCCTCCGCTGCGCTGCCACAGTCACCACCACCACCGCATCCGGCTCATCCGTACTGGTGGTACCACAAGATTTTCAGTGATAATGCCAAGAAGTGCCAATTACCTTGCTGGCATCCAAACGCCGACTGCAGGACCTAAAAGATGCCGAGTCCTGCAGGCGACCTCACAGGTGTCCTCACACACTGCACTCCATCCACTCGTCTGCCTGGCCGATTGGTCATTTTTACATGACTGACATTTCATCACGGCTCGTTTTCCTAGTCGACACTGGTGCTGATGTTCTAACATACCTACATCGATGGCTCCCCCATCTTTTCACCAACAAAGTCACTTCTACGAGCTGTCAATGCATCAACATTACAAATCTCAGGCTCTGTCAAAGTTATGGTGCACCTATCTCCTTCCCTGTGTTTCTTTGGACTTTCTACATTACGACATCGATCAACCAATTTTTGGTATGGAGTTTTGGTCCCATTACAAACTCTCTCCAAACGTAGTTCAGGGCTCAGTGCTACACCATCCCACTAACACTCAGATACTCAGATCCCACACTTATGTTCCATGTTGTGTTTCTCTCGTGACTTGTGAGTTGGTACACGAATGCTTCACCCTCGCGGGCGACATTGTGGCCTGCATCACTAACCTACTGTCAGAATACGACTCAACAGCACAACTCCACTGGGAAAATGATGAGCTGAAACAACAAAAACACACACTTACAATGAGCTCGTCGCGGCTCGTACCTCGCTGCTGAAACTGCAGTCCACAGTCCAGCCACCTAGTCGTGTTTCTCCATCAGACACCAGCTCGGACACTCATCAGGTTAGTCCAAAAACATTAACTGCGTGTGACGATTTGCATCTGGTGGGCTCCGCATCCCCAATACATTCGCCACATTCACTGCCATATGTGTCAGACAGTGCTTCTAATAACAGTCGCACGCGTGATACGACCATGCCCACCATGTGGGCAGCCATCCCGCATGTTGATAAACATTCCACCCTCTCCTGGGCGCCAGCCATCTGACTCGGCAGTCATCACTGTTCCACATGCGATGCCAACGCCGCTCTCGCCCGAGCCGAGTACCAAGTGCAATGTCGACAGCAGACAGTCGCCGCACATTCCGACCCACTTCGTGCTGCACGTGCAGCCACCCTCTCCAAACAAGCGCACACTGCGCTCATGTACTAGACATGTGACTTTGGTGCTGCCTTTTCCCACTCGTACTAATGGCTACGCCTTGTCGTGCCCTACCCGTCCAAAAACTTCACATCAGGACATTGATCAGTCTCCTGAGCAGTTCTCAGTTTCTTCCATCACTGACGGAACGACACACAAGATAGTTACCACTGCCAGCCCTCCTATTAGCACAAGGTTAGATGACTCAACCCTATTAAGTTGCATGCTGCCTGGCAGCAAATTAACAAACTTTTGGAGGGAGGTATCCTGCAACCGTCAGACAGCACCTGGTCTTCACCGATCCACCTCGTCCTCAAACATGACAGTTCTTTCCAAATGTGCAGCGATTACACACATTTAAACACTCGTACTGTCATGGACAATTACCCGTGCCTAACATAAATGATTTCACTCATATGTTATTGGATGCTACTATCTTCAGTGTTATTGACTGTAAACGTGCCTACCACCAGATTCCTGTAGCGCCGGATGACATCCCTAAAACAGCTATTATCACACCGCATGGTTTGTTCCAATACAACTTCATGCCATTTGGCCTAAAAAACACGGCGCAAATGTGGCAGTGTTTCATTAACTCCATCTTATGACAGTTCGAGTTTTGCTTCGCATATCTGGATGACATACTCATTTTCAGAAAGTCAGCTGAGGAACATGAAAATCATTTATCGAATTTCCTCCAGACCTTGAACCCCAATGGCATTGAAGTCAACAAAGAAAAATTCCAGTTGCGTCAGCCTTCCATCACTTTCTTGGGTTATACCATCTCCACCGATGGAATACAGCTTCCCAAATCTCGCATGCACGCCATCACTTCACTGCCGCCCCCGGCTACTTACAAAGAGCTCCGATGTTTCATGGGCACAACAAATTACTACCGTCATCACCTGCCTTCTGCTGATGCCGTGACATCGTAGTGGGAGCGGTACTACAGCAATGCAAGGCAGACACGGTTTCTCCTCTTCATTTCTTCTCTAAAAAACTATCTACCCACTCAGAAGAAATACTCCGCTTTTGATAGAGAACTCTACAAGGCCGTCAAACACATCCGCGCCGACGTGGAGGGTAGCTTGTTCTTCATCCTGATGGATCACAAACCCCTCGCAGACGCTTTCTGCAACCACCCCGAGGACCCACCCCCTCAGTGTTTCCGTCATTTTGATATAGTCTCCCAATTCACAACCGACATTCGCTACATCGACATTCGCTACATCAAAGGCACAGACAACATTGCTGCAGATTTTTTTCCACGAATGAATACTATTGCATGCATCATTGACTTATCCAACCTGGCCGCCCTACAAGCCTCCAACAAGGAATCTCAAGGTCTCCTCATGGACCCTCAAACATCCCTTGTGTTTACTAAAGCTAAATTCCCCGGCGTTGTGGACGAGGTGTGGTGCGTTTCTTCTACCGGTACCCTATGCCTGTTACTCCGCCCCCCCCCCCCCCCCCTGTGCCAGCAGGCCTTCAACGCACTGCATAACCTCGCTCTACCTGGCGTCTGTGCCACTACATAGCTTGTCTCCAAGTGTTTCATTTGGAACAATATAAAACAGGACTGGCAGACCTGGGCACGCAGCTGTGCATCCCCTGCCAATGCAACAAAATCAGCCACCACACCACCCCATCACTGGGCAAGTTCGACATCCCTCCAGGACGATTTCGTCATGTGCATATCGATCTTATCAGTCCTCTTCCACCATCAGAGGGCCACAGATACATTCTATCCACAATTGACGACACATCCTGCTGGGTAGAACCAGTCCCCTTACCTAACATCACTGCCGAGACCGTGGCCAAGGGTTTTATCTCCTTATGGATTGCTAGGTTCGGTTGTCCGATCACCATCACCACCAACCACGGTCGGCAGTTTGAGTCTTCCATGTTCACCATGTTATGTAACATCTGCGGCATAAAGAAAATTCACACTACAGCCTACCATCCGCAAAGCAATGTGTTAGTGAAATGGTGGCACCACACTCTAAAAATAGCGCTCAGGTGCCACGACTGCCTCTGGTCCAAAGCACTTCCATTGGGACTGCTTGGCCTCTGTTCAACTTTCAAGCCCAACTTATAGGCAACTACCTCAGAATTTGTTTTCAGGGAGAACCCCATCCTACCAGGCGAACTCATTCAGCTTCAAGTACCTGAAGACTTCCTCCCCCCCCCCCCCCCCCCCCCCCGGATTCCATAAGTCACATGTGCACCCACTTCAAACATGCACACTTGCACCCACCTATCAGCCACTCCCCGCCGGACACTTACGTGCCAACCGCTCTCAACACTTGCTCCCATGTAATGCTGAGAGATGACTCGGTCCAACAACCTCTGCAACCACCTTATCTCAGCCCCTTTAAAGTCCTCCGGCAGGGCTATACAACTTTCAACATCATTATCAAAGACAGTCCGCAAACTGTTTTGTTACACCGACTCAAACCAGCATTCGTGGACCCTGATGTTCCTCTGCTGGCTCAGCCTGATTCTCCTAATGACTCTCCTGAGTCTGCCTCCCACCGTGGAGTCCGACAATGTTTCTCCTTGGGCCACCATGCTGTTTTGTTCACCCAATGCCTCCCCGTCACCTTTTATGCATTTATCAGACACGTCACACTCTACCCTGTGTGCGGGTTTCACTGCTACCTCATCGACTACAGAGACACCTTCTCACATAGTCACCCTGCTCTGCAACATACCCCCACACTGCGTGGACGACATTTCAATCGTCACTCTCAACGACCGAGTTCTCACTCTACTCACAGACACTGTGGCCCCGCCACCCAATGACCAGTTAAACATCAGTGTTGTGCATAGCCTCACCCTCCCTCTTGAGTGTTACCCGATGACTATTCGCCCCTTCATCTCGCTGGACAGCTCGAATAGCATCTGGACTTGCCACACCTACACCTCACCATCCGCCGTTCAACCCGCCTGCTCTTGGGCTGGCCGCTGCATCGTCCATCCTCGCTGGCTCAGCAACTTCGAGGTGGACCTGCCTCCCATCGCTCAGCCTCTGCACCCCACCCTGGTCGGGGTGGAAGTCCCGGTTGTGCATCTACCAGCTTGTACAACCACCAACAGTGTTGATGCCCACATGGTCTTCCCTCAAGACTCACATGTGGTACCCTGTACTGCGGGGGAGGGGAGGGGGGTGGGGGGAGAGCTGTGTGGCGTCAATAGGTCGTATCGACCATAGACAACGTTAATCCTTGGGACTCAGGTTGCTCATCCAAGCCACCATGTTAATTCAGTCTGTTCTTATACCTTGTACTGTGTGCATGTGTATGATAATTATCGAAATATATGTATGTGCAGATATTAGTGGGGACAGTTTATTCCGTATACGCTATTCGTTTCCTGTTTCCATAGGTTGTATGTAGGGATGTGGGGAGAAGAAATTCAAAATCAGTGCAAGATAATTAGATCACAATTAATACTGAGGAAAAGATAGAAACAAAACACTCAAACAACAATGGAAGTAAGTGGGCAGGAAGAGGGACAGAAATGGAAGGCTCATTGTTTCAGTACATGCCATACAACTACATTTCTACATTTCACTTGATATAATTACATCTCAGTAGATTAATAATTCTTTAATCTTTTCTAGGGAACTATCTTAGTATTCAGACTAACTGATTTAGAGAAACCAAGGAGACAAATCTGAATTTTGATAGCTGAATAGAGATCTGAACTCTACTCCTAATGAATGCAAGTTCAGTGGCTTAACCTATGTACCACTTTGTTCAGAATTCCAAGAAGAATGCTCTTGTAATTTCATTTCAATAATTTATTTGCCATATATCTAGAGATAAACTCAGTTTAACAGTAAACTTAATCAAACCGTTTGAGAGATGTATCTCAAAAACAACATTACCAAGTCTGAACATTGAAAGAAGTTATAGTTATTAGCACTACCACTTAACTTCTAACTGTAATACACTAAGTGATTCAGTTACACTACCCGATTCAAAGAATATAATATTAAAAGGTGGGAATATGTGAAAAAATCTATGTAAGGATACATCTTCAGTGTATGAGAAGTTGCTCTTTTGAGAATGAGATTAGTTAGTAGTGAAATATTTCACATTACAGTAATATCCTGATCTTACACATTAGGGGGGACTGAATGATAACTGTGTATGCTGAATCTGATTAAGTTGGCATTGAATTCTGCATATAAATACATACAAATTATGTTCATTTCAACAGTACAACATATTACGTTATGGTACAGTACCATGGATTGCAACAATGTAGGCCAAAGTTATTGTGATGTAGAAGGCTTCATAAAATCAAGAGTGTCGTCTGATGGTCAATTTTTTTTCTTCTTATGCAAAATTTCCTTGTAGCACACTAACAATTTTTTATTGCCCATTTTGTAGCAGAAGTGCACAATTCTTAGGAGCATATATTTTTCAAAAAATTGTAACCCTTTTTCAACTGAACTGAGGCCTTCTGTCAAGTCTGCAACCATCATTTGATCTTCTGATTGAAATGTGTCTACTGAATCTGGTTGTTAAGTGTCTTGCTCTTCATTACGCATTTCTCTGAGCTCATAAACTGTCAGTTCCTGATTGTGCAAATTCAGCAGTTCTTGAACGTTATCACCACCCACCTCAAGTTTGTCACTTCTTCAGTCACATTATCAATCTGATAAGGATCTGGTACTGATTTAACCTAGGAAAAAAAAATGGACATGGTTTTTTCCAGACATGATTTACAGTTTCTTGTGAAAGATTTTCCAGAACTTCTCATGGCATCTAAAACATCGAATTGCTTCTAAAAGCCTTTAACAGAGAACTTGTTCCCAAAACGAATTTTCACTCTGCACTGGAGCGTACGCTGATATGAAACTTCCTGGCAGATTAAAACTGTGTGTCACACTGAGGCTTGAACTTTCACAGGCAAGTGCACAACCAATGGAGCTACCCAAGCATGACTCACGACCTGTTCTCACAGCTTTACTTCCATGACTTTGTCACTTCCCACCTTCCGAACTTCACAGTTCTTCTATGAAACTTGCAGGACTAGTATTCCTTCAAGAAAGGATACTGTGGAGACATGGCTTAGCCACAGACTGTTGGCTGTTTCCAGAATCAGAATGTGAAACTTCCTGGCAGATTAAAACTGTGTGCCAGACCAAGACCTCAAACTCAGGATCTTTGCCTTACACAGGCAAGTGCTCTACCAACCGAGCTACCCAAGCATGACCCACATCCGACCCTCACACCTTTACTTCGCCAGTTCCTCGTCTCCTACCTTCCAAACTTTGCAGAAGTTTTCCTGCAAAACTTTTGGGACTAGCACTCCTGAAAGAAAGGCAAAAGTCCTGAGTTTGAGTCTCAGTCCAGCATACAGTTTGTCTCAGTCCAGCATACAGTTTTAATCAGAGAGCTCATTGTTTTGTTTCGTAGCTTCCTGTAGATGCGCAAACTATCATCTTGTGTAGTAAGCTTAAATGTCTTAATGACTCCCTGGTTGATCAGTTGAAGCAAACTGGTTGTATTTGGTATCAAAAATACAATTTTTGCATGTGGATCAAAATTAATTAGAGCAACTGGAGAATGATCTGGTGCACTGTCGATTAACAGAATCACTATAAATGGGATTTGTTTTAATTAGCAATAAAGTTTAACTTCACATGCGAAGTTATAACCAAAATAGTCCTCAAAAAGAGAATCTGTCACCCAAGCTTTAGCATTCGACTTACAAATCACATGCAACCCAGGTTTAGATGTACCTTTTAAAGCTCTTGGATTTTCTGAAGGGTAAACTAAGAGAGATTTTAATTTACAAGCACTAGCTCACTAGTTGCATTCATGCCAATGTCATTGTCAATCAGTCTTTGGTGGTTTCAGAATCTGAAAAAGGTTTTCTCTTCACCCTCGAAAGAAGATATTTTAGGCATAATCTTCCAGAACAAAGTAGTTTCATCTATGCTGAATACAGTTTGGCTGGTATAGCCACCTCATTCTATCATTGTTTTGAGTTTCTCTAGTTAGAGTGACACAGTCTCTTTATCAGCACTTGCCACCTCTCCACTTTCTGCATTGCTATATCAATGACAGTGACTTTTGAATCAGATAAATGAACCCTTACTAGCTTTCAACATTTCATCTTTGGCTACCTCTCCAGCTTCTTCTTTCAGTTTCTCAAACATCAGCTTAGCTTGAGAGCATACTGTGTTCTGATCAACAGGACAATTTTTCACTCTTACTTGATTATCAAACCATAATTTTAACATATACTCTGATTAAAATTACTTGCTGGTTGACATCTCTCACTTGCCACTACAGTGTTGCCACATCTGATGCCAGCTATCGCTTGGCTATAGGTGACACACAAACACAGCAGGTCACTTCACAAATGCTGTTGTCAATGAGGAACATGGAGCAAAGTTAGAAGCGGCCACCACAAGATATGACAGAAATGGGTGACACTCTGTTGCCAGCTGATTTTAAGTGAGCAATGACTGAACTGCAGCAGATGACGGCTTTTGTAGCCCTGAAATTAAACTCTGGTCCTAACCTAACCATACCCTTATGATGCGCAGTGTATCCAAGAAAATGGTGATCAACAATCTGCGGCAGAACTAAACTCATTATCACTTTGTTCATGGTGTTTACGGCTAACCTCTACGAGCAAACTCAAGACAGAAATATTTCTTAATATGTTTGTTTGCAGAGCCATCTTCCACAGTAAAAGTTCAGTTTCAGTGGTAAAAGCAAACCGCAATTTCTTGCTGTCATTGGTTACCTGAAACTATCATCATGGGATGCCACGTTACCAACCGATGAGAAGTCCTGGTTGGCACTTAGTTGACAAAAGCAGATTCCAAATGGAAAAAGAATGATAATGCTATTTTGTCTAAAACTGACAGGGTGAGACCGTGGCTGTGTACAATTAACGTAGATTGATTCTTACAAAGAAGAAGACAGCAAACAGCCACTAATAAATAGCAGTACTAACAATGGCTGGTTGCAGTCTTCTTCTTTGTAAGAATCAAGATACATTAAAAGAATGATAGGAAGAAAAATAAGAACAAATAAAAAAGTCAATTCAATGATGAAAATGACATGGCAAAGTATCATAAAAAATTCATTTAAATCAATCAATTGGACTAAAATGGTAATCAAAGTGTCTTGATTAGATTTATAAAATAGATTTATAAAAATAAAAAAATTTTGCTGTATTTAATGAGATTCAAACCTTTGACCTTCTACACATCAGGTTTATATGCTGAATACTACATTATGCCAATACACTGCAAAAAACTGTTCTTTTTATGACTCAGGCATCACAGCGGCAATGATTAATTGACAGTCTTCAAAAATTCGGTTTCATACAATCTTATGCAGAGCTTATCTAATGCAAGCTGATCTCTGTGATTATAATAACTGTATAAATGATGGTGAATTGTGTCTTGTGCAGAAGGATGCAGTACTGTTTGGTTAGTGCATTGTAGAAACATGTATTTTCATTAGCATCATTGTGCGTGCATGTGTGTGTGTTGTTTTTAGTGTGGTTATTGTGTATGATGAAAAATGAAATAAAAGGGCCAGACCCAGGATTTGAGATCCAAACACATCAAGAATTTGATGTGATTTGATTTGAAGAAACCTTGATAAGGAATTGTAAGTGAACTAACTGCTGTGACAGTTTGTCAATGGCAAGCAGTTTGTGCATAAGATTGAGCACTCCCATTTGAGGAAACCAGCTACAATGCTTGAAGTGTCAACTAAGAAGTAATTTTAATCACACTATTTTTTTCCATGTGAGCGGTAATACCATGACATTTACGAATGATACTTGAATTTAAAAGTCGAGCATTTTTCTCAACTTCAAGAATTTTTTTTTCTTCACCTTTTTTAATTATTCTGGCTGCTGATTCTGGTAGATCAAGCTTCTTTGCCAATTAACAAATATTAATTTTTGCATTGAAGTCTCTGAAAATGTTCAGTTTACATTCCAAAGATAATGATTTTTTCCCTCGTTTGACGCAAATCACTCAGTTCTGATTTGTTTGGATGACATAGAATCCATCAATCAATCTGTGAATAAAGCGATTCTGCAACAGACATGTCCAATCCTGTCTTAAGACAAGCACTGTGTTGGTGGAGTGGGGGAATGGAGCTGTGCAGCACTAAACCAGATGCACTGTGTTCACAGGCGCTGACTTCTTGGGGCCTGAGGGGCCCCGAGCCATCTGAAAAATTCATTAGTAGGGGCGGAGCCCCTCCACCCCCCCCAATAATTTAAGAAAATTATTAGTTATATTATGCTTTCTAAAATCACAAAATTATGTTGGAATTTTTTATTTTTCTTGTTTGACTATAGTTACCTTTTAAAATACATTCAGTAATGAGTTAAAACAAATAATTATTATGGTAGTAAGCAAGTTAACTGAAAACGAGTAGTGTGAATCATGATAGTGTTATGTAGCTGCGGGCACACTTAGAATTTATCCCGGTGCGTAAACCTTCAGGTAAAGTATGGCGCTGGCAGGCCAGCACTGCGGCTGCAGTGACATCAAAAAGACTGGAGCAGAAGCGTCTGGAACCCTCCGCCTCGCATCGCCTTGATGCTCCGAGACATTACGATGCCGCAGCTATATAAAGTCCACCCTGCTGTCGCAGTCATTCAGTGTGGACAGTTTTGTTCAGTGCATGCTGCTGATGTGTTCTGACTTTAGTGTCTAGTGGACTATTTTATATGACTATATTTTATTCATTTACTTTAGTCTCTTAATGTATTGTGAATTAAGTTTGCAATGTATAAATTTGTTACCAAAAAGCCACACTTGGAAGTTGATGATACTGCAAGTCAACCTCCAACAATTATTGTGTCATCAGTTGCTTCATTGTCTTCAGGTGAGAACCGTTCACACCCAAAATCTGGACAATCCGGTAAGGCAAAATCATTGCAGAAGCCTTGGTTGACTAAATATACTTGGCTAGAATATGAAGTATCTGCTGAAAAAGTTTTTTTGCAAAACCTGCAAAGAGGCAGATGTTAAAAATCTATTACAACTGACTTCAAAAAACGAAGATGCATTTACTTCCATAGGGTTTTCTAACTGGAAAAAGGCTGTGGAAAAATTCCGTCTTCATGAAAATACGTTTATGCATAAAGAAGGTGTTCTGAAACTAAATTCTATCACTAACCGAAGTGTGGCCTCCGAATTGAATGAACAGTTAGATAGTGATATGAAGAAAGGCCGTTTAGCTCTTGAGACAATTTTTACTTCTGTGCAATTTCTATGCCAACAAGGACTAGCAATTAGCGGGCACAAAGATGTAAACTCAAATTTTTTTCAATTGTTGGAACTCCGAAAGAGTGACATACCAGAGTTTAAAGATTGGTTAGGGCATTTGGGGTATAAGTGGATGTCCCACGATATTCAAAATGAGATCATTGATCCATTAGGAAAGTCTGTGTTGAGAAGGGTATTGGCTTCAATAAAAAAAACTGAACATTTTTCTATTATGGTTGATGAAACAAGTGATTCTTCGATTCACGAACAAGTGTCATTTCGTATTCATACTGTCGATGATTCCTTAATCACCGATGAAGATTTTATTGGCTTATACAAGACACTCAACACTGAATCACAAGCTCTGTTTAGTTGTTGTAATGTTAAATTTTCAGTTTCAAAATATTATTACTGGTTTAGTGCTGCATTACTTTATTACTATATTACTGTATTAGTTATTTTCAAATACTTAAATATTTTTAGGGTATAAGACCCAATTAAAACCCGCTATTTACGTACTTTTTGACTGAAAGTATTAGGCATACCATATTAACTTTATTAACTATATTAAAGCATTAACTGTGAGACATTGAACCCTGAGCCTTATTCAAAGTAAGCTTAAATTAGCTATTTCAATTATTAATCAAAATGCTATTACTGTGCGACAGCAATATTTTATGTTTTATTCTTTTAATGATAGTTTAGGATTTATTTAAATATAATTTCACTCTTTTCAGATCTATATATTCACTGCTCTGTAATAGTCTATAAGCATGATTATTACTGTAAATTAAATTAGCTTTTTACGAAAATACCATGCTTGTTTGCTTTGTTTCTGTTTTCAAAACCAAAAAAATGTGTCAGGCTTGTCGAGTTTCCCGGACAGTCGAGTTATCAAGAGTCCAGCTTTCGCGGTTCTAATGTTGATCATGTGACTAAAATGCTTCAAAAAACTTTAAAGCTCACTATTTTTCATCTAAAATTTAGAAAATTTCCTGGGGCAAGACCCCCAGTATGGGCCCCACCAATATTTATTATAAGTCAGTGCCCCTGATTGCGTTACTCTGGAGTTGCAAAAAATGGGGCAGCATAAGTCAGGGTATCACTGTATATTAAATTCTGATAAATTACAATGCATGCCTTCTTACACCAATACACAAAGTGTTCTACAGCAAAAATTCATACCAACTGCCTGACTTAAAAAATTAAGAAAATACCATGAACAGACAACTCAGTTTTTTGGATGCATATATTTTTAACTCTACAGACGAATGGAAAAACTGGTAGAAGCTGACCTCGGGGAAGATCAGTTTGGATTCCGTAGAAATATTGGAACACGTGAGGCAATACTGACCCTATGACTTATCTTAGAAGCTAGATTAAGAAAAGGCAAACCAACGTTTCTAGCATTTGTAGACTTAGAGAAAGCTTTTGACAATGTTGACTGGAATACTCTCTTTCAAATTCGGAAGGTAGCAGGGGTAAAATACAGGGAGCGAAAGGCTATTTACAATTTGTACAGAAACCAGATGGCAGTTATAAAATTCGAGGGGCATGAAAGGGAAGCAGTGGTTGGGAAGGGAGTGAGGCAGGGTTGTAGCCTATCCCTAATGTTACTCAATCTGTATACTGAGCAAGCAGTAAGGGAAACAAAAGAAAAATTTGGAGTAGCTATTAAAATCAATGGAGAAGAAATAAAAACTTTGAGGTTCGCCGATGACATTGTAATTCTGTCAGAGACAGCAAAGGACCTGGAAGAGCAGTTGAACGGAAAGGACAGTGTCATGAAAGGAGGGTATTAGATGAACATCAACAAAAGCAAAATGAGGATAATGGAATGTAGTTGAATTAAGTCAGGTGACGCTGAGGGAATTAGATTAGGAAATGAGACACTTAAAAGTAGTAAAGGAGTTTTGCTATTTGGGGAGCAAAATAACTGATGATGGTCGAAGTAGAGAGGATATAAAATGTCGGCTGGCAATGGCAAGGAAAGCGTTTCTGAAAAAGAGAAATTTGTTAACATCGAGTATTGATTTAAGTGTCAGGAAGTCATTTCTGAAAGTATTTGTACGGAGCGTAGCCATGTATGGAAGTGAAACATGGACGATAACTAGTTTGGACAAGAAGAGAATAGAAGCTTTCGAAATGTGGTGCTACAGAAGAATGCTGAAGATTAGATGGGTAGATCATATAACTAATGAGGAGGTATTGAATAGGATTTGGGAGAAGAGAAGTTTGTGGCACAACTTAACTAGAAGAAGGGATCGGTTGGTAGGACATGTTCTGAGGCATCAAGGGATCACCAATTTAGTATTGGAGGGCAGCATGGAGGGTAAAAATCATAGAGGGAGACCAAGAGATGAATACACTAAACAGATTCAGAAGGATGTAGGTTGCAGTAGGTACTGGGAGATGAAGAAGCTTGCACAGGATAGAGTAGCATGGAGAGCTGCATCAAACTAGTCTCAGGACTGAAGACCACAACAACAACATATTTTTATCCACATTTGTCTTCAAAGACACTTAAGCATAGCAATAGACTTCAACAAATAAAGCATGTTTCTTATTTTTGATTATATTCAGTTATAAAAACACCACATAACCAGATTATGAAAGCTCCATATCTGAGTAAATGCATATTTTGACTAATTCCAAGTCCTTAAAGAACTCTTTCATGAGAGTGTCTATGGGAAACAATACATAAATGAATGAACATGCCCAATATCAAGATACACTCCTGGAAATGGAAAAAAGAACACATTGACACCGGTGTGTCAGACCCACCATACTTGCTCCGGACACTGCGAGAGGGCTGTACAAGCAATGATCACACGCACGGCACAGCGGACACACCAGGAACCGCGGTGTTGGCCGTCGAATGGCGCTAGCTGCGCAGCATTTGTGCACCGCCGCCGTCAGTGTCAGCCAGTTTGCCGTGGCATACCGAGCTCCATCGCAGTCTTTAACACTGGTAGCAT
This sequence comes from Schistocerca nitens, assembly GCF_023898315.1. Classification (NCBI taxonomy): domain Eukaryota; kingdom Metazoa; phylum Arthropoda; class Insecta; order Orthoptera; family Acrididae; genus Schistocerca; species Schistocerca nitens. Next base: position 748,364,105 of record NC_064618.1, on the reverse strand, counting down.
GCCGCGACAGCGTGGACGTGAACCGTATGTGCAGTTGACGGACTTTGAGCGAGGGCGTATAGTGGGCATGCGGGAGGCCGGGTGGACGTACCGCCGAATTGCTCAACACGTGGGGCATTAGGTCTCCACAGTACATCGATGTTGTCGCCAGTGGTCGGCGGAAGGTGCACGTGCCCGTCGACCTGGGACCGGACCGCAGCGACGCACGGATGCACGCCAAGACCGTAGGATCCTACGCAGTGCCGTAGGGGACCGCACCGCCACTTCCCAGCAAATTAGGGACACTGTTGCTCCTGGGGTATCGGCGAGGACCATTCGCAACCGTCTCCATGAAGCTGGGCTACGGTCCCGCACACCGTTAGGCCGTCTTCCGCTCACGCCCCAACATCGTGCAGCCCACCTCCAGTGGTGTCGCGACAGGCGTGAATGGAGGGACGAATGGAGACGTGTCGTCTTCAGCGATGAGAGTCGCTTCTGCCTTGGTGCCAATGATGGTCGTATGCGTGTTTGGTGCCGTGCAGGTGAGCGCCACAATCAGGACTGCATACAACCGAGGCACACAGGGCCAACACCCGGCATCATGGTGTGGGGAGCGATCTCCTACACTGGCCGTACACCACTGGTGATCGTCGAGGGGACACTGAATAGTGCACGGTACATCCAAACCGTCATCGAACCCATCGTTCTACCATTCCTAGACCGGCAAGGGAACTTGCTGTTCCAACAGGACAATGCACATCCGCATGTATCCCGTGCCACCCAACGTGCTCTAGAAGGTGTAAGTCAACTACCCTGGCCAGCAAGATCTCCAGATCTGTCCCCCATTGAGCATGTTTGGGACTGGATGAAGCGTCGTCTCACGCGGTCTGCACGTCCAGCACGAATGCTGGTCCAACTGAGGCGCCAGGTGGAAATGGCATGGCAAGCCGTTCCACAGGACTACATCCAGCATCTCTACGATCGTCTCCGTGGGAGAATAGCAGCCTGCATTGCTGCGAAAGGTGGATATACACTGTACTAGTGCCGACATTGTGCATGCTCTGTTGCCTGTGTCTATGTGCCTGTGGTTCTGTCAGTGTGATCATGTGATGTATCTGACCCCAGGAATGTGTCAATAAAGTTTCCCCTTCCTGGGACAATGAATTCACGGTGTTCTTATTTCAATTTCCAGGAGTGTATTAAGTAAAATGATAATTGTGATGTGATGCTTCAAGTAGCAAGTGATGGTGCCACATGTCACTCTGGCAACAGAGTACCTGGTGCACCATTACTGACAAGTGCCTTGGCACCACTACCCAGGTGGGGCTTGACACCGGAATGCACCCTGATAATGCCACCCACACTTATCAAAATCTTGTACATTAACCCAGCTCAGGGCTGGTCTGAGCCAGCTGTGATTCTATTGTAGTGTAGACACAGTGGAAGTGCACGCCGGTTGGTCTATTAGTTTAGTTCTCACTATGGACTTCATTTGGGGGCATTTCCTCTTTGGAATCTTTTAGTAACTAGATGGACTCTGACAGTGCTTGAACTGAATTTTGGTAGGATTGCTTACTTATAGATAGCTTGCACTGCTCTGGGAAATGTTCTGTGGGAGCATTCTGAGACATATCTCAATTTGTCAAATAAACCAAAGTGTATCTCAATCAGTTTTGATTGCAGATCACCTTTAAATAAGTGGCAATGAGTCAAGACTTATGATGACTGCAAATCAAACTTTGAACATTTGGGCGAGTGTGTAGGTCTTCAGTCATGGAGCAGTTACTAACACAAACTATGCAGAGTTATCAAGAGCTAAGGGCAGCAACATTACAGGCAGTTTAAGCATTAGTGAGTAAGACAGATATATTTTCAATGCCATCACCAGTGTTTACGGCACATACACATTTTAACTAGCAAAGTGAAGAGTGAGATGCTCACCACTAACAGCAGCAGTTACATTTCACTGCTTGTCAAATTTTGTGACGTGGAAAGACAAAAAGCAATGTTCTTGTCAGGAAATCCAGAACTGCATCACTTAGTACAGAAACTAGAGTAACTGATGAAACTGTTGGAATCAGTTAGAATACTTTCTTTCCTACAAGAACACTTTCTGATGAAGAAATATGCAGCAATGTTAGAAATCTGGTGAAAAAAAAAAAAAAAATACAGCCCCAATCAGTTTTGTGCATATTGGGCTGCCAAACTATGTAGATTAAGTAGAAATGGCAGTTGTTAATGTTTCTGTGGACAGAACTACACTGATTCTCTAATCACAGATGTTGTAGTGCATCTTGCCCTCAATTCAAAACTGTGGAAACACATAGTGAGGAAATTAGATTTTTTGTGAGGGAAGTAATGAGAACAGCTGAAGTCTATGGAATTACCTATGCAGACCAAAGTTTGTTTATGAAAGAAGAAGGCTTCACGGCACTCACCTCTAAATCTCACCTCTCTAGCACAGGTCATACAGGATATCACACCATCTCTGATGGGGCTCTCACCTGCTCCTTGGGCTCGATGACTGTGTCAACAACCACACCAGAGACAATGGACCAAATCAGTGACAGCACCACTGCCCAGCTGTAACATTTATTTCTTCACCACACATGCTGCATGTGCCCACACTGGCAAAAAGGGACATTTGCAAGAGGTGTGTTTTAGTAGCTCTACCACAAATGTGCCCCAACCTGTGGTAGTAATCAAGTGAGTGACAAAATCTATGAAGGTGCAGACCTCTCAGACCACAGCCCAGTGAATGTACTTAGATGCTAGGGAAACTTTCCGTTTTACTCACTTTCTCACAATGAAGTCACTCATCCAGTACACTTTCTTATGTTTTCTGACCACAATGTGGACAATGATTTTGGGGGTAGACTCTTTCTACAGTTTTGGGTTTATGGTTCTGAAGGATGTTGCACTGCATCACCCTAAGTCTCTCTGTGATACACATGTTTAAATCTTCTCACCTAGGTTAAGGAAGATGACTGATTTCAAAGCTGACATTGTTCTTATGGTGGCGCAACTGATACTTTTTCAAAGCTCGTGTTGTGCCCCCAGTTATAAAGGATGCACTCAAAATAGAACTGGACAGACTCACTCATGAAGATGTGATAATGCTTATTCCTTATAGTCGTTGGCCACACCACTGGTAACAGTATGCAAACCCAATGCTACTTTGAAACTTTGTGGTGATCTTAAAGTAAATATAAAAGTATAAGCTGAAGTGGAAACTTATCCCCTACTGACACCTGGTGAACCCTCAGCAAAATAGGGTCATGGCATCTCACTCTGTATAACTGACCTCACAGAGGAATAATTTCAAATTCCTTGAATGCAGCATTACAAACTTACTTAGAACTTGATATGCATATGACCACTACCATTATAATCCATTGCCTTTCAGTATCTCTTGAGCCACTGCAATATGCCAGTGTTTTATGGATCCACTATTAAAAGATATTCCAAACTGTGCCGCATACCCTAACAATATCTTAGTTACAGGAGCAACTCCAGAAGATCACATTCACAAGCTCTGGTTTCAGAGACAGGCATCACTGGACCTTAAATGCAGCCTTTGCAACCATCCTTGATATATTTGAGGTTCAAACTCTTAGCCAATGGTCTCAAACCAGTGGAAGATTATGTTACGATAATCAACAACATGCGGCCACCCATTAATGTATAAGTTCCAGAAGTGTTCCTAGGTAAGACAACCTAGCTGAACTTTCTCACTGACTGAACCAACTACAACGCCAAAGTGGCTGTGTCAAATAGTCACCTCATTGTCAATAAGCTTTCTAGGCTTTGAAAGATTACAATTTACACACGTGGCCTGCTGCTGGTAGTAGTGACCGATGCATCCACCAATGATCCTGTACCATAAATACTCTGATATGCATATGCTTCTAAGACCTTATACAGGCCCCCAGTAACACTATCCTCAAATAGAATGGGAGGCTTCTGTGATTATCTATGCAGTCCAGAAATTTAAATTATATCATTATGGGCAGAAATTTCATCTTGTTACTAACCACTGAATGTTGCACACCATCTTCCACATTGCTTACTAAAACAGGCCACTGATTGTCTCCAACACTGGGCACTGTATTTGCCTAATTTCCACTATTCTATCACTGGACAGCAATGTTACAAACTAATATGGGTGTAGTGTCCCAATTTCCCATGGGTCATGACCCTGCTTTTGACCAACACAAATGGGTGCGTTTCTAGATTGATTCAGATCTGGGTTCAGCCATTTCAGATATCCCCTTAACATCACACAATGTCATGGCTATCACCTGAAAGGGCCTGATATTATGTCACCTCACACACTTCATGCAATCTTATGGCCAGTCACAACACCTGACTGCACTTTTCACCCTTAATGGCCATGGTGAAATCAGCTGCAACTAAACAATGGGGCCCTGTTGAGAGTCCTGGATGAGGACCACTGCCAAGTCATGATTTCATCTCTTCAAGCATGAGTGCTGCACTTCTTGAATGCTCCCCATTGGGTCATGTCCTGAATGAAAAGTTTGGCACAACAACATATGTTCTGGCCCATTATTGACCATGAAATTGCAGACCTAGTCTGTCAATGCTAGGTTCTCTCCCTGGCCAGATGCTGCAGAGGTGTGGAAGTCTAACCATCTAGATTTTGTTGGCCCATTTTTGCGCTCCTTATGATATGTTGTGACATTCCTTTTCTCACTTCCCTTTTGCATTCTACATGTCCCACATCATGTCTGCCATTACTATCATGGCCATGCAAATAACCTTTGCCCTTGAAGGCAGCCCACACACATTGGTTTCAGATATCAGGATGGCATTCACCTCCCATGATTCTGAATAATTTTGGGCTCATAAACGGACTCAATACCTTTCAACTGGTCTCTAACAGCCATGTGGAATGCTTTGTCCACACTTTTAAGACCCAGCTCCACAAGGAAATGATGTCCAACACTGCACCTAATGCCCCCTGTAGTTTTCTGGCAACTTACATAGCCACTCCAACTGAAGGACTCTGCCAGGTGGAATGGCTACGTGGCCACCCTCACTACAGCTTCATGGACAGCTGCACCTGCCACTGGTGCATGTTGTCACCAAAGCCTCTCTCTTCCAGGTGGAGACCCCACTCTGGGGCTGTAAGTTTGGACACCATTCAATCTGGATCCATGGAAAGATCTCTGCCTGCTACAGGCCTTTGATGTATATTGTGGCCTCTGCAGTCCATCAAAATCAACTCCATCTCCATCATCCTGGCTATCAGCAATCTTCTTCTCTATCTCCAGCAGACTATCTGGTCCTGCTGTGGCTCATGCAACTTCCGTTGAGCCCTGTCCTGCGCTGGGCTTCCACAGTGATGCCCTTGGACACTGATCTCCTGGCCTTCCCCTAGTTGTGGCTCTGTCAGACCACACACCACCTACATCATCTCTCCTGGTGGTCGCTGCTGGGTGAAAGGGGGAGGGGGAGCCGTAGTGGCGCCACCCAATGTCATTAAGAAAACAGAATAGCTGGTGTAACAATAATGGCAAGTGCTGTGATGTCACTACCTGGATGATGCTTGTCACCAGGACTGCACTCTGATAAGACCAGGCCTACCAGAATCCTGCACATAAGCTGGCCCAGGGTCATTTTTAATTATATTGCAGTGCTGATGCAGGGGAAATGTTTGTTGGACAATCTATCAGTTTGGTTGTCATTACAGACTTGGTTCATGAGTGTTTAATCTTCTGTTAATAAATGACTGGAATCTGACACTGGGTGAACTTGACTTTGGTTGGATTATTTACTTAAAGATAGGTTGCAATGCTTTGGAGAACATTCTGTAACACTTCCCAATTCTTCAAATCAACTGGAGAAAGTTTCCATCAGTTTCAAGTGTAGATTACTTTCACAAAATATATGAAAGTATAGCTAGTTGAATAAAGTACAATATACGAGGGCCGTTCAGAAAGTAACCTCCGGTTGATTTAAAAAAAATACACCAAGTTAAATAAAAATATTTTAATATATACATCTTACAACTACATCTTTGCACTATTTTTCTACATAGTCTCCATAGCGATTGAGGCACTTATCGTATCTCTTCACAAGCTTTGAAATTCCTTCTGCATAAAAATCACCCGCTTGTGCCTGGAGCAAGCCTGTGACCGCATCTTTGAGCTCTTCGTCATCATCAAACCGCTGTGACCCGAGCCATTTCTTCAAATGCATGAAGAGGTGATAATCACTTGGCGCCAGGTCTGGGCTGAAAGGTGGATGGTTGATAACGTCCCACTTGAAGGACTCAAGAAGGGCCGTTGTTCTGCGAGCAGAGTGAGGACGGGCGTTATCGTGCAAAAAAACGATACCGGAAGTCAGCATACCACGGCGTTTGTTCTTTATAGCCCGTCGTAACTTTTTTATTGTTTCACAGTACACGTCTTGATTAATGGTCATACCACGTTCCATGAATTCAACCAACAACACCCCTTTGGCATCCCAAAACACCGTTGCCATCAGTTTTCTGGCAGAAAAATCTTGCGAAGCTTTTCTTGGTTTGGTAGGCGAATTTGAATGTGCCCACATCTTTGATTGTTCTTTTGTCTCAGGGTTCACGTACTTAATCCAGGTTTCGTCACCGGTCACGATTCTGTTTAACAATGGTTCTCCTTCGTCCTCATAACGTGACAGAAAGTCTAATGCAGAGGCCATTCTTTGAGTTTTGTGGTGGTCGGTAAGAATTTTGGGCACCCATCGTGCACAGAACTTACGGTAACCCAATCTTGCTGTCACTATCTCGTACAAGAGAGTCTTAGAAATCTGTGGAAAACCAGTAGACAACTCCGACATTGAGAAACGTCGATTTTCACGAACTTTTGCATCAACTGTCTGAACGAGTTCGTCAGTCACCAATGATGGTCTACCACTCCTCTCTTCATCATGAACATTTTCTCGTCCACTTTTAAATAAACGTACCCATTCACGGACAACTCCTTCACTCATAACTCTTGGTCCGTACACGGCACAAAGCTCACGATGAATAGCTACTGCAGAATATCCTTTGGCTGTAAAAAACCTTATGACAGCACGCACTTCACATTTGGCGGGGTTTTCTATTGCAGCACACATTTCAAACTGCCACAAAAACTAAACTAGCGCAGGTATGACGTTCACTCGACCACGGCTTGATGCCGACTGACCTGTTGAGTGCGTGAACGCACAGATGGCGTCGCTACTCCCCCCACAACCCGCGCTGTGACCAATCGGAGGTTACTTTCTGAACCGCCCTCGTATTGTAGAAAATCTAATAATTCCAAAGTAAAGTATAAAATATTACAAATATGCTTTAAAGCTGGAGCATATTCTTTCAGCCTGTAATAGCAAAGAGCTATGTTGTATGAAAGGTGTGGGTTATATCCCAAAATCTGTACTGCTGATGTGAATTTTTGCAAGGCATCTTCATATCTTCCTTCCTAAAAGAAAAAGATAAATTTGAGAGTGATATACAATACAGCACACAACAAAACCAATAAGCTAATCCACTACATGTCATGTGAAGTTACCCCCAAATTTTATTAAAATCCATCCAGTTTACCTTATATAGCAGACATCCAAGGTTAATTTCCGTATCAGGGTCATCAGCTGGACCACTGTCCACGAGACCCTTTGCTCCAGCCAGATCTTCTTCTCCATATTTTATGGCAGCTTTTAATTTATTTACCTTCAAAACAAAAAAATAGGAAAATTACACTACAGGACTTGAAATAATGTTCTTCTTTTGCAGTGGGTACGAAATTCTGTTTACTCTACAGACAAAAATGAAAAATGAAAAGGAAAATCTAGCATCTAATTTTAAAGTATTATGGATTTTCATGTTACAGAATAAGCCAGACATAAATGAATGAACATACTATAAAACATAACTATATTATCACAACGAAATGATAACTGAGTGTAGAGTTCCACCAATTTTTTCAAAGATGAAAAAAGCAATAAGCATACAACATAGATCTGTAACACCATCACTAAATTTTAGATATTACTGAATTAAAAACAGCACCATTGCACTTGTGTGTGAGGTAAACCAGCAGACACACAGGTGCCAATATGTAATTTCACAAGCGAACCTGTTTGTACGTCACAAGGCAGCTGGGCCAAGACGTGCAGTTGTGGTGACATTGTAGAAAAGCCTTTGCAGCTACAAACATGTCTATGGAGTATTTCCACATCATAATGACAAAGGAGTGTTGATTTGAACATGCCTGGAAGCAGTGTATTGGCACAACAAGCGTGGTATGAATCACTATAAGTACCCTCTGATTTCAGCTCAGTTACGTGCAGTCCGACAGCACCCTCCACACTACTGGGTCCATGCAAGTCTCCATCATTCTATGGGCCAGCCAGGACCTGATGCCGGTTTGGACAGCGAACTCCACCACTCCACACGCTCACAGTTCTCGGAACATACACATGGACTTAGAATGACAGAACAGATGAGCCTTCCCCCAGGCTCCACTGTAGCACCAAACTGCTGTCTTGGAGAGCAGTAGTTTGCAGCCATGTTAGTACTGGTACTTCCATATGAGCTAGCTTTTAATTGGGTAGCAGTGGATGCATATGAGAGTCCAGCAGAAGTATGTGTTGCTTGTATTGTTCACTCAGGGCCACATAGTGCTAATTCAGACACACGGTGGTGAGTGGAGCAAACAATGTCAGCAAAGCAAGACACTGATGTCAAATGGTCATCCTGCTACCATGACCTTCAGACATCATCAGCACAACTGGTGGACTAGTGCCTAGAGAGCATGTATCCAGGGTGATGCAGCATGTTGTAACTCAAGACAAAATAAAAAACGTTGTACCTTACAGTGGAGTTTTCCTAGTCACTCTCGGCCAGCACCACTGCCTTCACAACCTGCCACTTCATGACCTCTACAACACAGCAGTCCTAGACATGTTATGTTGCTGTAGAATGTCTGAACTACACAATGATATGATAACTGAGTGTGAAGTTCTACCACATTTTCCAAATATAAAAAAAGCAAATTTAATCATGCAACATAGAATGACTGAACTAAAAACAGAAAGTTATGTCAAATATGTGGAACTTATGAAGGAGCAATTGTAATTAAGACATTTATATGGAAGAAGCTTTAAAAATGTATGTATTCCAAAAAAAGAATTGCTGAGCTGTGGCTTTGAGCTCTACCAGATAAATTCCATCTGTAAAAGATTTAATTACTCAGTTACATTAACAGTTCATGGTCCAAAGTTTAAATGGAACACAGGGCTATTAAAAAACAAGAACACACAATGAAACATAGAAACATATAGCCATATCATTCCACTACCATGAAACTTGGTGACTATGTTATTCCTTCCCTACAAATCTGAAATGGTGGCAATGCATGGAGCAGGGAACAGAAAGTGCTAGGCCACAAAATACAAAAATTCTTTCACAGATTTTATTTTGCTTCCCAGAGGCATAACCTTTAAACAAGTTAGTTAAATCTTAACAAATGAACTACAAACAATTCAGAATTAGTATTTGATATGGAGTTAAATAGCTGCAAAATCAGTGTTTAACACTGAAAAATTTTCGTGATAGTAACTTCAAATAACTCTTTTATAATTTTCAGTTACAAAAGTGGTCTCACTAGCAGCCCAAATTCCTACAACATATGAAAGCAGAGTTATAAACATGCAGTATAGATAGTTACACAAAAGGAAACACACAGATGATTAGCAATGAAAATGAAATTTGTGCCAAAAACAATTACAGTCTTCAAGTTGTACCCACTTTTGATATGCAAGCACAATGCACACTTACAGGAATATTCACTATTTGGCACACAGTTGAATATGTAAACTACTCATATATTAAAAGTGACATATTAAAATGATTCACTTAATATAAAACTACGACTTACTTCAATTGTCAGTGACACACTTGGCCCACAAGCATTAAAAAAACTCATGAGCTTATAAGAAAGTACACCTTAAAACAGCAAACAGCTTACATAAAATCATTATAGTGTGTGTGTGTGTGTGTGTGTGTGTGTGTGTGTGTCCAACATCTCCTTCTATACCACTTAAACCATTGGATTGATTTCAACCAAACTTAGTACACGTACTGCTTGTTATATAAGAATCAGCCCTGTGGGGATTAGAAGCTCATGGGCCCCACAGGAGCAGAGATATAAGCAAAAAAGGGACTTCCAACCCTGACATGTAGTCTGGCCCTTTCCAACATGCATATTGTGCAGGTAGTATCCTTCTCAGGGGTTACGAGTGCTGATGGGCACAGCTGAGTAGAGAGATGGACAGACAGAGTTGGGAGTAGGAGATGGAGAGAGAGAGAGAGAGAGAGAGAGAGAGAGAGAGAGTAGGGAGGAGAAGAAGAAAGACAGGGGGAAGAGAAGATGACTGAGAGGGGGAGGGTAGGATATGGACTGAGATGAGAGGGGAGGAGATGGACAGCAGGAGAGTGGAGGAGGAACTGGACATAGAGAGAGGAGAGGAGGAGATGGCTTTAGAGAGGTAGAAGAGGTGAGAAGAGAGAGGATGCAGGAGGATATGGACAGAGGGAGGGGAGAAAGAGGAGATGGACAAAGAGGGGATGGAAAAGAAGATTGTTCAATATATGTGACATACATGTATGCAAGCAAAGCCATGGGGAAAAGGTTAATAACACGATTGTTCTCAGCACATTAAATATCAATGTGAAAACATATTAATAACTTCTAGCACTGTTAATCCAAGAATTTGAATTTAACTGGCATGGTGTCACATGAGGTCAAGGGAGCACACCTTTTCAACATAACAGTAACATTCACTTAATTTTATTTTGTTAACTCTCCTAAAGCCTGGTCAGGAGCAATACAAAGAAAATGGGCCTCTGCCAAATCTTTCACAACTAAATTACAGTTTCGTAAAATTAAGGCTCACCAAATTCAATGGAATTCCAATGTGTTGGTGAAATTCATATAATACATACCTCTGGTGAAAATAAAAGCACTTCACCAGTCGCCACATGGCATCCCAAACACCCACATGCATATCTCTGTAACTTGAGGCCAAGGGTTTGAGTCTCACTTGTTGGTTAACTCCTGTTGATTGTCCATGAACCACTCCCAGAGAATTATTACAGCTAAGCGCAACACTGCTTAATGATGGCCACCACCTCCACTCATACGAACTCCAACCACAATCCCATCTCACTTGTGGCATAAGCACTTGTTGCAATCTATCTGAAGCACAATCTACTGCTTAACAGCTTAGACCAAGAAATAACTACTAAGAATACAGACAGAGTGAGGGTAGGTGCAGATGTGCTCAGCATCAAGTTCACTTCGCTGCCTCTACGTGTGCTCCCTGCCGGGGTGCCATGGAATCCATCACCCAGTCACAGAGAAACAATGTCTCTGGCACACTCACAACTTATTGATATTAATCAGTACATGCATCAGACTTCACCATAGAATGAAACATGTTTCCAACTATGGATAACTTGGCTGCAGAATTCTGCATCTTGAGTGTTCGTAAATATTCCATCTCGAAAATCCCTCCATTGGCATTCTGCAGGTGCTTACCATGCAACCCTTTCCTCATCAGAGAAAAGAGGAGGAAGAAGTCATTGCAAGAAATGTCAGGAGGATATGGGAATGAGGTAATATTTGATAGCCCAAAGAAGCAGCTAGTGTGATTGTGTCCTTTGCAGAATGAGCTGGGGTATTGTCCTAGAGCAAATCCATCATCTTGGACAGCTTCTTGTGACACTTCATTTTGACAGCTCCTATAACCTTGTTAGGAGATTTCAGTAGTATGTTCCTGGGCCACTTATGAGCACATTTCCATAACCATAGCAGTCCCAAAAAAAAAAATTCAGGATTACCCTGCCTGATGGGATTGGATCTCTGTCTTTTTCAACTGTGCTGATTCTGTGTGTTGCCACTGCTTTCTTTTCTCCTTTGTCTATGGGTCATAATCATAAACCCAGAATTCGTTTATGGTGGTTAGGTGGCTAGAGACATCATCTGGACTGGACTGACCTGGCAGAGCAGCAACATTTCTGCTGCTAGTTCAGTTTGATGGGCTTTTGTGCAAGCAGTCACAAAATTCAGATGGCAGTGACTTGGTCATGTTCAAAATTTTGTGTAAGGTGTCAAAAACTGATCCATGAGTGATTTTAACTTTTCCCACCATTGCCTCAGTTGTGATATGCTAGTCTTCAAACACCAAGACCTCCACTTCACTTCCTACTCCAAGTACTTCAGTACTTCACACAGAGATGGTTTGTCTCTTAGTTATTTGTCATTTAGATTGTGCTGACCACACTGGAAGTATCTGCACCACCTACCCACTGTGTCATATGATGGAGCATTGTTGCCATACACTTCCACCAACACAGCATGAATTTTCGTAATGTTGTTCCCATTCAAATGCAAGAAACCAATTACTGTATGATACTCCACTTTATCAACTAACAGTGCCATTTTGTATAGTTTCCTCTACCAGCTGCTACAAGGCTGTGGTGTGGCATGTATGATCAAAACAAATAAAAAATTATTTACCCAGGTTTATTTTTGATCAGATAATTAAAAAGTATGACTATCTCTCATACATTAAAAAAATTGCTAGTTTTCCCCTGAGCAGTAGTCAAAAGGAAATAATAATAAGAAAATTTTCTCTCTATTTATATTTTTCTGTAGCTTTTTTGCCAATGGTGTTAATTGGTAACACTAGACAAACTCATGTTTTGTGTTTCTTCTCATTGACAGCAATAACATGACAACACATCAAAGCTGGTATGTATATGATGGTGGGACAAGGAAAGAGTGTAATCTGGATACAAAAATAATACATGAGTCAAAGATGGTCAAATCTGTTATAAGAACAGTAAAATGTGATCATGATGATCATTAAAATTTTTTAACATGGCTTTACACGTGATTACGCAGAGAGATCTTCTGTTTGTATGCCATATTCAGTTAGTTACTTGTCCCATAGATCATATTCACTATAAATGTTATGATGTGGAATGTGACTATAAACACTGGCCATTTACAATTGTTTTCTACAAAACTGACTGATTACCGGTACTTATATCCAAGAATTCCTCTATGGTATAGAAGGTATTGTTAAGGAGAAACTTAATTAATCTACATTTGAGAACACTTCTGCTATCTGTCAGACTTTAATTTCCATGGGTAGGTTTTTAAAAAGTTTTATGGCTGCATATTCCTTCTGTGCAAAAGTTAAATTCATTAAATGGTAATGCACAAAATTTTTCCTTCTAGTGTTATACTTGTGAATATCTCTGTTATTCTCAAACTCAGATGAATTGTTGATAACAAATTTCATAAGTGCATAAATGTACTGTGGTTAATATTCTCAGCTGCTTAAAGAGAAGCCTGCAAGAGTTGTGTGGAACCCATGCACAATTCTCATTACTTTCACTGATGTATAATGAATTTTTACTTTTTCTGGCAGTGTAGTTATTTATTCAGAACTGCCAAATTTTTTGAGCTTAAATTCATTATTCTATGTACTTTTATTCTATGACTGTCTTAAATACTTTCAGTACTTACAATAAAGGATGATTCATTCTGAAGCAAACTCGTTACAGAACATCTGTCATATTCTCAATGGTCTCTGAAGTAAAGCTATTTGAAACCTATGGTAGTGCAAAATGAATTCACATATCACTTATGGAGAATGAGCACATCACTACATGGATGGAGTGACGGGCCTTGCCATTTCAGATTATTTGATTTATACGTGGGTTGGAAGAATTTACTAACGTATTTCATATTCTATGCTGTCATGTCATGAGTATTTACACATGAAGTGTTTGCTTACACAGTGTCTGTTTACAGTCGCTGCAGTGGAAATGGGAGGGATTTTATTTGAGAATACCTATGCCAGATTCCTGAAGGAAAAATTTCTCATGGAACAATGTTTTTGAAGGGCCTCGACACACTTTGCTAATGTGGTTCTCCTCTCGTTGTCTATGTCATATAAGAAGAAAAATGGGGTAAGACTGCATGTCCTGTAAGAGACAGAAATTGTAGCACAACACAATGAGAAGATAATTAGAAAAAGAGCACAAGCTTAAACAGGATGCGGATAGGAAAGGAAGTTAGCTGTATCCTTTTGAAAGGAATTATTCTGAAATTAACCTTAACTGATTTATGGAAGCCATGAAAAACATAAATCTGGAGGGTTTCAATCCTATTCCTCCCAAATGCATGTCCAGTAATCACAAGCATCTTCCTTGGTTTCTACACAACTGATGATTCCAGAAAAATAAATGTGGCACACAGTACAATAGCAGTGTATGCAGCATTGTGAAGGAGATCATATCAGCTATAAGGAATTTTGTGAATTTACAAGAGTCAAGGATGTACTGATTTCAGAGATTTGGTTTCTTGATGACGTATTTACCACTGATGGAATCAACAAATGTTATGATTATCATACATATCTCAGTAGAAATTCAGCCTTGTTTTTCAGTTTACATATGGTGTTGTATCACTGACAATGTACTTATTGGTCCATACCCTGAAGTGAATCTTAATGAATCACAGCATCTGCAGCTCTTTCAGAAAATGTTGCTTGAATACTTCAAGGACATTCTTTTGTTAATGAGGGCTAGTGTGTGAGGAGGTGTGTACTCATACTGATTCTACAGAATATCCTGGATAGTTTTTCCATCACTACAGTGAAGTTAGTACAAGTAGGACTCCACACACTAGTAATTCTTGAACCATTTGCAAGGAGTACTGCTGTTTGATGTTACAATGTAGTGATACAATACTCCTTACTCATTACTAGCTTCAGGAATTTGTTAACTGAATGTGCCTTTTCTCTGGTGGAGGCACTGTCTTACTATATTCCATCAACAATGCCCAAGTGCTATTGGTCAAGTTCAGAGTTAGTGTGCAGAGAGTTGCTATTGCAGTTATGTACAGAGAAGTCACACAAATCCATGTCACAGATAAGTAGTTCGAAGAATTTGTTAGAAAGTATGATTACAAGTTGAAAGGATTATGTCAGATAAAAGGATAACAGTGATTTATGATTTGGTTTATTTGTAGAAAGGCAGAAGTTGTTTCTTTTGAGACAGACGAGTTGGTGCAGCTCCAGATTAAGCTGTGACCCATTGGCCAATCCATCCAACTCCAGTCCAACTGCCAACTACTCCCACTGGCTTGCAGATGGCCTATACTACCTGTCTATTCACATTTGAGGCACCATCCAACAAAGATGCCCGAGCACCAGTGCTACTATTATGTCCAATGCCCCTATTTAGTGCTGCATCTCCCACTGCCTTGGCAGCTCCAACTGGCTCCGACACCCCAGACCTGACTGCTCCCACTAATGTGACTACTCTTGTTGCCAAAGTTGTCACTGTTGCAGCCAGAGCTTGCTGACACTGTTATCACTGCCTCCTGCTGGTAACACACACATCCCTCCACCTCCACAGGTAGCATAAAATTAGAAGCTCCTAGAGGTGATGGGCAGGCACTTCACTTCTGACTTTGGGACTGCCCTCTCTTCTCCATGTGTAAGATACTACCATATTTGCAGAGCCTCAATTACACTTGTATTGTATTGCTGGTGACAATCTCTGCAGTTTCCAGTGGACTGCTATTGGATTTTTTGGGTAGACCTTAGTATGGCTCCTGACAATCTGCATGATCCTGGTCATGATAATTTTGCATCAGCCTTATTATGCAGTGCATTGATGTACTAATGAAGTTCTGTCAAGCAGGCCAGGTAAGGTATTGCAGTTTTCAATTTTTTGTTCTTCAGTGCACAAAGGCAGTGCACTACTCTACAGCAACCTGGCTGAATCACAGTTGGTCATATGCCACAACTGCACAAAAGTAAGTTATTTATTGAGGAAGATATCCAAGTGTCAAAGAGCCGTGCTTAACCTAGACGTACTTTAGCAGCACTTCCAAGTCACTTCTGTTAGGAACTATGCCATACAGCCAGTTAGTAGACATTGCCAACTGTAAATTGTTTCCTTCATTTTCACTCACTCATTCTCTCACTGACTCACAGCCTTGTGTCTCACCAGTGAGGCACTAGAATGACACATTGCTTTGATGTAGGTATTGTGTAGACTTTCTTCACTGTTGCATTAGTCAGTTCACTGTTCTGAATTCTGTGTGCCCTATTACCCAGTAGAATTCCTTCAGGACTGCATGCATAATGGATGGTGAATCCATTTGGTAGTAAGTCTTGAGGGTGTGGTTGGAGCAATACATACAGCAGAAATGTTTGTCCCCTTTTTTATACCTATCAGTTTATATTGACACATAAAGAGTGTTCAAACAAAAAGGCACAAAACATTGTAACAACCAAACCAGTTGAAATCTGCTTTAGCTTCTTTGGGATAATGTAGTAAGACATCTAGGAAGGCGAATGTGGTGTCCAGCATGATTGGATACATGTGTCATGTCCCTCTCAAAAATCAAAGCTGTGACCTCAGCAGGTAAGGTGATGCTCACCATGTTTTTCGATGTCTGATACTCTTCAAAGTATGTGCAGTTAACAGTGATAATTATTGTGAAACATTCCGTAGCCTACACAAGTCCATCAAGAGCAAATAGTCTGGCCGGCTCACAGAGGGAGTGATTTTACTCCATGATAATTTGTGCCCACATGTCTCCAAGGACATGAAGAGTAATGGCCAAGTTCACGTGGGAGAAGCTTGAGCATCAGCCCTACAACCTGGACATGTCACCCTCTGACTTCCACATGTTTAGTTCGTTAAAAAAACATCTCAAAGGGAAGCGCTTCAACTCAAGTGACAAACTGAAGGTACAGTGCAAGACTGACTCCTGTGACAGCCACAGGAATTCTGGGAAATGGGAATCCTTTAGTGCGTGAAACAGTAGGACAGTTGTGCTCAGCCCTCTGGTGATCAATTTAAAAAAAAAAAGACTTAAATTATACCCACAGTGTTGTTTCATACATTTTCTTTTGGGCACCCTGAATACAAATTTTTGTACTCATTTAAATTGCTGTACACATTTAATTTGGAAATTCAGTCGAGAATATTTCTGGTCTTACATTGAAGTACATCTAAATAACTGAGTCTCATGAGTATCCAGGATGGCAGTTGGTTTCCACCAAGATTTGATACACAGTACTATGTCTTGCTTCTTACAGATCCTGATAGCCTCACGCAATTCAAATGATTTATGAAAGCAATTTGCACGGGCAGGTAATCAACCAGACAGAATGTTCATGACTGTGGATCAAATGGCTCTGAGCACTATGCGACTTAACTTCTGAGGTCATCAGTCGCCTGACTGTGGATCAAAGAAGACCTTGAATGTCTGCTGTTACGTAAATACACTCCTGGAAATTGAAATAAGAACACCGTGAATTCATTGTCCCAGGAAGGGGAAACTTTATTGACACATTCCTGGGGTCAGATACATCACATGATCACACTGACAGAACCACAGGCACATAGACACAGGCAACAGAGCATGCACAATGTCGGCACTAGTACAGTGTATATCCACCTTTCGCAGCAATGCAGGCTGCTATTCTCCCATAGAGACGATCGTAGAGATGCTGGATGTAGTCCTGTGGAACGGCTTGCCATGCCATTTCCACCTGGCGCCTCAGTTGGACCAGCGTTCGTGCTGGACGTGCAGACCGCGTGAGACGACGCTTCATCCAGTCCCAAACATGCTCAATGGGGGACAGATCCGGAGATCTTGCTGGCCAGGGTAGTTGCCTTACACCTTCTAGAGCACGTTGGGTGGCACGGGATACATGCGGACGTGCATTGTCCTGTTGGAACAGCAAGTTCCCTTGCCGGTCTAGGAATGGTAGAACGATGGGTTCGATGACGGTTTGGATGTACCGTGCACTATTCAGTGTCCCCTCGACGATCACCAGTGGTGTACGGCCAGTGTAGGAGATCGCTCCCCACACCATGATGCCGGGTGTTGGCCCTGTGTGCCTCGGTCGTATGCAGTCCTGATTGTGGCGCTCACCTGCACGGCGCCAAACACGCATACGACCATCATTGGCACCAAGGCAGAAGCGACTCTCATTGCTGAAGACGACACGTCTCCATTCGTCCCTCCATTCACGCCTGTCGCGACACCACTGGAGGCGGGCTGCACGATGTTGGGGCGTGAGCGGAAGACGGCCTAACGGTGTGCGGGACCGTAGCCCAGCTTCATGGAGACGGTTGCGAATGGTCCTCGCCGATACCCCAGGAGCAACAGTGTCCCTAATTTGCTGGGAAGTGGCGGTGCGGTCCCCTACGGCACTGCGTAGGATCCTACGGTCTTGGCGTGCATCCGTGCGTTGCTGCGGTCCGGTCCCAGGTCGTCGGGCACGTGCACCTTCCGCCGACCACTGGCGACAACATCGATGTACTGTGGAGACCTCACGCCCCACGTGTTGAGCAATTCGGTGGTACATCCACCCGGCCTCCCGCATGCCCACTATACGCCCTCGCTCAAAGTCCGTCAACTGCACATACGGTTCACGTCCACGCTGTCGCGGTATGCTGCCAGTGTTAAAGACTGCAATGGAGCTCTGTATGCCACGGCAAACTGGCTGACACTGACGGCGGCGGTGCACAAATGCTGCGCAGCTAGCGCCATTCGACGGCCAACACCGCGGTTCCTGGTGTGTCCGCTGTGCCGTGTGTGTGATCATTGCTTGTACAGCCCTCTCGCAGTGTCCGGAGCAAGTATGGTGGGTCTGACACACTGGTGTCAATGTGTTCTTTTTTCCATTTCCAGGAGTGTAGTTGAGGCTTATCAACCTTAGCACAGAGATTGGTCACAGAACCATTTTTACAGGGACCTGTGCCAGCTCAGTTCCCTTAATGTAGACATTATCCTTGATGTTTTGATGTGTAAGTCTTGCTGATTTATGTGCCTGCAGTCATAATCCAACCATGACCACAAGAAAGATTCATAGAACTGGACAAAATAAACCGTGTCTGGTCACAGTTATCTGTGGCTAAGGCACTTCAAGAAGTCCACTGTCTTAAAGTGCCATAATTGTAGAGTACTCAGAAGAACCAGAACAAGACATATTTATTGTGAAAATTTAACTATGAGTGGTTGGTTCAGATTGTTTACTGTGCAAAGAATAAAAAATATGTAAAAACTGATCAAATTTAAAACTAATGCAATTTTTACATCAGCCACAACACTTAGAAATGTGTCTAAATGCTACACTGAACACAATTTTAAACCACATTTTAGATTAATTGAAGCATGTGTATCTACCTTGGTGGTATATGCTGGATCATCTATCTGAGATGTAACTTTCATAGCCTCCTCATACAGACAGGCCTGATACAAAGACTGAGCATAATACAATTTGTACTCTGTTTCTTCAGGGACAAGAGCTGTCAGCTGCTCATAGCAATCTGCAGCATTTACAAAATCTTGAGTATAGAAGTAACAGTATGCAAGTAATGAAAGTCCAGCTCTTGACTGAAAGAAAATAAAAAAGAAAATAGTCATAGCACAAAAATACAGTACTTACAGAGGATATGTCTGCACATAATTACACACATTTGACAAGAACTAGTTTCCAGTCTGTAAAGGTAACTATTAGTTCCAATGACTTACAAAATATAAATTATACAATCAAAAATGCAAACATTTTTGAACAAACAACATCATTCAACTGACATCCTTCACTGTCAATACACTATTAGAGCCTTTTTCTGGATTATCGTGTATTTAAGAGAGGGAGAGGGAGAGGGAGAGGGGGAGGGAGAGGGAGAGAATAATTACACAGAGTAAAACCTGGCAAATATGATATCTACTCCACACCAAAACTCAAATAATAAAATATCCAGAACAAAGTTGTTTAAGCATTCTGAGTGAACAGTGAGATGTGTGGGCTGCTGAAATGTCTAACTGAAAATGGAACAATAATGAGAATGGATCATGTTAAGCAAAGTTTAAGCAAATGGGAAAAGTATGCTGATGACAATGAATGAACTTATTTATAGCAAAAGTTACAGAGTCCAAGGTAAAAACCAAAAGTGGCATTAACACACTTGTTTGTTGTCAACTCCCCACTTATTTACCATCATTTCACTTGCAGCTATAACCCAATCAAATCAAGCAAAGATATTTCTGATACACTCTATTTGACTGATATAACAATCTCTGTTTCTTGATGTAGTAAATATTGCTAAGGTTCTTGAAGATAGGCTTTCAACAGAGCATTCTAAAGACTGTTGGTACCTGTACATTTCATCTTCCTCACAATATTGATAAGTTATTCCTGGGGTCTTCCATAAATAGCCAATATCATCATTTGAAGACGCAGAGGAGATCCTTTAGGTGAATGGACCAACAAGTATGTCGAGCAGCTGGTTAAAGATGTAAGTCATTTCCATTTTCAAGGCAAGCCATCATGGAAATGCACATAACTACAGATCTTTACTGCTGACATCAGTCTGCTGTAGAGCTAAGGAATACACATTATGCTTGCTTAGTTTCTGTCATTCCCTCTGGAACATAGGATCATGACGAAATTCCTACATTTGGTACGATTTCTGGCAAGTCTCTTCACTTGACTCCCATCCTCTGCAGCTTCTCTCTCGATCGTCCTTTTCCACATCTGTTTGGGACTACCACATTTTCTAACTCCTTGAGGGTTCCAGTCCAAAGACATCCTTTCAGTAGCTCCATCTGATATCCTCAATGTATGCCCAATCCAATTCCATTTTCTTTCTTTGATTTGTATATTGATTGGTTGCTGATTTGTCTCCCTCCAAAACTCTTCAGTTGTCATTATATCTGGCCATCTCACATTTAAAATACGCCGGAGACAGCAATTGACAAAAACTTGGAGCTGGTTTTTGATGTGGTTAGTCACCTTCCAAGTTTCACAACCATACAACAGAAAAGCCTTCACATTGCTATTGGAAACCTGGAGTTTGGTCTTCTTTGAGACGTTCCTATTTCTCCAGACAGGGTGCAGTTGTACAAATGCACCATTTGCTTTGTGGATGTGACTATGGACGTCCTCCTCAGCGCCTCCTGTAGTCGTGACTATACTTCCGAGATAGAGTAAAGATTGGACCTGTTCTACGTCCTCTCCATTAATGGCCAGCCTATTCATGATGGTCGAATTTATCCGCATTTCTTTAGTTTTGCGAACATTTATCTTGAGGCCTGCAACTTCTGTCTTTCTCTGTAGCCTGGCCAGTTTCTCTTTGATGTCTCAATATCATTGTGCCATTAAGCAAATGTTATCTGCGAAATCTAGATCTTCGAGCCTTTCCCACATCCCCCATTGTACACCTCTCTTCTGTCCCCCCATCACTCTCTTCATCACATGGTCCAACACCAAAAGAAATAGTGTTGGCAAAAGAATACACCCTTGTCATACTCATGAATTAACCTGGAAAGTCTCTGTTAGTTCTACATTATGTAGCACTTTGCATTCAAAGTCTTCATACATTTCCTTGATGATGTTAATAATCTTTGTTGGAATGCCATATTTTGCAAGAGACTCTTCGATTGACAGAGTCGAAAGCCTTTTTAGAGTCAATGAAGGTAAGGTAGAGGGTGTGTTGCCACTCCACACTTTGTTCCAGAATAATTCTGAGAGCATTGATAAGGTCCACACAGCTTCGGTGTTTTCTAAAACCCGCCTGATCTCTCCTCAGTTGTGCCTCCACAGAATCCTTAATGCAGTTTAAAATGATACTCGAAAGTACCTTACTTGGTACTGACAATAGGGTAATGCCCCGCCAGTTGTTGAAGTTAGTAACATCTCCTTTTTGGGGTATCTTCACAATAATACCTCATTTCCAATCTGTTGGCAGTTTCTCATCTCTCTATATCTTTTCTAAGAGGATGTCCAATAACTCAACAGTGGTGTCCAAGTCTGTTTTCAGCATCTCAGATGTTATATTATCTGGTCCTGGTGCCTTTCCATTCTTGATGTGCTTCTGTGCTATCCGAATTTCTGCTTTCGTGGGTGCACTTACACCGATACTGGGACTAGGACCATTGTATTCCGTTTGTTCTTGTTCTTCTACCTCCCTACTGAGGTCTCTATTTAGAACTTCTTTAAAGTGTTCCTTCCACCTACATGATTGTTCTTCATGCGTAGTTAGTATCTCCCCTTTCTTTTCCTTACTGGTCGGTTCCTCTGGAAGCTTTTCTTTGAGAGCATCTTAGTGGTATCATATAGTTCTTTCACATCCCCCCCTCTGTGCTGCCTGTTCTGCTCTACCAGCCTGCTCATCTATCCATCTTCTGTGGTCTCTTCTCACACTCCTTTCACTTCCTTATCTGCTGCTCTATAATCAGCTTGTGCCTGTGCTTTTTGTGCCTGGTCCTGCTCTGATTCACTCTTCCCTTGGCCTCCTTTCTAAGGGTATGTTTGGACATCCAATCTCTCCATAGGCGATTTTTAAAGCCAAGTTGTCTCTCACTCACTTGCACAAAAGTATTCTTAACTTCTGTTGACATTTCCTCCATGTCCTTATCCTCAGCCATGTCCAGTTCTAGTGCCTGGAATCTATTCCGGAGTTCCAGCTGGAACCTCTCAGCTATCAGTGGATCTTTCAGTTTACCTACATCGAATCTTCTATTTCTTGGCTCGAATTTCTTTCTGGAAGCCACAATCTTCATTCAGAAACTGGCAGTAATAAGATGGTGGTCGCTACTTGCGTCTGCTCCTCTTCTATTTCGCACATCTTCCAGGCTCCTCCTGAACTTCCTGGATACTGCGATGTGGTCAATTTGATTTTCTGTAACATGATCTGGGGATACCCATGTTATCTTATGACATCTCCGATGTCAAAACAAGGTCCCTCCTATTACAATGTCATGGCTCACGCAGAAGTCACAAAATCTTTCCCCATTATCACTCATTTCATCCAAGCCATGTAGCCACCTTATCTGTTCCAAATCCTCATTGTTATCTCCCACCTTGTCATTTATGTCTCCCATAACAATGAGGATATCTTTCTTGCTCACTTTCCTTACAGTCTCTTGTAACAGGTAATAGAACGCCTCCTTCTTCTCAGTCTCTGATGTCTCTGTGGGGGCATAGCACTGGATAAGTGTTACGTTTCGGACCTTCGTCTTAAATTTGGCAGTCATGATCCTACTGGACACAGGTCTCCATTCTAGAAGGCTCTTCTTTGCTGCCTTGGTCAACAATAGCCCAACTCCATCCCAGTGTTCCTCTTCCTCTTCACATACTGAAAATAAAAACGTAATTCCATCTGATGTCTGCATTTCACCAAATTCTGGCCACCACACTTCACTCAATCCCAGGATATCAAGCTTATAGTTATTCATTTCCCTTGTCACTTGTTTCAGCTTGCTACTCTCTTCCCCACAATATTGATAAGTTATTCCTGGGGTCTTCCATAAATAGTCAATATCATCATTTGAAGATGCAGAGGAGATCCTTTAGGTGAATGGACCAACAAGTGTGCCGAGCAGTTGGTTAAAGGTGCAAGTCATTTCCATATTCAAGGCAAGCCATCATGGAAATGCACATAACTACAGATCTTTACTGCTGACATCAGTCTACTGTAGAGCTAAGGAACACACATTATGATTCCGTATTATAACTTTCTTGAGAACAGAAAATATTTTCTGGAGTGATAGTCCAGCAAGTATCAGGAGAGCTTCTGTGAAGATTGGAAAACAGGAGAGAGATACAGGCAGTATTGAAGCTGGAACAGCAGGTCCTGAGTTGTGCCTGAACAGTCCTGTTCTCAAGAGCATTGCCTGCACAGGCAAGGTTCGGCGCTTGAATCCCGATCTGGTACATAGTTTTAGTCTGCCATGAAGTATCAGCACAGTGTGCATTCCACTGCAGACTGAAAGATTAATTCTAAAGTACACAGTCTGCTTACAACTAGGCAAGGATCTTATCTCAGTAAAAGATGATTTCCCAGTAAAGCACAAACCATAGTAATATTCACAGAGCATGATGCTGTCCTCATGTAACTTAAAACATACAAAAAAGACTGACGAGAAAAATTCCCAATGACTCAGCATTACAGGCTTGCCTTGTACAAAGACATTTGTTGTCAATAATAAAATCATAGCTGCAGAACCAAACCAACACCAAATGGCCATTCTCTGGTCCCTCCAACTGCAGGTTTTGTCACTGTTGCATAAAGGGCACTGGGGGATAGCACACGCACTAGCCACACTTACTTAATGTTACACATTTGTCAAGTATGTGCAGCACCACCACGTACAGTGTTTACACTATGGGCTATTCCTCTGGCAATGCGACAATTGTGACTGTGCAGAAATCTTCTGAAAATCAATTTACCTACTTGTCCTGATACGTTATCAAACTACCCCTGCATTAATTGTATGTAGGCTTTCATGGCTAGTGCTTACTCAAGTGAAAACTTACAGGTTGATGCTGATGATGTTTGGTTTGTGGGGCACTCAACTGCGTGGGCATCAGTGCCCTTACAAAGAACCAAATTTTTTTACACAGTCCAATTTTTTTTTACACAATCCAATCTAACCACTGTGACAAGTGATGATGATGATGATGATGAAATGACGAGGACAACACAAACACCCAGTCCCTTGGCAGAGAAGATCCCCAACCCGGCCGGGAATTGAACCCAGGACCCCGTGATCAAGAGGTATCAATGCCAGCCACTAGACCACGAGCTGCGGACTTTACAAGCTGAGAGGCCACAGTTGATACATAAAACTATTTCTTGGTGTTTTGACTCTTGAGTATATCTCATATACTGCCAGGCAGTGATAACATAGAAGAGACAATGGGAATCACACAGTTAAGTTTGCTGCCATTCTGTCCACGACATAACCAATGGTCCTGGCTGAGACTTGTGGTGTGGGCAACACCCCCTCCCCCCGCCCCACACTTCACACTGCAAATACAATGTGGAGTGCAGATAGCATACAGTTACTTGGAGGTAGCAGTTTAACACTACATTCATCACATAATCACCCAAATATCGTATCTCCAAAGGAAGAAACTGCTTCAAGCCATACTGATAAGTTACCACTTTCCTGTTAATACAATGAATCTCTGATTGTTTGATCTAAAAACATAGTAACAGTGTGATTCATTGTGAGCTACAGAATTCTTGGCTGTTCAGTTATATTTTTTAATAATATCTTTTTAAGAGAATTTCATGTTTAATGTCTCAGTTGCATGATACAAATGATTTATCACGTGTTTTGATAATACATAATGTCATATCTGGGGGAGGGGGGTGTTCACTGTTTCTGATTGATAAAAATCTTCTGGTAAAAGCAATTGGTCTGGAGTTACAAGAGATATTAACAATTTTTTGCAAATATATGATGTAATTGTATAGGAAATCTTTTGGTAAAAAAAACAGCCTGAAGTTACAAGAGGCATTTATAAATTTTTGAAAATATATAACGTACTTGGATAGATGACAAACCTACTCACCAAGCAGCAACAAGAGTAAACACATACACTCCTGGAAATGGAAAAAAGAACACATTGACACCGGTGTGTCAGACCCACCATACTTGCTCCGGACACTGCGAGAGGGCTGTACAAGCAATGATCACACGCACGGCACAGCGGACACACCAGGAACCGCGGTGTTGGCCGTCGAATGGCGCTAGCTGTGCAGCATTTGTGCACCGCCGCCGTCAGTGTCAGCCAGTTTGCCGTGGCATACGGAGCTCCATCGCAGTCTTTAACACTGGTAGCATGCCGCGACAGCGTGGACGTGAACCGTATGTACAGTTGACGGACTTTGAGCGAGGGCGTATAGTGGGCATGCGGGAGGCCGGGTGGACGTACCGCCGAATTGCTCAACACGTGGGGCGTGAGGTCTCCACAGTACATCGATGTTGTCGCCAGTGGTCGGCGGAAGGTGCACGTGCCCGTCGACCTGGGACCGGACCGCAGCGACGCACGGATGCACGCCAAGACCGTAGGATCCTACGCAGTGCCGTAGGGGACCGCACCGCCACTTCCCAGCAAATTAGGGACACTGTTGCTCCTGGGGTATCGGCGAGGACCATTCGCAACCGTCTCCATGAAGCTGGGCTACGGTCCCGCACACCGTTAGGCCGTCTTCCGCTCACGCCCCAACATCGTGCAGCCCGCCTCCAGTGGTGTCGCGACAGGCGTGAATGGAGGGACGAATGGAGACGTGTCGTCTTCAGCGATGAGAGTCGCTTCTGCCTTGGTGCCAATGATGGTCGTATGCGTGTTTGGCGCCGTGCAGGTGAGCGCCACAATCAGGACTGCATACGACCGAGGCACACAGGGCCAACACCCGGCATCATGGTGTGGGGAGCGATCTCCTACACTGGCCGTACACCACTGGTGATCGTCGAGGGGACACTGAATAGTGCACGGTACATCCAAACCGTCATCGAACCCATCGTTCTACCATTCCTAGACCGGCAAGGGAACTTGCTGTTCCAACAGGACAATGCACGTCCGCATGTATCCCGTGCCACCCAACGTGCTCTAGAAGGTGTAAGTCAACTACCCTGGCCAGCAAGATCTCCGGATCTGTCCCCCATTGAGCATGTTTGGGACTGGATGAAGCGTCGTCTCACGCGGTCTGCACGTCCAGCACGAACGCTGGTCCAACTGAGGCGCCAGGTGGAAATGGCATGGCAAGCCGTTCCACAGGACTACATCCAGCATCTCTACGATCGTCTCCATGGGAGAATAGCAGCCTGCATTGCTACGAAAGGTGGATATACACTGTACTAGTGCCGACATTGTGCATGCTCTGTTGCCTGTGTCTATGTGCCTGTGGTTCTGTCAGTGTGATCATGTGATGTATCTGACCCCAGGAATGTGTCAATAAAGTTTCCCCTTCCTGGGACAATGAATTCACGGTGTTCCTATTTCAATTTCCAGGAGTGTATAAAGGTACTGAAATTTACAAGCTTTCAGATTCAGTGGCTCCTTCTTCTCGCAGACTGGTTGAAGGGGAAGGAAGAGGGGTGAAGAAAAAGGACTAGTGAGGTTTAGGAAATGGGGAGAGTTCAGAAAAGTCACCCAGAACCCTGGGTCAGAGGAGACTTATCAGATGGAAAGACTGATTGTTGAGGACAGCACTGGATGGGATTTATAAAGAAAATAAACAATAAAGAAAATAAAGAAATTCTAACACATGAGCATCAAAGTGCTTGACAATTTTTCTTAAAATATATGCAGTTGCACAACATATCATGACAGGTCATCAATTATCATTTATAATAAATGTTACATGTATCAGCTGTCTTTGGATTTGCTGTTTGTATGTGCAATATGCTATCAATATCAGAGTTATGAAACACCATCTTCAGACATCCACAGGATTGTCCTGTCAATTGACTATGAAAAACAGCAATCAAACAAAATAACCTTTGTGTAGAAGATATATTCTGAAATGCCACTTTATGTGCACGTAACTAAAAAAACACAACCCACAAGTATAGTGAGTCAAAATATGTAGGCCTGTCTGACAAAATCACTTTGTTATGAAGCATGTCTGATATGAACTGTCCACGGCATACATCTTTCACTATCAATATAGCTTTGCATATTGACTTCTTGATTTACAGGCTTCATAACACAGGCATTTTGTCAGATAGGCACAAGTATCAAGACATCAGTGTATGTGTTTGTAGTGTCTTCTTTACTTACGCAGCGATTGCATTGTGCTACGACTGCTACCAGAAGGGTGGGGAACATTCTTCTGGTCTCTGTAAGTCCATCTTTATACAAATGGTTGCGGGAACTTGGTTGTTCAATATAAAATGCTGAATCAACACACCTTTCAGCCATCTAAATTTCCAACTGTTATTTCATTTGAACAGCCAGTTTCAGCACTATATTACACCATCTTCGGGACCCCAGACCAGTGCATAGGAAGAATCGCAAGTGTGGTCCAGTCAAAATAGGGGCCAGCATTCAGTGACTGGTATCCATTGCTTTTTGAAGCAGTGATCCCTTTGATCAACATTTGCCACCCATCTGGTCTGTCAAGTGGGTTTTGCCTGCCTACTTCGGAATTTAAGTTTGATGGGCTAGCAGGGACTGCAGGAGCCTGTTGGAGGTGAAGGCGACCGCAGCAAAATAAATGGAGTTGTTTCCCCCTCCCCTTACGAATCTAGGGCTGTACAGTGTACTTTCAGACATCATTTTGATTAAAGATAATATTATACAATATTTTCTTACTCTACCTCAGTCTTAATCAGTGAGACAATTTTGTTTTTCTAGGTATTCCCTTTCTGTATAGAAGCAATGCTTGACCAAGTAATACTTCACAGTAGATCTGACTTGTTTATGTCCATTATTATTTTTGTGGATTTGGGTAGTGCACTGTACAATTTGATGCCAGGGTGGAGTATGTCTTTCAGTAATAGCGCTGTGTTTGTCTGTTGTACATGTACATCATTTGTTTGTCTTGTGTGGTAGCTATGTACAGATTCATTACAGGTGATGATTGGACTGCCGCTGTTAAGTTTTCCTTTTATAATAAATAGATTTTCAACTATATAAACACATGGAAGTGGTAGTATTTCATTTTTCCTAAATAGTGGCTTGAATGATGTTCTTTGATCTAACCCTTCCATTAATTTAATAATTTTTTCTGCAATCTAAATGCTTTCTGACTAGCTCCACAATTTCCCCAAAACACTACACCATATTTCAATACTGAATGAACATAAGCAAATTATATGGTCCTGCGATTATCATGTGATATACAGTTTCCTATTACTCTCATTACAAAACATGTTTTGCTCAGTATTTTGTTCACTTAGTCCACATGTGTATGCCATTTCATGCTTTGCTGAATCCATATACTGAGAAATTTTGTACTCCATATTTTTTTTCAATTTTTTGTTCACTTATTTCTACAGGAAGATTAGCTGGTGTCCTATTCTGGGTGGTGAAGATATCCTTTGCAACAGTTTTTTTTCCAGATTTATAATCAAACTATTTGCATCAAAGTACTGTACTATCTTCTCTGTGACGGTCTTAATGTCATTTTCAAAGTTTTCTTTACTGCTTCGTGTAATTAAGATGCTGATGTCATCTGCAAATTGATATAGCTTACTGTTTTTACTGTTCATATGTAAATCATTTACATACAGTAAGAACAGAATTGGACCCAATATGGAACCATGGGGAACTCCATGTTTGACCACTAATAAATCTGTCTGATGAGTTTTGACTGTCCCATTTACTTCATGTGTTATCTCTATGAGCTGTTTTCTTTCATGGAGGTATGATATAATCTAGTTCTTCCCTGCTCCCCCAATACACCAGTTCTGCATCTCACCTAGTAATTTGTCATGACTGATGGTATCAAGCAACAAGTCTATGAATATACTTGAGGTATGTTCCTGCCTATTTAGGGCCTGCAGAGTTTCATACAGAAAAGAAAATATTGCTGTTTCAGTAGAGTGATTTCTCCTAAAACCATGTTGAGATACCATTAGTATATTACATATATTTATGAAATTTGACAGTCTTTTATAAAAGAGTCTCTCTAGAATTTTAGAAAATACAGAGTGTAGAGAAACTGGTCTATAGTTTGACACATCTTCTTGGCTTCCTTTTTTTGTAGTGGTTTAACTCTCCTAATTTTAAGTGGAAATGCTACATCAAAATGATTGTATCCATAAAGATATTAAGTTTGTCAGATATATTTCCAGCACCATAAATTTGCTCCCATGATTCTTTTTTTAAAAGATTTCTAAATATTTCAATATTCTGATCATTGTAAGATCTGGTCTCATGTGTACTTGTCAGTTTTTTGGCCTTATCACATTCAATACTGAAGCTTATGGTTTGTCCATAGTTGTCTCCAAGTCCAGTCTTTATTATTTCTGCTTTGTAATGTTGTTGATTAGAGTTAATTATTATTTGGTCTATTGTCGAGTTTGTAGGGCAAGTTCCTTGTGTTGGGGAATGTTTTGTTATTTTCAAGTTATAAGAAAGTAATAACAGATTCAATAGTTCTGTTCTTATTTTATGGGTTTTGCTAAAGTCTATAGTGAAATCACCGCATATGAGTAGTTTTTGTTTATTTTTTACAGTTAGAATTAATGTTTTTTCCATGTGTTGAAGAAAGTTTTTTATGTCTCCATTAGGAGATCTATAAAGTCATACTACAGTTGTTTTGTGTAAAGGTAATTCTTTGGATGATATTTCAAAATCCTTTTCCCTATTTAGTGTCTTTAGCTGTTCCGTATTTTTGTAAGCTATTCCTTTTCTGACGAAGCTACAGTTTCCACCACATTGAAGATGCTTTCTACTAGTGTAGGCTGCCAATTCATAGTTTGTTATGTTACCTGTCTGTAATATATCCTCTCTTAACCAGTGCGCATTAAGATATAGCACAGCAGCACCATTTAATTCATCTGAAAGCATTAGTTCCAATTCTATTAATTTATTGCACAGAGAGTGAACATTCTGATGGAACAGTATCAAATTGTGAACCATTTTTCTGGATTACTTAGTTGAGTACTTACCTTTGCTTTGCTTTCTGACTTCTGTTTTCATTTTTTTCTAGTACCAGTAGATGATCTGTTTTACTGGCGGAAATACTTCTGATATTTTTTGTAGTCTTATTTAAATTATCACTCCCTTTACTAAAAGTCAGTTTCCGTTGTTTTTTATAAAAGCACACACATATGCCAACACTTTACTGCAAGGTTTTGATCCTAACCTATTCAGATGAAGTCCCTTGTCCTAGACACTTATAGATGACAAACTTATTAAGATCTAAAAATACTGCCCCTAAAGTACCACACTGATTTCGCACCCAGTCATTTATCCTGTCTATGTAGCTATCACTCACTGATCTTTTGTGTAATATTCCACTTATCACTATCTTGGATCCAGAATAGGTATTTTTGGCTGTTCTGATTATGTTTCTTGTTTCACTGATCAGCTCACTTTCACTGCAGCTGCGAAGAGAATTCGTCCCCACATGCACAAAAACACCCTTATATATTTCATTGCCAGCCATGGTTTCACCTTCTTTTGCATTTTGTTTGGTACCCAAAATGTTTTTCAGGTGTTTAGTCATCTGATGTAGCCTAATCCCAGGTGGAACATCAATTTTACAGTTCGGGACTTTGATGATTTTCATAAGAGAATTGCTAAGTAAAAGGAATTTGTTTCCGACACACAGCTTCTCTTCATAATTAGTGGATCTCTTTATGTTTCTTTCATTTTTTCAGCATTCCTTGGATTATTTCCCCCATTTTGCATCATCTTCTGAGAATTACAAATTTCAGGAAAACTCATTATCATTCATCAATTTAGAGCAGATACAAGGACACATGACCATCTGGTGGGTGCAACATGCCCTCGATCCACAATGTCTTTGTACTAGTGGCAGTCTTCCCTGAAGATCATACATGCTGCCGGGAGGCAGTCAGCTGACAAGGCATTGATAATTCTAGCTTGATGGCGGCTGACAGCTGTCGCTAGTGTAGCATTCCTGCAGGCTGGAGTGACTGGCTTAGCACAGCCAGCACTTTGTAGGCAGAGGCTTCATTGGAGGATTCCATTGGGGCCAGATAGAGTCAAACCTTGGACCCCATAGAGCACGGCTAGTAGCCTCCTGTCCTGACACACAGGTCCACTGAGCTCCACTGCTGAACTCTTTACTATCCCTTCGCTGCTGGTTGGCACCTATTTGTAGCACCCTTGCATCAAGATGTTTTGCTGTCTGGCAGCAGTGGCACACATGGGCGATTGATGCAATGCTGCACTGACATGTCATTATCTGAGTCCTCCCATACATTGATGTAATGTGTGAGATGGTATGCAGGACAATTGTGTCATCACTTGCATGCCTTTGGGACTGTAAGTGGGTCACTGTGTCACAAAATTCTTTGGCATCACAGTATTCCATCTGCACCACAACACTTACATGCACATCAAATGAGTTTGCACACTATAGGTTCTAATTGTAAGCTACTTGATTTGCTCATTGTATCACACAGTTAGTTATCTATACAGTCATATGGCTGTCTGAGGATGGAGTTACATAACTTTAAAACTGATAACATACCACACATGTAAATGGGTGACAGACATAGGGGAATTACAGGCAAAGTTTAAACAGATTGTAAATTAGGTTCTGGAGAAGTGTAGAGTAAGAGGATTAAGGATGGAAAAGATCCACTGTGGTCTAATAACAAAATTTGGAAAATGTTTAGGAAGCAGAGACTGTTGCATCCTTCACTAAAAAGAGAATGAGTCAATGACGACAAGCCAAATTACATGAAATTTGTGTGTCTGTAAAAAGATCAATGTGCAAAGCGTACAATAACTTCCTCCAACATACCTTAGCAAAAGACCTTTCTGAGAACCTGAGAAAATTGTGGTCCTATATAAAATCGCTAAGTGAGTTGAAGGCTCTATCCAGTCACTTGTTGACCATTCTGGTGTGGCAACAGAAGACAGCAAAAGAAAACTGAAGTTTTAAATTTGGCATTTTAGAAATCATTCATGCAGCAAGACAGTACAAACATACTGTCATTTAACTGCTGCAAATACTCCTGTATGAAGAATGTAGTAATAGGCATCTCTGGTGTACAGAGGCAACAGAAAAAGTTAAAAATAAATAAGTTACCAGTCCAGGTGGAATCCCAATTCAGTTTTATGGAGAGTACTATATGTCATTGGTCCCTTACTTATATTAGTTTGCATTTATTGTGAATCCCTTGCCCAGCACAAAGTCCCAAGTGACTGGAAAAAAAGTGCAAGTGACTCCTTTATATAATAAGTATAAAAGAATGGACCTACATAGTTATAGACCAATAACCTTAACATTGCCTTGCTGCAGAATTCTTGAACCTCTTCTCAGAATGAATACAATAAATTCCCTCAAGATGGAAAAGCTTCTGTCCACAAATCAGCTAGGATTTAAAAAGTATCGCTTTTGCAAAACTCAGTTTGCCCTTTCCTCACAACACTCTGTAAACCACAGATGAAGGGCAACAGGTGGATTCCATATGCCTCGATTTCCTCACAGCGTTTGACACAATGCCCCACTGCAGACTGTTAATGACGGTATGAGCATAAGGGATAGGTTCACAGATATGAGCGTGGCTTGAAGACTTCTTCAGTAATAGAGCCTACTATGTTGTCCATGACAGCAAGTGTTCATCAGAGATCAGGGTATCATCAGGAGGGCCCCAGGGAAGGGTGATAGGACTACTCTTATTCTCTATATACATAAAAGATCTGACACACAGATGAACAGTAATCTGCAGCTATTTGCTGATTACACTGCAGTGTACAAGACGTTGTCATCATTGCATGACTGGAGGAGGATGCAAGATGACTTAGACAAAATATATAGTTGGTGTGGAGAATGGTAGCTTACTATAGAAAAATCTAAGTTAATACAGACGAGTAGGAAAAACAATTCTGTAAAGTTCAAATACAGCATCAGTAGTGTGCTGCCTGACACTGTTATGCTGATTAAATACCTAGGCACAACACTGCACAGTGATATGAAATGGAATGATCATGTAATGATGGTAGTAGGGAAGGCGAACGGTTGACTTCAGTTTGTTAGGAGAATTTTGCGAACATACAGTGCATCTGTAAAGCAGACTGCATATTGAATACTAGTGGAACCCATTCTTGAATACTGTTTGGGATCCGCACCATATAAGATTAAAGGAACGTACTGAAACAACCCAAAGATGGACTGCTAGATTTGTAACTGGTAGATTTGATCAACACATGAGTGTTACAGAGATGCTTGATGAGGTGACATACTTTATGAACTCAAATGGGAATCCTTGGAGGAAAGACAATGTTCTTTATGTGAGACACTGTTGAAAGTTTACAGGACAGGCGTTTGAAGTTGAGTGCACAACAACTACACTACTGCCAAAATACATTTTGCATTAGGAGCATGAAGATAAGATTAGAGAAATAAGGGCTCATGCAGCAGTGTATAGGCAGCCATTTTCCCTCACACTATTTGCAAGTGGAACAGGAAAGTAAAGACCAGTAGTGGTACATGGTATCATCTGCTATACACCGTACAGTGGCCTGCATAGTATGTGTGTAAAAAAAAAAAAAATGGCTCTGAGCTCTATGGGACTTAACATCTATGGTCATCAGTCCCCTAGAACTACTTAAACCTAACTAACCTAAGGACATCACACAACACCCAGTCATCACGAGGCAGAGAAAATCCCTGACCACGCCGGGAATCAAACCCGGGAACCCAGGCGTGGGAAGCCAGAACGCTACCGCACGACCACAAGCTGCGGACAGTATGTGTGTAGATGTAGATGTTAAACTTGTATTAATGGTAGAAGACCTTGTAACTGAATGTAGCGGTAGTGCCCCGGGTTCCCGGGTTCGATTCCCGGCGGGGTCAGGGATTTTCTCTGCCTCGTGATGACTGGGTGTTGTGTGATGTCCTTAGGTTAGTTAGGTTTAAGTAGTTCTAAGTTCTAGGGGACTGATGACCATGGATGTTAAGTCCCATAGTGCTCAGAGCCATTTTTTTTTTGTAGTGGTAGTGCACTGAAATCACACTCAGATTTGATGCTACATTCAGAAGAATTTATCAAAAAAACGTAATTTGTCAAATCATCCACATTCAGTATTTTTCTATCACACATCTCATTGCTTCACATGGTATATTTTTGGAGGAATGTTAAAGTAAACCTATACTAACAATTACTCTTTCAAGATTGTTATTCAGTTAAAAATGTAACATAGATGAAAATTGCACTACACTACTCATATTTTCTATGTTTTGAATGAAGTGAACGAAAGTGGACTTACATTGGAATTTGTTCGTAAAACATTGTTAAGCACCTGAATAGCCTCTCCATATCGCTGGTCCCTGATCTGAAACCACAAGAGGAAAAAAGTCTATCAAAGCAAGTATTTTGTAAAAACAGAAAGTGAAAGCCTCAGTTCAGAATAACATAACGGCTGTTGCACACAGCTGTTTCAATATCAGTAACGTGGAATGTCATCCCATTATATATAAATACCACTAGGCACATTTATAGAGAAATTCTATGTCAATGCTGAAAGCTAGTTATTCCACAAGGAGAACAATGCAGTATCAAAACCTGGGAAAAACATTTGATAATTTTTGTCTTGTAATGCAAAATGGGATTAACAATTAAACTCTGTCTCAGATTTAGATCTTACTTCTACCACAAAATTAACTCTCATTATGCTTTAAAAACTTCAAAATTTCTTTACATATGACAGACACTGACAGACAACCCAGAACTGAATAAAATGTTCCTAAATTGCTACTCACCAAATATAGGAAGCAAGGGGTAGTGAACAGGCCATTAAAAGATAGGACATTGGTTACCTTCCAGATAACATCCTTTCCCATAGCTAACAAAGTTATTCCAATACCTACAGTAATTATTGTACAGGAATTATAGCAGATTTCTGTGTGACATTTTATGTCCTCTGTATGAATGACCACCACTAAACTGTATCCAAGAGCAGAGTTGACCACTCAGTGGCTGAACACATTGTTGAACACAAGGTTAATTTCAATAGCTGCTTCAAAAATCATGCCCCCTGGATCCTTACCTTAACCATAGTTTCTCTAAATTAGCATAGATAAGAGATGTCCTTGCAACACATCCTTCATTCCCGTAATCCACCTTATCCTAATTTCCAATTCCTATGCCATTATCTCATTCACCTAGCATCTCTCTCTCAAAGCCATCCCCAATCCTTCCCCAACCTTCCCTCCCACTTTGCACCTCCTTTTCCCCTCATCCACTCCACCCAAAACAAATCCTAATCCTAGTCTAGCTGCAGTGCCAGCACAATATAGTCAGCCATAACAATGTAGCTACAGAGGTGTACATATGTACTGTGTAGTCTACAGCAATACATCCCAAATGCTCACATCATATCCTACAACTGATTCTAATATAGATTGGTCAAATGCTCTGATTTTTTTCGGGGGATGTCATACTTGTCTATTTGCAATGGCTAAAATTTCATACATCACATTATAAATTTTAACTGGTGTTATTTTAGAATAATTTTTATTGGTGTAATTCTAGAATCAGCAATAGCAAACTTGATGTAGCAGTAGTTTGCAAAGAACTCATACAACAGGCCATTTAGGTATTCAATCTCACTAGGCCTAAAACTAAATAGATGTGAACTATAGCACATAGTAAGAAAGACATGCAGAATAGAGAACTGCTTGGAAAACTCAATACTTTACAGTTATTTTGAGGCTGAAAATGGACCAACAGTAGTAGTTTACCTTATTCTATTCATTTTTTTCTCTGTTCTGGTAAGTAACATTGGAGGTGAAAGTAGGAAATTCCACAATTACATTTTGTTTCACGATTTCGAATCAGTTTCATATAATTCCCTCTTTGTATATTGTGTAACATTTTTGACACGACTGTAAAAACATTTTGAATGGTTCACTTATCTTTTACAGCAGGGAGCCAGCAAATAATGTGTGATCTACTGGAGTGCTGGACAGAAAATGCAATACAAGTAAAAAAATTAAGGTCTCATTGTTGTACACTGATAAATTACCATATATGTGGAATCCTTAGATAGAAGGAGAAATTGGTTTGCAAATTAACTGTTTCTAGAACCATGCATGATTGATAATAACAGTTCAGTGGACAACAGTTAATCTGCAAACTATTAAATTTAATGGAAATAAGTCTGAAATTGTTGTTGTTGTGGCTTCAGTCCAGAGAATGGTTTGATGCAGCTCTCCATGCTACTCTATCCTGTGCAAGCTACTTCATCTCCAAGTACCTACTGCAACCTACATCCTTCTGAATCTGCTTAGTGTATTCGTCTCTTGGTCTCCCTCTATGATTTTTACCCTGCATGCTGCCTGCCAGTGCTAAATTGGTGATCCCTTGATGCCTCAGAACATCAACTGATCCATTCTTCTAGTCAAGTTGTGCCACAAATTTCTCTTTTTCCCAATTCTATTCAGTACCTCCTCATTAGTTATGTGATCCACCCATCTAATTTTCAGCATTCTTCTGCAGAACCACATTTTGAAAGCTTCTATTCTCTTCTTACATAAACTATTTATCATCCATGTTTCACTTCCATACAGGACTACCCTCCATACAAATACTTTCAAAAACAACTTCCGGACACTTAAATCTACACTCGATGTTAACAAATTTCCCTTCTTCAGGAACGATTTCCTTGCCATTGCCAGTCTACATTTTATATCGTCTCCATTTTGGTCATGATCAGTTATTTTGCTTTCCAAATAGCAAAACTCATTCACTACTTTAAGTGTCTCATTTCCTAATCTAATTCCCACAGCATCACCTGATTGAATTCAACTCGTTTTGCTTTTGTTGATGTTCATCTTATATCCTCCTTTCAAGACACTGTCCATCCTGTTCAACTGCTCTTCCAGGTCCTTTGCTGTGTCTGACAGGATTACAATGTCACTGGCAAACTTTTCAAAGTTTTTATTTCTTCTACATGGATTTTAATTCCTAATCCAAATTTTTCTTTTGTTTCCTTTACTGCTTGCTCAATATACAGATTGAATAACGTCGGGGATAGGCTACAACCCTGTCTCACTCCCTTCCCAACCACTGCTTCTCTTTCATGACCCTCAACTCTTATCACTTCCATCTGGTTTCTGTACAAATTGTAAATAGCCTTTTGCTGCCTATATTTCACCCCTGCCACCTTCACAATCTGTATGAGAGTATTCCAGTCAACATTGTCAAAAGCTTTCTCTAAGTCTGCAAATGCTAGATATGTAGGTTTGCCTTTCTTTAATCTATGTTATAAGATAAGTCATAGGGTCAGTACTGCTTCACTTGTTCCAACAGTTCTACGGAATCTGAACTGATCTTTGTTGTGACTCGCCGATCATTTAAAGTGCCGCCGCGCAATTACGCACGTCCTCTACGTGCGGCGCTGTCTGCCTGCCAGCCATGCAGCAGCGGCGCCACCTAAGCGGCCAGCCGAGCAGCGGCCGCTAGACTGAGACTCAGTGCTTATCTGAACGCTAACGTGTACACATGTTAACTTACTCTGTGACATATATGTGTTGTAGTGTCGTTCCTAAATATACTTGTTAAACTAGAAGTTCTAACAATTGGCGACGAGGATGGGATTTTTCCTTTTCACCGTTGACTCACAGGGTTCCATGGCTACTGTCGAGCAACTCTTGCAAAATCTCCTTGAACAGCAAACGCTTCTAACGGCGGCAATTCGCGATTTCGTCGCGGCGTCAAATGCGGGCCGGTTCTCGTCGTTGGCTGTACCTCCTTTTCCTCCTTACGACGAGACGGCAGAAGACTGGTCGGATTATGAAAAACGTCTTCGACAGCACTTCTTGGCATTTTATGTCTCGGACGAACAAGCATGTAAGTCTCTGTTCCTTTCCTGGATTTCGCCTCAAATGTATCGGTTGTTGTCGCAATTGGCCCCTTTGAAGGATCCGGCGTCTTTGTCCTTTGCTGAAATGTGTTCCCTTCTGTCGGTCTATTTTCAAAAGCAAACGCATGTGGTAGCCTCTCGTGTTGCCTTTTATCGTTGTCAAAAACAACCCAATCAATCTTATCGCGCTTGGGCTGCTGAACTTCACGGCCTCAGTCGAAAGTGTCACTTTGTTACTGATGTTCACAAAGAATCCTATGCCGATTCCATGGTACGGGATGCTATTATCCGGTCGGCGCCCGACAAAGAAGTTCGGCAACGTGCCCTTCAGTTGGCGAATCCGACTTTAGATGAAGTTCTCTCCATTGCGCAGTCTTTTGAAATTTCTCGCGCCGCTGGGGCACAAATAGAAGCGTGGGGTGACGTCGGGGAAATACAACCTCTGTGCGCTGTTGACGACGCGCGCGGCGCGTCCCCGCCGGCCGACGTGGCCGCAGTGCGCTCCCACGCGCAGCCTCGGCCAAGCCGTAAACAAACCCCTAAGAAACTGCAGCAAAATCCCCGGCAACTTCCTTCATGTCCAAGGTGTTTTACGAAACATTCACGCGACGATTGTCCACAACGTTGGGCTGTGTGTCACAATTGCAAAAAGAAAGGTCACGTGTCTTCCGTTTGTAAATCCGACCGCATACATGACGTCCATGAACATGACGCTGATTCTGATTCTGTGTTGTCTGTCAATTGCACTTCTTCCCTTTCCGGGAAGTTATTCCTCACTGTCCAAATCCTTGGTCGAGATGTTCACATGCAAGTGGATACCGGTTCTGCCGCCACTATAATTAATTCTCAGACGTATCTTCAGCTGGGTTCTCCACTCCTGTCCCCTGTCACTCGGCAATTACGGACGTACAATAAACAGAAGATTTCTCTCTTGGGACAGTTTAATGCTGAGGTATCTTACAAATCCGTCGTTCGCACTGTTCCCATATTTGTGGTCGACCAGGGCAACGCAGAAAATCTTTTTGGTTTCGATGCCTTCCGCGTTTTTGGGTTCTCCATAGATGACTCTGTCAATATTGTCTCTGACGCTATTCCTTATGCTAAACTGGATTCTTTGTTGACGACCTTTTCGTCCATTTTTTCTCCTGGGTTAGGCCGTGCACACGACTTTGAAGCTCATATCACGCTCAAACCCACTGCTCGGCCTAAGTTTTTTCGGGCTCGGCCCATTCCTGTGGCCCTTCGTGATCGGGTCAAACAGGAGTTGGATCGTCTCACTACTTCCGGGGTCTTGCTTCCTGTCACTTCCAGTGAGTGGTCCTCTCCTGTCATTGTCGTTGCCAAGCCCAATGGTGCTATTCGTCTCTGTGGCGATTTCAAAGCCACGGTAAATGCTCAATGCCTCATCGATACTTACCCTATGCCCCGTCCTGAAGAACTGTTCACTAAACTCGCTGGAGGGCAGTATTTTTCTAAAATTGACCTGTCAGAAGCTTATCATCAACTTCCTCTCGACGCTGCTTCCCGGCAGTTTCTGGTTCTTAACACGCCTTTCGGCCTCTATCAATACCAACGCTTGCCATTCGGGGTTGCTAGCGCCCCTGCTCTTTTTCAGCGATTCTTGGAACAATTATTGCTCCCTGTTCCTGGGTGTATCAATTACATGGACGACATTGTTGTCACGGGCTCCACCACTGACGAACATCTTCAAAATCTCCACACACTTTTTAATGTCTTACAGACTGCAGGTCTTAAGTGTAATCTTCAGAAATCACAACTTTTTCAGGCATCAATCACGTACTTGGGGTTTCGACTCTCTCGGGATGGTATTCGTCCGCTTCAACAAACTGTCGCTGCGATCGATGCCCTTCCTCGCCCTACGTCTGTTAAGGAACTGCAGGCCTTCTTGGGGAAAATCGCCTACTATCACAAGTTTTTACCGTCTGCAGCGTCGGTGGCTCAGCCGTTGCATTGCCTGTTGCATAAAAACGTGCCTTTTCACTGGTCCGCGTCATGTGACGCGGCTTTCCAGAAATTGAAGACTATGCTGGTACAGGCCCCGTGCCTAGCTACTTATCGACCTGGCCAACATCTTGTCCTTGCTACAGACGCCTCTCAATACGGGGTTGGGGCAGTCCTTGCGCACCGTTTTTCTGGCGGTTCGGAACAACCCATTGCTTATGCCTCCAAAACGCTCACGGATGCCCAACAAAAGTATTCTCAAATTGAGAAAGAAGCTTTGGCCATCATTTATGCTCTTCATAAGTTTGGTGTTTTTCTCTATGGCACAAAATTTCATCTTGTTACGGATCACAAACCACTTGTTTCCTTGTTTCACCCGTCAATGTCACTTCCCGACAAGGCTGCACACCGCCTCCAGCGTTGGGCTCTTTACTTGTCCCGTTTCAACTATGAGATTCATTTCCGGCCAACGGCTCAACATGCGAATGCTGATGCTTTGTCTCGCCTCCCCATGGGCCCTGATCAGGCATTCGATAGGGACGAACTTTTGTGTTTCCACCTGGATGTTGCCGAGCAGTGGGTTGTGGACGGGTTCCCCATCACTGGGGACAGGCTGGCGGCTGCTACGGGTTCTGACCCTACCCTCTCCCGGGTTTTACGCTGTATTCAGACGGGTTGGCCTGATCGCCCGTCCGCTAAGCCTTCTGATCCGTTGCGGAACTACTACCCCTTGCGCTACCGCCTCACGGCTAGGGATGGTGTTATCCTCCTCTCCACTGACAATGTTTCGCCGCGTGTTGTGGTCCCCGCGTCTTTGCGTGCTTCGGTCTTGCGCCTCCTTCACCAGGGGCACTGGGGTGTGTCGCGCACCAAATGTCTGGCGCGCCGTCATGTGTACTGGCCTGGCATCGACTCTGAAATCGTACACATGGTCGCTGCCTGCGGCCCTTGTGCGTCACAGGCCGCTGCCCCGAAGTCATCTTTGTCACCGTGGCCTTCGCCTGAGAAGCCCTGGGAGCGCATTCATGCTGATTTTGCGGGACCCTTTTTAGGTACTTATTGGCTCCTCGTAATTGACGCCTACTCTAACTTTCCTTTCACTGTCCGTTGCACGTCACCTACCACCGCGGCAACCACCAGTGCTCTCGCCCGCATTTTTTCTTTGGAAGGCCTCCCCTCTACTCTTGTTACTGATAATGGTCCGCAATTTGCCTCTTCTGACTTTGCGGATTTTTGTGCTCGTCACGGTGTTACGCATGTCACGGCCCCGCCGTTCCATCCACAATCCAACGGTGAGGCTGAACGTCTGGTCCGCACGTTTAAGGCTCAAATGCGGAAACTTCTGACTTCTTCTGCTGCTGATGAGGCGCTTCTCCAGTTCCTGGCGTCTTACCGTTTCACCCCCATGGGCGATCACAGCCCGGCTGAGCTCTTACATGGCCGACAGCCCCGCACTCTACTTCATCTTCTGCGGCCTCCCACCTCCCGGCCGCGGGTGCCGTCACTTGGCCGGTTCACCGCCGACGACCTCGTCTGGGTACGGGGATATGGCAGGCGGCCAAAATGGAGCCCGGGCCGCATCTTAAGACACCGTGGCAGACGCCTGTATGAAATCCAGACGGACACAGGTGTTGCAGTGCGTCATTCGGACCAGCTTCGGCCTCGGGTGCCAACAACACCTGTTCCGAATGCCGCCACACCACCCTTGACTCTCCCTGATGCTCGGGATCTTGGCACATCTCCATACTCACAACGCCGCCCTCTACCCGTCATCGCGATGCCAGCACCAGAACGGATGCCACCAGACGACGTGCCCATGCGGGAACCGGAGGACCAACCAGTGTCAGAGTACATCTGCTCGCCTCCTCCTCCAACAGACGCTGACGCATCGCCCATGTCTCCTGTCATATCAACTGGACTTGCCGCAACGGGCAGATTGGTGCGTGGGGCCCCAGCAGATTCGACCCCTACATCTCCTGTCATCTCGACCCGTTATCATCGGGGACACTTCCGTCCGTACGGGAAGCCTCCTCCTCGAGACTTTACGTCGAGTCACACAACGCCTATGGACGTCAGCCATCTCCAGGACACATCCATCAAGACCAGTGCAACAATTTCAAAGGGGGGAAAAGTGTTGTGACTCGCCGATCATTTAAAGTGCCGCCGCGCAATTACGCACGTCCTCTACGTGCGGCGCTGTCTGCCTGCCAGCCATGCAGCAGCGGCGCCACCTAAGCGGCCAGCCGAGCAGCGGCCGCTAGACTGAGACTCAGTGCTTATCTGAACGCTAACGTGTACACATGTTAACTTACTCTGTGACATATATGTGTTGTAGTGTCGTTCCTAAATATACTTGTTAAACTAGAAGTTCTAACAATCTTCTACCTGGTTTTCCATTCGTCTGTAAAGAATTCGTGTTAGTATTCTGAAGCCGTGACATATTAAGCTAATAGTTCAGTAATTTTCATACCTGTCAACACCTGCTTTCTTTGGGATTGGAATTATTATATTCTTCTTGAAGTCTGAAGGTATTTCACCTGTCTCATACATCTTGCTCACCAGATGGAACAGTTTTGTCATGGCTGGCTCTCCCAAAGCTATCAGTAGCTCTAATTGAATGTTGTCTACTCCCGGGGACTTGTTTTGACTTAGGTTTTTCAGATTTCCATCAAATTCTTCACGCAGTATCATATCTCCCATTTCATCTTCCTCTACATCCTCTTCCATTTCCATAATATTGCCCCCAAGAACATCGCCCTTGTATAAACCCTCTATATACTCCTTCCACCTTTCTGCTTTCCCTTCTTTGCTTAGAACTTGTTTTCCATCTGAGCTCTTGATATTCATACAAGTGGTTCTCTTTTCTCCAAAGGTATCTTTAATTTTCCTGTAGGCAGTATCTATCTTATCTCTAGTGATATATGCCTCTACATCTTTACATTTGTCCTC
The DNA here is from genome assembly GCF_023898315.1 of Schistocerca nitens. NCBI lineage: Eukaryota > Metazoa > Arthropoda > Insecta > Orthoptera > Acrididae > Schistocerca > Schistocerca nitens. The sequence goes on along the minus strand of NC_064618.1, from coordinate 748,320,812 downwards.
TAGCCATCCCTGCTTAGCCATTTTGCACTTCCTGTCAATCTCTTTGAGATGTTTGATCTCATTTTTGCCTGATTCATTTACTGCATTTTTATATTTTCTCCTTTCATCAATTAAATTCAATATATTTTCTGTTACCCACGGTTTTCTACAAACCCCCGTCTTTTTACCTACTTGATCCTCTGCTGCCTTCACTGTTTCATTTGTCAAAGCTACCCATTCTACTTCTACTGTATTTCTTTCCCCCATATTTGTCAATTGTTCCCAAATGCTCTCTCTGAAACTCTCTGCGACCCCTAGTTCTTTCAGTTTATCCAGGTCCCATCTCCTTAAATTCCCACCTTTTTGCAGTTTCTTCAGTTTTAATCTACAGCTCATGACCAACAGATTGTGGTCAGAGTCCACATCTGCCCCTGGAAATGTCCTGCAATTTAAAACCTGGTTCCTAAATCTCTGTCTTACCATTATATAATCTATCTGAAACCTTCCAGTGTCTCCAGGCCTCTTCCACATATATAACATTCTTTCATGATTCTTAAACCAAGTGTTAGTAGTAGTAGCAGCTCTATTCATCTGCAGATCTCTTTTTACAAGGATATAGGACTTGTCAAAGTATTTACAAGTTTAGATCAGCTTAAAATAAGCTAATTCGTATACACATATATTTACAGACTTCTAGTTAGAGACGATCATTAGATTTACTCCTGGTATACAATACTTTTTTTACAGATAACTTATTAAATAATGTAATGCCACACTGTTCACTTATATCTCACTATCAGTCACTGTAAACACTATACACACATTGTTTCATAACACTTCACTCACTACACACACACACACACACACACACACACACACACACACACACACACACTGGTGATCTCTGGGCCATTTTCTGTACCACAACTTCCCATTTGCCATCCTGAAAAACTGAGTCAGCATCCCTCCATAATGAGTGAGATGTTAAGCTCAAAAAGAGGAAGAGGTGTTAGTACTGTTCTACGCATAGCTTGGGGTAAGTATTTCTAGAAAGGAAAAAAGAGAAAAAAAACATAAAGTGAAGCTGTTATGTGGAATGTTAGATATTTTATACAACACTTTTTTATCAAACCCCTACTCTGTTTTAGCTAAGTAATCCTTTTTAGCAGCCTTTTTAAATAAGTGTATTTTTGCAATTTCTTTAATCTCTTTTATTAATATATTGTACAGTTTATTTCTTGGTAGAAAATGCTGTTTTGAGTTTTATGTATATTTTTTCTTGGCGGCTGAGCTAGACTAGTATTATTTTTGGTTATTATTCTTATGGCTCTTTTCTCGAGTTTGAAAATTGTGTTCATATTTTGTGCATTTTTTCCTCAAAAAGAATGCCATAGCTAAGAATTGAGTGTACATATGAATAATATGTAACTAAAAGACACACTGATAATAGGATTATAAGAGCATAACATGCTGATGACAGTCTGTTTGCAAGTACCTTTGTGTGTTGACACCACTTCAACTGAGAATCAATATTCATTCCTAGAAATTTTGCAATTGTTACACAGTCTATAGAGGTGCCATCTACATTTAATTTAACATTGTCATTTTTCCTCTTCAAACTGAAATTCATGATATTGGTTATCTTTATGTTCAATGTCACTTTATTGCTTATTGACCAATCATAAACTTCCTTGAGAGTTTCATTTGCTTTCTCGGCAAGGAGTTCTCTTATTTTCTCAGTGACTATAATACTACTGTCATCAGTGAAGAGAATTTTTTCACCATGTGTAACACTACTGGGAAAGTCATCAATGTATATCAGGAACAGTCTTGGTCCTAATATGCTACCTTACAGAAACCCTATGTTAATGTACTTTGATTCTGATAAGTGTTTTACTAAATGTTTAGATCTATTTGAAGTATGTTTTATCTCTACTCTTTGTACCCTATCTGCTAGGTAGGATCAAAACCAGTCATTAGCTATCCTCTTATTCCTAAGGCTTCTAATTTATTTAATAGAATCTTGTGGCCGACTGTGTCAAATGCCTTAGAAAGATCCAAAAATATGCCTGTGACACACTCATCTTTATCTAGAGCATCAAGTACAATTTTTGTGAATTCTGCTATGGCTGACTCCATATTTTTGCCACTTTGGAAACCAAACTCTGATTCACTTAAAAGATTGTATTTGTTCAGGTAATTCATTAATCTGTCTTTCATAATTGCTACAATTTTGTTTTTGAGGATGCTGACACCAGGAAAATGGGCCGGTAATTTTGTATGTCTTCTGCATTACGTTTCTTAAGCAAAGGTACAACTCTTGCCTGTTTTAACTGCTCTGGAAATGTCCCTGATGTGAAGGATTCATTTATTATATTCATTAAGGGGCTTCGTATAATCCCTATGCATTGCTTCAGTACACACACTGGTACTTCATCTAAGCCTACTGCCTTTTAATTTTTAGTTTTTGAACATATTTATTGATTTCATTCTCTGTGGTTGGAAGTAACATCATTGTATTTAGTGCAACATTATTTACAGGTGTTATATTTGTTTTGAGAAATTTTTGCTGCAACTTCTCTGCAATACTTGAAAAATGTTCGTTTTCATAGTTTGCTAAGTGTTGTGGATCAGTTATTACCTTAACCCCCTCCCTTAGCAATATGTTATTCTGCATTTGTTTGCCTCTCCCCGTTTCCTTTTTTATAACATCCCAGACTGATTTGGTTTTATTCTCAGCATTATATATTATTTTGTCATTAAATGACTTATTTGCAGCAATCAGCACCTGCCTATAGATCTTTTTGTATCTATGACAGAAATTTAAGAGTTCTGGATCATTGTGAATCCTTTTCATGGAACTGAGGTGTTTAAGTGTATGGGAGGAGTTCTTAATAACTGCTGTTATCCATCTGTTTTTGTGAGATGTTGATACAGACATGCATACTTTTGGAAATGCCTTTTCAAAGTTCAATTTAAACAATGTGGAGAATTTAGATAATTTTATATTCACATTGGTTACATTATACACTTCATCCCAGCTTTGTTTCTCTAGTTCTTTTGAAAACTCTTTTTATTTTGATTTCTGATGGAGGTCGTTTGTAGTCTTATAGTTTAGGGAATGATTTGATGCCTGATTTTACTGTTGTTATTTGACAGAGATGCTCTGATAGTCTGAGATCTTTTACAGCTACATCACATTTTTCCCTGTCCATATTTGTGGCCACATGGTCAATTACTGATGCACTATTGACCAATAAGGACATGCCAAAACTTTGAAGGATGTTTATGAAGGTGCTGCTGGATTCATTTATGATATTAGTGTTGACGTTAATGTCTCCACACAGAATTATGTTGACCTTTGTACTTGAGACTTTATCTAGAACTTCTGCTAATATATTGAAAAAAGTGTCCACACTACCACTGATCTATGCACACACAAAATGATTAATTTCTTGGTGATATCAAGCCCTGTAATTCAATAGCTGATATTTCAAAGTGTTTGTCTTCACTTACTGTACTGAGGTCATGTCTTGATTTGAACTGTGTTCCTTTTCTGATATAAATGCATGATCCTCCACTCCTTGAAGTAGTTCTGTAGTAAGAGTTTGCCTTTTCATACAATGATAATACTACATGTTGGATTTCTGTGTCTCTACACCAGTGCTCAATAATACAAGCTACTGTGCAGTTCAAAGATTGTAGCTCAACTTCTAATAGTTGTATTTTATTTTTTATTGATTTCATTTTTTGATGGAGGACTGTTAAGTCTGTGAAATTCCCCACGTTACTCTTTCCAATGGTTTGTTTTTCTTTGTTAAATCTGGTATATGTGACATTTGAAGTGTTAAAATCTGTGTTGTGAGTGATTGTTACAGAATTTTTTTAACTGCTGGAGATACTCTTTAGGCAGGGGAACCTGTTGTCTGGATTTATCCTAAAAAAGACCTACTTTTCCTACCTATGACAACAGATATTTGACAATGTGTGGCCTGAGATCCACCCCACATACTTTCATGAATCAGCTGTACCAATCTTCTCTTAGCTATGATTAAGTTATGCTCTGCGCAAAATTCTACCAGGCGGCTTCCTCTTTCATTCCTTACCCCAATTCTATATTCATCCACTACTTTTCCTATTATTGAATTCCAGTCCCCCATGACTATTAAATTTTCATCTCCCTTCAGTATCTGAATAATTTCTTTTATCTCATCATACATTTCTTCAATCTCTTCATCATATGTGGAGCTAGTTGGTATATAAACTTGTACTACTGTGGTAGGCGTGGGCTTCGTGTCTATCTCGGCTACAACAATGCATTCACTATGCTGTTCATAGTAGCTTACACACGTTCCTATTTTTTTCATTCATATTATTAAACCTACTCCTGCATTACCCCTATTTGCTTTTGTATTTATAACCCTGTATTAAGCTGACAGGAAGTCTTGTTCCTCCTGCCACCAAACTTAACTAATTCCTACTATATCTAACTTTAACCAATCCATTTACCTTTTTAAATTTTCTAACCTACCTGCCCGATTAAGGGATCTGACATTCCACACTCCGATCTGTAGAATGCCAGTTTCCCTTCTCCTGATAATGACGTCCTCCTGAGTAGTCCCCACCTAGAGATCTGAATGGGGGACTATTTTACCTCCGGGATATTTTACCCAGAGGACGCCATCATCATTTAACCATACAGTAAAGTCTGAAATTATCACGCAAAAAAATGGCTGGCCAGTCTCCTTGTAATTTTACATTTTTTTAAAATATTATAAGCAACTGGTTTGACTGCCTTAGGGCAGACTGGATCTGACAGGTCGGCTGTGGACTGATGTGAATGTTTGGTGGGGGTGGCCAGTTGTAAGATGGACTGTAACAGGCAAACTGAATACAAGTCAAGGCATCTAACCAGCTATGAGGCCCAGCAGTCATCAAGGTTTCCCAGGTGGAAAGAGATGTGTTCTGGCAGCATGATCAGGGAATGAGCTAAGATGGAGGGGCCTGTGACTTGGGGTATTGTCACTAATATAATTTTAATGAAGATAAATGCCTTAAAGCATACTAGAAATATACCAATGACAGCTTTGGAACTGTAACAATGAGATGAGCTCACTGAACATAAGTCCATGCCTGAAGCTTTAACAGTTATAACCATTATTTTTTATAATAACTAGTGACTGAAAGCATCATGAAAGTCACACTTAAGGTACACCAGATGAAAGTGGATAACATCAAAAATAAAATGAACAGATTATTTTTAAGTTAAAAAATTATAACAACAGTCCTTCGTAGAGATACAAATGCTCTTACCAGCATGAGCTTCTTCTTTAATATTCCAATAAAATTTGACATATATTTAATTATAGTCAATGCATAAATGATTTTATTAAGAGATTGCAAACTGACCAAAAAAGATTTTCTGTACATTATTGTGAAAATTAAGAATGATGATCAGGATGAAACCGCCTGCACTGAATCGAGGACTCGACATGTGACCAAACCTTTAAATAAGTGTCCAGGGCAGAGCTCGCGGTCTTTGATCTTTCGTCTTGCATCTGGAGGTGTTTTGACTTAAGTTTCCATGGTAGGTCATTGCAGTTGTGAACCAGTAAAGACTTGTGGTTTAACAGATTCATATTGTGATGGACTTGAACTGTTCAGTTTGAATAGCACTGATGGCTACAAAATTTAGATTTGCTGGGAATCAATAGACAATGCCAGTCAACATTAAGGGTTGGTTCAGGTTTTCAAGAGTTTATTGCACTGATATACTTTATCAATTAGTGCATGCTGCTGGGTACAAATGACATGTCTGCACGAACTAATCTCAAATTTTTCAATGCTGATAGATACTGGACAGTTATTCAATGAGTTACTTGTATGTGGCTACCATTCACATGCACTTCGTATTTCTGAAAAATGAAAGGGAATTACATCCAAGTTAAAATCAATCTTTTTTAAGCAGTATTATTGTCCTTGGGGTTTCGACAAAAGATCCAGTCACAGTTCATCTTTTATTAAACTATTTGTTAATGTGTCTCACTGGTAGCATCAGGTTTTGGTATAAATATCATTATGCTGTGCTGTTGAGCTACAGAAAGATAATGTACAGCCACTTCCTACTGACAATAGCAAGCCATGCTCAAAATTAACAGCCGTACATTGCCCACACTCTGGCAGAACTTACTACTATGTTGTAATTGTTTGTGTCAAAACAGATACACGATGTGAGGAGTAGGAACAAGACTCCCGTGAGTCATGTCATAAGTTTTCACAAGAGAAGTTATTTTGGTGATAAAGGAGGCTTTTGGGATGAGTTGAACGAGCATAGATGCTGGTCATGCAAGGAAAAAGAGTGTTAATGTAGGGTGTGGTACCTCTAGGGCAATACATCACTTCCTATCCTAGTACACTAGCTGATACTACAGTGAGAGATACAGACAAAAAGAGCCTACATTGCTTTTCACTAAGTTCTATGGTTATGATGGAAGAAACACACTCTAAATGATGCACATGACACAAATATTTGTAAGAATCTAACTGATAGCTATTGGAAAATAGTTAAAAAATAAATGAGGAAACTATTCAAACTTTTAAATCATGTCTTTAAGAAGTAGACTGGAGGCTTGTTAATGATGAAAGCAATGTCACACCCAAGTCCAATTTGTTCAGCAATGAAGTGGCACTAATATTCGAAAATATTTTTCCAAAATAGATTTAAAGGGTTCAAACCAAGAATTCACCAATAAACTGTGGATCCACTGGTCATCTGGAATGGCTCCACCCGGTATACACACAGAGTGCACACTGGCTTTCTTCCCCTTCTTGGCAGCCATGTCCCTAAGGGATCCCATAACGCGCCTAACGTTGGAGCAGGCCAGGCGATGGCATCTGGCTCAGCAACAGTGTCAGCCATAGACAGCACCTGGAACCTGTTTCTTAGACTAACTGGGGAGGCCCTACTTGCAGCCCTTGCGGTTTACTTTCCAATGAAAAAGAAAACACAGGAAATGTGGGTATTAGAAATTAAATTAACACACAGACACTCAAGAAACTAAACTATTAAACACACAAATGATATTATAAAAATTGCTCCTGGTTAAGAAATCGTAAAAGTCACCAAATCTGTTACTTCTCTGTGGCTGTGTCTATCTTGGCCGGCTGTTGCTGCATGACTGGGAACTTGAATGCAAGGTCACATGCCGGGGACCAGTGGAAAGGAACTTCTATATGTAATAGTGCATGGAGAGGTTGTGTCACTGTAGCAGCGTCTGTATGAAATTGTGGTAGTATGCAATTTTAACTAAAAATGCCTGTAAGTCCTTGACTGATGTGGGGTGTGGCAGTGCAGCAATAGCATCAATATGCTGGTGCAATGGTTTAATGCCAGCATGTGACACTTGAAAAACCAAATAAATAATGGAAGGTCGAAATACACTGTCTTCTCCAAATTGAACTTTAACCTTGCAGACTGTAAAACAGAAAATAGAGCATGAATGTTCTGCAAATTTTCCTCTGTAGAGGCATCAGACACTACCGTATCATCTAAATAGTTTATGCAGCCTGAAACTGATGCAAGAAGTTGCTCTAAAAAACACTGAAAAATAGCCAGTGTGCTTGCTACACCAAAAGATAAATGCTGGTAATGATAAAGCCCAAATGGGGTACTGATAACTAGAAGGCATCAGCAGATGTAAATATGCCTTTGTCAAGTCAATCTTTGAAAAATAATGCCACCCCCCTCGATAATTTCACTAACAGCTTGTCAGGGTGCGGCACAGGATAGGTATCAATGACTGACTGTGCATCAATAGATTTATTAAAATCACCAAGAGGTATAATTTACCAGTAGGTTTTTTGACTGTCACTAGTGGTGCTGACCATTCACTGAATGAAATAGGCTGAATGACATCAAGGGATTGAAGACAATATACTTCTGCTTTTACTTGATCCTATTAAGTTACCAGTACCGGGCAGGCATGGAAAGAATGGGACAGACAGACTGTTTCATCATAATATGAGCATGAAATTGTGTTCCACAACTCATTCCTGAAGAAAAAAAGAGAAGAAAATTCAGCGAAGAGAGCATCTCACTGTTCATATGCAACTTGATCAGAAGCCAAATGCACTTCATCACTGATGGAGAATCCAAACAGTTTAAAAGCATCCAAACCAAACAGATTTTCAGCGCCAACATTGTACACAACTAGGAATGCCAATGAATGAACCACAGACTTGTAAGTCATAGGTGCAGAAAACTGCCCAAGAATGGGCAGCCTCTGTGACAATGGAGTCGCACAGAGAGAACCCAAATCCATATAAGTGTGAGAATTCTCCAATGTTGCTGCTGCACGTATGTCCACCTGCATTCTCATTGATTTGTTAAACACATGCACTTGCTTTGAGAAAGTCACTGCTGACACACTGTTCACGTCCATGTTTGTTTCATCCTCACTCAGGTTTGGAAAGAGTTACATACAGAAGCAATGTGTCCTTTCTTATGGCATCTATTACACATTGCCCAGCCTTGGGACATGTGGTCCCTCCATGTTGAATGAAGCAGTATGGGCATAAAGGGAGCAGAGCATGAGTCTGTTGCTCTTGTGACATGGACTGTTGTTGTGAATGCCAATTATCTATATGGTGCTGAGACATAGAGCACACCAGTGGCAAGAGGCAATCAATACCTTCACTGCATGATAACAACGGTGAAGTCACTGATGCCAGTGCACTAAAACAGAGTTATTAAACATGGTTTTCTGAAACTACTTCACCAAAGAAGATGAAGTAAATATTCCTGAATACCAATCAAATACCCAAAAAGGGAAATAGGAGTAATTCGCAGAATTACAGGCCCATATCACTAATGTCGATTTGCATTATGGTTTTGGAACATATACTGTATTCGAACATTATGAATTACTTCAAAGAATACAATTTATTGACACATAATCAGCACGGATTCAGAAAACATTGTTCTTGTGAAACACAACTAGCTCTATATACTCATGAAGTAATGAGTGCTAACGACAGAGGATGTCAAATTGATTTCATATTTTTAGATTTTCAGAGGGCTTTCAACACCGTTCCTCACAAGCGTTTTCTAAACAAACTGCATGCCTACGGAATATTGCATGACAGGGTATATATTCCTCTCACACTACATCCCAATATCAAACCTTAAAATGTGGCATAAGTTCTATCTGCCAAGTAAGCCCTACTTCACATAGCATAAATCTAATTCTGTTTAAATATTTTGGATATGTTGTCAGGAAGCCATAACAAAATTGGTGTCTTCATTTCAAGCAAGTAAATTAAAGGGTCTTGAAAAATACAGTAAATTTCTAAGGCCAAAGTGTTCTTTACAGCTGCATTTTAATTTTCCCACCGGTCTGAAATACCCTTCCTACTTGTATTGGCAGTAAGATAAGAAGGGAACTGTCTTATCTGTCAACTAATAAAAAAAAAAAGAATTCAACTCAAATCTGACAGAGATTACAATAATAAATTTACTAGCAGGTAGAATAATTCGAACACAAAAATGTCTTCATCAGTGATGGCAAGTGACAAATGTCACCCTTACCTCAGTTAATTTTGAATAAATGTACATTTGCACGGCACAACTTTAGAATGAAATTGGTGCCTGTTAACTGTGCGTGTTCGTATGTGTGATCTAACACAATTGGCAAACTGTGATAAAAATTCATTGCGAAATTCAAATGAAATGGGGCAACAATCAATAAAATGTTTTCTCTTCTTCTTCTTTCTTTAACTACTAGTAACAAACAAAAGTGCACGGCCTGTAATGTCGCGTTGAGTGCATTCCTTGTTATGGCTCAGTGGGTGGCTCAGTGGGTTTGGTCAAATATTTTACGAAACAAAAATCAACAAACCATTACGTAGACAGTTTTCGTGTATTCTCCATCTCTGATCTGAATTCCGAACATGGCTAACAACGTGATCAATCACACCTAAATAACATACAGTACTACTGGCTGTTGTGGAGGCTTGTGTTCATACGTTTCCATGACAACAGTTACTTCGAAATTCTTCGACCCCCCCCCCCCCCCCTTCCAAATTCAACAAAATTCAAAGCAAAAATGTTTCTTTTAGGGTACAGTTGCTTCTCTCAAGTTCGCAACCAAATTTTATCTCCTCTCATTGGGCAGACGAAGAAATATTATGTCCACTATTGTTTCTGACCGGGTAGCATTCTTTTAGGTGAGGAGAACCCCTACGTCTAAGTGACGTAACAGTACGTCATCGAGACGTAAATAACCTAAATCGACTACATGAGTGCGTAAATCGATCTTTACCGTTGTACCGATTACGTCAAAGCTAAAAGTAAATTGTAAATACATGTGTACAAACGAAGTGGCAGGAGTTATCTGTTACGCTCATCCCAGTTGAATTAATTTTTAAGCTGTAATCCCAACAATTTGGGATGGTATTGTGTGTTTCAGGAACATAATGAATGTCTGAACAAAGGAACCATAATGAAAGTAAAAATAAAGCTTTTAGTCATTTTTTTTTAAATCCGATGAATCGTGCATAAATAGTGTGGATAGAAACGTGAAATAATTAATTTTAAGCTGCAATCCAAAGAATGTGGGATATTATTGTGTGTTTCATGTACATAACGAATATCTGAATGAAGGAATCATAACCATAACGAAAGTGTCTTGTTATTTTTCTAGCCTGAAATTTTTTTAAGAAAAATGATGAATCGTCTCTAAATCCTGTGGATAGAAACATGAAATAATTAATTATTAAGCTGCAATCCAAAGAATGTGATATGTTATTGTGTGTTTCATGAACATAACGAATATCTGAATGAAGGAATCGTAACCATAACGAAAGTGTCTAGGCATTTTTTAGTCCGATTAATCGTGCATAAATCATGTGGATAAAAACGTGAAATAGGGAGAAATTAAAGTGTTTCGTATTTTTATAAAAGCCAATGAATTGTACATAATTCATGTGGGCAGAAACGTTAAACTGAGAAACTGAAGTTCGAAGTAATTCCGAATGTTGCTGGAAATATTCAACCATCTAGGTCGATTTAATTTTGCCTTCATGTTGTAAATCAACTAAGAACAATGAACAGATTCAAGACGCACACAACAGTCGACAGGACAACTCGTGAAACACATGATGACGCGTGCGTACGTCATGTTGACGTAGGACTCCCCTCACCTAGCGTGAAATGAATGCTACCCTTTCTGACCGACCAGTGAACTTCACGAAGTGGAAGACAACACACTGTAAGGGCATATTAAGAAATAACGTAACTGCTATAAATCACACGTTCCTCAGACATACGGCCAAGTCACACTGTTCGTCACGTCACGTCACCCAGTACGATCGGTGATGAGTTAACTTCAATGGTACACGAAGCAGGAGTAGAGTATCGGAATTAAGGAACCAACAACAATAAAGTCTGTTAATGGCCAAAGTAGATTTCATGACGTATGTTCTTGAACAATTTCAGTGGCAAGTTACTTAGAAGTAAAACAATATTTAAAAATATTGACATATATTTGCTAGCGAAAAATATATACATACAAACAGGTCAAACAATATTTATAAAGGAATAAACAGAACCAGTTTACCTTGTCCATTGTGTGGTTTTTCTCATGGTACAAAATTGTTAACCGGCAATGGAGGGTGAAGCTTTGACAATGCTAGCCACTCGTGCTGGCGAAACGTCAGAAAAATCATTAGATGAACGTCGGCCGAAGAACCCGAGACAGAAGCCAATAGGCAGTTTTTCTCATGTTACTGATAACGTAGTAAAGAAATGTATTTTCCTCCTTCATTGTTTCTGACATTCTCAATTAAAATTTAAGGTAATTAATGAAAATGGCTTCATTAATTTACTGCATTTGAAAGGCATTATGCAATATTTTGGGGTGAAGTGACGTGACGGCTAGGGTGAATTAGCCTTCACCCTTAAAGGACCGGAACGGAAAGCATTTCACAATCAACTTCATAAAACCGCCACCGTGGTCGATGTCACTAAGGCCGGTATTACACTATCAAATTTCTTTATCCAATACCTTTGTCAAAGAAATCTGATGGTGTAATCATAGAGTAGAAATATCTCTGGAGTGAACATTCAGAAGCGCACAATTGACTTTGTGTTGTCAACATACGTTGCCACAATGGTCACGTGATCTGGGGACGCCGTAGATTTGTCCTATAAATTTTGAATGTTGTCATATCGCTAGTAAAGACAGATTCCCTTCGTAAGGGCTGTGGATTTAGTATAGACGATTTGCAGACACCATAGCAGTTAACTTTGAAGAGCAAAATGAACGAGCATGACGTCACAGAAGCTTCACGTCAGCATGTATTTATAATGTCTTTCACGTCACATCTCGTCAAATCGCTTAACACAGTACTTAACGGCAAAATTGGGGTTTTGAGTCACCATCCCTAATATGCATAAAATAGAGTATAGTATCAGAACTGAGGAGCTAACAACGACAAAATTTGTCAATGGCTGAAGCAAACTTTATAACCTATGTTCTAGATCAATTATGTTTGGTAAATTACTGAGAAGTAAGACAACGTTTCAAAACATCGACAATTATTTGCTAGGGAAAATATGTACATTTATGGGAGCCTTTATATTTTATGAAGTAACAGCTTTTTCATGAGATGAGAAAACATTTTATTTTCCAAGCACAGATCAAAAACTAACAAGAATAAACAACTCGTAACCAAGCCGACTACGGCAAAGATAAATATCTATCAGCTGCAGCTTTCACCCGCTGTTTTTGGCGCAGTGGATAAATAACGTCGCCACATCAGCCCCCCTCCTTTTGAAACCGGGTGCACCAGGTATGTGGGGAAACTTGCACTTGAGTTTTCTACCAGCTCTCGTGAAAACATCTGGTGCAGGCAATGGCTGCTCCTGTTCTGCACTTGCTGCTTCGTTGTCCTCTTCTGAAACCGAGGGCTCGGCGAGACTCTCTGCTGTTTCTTTGGCCTCCACGTTTGAGGGTGATTTTGCAGACCGAGGAAGGAGTGTACCCTCTTCGGTGTAAGCAGGTTTAAGCCGCTCAATTGAGACTGTCTCTTCTTTACCATCCTTATCTGTGATTACCCTGTATGGTCCAGAGTAAGGCGAAACAAGCGGCGGGCACACCGTATCATCCCTAAGCCACACGTGGGACGTTGCTTGCAGGTCTTTATGTACAAACACTCTCCGGTCTCCATGTCTGACAGGGTTAGTGGGTTTGATGTTTCTCATTCTAACGCTGAGTTGTCTCGCGAATTGCGTGCGTAGCTCAGGGGCGAACGGCTGTGTAGATGCTGGAACGATAAATTCTCCAGGAACCCTCAATTGCTCGCCATAAACCAATTCTGCGGAAGAGCATTGTAAGTCCTCCTTCACTGCCGTTCTCGATCCGAGTAGGACCAGCGGTAGTGCTTCAGGCCATGAAGTGGAACTACACATTAATGCAGCTTTGAGCGTGCGGTGTAGTCGTTCCACCATTCCATTACTAGGTGGATGATAGCTTGTGGTGCGTAGGTGGTTGCACCCGCACAGTAGTCATTGAAAAGTTGGCTTTCAAACTGCCTTCCGCGATCTGTTGTTATGTTTTGTGGAACGCCAAACCTGGAGAACCATGAATGCAACAGTGCTTTTGCAACCGACTCCGCAGAAATGTCTTGTATTACAACTACTTCTGGCCACCTGGTAAAACGATCAATGATTGTGAGCAAATAGCGTTGTTCTGAAGAGCACGACAGCGGGCCCACAATGTCCACATGTATATGTGAAAATCTTGCAGATGGCGTCGGGAAGTCAGCAATAGGTGCAAAGACATGTCTGCTGATTTTATTACGCTGGCATGTTAGGCATGCATGCGCCCATGCATGACAATCTTTTTGTATTCCAGGCCACACTACTTTGGAGGAAACTAACTTGGCTGTAGCTCGTACTCCTGGAAGTGCTAGGTTATGTAGTGCACTGTAAATCTCCCGACGATATTGTTCTGGTATGTAAGGTCGCTCCTTTCCTTTTGCTACATCACACCAAATTCCGTCTGGAACATTTGGGACCGACACACGTCTGAGCCGCAGCGCAGTTCTCTGTTCATCTAATAGACGGCGCAAGAAAGGAACTTCTCGTTGTTTAGACGCTAACTCGGTCCAACGAATTGAATTTAAACTGGCACAATTCCTAGACAGGCAATCTGCGACCAGGTTGTCTTTTCCTGAAATGTGACGCACGTCAGTTGTGAACTGTGCAATGTACTCGACTTGCCTGCACTGACGTGGTGAATTGAGCTCTGTGTCTCGTTGAAATATAACTACTAAAGGCTTGTGATCGGTAAAAATTGCAAAGTGTCTCCCTTCGACAGACGTGCGAAAATGCTTTATGGCTAAGTAAATAGCAAGCAACTCACGGTCAATAGCACTCCATTTTTGCTGCTGTCGAGTCAGGTTTTTAGAGAAAAATGCGAGCGGCTGCCATCTGCCATCAACTTCTTGCTGTAGCGCTGCACCCACTGCTGTTTGGCTCGCATCAACGATGAGCGCTAAAGGAGCGCTCAGTCTTGGATGTCCCAGTAGTGTTGCCCGAGAAAGACATTTCTTTAAGTCATGGAAAGCTGCTTCAGCATCTGGACTCCATGGAATTTTACGATTTCCTGTTGTATTTTTACCTGCAAGTAACGTTATGAGTGGCTCTTGGGCGGCAGCTAATTTAGGTAAGTGACGTCTGTAATAGTTGAGCATGCCTAAAAATCTGCGAAGTCCTTTGTAAGTTGTGGGGAAGGGGCATCTGTTGCACTGCTTCAACCCGCTCAGGCAAAGGAGACAGGCCTACTGCTGAAACCAAATATCCCAGGAACTTAACCTCGCGTTTCCCAAACGTGCACTTTGTTTCGTTAATAATTATGCCATACTCTGTCAGACGGCGGAAAAGCTGCCGCAGATGTTCGACATGCTGATATACAGAACCAGAGAATACTAAAATGTCGTCCATGTAACAAAATACGAATGGTAATTCTCGAAGCACCTCATGCTGAATCTTTGCCATGTTTGGGCTGCGTTTCTGAGGCCAAATGGCATAAAATTGTACTCAAACAAACCGAATGGTGTGATAACTGCTGTTTTTTTAATGTCAGATGGAGCCATTGGAATCTGGGAAAATGCTTTGGCGCAATCAATCACACTAAATATTTTGGCATTGCTAATCGTACTGTTAAAATCAGTCACATTGGGTACTGGGTAGCGGTCGGGAATTGTGCGGGCATTGAGCGCCCTGTAGTCTCCATATACTCTCCATGAATTGTCTTTTTTACGGACCATGTGAATTGGAGATGCCCATGAACTATCAGACCTACTTACAATACCTGTTTTTAGAAGTCTGTCGAACTCAGCTCGCGCCGCGAGCAGCTTCTCTGGAGGCAGACGCTGCGGGCGGAAGGCAACGGGTTGACCTTGTGTCGTGCTGATGTGGTTTTGAGTATTGTGTCTGCATTTCCTGATTGCGTTGACGGGTTCGGTAAGTGCTGGAAAGTCTTGAAGCAGTTTACGAAAAAGTGATTCCTCCGACAGTGCTCTGATATTGCCTACCGTATACGAATCGTTTCGACTGTCGGGTGTCTTCTTGCGTGACGCACACGTGTGCGCCCCGCTTAGTTGCGGGTACGACATCGTATCACAATATCCCGACGCGGATGACGCGGTAGAGGAGCCGGAAATCTTCGTGCGGAAAGACACGGGCACATCGACGCGGAAGACGCAGTAGGCAATATCCCTTCTGTGGGAACTGTCACCAAACGACGGTTAACCAGGTCGGGCATAAGTCGGTAGTTCCGTAAAAAGTCCGCTCCAATTATAGGACTCGGCACATCAGCAACCACAAAAGGCCATTTTGGATGGAAGTTGCAATTCAGATGTAATGCCAACTGTTTCTCACCATAGGTAGATATTCTGGAATTGTTTGCCGCAGTCAGCACATGTTGCGTTGTTGTCGTGAGTATATCACCTCTCTTTCTTGGATACACACTGACTTCTGAACCTGTGTCAATCAGAAACTTCTCACCTGAAGAGAGGTCCAACACGAACAATCGGTGTGATTGGTTGACGGCAGTCCGCAGCTCGTGGTCGTGCGGTAGCGTTCTCGCTTCCCACGCCCGGGTTCCCGGGTTCGATTCCTGGCGGGGTCAGGGATTTTCTCTGCCTCGTGATGACTGGGTGTTGTGTGCTGTCCTTAGGTTAGTTAGGTTTAAGTAGTTCTAAGTTCTAGGGGACTGATGACCATAGATGTTAAGTCCCATAGTGCTCAGAGCCATTTGAACCATTTGGTTGACTGCAGATACCGTGGCGTTTTTACCTCTTTGAATCACGCTATGACTCGGGCGCCTATGTTGTTGTTGACGAACGTTAGCGCCCTTTAACGCCCGCCTTTTAAGTTTCGGTAGCTGCAGGGCTGAACACATTGACGGGCAGTGTTACCGAAGCGTCTGTGGTACCAGCACCATTGATCTGTCAAATCCTGTTGGATAGCATTTCTTCGTCTTTTCCAACTGCGACTTCGTAGCTGCTGGTGGAGTGAAGTTACTTGCATGTTGAGTTTTGACACTTGTGCTGCCAGTTGCTGTATGGTGGGTTCGGTCGATGAGCACTGTTGTTGGGAAGTATTATTGCATGTTCCTGGCTCACTGACGTCAGATTCCATCACACTACACGTTCTTGGGCCTCTATCCTGGCTGTAGTTGAATTCGGAACACGCAGAAACTTCGGTTAAGGTGTTTGCGATGGTGTCTGCCTTTTTGCTAAGACTTGCAATGGTAAGTCTGTTTCTGCTGCAATGACGGCACGGATGTTGGTAGGAAGTTTACGAAGCCATATTAGACGTAAAGACTCTTCAGGTAGGAGTTCCGGGCCGGCTAATGTACGTAAGGCTTTGAGTACTTGTGACGGAGTCTTGTCGCCCAAATCTTCGTATGCGAAAATTTTTTGTAGTCGCAAATCTGGTGACAACGTATAATGCTGAATGAGAGCTTCCTTTAGCACAAAGTAATTTTGTTGCGACAAGGTTTCTTCTACTTGCTCTATCACTTCTAAATTTAGGGAAATACAGAAGCGTCCGATCTTACCCGTCGGCTTTGACCCATGACGTCACAAATACCGCGGAAACGACCATAAACAACAATTCCAATATGGCGGATATAAAAACATCGAATACGTATTGTAAACACTGAAATACACAAGTTTCACAAAAAGCCTAATGACTGTAACGGGACAAGCGTGGGAAATTGGGGGTTTTTGGGTGGGGAGAAACTAAATATGTCGTTATGCGGTGGGGGGAGTCTGCAGTGCCCCCCCATCCCCCCACAGGCTTCATTAGTGTCAAATCAATATTTTCGAATCATAGGCGGCCGCTGCCGCGGCCGCATTCCAAAAAAAAAAACTCCCAACCTAACCTCAAGTGGGCTACGCTACAGATCAATATGTTCATCAAATTGCTTCATATTACGTATACATGTTCTTTAAACAAGAGTACATCAAACCATGTATTAGGTTTTCCGCGCCGTAATGACGTCACACACCACAACACGCTTACGTCACGGGTCAAAGCCGACGAGTAAGATCGGACCTTTCTGTTGACCCAAATTTAGATGTGAAACCACTATATTAAATTTGTCAATGTTGTTAGACACCCAACGCTGCCGAAATATGCATTCAGCCTGCGTAAACCAAAGCTGGGGGCGCGTCGGCCAGAACGCGGAAAGCTTAACATTTCCGTGTCGCGCGTAGCTACTCACATCTTTTGCGTTAACATCTGTCGTTCCTTTTTGTGGCGAATCAAAGGGCGTGGACCGCGATCCTTGGTCGAGCAGACTGTAGTCTTCAATCTTGATTCCACTGCCCCATGCTTTTGTCTCTGAATTCATTATTCTCGTCGGTATATATATTTTCTTTATGCTTCTGCTACGATTGTTCGGGGTCACCACTATGGGAGCCTTTATATTTTATGAAGTAACAGCTTTTTCATGAGATGAGAAAACATTTTATTTTCCAAGCACAGATCAAAAACTAACAAGAATAAACAACTTGTAACCAAGCCGACTACGGCAAAGATAAATATCTATCAGCTGCAGCTTTCACCCGCTGTTTTTGGCGCAGTGGATAAATGACGTCGCCACACATTCATACACTTCAAAGAAAGCTTCAAACGAATTAATGAAGCCTGTTAAACCTATCCATTATGATTTTTCTTACGTAATTAATAACCTAATAAACAACTGTATTTTACTCCTTCATGAAAGCTGACTTTTTTGCTTAAAATGTCATATGGTGGAATTTGCTTATGTTCTTATACATATACATTGTGGGCGTCAGCGCCGTTGTGTTTTCGTAAAACCTAAATAACTTTTCGCCTTCAGATATACGACCTCGGTTGTGTAAGAAAGTGGAAAAAATATCCCAGTCGTCACGGAACATCTCCAATTTGTCACTATAACAAAGCGCTATTATAAAATAAAGATTTTGAAGATACAACAGTACAAAGTCCACTGTTATAAGGAGAATGAGCGCAGCGAAAATAGGTTAACTTAAGATGTTAACAGACTGCTACCGTCAAAATTTTCTTCCCGAGAAACCTTGACGTACCGTGAAATGACGTGACGTTCCGTTGACGACCTGTGCGAATGCCTCCATTCGAAAGGTATTGAAGAATGTTTTGGTGTTATGTGACGAGATGTGACGTCACCTGATGGCGGACGCGAATTGGCGTTAAACAATCAACGTCGTCCCTAGATCACGTGACAATTCCAGTTTAATGTTGATAACATACACAGGATGCAATGCTCACTCCAAAGATATTTCAACTCTATGGGTGTAATAGAGAACTTTGTCAAATGTCGTCAAATATTTGATCAAATCTAGGGCCTCGCTGTAGATTTGATCAAAGAAGTCGCTTGTCTTCTGTTCACTGCAGTGTGACATGTTACCACGTGGAGCGCTACCATCGCTGCAGTGTTCTGTCGTCTGTATTGTTTTTATAAACATTGACAGTAAATACAATTCGTGTGTACTGACAACTACAAAATTAATAGAGACGTATGACGCTGATGAGGCGCTTTATAACGTCAGGCACCCTGAATACAAAAATAGATTAAGAAGATTGGAGACCTGACCTGACCCGACCTAACATAACCTCACCTAACCTAACCTATCGTAACTTAGCACTCTCCTGTAGCAAGTAATCGGAGTGTTACAGTGAGACTGTCTTCTGTAGATATAGCAGTTCTTAAGTGAGTATTGTGCTTTGTCATATGAGGATACCCTTCACTGAGCACATACAGAAATGTATGCTCACCCATTCTTAAGTAATTGATGTACGACTTGGGTCATGTAACAAGTTTTGTTGAATGAATGCATTTATCGTGTCGTCATAAAACCCACGGCTTCACTTAGATACGACTCCTTTTTTTTTCCCCCCCGCTTCTCTTCCGCATGTGCACACAGTGCAATTGTGGTACATGCAACTGCTGCGGTTAATAACAAGTTCTTGTTGTCAGCCATCTTGAACTTTGACGAAAAATATGACGACAGTGTAAAGGCCCGCCCACAAGCAATGGTCTGTCTGCGCAGATCGTTGCGTGTGGGCAGAAGTTTTGCACCAACCTGAGATGTGTGCAAACCTGGAAGCTGGAGTTGGAGGTTTGAGAGAAACCTCTCAAATCTGTGGGTTCAAACCACATCTGCGCAGACAAGTTGGAGTGTGTGGATAGGAGATCGCCGCAAATCTGGCGCGAAACAACTGTTTGCTCAGTCTAGTATTTATATTTGTGCACACAGGGCATTAAAATGGCTGATAGTCGTCAGTGTTCTCGAGAGTTTGTAAGTGTTTAAATTTCACTCATTTTGTTTTCTTTTTTACCAAGGCATACCCGAAACTGAAGTGGGTGCTGAGGATCCAGGTGTACCTTACGCATCAAAATTTTTAGGTGGGACCACAATTTGGATAACGTAAACAAAACTGTAAGATTTGCTTGCTTTGCCCTTTGCAATCTTTTTCATTGTGTTTACCTGCAAGAGAGATTGTTAGCACACTTCCACTCAGTACTGTCCTATGCGATAATCTTATGTGACATTGTAGCAATAAGAAAAAGCATGCCCAATCTGTTCTGAAGAAAGTGCAGTCAGAAGATTGTGTTAAGCTAATATTGGAAGGTCTTGCAACTGTGTGTTCTGGACAGAGGGATTATTACACTTGTTTTACTACCTAACATGTGGTTCATAACAATAGTAACTTAGAGATTAACTATGGTATTCACAACCACAGTACTACAAGTAAAACTTTTCAGGCAGATAACGAATTCAGAGTGGAGTTTTGTATCCTGGAACAAAAGTTTGTAACAGATTGCTTCTACACAGTAGCGAACTGAAAATGCCTACTCAGAAACAAAGTAAACCATAGCTCATTGGTCATGTAGGTATATAATCTCTAATAATATAGGCCTACTGTGTTTCAAACACATCTACAACACCAAAAATATTATCTGTAACCTGACAGACTTAATTTACTTGACTTGCCTTCATGAACTCATCCTCCAGGACAGCGTAAATAGCTTCACATGCGTCGGTATTATTTCACTCAACGCTTGTTTCGATATTGCAGTTGAAAATTCCAAATCCTTGTAGCTCCTTCCTGTTGCTAGGAATCTTAATGTCACCGCCAGCTGTTCATGAGGAGAAATTGCCCTTCTCATACAACTATTTTTTCTCATAATATGAGGGGTTACAAGCTTTAAGAGATAATTATAAGTTTCAACATCCATCCGCAAATAATTTCGCCAGTCGTTAGGTTCGCCCTGCAACTCTCGCAGTAAATTTACGTGAGAAAACTGCTTTCGCTTTAGCAGCCACTGTCTACACCATTTTGACCGCTTTCTCTGTTTCCTGCGGTTGGTCTGGATGTTTTTTGCAAAACAAGTTGCGAACACAGACCATAACAGGACTTCCTCCATTTCTCTATTTCAAAATAACTGAATTAAATTTTTGACGTTCACGGGGAGCATAGTCGCTTGCCACTGATATTTCTTTTCTACCCCGACAGATGGCGGGCGAGTAGTAGATTGGGGTTTGTGTCGTGTGAACACACCACATTTGCAGCGATCTTTTGCATGTACAGACATCTGCGCTGATGTCTGCGCAGACAGATCATTGCTTGTGGACCGGGCTTAATGCCCCTTTTTAGTGCCACGACAAAGATCTGTGTCAAATATATTTGACGAATATTTGATCACTTCTTTATCAAATTTTTGACAAAGAAATTTGATAGTGTAATACCAGCCTAATGCACGCTAGTGCAGTGGCGCCCGAATCCTGGGAGGTTTTGTGTTATGTGACCTGATATACATTTCAAAAACGATTGTGCATTTACATAGGAGGGAAAATCGATTGTGGAAGTGGAGAACCAGCAGCTAGAAACGAATTACTGAAATCGATTTTGGAGTGTTTATTTGCATGAACAATTAGAAACGATATTGTGAAATCGGTTTTCGAAATCTGGTTTTGGAAGCCCATGTTAACACAGTGTGTGTCCACTTTTCTGTTATGCATCCATTGATTTGACTTTCTCTCTGATTACTCCTTGCTTCTTATTCACTAATCACTGTCTGCGAAACGGCTTGGCGCGGAATGGCTGCCTCAGCGACCCGTGCACACACTGCTGTGTGTCGGCCTTGTACAGCAGCAAGTTGCAGCGTCGTCAGGATGCCGGCAGTTGACTCAGCGGTCTGCATCCCTGCTGACTCAGCGCTGGCGTGGCTAAGATCATGCAGACAACAAGCGCCCGCGACCCGTCTTCCGAATCTGCGGCCCTCGCCTCGGGATGCCTCTGGCGTATGTTGGAAGCCAGGACACCTGCGCCGGCTGTGGTGGCCATGTGGTTCTGGGCGCTTCAGTCCGGAATCGCGGGACTGCTACGGTCGCAGGTTCGAATCCTACCTCGGGCATGGATATGTGTGATGTCCTTAGGTTAGTTAGGTTTAAGTAGTTCTAAGTTCTAGGGGACTGATGACCTAAGATGTTAAGTCACATAGTGCTCAAAGCCATTTGAACCATTTTGAACCAGGACACCTGCACATGGTAGCGAGCCGTGGAGGGCCTGCCGCTGGCTGGCTACGGATCCTGTGTCAGCCTCAGAAGGTCGAACCAGCGACCTGCCGTGGAATGGACTGCTGGCACCACATCTGCTGCTGTGTGTAGCTGGTGGTGTGACATGCCCTGCCATCCAGGAGAGATACCACACTTGAACTGAACCTCTTTAGAAACCCGCAACTATTTATACATGGCTGTGCGCGTCTGTTTTGCCATACGCTCTGCTTCGCAACCCACTAGGTTGGCCAGTGGGCCCCTTCTGCCTGTGATTTGCGACATGCCAAACTGCTACGTATACTCTTTCAGCAATGTGACAGCCCTGTGGCCTCTATTCTACTTCGCAACTGTTGGTATGCGTAACTAATTGCAATCTGGCCTGCACCTGGCTGTAACTTGTGCTCAGAATATTGCACAAAACTAAATTTCCCTATCCTAAACAGTGGCGCCCCTACAGTCAGGGTCGTTAAAGGAAAACTGTTTCATTGACTACAAACTTATTTCTGTAATGGAATATCGATATAATTTCTACAGAAGCATCTATACAATAAGTTCTATAAATATTTTACCTGTGTTTTGAGTTACTAAAAGTGTTGAGAGCGGCATGGGTGACATGAAAGCATGTAAAGTGAGTAATATGTACTGATAATCTGTGATCTCATATTTTATAGCAAAACTTAAAGCAATCTGTTGTGGTCAAATAGCTTACCTGAACGTCGTGACAAGAAAATCCATACTCGCATATCAAGTATCTTAAACTGTCTGCAAAAACTATTACTTACCTATAGCTAAACAGGAACAACGCCAAACAGGATTGTTTTGGTGTGAAGAGTGAAGCAATTTCATATTCCATTAACTACAACTAGGAAATTACCATCATTATATGTCAGTAATGAGTGGAACATGATTGAATGGTACTTCCAAAATCTGTAACAGACATTGTCTTCACCATTCATTGTAATGAACTGCTAGATTTCGCTAAAATCGGCGATACAGTTTGTTGTTTAAAACAGTTATATCTATGTAACGAATTAATGTCTTTCTTTAATTGATTTTCAGCCTGATAAATATGTTGGAAGTAGTTGGTTTGGTGAAGCAAGGCTCGTGCCCTATCATTCCCAAATTTTAGCATACATAATTCAAGCCTGCAGTCCATTTTTTTAATATAGTCCAATGACCCCTTCTATTTTTATATGCAAAGCTGATTTTTTGCATTGACACTAACAATTACTCTGCTAGGCGTCACCAAAATTGCTGTTTTCCGACTACGACCTTTCGCTATAAAAAATCTCAACATGCTGACAAGAAAAGGTTTGATGGCACCACAAATAAACCTGCTCCATTAAATTTATTATTCTTTTCTTGTCAACTATGTTACGCTACACGCTCCTTCTTCACACTTTTTTCCCATAAATTTGTAGCGTTTCACAGACTAATCGCTACAATTTCCCAAGAAGAAAATGTAAAATGTAGTTGCGACCTTAGCTTTTCAAATATAATTTTGCCATCTCTTTGTATTTCTCGTTCTTCTGTCATTTAGATACTTTTTTTACACTCAGTCTTCTTTGTGTTTTCTTTTTCTGTCTCCCCTCCAACACTAACTCCCGAACAGAGTAGGGGATACAAAGCAGACTGTTTGCTTCATGATTGTATCTATGGACACGAGAAAGATCTTGCATATGTGCGTTTTTTGCTGCAGGTTTTGGACATGCACTTTTATTCCTATGTGTCTGAGAGGCATTGTATGGACATACCTTAAGATTTTTTTTCTTTTGTCTCTTTGACTATGGACAAAAGCACTGAAATAACCCTACAGTAGAAATATCATGGAGGAATTAAATAAAAGGAGAGGTCCTGACGTCACACTTGTGAAGTTACGTAATTCAATGGGTAGCTATATTGATCTGACGAAAACATTACTACTTCAAGCTTGTATGCATAGATTTGTCTCAAATGTTTGGAAGGATTTTGAGCTATAATGGTGAAATACATAGTGTTTGGGTCCACAGATCATTCCAGTTGTGACACGAAATCTAAAGGAATAACATTTCATGTGAAAGTTGTCTCGCTAACGTATTTTTATGAGAGTTTTATTGCAAACAAATTTGTGCTTCTTCTTCACATGTACTGTACCGTATTTTTCTCTTGTACAATTTCAGATTTCCAAAAGATGAAGGTTGGAAAGTTGTGTGGGGGAATGCTGTGAGGACAAAGAACTGGCGAGATTCTAAATGGAACACTATATGCTAGACCACTAAATTTTCCTCCTCACTCAAAACATTTGCAAAAGGAATGCCAGTTTATAGATTTCAAGTTTATGTTTCTGTATACAATATATGTAACACAGAAAATCGAGAAGTGTTGAATGACTTACATTCTCAATATTCATGTTCTTAGATCATATACTCGTTTTAAAAGCTAACATTACTGTAATTTAATACGCCAGATGTATAAATAGGACGCTTTGTAGTTTTACGACTAATTGTTTCCAAAAATATTGGTTTTTGCAGAAGAGTATTTCATATCAATGTTACTTTACTGACATGTGCTTGTAGACACCACAAGTGTGTATGAAAAGTGTGTATTTTATGTTAAACTTCTTTTCCTTTGCTGTTGACAGCTGGTGTCACGGCAGCTGTCTTTGCATTGTACATTTCACTTAAATTTTTATAATAGAGATAATCCAGTGAGTGAATGTTGTGACAAAGGAACAAATTATTCATTTAAAATTTTCAAAATATTAATTCTTTTCTTGAGCATATATGATTATTCTTCTCTGTGCTAATTGTTGTGTTGGAAGTGTTTTGTTTGTTTTGAGAACTGCTGCTACATAAAGTAAGAACGATTTATGTGCATCAAAAACTTTTACATGCAATGCTAATTGTTCACATCTTTTTTTTTTCTAGTTTTATCAAAAGATGTTCCTCTCAATCCAGATGCACCACATCAAGATGCTGTTGATCATATCAAGAGCAAGTTATACACTGTGTTTGAAGTAAACATGCAAAGCAGAAAGAAAATTAAGCTTCCTCAGCAGCCAAACTGTCGTATAAAGCAGCGAAATAGTCATTTGAATGACGTGATGAAGGCCTTGCAGAATAAGAATTACAGACATGAAGAGTATTTAAGATTCTTAATGTTTAATAATGTATTGTGTGCATCATAATGAAGAGATATCAAGACAGCATCCTAGTGTTATCAAGGTGGGGCACCTGGTTTCATACGTGACTCGCAGAATTCCTTTGATTTAATGGTTATAAAAATTATAAGTAACTAACTCAACAAGACTCAGTGAAAGTGCAGTAATGGAGTACCTGGCTCTTGTGTTCAATTTCAGTTTATTGACATTATGAACCAATGCTTTTGTTTTGTGCCAATATAAGTTTAAATAAAAAACAAAATCTTATTAATGCATAAATGTATGATTATCCACTTCCACACTGCTGAAGTCCCAAATGTTTCTTTCGATTTATAAGATTAGGGTAGTGATATTACCAATTATGTACATAATAACTGTAGACAATAATTAATCTCATAACAATTCTTGTTGACTTCTCATAATTTAAAGTGATTAACTGAAAGTCATTTTACAGCCAGTTAACAGGGGTTCGAAAGGGAAATTGGAAACATTTACCTTGAACAGTTAAGTATGTTGGTTCTGGTGGCAGTGAATAATTGCACTGTAACTTGCAGTATGCCGAAGTATGCCTTTTCAAGGAAATTTAATCTGAAGATTTATCATAAACACATAATTCTTGATATGATTTCTTATAATTAAATGATAGTTAATGACACATTGACTGTAGAAACCTTCAGGAGTTACAAAGGTTAACACTGAAGTTAAAACTTGCATGCCTTTAGTATAGTAAAAGAATTAAGATCATGGAATAATGGATCTCCTATGTGCTAATATTTTTTTACCATCGTGGGGTTTCTAACACGTTCTGAGAGGATATTACGAAAAAAAGAATGTGTTTTGCAATACCCGATGTTATTTACATATAAGAGCGCGCTCTATCACGATTTTCTGATTAGAATACAGGGGATGAAATAGCTGCAAGTGAAACGACCATCAATGAGATTTGTATTCTTGCTTGTTACAAATATCTGGCTGTTTATTTCCGAATACATAGCGATTTCCTGGAGGGTGGAGTGGGGGAGGGAGGTGGTTAGGCAGAACCATAAGACCACAGCTTAAAATCGGAATGATGTTCGTTTTTCCTTGTCACAAATCTTTAACATCTCTTTCTGTGAATAAGTTGCGATTTGCAAGATGGTGATTAAGCAGGAACCTTAGAAGGCAGAACGCCATGGTTAGAATCTATAAGCAGTTTTTGTTTCGTGAAGGAGGCTCGAAACTGGGATAGGATAAAACTTTGCAACATCTTACTAAAAGTGGGAATTAGTGATATTGATCTATTCTTACAGACATCTACCTTACTTCCCCTTTTATTAACAGATTTCACAATACTCAATTTTAGAGCAGCTGGATACATATTTCTCTAATACTGTGGTTAAGCAGGTATGTAATACAGCAGTTAGACAATGTTGTCCTGCTCTGTTCTCTGACTTGGCAGTTACCAGCTGTAGCACACGATAGAAGATGCCAGGTGCACTGTAAATGCACTTTAGCCCAAGACTTTATTTCTGAACTCGAGTGGTGACAAGGGACATCAATGGCCACTTATGATCATTTAGTATTACAGTCCAGTATGGCTCATGCAATGAGAATGCTGAAAGTCTTTTTCTCACAAAAACGAAAGTAAATGCAAATACAGTACTAATTATCTTTGGAGGACATTTTGATGGTAATTGCACTTAACCTCAATCAATATTTTTTTAGAGTATTGTTGTGTACCTCTGACTAAAAGGCATTATTTCAGTACTTCGGTAATAAAGTCACACATTTTGGTGGTAAAACTGTTTGAAAGATCTTATGTCCATTGTACTGTTAACCATTACAGTTAACAGTTCGATTAAATTAAAATGACTGGCCGGTTTGCTGAAATTCAGTCAATACTTAGAGAATGAAATTTCGCAGCATTATATTATATTCTCAACTGTATGGTTATGCATAAGCCTCCACAAAATCGTATCATGTCTAAGTACATATTAAGATGTGGCTGTCAATTCGGTGGCTTTAAATAGAGAGGGCAAGTTTCATACAGTGTTTTAAGGGAGAAGCCCTTGTTTTGGTCTTAAAAAAGACTGTCTCACCCCCTGGCTTCAAACAATGCCTGCTCTCAGCATAGGTAACGACATCTCCTTTTGAATCGTATAATCAAATTGAAAATGTACTTTATTCTCGGAACTTCAGAAGGTATTCTCAGATTCGTTTGAGAAAATGCTTCACCTGAGAATGTCCTCAGCTTGAGTAAAACGGTAGGAAAAGTTGTTCAATATGAAGAACATCTTTTGATTTCGCATGAATAAAAGCAGAGAAGTTTCTGACAACCAGAGAACGTTCTCGCGTTTTTGAAGTGAGCTCTGTAACATACTTCGAGATGCGAAAGTTCTGTTGAGCTTAAGTTTTACTGTATTTTTTTAGTAAAAATGCCAGAACTTATGTTGCTCAGGAAGCAAAAAAAGATACAGTATATGTGTCCTGAAGAAATACTGAAGAGAGAAACTATAGAAGTTTTTACAGGTGTAACAATAAAAACATTACACGGGTGGCGAACTTTCTTCTTGAAAAATCATGAAAGAAGAGGGAGTGACCATTCAAACGAAGAGAAAATGAAAACATTTTGAGCTATTCAGAAGACCCAGGTTTTCAGACTTAAGTGTACATCAGACAACTGCGTCACTGTCGTTTTCAGATGTTTTCCATAATACTTTTTTACAGCATAAATCTTATATTTTGTTATGTTGGAAATTAGTAGGCAGATCAGAAAAATCAATAACTGGTTTATTGTGAACCTATCGATCTGTTTCTAGTACAGAAACAGCAGGGGCGACTGCTTAAGTACTTGGCACGTGAGCGGAACATTATTTGTGACATTTAACCAAAACTATCTCGTGTTAGAAAACTCTGACAGAGTTCCGTTTTGAAGTAGGTGTAAATGAGAATTATTTTAAGATTTCGTCCACATCATGTGTTCACGTAAGTTCAGCAACAAAGAAGCTTCCCGCATGTCGAAAATTCGGTAAAATCGTCAGAAAATGCATTTTCGTAATCTGTCCATAGGTCGTCTTAATAATCTGTTGCCGCACATAGAACTAAAATATAAATTGGTGCAAGTCTTCCCGAACACACCTGATACCAGTTCCATATTTGTGCACTGAATAGTTTGTCTGTTTGAGCGAGTTAAATGAAATGTAAGGTTACACATGTGTTCTGTGTCGGACGCAGCAGATGACACACACCGAGAACTATCTCGAGGAGGAGGAGAGGTAGTGAGAAAGAGTCCCCTAGTAGGAGAGTATGCTTTAAATTTCTTATTCATACGAAAGTGAGAACTTTCTCAGAGAATGTTCTTTTACTCTGAGAATCTTCTTCAGAGAATATCCTCTCTTTTTTTATCCATACAACTATATATTTTTACCTGTATGAGAAATATACACTCCTGGAAATTGAAATAAGAACACCGTGAATTCATTGTCCCAGGAAGGGGAAACTTTATTGACACATTCCTGGGGTCAGATACATCACATGATCACAGTGACAGAACCACAGGCACATAGACACAGGCAACAGAGCATGCACAATGTCGGCACTAGTACAGTGTATATCCACCTTTCGCAGCAATGCAGGCTGCTATTCTCCCATGGAGACGATCGTAGAGATGCCGGATGTAGTCCTGTGGAACGGCTTGCCATGCCATTTCCACCTGGCGCCTCAGTTGGACCAGCGTTCGTGCTGGACGTGCAGACCGCGTGAGACGACGCTTCATCCAGTCCCAAACATGCTCAATGGGGGACAGATCCGGAGATCTTGCTGGCCAGGGTAGTTGACTTACACCTTCTAGAACACGTTGGGTGGCACGGGATACATGCGGACGTGCATTGTCCTGTTGGAACAGCAGGTTCCCTTGCCGGTCTAGGAATGGTAGAACGATGGGTTCGATGACGGTTTGGATGTACCGTGCACTATTCAGTGTCCCCTCGACGATCACCAGTGGTGTACGGCCAGTGTAGGAGATCGCTCCCCACACCATGATGCCGGGTGTTGGCCCTGTGTGCCTCGGTCGTATGCAGTCCTGATTGTGGCGCTCACCTGCACGGCGCCAAACACGCATACGACCATCATTGGCACCAAGGCAGAAGCGACTCTCATCGCTGAAGACGACACGTCTCCATTCGTCCCTCCATTCACGCCTGTCGCGACACCACTGGAGGCGGGCTGCACGATGTTGGGGCGTGAGCGGAAGACGGCCTAACGGTGTGCGGGACCGTAGCCCAGCTTCATGGAGACGGTTGCGAATGGTCCTCGCCGATACCCCAGGAGCAACAGTGTCCCTAATTTGCTGGGAAGTGGCGGTGCGGTCCCCTACGGCACTGCGTAGGATCCTACGGTCTTGGCGTGCATCCGTGCGTCGCTGCGGTCCGGTCCCAGGTCGACGGGCACGTGCACCTTCCGCCGACCACTGGCGACAACATCGATGTACTGTGGAGACCTCACGCCCCACGTGTTGAGCAATTCGGCGGTACGTCCACCCGGCCTCCCGCATGCCCACTATACGCCCTCGCTCAAAGTCCGTCAACTACACATACGGTTCACGTCCACGCTGTCGCGGCATGCCACCAGTGTTAAAGACTGCGATGGAGCTCCGTATGCCACGGCAAACTGGCTGACACTGACGGCGGCGGTGCACAAATGCTGCGCAGCTAGCGCCATTCGACGGCCAACACCGCGGTTGCTGGTGTGTCCGCTGTGCCGTGCGTGTGATCATTGCTTGTACAGCCCTCTCGCAGTGTCCGGAGCAAGTATGGGGGGTCTGACACACCGGTGTCAATGTGTTCTTTTTTCCATTTCCAGGAGTGTAGATGCTTCTACTCCATGCATGTAACCAGAGGGATATAATACCATAAAGAGGCAGAACCGCGACCAGAGTGAAGCAAACTGCACAACCAAAAAGAGATCTACACCTACATCCATACTCCACAAGCCACCTGACGGTGTGTGGCGGAGGGTACCTTGAGTACCTCTATCGGTTCTCCCTTCTATTCCAGTCTCGTATTGTTTGTGGAAAGAAAGCTCTAACCCCTCTGATTTTATCCTCATGGTCTCTTCGTGAGATATACGTAGGAGGGACTCCTCGGTAAAGGTATGTTCTCGAAACTTCAACAAAAGCCCATACCGAGCTACTGAGTGTCTGTCTTGCAGAGTCTTCCACTGGAGTTTATCTATCATCTCCGTAACGCTTTCCCGATTAGTAAATGATCCTGTAACGAAGCGCGCTGCTCTCCATTGGATCTTCTCTATCTCTTCTATCAACTCTATCTGGTACGGATCCCACCACACCGGTGAGCAGTAGTGAAGCAGTGGGCGAACAAGTGTACTGTAACCTACTTCCTTTGTTTTCGGATTGCATTTCCTTAGAGTTCTCCCAATGAATCTCAGTCTGGCGTCTGCTTTACCTACGATTAATTTTATATGGTCATTCCATTTTAGATCACACCTAATGCCTGCTCCCAGATAATATATGGAATTAACTGCTTCCAGTTGCTGACCTGCTATATTGTAGATAAATGATGAAGGATCTTTCTTTCTATGTATTCGCAGCACATTACACACGTCTACATTGAGATTAAATTGCCATTCCCTGCACCATGCGTCAATTCGTTGCAGATCCTCCTGCATTTCAGTACAATTTTCAATTGTTACAACCTCTCGATATACTACAGCATCATCCGCAAAAAGACTTAGTGAACTTTCGATGTTATCCACAAGGTCATTTATATATATTGTGAATAGCAACGGTCCTACGACACTCCCCTGCGGCACACCTTAAATCACTCTTACTTCGGAAGACCTCTCTCCATTGGGAATGATATGCTGCGTTATGTTATCTAGGAACGCTTCAATCCAATCACACAACTGGTCTGATAGTCCATATGCTCTTACTTTGTTCATTAACCGACTGTGGGGAACTGTATCAAACGCATTGCGGAAGTCAAGAAACACGACATCTACCTGGGAACCCATGTCTATGGCCCTCTGAGTCTCGTGGACGAATAACGCAAGCTAGGTTTCACACGGTCGTCTTTTTCGAAACCCATGCTGATTTCTAGAGAGTAGATTTCTACACTACTGGCCATTAAAATTGCTACACCACGAAGATGACGTGTTACAGACGCGAAATTTAACCGACAGGAAGAAGATGCTGTGATATGCAGATGATTAGGTTTTCAGAGCATTCACATATGGTTGGCGCCGGTGGCGACACCTACAACGTGTTGACATGAGGAAAGTTTCCAACCGATTTCTCATACACAAACAGCAGTTGACCGGCGTTGCCTGGTGAAACGTTGTTGTGATGCCTCGTGTAAGGAGGAGAAATGCGTACCATCACGTTTCCGACATTGATAAAGGTCGGATCGTAGATTATCGCGATTGCGGTTTATCGTACCGCGACATTGCTGCTCGTGTTGGTCGACATCCAATAACTGTTAGCAGAATATGGAATCGGTGGGTTCAGGAGGGTAATACGGAACGCTGTGCTGGATCCCAACGGCCTCGTATCACTAGCAGTCGAGATGACAGGCATCTTATCCGCATGGCTGGGCGGATCGTGCAGCCACGTCTCGATCCCTGAGTCAACAGATGGGGACGTTTGCAAGACAACAACCATCTGCACGAACAGTTCGACGACGTTTGCAGCAGCATGGACTATCAGCTCGGAGACCATGGCTGAGGTTACCCTTGACGCTGCATCACAGACAGGAGTGCCTGCGATGGTGTACTCAACGACGAACCTGGGTGTACGAATGGCAAAACGTCATTTTTTAGGATGGATCCAGGTTCTGTTTACAGCATAATGATGGTCGCATCCGTGTTTGGCGACATCACGGTGAACGCACATTGGAAGCGTGTATTCGTCATCGCCATACTGGCGTATCACACGGCGTGATGGTAAGGGGTGCCATTGGTTACACGTCTCGGTCACCTCTTGTTCGCACTGACGGCACTTTGAACAGTGGACGTTACATTTCAGATGTGTTACGACCTGTGGCTCTACCCTTCATTCGATCCCTGCGAATCCCTACATTTCAGCAGGATAATGCACGACCTCATTTTAGTTTCGTCCACCTACGTTCAATGGAGCACGTTATCATGATTTCATACGGGATACTCTACCTGTGCTGCTAGAACATGTGCCCTTACAAGTACGACACAACATGTGGTTCATGCGCGATGGAGCTCCTGCACATTTCAGTCGAAGTGTTCGTACGCTTCTCAACAAGATTTGGTGACCGATGGATTGGTAGAGGCGGACCAATTCCATGGCCTCCACGCTCTCCTGACCTCAACCCTCTTGACTTTCATTTATGGGGGCATTTGAAAGCTCTTGTCTACGCAACCCCGGTACCAAATGTAGAGACTCTTCGTGCTCGTATTGTGGACGGCTGTGATACAATACGCCATTCTCCAGGGCTGCATCAGCGCATCAGAGATTCCATGCGACGAAGGGTGGATGCATGTATCCTCGCTAACGGACGACATTTAAAACATTTCCTTTAACAAAGTGTTTGGAGTCACGCTGGTATGTTCTGTTGCTGTGTGTTTCCATTCCATGATTAATGTGATTTGAAGAAAAGTAATAAAATGAGCTCTAACATGGAAAGTAAGCGTTTCCGGACACATGTCCACATAACATATTTTCTTTCTTTGTGTGTGAGGAATGTTTCCTGAAAGTTTGGCCGTACCTTTTTGTAACACCCTGTATATTTGTCCAATGAATACCCGTTTATCGTCTGCATTTCTTCGTGGTGTAGCAATTTTAATGGCCAGTAGTGTAGTTTCCAGAAAAGTCATTATACTCGAACGTAATACGTGTTGCAAAATTCTACAACTGATCGACGTTAGAGATATAGGTCTATAGTTCTGCACATCTGTTCGGCGTCCCTTCTTGAAAGCGGGGATGACCTGTGCCCTTTTCCAAACTTTTGGAACGCTACACCCTTCTAGAGACCTACGGTACACCGCTGCAAGAAGGGGGAAGTGCCTTCGCGTACTCTGTGTAAAGTCGAACTGGCATCCCACCAGATCCAGCGGCCTTTCCTCTTTTGAGCGATTTTAGTTGTTTTTCTATCCCTCTGTCATCTATTTCGATATCTACCATTTTGTCATCTGTGGGACTACCTAGAGAAGGAACTACAGTGCAGTCTTCCTCTGTGAAACAGCTTTGGAAAAAGACATTTAGTATTTCGGTCTTTAGTCTGTCATCCTCTGTTTCAGTACCATTTTGGTCAGAGTGTCAGGACATTTTGTTTTGATCCACCTACCGCTTTGACATAAGACCAACATTTCTTAGGATTTTCTGCCAAGTCAGTACATAGAACTTTACTTTCGAATTCGTTGAACGCCTCTCCTGTAGCCCTCCTCACACTACATTTCGCTTCGTGTAATTTTTGTTTGTCTGCAAGGCTTTGGCTGTGGTTATGTTTGCTGTGAAGAACATATCTACCTTCTTGGATGTAACTGATGTGGTTCAACTTGGAATTTGTTGACACCAAGTTCCACATCATGGACGAGCTCCTGACTTTTGTCCAAATACACGACACAACCACAGTTGACGATATAAGAATGTTAAGAAGATTGTTTTCTTGCTTTGAGGAAAAAAAATGTTGAAAGAAGTTGGTGTTTAACAAGAAATACCAGAAATACACTGCACTCTGAACCAAATTAACCTGCTGATAAAATGTCTCACAATATGTGGCGTTATGGTCGTTATTTTACACTGAAGCGCCAAAGAAACTGGTACAGACATGCATATTCAAATACAGAAATATGTAAACAAGCAGAACATGGCGCTGCTGTCGGCAACGACTATATAATACATCAAGTATCGGGTGCATTTGTTATATCGGTTACTGCTACTAAAATAAGAGGTTCTCAAGATTTATGTGAGTTTGAACATGGTGTTATAGTCGGCGCATGAGCGATGGGACACAACATCTCCGAGTCAGTGAAGAAGTGGGGATTTTCTTGTACGTTTCACAACTGTACCATGATTATCAGGAAACCGGTAAAACACCAAATCTCCGACATTGCTGCGGCCGGAAAAAAGATCCTGCAAAACTGGACCAACGACGACTAAAGAGAATCGTTCAACGTGGCAGAAGTCTAATCCTTCCGCAAATTACTGCAGATTTAAATGCTGGACCATCAACAAGTGTCAGTGTGCAAACCATTCAGCGAAACATCATCTGTATGGGCTTTCGGAGCTGAAGGGCCACTCGACTGCCCTTGATGTCCGCACGACACAAAGCTTTATGCCTCGCCTGGCCCAGTCAACACTGATGTTGGTCTGTTGATGACTGGAAACACGTTGCCTGGTTGACAAGTTTCGTTTCAAATTGTATCGAGTGGATGGACGTGTACGGGTACGGAGAAAACCTCATGAATCCATGGACCCTGCATGTCAGCAGGGGACTGTTCAGGTTGGTGGAGGCTCTGTAATGGGGTGGGGCATGTGCCATTGGAGTGATATGGGACTCCTGATCCGTATAGATATGACGCAGACAGGTGTCACATAGTAAGCATCCTGTCTGATCACCTGCATCCATTCATGTCCATTGTGCTTTCCAACGGACTTGAGCAATTACAGCAGGATAATGCGAAACCCCTGACGTCCAGAATTGCTACAGTGTGGCTTCAGGAACATTCTTTTGTGTTTGAACACTTCCTCTGGCCACCAAACACCGCAAACATAAACATTATTGTGCATATCTTGGATGTCTTGCAACGTGCTGTTCAGAAGAGACCTCCACCCCCTCGTACTCTTACGGAATTATGGGCAGCCATCAGGATTCATGTTTCAGTTCCGTTCATCATGACCTCAGACATTAGTCGAATCCATGCCATGTCATGTTGCGGCACTTCTGCGTGCCTGGGCGGGGGCTACACGATTTTTTCGGTTCTTCAGTATTTATGTTTAAAGCGCATGTTTACTTCAAACACTGATAACAAAGCTGATGATTCCATATTTGTAGTATAATACATACTTAAACATTGCAAGTTCGGAGTTAATGGATACTGTCTTCCTTTTTCCTGTTGCACAATATGAAACAAAACATCGGGTCTGCTAAGACCTCTAATTCCAAGCTGATTGCGACAGGTAGGCCTCCAGAAGCGATCTAGTTGCAGCTC
This sequence comes from Schistocerca nitens, assembly GCF_023898315.1. NCBI lineage: Eukaryota > Metazoa > Arthropoda > Insecta > Orthoptera > Acrididae > Schistocerca > Schistocerca nitens. The sequence continues at coordinate 748,285,381 of NC_064618.1, read as the reverse complement.
CTATGATGCTACAGAATCTTTGGATGTTCAAGTACAGCTGTTTGTAGCCAGACTGCTGCTGGAGTTTCTTTTGGAGTAATACATTAAACAATAACATATCCTGCTCCATAAAACTTATAAAGAGGAACAACACAAAAACTATGATTATCGCCTTAAATTTAACCACTGAAAATTATTTATTGTCTGATACAGCGACAATAATTTGAAAATAAATGAAGGTTTCGGAGGTCATTAGCCATTCTCAAACCATAAGATACATGCCATGCTTCAGTCCCACCACAGTGGAAACCATGTTGCCAGTGTCACCCTACATATTCAGAATTCAGGGTAAGAGGTTTGTTTTCTCCCAACAAATTTTTTACAGCAGTCATGTATTGTGTGTGTGCTTTTTATTTCCTTTTTTTTTATATGTTTGTCCTTTCAGATACCATACTTTCCTTTACTTGCCGATGACTATGTAATTTGGATGTAAACTATCATTTTGCCTTTCAATGCAAGAGAAACTATGCACAAAACTGTAACATCAAGTAGCTGTAAATGAATAAATGGAGTGAATCAGAACTCTGTTGACAAGCTTTCAGGGATACCTTCTGTGTACTTTGTTATAAGGAACTCAGCCTATCCGGCAGTCTGTTGCAGAGTAATAATATAATTACAATTTATTCGGTTTGATACCGTGATCACATTCGTTTCTGTGAAAAGACCTTCACAACAGTGAAAAAAGCTGCAATATGCGTACACCAAAACGTAAAATACACAACAGTTGAAGACACCAAACCTCAGTCGCCAAAGTACTGTGATGCATTAGCTGTTGCTGTAACAATAGCTCAGCTTAACATATTTGTACCACTCTGCTGCTGCATTCATTGAACACATATACAAGGTGTTTATCAGCCAACTCTTCATCAGTAAACCTATCCATACTGCTGTGAATAACTGTTAATGTACAACTAACACTACTGGAAAAAACGAACACAAAACAGACCCGAACAGTAGATCTAATGAACATATGGGGATATTGATAGCAAAATGCATCGCTCCCGAGCGACGACTTCAGTGCGTTCTGCGTCATGACTGAACGTGGATGTGTCATTGTATTGGACTCTGCAAATAAATGTTTTGCGCAACAAATAATGTGGACTTCGTTATTAGAACGTACCTTGCTACCCAACTGGGAATATTCCTTCAGTGGTGACCGCAAAGTGAACCACGAAACGCGTCATGCGAATTTTCGGAAGAATTTCCTTACTGCAAAGTACCAAGGCAGCCATCTTTTCTCTTAACACAGTTCTAGCAGCTCCATGGAATATCGCACCTGGAATTAAGGCTTGTGAAGTTTATCCACAGTGCAATCATCGTGTTGAACATCTAGTTGTGATAATGCATGAGTGTACCTCGGGTACGTGTGAAATGCTACCAGACAATGCAACACATCTTATGCCAAGACAATGGCAGCCAACAGACAACTTGATACTGGACTTTGAACAAGACCCTACAGTGATTACACAACAGTATGCAGGAAATCAACAAGTGAAACTTAGTTCACACAGTGAAATGTCTCACGAATCATCCTTGATACCCTTTTTTGCATTGTGGGAAGGGACATTCGCTCACTCTGCATGCTCCCATTGAAATAGCCAGGTATTATAATGCACCGAGTGTTGTTTCCTTCCGCACCACTACCTCAACAAGTCCTTTTATCACCAGTCCTGGATTGTGTGACAGCAGAGCAATCCCACCAAAGCCTCTATTTATGCTATAAACTCAACTCACAACCGAAACCACCTCCATTCAGACCTGTACAGCCCGCTCTATGGTCTACAATCACAGAAAACCTGTTTTCTGCATTGAGCATCCTTGACGATGGCACCCTGTTCATCACTCTGATTTGTCATCTGGCAGAACATGAAGATTTAACCAGTGAGGTCATATTGCCACCAGATTCCCACAAAATGGACAATGCAGCCAAAACAGTATAGCTACAACCACAACTCTCCAGAACACTTGAGCAGCAGTTAAAGCAGGCTGTCTGTGATGGACAGTTGGATGACAGAGCGCTCCCATAGCTTTGGCAATGACTCTGATCTTTGCTGGATGTTAACTTTATGCCAGATGCCTCCTTAATAGATACTGCCAATCGTTAAACTCCCTCCACAATCTGGCAGCCACCTTCCTACCACGGGCCACCCTGAGCACAAACGAGGACAGTCAACAGTGACGTCACGGCACTGAGCCAAATCACTGTCCAGAAGACTGCATGCAGCTCCATTCTCGAAATAGTCAATACTAGAACGAATACCACAGTCGCTTCAACGTCACAACACTGCTGGTACCATGCTGACTGTGCATGCAGCTGTCACGCCAGTTCAAATGTGCGCCACTGTAGGCACACCAGCTCACAATCACACCAAGATACTAAGCCACCGACAATCACCATGAGTGACACAAACACACACCTCCTCATACACACACATGGGATACCAGCTGTATATCTTAACCTTATTTCAAGAAAGCATTTTTTGTGGACACCAGATCTGACATTAGCTCCCTGCTGCTGGAGAACAAATCAACACTTGACAAAATGTCAGCACTATACCTCCATGTGACTAATAAACACCCAGGTCACAGTCAACAGATCCATCGCATGCACCATACAACTGTCGCTGCAACATCAGTTCATAAGGACCATTTACGTCACCGACATCATGAACCCTATAATTGGAATCAGTTTCCTCCATCACTTCTGTCTCTTACTGGGTATCCAGCATGCCTTTTTTGACCTCACAGTCCCATGCCGCCACAATACAACACACTGCCTACTCAGACATCATGACGATGACTGTGCTTACATCATCACACTTGAGGAGTGTGTCATGATGGCGTAGGAACTAAGAGTGATGCATCAGCTCTACGACGACTGCCATGCAGCTGTCGACACACTTCATGCTGAGAACATGTCTCTTCTGCAAGGCTTTGTGCAAACTTCGCCAGCACCTGTTACCCACCTGCCACTCTGATCAATGCAGAAAAGTGCACGTGACCTTGCCCACTTGGACTGGCGGTGCTCCACAGCTGCTGTACAACCAGTGATGCGTAATATGCACAACAACATTAAGATTGTAGTGCACGTCCTGCCTCACCATGGGGCGGCATGTACACAGACCCCACCCCCTCTCTATGCTACATGCCATGAAAGCGCAACTGCCAGGCTGCCTGTATGTCACAAGGCGCGACAGATGGGCCGAGCTAACTTATGCGCTGCTAAGTTGGCAATTGACGAAATGTTACAAACAGGCGTTGCCCGCCAGTTCTCAGCCTGTGGGTGCGACAGTCAAATTAGTACCGATAAAGATGCGCTTTTACGCCTCTGCAGTAACTATGGGGTTCTTATTACCTGTACAGTGCGTGACAGCTGTCCAGTACTTAATATGAAAGACTGTGCATTCACCAATAGGTGGAATCATTTTCATTGTAACTGACTACAATATGGCTTACCTAAAAATTCCAATGCATAAAGACGACATCACGAAAACTGCGATTATAGAATCGTTCAATCTTTTTTAAAAAGTTTTCGTGTTGTATGGCTTTATAAACGCCACCCATACATGGAAGAGTTTCTTCAACAGAATTCTTTTCAGGTTCAATTACTGATATGCTTATCTCTCATCTTTTTGGCTATACCTGAAGACCATGACAGTCACCTTGAACAAGTTCTCACTGCTCATAGTGATGATGATGCAGTGATCAACAAGGCCAAATCCTAGTTACCCCTGCCGCTTTCTTGGACTTGTAACTTTCACAAGCGACACTGTTACAAGCAGCAACACTACAAGCACTTCTAACTGATGCGCTAGAGGGTCCTAACAAACACGAATGATGAAAGATTGACTCGACCACCACAATCAAGAAGGATTCAAGTGCACAAAAGGTTGCTTCATCCATGCTTTCTATCACATTGGCACACCCCGTTGTTGACACTCAACGAACTGTCACCAAGGATGTCAGTGACACAACCATTGGCGCCATACCTTAACAGCTAGTCAGTGGAGAGGAACAACCCCTTCATTTCGTTCCACAAAACTTACATCTGTCAATCAAAATGATCGACTTTTGACAGACAACTTATTGCTATTTGTGAAACTGTGAAATATTTCTGTGAAGTTATCAAAGGTCGTCACGTTATGGTGTTTACAGACCACAAAAAATTCATCAAGTCTACTTGGTACCCATCAAAAGATGTCAACCGCCATTGCTACAGCCACCTGGACCTTATCCCCAAGTAAGCATTGAATGTACATCACCTATGAGGAGCAGACGATCTTACTGCTGACTACTTATCGCAAGTCAATACCTTCTCTCTCCACTTCAACTGTACAAAACTAGTCACTGACCAACAAAATGTTTCGGGAATTAAAGAACTATACACAATGACACCACCAGTCTACATATCTAACGATTAACCCTGCCAAGATCTGAATTCAGAATTCATTGTGACATCTCCTTTAACAGGACCTGGTTGCTGATGCCGCTAACAATGTCACGTGAATTTTTCTACCAAGTCCATAGGACTCTCCACAGTATTGAGACAAAGTATGTATGGCCTCAAACTTCCATTATCCAATATGGGGGCGATGACGTCATCCAAGATGGCGGCCATGACATCAGCTGATGACGCAAGTACCGCTATAAAAGATTGCGGATTTTGGCGGGAAGTTTGAATTTTGACTGTAAAGTGCCACACCCCGCCCCCTTACCCCAAAAAATGGCGGGAAGTTCAAATTCCAAACGGATAATGCATCACACCATGGTTATCTCAACTAAGCAAAGAAAGTCGAGGGAGGATAGCTCACTTAGCCTACCTCCACTAACCTAAGTCACCCGACCGCCACTTCCTCCTACGAACTGGCCCCAAGTTTGAATTTCGGCAGTAAACAAATGTCACTTGGGGTTTCGCTGCTAAGCTAAGAAAATGGCGTGAAAGAAACGACACTTGTACTAAGCTCAGTCGAACGACCGCCACCTCCTCCTAAGGATTCGTGGGAAAAAGGACTCAGAGATAATATCTTTATTATTTAAACAATTTCAAGCAGGTGTGTTCCTCGTGAGGTCAAGAGCCCAACTGACTTAGTACATCACGTCGTCGCCAGAGGGCGCTACCGTGACGTCAGGTGACGACGCAAGTACCGTTATTCAAGATGGGTGTACACATTTTGTTCGCCATGTGCCCTAGGACACTGCCACTGCACGATCCCATTACACAAACCAAAACCGTCTGGTTACTCACTCATGTGTTTATAACAGCATACGTAGCATGTGTACAACCAACGAGTGTGTGAAGTCTTCTGGAAATATCCTAATGAATGTAACTCAACACATGTGACACCCACAGCGCTTATCTAAAGTATGAATTACCTAAGTACTTAATTCCAATTCAATTTTAATTATATTCAATAACTGTATGTATGCTTTCTATATTCAATCACGAAATGAGAACTTCCACATTTTCCCACTAGGAGCGCAGTGTTCTTTCATGATGTAGCACCCCCACCCCTAGGATGCTGCTCTCCTATTGGCTACTGCATTAGTCACGTGATTCGACGTAATAGAACCTAAGACTTCGAATCAATTTTCGCGAATGTCATACCCACCTAGACTTGGAATGAAATAGTTAAAGTCTCCACCACGATCCTCAACCGACCGCCACATCCACCTACCAGTCCATGTTGTCAGGCTAACGTGCACTAACGTTTACTAACGTGCATAGTGCATGACTTAATCCAAGATGGTGGGGCAAAATGGTGGGGACACGACTCTCTCTATTATGGACATAAGTTTTTATTTTGCAAGCAAGGTCTCCACCATGAGATCTAGACTACAACTGAGCTAGTACACATTATGCCACCAGAGGGTACTAACATCCCTCCTGTGACGTAATGCAAGATGGTGGTCTGTAGGGGAAAATGGCGCCAAAATGACTCAGGCTGCGCTGGGATACTGAATAGAGTAAGGAAGCAACTCTATTTATTTTAGAACATTTTATCGAGGTATGGAGTACATTTATCACACTGACGCAAAACACACGCTTGGGGCCATGCTTGGGGCCATCTCACACAGCCCACAGACCTGCAGACTACTTCTAAATAACACTATGCTGAAACACAAATGACTCCTAAATGAACCAAATAATTTCAGTACACACTTGAAGACTACTCCTAAATAATGCAGCACAGTGATGTGTAGACATGTTCAGTACTCGTAAACTGCCCAGATGACCCACAGACCCGCTAACAAAATATTGCAACAGACATACACAAGCACCCTACGCCACCCCCGGTCCCCACGCGAAGTGACGCACCCATCTGCTGTCAAACCATGCACAGCTGCCCTCAAGCATGAGGCGGTGACATCCTTTTCATACTTCGTAACCGAGAAATTTCTCTCTAAATACGTGATCACCTAGATGCCGTTGATGACGCTATCGGCCAGGAGCGAAGGCTTATTTACAGAGTGCAGACGCTCCAAGCAGGGCCGCTTGCATGTGTGGTCGATGCAGCCCACGTGAACCCTCCCCCTACATGCAGTCTGGTGTAGAGCTAGTTGCCGAGCGACTCTGCAGAAATCCGCTTCAAAATACCACAAACTGCTTTCTCCCAAGCATTTGTAACAGACTATGCATGACGTGTTCAGCAGTGAAAGCACACCCAGTGTTACATCTCGCGGCGAAACGTCTGCGTGGCGACTCGCCATCTGAAACGTTCCCAACTTTATTCTTACGTCACCTGGCTTTGTAAAAAATAACAGTCAAGTCAACCTCTCGGGAATTTTATAGTGTCCCAGAAATAGTTAACTCTCGCTTGCTTGATGTCTCAATTCTATGCACGGAAATTCTTGCCCTAACAGAACCTGTTTACGAAAATAACACTGAATGCAGTCTTCCTTGTGGAAAAAAATGGTTCAAATGGCTCTGAGCACTATGGGACTCAACTGCTGTGGTCATCAGTCCCCTAGAACTTAGAACTACTTAAACCTAACTAACCTAAGGACATCACACACATCCATGGCCGAGGCAGGATTCGAACCTGCGACCGTAGGAGTCGCACGGTTCCGGACTGCGCGCCTAGAACCGCGAGACCACCGCGGCCGGCTTCCTTGTGTACCTAACGTGATAGCCTCCCTGCCCTCTACATACGCAAATGTTCTCACCGTTATGTAGAGCCTCCTATATCAAAGCACAAAGTATGTGAATGAATTGATCATTATGACTCGCTCTTATCTTGTTTACCCGCCGAATTACTCATGCCGCCAGTATCGAAGCACAATCCACCTTTTCTTTTTCTCTCCGCATACGGGACTTTCAGCAGTAAAATTATCTTGCACAGATTGCTAAATTGCATTGACACTTAAACCCACAAATTTGCCAACAGATCGTCAAAAACATACTAGACTCACACGAATATTGGAAGCCAGGAACATATTTAGCAGTGTAACTACAATTAAATCTTACTATTGCTGCTACAGTCTGACACTGATCGATGTAAAGGTAATGTCTCCTCTTGATGACTGTGCTTCTGGAACCAAACTCACTATCTATAGCGCCCATAATTATCCACGTAAAAAATCTCGCTCATACCCTTGCCGTTATGCATGTGCTGAATCTATACGTCCATCATGATAGGACACACAGTCATCATCTCTAGTCACGCCATAACATAAACCATACTAGCTTTACAATCCAATATATACACATTTTATACCATGTAAGCCACAGTATCTTTACAATACCACATATACACATTTTACACAAACAGTGCGGTTATTTCTTATATCTGTACAGCATCCAAAAAAATTATCGTATGCCTACACTCACACCGGCTATATGTCACGATGCTTCTCAGTCCTACGGAATCACCATCAGCCTTTTCTGTAACGTGTACTAATGTGCTCTCGTTTCCGATCGGCACAAACGCGTTACTATTTTTGCCCAATGCTTGCACGCTTTTCTACGCACATCTCCAGACTCCGGGATTACAAGAACACACATATTTTCCCCGTAATTTTATACCATTTCCATGGTACTTCTCGATATCAATCACTAGGCGCCATCCTACCGATCGCTAGCCCAACATAATTGCTAACATATAGACTGGAAATTATTTCTCTACAAACTCCAAACTTTAGCGAGGTGCAGCATGCTGTAAACCACTGAGTAACTAGAAACAAATAGAGGAAACTCATATTTCCACTCTCGAATACGAAGTAGGTATATAATTTACAAGCCAATGTCTAGAGAATAGGCAGATGTGTCTTCCACACAGCACAATCGATCTTCTCTCAACTAAATTAAAGCACGAAATGTCCAGAAACAGTCAACCGAACAATTTACATGGGAGCGAATAACAGTCCAGCACAAACCCATCTCCATACACAATCTTGTCAAATTTCCACTTGATCACGAAAGCCATCCAACACATACTAAGTATTAGTTCGCTATTCGATCGTCTAGACGAGGGCAAAGTTAACTCAGATACATTCCTACAATCCAACAAGCCTCTGCATTCGGACACCTGCTGCAATTAATGGGAAACATGAATCATTCCCACCACAGGCCATGCATACACGAATTATTCCAGAAAACCAGTCACATTTATCTTTTATCATTATACTTACAATTAAATATTACGATTCCGGTCCTAATTGAACAGCATTTGACAATGAGCAAAGTATTGGAAATACACCCTGCGTCCGCAGTGGCTCTGGAAATAGAAATGTGACTACCTTTCTTATGACTTGACATACTCTTCTCTTTGCTATCACAGTACTCCAAGTCAAATGCATACCCTCCTTACGTCTGGACATAGTCATTTCCATACCACAAACACATACTTTATAAACCTGCTGCTCAAATGCGAACATTTCGTACACCCACCACTACTACTAAGTTCAATACTTAGTCAATAACTGATTGCCTACGATACGAAATAATACTGACCGAAAATCAACCACGGGTCTCTTAAAGTTTTTCTTGCAAGTGCTACCACTGTGTCTTAAACAGAGAGATGTAATCGGCCAGATGTTAAAGAAAAGCCCGATCGCAGCAACTAGCATATGTTACTGTCACAAGCGATCTTGGTTCTACAGATGCTCACAACTATCCAGGTTAAAAGCAATATCCGCTTTACGAAACGAGATACGACATTACCTTTGGATGAGTTGGTTTTTTTCTGGACAAATACGGTGAATAAGATCGTAGGTGTGTGTAAGACCACCATGCACCCTCGGATAAAATTACCGCATTTTGAAAGTGATTTGGCTAATGAACGTAGTATGTAAGCGGTATTTGCGACTCCCTCACACCAACCCAACTAGATAATTCTATAGTATTTCTAGCGCATTCTGTGTCGAGATCATATCAGAGGTTCCGCAACATATCCACCGAGTTATAGACGATGACTGATTGAGAACGAACACAATCAGTAGTAGATGATTTGCCGTTTGAGGTCGTCAGAAGAAAAATGTACACTAGCTTCTCAGATCTCTAGTGTTACGCTGTCCACTACAAATGATGTCAAAGATTTGGAATCAGGTCTCTCCATTCAAGCACATACCTGCATCGGATCACATCCACAAGTGAATCATATTTCTGGCACTCCCATATCTCGAAACGAGTCACCTTTCCCGAACCTAGCTGCTATAGTAAAACTCCAAAGTGGTTTCAGTCAACCCCTACGCATCTTGCAACTGCTCCCATTTCTACAGCTTCGCGCATGTCATCGGTCCAGTTTAAGTCGGAACTGAGCGGAAGAAGGAGAAAGACATATCCGCCACCTTCTCCAACCTGTGTAGAAACAGAACAACCTAAGTTAGTGCAACAGGAGCATGTTTTGACCATTCGGCGGAAATGCGCGCAATGTGGTACGCCCCCAAACTAGATACAAGTACTACAGATCCATGTCCATTCAAATCAATCAGCCCAACATGCTATCATCGCTATTCTATATCCCCCCCCCCCCCCCCCAACATAGAAAAATTACGAACTATAAAAGATCATTCTATTTAGAAGTCATGTAGACACTGATGCTGACGCGATGACGCAAACCTGCGGTGGGCCTCCAGAGTGGAGACAGAGATTCCACAATGCTTCCCAGAATAGCGCAGCATGCAGACATCTAAGCATTCCTAACGGTATACCTCATCCTTCACCGAATTTACACCTCAATCTGTTGCTGCTACTGCCGCCTATTAAATATACAGGCACCGCAGAGGCCACTTTAAAGTTTGATCACCTATACTCTAGGTGAATGACCGTCAGGTGACTTAGGTTAATGGAGGTAGGCTAAGTGAGCTATCTTTGCTTAGTTAAGATAACCGTGGTGTGGTGCATTATCCTCTTGGAATTTTAACTTCCCGCCATTTTTCTGGGGGAGTGGGGCGTGGCATTTTACCACCAAAATTCAAACTTCTCGCCAAAATCCACCATCTCAGGTAACAGTACTTGCGTCATCAGCTGACTCATGGCCAACATCTTGGATGACGTCATCGCCGCCCTCTCGGATAATGGTACTTTGGGGCCATATATACTTTGTCCCAATACTCTCTCCCACCATGGTATCAGACTCACAGTTCATCTCATAATGGAATGCTTTGTGTGGTCGACATCAAGTAGGACTGAAACACAGGGGCGCAAACATGTACCCTGTGCCAATGCACTAAGCTCAGAAGATACACGCAACCACATTTAGACCGATTTGATATCTCGAGATGTACTGATATGCAGTACAGAATATGAAATCGTTGGACGACAAGTCGGACACAAAAGGAAGTAAAATGAAAATTGTAAAACTCTGAAAATGCGCATGCAATTAGCTGTCATAATGGTAATGTTTAATGAAATGAAATAATAATGGTGCAAATAGACTCTATAAGAATTGTGTAGAATCTTTGTGGTAACTAATTGTTCTTTTACTCGCTATCTCAAGAAACCAAAAGACCAGCGTTATTACTCACTCTCTGTTCTAGTCTTGAAGATAACGTACGCTACGGCGGCCATTTCGCACTGTAAGTTCTGAAATTTAAATAATATATGGTAATATATGCTGATTCTGCATTGTTCTTTCATGTGCCTAGTGACCTTCATGCAGAAGTAAAAATATTGTTTGTAAGGTTTTCAGCACGCTGAATAAGCAAGAAGAACGATCGAACAATCGATCATTCTTGGCAGGCATCTAGCATAGGAATAATTTCATTATAATTTCATTGCGTTCCGTCATCAACGGACGCTTCAAAAGACTCACACCATAATTATTAAGGAAAAGAAAGTCGATATATTAATTTATGTTGTATTAATGTAAAAACTAAGAACATTCCTTTCAGTTCAGACATGGCCGCTTCTCGGCAAAACAAAGATTATTACGTTTAAAAAGGGAAATACTTTCTTTAATTCATAGGTTCTTTTTAATTAAATTTCGCTACAGTAAAGACATCCTGCAACAATATTTTAATGTGATAACACGAAATACTGGGGCTACAACTCTGATTCCGCCGTTTTATCTCATTGTTCGAGGCTTGATTGTGAGTATATTACAAGAAATTTACGTTTCCAAGTATTGGCCATCGCTGGCCACTACTTTCTCCCATCTTTCGGGTAGCATACAAATCCCATGACGAAAGAACTGGTCGTCTTTCGAGAAGATCCATGCATCGATCCAATTTTGCAATTGTTCATATGACAGGAAGTGCTGGGCACCCAGGTCGTGTGCCATTGAACTAAAAAGTTGGTTGTCAAAGGGGGGGGGGGAGGAAGGGGTAGGACTTCCCATTTCAACGTTTTCCAGGTATGTTTTGGCGGGTTTTGCGACAAGGGATCGAGCACTGTCATGCTGCAAAATCACCTTTTCATGTCTATCGCTGTATTGTGGTCGTTTGTCTTTCAGTGATCGGCTCAAACACATCAATTGCTTTCGATAACGATCTCCTGTGATTGTTTCCGCCGGTTGAAGTAGCATCGAAAGCTTTCTCTCTTTCACAACCATGCCGGTCTTCAACGTCAAAATCACCGTTCTTGAAGCATGGAAACCATTTTCTGCAAAGTTCTGTCACTAACAGGAGTCTCATCATACGTCTTACCCAGCTTTTTATGAGCCTCAGCCGCGTATTCTTTCATATCACAGCAGAAAATTAAAAACCTCCTGCAGATGACAAGAATTGGGATCGTAAGTTGACATATTCAGCCGAGAATAACTTTAAGATGCAATCAAAAATCGACTAATATTTTTATTGCGTTATGTTCTCAAATGCCTAATCTTACTGTATGACATGACCTACGACTTAGTAGTAGTAGTAGCAGTAGTAGTAGTAGTAGCTTTATTCATCTGCAGATCTCTTTTTACAAGGATATAGGACATGCTAAAGTATTTAATAAATTTAGATCAATTTAAAATAAGCTAATTCGTATACACATATATTTACAGATTTCTAGTTTGAGAGAATCATTAGATTTGCTCTTGGAATACAATACCTTTTTTTTACAAATAAATTATTAAATAATGTAATTCCACACTGTTCATTAATATCTCACTGTCAGTCACTGTACCCAATGTACACACATCGTTTCATAACACTTCACTCACTACACACACACACACACACACACACACACACACACACACACACACACACACACACACTGGTGATATCTGGGCCATTTTCTGTACCGCAACTTCCCATTTGCTATCCTGAAAAATGGAGTCAGCATCCCTCCATAACGAGTGAGATGAAGAGGAAGAGGTGTTAGTTTTGTGCTACGCATAGCTTGGGGTATGTATTTCTAGAAAGGACAAAAGAAAACCACAGTGTTTTGAACAGATCTTTACAATGGGCTCAACCAGTATTTTTGGTTATTATTCTTATGGCTCTTTTCCAGAGTTTGAAAATTGCATTCATATTTTGTGCATTTGTTCCCCAAAAAAGATAGCCATAGCTAAAAATTGAATGAACATACATATAATATGTAACTAAAAGACACTGCATGTTACACACTGATGACAGGATTCTAAGGGCATAACTTGCTGATGACATTTTGTTTGCAAGTACCTCTGTGTGTTCACACCACTTCAACTGAAATCAATATTCATTCCTAGAAATTTTGCATTTGTTGCACAGTCTGTAGAGGTGCCATCTACATTTAATTTAGCATTGTCATTTTTCCTCTTCAAACTGAAATACATAGCATTAGTTTTCTTTATGTTCAGTGTCACTTTATTGCTTATTGACAAATCATAAACTTCCTTGAAAGTTTCATTTGCCTTCTCGACAAGGAGTTCCCTTATTTTCTCAGTGACTGCAATATTGCTGTCATCAGCGAAGAGAATTTTTTCACCATGATTAACACTACTGACAAAGTAAATAAGGAACAGTATTGGTCCTAATATGCTACCTTACGGAACCCTAAATTAATGTATGTTGATTCTGATAAATGTTTTCCTAAATGATTAGATCTGTTTGAAGTATGCGTTATCTCTACTCCTTGTACCCTATCTGTTACATATGACTGAAACCAGTCATTAGCTACCCCTCTTCTTCCTAATGCTTCCAATTTATTTAATAGGATCTTGTGGTCAACTGTATCAAACGCATTAGAAAGATCCAAAAATATGCCGGTAACACACTCATCTTTACCAAGAGCATTAAGTACAACTTTTGTGAATTCTACTATGGCTGATTCCATATTTTTGGCACTTTGGAAAACAAACTGTGATTCGCTTAAAAGATTGTTTTTATTCAGATAATTCATTAATCTGTCTTTCATAATTGCTTCTATTATTTTTGAGAATGCTGAGAGCAGGGAAATGGGCAGGTAATTTTCTATGTCTTCTGCATTACCTTTCTTAAGCAAAGGTACAACTCTTGCCTGTTTTAACTGCTCTGGAAATGTCCCTGATGTGAAGGATTCATTTATTAGATTTGTTAAGGTGCCTTGTATAATCCCTACGCATTGTTTCAGTACACACTTTGGTACTTCATCTAAGCCTACTCACTTTTTATTTTTTAGTTTTTGAACAGTTTTATTGATTTCATTCTCTGTGGTTGGAAGTAACATCATTGTATTTAGTGCAACATTATTTACAGGTGTTATATTTGTTTTGGGGAATTTTTGCTGCAACTTCTCTGCAATACTTGAAAAATGTTCGTTTGCATAGTTTGCTAAGTATTGTGGATCAGTTATTACCTTATCCACCTCCCTTAGCAGTATGTTATTCTGCATTTGTTTGCCTCTCCCCGTTTCCTTTTTTGCAACATCCCAGACTGATTTGGTTTTATTCTCAGCATTATATATTATTTTGGCATTAAATGTCATTTTGCAGCAGTCAGCACCTTCCTGTAGACCTTTTTGTATGTATGACAGAAATTTAAGAATGCTGGATCATTTCGAATCTTTTTCATGGAACTGAAGTGTTTAAGTGTTTGGGAGGACTTCTTAATGCCTGCTGTTATCCATATGTTTTTGTGAGATGTTTACACAGACATACATACTTTTGGAAATGCCTTTTCAAAGTTCAATTCAAACAATGTGGAGAATTTAGAGAATTTTATATTCACATTGGTTTTCTTATACGCTTCATCCCAGCTTTGTTTTTCTAGTTCTCTTGAAAAATCTTTTATTTTGATTTTTGATAGATGTCGTTTGTAGGCTTGTAGTTTAGGGAATAATTCGATGTCTGATTTTACTGTTGTTATTTGACAGAGTTGGTCTGATAGTCTGAGTTCTTTTACAGCTACATCACATTTTTCTCTGTCCATATTTGTGGCCACATGGTCGGTTACTGATGAAGTCGTTGTAGTAATCCTTGTTGCACTATTGACCAATAGTGACACAACAAAACTTTGAAAGATGTTTATGAAGGTGCTGCTGGATTCATTTATGATATTATTGTTGATGTTAATGTCCCCAAACAGAGTTATGTTGACCTTTGTGCTTGAGACTTTATCTAGAACTTCTGTTGACTTATTGAAAAACGTGTCCATACTACCACTGGGAGATCTACACACACACAAAATTATAATTTCTTGGCGATATCAAGCCCTGTTAATTCAATAGCTGATATTTCAAAGTCTTTGTCTTCACTTACTGTACTGAGGGCATGTCTTGATTTGAAGTGTGTTCCTTTGCTAATGTAAATGCATGATCTTCCAGCCATTGAAGTAGTTCTGCAGTAAGAGTTTGCCTTTTCATACGCTGATAATACTACATGTTGGATTTCTGTGTTTCTACACCAGTGCTCAGTAATACAAACTACTGTGCTGTTCAAAGATTGGAGCTCAACTTCTAACAGTTGTATTTTATTTTTTATTGATTGCATGTTTTGATGGAGGATTGTTAAGTCTGTGAAATGCCCCATGTTACTCTTTCCAATGGTTTGTTTTTCTTTGTGACATCTGTTATGTGTGATACTTGAGGTGTTAAAAATCTGTCTTGTGAGTGATTGTTTCAATATTTTTTAAAGTGCTGGAGATACTCTTTAGGCAGGGGAACGTGTTGTCTGGATTTATCCTAAAAAAGACCTACTTTTCCTAACTACGACAACAGGTATTTGGCCATGTTTCATCTGAGATCCACCCCCTATACTTTCATGAATCAGCTGTACCAATCTTCCCTTCCCAATTCTGTTTAGGTGTAGGCCATGCCTAGTGAAACTCCATCTGTTTATAGTCCCGATGGTCACCAGAGAAATGTGAGCAAAGTTTGCTGTCCTCAGAGCCATCCCTAACCCCACATTGATTCACCTCATAGCTCCACCAAGGTGTGGTCGATTATAATGCCGGAACAGCTCAACCATGTGCACATTGGTGCCATGAGTCTGGGAAGCTATCTTGTCCAGGTCACCACCTACGTCATATGCCCCATCCCTGTTCAAACTGTTTCCCACCCCACCCACTATCACTACATTTTCCTCTTTTGTAAAATCCTTACATAAAGACCCTAGATGCTCTATCACATGACTTAACCTTGCATTTGGCCTGGTAAGCTGCCCTTAAACTTCTCTGTAACTGAGGGCCTACACCTCGCCCATGGCTACTACCTAGCAGCAGCACTTTCTTCTTCCTAAGACTTTGTACATTCCTAGGCTTCTTGGCCTCGGTTGAATTGTGCTGCACATTTCCTGCTCCTCGTTCTACCTGAGGCTCTTCTCCACTTAACTCTGGCGGTGGTAGATTCCTGTTTTTGGTATTGATGTTAAAACTGTCAGAGCGCGTTCTCTTTCTTCCTATCATCCTACCAGCTGCCATTTCCCAACCACTCTCTTCTCCCCTATCTCCCCTGATCCTTATCAGTTCCTTCTTCGTTCCCTCCAACTTAGCCTGAAGGGCAGAGATTTTCCTTTCCTGTTCCCCAATCAAAAAGTTCCTACTGCATACTCTGCAGTTCCAGGAGAGAGCCTCTTCTGTTCTCCCAACATTCTACCCACTGCATCCCCCCAGTGAAAATATTTCCTACAAGATTGGCAACAAATCCTTCTACTCACTACCCTGTAACAGCTCCCACATTTCTCACTCATGGCCAGTTTCGAAAGAACAATTAAGTTTAAAGAATGTTTTAAATTTGTCAAGGACGCGAGATTGGCTGGGTGCAAACAAAAAACGACACAAAGGTCTTATGTGCGGTGGTTGTTACTTTTGTACTGATTTAGAGATACAATGACAGAAGAATGAATTTGTAATTAATTTCCTTTTAGAGAATTTACGTTATGAGGCGTGATTGGTCAGGTTTTGAAACGTTTATAACTCGGAAAATTTAGGCCTAGATCGCGTCTATTTAACTAGTAAACAGTACGATATGTATTAGTTAAATCGATTTAGAAACGTTTCATTACACTTTTATTGCGACAATAGACACTGATGAAACTAGTAGCTGTATTTTTTAAACGAATTTTGCACTATCAAGAAAACTTGAATAGAATGTTTTGTGTTTATGTCTTGCGCCACTACTTTCCATTAATGCCGTCTACTGCAAAAAGGCGGAAGCAAATTTGTAGACCTAATACAATGCCTGAGATTATCTCTACGTTTTTTTTATCAGCATGTACGCTCCATATAGAGATCAGTTTTAACAAATTCTAAAAGCGCCTCAAGCGCAAAGCGCGCTGTTAAATAAACAGGGCTCAGAGAACTATTTTACGAAAGTATAGATTCCGACCCCCATAAGTGCTCTGTTCACGCTCTTGCTGGGTGTAAGTGTCAGTAAAGTTAGGTGGTAAGATCCTCTTACACTCTTTTCGTCACATTCGTTGTGTACACCGTAAGTATACATGAGATGGTGTCCGGACTGAGGCGGTAGCAGCACCAATGACGCCCAACGTGGGGCCCGACTAAATAAATATTGCTGTTTGGTATCCAACTTACAGTACAGAAATATTGCTGTAGTGAGTACAATATTATTGAAAAATTAATAGTACCAGATTATGTTTATGTATGTATAATAACAATTTTGTACAGTTTGTAATTCTGTAAATGTCTTGGTCCATGTACTTATAACAACTACAATCCATTACTGAGCACGGAAAATAAATAACTCAACCTGCTGGACTGGGACAGACTACAGCTGCCTTAAGATTATTGAACAAAATAGACATCGGAACCTTGATGTGGAGCGACGAGTAACATAGATTGTTTATCAAGGTACTGATATGACTGCATGAGCTCCCAAGTTTAATATTAGAATCATTGGGTAACTGGAGGCCATGCATAGTGCTTACTGATTAAATAAAGTGTGACATTCAGTACTTAGATTAGTGCAACAGGCTATATAATTTCAAAAAAGGTGTTTGATTACACAGCTAAAGTTCAAGTATAGCCACATTTTTTCAGTTGACGTAAATATTTTGTGTGATAAGCTACACAATCAGCTTTGTGGCTAAAGATCGTTTAAAAGTTGCATTCAAGAGTAATTTTAATTTTTATTGCCAAGGTGCTACGACTGAGTTTTTCAGTGTGAGTTGGTTAGGATATAGTGTATTATTGTGTGTATAGTGTATTTGATTGTGTTAGACTAAGTGGTGTATTTTTGTGTCTGTTGGGGCTAACAGTGTTAATACAAGTATGGTTAAGACCCGCAAAGAGAGAAAACTAGGCATGGATGACACAACAGAGATCGATGACGAATCTGTTTCAGCAGTCTATAATTTGGAAACTGAACAGAGCAATGTAGAGGAAATATTGCCTACTGCTAGCGGTCAACAGCTGGAACAGCAGACAGGCGTCAGCTCAGCTGACGATTCAAACAAAACATCAGTTGTAGACACAGGTGACGTGCTGCCTCAGCCAGCATCGATGAATGATTTTCTAGTCGTGTTACTGCCAAATCTCGAGTTGAGAGAAAAGGAAAGAGAGATACGCGAAAGAGAGGAACGTTTAGAAAGAGAGAAACACGAAAAACAGGAGCGTCTCGAAAGAGAAAAGGTTCTAATAGCCCAAGTGAAGGGGATATTAGAAGCAGAATACTTAGAGATGGAGGAAAGAGAGAAAGCAGAACTTTTGGAAATACAAGGGAAAGAAGTGGAACGTGACGAACGTTTAGTTGGTCGACTACACCAGATTTTAGATGAACGAGATAAAGTCATCATCTCACATCTTAAGGGAGAAATAGATGGTCTGCGTGAACAACTTTCCGGATTGGTAGTACAAAGCAAAGGTATTCCAATGACAGTTGGGAAACTTGACGAGAAGGTAACCACACTCGAGAGAGCGCAACAAGCAATGGGGCGTGTGCTGAAATCGATAACTAAAAATTTAGATCAAATAGTTGACAGTGTAGAAACAAAAATAGAACAAGAAGTAACGAATGCGTTGCAGAGATTAAATATAGATGTTGAGTGTGAGAGCCAGGACTCGAACATGCACTTAAAACCTGAACTAAGTGAGGTGCAGCAGCGCACTTCTGCTTTAGAAAGGGAAAGTGGGTGTAGAGAACATAACAGTCCACCACACATTAGTACTCGGTACGGAAACGTACCTGTGAATATGTCAAACGGTGAGCAGTTGGCTTGCAATAATGCCAAACAGTATAGCCCGAGCAGTTATGGGAGTGTTGCGACAGATGTGGGTGCAGTGCGAACTGTTCCTCAGGTAAAACATGAGGAGTCGCTTATTAAGCACAGGCAGTTCCAAATATTCACTGACGAGCGAAAGGCAAACCACCCAGTTTTAGAAATGTTTTACCTCTTTCGTGGATGGAGAAACAGAAAATACAATTTGTGATTTCTTTTATAAGCGGAGATGCAGCTCTCTGGGCAATGAAGGCTGCAGAGAACTGTCAGGTATGCTCAGACTCTCAAATGTTTTTAGCTCGCTTCTGGTCGTCACATGTACAAGAACGACTCAGTAAGCAGTTGTATAACCCTGAGTCTTTTAATCCCCAGCAAGGCAATCTTCGCAAATACTTCGAAAGGTATTTAAGCAAGACACGATACTGGGATGAACCCATGGTTCAAATGGCTCTGAGCACTATGGGACTTAACATCTGAGGTCATCAGTCCCCTAGAACTTAGAACTACTTAAACCTAACCAACCTAAGGACATCACACACATCCATGCCCGAGGCAGGATTCGAACCTGCGACCGTAGCGGTAGCGTGGTTCCAAACTGAAGCGCCTAGATGAACCCATGCTTCCAAGAGATGTATTGCGTAAATTAAAGGGAAAGTTACCAATTTCAAATTAAGGAAAAGCTTGTTCATGTGCCCAATACGGACCTCGAACAATTTATGGCCATCATATATTCATCAGATTTAACACAAGAAGACGCCAAACAAAACAAATTTGGCAGTGGTGGGCCAGGATCGAACAGTCCCAGAAAATGTGGACAGAATAGAGAAAGTGATTGCCACGCCGACCGCAGTAACAACAAACAAAATAGTCACAGCGGTTTGGCTGGCTACCAATACAATGAAAGTACGGTAGTAACTGTTCGCCGAATAAAAACGGAAACGGGGATTTTAATAGGAAACGGAGGAACGAAAGACGTTTTAACAATTCTTTTGCTAATAAAAAATATGCAAACTGTAAATGAGTAGTGGCACAAAACTGGCCCTGCAAATTGGCAGACACAGCATGCTCCTGATGACTGGAACGTGCCAGTGAATAACATAAATGTTTTACCAATGCCGCCGCCGCCGCCTAGCAGCAGCATTGGACACCACAAACGCAATATGTGCCAAAGCAGCAACAACAGAAACAAAGTGACACAGTACGCATTGTGGAAGTGGTTGAAGAGCCGCAACCCGGATGTTTGGGGGTGGTAAACTCCAACCGACCTATTTAAGCCTACCACATAGGATCAGTATAGTACAGGGCGAAGGCAGGCAAAGGATGTAAGCATTCATGTTGAGATATAATGAAGGTGGAAACCTCAGCGAGGAATTAATGGCTGAACTGAGACAGACACAGCAACAAAAGGTTGAGTTAGTACAAGCTGCTTTTAAGGCTCAGATAAACAAAATACCCGTAACTGTCATAACTGATACAGGGGCAAGTGCTTCAGTTATGGATCATGAATTTTGTAAATACATAGACCAGGTTAAGAGACTGACAATTTTACCAGTGCAAAACTGTAAAATTGTGGGGGCCATACGTGGCCAGGTTGCAGATCATTAAAAATCAGGTACAGGCCGGCCTAGGCATATAAAAAGAAGCGATGAAATGCTCATTATTGGTCGTTAGGAACTTGGCGGTATCCTGTTTTTGGATACGTTGCGTGAGAGGAACACAAAGACAGACCTCTCTTCTGCGACATGCAGCTTGAAAAACCACAATAGGGTTATTGAATTAGCACTGATAAAGACTGCTGACACATATAACAATTACTGTAGGCAGGTTCAGGTGGATATCTCTGACCAAAAGGTACTGCCTGTAGAAAATATCTGCTGCAGGGGGACTTACAATAAGATAATCCATGATACCGAATCCGAAACAAAAGAAATAAGACAAGGTATTGAAATAAAGGTGCCGGAATCGAGTTACCTCGACCATAACCATAAGAATGAACTGACTCACCAGCTAAACAAGTATAGTCAGGTATTCTCCGAGAAACCTGGTATAAGAAAAGGATACACTTATGAAATGCAAATTAAACTGCATGATACATTTTGCTGCACCACTTACTCAGTGCCACGGTCTAAAAAGTAAGCCATAGCTAAAAAGATTCAACAATTGCTCAAATGGCAAATAATAGAACATTCATTGCCACCATATAGCAGCCCTCCGCTTGCAGTCGCTAAAGCAGATGGAAGTATGCAGTTAGTGCTAGATGCCCAAGACAATAACAAAATCGTTATACCTGTAAGAACCCGACCTAAAAACCTCAAAGAACAAATTCAAAAGTTCCAAGGAGTTAAATTACTTACTAGTCTTGATCTTAATCCGTCCTATTGGCAGGTGTTGCTAATAGAGGCCTCTCGAAAATATACAGCCTTTATATTTGCCACTCGTAGTTACCAATTTCGAGTGCTGCCCTTTGGGCTTAACGTAAGTGTGAGAGTCTTTATTGAGGCAGTTGACACTGTACTCGGACCAGACTTACTGGAAAAGGTAACCTTGTATGTAGACAATATATTAATTGCCACGAGAATGTGGGAAGAGCATCTAGAACTATTAGACTGGGTGTCAGATAGGTTCGCAAAAACAGGAATTACTGCCAACTTAAAGAAATCAAAATTTGGCCAGTCTGAGATAAAATTTTTAGGACATATAGTGTCACCAATAGGTATAATGCACGACCCAGACATGTTGGAAGCTATCCAACATTTGACGTATCTCACTATGAAGAAACAATTGAAGGCCTTTTTGGGGATGGCGTCATTCTTTAGGCATTTTGTGCCTGTGCAGCTGCTTAATAATGAGGCACTGCTACGATTGTTAGGTAAAAACGGACCGTGGGTGTTCACAGATGAATGTAGAAAGGCTTTTGACAAAATAAGAAATGCGGTGTTGGAATCAGAAATCCTTCACCACCCAGATATCTCAAAGGATTTCTATCTGGCAACAGATTCTTCCTTCTGTGGGCTCAGAGCTTGCTTATTACAACTAGGAGAAAATGAGGGACAACCAGAAGTCAGAACAATTAGTTTCGTGAGCCGTATACTAACTGCATGTGAGCGAGCATACTCAGCTACTGAGATAGAAGCCTTGGCTGCAGTGTGGGCACTAAGGAAGTATCAGTACTACTTTTATGGAGAGAGGGTAGTTATCTTCTGCAATCATCAGGCTCTAAGTTACCTACTTTCATGCTGAATACTTCCCACACGTTTAACTAGGTGGGTGCATACATTACAAGACTACAATTTCCAAATTAGGCATGTCAAAGGTAGTGACAACCTAATTGCGGATGCATTATCCCTGTTAGCAAAAGGTTTGCCAGAATTCACAGAATTGGTGGGACGATCAGTAGAGTATAAGATCTAGCTGATGAAAGACGCAAGCAGTAGACAGGCATTCTTATGTATGTGCAATAATATGGAAATCCAACAGCAGGCAGACCCTGTATGGAAGAGAATAAAGACTTCACTTGAAGAAAACCCGACCAGGAGCTTACACAAAAATTATAAAGTACGTGATGGACTCTTGTTTCATAGAAAACAAGAGGGATCGGAACAATGGTGGATATGTATTCCTGCAGATGGAGTCGACAATGTAATTTTATACACGCATCGATGTTGGGGTCATTTTGGGATTAGAAAATGTTCAGAGAAAATTGCAACATATTGCTACTTCCCGAACTTGAGCCAGCATGTCAGAAAACTGGTATGCTCATGTGTAATTTGTCAGAAGACAAAGCCTATAAATATGAGCACTCATAACGAGTTACATTCGGTCATCCCAACAAAACCACTCCAAATAACATCAGTCGATGTCACAGGACCCTTACTGGTGGGTAGAGGTGAAGCCAGGTACATCATAGCCGTCTATGACTTATTTTCGAAATATGTCAAAATGTATCTGACAAGAAACTCCACATTGTCCACCATAGTAAGAAAACTGATCAATGACTACATTCCGCTTGTGGAAAAACCTGTGACTTTGCTCTCGGATAACGTGGCCTATTTTAAAAGTAAAAATAGAAACAGTTTCTGCGAGAGGCAGACATCAAACACATGTTAGTGTCCCACTTTAGAACGAGTAGCAATCCCGTGGAACGATGTTTTCATGAGCTTAATCCGTTTATAAGAACATATGCTTTATATCAGCGTACAAAATGGGTAGATCTTGTACCACTTTTGTAAATGTTTATAATAACCTACCACATGAATCGACTGTTAATACACCAGCCAAAATCATAACATCAACCGTTATGCTAGATGAATGGGTAAAACCACTCCCTAGAATACCCAAACATTTGTCGCAGGAGGAAAGATTACAACAAGTCTGGGAGATGCTGAACAAACAAGCTGACCTAAGACAGCAGAACCACAAGAAACAGTTAAACAAGGTACACAAGTACCACATGGGGGATTTAGTATTACTGAGGACCCATCCAAAAGCCTCAAGTATGAAAAAGGTTAACAAAAAGTAGCAACTGTTATAAACAGGTTCCCATCGGATTATTAACATACCACATGAGGGATGTTATGTTTTGGGAAATCCTGAGACACAAAAGGCACATGGTCTCTACCCACACAAAGACTTGAAACCCTTTGTGTCAAAGGAATGAATAAAATTATTCATTGTAAAATGGAGGTCACAAAACAAAAGTAGTTGCAGTAGTGTAAGGTTATTTCATTAATTTTACGTTCATTCTGCTGTTTTTCATGTGTTTGTATTGTAAATATGTGTGTAAATGTTTATGTATAAATATATTTATGTGTCTGTGTATGAAAACAGCATGTCCGCATGAATGCATGAGAGGACAGGTGAACAATGACATCAAAAAGTGAATTACTAATGAGGATGGTACACTTAGTGGGAATTTCATAAAATGATAATGTGAGTAAGGAAATGTAGGCAATTTGCATGGTCCCTAGGTGACTAATGTGCACCTGTACATCATAGACCAATATCAAAGAATTTTAGAATACACATAATGACAGAATTGTCGAACTTAAGTATTGATATTAAACTTCTATCATGGTGGAAGGTATAAATCCTTCACACATTAGATACTTGGGAGTAATGTGCTCGGATTCTGTTGTCAGAAAGCAAAGTAAACACTAGACGATGTATCAGTGTTGAGAGCAAATATGATGGTTAAACATACTGAACTGAATAGTCCAGGACACAAATTGGTCGAATTTTTCTGCATGAGGGGACACTGGCTACATGAATACTACCGAAATATAAAACACTTTTATTATAAAATATGTACAATGTGTGCTATATAATGAAAAAGTGAAAGTGCTTATAATGGACTCTTTACACGTACAACGTACAAACTGTGAGTGAAAAGTGCATTTTAAGTGTCAACCAACATGGACGTTAAAGTAGCGACAGTGAAAGGTCAAAAACTTTAAACAAACAAAAGACAAATTTACAAACTGTGTAGGTGGAAAAAGTGGGGAACACAACCACAGCAGGTAATAACTGTGACACCCAGAAAAGACTGTGAATCTGTAAATAATATGTAAATTTATGCCCAAAGTCCATAGCACGTGGAAATGTCTAAGTATTAATGTGAAGTTTCATGTACAAAATAATTATATACAGTGTACAAAACTGTTGAATATTACATGCATAAAAGTGTTAGATGTATTATCAAACTGCAGAAATTGCATACGGCAGTCAGTAATGAGAAAACACTGAACATCTGAATGCTTCAAGTGACAGGTGGACCAACATACAACAGAAAATCCTATCAAATCACGATGATTGTATGAACGCTCTAGGAAGTGGAAATGCAGTGTGTGTGTGACGAGAAGTGTTGACAAGCTATGAGCCGTGCATTTTATTAATCAGTGAGATAGTAGAGGCCTAATCCTAAATGTTGTAAAGTGTTGGGCTAGTGACATTCAAAACAAATTACATACACAAACAACAAGACAGAGACACGTTTGGCTAAAAAGTGATTGTGAATTAACCAAAACACTTTTTCAGCCTATATGTGCATATACTTTCATGATAAGAAAGCTAATGCGTGGTCAACATGTTTCATGCTTGCTTTGGGGAGGCGCAATGATGGAGCCAGTCTGCCGTCCAACAGCTGACCAGCGAACGGTCGGCAGGACCTGCTACTACGACAACGATGTGCAGCTATCCAGCATTCAGCGATCGGCGGCAGGAGGCGAGTTCCCAATCGTTTGCCCAGCATTCCAGCGGCACTGAAAACAACAAAGTCAGACCAGCCGACGAAAGCATCATTGTCATTTCTTATGAAAACTATGTACAGCTCTGTAACTCCAAATTATTGATATAATCTGGAATACTGACTATGAGCTAAATGAATGAAAAGGTTTTTGTGCTATATGTACCTCTTAAAAACTATGCTACAAATGTAAAGTCGGCGTATATTGAAACTTGATGTACTAGAAAATTGAGCGAAATTAGTAAAATTAACCATCAACTGCATATTTTCATACTGTATGCCCGATGAAATGAATCCAATATGTAAATTGTAAATATTGTGTAAAACTGCTAACTGTAAAAACGATCGTCTGCTGATCATGTTAATCAAATAATAACATCAATCACTATCAATACTTGATAATAATGGGAGTGTGAACACTTTGAAGACTACAGGTGGGGTTTTTTAACCCAGTTTTTTCCCGTCGCCCATAACTTAAATAGGGGAGTAAAGTTATTGTTTACCGGGATTGTTCAATCACATCAAGCTGTTCTCACTCGACATGTGAGTGTAAGGCCGAAAGATAGAGCAATGCCCACATTCGAAACAGATGAAACCTCATAAAAAGGGAAAATGTTCTTGGTAACAAAATGAATGTAAATTACCAACAACTGTAAAGTGATATATACTGTGTATATACGCATATGTGTAAAAAACAAAAGAGATTTAAAGTGACATGCATCTAAAAAAAATACATGTGAGAAGTAATGTGTTATTATAAATGTGGTACAACTGTTCGCAAACTACATATGTTTTTTTGGCCTAGTCATACTAAGGGGCCCTGGTACCGATACGTGGTACAAAATATTAAATCGTGCGACGACAAGTCGGACACAAAACAAAGTACAATGAAAATTGTAAAACTTTGAAAATGCGCATGCAATTAGCTGTCATAACAATAATGTGTAATGAAATGAAATAATAATGGTACAAACAGACTCTATATAACTGTATAGAATATTTGTGGCAATTAATTGTTCTTTTACTTGCTGGCCCAAGAAACCAAACAGACCAGCATTATTACTCACTCTCCATTTTAGTTTGGAAGATAATACACGCTATGGCGACCATTTCGCATTGTAAGTTCTGAGATTTAAATAAAATATGGTAATTTATGCTGATTGTGCATTTTTCTTTCATATGCCCAGTGACCTTCATACAGAAGTAAAAATATTATTTGTAAGGTTTTCAGCACGCTGGATAAACAACAAGAATGGTCGAACAATCGACCGTTCTTGGCAGACATCTTGCATAGGAATAATTTCATCATAATTTCATTGCATTCTGTCATCGACGGATGCTTTAAAAGACTCACACTATAATTATTAAGGAAAAGAAAGTGCATATATATTAATTTCTGTCGTATTAATGTAAAAACTAAGAACACTCAGTTCAGTTCAGACATGGCCACTTCTCGACAAAACAAAGATTATTATATTTAAAAAGGAAAATACTTTCTATAATTCAAAGGTTCCTTATAAGTAAATTTTGCTACAGTAAAGGTATCCTGCAGCAATAACTTAATGTGATAACACGAAAAACAATCCCTGAGATTATGTCTACGTTTTTTGTCAGTATGAACACTCCATATAGACATCAGTTTTAACAAATTCTAAAACCTTCTCAAGTAATCCTATATTAACAAGGCGGTAAACCGCATGCTGTTAAATAATTAGAGCTGAAAGAACTATTTTACGAAAGTATAGATTCCAGTTCCCCATATTACCATGCTTCTTTCTTGTGTCCGCTCTATCAAATAAATGCTCTATTCACGCTCTTGCTGGGCGTAAATATCAGTAAAGTTAGGCAGTAGATCTTCTTACACTCTTTTCGTCACATTCGTTGTGTATACCATAAGTATACTTGAGATGATGTCCAGACTGGGATGGAAGCGATACACAGAGTTCGCTTCTACAGTGTTCACAGCGACCTTATCGGCCCCCTCCCACATTTGGAGGGGTTCAAATACCTCCTGTCAGTTATAGGCAAGTCTCACAGTGGGTAGAAGCAGTACCACTCAAAGACACCACAGTGAAGTCTACCATCCATGCCTTCATAGAGATTTGGATTGCAAGATTTGGCACTCCAGATACGATTACCACAGACCAAGGCCGCTGGTTTGGATCAACAATCTTCACCTCTCTGTGCATCCTCTGTGGTATCAGGTGTAACTGCACCACAACAAGCTCATAATAATGACAGCCACTCTCAAGAGCATTACTTAATCAAATACCAAAATGCAACTGCATGAAGTGCAGAACTAAATTTGGACACGACAGGCTTCTATCTTGACTGAGCATGTCTATGACATTCTCTCCACTATTTCTCGATAATACAAAAAGTGCTGACCTTTTTTGAACTTTCTCAGTGTTCTCCGTTAATCCTATGTGGTAAAGTTCCTACACTGTGCAGCAGTAATCCAAAAGAGAATCATTGAAACAGCCTGATTTACAGACTCATACATAGTGCTTTTTAATTTTTAATTTTGTGTTGAAAATGTATCCACTTTTTGAAGTGGCTCAGACCATGTGGGTGTACAAAAAAGAGTGGCAATATTGCTATGAAGAAAATTGTGAGTACTATAATAGTGATAATGATTTCGGAATGGGACTCATTAAAATTCGAAGAAAATTTATAGATTAGGGTAATATGTACAGTGCTCTTGCAAGTTATAGTTCTTGGGCTAATATTCAAAGTAAGAGTGCTACTCTGTGGGTAGGAAGTGGGACAGTTGATGTATCTCAGACAGTATTTGAGAGAAGGCTAAAACCATGTGAAAGAAAAGCAAAGCAAAACCGCGCCTCTCTGGCCGCAGGCGGGTCAATCAGGACCGACCGACCACCATGGCATCCTCAGTCACTAGTGTGATTAAAAATACAGTGTGCAGAGGCATATGGTCAGCACACCGCTTTCCCAGCCATTGCCAGGTAGGCAGACCTTGGAACTGCTGTTTCTCATTCTAGTAAAACCTTAACATTTTAAAGAATTTCAGTGATACAGATGGCCTCCATAGCTAAGTGGTCAGCTTGTCCAATTGCTACATAAGGAAAGTAGGTTCCCCCCTCAGTACTACTAGGGAGAAATGGAATGGGATGTATTCAGCCTTGTGGTGCCAGTAGAGGAGATACTTGAATGATAAGATAAGGATCTGGGAAACTGAAAAAGGTCAGAAGGAAGGTGTTCTGACCCTGTGATCCTCCATACCACACAAGAATAAGGCCATTGGCAGAGGATGCCATTGCAGCCATCAGAGATAGTCCGTCGAGTTGCCATGTGCAAATACAAGCAGCATTTTCTGAACTGTATACTGCCACATACATAAGAAATATTATTATAATTGTGATGCAATAAAGATAACTATATTTACACATAGAAACTGTAAAGGAGCTACTTCTACGTCTGGAATTACTCAGACTTCTGTTTAAAGTCGATATCGTTGACTCTTCTCCTCAAAAGTATCAGCTCTATAGCAGATCACATTTCGGTTTTGGATATTATTTTTAGTTACTGTTTATTTTTGATGGAATCTCGCACTTAAGTGTTGGGTGTATTTGCTGGTTGAAAGATGCTATTTAACCTGGAATGGGTGGTAGTTTTGTTCAATATAATACATTTATTTATTCGAATAACCCTTTTAGAGGCCACAATAAATTAATTTTTGGTTGCCTCTTTCTGTTTAATTTTCGTTGCCCTCGAGACTTCCTTCATTCTCCGAGAGTGTCATTCCTTTTCTTGCTGGATCCACTTCCTTCCGTTTGTAGACCTCTTTCTTTTCTGAAATCCTGTTGCTTCTATAGAAATTATTCTGTTATCTATTATGTCTATTCTAATTCCTCTCTTTTTCATTTGTTTGTCAATTTTGTGAAACATATGGGTTTGAATTTGTAGCTGTTTAGTAAGTAGAAAATTTTCTTGGTTAGTTTATTACCATTCATTCGATATGTGGCTCGATAAAACTGTAGTCTCCTTTTCCTTGTAACATCAGTTAGCTTTTCCATTTTCAAATAGAGCTCTCTGTTTGATCTCGGTTTGTATTCAACATTACTATTACTTCTAGGTCCCAGTATTTTCCTTAGAATTCTTCTTTCAGCTTTTTCCACTCTTTCAAGATCCCCAAATCCTGTTAGGTTAAGTGTTTTTGCTGCTTACAGTGTTTCAGGCCTTACCACTTGTTGATTGTGTCTTAGTTTTGTATTCCAGGACAATCTTTTTTCGTGATATATGTTTTTTGTCATTTGGAATGCCACTACCATTTTACATACTCTATTTTCTATGGCTCTGTTCTGTCTTGCTTGTCATTTATTTTCCTAGGTATTAAAATAGTTTTAGATAATGTGTCGTTACGAATTTTAAAATTTTGACTCATTATTTTGTAAACTAGGCGACGTAAGACGAACTTTCATTGTAGCAGATTCTTAGTGTTTTTCTAATTTCTTGAGGTTGAAAGGAAATGAACTCATGCAGTACAGAAGTAATTTATAGTCGTTTATACGTAATTGTTACCGTATAATTGTGCATTTGATGTGTTAGCAAATTACCAAAGATACATGTAAATGTATGTAAAAGCAGCCAAATTACAGTGATTCAGTGACAGAAGCTATAACTTATGCATAAAGAAATACTTTCAAATATATATGAATTTGTAACTAACTCCACTGAAAGCAAGAGAATTCTATGCAGGTGAAGCCTATATTTCTGTTGTTATTATGAAAGGCACTTTAATTGACACTTGAACATTTTTATGGAATGTAATGATTCGCCCATTCTTACACTTCTCTCGGTTTTCTAACACAAGAATAATGTTGTACATATAATTGATTTGGCTTCAAAAGCGAATGTGTTAAACATTATTGCCATTTGTGTCTCAAATGTAGTAACGGCAGTGGAACTGATCGTTCCTGTGTTGGGCACAGTTTTCTTGATTTTGACGATTTATTATCAAGTCTGTGTCGTTCTCTCTTAAGCTACTGCTGTGGTGCCTTATTTCGTATATTAAATAATGTGCTATTACATTCTATATAGGTTTTTCTTCAAATTCCCTGATTTGTCTGAAACTCTAGCGAACAGAACTCCACTTTGTTGGGAAGTTATACAGCATCTTTCTACAAACGACAGGTCTTCTTGTGTTTACTAGCAATTTTTTTGTTACCAAAGGTCGGTAAATAATTGTACGTTAAAAGATAACCGTATATAAACTGTCCTATAATATACCGTTTCTTACCTCCCAGGGCTCTTAGGAAACTAAAAACTGACAAATGTGGTTTCATTTTGCAGTTATTGTTGAATTTCATTGCTCTACATAGACTCCTTATTGCAAAAACTATGTTACATATCAATATAAACGTTAGTATTCGCACTCGTCCGAAATCGTATTCGGAAGTGTTGCTTGCTGGCTGCTTGGGGCGCTGTATCGCCATGAGTAACAAAAACGAGACGGAGTGTAGCGACTGTATTTTAACAGAGTCGAATGGCTATCGAATACCACAAATCGAGTTACAGCTCTTCATGTGTGATTCCGCATCGTTTTTGTTGACATGTATGCTATGGTCTTTGTATTGTTTGGATGTAATGACTGACACAATGAAATAGTAAATACGTGTTGTTATCAGTGTTAATTTTCGTTGTTAATAATGGCAGCATTCCATCCACCAAGTAACGGTGACATTGTTCATCTAAATGTAGGAGGAACAAGGTATTATCATGTGTAACAATTTTTTGTCACTTAAATTCAAACACACGAAATGTTGTCGATACTTTTCTCGTATTTCTGCTTTACAGGTTTTCAACTTCCCGGCAAACTTTAATGTGGGTGCCAGATTCTTTCTTTACAGCCCTTCTTAGCGGACGAATATCAAGCCTCCGAGATGAAACAGGCGCTATATTCATCGACAGAGATCCGAAATTGTTTGCAACAATTTTGAACTATTTGCGGACGAGAGATATTGATTTAAGTGTGGACTTACGTGCTTTCCGACATGAAGCTGAGTATTATGCCATTGCTCCCTTAGTGAAGAGGTTAATGTTGTGCGAAGATCTCACTCAGTCCTCCTGTGGAGATGTCTTGTTCTATGGCTATCTTCCTCCACCTTGTGAGTACAGTCACTGTATTTTTGGCGTTAGTCAATGTTAAGCGTTATTTTAGTTTAAAAACAAATAATGTTTCTTCATTAGTGCTTTCTTAAGTATGATAAGCCATGATAACCAATATATTTCATTATTATCCTTAATTTGATCCATGTCCACCAAATGCTGTCATTTTTAAATAGAATAATTCCGTGCCACATGGCCTAGTTTTAGGCATAATCACCGCTCTACCAACTCAATTTTGCTCAGATTTGGTGTACATAGCCGTTAAGCGACCAAAGGGAGATTTAGTCAACAATTTACTGTCTCTAAGATTTTAATAGTTTTTGAGTAGGGGCCTCTTAAGCGAAGGGTACGCAAATATGTCTGGGACATTTCAGAATTTTTAGCCATGTCCAAAGTGCGGTAATTTACTGGATAATTGTGGTAGAGCCGCAATATTTGGCAACGTAGTTGAATAATTTGCATTGTACATATTCTGTAAGTGTTATGTCATTTCGCTCACTATTTTTGTTCCAAGTGGCACTCAAAGTTATCAGTAAATTTTATCGTAATAAAATTTCCGCCAAGTTTGTATGGCTTGATCCCTTTATGTAGTTGATTTAGAAAATTCTCCTTTTCTGAGTCTTATTACCCGATACAGAATCGTCCGATTCCACCCGTTTGCTTTGACCCATGACGTCACCAATATGGTGGAAACAACCATTCTCAGTGTCTCCAATATGGCGCCTGTGACGTCATTACATAAACACGATAACAAACACGTCTCCCCCCCCCCCCCAAAAATATAATCAAACTAACGGGATCAGTGCGGGAAATTGGTGGTTTTTGGAAGGGAACAAACTAAATATAAACACATAAAGAAACGCAACGACTCCAAACCATACAATGCGACGACAGAAAAGTAACACAAAATTCCCACATTCTGCTACGCTCACAGTATTCACGGGAATGTCACTTCCCTTCACCTACATAGCTCAACCGCAATTGTTGATACCACAAAATAAAAACCAGCACCCAAAAATTGTAAAAAGACCGCAACTATTGATACCACAAAACCGACACCAAAAACAACAAAAATTGGAATCTGACACTTCCCTTCACCTGTGTAGGTCAACTACAACTGACTATACCAAAACACATTGAGCTACGACACACTGGAACCGGACACTTCATTTGACTGGTATAGTTCTATTACAACTGACTATACCAAAAGACACGGAGCTACGACGACACATTGGAATCGGACACTTCCCTTGACCTATATAGGTCAATTACAACCAACAATACCAAAATACATTCGCCTACCACGCCAAACATTGGCATAGGACACTTCCCTTGACCTACAAGTAAAAAATTTGAATCGAATACTTCCCTTAAGTTAAATGAATCTACCACAAGTGACGATACCAAAACATCAAACTCCTACACCTGCGATAAACAACACCAAACCAGAATACATAAAAAACACCAAGACATCACAACTCGCGAACAATACACCAAGAAAACGACTGGGGGGGGGGGGGGAGAGGTCAGTTGCAACAAAACAGATCCTCTGCA
Organism: Schistocerca nitens; assembly: GCF_023898315.1. Classification (NCBI taxonomy): domain Eukaryota; kingdom Metazoa; phylum Arthropoda; class Insecta; order Orthoptera; family Acrididae; genus Schistocerca; species Schistocerca nitens. Next base: position 748,252,417 of record NC_064618.1, on the reverse strand, counting down.
ACATAATCATAAAACAGTCTCCCCCCCCCCCCCCAACTCATCAAACCCACCTAAATCCACAATTACCAACAATGCGTCCCCCCCCCCCCCCCCCCCCCCGCCACATATAAAACCCCCACAACTAACCACCCTTGGCCTATACATTTTACTAACAGCCCTTAAAAAGATGCAAAAAATACAATACTCCACAGGGACTCACTTCAGCCAGCAATACTCATCTAAATGAGATTGCAGGTTAGAAGAGCGCCTCTTTCCCTCTCCCTATGACCGAATTAACCGTCCCCTAAATCCCCTCTATTGTATTAGTACATGCTCCGGTCTCTTGAACTCTAAACCATGATTGACAACTAAATGATCATAACCCTTCTTCCCCAACCCGATAAGATGAAAAAACATCTGAAACTACCATACTCCCTTCCTCTATATACTCTTCTATTAACCCCACCAATTCCCTCTTTGTATGCCCCTCCAAAAACCTGAAAACACAATCTGAATAACCCCCCCCCCAAATAATTCTCCCCCCCCCCACCCCAAACTGCAACTCATCTATCTTGACCACCAACCCTGGCCCACCCAACTTACGCCGGCCAGTGTGGCCGAGCGGTTCTAGGCGCTTCAGTCTGGAACCGCGCGACCGCTACGGTCGCAGGTTCGAATCCTGCCTCGGGCATGGATGTGTGTGATGTCCTTAGGTTAGTTAGGTTTAAGTAGTTCTAAGTTCTAGGGGACTGATGACCTCAGATGTTAAGTCCCATAGTGCTCAGAGCCATTTGAGCCACCCAACTTACCCCTATACTTAACACATTCTGAACAAATTTCCCCACAAAAAGAAAACCAATCTAAAATCGTCCTCTCACACACAACAGTCTCATGCGCGCAAAAACTTATGGAAGATCTATAATAAAAATAATATGTCATCAAAACTATCTCTCTCATGGCCAACCAAGACTTCTCGAACCAGGTAACGCGTCTTATGGAGCGCCAAAGGTTATCCCTTTGGCATCGCCACATGTAATAATCCCTGGTCCGAGATGCAAGAACTCTGGCCAACCACATATTCTCTTGACTATTTTGGCTTGCAGTCCAAACAACTGCAAAAATTTTATGAGGGTCATTATGTTGTCCACCATCTCAGCACACAACCGTGAAACTGTTAAATTTCACTGTCATATCCATACCTAACAAAAGAAGCCACAAAATAAATTAAACATCTTAAACATGACAAACAGTAAACCAATAACACCAATTGGGAAAAAAAAATTATTGCCAACTCACTGAAACCAATTTCCATTCTTCAATCGCAGTCAATACAAATTAATTCACACTGTGACCAACGACACTCAGATGAACACAATACACCACATAACACGTGGACCATACACACACCACCAGAAGACACCACCAACTGCAACAAGAAGACAGTTGCAAACACAACAAACTCAAACTAAACTCTGTGCCGTAATACAACAAGACGACATCTACAGACACAACCAAACTCTGTGCCATAATACAACAAGATGACATCTACAAACACAACCAACTCATAAACTAAACTCCGCGCCATCATGACATCACACACCATGACACCCTTATGTCACGGGTCAAAGCCGACAGGTGGGATTGGATGCCTTCGTTAACCCCTGGTATCATGTTAACAAAATCTACAAATTTCATCACATTTGGGTTCATAGCTTTTGAGATAAGCAGGGATGAAATTGCCGAAATCCAAATTTGCTTCTAAAACAAGTGATTTTCGAACCCTTGTGCCTCAGAAGGGATGCCTGTTCTACACTTGGTGTAGCTAGCATTTAAAAGAGCATTTTTTTCTCCGCAAAACATGAAATTTTCTTGAAAGCTTTTTTCATTGAAGGCCTACAGTTATCCAGTAAAGTTTCTCATGCAGACCAGTATTTTGGAGTATGAGAAAACATAGCCTTTTTAAGCAGCAGCTGTATCATGTCTTAGACTGGCCCTAATCACGTAAAGATTTGCGTTGTATTTGATCATTTTTGAACAAAATAGCATAGTGAGATGCACAGTAGCTTTACTGTTTTTCTACTGATAACATTGGACAGTGCCTACACAACAATGCAATAAGAACCTGCAAAATATAGCGGAGCAATTACATCACCAAGCTTATGGTTTTGTTTCACAGTTTTTGTGTATTGTATTTTACTTTTAGGAAAAAAGTGTTGATTGATTGGTCAGGTCTGAGATTTTTGTTATCTTTCTGATAAAATCGTCTACCGGCAGTTGCTTAGTTCCAAATGATGCATGATCTGTTTGGATACACTGTTTGTAATCCACAGTTTCTTCAGGATTAGTGTCCTTGTACATATCAGTAAGTTGTTATTAAAATGCATATCCTGCAAGGCAAGTCTTGCAGGATGTAACACACTAGCTTTTGACTCAGTACTGCAAGCTGACAAACCCAAGAGAGGCAGAGGTGGGGACAGAGTGACAACATTTCGGTCTGAGTTCAAAGAATTTTGAAAAGGAAGTTTCTGGCGTGATAAACAATAACTTTCCTTCCAGGCTTTTTAGCAACAGTTGCTTTTATTCCTGAACTTTTGTGCCATCAATTCTGTCAGAAACATAATCTTTCATGCTATGGCAGAGCTTGCTGAATGCATCTACATAATTTGGAGCACTTGATTCTTTACTCCATCAGACAAGTCTCTGCCTGCATTTTCCCTGGTGCTACTAGCGCACCCTTTTAACTTTTCTGCTTCCTGGCTGTCTGAATTACTCATTCTGAGACACAAAATTCTGTAGAGATTTTTTTAAGTGTACCAACTCCCTGAAGTTAATGTGAGAACCTGAATTTTGACAGCTTGAGTAGAGTTTTGCTTCAAGTCTGACAACAGCTGCATATAATCGGAACAACTTACGCATTTCTTTCTACCTGAACGTGCTAACTAATTTTGCAGTTCTTTGGGAGTGGATACTTCTAGCAGATGTCACTTGCGTACCTATTAAGCTTTGTGCCTGATTAACATTGCATTTGATGTAGCCTTTTAAATCATATTTATTTAATCCTGTGGATATTAAAAGGGGAAGCCTTGAGAGAATTTAAACTGATGTGAACTGTATTACAGGCTTCCACCTGCATATAATTGTAGTGCAACACTGCAGCCTAAACACAACTGTTGCCCATCTGAACCATGCTTATTAAAATTGTTCAGATTCTTTGACAGGGTTTCATTAAACTGTGCTAAATTTTTCCAGTTGTGATGATTTTTCATTGGAAAAGCATGATTTTTGCAAAAGTTCAAAGTTTGTCAATGAAATGGCTTTATAATGAAGAGAAATTGTACAATTATCACTGAAGCTCTGATTAGAATGATTCAACAACAGTTCCTTTTCTTCAGGAGAAAATTCTATAGTATTTAACAGCTTTTTGCTGGAATTGGATGTCAGCAAATGGCAACTCGAAGCAGCATAGTTACCAAAAGAATACTTTGCAAGTCTTCACTTGCTGAAAGCATCAGTTATTCCGATCACTGGTATTATGTCACCTACAAAAATAAGGAAGATTAAATTTGTGATGCTGAATACATTTTTTTTGGCTCAGTAGAAATTAAGTTACCAGATTTTGGAGTTGTGTGTGTTCATGGCATCGAGCACTTCGTATGAACTATAAATGTCAAGTGATATTTGTGTTGCAGAGCAGGTTTCTGAGTTGTGGTTTGGTTTTGTAGTGTTGAGAGAGTTTGAACTGTATGGGTCAAGCGAAATTTGTGAAATTGTGTGTGGATTGCCGATATCATGGTCTTCGTTTAAACTATACAGGTCACATGAAATTTACTTTTCCAGCCGTTTTTTGTTTTTATATTTTTTAGTTGTGTTCAATGTTTAGAATTTCATATACTTGATTTTTGGGTTAATATTTGTTTTGTAACGGTGTCCTTATTCTTATTGTCATGTATTTGGCTTGTTCCACACGGACTTCTCATGACTGGCCCATTAGTTTCGAGCTATTGCTTGAGTAAAATATTTCAAATCTTATTTATTTTTGTTTGTCGTGTAATGAGTGATGTCATTGCTGTATTGTATATGCTTGATGTCTACCATCTTCATGATGTCATGGTTTGAAGCAGATGGTGATGTCATGGGTCAAAGCAGATGGGTGGAATCACAACTTTTGGTTTTGTCCTTTTTTCTTGTTTAATATGGTTATAAAAATTTGAAAACTTACAACTTGCAAACCTAATATATCATAAATATTCATAGTTTTCATGGTACTTGCGGGACATTACATACTAGAAAGTTGAATTTAAATTTAAAACAAAAATAGTTGTCCACCTGAGAGAACATTTAGTGCTTCACATATTGTTGCAATAGCTTATAGGTGATTGCTGCATCACCTTCCTCCTCAAACACAGGGGTGGTCTGGAATCATGGCTAACGAAGTGCGAGCATTTATACAACTTTTTGTTGAACTCTGTAGCTCATCTTCACCAAGCTACTCTGCAAGACATCTTCCAGTGTGCGGCGAAGGTTTTTTTTTTGTGTACTGCTGCCCCTTTCCCCTTTTTCTGTTCTATTCAGTAATGCTTCATAAGAACAACAATTGCTGGTAAGCCTACATGTTAGCTTAAACCTCTCTAATTTTAACTTCATGATTTTTTTCATGAGACATATGCAGGAGGAAGCAATATAACAATTGACTCTTCTAGAAATGTACACTCCCCAAACTTTTAACAATAAGGTACACTGCGGTGGAGAATGCAGCTCTTGCAGTGTCTGCCACTGGTGTTGGCGGGACATCTCTGTGATACTTTTGTGCTTTCTAAATGAACCTGTACGAAATGTGCTGCTATTCTTTGGATCTCTTCCATTTCCTCTCTCAATGCTGTCTGGTATGGATCCCAGACTGACAAGCAATATTCAAGTACTGGTCAAATGAGGGTTTTGCAAGCATTTTCTTTTGAGGTTGGATTACATTTCCTGAGGATTCTTACAATGAATCTCAGTCTGACATCCATGTTATGGATGATTAGTTTCATTTGGTCATTGCACTTTGTCACTTCGTAGGCATACTTCTAGATATTTTATGGATGTGACTGCTTTCAGTCGTGGCACTGCAATTGTGTATCATACAGTAATGAGACTTTGTTCCTATTTATACACAATATGGTACATTTGAAGGTCAGTTGCAAATCCCAACACCAAGCGTGGATTCTCTGCATGCCTCCTTGCATTTCGCTACAATTTTCCACTGTTACATCATCTGTGTATGCAACAGCATCATGCATGAAAAGCCTGTTGGAACGTCCATCATTATGCACTATCCAAATAATTATTTTTTCTGTGATAAATGTAGCTATAGCAAAACAATAAAATGTAAAGCTTTAGTGTCAATTTGGCATTAGAGAGGACTAAGTTTAGTAAAAGTTGATTTTTGATCTTTATTTCCACATTTCATTGGAATGACCCAATTGTCATTTGCATGAGATCTTTGCTGGATAATTCCTTTGCAATTTTATGTATATTAGAGAAAGAGATACTCTTTTTAAGTGATAGTGACCCATCTGAGATACAAAAGTTCAAAAATCACTTACTTGGGCAGCAAATTTGGTTTTGGGCAACTTCAACCCTGTCTGTCTCAAGAACTGATCCCAAAAGTGCTAACACTTGTAGGTTTTATAAACAAACTTCTGGGCAACAAAGTTTGCAAAATGTAAGGCTTCTAATCCAGCTACATAGAGAGATCAACTGACATGAACTTCGGAGAAACATTTTTGTGATCAAATTTATCAATAACTTAACTGCGTGCCACTTCGAGCAAAAACAGTAAACCAAATTGCAAAATGCTTACATCTACATCTGTACTCTGCAAACCAACGTGAGGTTCATGGCAGAAGGTGCTTCCCATTGTGCCACTTATTTGGGCTTCTTCCTGTTCCATTCACTTATGGAGTGTGGGAAGAATGATTGTTTGAATGTCCGTGTGCATGCAGTAATTATTCTAATCTTCTCCTTGCGATCTCTGTGTGTTAATAGACTTTCTTAGAATAGTTTACATATGTCTTCGAGAGTTTACCATTTCAGTTTTCTCAGTATCTCTGTGATACTTTCCAACAGATTAAACAAACCTGTGACCATTCATGGTGCCCTTCTCTGTATATGATCAACATCCCCTGTTAGTACGGTACAGATCCCCCATAGTTGAGCAATATTGTAGGATGGGTCGCATGAGTGATTTGTAAGCACTCTCTTTTTGTAGACTGATTGCAGTTCTCCCGTATTCTACCAATAAACCGAAGTCTGACACCTGCTTGACCGACGACTGAATGTATGTGGGCATTCCATTTCGTATCCGTACAGTGTGTTACACCCTGGTAGTTGTATAAGTTGGCTGATTCTAACAGTGACTCATTGATATTACAGCAATAGGATATACATTTTTTGTTTTGTGAAGTGCAAAGTGCTACATTTCTGAACATTCAGATCTTAACAAGATCTGACTGAATATTTATGCAGCTTATCTCAGATAGTACTTTGTTGTAGATAACAGCATCATCTGCAGAAAGCTTGATTTCATTATTGACATTGTCTGCAAGGTCATTAATATACAACATGAACAGCAAGGGTCTCAGCTCACTTCCCAGGGACACACCCAAAATTACGAGGGCCGTTCAGAAAGTAACCTCCGGTTGATTTAAAAAAATACACCAAGTTAAATAAAAATATTTTAATATATACATCTTACAACTACATCTTTGCACTATTTTTCTACATAGTCTCCATAGCGATTGAGGCACTTATCGTATCTCTTCACAAGCTTTGAAATTCCTTCTGCATAAAAATCACCCGCTTGTGCCTGGAGCCAGCCTGTGACCGCATCTTTGAGCTCTTCGTCGTCATCAAACCGCTGTGACCCGAGCCATCTCTTCAAATGCATGAAGAGGTGATAATCACTTGGCGCCAGGTCTGGGCTGTAAGGTGGATGGTTGATAACGTCCCACTTGAAGGACTCAAGAAGGGCCGTTGTTCTGCGAGCAGAGTGAGGACGGGTGTTATCGTGCAAAAAAACGATACCGGAAGTCAGCATACCACGGCGTTTGTTCTGTATAGCCCGTCGTAACTTTTTTATTGTTTCACAGTACACGTCTTGATTAATGGTCGTACCACGTTCCATGAATTCAACCAACAACACCCCTTTGGCATCCCAAAACACTGTTGCCATCAGTTTTCTGGCAGAAAAATCTTGCGAGGCTTTTCTTGGTTTGGTAGGCGAATTTGAATGTGCCCACATCTTTGATTATTCTTTTGTCTCAGGGTTCACGTACTTAATCCAGGTTTCGTCACCGGTCACGATTCTGTTTAACAATGGTTCTCCTTCGTCCTCATAACGTGACAGAAAGTCTAATGCAGAGGCCATTCTTTGAGTTTTGTGGTGGTCGGTAAGAATTTTGGGCACCCATCGTGCACAGAACTTACGGTAACCCAATCTTGCTGTCACTATCTCGTACAAGAGAGTCTTAGAAATCTGTGGAAAACCAGTAGACAACTCCGACATTGAGAAACGTCGATTTTCACGAACTTTTGCATCAACTGTCTGAACGAGTTCGTCAGTCACCAATGATGGTCTACCACTCCTCTCTTCATCATGAACGTTTTCTCGTCCACATTTAAATAAACGTACCCATTCATGGACAACTCCTTCACTCATAACTCTTGGTCCGTACACGGCACAAAGCTCACGATGAATAGCTGCTGCAGAATATCCTTTGGCTGTAAAAAACCTTATGACAGCACGCACTTCACATTTGGCGGGGTTTTCTATTGCAGCACACATTTCAAACTGCCACAAAAACTAAACTAGCGCAGGTACGACGTTCACTCGACCACGGCTTGATGCTGACTGACCTGTTGAGTGCGTGAACGCACAGATGGCGTCGCTACTCCCCCCACAACCCGCACTGTGACCAATCGGAGGTTACTTTCTGGACCGCCCTCGTACTTTTACATCTGATGATGACTCTCCATCCAAGATAACATGCTGTGTCCCCTCTACCAAAAAGTCCTCAATCCAGTCACAAATTTCACTTGATACCCCTTATGATCATACTTTTGACAATAAGCGTAGGTGTGGTACTGAGTCAAATGCTTTTCGGAAATCAGAAAACACTGCATCTACTTGGTTGCCTTGATGTGGGAAAAGTGTGAGTTGAGTTTCACATGATCGATGTTTTCAAAAACCATGCTGGTTGGCATTGAGGATGTTATTCTGTTCAGAATAACTCACTGTTTTTGAGCTCAGAATGTGTTGTAAAATTCTACAACAAATTGATGTCAAGGATAATGGATAGTAGTTTTGTGGATCACTTCTACTACCCTTTTTGTAGAGGGGTGTGACCTGTGCCATTTTCCAAGAACTGGGCATGGATTTTTGTTCAAGGCATCTGCGCTAGATTATAGTGAGAAGAGGGCTAACTCAGCCACAAATTTAGTATAGAATCTGAAAGGAATTTGATCAGGGCCTGGAGCTTTGTTCAACTTTAATGATTTTAGCTGTTTCCCAACATCAGCTGACACTAATACTTATTTCATTCATCTTTTCAGTGGTACGAGGATTAAATTGGGCAATGTTCTTGGGTTTTCCTTTTTAAAGGAACATATGAAAATGGAGTTAAGCATTTCAGCTTTTGCTTTACTACCCTCAATTTCAGTTCCTGTCTCATTCGCGAGGGACTTGACACTAACTATGGTGCCTCTAACAGATTTACACATGACCAGAATTTCATTGGATTTTGTGGAATGGCATTTGACAATATTCTGTTACTTTTGTCATTGAATGCATCACACATTGCTCTCTTGATAGCCAAATGTGTTTCATTCAACATCTCTCTATCTGTAGCTGTACAGTTTGTTTTACACCTACTATGCAATATTATCTGTTTCTTTAGAAGTTTCTTTACAATTACTGTATACCAGGGGGTTCCCTCCCACTATGAACTTTTCTACTGGGTACATATCTATCCAGTGCATGGTCAACTATTCTTTTAAACTTGAGTCAGAGTTCCTCTGCATGATCCTAACCTGTGCTGAAAGTTTCAAGTTCCTCATGGAGATATGACATTACTGACTTTTTTATCTAGTTAACATATACAGAGTCCAGCAGAAAAAGTATACACTCTTTGTTAGGCTCTGTCGAGATATCAATATTGACGTTTGATTTGAGTTGTGAGTGTGTTGTAGTATGGTCTTTGGCTCAACAGATGTTAGTACTTTCATATCAGTATTGAGAAAACAAGATGGCTGAAGCACACTTGACATTCGAGCAACAAAAATGTATTGTGAAGCGGTTTTTCAAGTTTAATAATGCCGTTGAAGTGCAACATTAGTGAAGGTGGGAGTTTGAAACAGAACTGCCAACCCGCCTAACAGTTAAACGCATCATTGACAAGTTTGAATTGCTAGGAACGAGTTTTGATATTCACAAAGGAAGATCAGGAAGGCAGCGTACAACTACAAGAACTGCTTCGTCGGTTCTCGTGTTGGAAACATTTGTTAATTCTCCACAGAAGTCTGCTACGCAATGTGAATGTGAAGTGGGGGTTAGCAGTACAAGTGTACAAAGAATTCTGAAACTGCAAAGTGAAAGTTTACATTTCACGATTACTGCATGCGATTAATGGCGACGATCCTGATCACTGAGTGCAATTTTCCAAATCGTATCAGCAAATGGTAACTGATGATGAACAATTTGTGACGAGGCACAATTTAAACTTAATGGGACCATGAATCGGCCTAACAGTGTGTACTGGACACCGGAAAACCCGCATGTTTATTTGGATAAAGTGGTCAATCTACCAGGGGCTCATATGTGGTGTGGACTATCATCTAGGGGCTTAGTAGGACCATTTTTCATTGATGCTACTGCCACTGGAGGAATGTACCTGGAAATGTTATGCACATCAATTTTGCCAGGTATATGTGCGCTTTATCGAGCCGATGAAGAGGTCCTCTACCAACAGGATGGGGCGCAACCACACTGCCACCTTGCAGTACGGGATTTCCTGGATAACAATTTTCCAGGGCATTGGATTGGATGAAGAGGACCCATTGAGTTCCCTCAATGGTCACCAGGTCTAACACCTATGAACTTTTACTTGTGGGAACTGTGAAAGATAATGTCTATCAACATAGTCCACGCACACTGGAGGATCTTCGCCAGGAGATAACAGCGACATTTGCAGCAATCTCCACTGTAACATTGATTGATGTAGTCTTTGTGACCACTCGTCGTTCTGTTATGTGTATAGCTGCCAACGGTGAACATTTTGAACATTTAAAATAACCATGTGCTAAACTGGAGGTTTTACAACATGTGTGATCAATTATTAAATGTAAAATAAACACATAAGTAATTCTTTTCATTCCTTAAAGTGTATATACATTTTTCTGGTGGACTCTGTATATATCTTTCTGCTTGTTTTACTTTTCCTTTGTACTGTTGTAATCATTGTTGCCACAACCACATCATGGTCACTGATACCAGTTTCAATGTGGACATCCTCAAAGAGGTCAGATCTATTTGTTGCCATTAGATCCAATATACTTCCGTCATCAGTAGGGTTCCTAACTATCTGTTCTAGGTAGTTTTCAGAGAAGGCGTTTAGTTAAGTTTTGCAGGATGTCTAATCACGCCCATACTAACAGAACTGTAATTTTCCCAGTTAATTGTCTCCACCAGTGATAACAGTATGATTGGAGAACTTCGTACAAGTGAGCAGAGATTGTCTCTCAAGTTTTTGGTTACATCAGGAGATGAGTGTGCTAGGCAATTGAAGGATCCAATAATCAGTTTATGCCCATCCCTGATACTGAGTCTTGCCCAAAAAGTCTCACATGCAGCTTCAATTCTTATCTTGGTGGATTTGAGTTTCTAATCTATTACAATAAATGCACCATTTCCATTTCCCATCTGCAATCTACTTTTGACACTTGACAATTTTTCTCATCAACTTAAATATTTATGTTAAATGGTTGAAATTTCTTACGGAATAGCAATAATGAAACTTAGAAGATAATCTTTTAATGAAAGAAAAATCTTTTCTTTTGCAGTGCTGTTGTTAATAAATAAAATCTCTTGGCTGCATTCCTAAGAGATTTTTCTGTGTGAATATCACCAAGAAAGCTTGAAGGTTTTTTTAGGTATTCCTAAATAACAAAATATTTATAAACATAATACAAAAGGTATTTATCTTGGGTTGAAAATAAGACAAAATTGAATTTTCTTAATTTTTTTTTAGTGTTCCCTCACATGTTTCTTGGAAACAAAGCTTAAAATATGTTTCAGTACAAGTTTTACATTCTATTTCCCATCAGTAACACAGTCTTTTTATACAAAAATAATTTCTTTTAATGTATTCTCATAATTATTATTATTATTTGACACGTGTATACAACTGGTAGGAATCCTCATTTACGAACTGCATTTTCTGCAGTTTTTACCAAGATCTGGACAAATGGGGTAAAACCAGAGAAAACAGAAATCCATCCTTAAATGAAAGAAGCATAGTTCATCCTTACTTCAGAGAAGTAAAAATTAGTAAACGTTTGAGAAAGTGAGAATATGCATAGTTTTTTTTTCTTTTTTTTTTACGGTGAATAGGGCAATGAGCTTACAAAGATAGATCTACAGTAGCACTAAAGCAAGTACATTTTCATTCTGTAGACAGTTTTTTGAATGACAGCATTGTCATTATTTCAGTGTTGTCTTCAGAGAGACTGTGCCGTCTGTCTGTCAATACTTGGTTATAGTTTGAAAACAGCCTCTCGCTGTCAATATTGGAACACAGAAACCAAACAGCTTTCAATGCTACAGCTGCAGATTCCTGATTGTCGACTGCAGTTTCAACGAAATTTTGAAAACAATCATGTCGATATTAATTAAAATTTTCACAAGTTAATACACGCAGAAAAATACACACACAGCCTTGAATACCACAGTGCTATTGTTATTGCGCACAATGTTGTTTATTCACAACGGTTGGCAGCGTGCATACGCAAAACAGTTGTTCTGCCAATGAACGGTCTCTGTAAACTTGAGTAATGGCTTAAACACAGGCATGGACAATATTAACATGTTTTGAATGCTATAATGGAGTACACATTTTTCTTTGTTTGGATGATTTGAGAATGGGTACTGATCTTGAAACTGGTCATCAGTTAAACAAATGTAACTGGATTTTGCAACTTTGGCTGTTTTCTGCATAAAACTGGCTAACTCAAGTTGCTGTTCTGTTATTAATCCAGTGTGCTGGAAATCCAAAAAGATGACTTTTGTAGCTGCTCGTTTCCATCGCAGAAATTTATGCTGTCCTGCAATATAGCTGCCTCACCAACCTTTCAGAACTCATCACATATTCAGAAATAAACACTCAAATATTTATTTCATTTTTCGATCTCTAATGAGACGGAAATGTTATCACCTTTTGTTGCAGAACATATTACACTTTCAGATTTTTTCTTTTACGTTTACTGTAAAAAATGGTAGAGTCTTTAATTCATAGACCTTGTATAATTCTAATATAGTCTTTTCTTCCTGGGTCATCTACTTCAGATTTAACATTTATCATCTCACATCACATACACATTATGCTCATGCTGTTGTCCATTAAAAGGAATTTTGAGAATGAGTAAATGTGACAGTAACCATAATGTAACACATATTCTTTTATTCATGCTCATTCCCCACTAACCTCCCCTATTTTATTTATTTTTTTATCTAAGAAAAACCAGTTTACTGGGCTACCACAATTTTTACTCTTTTGCTTATTTGTTTCTGACTCATACTGTCTTTTTTCATTTGACTTTTAAAATGTTTTTCATCTCTATTCATTAAGTTCATTAATTTTTATTTGCTGCCAAGTTAATTTCCAGCCAGTTATATTTGAAGAGTGATTTATGCTCAGCTCTAGTAGGAAAAGGGAGAGAAGGAAACATAGTAGGTGAATATGGATTGAGGCTAAGAAATGAAAGAGGAAGCCGCCTGGTAGAATTTTGCACAGAGCACAACTTAATCATAGCTAACACTTGGTTTAAGGATCATGAAAGAAGGTTGTATACATGGAAGAACCCTGGAGATACTAAAAGGTATCAGATAGATTATATAATGATAAGACAGAGATTTAGGAACCAGGTTTTAAATTGTAAGACATTTCCAGGGGCAGATGTGGACTCTGACCACAATCTATTGGTTATGACCTGTAGATTAAAACTGAAGAAACTGCAAAAAGGTGGGAATTTAAGGAGATGGGACCTGGATAAACTGAAAGAACCAGAGGTTGTACAGAGTTTCAGGGAGAGCATAAGGGAACAATTGACAGGAATAGGGGAAAGAAATACAGTAGAAGAAGAATGGGTAGCTTTGAGGGATGAAGTAGTGAAGGCAGCAGAGGATCAAGTAGGTAAAGAGACGAGGGCTAGTAGAAATCCTTGGGTAACAGAAGAAATATTGAATTTAATTGATGAAAGGAGAACATATAAAAATTCAGTAAATGAAGCAGGCAAAAAGGAATACAAATGTCTCAAAAATGAGATCGACAGGAGGTGCATAATGGCTAAGCAGGGATGGCTAGAAGACAAATGTAAGGATGTAGAGGCTTATCTCACTAGGGGTAAGATAGATACTGCCTACAGGAAAATTAAAGAGACCTTTGAAGATTAGAGAACCACTTGTATGAACATCAAGAGCTCAGATGGAAACCCAGTTCTAAGCAAAGAAGGGAAAGCAGAAAGGTGGAAGGAGTATATAGAGGGTCCATACAAGGGTGATGTACTTGAGGACAATATTATAGAAATGGAAGAGGATGTAGATGAAGATGAAATGGGAGATACGATACTGCGTGAAGAGTTTGACAGAGCACTGAAAGACCTGAATCGAAACAAGGCCCCGGGAGTAGACAACATTCCATTAGAACTACTGACGGCCTTGGGAGAGCCAGTCCTGACAAAACTCTACCATCTGGTGAGCAAGATGTATGAAACAGGCGAAATACCCTCAGACTTCAAGAAGAATATAATAATTCCAATCCCAAAGAAAGCAGGTGTTGACAGATGTGAAAATTACCGAACAATCAGTTTAATAAGCCACAGCTGCAAAATACTAATACGAATTCTTTACAGACGAATGGAAAAACTAGTAGAAGCCGACCTCGGGGAAGATCAGTTTGGATTCCGTAGAAATACTGGAACACGTGAGGCAATACTGACCTTACGACTTATCTTAGAAGAAAGATTAAGGAAAGGCAAACCTACGTTTCTAGCATTTGTAGACTTAGAGAAAGCTTTTGACAATGTTGACTGGAATACTCTCTTTCAAACTCTAAAGGTGGCAGGGGTAAAATACATGGAGCGAAAGGCTATTTACAATTTGTACGGAAACCAGATGGCAGTTATAAGAGTTGAGGGACATGAAAGGGAAGCAGTTGTTGGGAAGGGAGTAAGACAGGGTTGTAGCCTCTCCCCAATGTTATTCAGTCTGTATATTGAGCAAGCAGTGAAGGAAACAAAAGAAAAATTCGGAGTAGGTATTAAAATCCATGGAGAAGGAATAAAAACTTTGAGGTTCGCCGATGACATTGTAATTCTGTCAGAGACAGCAAAGGACTTGGAAGAGCAGTTGAACGGAATGGATAGTGTCTTGAAAGGAGGATATAAGATGAACATCAACAAAAGCAAAACAAGGATAATGGAATGTAGTCAAATTAAATCGGGTGATGCTGAGGGAATTAGATTAGGAAATGAGACACTTAAAGTAGTAAAGGAGTTTTGCTATTTGGGGAGCAAAATAACTGATGATGGTCGAAGTAAATAGGATATAAAATGTAGACTGGCAATGGCAAGGAAATCGTTTCTGAAGAAGAGAAATTTGTTAACATCGAGTATAGATTTAAGTATGGAGTGTAGCCATGTATGGAAGCGAAACATGGACGATAAATAGTTTGGACAAGAAGAGAATAGAAGCTTTTGAAATGTGGTGCTACAGAAGAATGCTGAAGATTACATGGGTAGATCACATAACTAATGAGGAGGTATTGAATAGGATTGGGGAGAAGAGGAGTTTGTGGCACAACTTGACAAGAAGAAGGGACCGGTTGGAAGGACATGTTCTGAGGCATCAGGGGATCACAAACTTAGCATTGGAGGGCAGTGTGGAGGGTAAAAATCGTAGAGGGAGACCAAGAGATGAATACACTAAGCAGATTCAGAAGGATGTATGTTGCAGTAGGTACTGGGAGATGAAGCTTGTACAGGATAGAGTAGCATGGAGAGCTGCATCAAACCAGTCTCAGGACTGAAGACCACTGTTGTGACTCGCCGATCATTCAAAGCGCCACCACGCAATTACGCGCGTCCTCTACGTGCGGCGCTGTCTGCCAGCCATGTAGCAACTGCACCACCTAAGCGGCCAGCCAAGCAGCGGCCGCTAGACTGGGACTCGGTGCTCATTCGAATGCTAACGTGTACACATGTCTTGCTTGTCAACTTACTCTGTGACTTATATGTGTTGTGTCGTTCTGAAATATATGTGTTAAACTTGACTTTATAACAATTGGCGACGAGGTAGTGGATATTTCCTTTTCACCGTTGACCCACAGGTTTCCATGGCTACTGTCGAGCAACTATTGCAAAATCTCCTTGAACAGCAAACGCTTCTAACAGCGGCGATTCGCGATTTCGTCTATACCTCCTTTTCCTCCTTATGACGAGACGGCGGAAGACTGGTCTGATTATGAAAAACGTCTTCGACAGCACTTCTTGGCATTTCATGTCACGGATGGACAACCATGTAAGTCTCTGTTCCTTTCCTGGATTTCACCTCAAATGTATCGGTTGTTGTCGCAATTGGCTCCTTTGAAGGATCCTGCGTCTTTGTCCTTTGCTGTAATGTGCTTACTTCTGTCTGTCTATTTTCAAAAGCAAATGCATGTGGTAGCCTCCTGTCGCGCTTGGGCTGCTGAACTTCATGGCCTCAGTCGAAAGTGTCAATTTGTTACTGACGTTCACAAAGAATCCTATGCCGATTCCATGGTACAGGATGCTATTATCCAGTCAGCGCCCGACAAAGAAGTTCGGCAACGGGCCCTTCAGTTGGCAAATTCGACTCTAGATGAATTTCTCTCCATTGCGCAGTCTTTTGAAATTTCTCGCGCCGCTGGGGCGCAAATAGAGGCGTGGGGTGATGTCGGGGAAATACAACCTCTGAGCGCTGTTGACGACACGTGCGGCGCGTCCCCGCTGGCCGACGTGGCCGCAGTGCACTCCCACGTGCAGCCTCGGCCTAACCGTAAACAACCCGCTAAGAAACTGCAGCAAAACCCCCGGCAACTTCCTTCATGTCCGCGGTGTTTTACGAAACATTCTCGCGAGGATTGTCCCCAACGTTGGGCTGTGTGTCACAATTGCAAAAAGAAAGGTCATGTGTCTTCTGTTTGCAAATCTGACCGCATACATGATGTTCATGAACATGACGCTGATTCTGATTCTGTGTTGTCTGTCAATTGCACTTCTTCCCTTTCAGGGAAGTTATTCCTCACTGTCCAAATCCTTGGTCGAGATGTTCGCATGCAGGTGGATACCGGTTCTGCTGCCACCCTAATTAATTCTCAGACGTATCTTCAGTTGGGTTCTCCACTCCTGTCACCCGTCACTCGGCAATTACGGATGTACAACAAACAGAAGATTTCTCTCTTGGGACAGTTTAATGCTGAGGTATCTTACTAATCTGTTGTTCGCACTGTTCCCATATTTGTGGTCGACCAAAGCAATGCAGAAAATCTTTTTGGTTTCGATGCCTTTCACGTTTTTGGGTTCTCCATAGATGACTCTGTCAATATTGTCTCTGATGCTATTCCTTATGCTCAGCTGGATTCCTTGTCGACGACATTTTCGTCACTTTTTTCTCCTGGGTTAGGCCGTGCAAACGACTTTGAAGCTCATATCACGCTCAAACCCACTGCTCGGCCTAAGTTTTTTCGGGCTCGGCCCATTCCTGTGGCCCTTCATGATTGGGTAAAACGAGAGTTGGATCGTCTCACTA
Source organism: Schistocerca nitens (assembly GCF_023898315.1). Lineage (NCBI taxonomy): Eukaryota > Metazoa > Arthropoda > Insecta > Orthoptera > Acrididae > Schistocerca > Schistocerca nitens. The sequence continues at coordinate 748,235,358 of NC_064618.1, read as the reverse complement.
CTTCAGGGGTCTTGCTTCCTGTCACTTCCAGTGAGTGGTCCTCTCCTGTTGTTGTCGTTGCTAAGCCAAATGGTGATATTTGTCTCTGTGGCGATTTCTAAGCCACTGTAAATGCTCAGTGCCTCATCGACACTTACCCTATGCCCCGTCCTGAAGAACTGTTCACTAAACTTGCTGGAGGCCAGTATTTTTCTAAAATTGACCTGTCAGAAGCTTATCATCAACTTCCTCTCGATGCTGCTTCCCGGCAGTTTTGGTCCTTAACACGCCTTTCGGCCTCTATCAATACCAACGCTTGCCATTCGGGGTTGCTAGCGCCCCTGCTCTCTTTCAGCGATTCTTGAACAATTATTGCTCCTTGTCCCTGGGTGTATCAATTACATGGACGACATTGTTGTCACTGGCTCCACCACTGAAGAACATCTTCAAAATCTCTGCATACTTTTTCATGTCTTACAGACTGCCGGTCTTAAGTGTAATCTTCAGAAATCACAATTTTTTCAGGCATCTATCACGTACTTGGGGTTTCAACTCTCTCAGGATGGTATTCGTCCGCTTCAGCAACCTGTCGCTGCGATCGATGCCCTTCCTCGCCCTACATCTGTTAAGGAACTGCAGGCCTTCTTGGGGAAAATAGCATACTATCACAAGTTTTTCCGTCTGTGGCTTCGGTGGCTCAGCCGTTGCATCGCCTGTTGCATAAAAACGTGCCTTTTCACTGGTCCGCGTCATGCGATGCGGCTTTCCAGAAATTGAAGACTATGCTGAAACAGGCCCCGTGCTGACCTGGCCAACATCTTGTTCTTGCCACAGACGCCTCTCAATAAGGGGTCGGTGCAGTCCTTGCGCACCGTTTTTCTGACGGTTCGGAACAACCCATTGCTTATGCCTCCAAAACGCTCACGGATGCCCAACAAAAGTATTCTCAAATTGAGAAAGAAGCTTTGGCCATTATTTATGCTCTTCATAAGTTTGGTGTGTTTCTCTATGGCTCAAAATTTCAACTTGTTATGGATCACAAACCACTTGTTTCCTTGTTTCATCCATCAACGTCACTTCCCGACAAGGCTGCACACCGCCTCCAGTGTTGGGCTCTTTACTTGTCTCGTTTCAATTATGAGATTCATTTCCGGCCAACGGCTCAACATGCAAATGCTGATGCTCTGTCTCGCCTTCCCATGGGTCCTGATCAGGCATTCAATAGGGACGAACTTTTGTGTTTCCACCTGGATGTTGCCGAGCAGTGGGTTGTGGACGGGTTCCCCATCACTGGGAACAGGCTGGCGGCTGCTACGGATTCTGATCCTACCCTCTCCCGGGGTTTACGCTGTATTCAGAAGGGTTGGCCAGATCGCCCGTCCACTAAGACTTCTGATCCGTTGCGGAACTACTACGCTTTGCCCTACCGCCTCACAGCTAGGGATGGTGTTATCCTCCTTTCCACTGACAATGCTTCGCCACGTGTTGTGGTACCTGTGTCTTTACGTGCTTCGGTCTTGCGCCTCCTTCACCAAGGGCACTGGGGTGTGTCTCACACAAAATCTCTGGCGCGCCGTCATGTGTACTGACCTGGCATCGACTCTGAAATAGCACACATGATCGCTGCCTGCGGCCCTTGTGCGTCACAGGCTGCTGCCCCGAAGTCATCTTTGTCACCGTGGCCTTCGCCTGAGAAGCCCTGGGAGCGCATTCATGCTGACTTTGCGGGACCCTTTTTAGGTACTTATTGGCTCCTCGTAATTGACGCCTACTCTAACTTTCCTTTCATTGTCCGTTGCACGTCGCATACCACCGCGGCAACCACCAGTGCTCTCGCTCGCATTTTTTCTTTGGAAGGCCTCCCCTCTACTCTTGTTACTGATAATGGTCCACAATTTGCCTCTTCAGAATTTGTGGATTTTTGTGCTCGTCACGGCGTTATGCATGTCACGGCCCCGCCGTTCCATCCACAATCCAATGGTGAGGCTTGAACGACTGGTCCGCACATTTAAGGCTCAGATGCGGAAACTTCTGACTTCTTACGGTTTCTGGCATCTTACCGTTTCACCCCCATGGGTGACCACAGCCCGGCTGAGCTCTTACATGGCCGACAGCCCCGCATGCTACTTCATCTTCTGCGGCCTTCCACTTCACGGCCGCGGGTGCCTTCACTTGGCCGGTTCACCGACGACGACCTCGTCTGGGTACGGGGATATGGTAGGCGGCCAAAATGGAGCCCGGGCCGCATCTTACGACACCGTGGCAGATGCCTGTATGAAATCCAGACGGACACGGGTGTTGCAGTGCGTCATTTGGACAAGCTTCGGCCTCGTGTGCCGGCAACGCCTGTTCTGAATGCCACTACACCAACTTCGGCTCTACCTGATGCTCGGGATCTTGGCATCTCTCAAGACTCACAACGCAGCCCTCTCACCGTCATCGCGATGCCAGCACCAGGAGACGTGCGCCCATGCAGGAACCGGATGACCATCCTCTGTCAGAGCAAATCTACTCGCCTCCTCCTCCAACGGACGCTGACACATTGCCCATGTCTCCTGTCATATCAACTGGACTTGCCGCAATGGGCAGATTGGTGCATGGGGCCCCAGCAGATTCGACCCCTACGTCTCCTGTCATCTCGACCCGTTATCATCGGGGACACTTCGTGCGTACGGGAAGCCTCCTCCTCGAGACTTTACGGCGAGTCAAACAACGCCTATGTACGTTAGCCATCTCCAGGACACCTCCATCAAGACCAGTGCAACAATTTCAAAGGGGGGAAAAGTGTTGTGACTCGCCGATCATTCAAAGCGCCGCCGCGTAATTACACGCGTCCTCTACGTGCGGTGCTGTCTGCCAGCCATGCAGCAGCTGCGCCACCTAAGCGGCCAGCCGAGCAGCGGCTGCTAGACTGGGACTCAGTGCTCATTCGAATGCTAACGTGTACACATGTCTTGCTTGTCAACTTACACTGTGACTTATATGTGTTGTGTCGTTCCGAAATATATGTGTTAAACTTGACGTTATAACAACCACAACAACAACTTACTTATCCTATTTGTTCACTACTTGTCTTGTCTTTTTCCTACTGTCATTGTCAAATTTACCTTCAGCTGTTTTTTATTGCTGTCTCCTCCCACAAAATTGTTGTAGATGACTGTTTAAATGAACAGGCATTTTTATAATCAAAATATCCATGGGTGTACTGCTGGTCTACAGTGTCCACCGGGCACAATATTTCGGCGATCATACATGTCGCCATCATCAGATGAACTGACGGACTGAGCTCCTGTGAACGTGCCGGCATGGAGATCCGTACACTATGGCTGCTCAGGGGGAACTGGGTTCGGTCGGGGCGGCGGCCGATTTAAATACCCTCCGCCCGCGGCGTGCTCACTCCGCCGTCCGCGCCCCGCGCCACGGTCGCGCGGTGAAACAGATTGCGACGGCGTCTGATATGACGTCGGTGTGATGGCTCTGTCCGCCGTGGTCGTCACAACTATACACGCGACCGTGGCGCGGGGCGTGGACGGTGGAGTGAGCGCGCCGCGGGCGGAGGGTATTTAAATCGGCCGCCGCTGCGACCGAACCCAGTTCCCCCTGAGCAGCCATAGTGTACGGATGTCCGTGCCGGCACGTTCACAGGAGCTCAGTCCGTCAGTTCACCTGATGATGGCGACATGTATGATTGCCGAAATATTGTGCCCGTTGGACACTGTAGACCGGCAGTACACCCGTGGATATTTTGATTATCAAATACGCCGGGAGAAACTCAAGAATCACAGACATTTTTATATCTGTAGTTTATTATTGAAATTTGAGGATAGAACGTGAAATTTTACTTAAGTATGATTTTTGGACCTTCTTTAAATAAGGATTCAACAGATGATTTATTCAGTCTTATTGTGCAGGTAAATCACATTTGCTATATTTTTGTTTCTATATTGTTTGTGTTCATTAATAATATGTTATTTAGTTAATGTGAGTGGCACTTTAGATTGTACTAGATTTATATAGGACTGGTGGATGTGGCAACTTTACTGACAATTATGATATTGCTGTTCTGCTTTGCACCTTTATTTAATGACAGCTGTGGTCTCAGACTGAACTGTGTTATAGCCTGAGGTCTAAGTTAGATTGGAATGTGATAGATTGGTTGTGAGTTGGGACAGCCAACAAATGTCACAAGATAATTTCCCCCCCCCCCCCATTACAGATTGTTGTGATACGACTGGTCTGTGTAGCCCAAGGCTTAGGTTAGTTTGGAAGGTAACCAGAGATGCTGGTTTTGCTAATTTCACTTAACACGTGTAAAACCTTTTACAAATATAACACACTGAATAACTTTCCTGGTATCGACATAGCGTGAGAGAGTGTCATTTCAAGCCACATACTTGCTTTGAAATGCTAAAAAGAACTCATTGATACCTACCAATCAGATCCATACATAACAAGCCATCTGCGGGATAGAACTGGTAATGTTATTTGCACTTATCCTACACAGCTAAAATGATCTTCACAATACCGATTAACTTGCCTGATTTCAAACCTTCTTCATTTCAAAAAGTTGTTTTTGTGCTGTAGAATTTCTGTGGCCTCTCTGACCACTCTAGCATATTAATGATTAGATCTTGATAAAACTACAGTATTAGTGAAATGAACTTGATGGTTTTCCTGCATATTGTAAGTGCAGACTCCTGCATGTCCCTCATCTATTTTTGTGAGATGTGATTGGTGAAAATGAGCCCAAATGTCAGCAATACCACAGTGATTTCTGTGCTGCAAATATAACTTCTGATTGTTGTTTGTGCTCCCCGTATTCAAATCCAGAGATACGTAAACAGGCAGAATACCTTGCTATGGTCGGCAATGCCTGTGTAAGACAACCGACAAACAAATATGGATGCACGATTTTAGTGTACATTAAAAATGATTGAACTTTTATATGAAGTGTGATTTTGTATCTGTTACTGTGTCAATGGTATTCATTCAGAAATGTTAAACTCATTTTTTTTCAAAGATGTGTTTCACCACTTTACCGGCAGTGTAAGCTCATATAAAAAAATATGTGCATGTTATTTTACTCCAAACAATAACACATTCAAAGCCAGTAAAAATCAAAGTGTATTTATTGAGTAGGGTATATCCCTGCTGGGTATTACTTATAAAACTTTTTCCAAGATTCTGTATTTCAGAATTCATGAACAGCTTGATGGTGAACTAGGTGAATATCAAGGAGTCTTTCATCCAGGATGCAGCTGTCCTGATCAAATTATTAGTCTCAAATCGATAATGAAACATCAAAGGGTCATGAACAAGAAGCTAGTGATCACCTTTGTCGATTTTAAAGAGGCCCACAATAGTATCCATTGCGAGTCTCTACTGTCAATTCTTAAAGAATTTGGTTTACATCAGAAACTTTTCAACCTCATTGCAGTCATCCTTTGAAATACCAAAGCTAGAGTAAGGTTCAGAAATGAATTCTCTGAACTTTTTGAGATTCATACTGGTCTTCGACAAGGTGAAGGATTGTCTCCATTACTGTTCAATTGTGTGCTGGAGAAAATCACGTGTGAATGGAACAAGATATGCCCACCATCTGTTAAGATTGGAAGAAAGATTCCACTTAACTGCCTTGAATTTGCAGGTGATTTGGCACTGTTAGCAAGCAATATTGATAAAGCAAAGGTTCAGATAGAAAAACTAGAACCATTAGCGGCAAAGGTTAGATTGTAAATTTTGTTTGCGAAAACAGAAATGATGCCCAGCTTCCCAGTTGACACATCCCGTATCATACTCCATAATGATCAAAAAATTAAAGTAGTAAAAAAGTTTAATTATCTTCATGAGATTATTACCTGGAATGCTAATGAAAGAGCATCAATAGACATTAGAACATTAAAACTACAGCGAGCACAGAGAACCACGTGGACAACCTACAAAAAACACTCTCTCTCAATAAATACTAAATTTCGACATTACTCCTCCGTCATTAAATCGGAAGCAACATATGCAAGTCAAACACTATTCAGATTAAATTCTCAATCAACAACTGACAAATTGCAGAAAGTTGATAGAAGAATACTCCGAACAATTGTCAGTAAAAAACATCAAGTTAATGGGCAGTGGAGACTTTTGCCCAATTCAGTAGTGTATAAAGAAAGTGAATCCATTATCGATACAATGCGGAAAAGAGGGATTGCATTTTTCGGCCACGTATCTCGCCTACCAAATATTAGAATCCTGAAGCAACTTTTTGACTACTTCTGGAACAGTAAAACCAAAAACATTTGGTTTAAAGAAGTACAAAGTGATCTGGATGAATTGAACATCACCACACACCAAATTCAACACAGAGAAGAGAAACTGCTTCTGAAGAACAAATACACCTGGCTGACATTCAGACCATCAGAACAAAAGAAGTAAGTCATGTCTGCAGAAGAACGAGCAGCCAGATCACAGCGAATGAAGAAATTTTAGGAAACAAAGAAATTGCTGACTGCTAAGACCTAAACTTAATCATTGTAGACTCTGTTGTATTATGTTTGATTTTAGTACTCCAATGTAGGCGTAAACTATGTAAATAAATAAATTGTTTACATGTAAGAGGCTTAGTCTTTTGTGATCTATTGCACATCTTTCTGAAGGCATCATTCATGTTAGAAAGAACGGCAACATTTTCTCTACTATTGAAATGGTTAGTATTTGGGAAGGGCTTATCATTAAGTTTTAATACACTGAAGGTGGAATATATTTCCCAACTTCCTGAAGTGTTATGAGTAGTTGTTCTGGGTTTTTGAGGAAATGCAGCTAACATGTAACTGACATTTCAGCTCTTCCGGAAAGTATTTAATTAATTTAAGATCGGGAATCAGTCCAGCAAATATGCTTATGATTTTTTTTGAAACACTATGTAATGGCCATAGGTTTAAGGACAGCAACATTATTGTACTGCTACAGAAAAAGTGATTCCTAACTATTAACACTTTTATCTTTCCAGGAACATCTTGAATCAGTTAATCAATGAACCAAATAAAAATTAGAATTTAATATCCTATCATTGATCCAAATCCAAACCAGGAAATAAGGCACAGACCATCTTTGAAGCTCCACTGAATTTTGCCTTTGCTACAACTCATCAGTGTAAATGCCATTGTTAGGTATTTCTTAATATTTCCCTTGAGTGACAATAGAAATCTCTGCAACAAAATGGCGAGAGATGATTTATTTGTGCAATACGCTTTAGCATTCAGTCATCTGTAGAAACTAAGTACTTGGCAAGATTACAAAAATGGTAAAATGATGATTGGGTTCAGTGCTTTTCTGATCCAAGACCTTCAGTCACTCTGCCTTTGAATCCGAGCAATTCATCTGTTTGATTCAAACTGATAAAATGTACACAAAGTTTCTACATAGTACCTGTACTTATGTACCCTCAGATGCCTGTACTTATGTACCCTCAGATCGCAACAGAGGTGGTTCTGCAGTGTGTCCAGAGAGTTATACACGTTTAGTATGGGTAGTGCTCTTGTAAAAGTAGCAGTTTCGGAGTTTCACCTGCACAAAGGACATATAATGTGGTTCAAAAATACTTTCATAATATAACCAGCATCAGTTACGAATATAGTAGTGGTACCTACGAGGGCCGTTCAGAAAGTAACCTCCGGTTGATTTAAAAAAAATAAACTTTAAAAAAATACACCAAGTTAAATAAAAATATTTTAATATATACATCTTACAACTACATCTTTGCACTATTTTTCTACATAGTCTCCATAGCGATTGAGGCACTTATCGTATCTCTTCACAAGCTTTGAAATTCCTTCTGCATAAAAATCACCCGCTTGTGCCTGGAGCCAGCCTGTGACCGCATCTTTGAGCTCTTCGTCGTCATCAAACCGCTGTGACCCGAGCCATTTCTTCAAATGCATGAAGAGGTGATAATCACTTGGCGCCAGGTCTGGGCTGTAAGGTGGATGGTTGATAACGTCCCACTTGAAGGACTCAAGAAGGGCCGTTGTTCTGCGAGCAGAGTGAGGACAGGTGTTATCGTGCAAAAAAACGATACCGGAAGTCGGCATACCACGGCGTTTGTTCTTTATAGCCCGTCGTAACTTTTTTATTGTTTCACAGTACACGTCTTGATTAATGGTCGTACCACGTTCCATGAATTCAACCAACAACACCCCTTTGGCATCCCAAAACACCGTTGCCATCAGTTTTCTGGCAGAAAAATCTTGCGAGGCTTTTCTTGGTTTGGTAGGCGAATTTGAATGTGCCCACATCTTTGATTGTTCTTTTGTCTCAGGGTTCACGTACTTAATCCAGGTTTCGTCACTAGTCACGATTCTGTTTAACAATGGTTCTCCTTCGTCCTCATAACGTGACAGAAAGTCTAATGCAGAGGCCATTCTTTGAGTTTTGTGGTGGTCGGTAAGAATTTTGGGCACCCATCGTGCACAGAACTTACGGTAACCCAATCTTGCTGTCACTATCTCGTACAAGAGTGTCTTAGAAATCTGTGGAAAACCAGTAGACAACTCCGACATTGAGAAACGTCGATTTTCACGAACTTTTGCATCAACTGTCTGAATGAGTTCGTCAGTCACCAATGATGGTCTACCACTCCTCTTTTCATCATGAACGTTTTCTCGTCCACTTTTAAATAAACGTACCCATTCACGGACAACTCCTTCACTCATAACTCTTGGTCCGTACACGGCACAAAGCTCACGATGAATAGCTGCTGCAGAATATCCTTTGGCTGTAAAAAACCTTATGACAGCACGCACTTCACATTTGGCAGGGTTTTCTATTGTAGCACACATTTCAAACTGCCACAAAAACTACACTAGCGCAGGTACGACGTTCACTCGACCACGGCTTGATGCCGACTGACCTGTTGAGTGCGTGAACGCACAGATGGCGTCGCTACTCCCCCCACAACCCGCACTGTGACCAATCGGAGGTTACTTTCTGAACCGCCCTCGTATATTTAACCACCAGCTCGCGCACACCATAAACTTTCCTTTTTGCCGTATACAGCTGCATAATATTCTGCAGTGACACATGTTGTATTTCTGTTTTCTTTTACTCATATCACAGCCTTGAATGTGATTCTTAGACTGTGTCATGTGTATGTGTATGTCTTTTGTGCTGATTTTCCTTATGCTATGTTTACAGGTATACCTCTTCAGGAACCGAGTACAAGTACTTCGGCACCTTCTGGGCAGCCAGATATATTGGCAGCTGCACATGTTGCTCGGCCTGGTTCTATTGTTCGTGTTCCACCGGAGGCACCACCAAATGGTGCCACTGCAGCAGCTGCTTCTACTCCTCCCAGTGCACCTCCAATGGCTTCACTCTCTGCTGGAGTCACGACTGCACCTGTACCACAGGCAACATTACCTGCACCTCACACGCATTCTCAGAGGCCATCTCCTGCAGGTGGTCATTCTCGCAATTCCTCTCTGGATCTCAGAGTCTCATCGTCAAATGCTGCTTCGAGAAGTTCTGCCGACTTGCGGGCGATTGCAAGTCGCTCAGCTGTCGGTCATTCACGTGCTGCATCACTCGACCTGAGGCACACAAGGAACTCCTCTGCAGATCTCAACAAATTGTTTCGCAATGATGTGGGACTTGTGTTTGGACCTCATCAAGGTATTAATCTCCTTTCATTTGCAGAATAATCATTAATATATTTGCATGAGACTCCTGTGATCATATTACAAATTTTTCTTACAAAATGTGTACAAGACATTTGCTTGGTTTCAAAATCCTGAATTACCAGTCAAACTTCAGTGGCATGCTTTTCATTGGAGTTGGACATTTTACTTGATGCAATAATGAAATTCCTGGCTAGAAACACCAACCAAAATCTGAGCAAGGCAACTACCTTGCTGCAAACAAAAGATTGTAACAGACACCCCCCCCCCCCTCCCCCTCAGCTTTCCAGCTACAGTTTATTCTTTTTACACACACACACACACACCAGCATCTGTAGCTGCTGCAACATTGATTTTTTACAAAGAAGTGTGCAAGTAAATGGGTGTAGTGGAAGAAAAGGAAAGGATAGGCTTGGGCAGTCAAAATGGAATGATATGTGGTGTGCATAAGTTTTGGGAGGCCAAATTCAGGTGACAGCGGGAGGAGGGAGTGGTGATGTATTTTGGAAAGCAGGTTATACACAGAGTCGGCATTAAAATGTGGATTAAACGTGATACCAGTGACTTAAGGCCAATGGCCTTGCCACATTGATAGCACCAGTTCCTGTTCAGTCACCAAAGTTAAGCAACTTTGGGCCTGGCTAGTACTTGGATAGGTGACCGTTCGATGAAAACTGGATTCCATTGGTTATAAGGACATGCAAGTCACCGAAATGGCATCCAATCAAAAGCGTGGTGCCAGGCCTTGGTGCCACATGACATTTGTTTATTTAGTGACAGAAAGGGGGGAGTACAAAAAGGGGAGCATAATGTTGAAGCAGGAGAGAAATAATGAAGAAACTGGTAAGGTAGTGGACAGAGGATGGTGCCTAGTGGTGGTTTAGGTGGGAGGATTGCAGGGACAAAGCCTGTACTGGAGGGATATTTCCTATCTGTGCAGTTAAGAAGAAGTGGCTGTCGGGGGAGGGGGGGGGGGAGAAAGTTTAATATATATGTGTGCAATGTGTTAAGACAGTTGGCGGAGCTGGTGGTAGAGTTTAATAACAGGTAATGGTAGCCATTCATCTAAGTAGACTGTTGGTTATTTCTCATACCCATATAGAATGTTGTACAGTAATGGCAACTAAGCTGGTATGTGACATTGTTGCTTTAAGGAGGATTGGGAGTAGGAATTGTATAGGAGTGAACTAGGATATTATGTTGATTGAATCAGGTTTGGAGGTATGACAGCTACTGACACTCAGTGAGAGGCATTACAATTCCAGCCAAAGGATGAGTTTTCCAAGGCATTAGGATACTGGGTGATAAGGGAGTTGCAGTCAGTAGCAAATTCTTTATGGTAATGGCTTTATGTGTACTATTGGAAGAAATGAGGCACATTGTCTATTTTCTGACCAGAAACTGCGAGTTTACTTATACTGGAAAAAGTGCAGACAGTAGCTTCAAAACTAGTTTAGTTTTCTGATCTGTTATTCATGTTTTTGCCTCACTTGTAAATTATCTGCAGCTGAGTGGTTATATTTCCTAATTATTGTTTGTTATTTTACACGTAACATTTTTCTTGCTGTGTGGTTGAATGTAATTGGGGAAGATTTTGCACAGCACCTGAAAATGTGTACTAGCTATGGATGAGGAGGCATTTGAAATATGCTATTTGATATTAGAAATTTCATTTACTGTCTAAACATCAATTCCTGTTTTCCTGCATATTCTAAGGGCAATCTTCCGTATGTCCCTCATCTATTTTTGTGAAATGTGATTGGTGAAAATGGGCCCAAATTTCAACAGTTCCACAGCCATTTCTGTGCTGCAAGTATAACTTTTGATTGTTGTTGTGCTCCCCGTATTCGAATACAGAGATATGTAAACAGGCAGAATGTGATGCTGTGTTCGGCTACGCCTATGTAAGACAACAAGTGTCCGGTGCAGTTGCTAGATTGGTTACTGCTGTTACAATGGCAGGTTATCAAGGTTTAAGTGAGTCTGAACATGGTGTTATAGTCGGCGCATGGGCGATGGGACACAGCGTCTCCAAGGCGGCGATGAAGTGGGGATTTCCCCATACAATCATTTCACGAGTGTACCGTGAATATCAGGAATATGGTGAGACATCGCATCTCTGACATCGCTGCAGCCTGAAAAAGATCCTGCAACAATGGGACCAACAATGACTGAACAGAGTCATTCAATGAGACAGAAGTGCGACCCTTCCACAAACTGTTGCAGATTTCAGTGCTGGGCCATCAACAAGTGTCAGCATGCAAACCATTCAATGAAACATCATTGATATGAGCTTTTGGAGCCGAAGACCCACTCATGCATCCTTGGTGACTGCACAACACAAAGCTTTACGTCTCACCTGGCCCTGTCAACACCGACATTGGACTATTGATGACTGGAAACATATTGCCTGGTTGGACAAGTCTCATTTCAAATTGTATCGAGCAGATGGATGTGTATGGGTATGGAGACAACCTCATGAATCCATGGACCGTGCATGTCAGCAGGGGACTGTTCAAGCTGGTGGAGGCTCTGTAATGGTATGGGGCGTGTGCTGTTGGAGTGATATGGGATCCCTGATATGTCTAGATATGCCTCAGACAGGTGACACATACGTAAGCACCCTGTCTGATCACCTGCATTCATTCATGTCCATTGTACATTCGATCAGACTTCGGCAATTGGAGCAGGTCAATGCGACACACCGCATGTCCAGAATTGCTACAGAGTGGCTCCAGGAACACTCTTCTGAGTTTAAACACTTCCGCTGGCCACCAAACTCCCCAAACATGAACATTATTGAGCATATCTGGTATGCCTTGCAATGTGCTGCTAAGAAGAGATCTCCACCCCATCACACTCTTACAGATTTATGGACAGCCCTGCAGGATTCATGGTCTCAAATCCCTCCAGCACTACTTCAGACATTAATCAAGTCCATGCCACAGCATGTTGCAGCACGTCTGTATGCTCACGGGGGCCCTACTCGGTATTAGGCAGGTGTACCAGTTTCTTTGGCTCTTCAGTGTATATGTATGAAAAGGGGAGTCAACCCCAAAGAGTGTTACATGGATGGGTAATGAAGCAAAAATATCGTTAGCAATCTTCCTTTTGTATATCATTTCTGTGAGGCTTAGGTATCCACTCCATGCTCAGCCTGGATAGATTGTACAGGTCCTTAGCTGTTCATGGGATCAAAGTGGTCCTCAGGTTTGAAACTAAAAACACACATAGGCGGAGGGTTGTACCATCAGTGAGTATAAACACCCAAACAATAACAGAGGCTAGATAGGTAGTCTTTCTCATCGAGCTTCCTTACAGATGACAGAAACATGAATTATTGTACAGAACATTTTGACACTAATAAATTGTGAAGGAAACTAAAGTACCAATATTACAAGAAGGAAAGTCGCTACTCACCATATAACAGAGATGCAGAGTCGCAGATAGACACAACAAAGAGATTTTCACACTTAAAGCTTTTGGCCTATGGCCTTTGTCAACAATAGACATACATATGCACACACACATACTCACGCAAACACAACTCACACACACGACTGCAGCCTCAGTCAACTGAAACTGAAACTGTGGTTTCACTTGCCTGATACTGCAGTCGTGTGTGTGAGTTGCATTTGCACGAATGTGTGTGTGCGCCCTTACGTATGTCTATTGTTGACAAAGGCCATTGGCTGAAAGCTTTAAGTGTGAAAATCTTTTTGTTGTGCCTATCTGCGACTCAGCATCTCTGCTATATGGTGAGTAGCAACTATCCTTCTCATAATATTTTTACATTCCATCCTGAATTTTCCAAATTAAAGTATCACCATTATATATAAGCATAGATTTAAGGGCTTTGGCTAATGGACTTAGTATATTCCTCGATTTAGGGGTCATCAACCTTGTAGTCTCTGCAGGCCACAATGTCAACAGCTGAATATTTTTTGGGTCCACAAGTTAATATTACATTAACATTTTAAAGCTGTTGAATTAAGAATAAATTAAAATTCAACATCTTTTTCATATTGCTAGTAACATTGTTAGAAACTAGCTTAAATGAAATACGAACTGTTGTTGTTGTTGTTGTTGTTGTTGTTGTGGTTGTTGTGGTCTTCAGTCCTGAGACTGGTTTGATGCAGCTCTCCATGCTACTCTATCCTGTGCAAGCTTCTTCATCTCCCAGTACTTACTGCAACCTACATCCTTCTGAATCTGCTTAGTGTATTCATCTCTTGGTCTCCCTCTACGATTTTTACCCTCCATGCTGCCCTCCAATGCTAAATTTGTGATCCCTTGATGCCTCAGAACATGTTCTACCAACCGGTCCCTTCTTCTCGTCAAGTTGTGCCACAAACTCCTCTTCTCCCCAATTCTATTCAATACCTCCTCATTAGTTATGTGATCTACCCATCTAATCTTCAGCATTCTTCTGTAGCACCACATTTCGAAAGCTTCTATTCTCCTCCTGTCGGAACTATTTAACGTCCATGTTTCACTTCCATACATGGCTACACTCCATACAAATACTTTCAGAAACAACTTCCTGACACTTAAATCTATACTCGATGATAACAAATTTTTCTTCTTCAGAAACGATTTCCTTGCCATTGCCAGGCTACATTTTATATCCTCTCTACTTCGACCATCATCAGTTATTTTACTCCCTAAATAGCAAAACTCCTTTACTACTTTAAGTGTCTCATTTCCTAATCTAATTCCCTCAGCATCACCCGATTTAATTTGACTACATTCCATTATCCTCGTTTTGCTTTTGTTGATGTTCATCTTATATCCTCCTTTCAAGACACTGTCCAGTCCATTCAACAGCTCTTCCAAGTCCTTTGCCGTCTCTGACAGAATTACAATGTCATTGGCGAACCTCAAAGTTTTTACTTCTTCTCCATGAATTTTAATACCTACTCCGAATATTTATTTTGTTTCCTTTACTGCTTGCTCAATATACAAATTGAATAACATCGGGGAGAGGCTACAATCCTGTCTCACTCCTTTCCCAACCACTGCTTCCCTTTCATGCCCCACGACTCTTATAACTGCCATCTGGTTCCTGTACAAATTGTAAATAGCCTTTCGCTCCCTGTATTTTACCCCTGCCACCTTCAGAATTTGAAAGGGAGTATTCCAATCAACATTGTCAAAAGCTTTCTCTAAGTCTACAAATGCTAGAAACGTAGGTTTGCCTTTTCTTAATCTTTCTTCTAAGATAAGTCGTAAGGTTAGTATTGCCTCACGTGTTCCAACATTTCTACGGAATCCAAACTGATCTTCCCCGAGGTCCGCTTCTACCAGTTTTTCCATTCGTCTGTAAAGAATTCGCGTTAGTATTTTGCAGCTGTGACTTATTAAACTGATAGTTTGGTAATTTTCACATCTGTCAACACCTGCTTTCTTTGGGATTGGAATTATTATATTCTTCTTGAAGTCTGAGGGTATTTCGCCTGTCTCATACATCTTGCTCACCAGATGGTAGAGTTTTGTCATGATTGGCTCTCCCAAGGCCATCAGTAGTTCTAATGGAATGTTCTCTACTCCCGGAGCCTTGTTTCGACTCAGATCTTTCAGTGCTCTGTCAAACTCTTCACGCAGTATCTTATCTCCCATTTCGTCTTCATCTACACCCTCTTCCATTTCCATAATATTGTCCTCAAGTACATTGCCCTTGTATGAATGGTAGTCAGTGAAAAAAAAGAAACCACAATTAATGTTTCTAACACACAGTATGGTGTAAGAAGAAAATAATAACAATGTACATAGTCATATACAGGGTGTTCGGAAATTCCTCTTACAAACTTCTAGAACTTGTTGAGCAGAGTGAGTACACAATATTTTGAATAGGAACCCATGTTTGGAAATGTATTGTTTCCGTTCTATGACAATTTCAATTTAGATATTGAATTAGGTGTGATGCTGTACAATTATTAGGCAACAGTCTGAAAAGAAACATAACGAAACATCCATTTGTCACTTAAGCACATCTGTTTGTATTAACATTGAAACAATACGTGTTTACATTATTACAAAACAAAAAATAACTCAGTATACTGTTCATACAGAACAGTACTGATGCATTACAACAGTGGCTTGATGTGGCAACCACCAACATTATTACAGACATTGTACCTATGAAGCATGTTCTGGTACATGCTCTACATTCCACCCAGTGTCTCTTAAGTTTCTAGTGCAGTGGCTAGAAGTCATGCCATCAGATATTCCTCTGTCTCTGCAATTGTTGCTCATGCAGAATGTCCCAAATGTGATTAACACCCATTGCATGTGAAATTGTTCGCGTCTCGTTACATGTGATGCAGTACATCATCTTCAAATTCAGGCATGTGGCATTGCTGTGGAGCACCACAGTTCTGCCTCCTCATGGTGAATGTACCTGTTTCTTGGAGCTGCTGTGTAACTTGGGCAAAAAGTTTTTGTGATAGCGTGCTATGTTGTGGAAAATGTTCGTGATGCAGACAACTAGCAGCTCTTCTGTTATTTTGAACTTACTGTACATGAGAAGCATGCCTGTGTATTCCGAAAATGTGCACTGAACCGTGTTTTACTGTATCGGGCACACACAGGAATTGAATAGGTCTTGCAGCAAGGCAGACGTTAAGCGACATCAGGTGAGTGTTGACGTAGTACTCATCTCCTGTCCTTCCTGTTGCTTACCAAGGCAAGCACATCTGAGAATTTTGTCTGTCCCTCAGCAGGTGTGGATGCATAACACACCTGAATTGAAACCATCTTATAATGGAGACGGTGCATTCCCGGACATGGGTTCCTATTCAAAATATTATCTACTCACTCTTGTCTACATGTCCTAGAGGTTTGTAACCGAAATTTATGAACACCCTCTGTATTTGTGCTGGAGTGAGAATGAACATGAACAAGTCAGTATTATTGCAGTTTTAAGAAATAAATGCAACTTGAAAGATTGGATTTTACATTTCCATGTCAGGACAGTCTTTTACCCCAAAATTGGACTGTGTCCAATGATTCCGTACTTCCTGTTGTAATTAATCAAGGATACATTTAGACATTTAGAAAGGCAGTGAGGATAGATTGAGACATATTCCCTACGCTGATGATTGACACTCTTCCACCTGTCGTTAAATTCATTTATGAGCTCTCACTTGATCAGGTTTGCTTTCACTGGTGCTACGACTATTCCCATGCAGTTCAGGCTTCTCCAAATCTTCCATCTCAAGTTCTCACCACTGGGCATCTCCTGTAGTTGTTTGGGAGTTTAGTAAGTTCTTTATTCAAGAATCCGTTGCAGGATTAAAGTCTTCCATGGAAAGTAAGTGCCAAATAAGGTGTTAAGTTCATTGAAGTTATGCTTGAGCTGCTCAGTGTGTTCATGACGGGCTCTTTGGGAGTTTGGGTCTGTAAATCAGGCCACTTTGTGTAGTTTATTGAGGGACATGGGTATCATGCAACCATTGTTAGTCATCATCTCTCATTTAAGATTAAATTGATCCTTTTGCCATGTACAGATCTGGACAATAATGGCAAGCACATTCTGCTGTGGTTCTCAGCACCTTTGATCTAGCTCCCAATTTGCCGTTAGCCAAATTCCTCAGTGTGTTATTCCTTGCAGTGACATTATGATTGGT
This sequence comes from Schistocerca nitens, assembly GCF_023898315.1. NCBI lineage: Eukaryota > Metazoa > Arthropoda > Insecta > Orthoptera > Acrididae > Schistocerca > Schistocerca nitens. The sequence continues at coordinate 748,218,086 of NC_064618.1, read as the reverse complement.
CTTCCTGCAGTGATGTTTATATGGCAGGAACTGGTCCAATACAGCACTCAGGTATTCGGTTTATCTGTTGGTTTCAGGGTGATGCCATTCAAAACTGTGTTCAGCTTTCAGTTTGACTGTTTTGGGTGAAGATGTAAGGTGCTGACTTGTGTCTGAGCGGTGTGGGTTAAGGGAATTTTCCTGGTAGCATTCTGGCATGGACCTTAGGTTGCATATCAGGTTTTGTTCTATATGCTCAAAACTGTTTCCTTGAGCTGTGATTATCAGATCGTTGGTATAATTGAATCGGGTCATGTAATTTTGTGTTGGTTGGTCATTTTTATACAGGTTTGACAGGAGGGGCAGGCAGGGCATTGTCCTGGAAGAACTCTTTTTCTTGTTTTTACCATTGGCTCAATCTGCCCTCCAGTGTAATTTAGAACATTCTGTTTTGCTGCAGTAATTTAGTAACTTTTACAAGCTACTAATCTTTTAAGTGTGTCATACAGTTTTGCCAGGAGCAACCTGTGTTTCACTCTGTCATATGCAGGGCTCAGGTCAACAAAGACAGGTCATTTTATTGATTTATTTTCATATCCTTCATCTGTACATTCAGTAAGGGACAAGATTTGGCTGTTGCAATATTTTCATGATCTGAAACTGGCCTGTTGGGAATGAGCCTTGGGTTATACAGTCTGTATAAGCGACATAAGAGCAGTGTTGAGTGATAGTTCTTTGGGGAATCTGGATATTTTCCAGCCTTTAATAACGCTGTTACCTTTGCTTTTCTCCACATCTTTGGGCTCTTGCTTGTCTTGAGACAGTGATTGATAAGCTCCAGTATCCATTGTTTGTTTCCAAGGCAAAAGTGTTTGCTTTATTGAACACAAATGTTGTCCACTTGGGCTATTTTTCCATATATCACCGAGTTTAATTGTAGTTTGAGTTCTTTCTAGGCAAACAGCACAATGAAGTTATTTGATTATTGCTGTGGGCATCTATTGATTTTAGACGTCTGACTTCTTTGGTTGGATTTTCCGTTTAGGAGGATTTGGTGGGCAGCTCGGTTGGGTGTTACTTTGAGTGGTCAGGGTCACAGTTGAGTGTTTTCACTAAGTTCCAGGCAATTATGCTGCTGTGGGTCATACCCATTCCTTTCATGGTTTCAGTCCACCTCTTCTGTCTTTTCTCACTCAGCATTTTCATTAGTGCAGTTCCTAATTATATAGACTTTTAAGTAAGATGGTCCTGCTTGTATAGTGTTTTGTATTTGTTGAGGATGTCCTTTGATTCATCTGCGAGACGTGGGATCAGATATTACCTGCAGCCTCACGGAATATGTCTTGTAGGAATTTTTTTAAGAATCTGTACGAAGTTTTTGTTGTTTGCCAGTATTGGAGTGTGTTTCTTTATTTCTGTCACAAAATATTCAGCATACTTTTATTCATTTGACCTTTCTACAAGTAAACCTTCCGAGATATTGAATTTTTGTTATTCTAACAGAGAAAGTCTGGTTTCCAGCTGTCCTGTCTTGTGCATCACAAACTTCTGCATACTCTATTGGCCTTATGGAGATTGGAATGTCTGTTGTTTTAACAACAGTGTATGTGTGGCTTCCAATTTCCCTGCCCTGTGTTGCATTTTAAGAATGGGCTTGTGTCGGTTTTCAGGCACTGAAATTGCACGTTTGCTCTGATGGAGCAGCTGTCAGGGTTGCAACTGCACTTCCATGTTTTGTCATTAAAAGAGAAAGGTAATTTTGGGTACTGTAATAATGATAATTTATATGCTTCATTCCATTGCTTTGTAGAGGTTAGGAGTGGTTGACCTCTATAACGATAGGTGAAATTGGGTTTTCAGTGGTCAGAAAGCCAATGGTTTGCCACCTTTTGATTACATGTAAATGAGCAGACCTGGCAGTGCTTCGCAAGTGCTAAATACACTATGTGATCAAAAGAATCCGGACACCTAGCTGAAAATTACTTACTGAGGAGAGGTATTGATGTCAGTCAATGAGGCCTGGCATGAAGTCGGTGTTCCAAAACTTCCCAAAGGTGTTCTTTATGATTCAGGACAGGACTCTGTGCAGGCCAGTCCATTACAGGGATGTTATCGTTGTGTAATCACTCTGCCACAGGCTGTGCATTATGAAGAGGTACTCAATCGTGTTAAAAGATGCAATCGCCATCCTCGAATTGCTCTTCAACAGCGGGAAGCAAGAAGGTGCTTAAAACATCAACGTAGGCCTGTACTGTGATAGTGCCACACAAAACAACAATAGGTGCAAGCCACCTCCATGAAAAACACGACCATGCCATAACACCACCACCTCTGAATTTTATTGTTGGCACTGCACATGCTGGCAGATGATGTTCACTGGGCTTTCGCCATACCCACACTCTGCCATTGGATCGCCACATTGTGTACCGTGATTCGTCACTCCACACAGCATTTTTCCACTGTACAGTCGTTCAGTGTTTACATTCCTTACACCAAGCAAGGTTTATGAGCAGTCACTTGACCATGGAATCCAAGTTTTCTCACTTCCCGCCTAATTGTCATAGTACTTGCAGTGGATCCTGATGCAATTTGGAATTCTTGTGTGATGGTCTGGATAGATGTCTGCCTATTACACATTATGACCCTCTTCACTGTCGGCAGTCTCTGTCAGTCAACAGATGAGGTTGGCCTGTATGCTTTTGTGCTGTACAAGTCCCTTCACGTTTTCACTTCACTATCATATCGGAAACAGTGGACCTAGGGATGTTCAGGAATGTGGAAATCTTGTGTACAGACGTATGACACAAGTGACAGCTAATCACCTGACCACGTTCAAAGTTTGCGAGTTCCACTGAGCGCCCCATTCTGCTCTCTCACGATGTCTAATGACTACTGAGGTCGCTGATATGGAGTATCTGGCAGTAAGTGGCAGCACAATTCATGTAATATGAAAAACATATGGTTTTGGGGGTGTCCGGATACTTTTGATCACCTAGTGTATGTATGAGACTTGGATATATGTCCTAATCTCCGTCTCCCCCCTCTCTGTGCATCATCTCCTACACACCTCCCATTGTCCATCTCCTCCTTCTCCCCCTATCTCTGTCTTATCACCTTTGCCCTGCTCCCTGTACATCTCTTCCCAAACTCTATATCCGTCTCCTCCTCCCTCATCACTCTGTCCATAGCCTCCTTCCCCCTTCTTTGTATCCATTTCTTCCCCTCCCCTCTCGTCCCCCCTCCCCCAACCTTATTTATTGTTATTGCAAATGGAACCTTGATTTGGAATAGAAGTCAAAATGAATGGGTAAATTGGTTGGAATCAGTAGTACATGAAGTATGAGAGAAACCTTTCCAGCTGTTGGATCTGTGAGGGTAGTAGGTTTAAAGACAGTATTTTGTATGGTTTTAATATACAAACAGGAATGATTATAAAGTTAGCCATAAACATAATTTTCCTGTTTTCTGTTAAAAATGACTGAGAAAAAGAAAACAAAACCACACATTTTCATAGCACAGCTTAGCAGGTTCTTTCTCGTTGCAGTTTAGCAAAAAGCTTTTATTGTATGACACATCAGTATCTTCAGTGGTTTAGGCCGTACGTTGTCTGTTAGTCAGTCAGTGAGATGGAAGCTCTAACTGGGTGAGTCGAACTTTACTGCACCCATTGTTGTCAGGCTCATTGACTCAACAATAATGCGGGTGGCCTGTGTTGAGCGTGAGCGTATACCGACTGATATTTTGCTACCTCACTGGTGCCATTTTTTGCAAAGAAATAAACCACGAGCTTAATTCAACTAATGTTTGCAACACACCAAATTATCACAAACTGATATCAGCTCAATCTTTGCAACAGCCCAAAGATATGATAATCACCAATAATACATTTAAATATCACTTTCAATTGTATTTAGTTTCATAAAATATCAATATTCAGTGAAGAATTTGTTGCTGCTATGAAAGCTTGTGACAGCAGATGTGTGAAACTGAACATCACTTTTCTTTTTAATACAATGAAAATGTGATAGTAGAACTGTCAACTGACTGTCACATTTCTTTCATTGAGATTTACATTCAGAAGTTCCATCTAGATTTATAACTTTTCTGGATCTACCAAAAATTTTCTTATACAAGTCTTGTCCTGACAGTCATTTACGAACACACACACACACACACACAAAAAGAAAAAAAAATCTGTTGAGCCGTTATCAAGTGATGATCTTTCATACATGTCGCAATTGATTTTTATTTATATAGATACCTGTCAGTCGTCCCCCCATGAACCATGGACCTTGCCGTTGGTGGGGAGGCTTGTGTGCCTCAGCGATACAGATAGCCGTACCGTAGGTGCAACCACAACGGAGGGGTATCTGTTGAGAGGCCAGACAAATGTGTGGTTCCTGAAGAGGGGCAGCAGCCTTTTCAGTACTTGCAAGGGCAACAGTCTGGATGATAGACTGATCTGCCCTTGTAACAATAACCAAAACGGCCTTGCTGTGCTGGTACTGCGAACGGCTGAAAGCAAGGGGAAACTACAGCCATAATTTTTCCCGAGGGCATGCAGCTTTACTGTATGATTAAATGATGATGGCATCCTCTTGGGTAAAATATTCCGGAGGTAAAATAGTCCCCCATTCGGATCTCCGGGTGGGTACTACTCAGGAGGACGTCGTTATCAGGAGAAAGAAAACTGGCATTCTACGGATCGGAGCGTGGAATGTCAGATCCCTTAATCGGGCAGGTAGGTTAGAAAATTTAAAAAGGGAAATGGATAGTTTAAAGTTAGATATAGTGGGAATTAGTGAAGTTCGGTGGCAGGAGGAACAAGACTTCTGGTCAGGTGACTACAGGGTTATAAACACAAAGTCAAATAGGGGTAATGCAGGAGTAGGTTTAATAATGAATAGGAAAATACGAGGGTGGTTCAGAAAGTAACCTCTGATTGGTCACAGTGCGGGTTGTGGGGGGAGTAGCGACGCCATCTGTGCATTCACGCACTCAACAGGTCAGTCGGCATCAAGCCGTGGTCGAGTGAACGTCGTACCTGCACTAGTTTAGTTTTTGTGGCAGTTTGAAATGTGTGCTACAATAGAAAACCCAGCCAAATGTGAAGTGCGTGCTGTCATAAGGTTTTTTACAGCCAAAGGATATTCTGCAGCAGCTATTCATCGTGAGCTTTGTGCCGTGTACGGACCAAGAGTTATGAGTGAAGGAGTTGTCCGTGAATGGGTACATTTATTTAAATGTGGACGAGAAAACGTTCATGATGAAGAGAGGAGTGGTAGACCATCATTGGTGACTGACGAACTCGTTCAGACAGTTGATGCAAAAGTTCGTGAAAATCGACGTTTCTCAATGTCGGAGTTGTCTACTGGTTTTCCACAGATTTCTAAGACTCTCTTGTACGAGATAGTGATAGCAAGATTGGGTTACCGTAAGTTCTGTGCACGATGGGTGCCCAAAATTCTTACCGACCACCACAAAACTCAAAGAATGGCCTCTGCATTAGACTTTCTGTCACGTTATGAGGACGAAGGAGAACCATTGTTAAACAGAATCGTGACCGGTGACGAAACCTGGATTAAGTACGTGAACCCTGAGACAAAAGAATAATCAAAGATGTGGGCACATTCAAATTCGCCTACCAAACCAAGAAAAGCCTCGCAAGATTTTTCTGCCAGAAAACTGATGGCAACGGTGTTTTGGGATGCCAAAGGGGTGTTGTTGGTTGAATTCATGGAACGTGGTACGACCATTAATCAAGACGTGTACTGTGAAACAATAAAAAAGTTACGACGGGCTATACAGAACAGTACTACAGTAGTACAAGTTTATATGCCAACTAGCTCTGCAGATGACGAAGAAATTGAAGAAATGTATGATGAAATAAAAGAAATCATTCAGATAGTGAAGGGTGACGAAAATTTAATAGTCATGGGTGACTGGAATTCGGTAGTAGGAAAAGGGAGAGAAGGAAACGTAGTAGGTCAATATGGATTGGGGCTAAGAAATGAAAGAGGAAGTCGCCTGGTAGAATTTTGCACAGAGCATAACTTAATCATAGATAACACTTGGTTCAAGAATCATAAAAGAAGCTGTATACATGGAAGAAGCCTGGAGATACTCACAGGTTTCAGATACATTATATAATGGTAAGACAGAGATTTAGGAACCAGGTTTTAAATTGTAAGACATTTCTAGGGGCAGATGTGGACTCTGACCACAATCTATTGGTTATGACCTGTAGATTAAAACTGAAGAAACTGCAAAAAGGTGGGAATTTAAGGAGATGGGACCTGGATAAACAGAAAGAACCAGAGGTTGTACAGAGTTTCAGGGAACAATTGACAGGAATGGGGGAAATACAGTAGAAGATGAATGGGTAGCTTTGAGGGATGAAGTAGTGAAGGCAGCAGAGGATCAAGTAGGTAAAAAGACGAGGGCTAGTAGAAATCCTTGGGTAACAGAAGAAATATTGAATTTAATTGATGAAAGGAGAAAATATAAAAATGCAGTAAATGAAGCAGGCAAAAAGGAATACAAACGTCTCAAAAATGAGATCGACAGGAAGTGCAAAATGGCTAAGCAGGGATGGCTAGAGGACAAATGTAAGGATGTAGAGGCTTATCTCACCAGGGGTAAGATAAATACTGCCTACAGGAAAATTAAAGAGACCTTTGGAGAAAAGAGAAATACTTGTATGAACATCAAGGACTCAGATGGAAACCCAGTTCTAAGCAAAGAAGGGAAAGCAGAAAGGTGGAAGGAATATATAGAGGGTCTATACAAGGGCGATGTACTTGAGGACAATATTATGGAAATGGGAGAGGATGTAGATGAAGATGAAATGGGAGATACGATACTGCGTGAAGAGTTTGACAGAGCACTGAAAGACCTGAGTCGAAACAAGGCCCCCGGAGTAGACAACATTCCATTAGAATTACTGATAGCCTTGGGAGAGCCAGCCATGACAAAACTATACCATCTGGTGAGCAAGATGTATGAAACAGGCGAAATACCCTCAGACTTCAAGAAGAATATAATAATTCCAATCCCAAAGAAAGCAGGTGTTGACAGATGTGAAAATTACCAAACTATCAGTTTAATAAATCACAACTGCAAAATACTAACGTGAATTCTTTACAGATGAATGGAAAAACTAGTAAACTAGTAGAAGCCGTCCTCGGGGAAGATAAGTTTGGATTCCTTAGAAATGTTGGAACATGTGAGGCAATACTGACCCTACGACTTATCTTAGAAGCTAGATTAAGGAAGGGCAAACCTACATTTCTAGCATTTGTAGACTTAGAGAAAGCTTATGACAATGTTGACTGGAGTACTCTCTTTCAAATTCTGAAGGTGGCAGGGGTAAAATACAGGGAGCGAAAGGCTATTTACAATTTGTACAGGAACCAGATGGCAGTTATAAGAGTCGAGGGACATGAAAGGGAAGCAGTGGTTGGGAAGGGAGTGGGACAGGGTTGTAGTCTCTCCCCGATGTTATTCAATCTGTATATTGAGCAAGCAGTGAAGGAAACAAAAGAAAAATTTGGAGTAGGTATTAAAATCCATGGAGAAGAAATAAAAACTTTGAGGTTCGCCAATGACATTGTAATTCTGTCAGAGACGGCAAAGGACTTGGAAGAGCAGTGGAACGGAATGGATAGTGTCTTGAAAGGAGGATATAAGATGAACATCAACAAAAGCAAAACGAGGATAATGGAATGTAGTCGAATTAAGTCGGGTGATGCTGAGGGAATTAGATTAGGAAATGAGACACTTAAAGTAGTAAAGGAGTTTTGCTATTTGGGGAGCAAAATAACTGATGATGGTCGAAGTAGAGAGGATATAAAATGTAGCCTGGCAATGGCAAGGAATGCGTTTCTGAAGAAGAGAAATTTGTTAACATCGAGTATAGATTTAAGTGTCAGGAAGTCGTTTCTGAAAGTATTTGTATGGAGTGTAGCCATATATGGAAAGTGAAACATGGACGATAAATAGTTTGGACACGAAGAGAATAGAAGCTTTCGAAATGTGGTGCTACAGAAGAATGCTGAAGATTAGATGGGTAGATCACATAACTAATGAGGAGGTATTTCATAGAATTGGAGAGAAGAGAAATTTGTGGCACACATTGACCAGAAGAAGGGATCGGTTGGTAGGACAGGTTCTGAGGCATCAAGGGATCACCAATTTAGTATTGGAGGGCAGCGTGGAGGGTAAAAATCGTAGAGGGAGACCAAGGGATGAATACACTAAGCAGATTCAGAAGGATGTATGTTGCAGTAGGTACTGGGAGATGCAGAAGCTTGCACAGGATAGAGTAGCATGGAGAGCTGCATCGAACCAGTCTCAGGACTGAAGAACACAACAACAACAACAACAACAACAACAACAACACCTGTCAATGGTCATATGCCACTTATCCAGTTGTATTTACATCACATGCACTTTATACACGGCGATTTTGTTAAAGGGGACAGACTGCAGGAAGCGACCCCTAAGAGGATTTGGAGTAAAGAAATGTCATGTGAACATCTGGCAGGAAATGCATTCTAAGGGAGGTACACGCACATGAGGGTGGAGGGAAAAGATGGTTGACACTGTAAGTTTCAGTGGCTGGAAGCACACATTAGAACACACCAGAGAAGTGAGTTCCATGTGTAATAGTGTTTTATTGGCATGGTGGCAGTGAACCAGCAGCACCGGTTCATCCTCAGTCCTCCTACAATGACTCATAAGCCAGGCATACATGCATTTCCTGCAGATGACCCTGCCGCCCCTTTCTGGAAGATGTGCCTTTGCTGTTGCAAAGGATAATGTGGCTGCTAAATGATGGTATTCCAGCGCACTTCCACCTTTCTGTGTGGAGACATCTCGACAATGTCTACCCCGACCACACATTGAGGCTGAACAGGTGCTGATGGTTTACTGCCCTCATACCACCTAAATACTAATACAAATAGAACATCCCCATTTGACTGGCATGTTCTCATGTGTGCTTCCAACCATTGAAATCTACTCTGTCAAAAGTCTTTGATCTCCACTTTAAAGTGGGTTTTTTATCTCTTGGAGCACATTACCAGCTATATCTCCATCTGACCTTAATTACTTCTTATCCTCCTAAGGATAATTTCCTGCAGTTTGCCCTCATTGAGCCAAATCACCCCATATTAAATTGAACTAAACAAAGGTAGCATATTAGAAATTAACAAGTGCAAAGAACAAATGAAATAATAATGCTGCCAACCGTGACAATTTTGTAGAATGTTTAAAATTATTATTATTATTATTATCACTATTTGACCTCAGTTCTACGAATCCAACTTAAAAGCAAATAATAATAATAATAAAAAAAAAAAACCACACACACACACACACACACACACACACACACACACACACACAGACACACACAAATTTCAAGCTTCATCAGGAAAGAGGAAAGGAGAGGGAAAGACGAAAGGATGTGGGTTTTAAGGGAGAGCGGAAGGAGTCATTCCAATCCCGGGAGTGGAAAGACTTACCTTAGGTGGAAAAAAGGACAGGTATACACTCGCTCGCACACACACACACACACACACACACACACACACACACACACATATATCCATCCGCACATATACAGACACAGGCAGACATCTCTGCCCAACCTCTTTTACATATATCTGCCTGTGTCTGTACATGTGCGGATGGATACGTGTGTGTGTGTGCGTGTGTGTGCGCGCGAGTGTATACCTGTCCTTTTTTCCCCCCTAAGGTAAGTCTTTCCACTCCTGGGATTGGAATGACTCCGTACCCTCTCCCTTAAAACCCACATCCTTTCGTCTTTCCTGCTCCTTCCCTCTTTCCTGATGAAGCAACCGTGGGTTGCGAAAGCTTGAATTTTGTGTGTGTGTTTGTGTTTGTTATTGTCTCCATCAATGTACCAACGATTTCGTTTGGTAAGTTATAGAATCTTTGTTTTTAGATACATTTTTCCCATGTGGAATGTTCCCCTATATATATAATATGCAGTGGTCATTTCATCCAAAGCCTGCTGCTTATCATAGCGGGAGTGTATAATGTCCCTTGCACATGCAGCCAAATGCACATAGGAACTGCAAAAAGAAGAATCGATGCCCGACTTAATGAAAATGAGCAGCTGTCATCTGGGAAACATGGATAAATAAGCAGTAACAGATGATCCAACATGGACCAGGGGACCAACAAATTTGTTTCTTTGGCTGTATGGTTTTATAAAGATCTAGTCATTACTATCCTAGGATGTACAGAGAAACCATAGAAATTCAAAGAACAAAAAAATTTAACAGAAAAGGAGGAGGACTGAAATTGGACAATTTGTAGCCATTAATGCTAAATAAAACAAACGGCACTGACTCTTTCACCACTGTAGAATCTCCATACCATACTTCGGCACAGATCCACTTTCTTAGGCAGTGATCTGACGGCATCACAAACCAACTTTTCAGTGGATATGTATAAAAATTTCTGTTTGCTGAGACTTTTTAAGTTTGACACTGCTTTCTGACTGTACAGCATCTGATGATGTCTCTAGAGATGAAATGTTAAGCTGAAGAAGCCTGAGGCCACAGTCTAAGGTCCACAAAACCAAAATCATCAATTATCATCTCAGTTTTTAACAGCAGCCTAGAGTATTAAATACATGCGGGCGCGGAGATGCTGAGTTGCACATAGGCACAACAAAAAGACTGTCACAGATAAAAAAAAAACAGTAAGGCCTTTGTCAAAAACAGATGACAGACACACACACTCACGCAGATGCATCTCACACACATGACTGCAGTCTCAGGCAAATGAAACCACTCTGTGATCAGCAGCTCCAGTGCATAATGGGAGTGGCAATTGGGTGGGGATAAGGAGGAGGCTGGGGTGGGGAGGGGGAGGCACAGTATGGTACAGGTGGCGGACAGTGTAGTGCTACAGGTTAGATGGAGGGCAGAGAGATGTGGAGATAGGGGCAGGGGGAGGGGGGTAGTGGAAAAGGAGAGAAATAAAAAGACTGGGTGTGATGGTGGAATGAAGGCTGTTTAGTGCTGGAATGGGTGCAGGGAAGGGGCTGGATGGGTGAGGACAGTGGCTAACGAAGGTTGAGGCCAGGAGGGTTCCGGGAACGTAGGATGTATTGCAGGGAAAGTTCCCACGTGCGCAATTCAGAAAAGCTGGTGTTGGTGGGAAGGATCCATATGGCACAAGCTGTGAAGCAGTCATTGAAATGAAGGGTGTCATGTTTGGCAGTGTGCTCAGAAACAGGGTGGTCCACTTGTTTCTTGACCAGAGTTTGTCAGTGGCCATTCATGTGGACAGATAGCTAGTTGATTGTCATGCCCACATAGAATGCAGCACAGTGGTTGCAGCTTAGCTTGCAAATTACATGTAGCCCTGCCTTTGTCAAGATGGTGATGTTTGTGACCAGATTGAAGTAGTTGGTGATGGGAGGATGTATGGGACAGGTCTTGCATCTAGGTCTATTATAGGGATATGAGCCTTGAGGTAGGGGTTGGAAGTAGGGGTTGTGTAAGGATGGACGAGTATATTGCGTGGGTTTGGTGGATGGCGGAATACCACTTGGGAGGGGTGGGAATGATAGTGGGCAGGACATTTCTCACTTCAGGGCACGATGAGAGGTAGTGGAAACCCTGGTGGAGAAAGCAATACAGTTGCTCCAGTCCTGAGTGTTACTGAGTTACGAGGACAATGCTCCTCTGTGGCCACACGGTGGGACTTCGGGAGGTGGTGGGAGACTGGGGAGATAAGACATGGGAGATTTGATTTTGTACTAGGTTGGGAGGATAATTACGGTCAGTGAAGGCTTCAGTGAATCCTTCGGTATATTTCAAGAGGGACCACTCATCACTGCAGATACGATGACCACGGGTGGCTAGGCTTTATAGAAGGGTCTTCTTGGTACGGAAATGGTGGCAGCTGTCAAAATGGAGGTATTGTTGGTGGTTAGTAGGTTTGATATGGATAGAGGTGCTGATGAAGCCATCTTTGAGGTGGAGGTCAACATCTAGGAAAGCTGGTTGAGTAGGACCATGTGAAGCAAATGGAGGAGAAGTTGTTGAGGTTCTGGAGGAATGTGGATAGAGTGTTTTCACCCTTGATCCAGATTGCAAATTTGTAATCAATGAATATGAACCACATGAGGGGCTTAGGATTCTGAGTGTTTAGGAAGGATTCCTCTAGATGGCCCATGAAAAGGTTGGCATAGGATTATGCCATACTGGTGCCCATATCTGTACCCCGGATTTGTTTGTAGGTAATGCCTTCAAAGAAGAAGTAATTGTGGGTGAGGATATAGTTGGTCATGGTGACTAGGAAAGAGGTTGTTGTTTTGGAATCCGTCAGGCATTGGGAAAGGTAGTGTTCAATAGCGGTAAGGCCTTGGGCCTTAGGGAGTTTAGTGTACATGGGGATGGCATCAATACTGATGAGCAGGACACCGTGTGGTAAAGGGACAGCAATTGTGGAGAGCTGGTGGAGGAAATAGTTGGTATCTTTTATATAGAAGGATAGGTTCCGGGTAATAGGTTGAAGGTGTTGGTCTATGTGAGCAGAGATTCTCTCAATGGGGGTGCAGTAACCAGCCACTATGGGATGTCTTGGGTGGTTAGGTTTTCAGACTTGCATGTAGAAGGTAGGAGTGTGGGGAGTGGTGGGGGTGAGCAGAGAAAAGTACTCTGGAGAGGGGTCCTGGGATGGGCCTAAGGATTTGAGGAGTGACCGGAGATCCTGCTGGACTTCTGGAAAGGGGTCATCTAGAGGAATCCTTCCTGAACACCCAGAATCCTAAACCCTCACCTGGTTCAGATTCATTGATGACATCTTTGTGATCTGGATCGAGGGTGAGGACACCCTATCCACATTCATCCAGAACCTCAACAACTTTTCCCCCATTTACTTCACCTGGTCCTACTCAACCCAAAGAGCCACCTTCCTTGTTGTTGACCTCCACCTCAAAGATGATTACAGTAGTACCTCTGCCCATATCAAACCTGCTAACCACGAGCAATACCTCCATTCTGACAGCTGCCACCCGTTCCATACCAAGAAGTCCCTTCTATATAGCCTAGTAACCCGAGGTCGTCGCATCTGCAGTGATGTTCGGTCCCTCTCAAAATATAACGAGGGTTTCACTGAAGCCTTCACAGACCATAATTATCCTCCCAACCTCGTACAAAACCACATCTCCAGTGTCTTATCTTTCCAGTCTCCCACCACCTCCCAAAGTCCCACCGTCTGGCCACAGAGGAGCATTCCCCTTGTAACTCAGTGCCACTCAGGACTGGAGCAACTGTGTTACCTTCTCCACCAGGGTTTTGACCACCTCTTGTTGTGCCCTGAAATAAGAAAATCCTGCCCACTATCCTTCCCACCCCTCCCTCAGTGGTATTCCACCATCCACCAAATCTACACAATACACTTGTCCATCCTTACGCTAACCCTGCTTGCAACCCCTTACTTCATGGCTCATACCCCTGTAATAGACCTAGATGCAAGACCTCTCCCATACATCCTCCCACCGCCACCTACTCCAGTCTGCTCACAAACATCACCTATCCCATCAAAGGCAGGGCTACCTGTGATACCAGGTCTGTCCGCATGAATGGCAACCGACGAACTCTGGCCAAGAAACAAATGGACCACCCTGTTGCTAAGCACGCTGCCAAGCATGACACTCTTCATTTCAGTGACTGCTTCACAGCTTGTGCCATATGGATTGAGGGGGGGCGGGGGGTGTTCGGTGAAGGTATGTTCTCGAAACTTAAACAAAAGCCTGTACCGAGCTATGGAGTGTCTCTCTTGCAGAGTCTTCCACTGGAGTTTATCTATCATCTCGGTAATGCTTTTGCGATTACTAAATGATCCTGTAACAAAGCGCGCTGCTCTCCGTTGGATCTTCTCTAGATTAGATTAGATTTCTTTCATTCCAATTGATCCGTAGTGAGGAGGCCCTCCAGGATGTAGAACATGCCAGAAAAACAACAATACATGACAAATATTTACAACTAAAACAAATAAGCTACATTCCACAGGTCCCAAGTGGAATGATCGTCATTTTTCAATGAACACTATATGAAAGAGTCATTTTACAAATACTAATGCACTGAATTTAAAATAAAAAAGTTTATTTATTTATTTATAAGGTAATAAATGTGTAATACAACTACTATAATACTTATTTACAATGAACACATTACTGCACTGAAAGGGTGCAGAAGTTAGATTGTACTTACACACACACACACACACACACATACATATTTACAATGAACACATTACTGCACTGAAATTGTACAGAAGTTATATTGTACTTTTATATACACAAATCAGTTGGTTTTATTGAGAAATTCATCAATGGAGTAGAAGGAGTTGGCCACCAATAAATCCTTTAGGCTTCTCTTAAATTGAATTTCATTGGTTGTTAAGCTTTTTATGGCTGCTGGCAAGTTATTGAAAATGTGTGTTCCTGAATAATGCACATCTTTTTGTACAAGACTAAGTGACTTTAAATCCTTGTGAAGATTATTCTTATTTCTAGTATTGATTCCATGAATTGAGCTGTTGTTTTGAAAAAGTTATATATTTTTAATGGCAAATTTCATTAAAGAATAAATATATTGGGAAGCAGTAGTTAGTATCCCTTGCGGTGGCCCTGTGTAATGTTAAGTGTTTTCGTGGACTTACTTGTTGAAGAATGCTGGTTCTGCTTTCTTGCAGTGCCGTTGTCTTCTGCTAGCACCGGATGCTTCTCCGAAAATTTCACAGCTAGGAAGGGGAAATTTTCACTCTCTCGTTCTCTCTCTCTCTTCTTATTCAAAAATACGCTACTCTTGGAATATCATTCAATGCGCCAGAACATATTTATTTCCACTTTGTACAAAAAAACAACTAAACTTTATGACGTAAGCCCACACATTACCAGGCACCCAAGATCAGTTAATTACACATTTTTGAACACAATTAATACATAAGCTTTTATCGTGACTGACTATCCACGTCCAGTCCACATACTCTCAACAGCAGTTCAATGTCTACTAAACAGTCTCTATCTCGAATCACTCCATTTGTTTTTCAACAATACAAAGCTACATTACTTTTTGCAGCTGGCCACGGAGCTTCCGGGCCGTATGTGTTTATTCTTCGCAGGTCTCGCTGAACACTTGCCAGCGCCGACGAACTATCTCCCTTCCAGTTTCGCCTGTACAAACAATAAATGGGTGCAGTATCCCATGCTTATCCTTACGCCCTACTTTAAAATAACGCGTGTTCGAAACGGCTGGAACACAAGTGTCTCCAGACTTTCGTAAAATTCTGGGGGCACTTCATATCCCTCCCCTTAGCTCGAACACTTGTTATTTTGCACACAACATATATCTTAATAATTTTTTTCTTAACACTTATCTTGTTACTTTGTACTACATAAAAACATTATGTACAAAAACTCTCTTCCATCTCCGTTATTTCATTAAGCTGTTGGTAATATCTTTCATAGACATAGTAGTATGACAAACTACTAGTACAACAAGTATCAGCTATTTCCAATAGATTTATCTACTCTTGCTTCCATGATAGAGTCAAAATAAATCCCTCCATTTAACCAGTTTCAATGTTCAGGTGTTATTCTGAGTCGAGTCTTTACTTTTTTTTTCTTTTTTTTAGAAGCTGTTGCTATGATAACCACTGGTTTTCCGGGTCTGAAAAAAATTAGTTGTATTGGGGGTTTTCTCTTTTTTTTTCTATCTCCACGTGCAGGGCTCGTCTTTTTTATTTAAAAAATTTTAGAATTCAAATTAACCAGGAGAAACTTTCCACTACAATCTCAGGTCACTATACCACCCTTTCCCTTTGGGTTCCAATCTACGTAAGGGTTGATACTATGGAAACATCTTCTTCCCTTCTTCCTCATCCTTGGGTAGGTACGCCCCTTCCATTTATACTAAACTATGGTACAGGTCAATCCCCTTTTTGGTACCCCTGCCCGCACAGTATAGGTCAGCCTCCTCTGGGTCTGCCTACCTGCCTCTCTCTTTCTCATTTCTTCTATATTGGATGCCCCCCCCCCCCCCCTCCATCTTCTCTAACAATGATTCATAGTCTTGCCTCTTTTGTACTCCTCTGCACACTGTTTTATTTAAAATTTCCTCGTAAAATTTCTATCTACCTCTCCTTTCCTCCTCCTGAGTCCTTCAGCCTACCCACTTAAATTCTTTGCTTGTTCATTGGTTATAGCTCACTTATATAGCCTTAATAACTAAATATGTTTTGTCCATGGTTGTAACTTTATTTCTTTTCATCAGGCTATTCGGTCTGCACAATCCTATTATTCATCAGAAACTTATTTGACTCGATACCTCCGGCTTAATATATGTACTACTGTAGCTATGAACTCAGGTGGATATACACTTCGTCCCCCCTTGTTCCTTTAGCTTAAGCTTACTGTATACCATTTCACTTAATATGTGCAACCATCATTACTTAGTACATGTGCTCGAGTTCTTCCTGAGCACTACCAAACGGAGTCTCGTCCTTAATCTTAAATTTGCAAACATAATCGCTAACGGTACCCGGATTCTCTGAATATACTGAATGGTATTTAGACAAAATTCTCACTAAATCCATTTGCTGTTCAATATTTAACACTTCAGATTCACTTACCTTTTTGTGAAATTTGTCTTGTGGACATGCAGTATTAGTTAACTCTATCTCTGGAGACAACTGAGCTGACGCGGTTAATTGTAATCTTTGGTGTTCAGATGTTTGTTTATACACATCGCTGTCCATCACAAACTTAATGCAATGTTTATTCTCGGGTTCCCCCACATATACAGTTCTCGTCGAAATTCAGTATAACATTAAAATCGGTTAACCAGTCTAAACCAAACAATACGTCTCTATTTATGTCTTCCACTACTAGCAAAGGTTGTCAAAACGTCATATCACTTATACGGCAGCGTGCCAAGGTTTCGTATTTAACAACCTTACTCTTCTTTCCAGTTATACCAACTATATATACCCCAGTTACTGGTAAAACAGGTAAATTACTTTTAGTTTTTAATGTATTAAAGTATTCCTTAGAAATAAGTGATACGTCACTACCAGAATCAGTGAATATGTCTACTTTGTGGTTTTTCTATCTCTCCTGTTATAATGTTAACTTGTTAGTTTCATCTCATGCTTAGAGGTTACTGTTTATTGTGACTCCTTAAATTAGTCATAATCATGTAGTCATAGTTGGTCTCTTTTAATACTGATATGATAGGATAGCTTAAGGGCTATAAGTAGATTACAGGATAGTCAAAGATTTGAAGGGAGTTTGGTGCAGGAAAACTAATGTAGAAGTAACACCGAACCCTACTCGTGAACTGGCGGACGTCCCTCTGCCCGTTGACACAGAACGTCAATGTCCCTGGGGGTTTTGTACATATCATTTTATATCCTTAACATTATACATTCCCTTTTCCTCTCCCACCACAGGATCTACTAAATATAGGGTTTTTTGGTGTACTATTGATTGAATATGATAAGGCCCTACATATTTCAGAAAAAATTTGTATGTTTCTTTTTTCAGTGCTGAACTTCGAAGGTGTTGTTTTACTAATACTAAGTTAAATACCGAGCGAGGTGGCGCAGTGGTTAGACACTGGACTCGCATTCGGGAGGATGACGGTTCAATCCCGCGTCCGGCCATCCTGATTTAGGTTTTCCGTGATTTCCCTAAATCGCTCCAGGCAAATGCCGGGATGGTTCCTTTCAAAGGGCACAGCCGACTTCCTTCCCTAATCCGATGAGACCGATGATCTCGCTGTCTGGTCTCCTTCCCCAAACCAACCAACCAACCAACCAACTAAGTTAAATCATTTTAAGAAATGGGTGGGGTGTACCTCCCCATCTGGTTTGAATTTAGGAAACTGTCTCGACAAGCATGAATTTGATCCCCATTGCAGATCAGTTATCATGTCCTTATTTAATATAATATTTTGGGCAACTGTGCCTTTCTCTAGTTTCTCCTGCATAAGCTTGAATTCTTTCGTCAAAGTTTCTAAGTGTTTCTTGGTGTTATCTAAATCAGAAGTTACTGTAGGCGAAGACATATCAACACTTAGTTTCTCTTCAATCTTTCGTCCTATTAATTCTTCTACTTGTTCTTCCAAGCCATTCAAATTTATAAGCTCTGCAGTCATTAACTTTTCTTTGAAGTTTTGTTCTACGATTTCCACCCGTGATTTGACCCCTGAAATTTGCACCTGTACTAGGGGGAGCAACTTACCTTGTTTCTGGACATTGGTTTTTAGCATAGTTAATTCTTGTTTGACCACATCAAATGTAACATTGCGTACATTTTTCAAAGAGTTGTATTTTTTGTTAAATTGTGTTTCCAAATTACTACATTTACAGTCTACATCATATTCTAATTTTTGAACTAATCCTTTTATATTGGTTTCACTTCTTTGTTCTAAATCCTTAAATAAAATATTTGTCTGTTCACTCAGGAAATCGGACAATTCTTTTTTCAATTCTTTTTTCCATTCTTGCATCTGATTACTTAGGATATTACTTTGAGCCTCTAGTTTTGTGTTTTGTGATTCAAACTGCACTTTGATAAACCTCATTAATTCGCCTAAATCTGGCTCCTGTTTTTCAATTCCCATAGCCCCAACAGACTCTACGGATTGATGTTCCTTTTCCTTTGTGTTTTGTTTTGCCTTTAATCTACTTATCATTAAAAGTACACTTGCTTATTTCCACAACACCCCACACTTCACAAACAATCAAAGGTCAGTAGTAGCTCATCTGGCGTCGGTGGAAGGCAGCGTCGGCACTAGTGTACGGCGGTGTCAGCGCCGATGGATGGCGGCGTCGGCGTAGGTGGACGACGGCGTCGGCTTTTGTGGACGGCTGCGTTGGTGTTGGTGTATGGCGGCGTCGGCGTTGGTGTACGGCAGCGTCGGCGTTGGCGTACGGTGGTGTCAGCGTTTGTGGACGGCGGCGGCGAGTTGAGACTAACTGCAACGTTGTACGATTTTCTTGATTCCCTTAATCATTTCACCATTTATCAACACGATATTTCTGGATAAGTATCGTGGAATCGCTCTCAGCTTCACTGTTATTGGTTGCTATGGCAACTCCCAACTGATTTCCCCCTTCTTTCTCAGGTCCTTTCTTTACGGTCGCCACGTTCTTGCGGTGGCCCAGTGTAATGTTAAGCATTTTCGTGGACTTACTTGTTGAAGAATGCTGGTTCTGATTTCTTGCAGCGCCGATGTCTTCTGCTAGCACCTTACGCTTCTCCGAAGATTTCCCTGCTAGGAAGGGGAAATTTTCACTCTCTCGTTCTCTCTCTCTCTTCTTATTAAAAAATACGCTACTCTTGGAATATCATTCAATGCACCAGAACATATTTGTTTCCACTTTGTACAAAAAAACAACTAAACTTTATGATGTAAGCCCACACATTACCGGGCACCCAAGATCAGTTAATTACACATTTTTGAACACAATTAATACATAAGCTTTTATCATGGCTGACTATCCACGTCCAGTCCACGTACTCTCAACAGCAGTTCAATGTCTACTAAACAGTCTCTATCTCGAGTCATTCCATTTGTTTTTCAACAATACAAAGCTACATTACTCTTTGCAGCTGGCTACGGAGCTTCCGGGCCGTATATGTTTATTCTTCGCAGGTCACGCTGAACACTTGCCAGCGCCGACGAACTATCTCCCTTCCAGTTTCGCCTGTACAAACAATAAATGGGTGCAGTATCCCATGCTCATCCTTACGACCTGCTTTAAAATAACGCATGTTTGAAATGGCTGGAACACAAGTGTCTCCAGACTTTCGTAAAATTCTGGGGGCACTACACCCTAGTTCCCTAAACAGGCTTCTGCAGGATGTTCTTGAGTTCACACCACATATAACTCTTACTGCACATTTTTGTGCCCAGAAAACTTTAGCTTGGCTTGATGAATTACCCCAAAAAATAATCCCATATGACATTATGGAATGAAAGTAAGCATAGTATGCCATCTTTTTCATTTTTATATCCCCTATGTCTGACACAATTCAAATTGCAAATAGAGATTTGTTAAGACGCTTCAGCAGTTCTGTGGTGTGCTCCTCCCAGTTGAATTTATTATCAAGCCGTAATCCCAAGAATTTAACACTGTCCACTTCCTCTATCTGCTTGTAATCGTATGTTAGGCATACACTCGTGGGACATCCCTTACAAGCTCTGAACTGCATGTAGTGTCTTTTTTCAAAGTTTAGTGACAAAGAAGTGGCTAGGAACCAGTGATTAATGTCCACAAATATTTTATTAGCTGATCTTTCTAAGACTATACTTGATTTGCTATTTATTGCAATGTTTGTATCATCGACAAACAAAATGAAATTGGCATCTGGTAATGTTACTGATGAAAGGTCATTGATGTATACGA
Organism: Schistocerca nitens; assembly: GCF_023898315.1. Taxonomy (NCBI): domain Eukaryota; kingdom Metazoa; phylum Arthropoda; class Insecta; order Orthoptera; family Acrididae; genus Schistocerca; species Schistocerca nitens. The sequence goes on along the minus strand of NC_064618.1, from coordinate 748,197,641 downwards.
GAAAAGGTAAGGGCCCCAAAATGGAACCTTGTGGGACCCCACATGTAATTAGTTCCCAGTTGGATGATGCCTGATAGCTTGATACTTGTCTCTTTCCTAATAACACCCTTTGTTTCCTGCCAGAGATGTAAGATTTAAACCATTTTGCAGCATTTCCTGTTACACTATAATATTCTAATTTGTTTAAAAGGATATTGTGATTTACACAGTCAAATGCCTTTGACAGATCACAAAATATACCAGTTGCCTGCAATTTTTTGTCTTATGAATTAAGCACATTTTCACTGTAAGTGAAATCAATATCAGAACCCTTTAGAAATCCAAACTGTGACTTTGACAGTATGTTATTTGAGATAAGATGATTATAAAGCCGATTGTACATTACTTTTTCTAAAATATTTGACAATGCTGACAACAGTGAAATTGGATGGAAATTGGATGCTATTTTTTTCTCTCCCTTCTTAAACAGTGGCTTAACTTCAGCATATTTCAACCATTCAGGAAATATTCCACTGATAAACTACTGGTTACACAGATAGCTTAATACGTTACTTAGCTCAGAATCACATCCTTTAATTAACTTTGTTGATATTTCATCATACCCACTAGATGTTTTTGATTTTAAAGATTTTATGATGGACATTATTTCTGCTGGGGTAGTGAGGGTCAAATTCATATTATGGAAGTTACTTGAAATGTCTGGTCTGAGGTATTCCATAGCAGCATCTACCGAACCTGACAACCCCATCTTTTCAGTAACAGTTATAAAATGTTTGTTAAAAAGTTGTGCAACGCTATACACATCTGTCACCAATGTATCATTTACTCATAATGCTATTTGTTCCTCTTCATGTCTGGTTCTACCGGTCTCCTCCTTCACAATATTCCATACTGTCTTTATTTTGTTATCTGATATGACTAACTTTTCCTTGTAATGTATTTGCTTTGATGTCTGTATTACAGTCTTTAATATTTTGCAGTATTTCTTGTAATGTGCTATAGCATCAACATCGGAATTGTTTCGGATTGACAGATACAATTTTCTTTTTGTTTTACAAGATACCCCTATTCCTTGAGTAATCCATGTCTTCTTTGTAGACTTTGCTCTAACCTTGGTAAGTTTTGGGGGAAAATAGTGTTCAAATAAGGTAAGCAATTTATTAGCAAAAGTGTTAAATTTTTCATTCATGCCATGAGCACTGTAAACATCAGTCCAGTGAATGTCTCTGAGGAGTGCCCTAAAATAATCAATTTTTGGCTTATTGATTACCCTCTTGAGCTCAGATTTAACAGATTTTATATCCTGTTCAGTATTAAAATTTAACAGAAGGAACTGTATGTCATGGTCTGAGAGGCCAATGACTATTGGTTCTGTAATATAATCTATCTCTTCTATCAACCCCATCTGGTACGGATCCCACACCGGTGAGCAGTATTCAAGCAGTGGGCAAACGAGTGTACTGTAACCTACTTCCTTTGTTTTTGGATTGCATTTCCTTAGGATTCTTCCAGTGAATCTCAGTCTGGCATCTGCTTTACCGACGATTAATTTTATATGGTCATTCCATTTTAAATCCCTCCTAATGCCTACTCCCAGATAATTTATGGAATTAACTGCTTCCAGTTGTTGGCCTGCTATATTGTAGCTAAATGATAAAGGATCTTTCTTTCTATGTATTTGCAGCAGATTGCACTTGTCTACATTGAGATTCAATCGCCATTCCCTGCACCATGCGTCAATTCGCTGCAGATCCTCCTGCATTTCAGTACAATTTTCCATTGTTACAACCTCTCGATATACTAAAGCATCATCCGCGAAAAGCCTCAGTGAACTTCCGATGTTATCCACAAGGTAATTTATATATATTGTGAATAACAACGGTCCTATGGCACTCCCCTGCGGCACACCTGAAATCACTCTTTATTTCGGAAGACTTCTCTCCATTGAGAATGACATGCTGCGTTCTATTATCTAGGAACTCTTCAATCCAATCACACAATTGGTCTGATAGTCCATATGCTCTTACTTTGTTCATTAAACGACTGTGCGTAACTGTATCAAACGCCTTGTGGAAGTCAAGAAACACGGCATCTACCTGGGAACCCATGTCTATGGCCCTCTGAGTCTCGTGGATGAATAGCATGAGCTGAGTTTCACATGATCGTCTTTTTCGAAACCCATGCTGATTCCTACAGAGTAGGTTTCTAGTCTCCAGAAAAGTCATTATACTCGAACATAACATGTGTTCCAAAATTCTACAACTGATCGACGTTGGAGATATAGGTCTATAGTTCTGCACATCCGTTCGACGTCCCTTCTTGAAAATGATGATGACCTGTGCCCTTTTCCAATCTTTTGGAACGCTATGCTCTTCTACAGACCTACGGTACACGACTGCAAGAAGGGGGGCAAGTTCCTTCTTTGAGTGAATCTCAGCCTGTCATCTGCTTTTTTCACAATTTATTATGTGGTCGTTCCATTTTATATCACTTAGCGTGGTTATTCGTAGATGTTTTAAATTAGTTACAGTTTCCAGTGATTTTTTGTCATTATAATCATATAGTAATTGATTTATTTGCCAGTATATGCACAGTATGTTACATTTATTTGCATTCAGGATCAACTGCCAGTTCTGTACCAGTCATCTATCCTCTGCAGGCTTTCCTGCAGTTCGCTACAGTATGCTGACATTGCTAACTTCTTATAGTCAACTGTATTGTTTGCGAACACCCTTACAGTGATTTTGATGTTCTTCATTAGATTATTTATGTATGTTGTAAACAGTAACAATCCTATCGCACTTTCCTGGAATACTCCTGAAGTTAACTTTACACAGTCAGTTTTGTTCTCTAAAGAGGGACATGTTGTCCAGAATCCAGTCAGAAATCTGACATTTGGTAAGTTCTTATTGTTTTCACTAAACAACACTTAGCTGATTTCGAAAGCACATTGGATCTCGTGAAAAAACAGAGTGAGCTCAGTTGCGCTGGATCTTGGTTTGCGGAATCCGTGTTGATTTTTATGAGGAGATTTTTTGTTCTCCAAAAATGTCACAGTGCTTGAGGAGGAAACATGGTACAAAAATTCTACAGTAAATTCAAATCAGCAGTGTAGGCCTATAAATATGTCAATATGTCCATTTGACCTTTGACCTTTCTTGAAAATTATAATGACAATCACTTTTTTCCAGTCTCTAGGTATACTTTGTTACTCCAGTGACAAGCAATGAACTAATGTCAGAAGGTGAGCAAGTTTTTTTTTTTTTTTTTCATAACCTCTGTAGAACCTGGCAGACTTGTCATCAGATTCAGATGTCTTTCCTCAATTAAGCAACTGTTACTTTCTGCTCCACAATCAATATGTGCCTTTTCAGTGTTAGTGCAAGGGTTTGACCAAAGAACCATATTGCGATGTTTCTTGATGAAACAGTTTCGGAAGGTGCGTTCAAAAGTTTGGCCTTCTCTATATTTTCCATTTTGGTGCCATTATGATTGCTGAGCAGCTAAATAGGTGATTTTGGTCTGCTTACTGACACTTCAGAGTGGCATCACTTGCCAGAGACTGCAGTTATGTGTTGTGAGTTGCTTTTTTTTGTGTGTGTGTGTGTGTGTGTGTGTGTGTGTGTGTGTGTGTGTGCGCGCGTTGCCTATTTTTGATGAAGGCCATACTGGCCGAAAGCTTATTTGCGACGGTCCTTGTGTTGTGCTTATCTGCGACTCAGCATCTCATTGCATATACCCTAGTTAACAGAAGTGCTAAAGACCCCAGTGTCAAATACTCTGAATATTACCATCCCACAGACACGTGTATGGGAAACATTACATGTGGAAAACCTGTACCCATTTCACATACAGTGTGTCCAAAATCTCCACGTTAGCGACAATGTCCAACGACTTCAGTTCTGTCACTGGGTAATTGAGAATAGTCATTTGCTTCCATACATACTATTCACTGATGGAAGCCCAGTTTTCATGACATGAAATAAACAACACATGCAGTAATCATCGAAGGTCATGGGATAATACACATGCTTCAGTGGATAGCAATTTCCACGTTTGTTTTGCCATAAATGTTTGGTGCGGCATGATCGGTAACCTTTTGATAGGTCCATATATTATCATTCAACAATTGAAGGGAGAGAGGTACCTGCATTTTTTGGAAAATTCATTTGTGGAACTAGTGAAAGACATTCAAGCGAACTGGAATGTACTTTCAAAATGACGGTGCCCCTCCACAAGTTACTTTACGTGTGAGGGACCATCTTAACTGCACCTACCTTAATCGCTGGATTGGCCATGGCGGTGCTATTAACTGGCCTCGAAGATCACCTGACCTTATACCTTTTGATTTCTGTTTATGGTGTTGGAAGAAATCAGAGGTGCACAAAGTGAAGGTAAATACACGAGATGAACTGTTTTGTCACATCATGGACAGTGCTAAATTGATTAGGAACCAACCACAGGCAATTGAACAAGCAACACAACATGTTATCGCTCGAGCGCAAAAGTGCATTGACGTTCATGGTGGGATATTCGCACCTGTGAACTGTACAATACCTGCACGATAAGTGTTAAAGCCATTTGTAAAAGATGTGGTATGTCTTTTTCAACTGAATGCACGGAACATGCATGCTGTAATATATTATGTACTAAATGCAAAGTGAATAAACATAGTGTAAAAATGTGTAACATAACTGTATGTCTCTGTAACATTGTTTTCATGAAAATCACATTACGGTCCAGTTGTATTGCGTATACATTCATGTTGTGCACATAAGTTTTGCAGAATTAAAGTTCCTTTCAATACCCATACCTCCCTAACGAAGCATTTGCGGACCTGTATTCATACAACATTTTTTGTTCAAAATTACTTATACTATCACCCCATATAAGTTGAGATTGGATATAGAATTAATAAAAGCAGTTGATTTTAAAAATTATCATACAGTGTGTGTTAACAAATTTCAGGTTCAAACTGGATGGATCCTTTACGTGTTCAAATAGTGAAGGCTCATCACAACTGGATTGTCGTTGCATATGCTCACTTTGTTGCATGCTACAGGTTGGTATACTGAGCTTTGGAATCATAGTATATTAGAGTGCATGTAACTGTGTATTAAAACTTGAACAGTGGCTCATCAGTTCATATAGAAAAATGCATTATCTGATCAGATATGTTTTATCTTTAATAACAATTGTAATAATAATAATAATAATAATAATAATAATAATAAGAATAAGAATAATAAGAATAAATAGTAATAGTAATTGCATTTTGTGAGGGAAGACAAGCTCATCTATTTTATTCATTATTCTACTTAGTGCGGTGTTAGGCACTACAGTTGTATTCCTAGATGTCTCACTATGTTATTCCAAAGTGGCACATGTAAAATTCAATCTCTTTGGTGTTACAATGTTTCATACCTTTTTATTTGAACACTTGTTATGTCTGTATCAGAAATCAATGGATTCCATAATTAAAAAGTGGGGAAAGAGAAGAGGTTTATTAGATTTTATGTTTTCATATGAGCAGATGACTTAGAAAGTGGAGTATTATAGAATCATTAAGAATTAAACTATGGATTGCAACAAATGTGGTTTGAACATCTGTTTTACATAGAAGGCTAGAGAACACTCCAGTTGTGTTGAATTATAATGAAGGGGTGGGCCTAAGACTATCTTTATACAGGGTGTACATAAAGTCCAGGAACACTTTAAATTATTTATTGCACAAGAACTAAACATTGTACAGATGTCATACATATTGCATTTTGAAGAGATACTCTGAAAGGTCTATTTTTTACAAGCATTCAATGTGCAAACCATGAGGGACCTGGCAGACGTCAATACGGTAATCGAATTCTTGCCACACGTGTCCCAGTATGGCCTCTTCGATTGTGGCAGTCGCTTCCCTTATTCTCTCCCGGAGCTCTGTTACATCACTTGGTAGAGGCAGTACATACACCAGATCTTTAATGTGTCCCCACAGAAAAAGATCACATGGAGTGAGATCTGGTGATCAGGTAGGTCATTTCTTGAAACAGCTGTCCCCTTCTGTAGCATGATGTGGCAGCTCCATGTTCAGGTACCCACAAACTTCACGATGAAAATGGGGTGGAGCCCCATCCTGCTGAAAGATGAACGGAGAGTCTGATTGCATTTGAGGCATCAGCCATTGCTGCAACATTTCCGGGTAGGAATATCGACTGACAGTGCTCTCGGTGAAGAAGAATGGCCTATACAATTTTCGACATGATAAGGCACAAAAAACATTTACCTTTGGGAAATAACTCTCAAATTCAATGCATTCATATGGATGCTTTGTACCACAGATTCGACAATTATGACTGTTCACTTTCCCATTGGTGTGAAAAGTGGCTTTATTGCTAAAAATTAAGCTATCAACAGTGCCATCCCCATCCTCATTTAATTGTTGCAACTGTGAACAAAATCAAAACGCTTGTCTTTTTCATCGTCATTGAGCGTCTGCACTAGCTCCAGTTTGAATGGTTTCATAGACAGCTTCTGTTGCAGGACTTTCCACCCTTTTATTGGAGCCATTTCGAGTTCATGGGATGCACAGGACACTGATTTCTTTGGACTCCTTATGCATGTCTCTAGTACACACTCCACATTCACTTCACTCACACTGGGACATCTGCTTCTCTTTGCCGGGCATAAGCAACCTGTCATAAGGAATTTATTGTGCCAGTGGTAAATGGCATTCCTTGTTGGTGGCTTCTTACTGTACTTGGTTATAAACATCCATTGAACAGCTGTAGCACACTTGTTTTTGTTGAACTCCAACACACAGGAAGCTCGCTCTGCACGTGAACTCGCCATGTTTGCAAGTAGCTCTGGCTATCAGCAAATTACCAAACTACGCTGTGGTGGTATACATAAAAAACTGTCAGGGGTTCTCTTCAAAATGACATATGTATGACATCTGTACAATGTTTGGTTCTTGTGCAATAAATAATTGAAAGTGTTCCTGGACTTTATGTACACCCTCTATAATGGTAAACTTATGCACTTTTCATGTTATTTCCATGTGTTACGAACATATTGTTGTGTTTAATAGTTTATAAAAGTACTGTGATGATAAAAATTACGGGATGGAAACAACAAAACATAAATAAAAATTGGAAACATCTCACTTGTAGTTGATTGGGAGTGACACAATGTTGTTGTTGGTCTTCAGTCCTGAGACTGGTTTGATGCAGCTCTCCATGCTAATCTATCCTGTGCAAGCTCCTTCATCTCCCAGTACCTACTGCAACCTACATCCTTCTGAATCTGCTTAGTGTATTCATCTCTTGGTCTTCCTCTATGATTTTTACACTCCACGCTGCCCTCCAATGCTAAATTTGTGATCCCTTGATGCCTCAGGACATGTCCTACCAACCAGTCCCTTCTTCTAGTCAAGTTGGGCCACCAACTTCTCTTCTCCCCAATCCTATTCAATACCTCCTCATTAGTTACGTGATCTACCCACTTAATCTTCAGCATTCTTCTGTAGCACCACATTTCGAAAGCTTCTATTCTCCTCCTGTCGGAACTATTTAACGTCCATGTTTCACTTCCATACATGGCTACACTCCATACAAATACTTTCAGAAATGACTTCCTGACACTTAAAACTATACTCGATGTTAACAAATTTCTCTTCTTCAGAAACGATTTCCTTGCCATTGCCAGTCTACATTTTATATCCTATTTACTTCGACCATCATCAGTTATTTTGCTCCCCAAATAGCAAAACTCCTTTACTACTTTAAGTGTCTCATTTCCTAATCTAATTCCCTCAGCATCACCCGACTTAATTCGACTACATTCCATTATCCTTGTTTTGCTTTTGTTGATGTTCATCTTATATCCTCCTTTCAAGACACTATCCATTCCGTTCAACTGCTCTTCCAAGTCCTTTGCTGTCTCTGACAGAATTACAATGTCATCGGCGAACCTCAAAGTTTTTATTTCTTCTCCATGGATTTTAATACCTACTCCGAATTTTTCTTTTGTTTCCTTCACTGCTTGCTCAATATACAGACTGAATAACATTGGGGAGAGGCTACAACCCTGTCTTACTCCCTTCCCAACAACTGCTTCCCTTTCATGTCCCTCGACTCTTATAACTGCCATCTGGTTTCTGTACAAATTGTAAATAGCCTTTCGCTCCCTGTATTTTACCCCTGCCACCTTTAGAGTTTGAAAGAGAGTATTCCAGTCAACATTGTCAAAAGCTTTCTCTAAGTCTACAAATGCTAGAAACGTAGGTTTGCCTTTCCTTAATCTTTCTTCTAAGATAAGTCGTAAGGTCAGTATTGCCTCACGTGTTCCAGTATTTCTACCGAATCCAAACTGATCTTCCCCGAGGTCGGCTTCTACTAGTTTTTCCATTCGTCTGTAAAGAATTCGTATTAGTATTTTGCAGCTGTGGCTTATTAAACTGATTGTTCGGTAATTTTCACATCTGTCAACACCTGCTTTCTTTGGGATTGGAATTATTATATTCTTCTTGAAGTCTGAGGGTATTTCGTCTGTCTCATACATCTTGCTCACCAGATGGTATAGTTTTGTCAGGACTGGCTCTCCCAAGGCCGTCAGTAGTTCTAATGGAATGTTGTCTACTCCCGGAGCCTTGTTTCGACTCAGGTCTTTCAGTGCTCTGTCAAACTCTTCACGCAGTATCGCATCTCCCATTTCATCTTCATCTACATCCTCTTCCATTTCCATAATATTGTCCTCAAGTACATTGCCCTTGTATAGACCCTCTATATACTCCTTCCACCTTTCTGCTTTCCCCTCTTTGCGTAGAATTGGGTTGCCATCTGAGTCCTTGATATTCATACAAGTAGCTCTCTTTTCTCCAAAGGTCTCTTTAATTTTCCTGTAGGCAGTATTTATCTTACCCCTGGTGAGATAAGCTTCTACATCCTTACATTTGTCCTCTAGCCATCCCTGCTTAGCCATTTTGCACTTCTTGTCGATCTCATTTTTGAGACATTTGTATTCCTTTTTGCCTGCTTCATTTACTGCATTTTTATATTTTCTCCTTTCATCAATTAAATTCAATATTTCTTCTGTTACCCAAGGATTTCTACTAGCCCTCGTCTTTTTACCTACTTGATCCTCTGCTGCCTTTACCACTTCATCCCTCAAAGCTACCCATTCTTCTTCTACCGTATTTCTTTCCCCCATTCTTGTCAGTTGTTCCCTTATGCTCTCCCTGAAACTCTGTACAACGTCTGGTTTAGTCAGTTTGTCCAGGTCCCATTTCCTTAAATTCACACCTTTTTGCAATTTCTTCAGTTTTAATCTACAGTTCATAACCAATAGATTGTGGTCAGAGTCCACGTCTGGCCCTGGAAATGTCCTACAATTTAAAACCTGTTTCCTGAATCTCTGTCTTACCATTATATAATCTATCTGATACCTTTTAGTATCTCCAGGATTCTTCCATGTATATAACCTCCTTTTATGATTCTTGAACCAGGTGTTAGCTATGATTAAGTTATGCTCTGTGCAAAATTCTACCAGAGGGCTTCCTCTTTCATTTCTTAGCCCCAATCCATATTCACCTACTATGTTTCCTTCTCTCCCTTTTCCTACTGTCGAATTACAGTCACCCATCACTATTAAAGTTTCGTCTCCCTTCACTATCTGAATAATTTCTTTTATCTTATCATACATTTCTTCAATTTCTTCGTCATCTGGAGAGCTAGTTGGCATATAAACATGTACTACTGTAGTAGGCAAGGGCTTCGTGTCTATCTTGGCCACTCTAATACGTTCACTGTGCTGTTTGTAGTAGCTTACCCGCACTCCTATTTTTTATTCATTATTAAACCTACTCCTGCATTACCCCTATTTGATTTTGTATTTATAACTCTGTATTCACTTGACCAGAAGTCTTGTTCCTCCTGCCACCGAACTTCACTAATTCCCACTATATCTAACTTTAACCTAACCATTTCCCTTTTTAAATTTTCTAACCTACCTGCCCGATTAAGGGATCTGACATTCCACGCTCCGATCCGTAGAATGCCAATTTTCTTTCTCCTGTTAACGACGTCCTCCTGGGTAGTCCCCGCCTGGAGATCCGAATGGGGGACTATTTTACCTCCGGAATATTTTACCCAAGAGGACACCATCATCATTTAACCATACAGTAAAGCTGCATGCCCTCGGGAAAAATTACGGCTGTAGTTTCCCCTTGCTTTCAGCCGTTCGCAGTACCAGCACAGTAAGGCCGTTTTGGTTAGTATTACAAGGCCAGGTCAGTCAATCATCCAGACTGTTGCCCCTGCAACTACTGAAAAGGCTGCTGCCCTTCTTCAGGAACCACACATTTGTCTGGCCTCTCAACAGATACCCCTCCGTTGTGGTTGCACCTACGGTACGGCTATCTGTATCGCTGAGGCACGCAAGCCTCCCCACCAACGGCAAGGGCCACGGTTCATGGGGGGGGGGGGGGGGGGGTGGGACACAATGTATTTGAGTGATTTGCGTCCATCTATTTCTATCCTGTAGATTTCCCCCTGCAGAACAACATCCAGTGAATCTCTTTTCCTTTCAAGGTATTCTTTAATTTAGCGTAGCCATCTCCATCTGGAATGTCCAACTGGTCTTCAACCTTGCACATTTGTTTCCAAGTTCTGATCGGGAATTCAGTTAGGCTGAATCTATTTCACATGATCAAACCATTTCAGTCTCACTATATTTGGTCCTTCCTCCATGGTCACTTCCACTTGTATGTCACTCCTTATGTACTTATTTGGAAATTCATTTCACAAGCTTTCAGTTGACTTACTTGTCTTTTGGTTATGCGACTCATTTCCATACTGTAGGACATGTTTGACAGAAGGAAAGTTTTGAATATGGTCTATCTTACTGTAAGAAGAACATTCTTATCCCTGGAAGTCTTCATACTAGGTGGAAGAATTTGGAGTCTATGTACTCATTTGCATTGCCTCTGACTTGTTTTTGCATATAGTTAACCTTAACTCTTTAAACTTAGTGTTCCATAGATCCAGTTTCTGCTGCACCTCCATATATATTTCACAGCAAATGGGAACTCATTTGCATACACAGAAGCATTTATAGGGGAAAGGGAACTGCCCCATCTGTCTTTGTTCTAAACCACTTTTTACTTTCCATCTCCCATTTGTACATTGTTCTCACAATTATCATACAGCATCTGAATTTTTGTAATTAGAGCATTGGGGCCATTCTATATTTCCTATATTTTATATCTGTTGTGTGTGTTCTCCAGTTCCAGGAGTACTATTATCAGGTCTTTTCTTTTCTCGTAACATTTTTCCATCATTTGTATGACAGATTTTTATGTTTTTTTATATTTATGGCGTGTGAAGTTCAGAACTCAAATATCACTCACACAAAGTAGTTTGACGGAACTCTCAAAAATTCTTGAGAACTTTGAGTTTGAAGTTTTCCGAGCATCTTTAACGCCAGGGAGTGGAGACGGGATTTCAGCAGGCAGTGTGGCTCTGTGGTAGAATGCCTGCCTGCCAAGTGGTTGGCCTGGATTTGATACCTCGCCAATGCTAATTTTTAAACAAAGGTGCATGTTCTGCTATCATTTCTGTGAAGAGTAAAATACATACACATAAAAAATTAATTTGTTATGTTTCTACATAATATAGATGATCTTTGTTAACAATCTTTTATAACAAATCGGTAATTAAGAATTTATATTTGCAAAGAAACTGGATTTTCATGTGTGATGTGTAATCAGAAATAATAATATATGCACCTTTCATAAAAATAATGATTAGATATGTATTAATTAGCATCTATTTGAAGAATTTTATATTTAAATGATGTAGGTATTTGAACCGAATGGAAAAAAAATGGGTGCTACGCTTCACAGATATGCTTGTAGATCGAGTACCTTTATTTAAAAATTTGCATTGGCTGGGAATTGAATCTAGACTGCCCACTTGGTAAGGAAGCATTCAATTGCAGTCACACTGTTTGTAGAAAATTCAACATTGTTTTAAAGTATCAAAGACACTCAGAAAATTTCAAAGTCGATTTTCTTGAGAATTGTTGCGAGTTGGATCGAATTTCTTTGTGTGATTGATTTTTGAGTTCTGAACGTCACATGCCATAAATACAAAAAATTACAAAAATCCAATTGTTGTGTGGTCTTCTTGGGAGTTCAAAAATAAGGTCAGTTATTCCCTTGTTAGTCCTAAATCTTCGCTGCTGTTCTTCAAATTGAGGGTCTTGGGTACCTCTTTTCCAAAAATTTTAGACATTGTGATAAAAAGGAGATTCCTCCATAGTTAGTGCACTTTTTCCTATTTCGTGTTTTTAATATCAGTATTAATTTTTTGATACTGTCACCAGGTACCCCATTTTTCACTCCATACTTCTCCCAGGATTCAGTACAACTATTGTAGCCGTGCATCACTTATACACAATGGACTTCAGTAGAAAGTATTGGAAAAAACTTGCTCCATAGTTGTCCACATGGAAATGACTTGTAGTTTGCAGAATGTGGAATAGGGTTGACAGAAGGATGGACTTAGTATGACATAATTTTTGTGGATAAGTGTAGGATACCCTTCAATATGATGAGGTAGTTGAAACAATGGTGACTGATGTGATTGAGTTTTTTGAACCAAGGGTGGTAATGGGTGATAAAAGGAAATTCTGATTGATTGGCAACTCAGCCCTTGTATTGTATCATCCAAAGAAATAGTGTGCGAAATTGGTTTCTGAACTAGCTTGATGGGGAAATCATCTGTCCTTGAAATCACTGGCAGAGTTACCGTCCATGTGTGTCATGTGTGTAGGGGAGGGATTTTTTGTTATTCAGTAGATGACAGTCAGACTGTAGTTACCGTTGGTGGGTGGTGCATTTGATATGATTTCAATAGAGCCTGGACATATACAGATAAGTGTCAAAGATGGGGGTTCATTGAGTTGAAAAAGACTGGGTAAAATGTATATGGAAGACTGGCTGAGCTTCTAAAAGGAGCAGGAAGCTTCTAAAAGGAGCAGAAGCTACGCTTGCCATGGATGCAGATCATGCAGCTGCTGTCATTGAATCTGAATTAGACAAAAGGTTGGAGGTGTTTAGTGGATAGGGTGGCTTGCTCTATATGGGGAAGAAAATTGTGCATGATCTTCACAAGAGAAATGTCCTGCTCTTTGCCTTAAGCTGTTTAGGGACAACCTACACTATGTGATCAAAAGTATCCGGACACCTGGCTGAAAATGATGTACAGTTCATGGGATCCTCCATTGATAATGCTGGAATTCAATATGGTGTTGGCCCACCCTTGGCCTTGATGACAGCTTCCACTCTCGCAGGCATCCGCACAATCAGGTGTTGGGAGGTTTCTTTGGGAATGGCAGCTCATTCTTCACAGAGTGCTACACTGAGGATAGGTATCGATGTCTTTTGGTGAGGCCTGGCACAAAGTCGGCCTTCCAAAATATCCCAAAGGCTTTCTGTAGGAATCAGGTCAGGACTCTTTGCAGGCTAGTCCATTACAGAGATGTTATTGCCGTGTAACCACTCTTCCACAGGCCATGCATTATGAACAGGTGCTTGATCATGTTGAAAGATGCAGTCGCCATCCCTAAATTGCTCTTCAACAGTGGGAAGCAAGAAGGTGCTTAAAAAATTTATGTAGGACTGTGCTGTGATAGTGCCATGCAAAACATCAGGCTGGCAGATGACGTTCACCGGGCATTCACCATACCCACAATCTGCCATCGGATCACCACATTGTGTACTGTGATTTGTCACTCCACACAATGTTTTTCCACTGTTCAATCGTCCATTGTTCACGCTCCTTACACCAAGTGAAGTGACGTTTGGCATTTACCAGTGTGATGTGTGGCTTGTGAACAGCCACTCGACCATGAAACCCAAGTTTTCTCACCTAGCACCTAACTGTCATAGTACTTGCAGTGGATCCTGATGCAGTTTAGAATTCCTGTGTGATGGTCTGGATAGATGTCTGCCTATTACACATTATGACCCGCTTCAACTGTTGGCGGTCTCTGTCAGTCAGTAGATGAGGTCAGCCTGTACATGTTTGTGCTGTATGTGTCCCTTCAGGTTTCCACTTCACTATCACATCAGAAACAGTGGACCTAGGGATGTTCAGGAATGTGGAAATCTCGTGTACAGACGTATGACACAAGTGAAATCCAATCACCTGACCACGTTCAAAGTTCGCGAGTTCCACTGAGCACCCCATTCTGCTCTCTCATGATGTCTAATGAGTTCTGTGGTCACTGATATGGAGTACCTGGCAGTAGGTGGCAGCACAATGCACCTAATATGAAAAACATTTGTTTTTAGAGGTGTCCGGATACTTTTGATCACATAGTGTAAATCCTAATTGCTGGAGAGACATTTGAATCCCACACCTAGTTTGAATGCAATGCTTTACTACTGCACCACCCTGCAGAGGGAGTTGGTTTCAGGTGAAGGGTTGTATGGTGAACTAGATGTTTTGAGAAGCTGTTGCATGCCATGGTGAGCTTATCGGATAGAATAAGAAGGTTTGTAATTGGAAGTGTTTGTAAGCTGGCAGAGACTCACAGCCAGATAACCACTGTTGTTCATAATCACACTGATGTAGCTTTTATCAAGTGAAAGAATGAATAAGTAATCATTTCTCAGCTGTTGCGATATTCTCATTGCTCATCGTGAAATGAATTGGGGAAGGAAAATGAAATTGATTTTGTGGAGAAGAATTCTAGGGAGGTATCCAGGGAGAAGATGAGTGAAAGGAAGGACAATTGTGTTTGAAGCAGGATGAAATTGTTTAACTTTGGGATCATTTGCGTGGCTATTGAAGAAATGATTCATCTGAAAGGAACAAGTAAGTGGAAAACAGGTCTTTGATAAGTCCAGCATATTCTTCAGCCTGGTCGTAGGGCTGAAGGGCTGAGACCTTTTGAAGGAACTAGGATTTCTGCAGGATCTGGTTTTTTTAGAAGATAACTTGATGACAATGTTTGAAGTTTTTTTCCGGAAGAGGGGGTTTGGGGGGGGGGGGGGGGGGGGGAAGGGTGATTGTGTTAGAAGTTTGGTTTGGGAAGAAGGGTGTTTTTTTTCCCAGAATAGTGTGTTTTATGGATGGCTAACAACGTTTATAGGTGTGTCAGAAGCACAGTATCATATTCGACAATGCTGGACCTACCCATATATGGCAAGAAATGGGTGCATTACATGCACCCAGAAACATTGTCGAACAAGATTATTTTGGTGATCCAGATGTTATAGTATGGGAAGGCATAATGTTGCAGTGGCATACTGACCTCCAAACCTCTGAACATGGTACATTCATTGATCCAAATTATTGTGAGACTGTATTCCTTCCCCACATGTCACTTTTCTAGGTTGCACTTGGCACTGACTTCACTGTTATGGATGACATTGATGACCACAATAAATTGCACAGGTGGAGGAACTCTCCCCCATCTTAGATCCATCAAGCATCTGTGGGATGCATTGGGGAAATGTATTTCAGCACACCCAAATGCATCAGCAAACATCCAGAACTGTCAACTGCACTGGTGGAGGAATGGAAAACCCTACTATGAGACCTCCTTACCAATCTTGTGTCGAGCATGCTGCAGGGCATACATTGCCATCTATGGTGATCATGGTGATCACATATCCTATTAAGAACATGTCCTACCTTTTATAACAAGCAGAGGACCATCATAAACCACAGTGACTTCAGTGTAATTATTATCTTTGAATAAAAGTGTTATTGCATATTTTTTTCCATTATCTGCTGTAATATATTGTAGCAGTTCTTTCTATGTATGGTTCCAGTTTCATCAGCCTGTGTTACTCAATATCAACACATCGTGCAAAAGATACTTTTGTCCCTACATTTTGCACACTAGTGTATTATGGTAGTCCTTGAAGCATTAAAAGGTAGTGAAACTCACTTGAATTTCTGTTCAATAGCTTTTTAAGGTGTTCCCATGTTAAATAATCATTTATCCATATTCCTGAACATTTTGTGTAAGATCTCTGTTCAATGCTCTCAGCTTGTTATTCAAACATTGTAATGGTTCTGGATTTATTTTTATTTCTCTAAAGCTGATCATTTACAATCACACAGTTGCCTCTAATTTATACTTCTGCTTCTTCTGGTGCAGACACTTTTTGCTGTAAATGAGAGTCACACATTAATGAATAAACAGGGTGCAGGACGATGCCAGAAATCAATGATAAGCATACACATAGAAAATGTGCAAAAACTCAGCATCTTCAGGATGCAGGAAGTGTCTGTTCTTGATCAATATCTTGTTCTAACTGAGATAGAAGAATGAGCAGTCAATCTTGGTCTTCCACAGTTTTCCTGTGTTTTGGATTGTTTTGTCTTATTTTTAACTTGTTTAAGTAATGGAAATAGTAAAAGGTTGAAACTAACCATGTAGTTGATATGCCAAGTCATGGACAGGCATGTCAGCAAGACTGAGAATGACAACAGAGTCCTTCTTCCGAGATACCAGAATATATAACTCACAAATATGCCTGTATGGCTACATTGGCCCGACAGGCTATGTTGTATTGTCACTTCAGCTCATCCAGAGTGAGTTTCATCAAGTGTGTAAACGAAGGTAGGAAGCAGGTAGCAGGAGGGAGGATTTGAGGTAAGGGTGGATGACACCTAGCAGGTAGACGTAGTGAGTGCACAAAAGGACAGGAATGTGGCAGTGGTGAGCTCACTCTGTCACAAGCAGGTTAATTGCACGTGACATAAAATGTCATGGAGAATTCACTGGCAGGGTGCTACACAACAGAGGAAAAAGGTGAAGGCAAAGAGGAGGACAAGCGTTTAGAATCAGTGAATGACTGCGGAGAGGAGGGTGAGCTTTTAGATTGAGTGAATGACCTTGGGAGAGGGGCGGGATAGGTGGCATTCAGGAACTAGTGAGCATTGAGGCTTGAGGCTTGGAGGATGAAGGAATCAAAGTGTATATTGTAATGACTATTTACATGTAAATGATTCAGATTAGCTGGAATCAGGGGCGATGACCATTTGGTCGGGCGGATAGTGGTTTGGTAGTCATGCCCACATAAAAGACTGTGCAAAAATTACAGCAGAGCTGTTAAATGATATGGTTGCTTTCACAAGATATACTTGTGATGGATCTGGAATAGGAAATGGTAGCTGAGTTGATCTGACAGGTCTTGGACTTGGGTCTTTCTCAGGGGGATGACCCTTGTGGCAAGGGAAATGAGAAACATCTTCCCACAATCCTTTCCACTCCTCTGAAAATGGTATTCTGCCACCCATCTAATCGACAAAATATTTTATTCTGTCCTTACCCTACACATACTCCCAACCCCTTGACACATAATGGAGCATGCTACTCTGAACATAACCTTCTCAGCTTCAATGGCTGCTTCATAACTTGCATCACTGGCTCCTTCCATCCTCCCTGCAGTCTCCTGCCACTATACAACTTTTGCTCTCACAATTATCTCGGCCTCAGATCTCTGCTAGTTTCTCTAACACATCGACATCCACCTCCCCCCCCCTCCCTCCCCCCTCCCCCCCCCCCCCTCTCTCTCTCTCTCTCTCTCTCTCTCTCTCTCTACCCCTCCCTCCCTCACTCCCTCTCCCTCTCCCCCCTGCCATTTGTCAGCCACCCTTCCCTCCGACCCTCCCTCCTGCTACCCATTCCTTTCTCCCCTCACTTCGTTTCTGCCCTTGCCTCCTTTCTCCCCTTACCTACTCCACCCATTACAGTAGTTCATTTCAGTTGAGCTTCAGTGCTGGTACTGTGTAGTTGGCCAGGACATTGTAGCCGTGTACGGTATTTGTGTCTATGTATTTGAGTTCCATAAGATTCTGATGAGATGCGAATGGTCTTTGAAGGGCAGAAGTAAAGGTTTATACTATTTGCTACTGTTTTCCACTAAACTCTCTCCAGTTAAATGAAGAGGTCTTTGAATCCCAGACAGGACAGATCTTGAGGTAATGAAAGATAAGATGGCTAATGAAAAATCATGATTAAGATGGTTATTAGGTACAGGTACGTAAATAATTCAATTCTGTTGTTCATTTTGGGGACACTGTTAATTAACTTGCTCTTATACTTTGATGACTGAAATATGTAACTGAATGTTGGTGCTTTGGGCATGATTTTTCCAGCCTTTCTCAAATAATGTTTATCATCAGTTTGAGAAATGGAATCACATCAGACACAAGTATAAAAGAAAAGAATTTCTTGACTATTGCTTCGGAGGGAGAATGATAAAGGGGAAGATCTGTAAAACTTTAATTTTTAAAAAACAAGGCACGTTTTATGTAACTGAGGAAAAATGTAATGGAATGTTATTAGAACAGGAGGAACAGATCAAATTTGTAAGGCGGGTTAACAGTGATAGTGTGGACAACCAGATCTTATGAGCAAGGAAAGAAGGAACAAGTAGTGAAGGTAAAAAGAGAACCCTCTGAGTCCTTACCCCTCTCCTCAACCCATTTTATTTGCCTTGCGACTCGTATCCCGTTAGATGTCCTTTCACAGCTTTTTTTGTCAAATGAGATACTGTTTGTTAGATGACTGTCAACGCTGTCAGTCATAAAAAGCCTTACATTAGAAGTAAAAGTAAATGAACTGGAACAGACAGTCAGTATCCTGTCCTGCATACTTTACCAGATACGTAACCAGATCTATTCTCCCTGTACCGTTAGAACTACTGAGATGGAAAATTCTGCAGCAGATTGTTAATTATGTAAAACTTACCTTCCTTGTTGTCACCTACCTCATAATTGACCCTTACATTCTATTGTTTTTCTCACCTGCCTTAGTAATAGGCGTCTCCCCCTTCCAACGTTTTATATTTATTTTCCCCTGTTTCTTCCTGTCTCTCTTACTTTTTACATTTACTTTTCGTTACCTTTTTTCTCTTTCACGTTTGTTTCACCTGTCTGTCTTACTATTTACTGTTCAGAGTGTATATGAAGGGATTTAAACAATGCAAATGTCATCCATCTAAGGAACACATTATAGCATTCAAGAGATTTCAAGTGAAGGCACGGAAAACGGGAGTGTTGGGAACAGCATGTATCAGTTGTGAGGTTCCACACCCCATTGTCTCAGGTATGGATTAAACTCTGCCATATTTGCCATCACCAACTGTCTACAGTGGTTCCTGACATCTACCTTAGTTGTGACATCTGTACTCTTCCCGCTGTCACTGCTGAATGTTTCGCCGCAAACTTCACTGAAGTGTTAATTTTCTGACCCAGAAATGCCTGGTGGAGCAAAATATTTATGCTTCTGTGTGCAGCTCCTCAAGTTATACGGTGCTTCATGTAAAACAGAAGTTCTGGAGCACTCCAGCAGAATAACAAGGACTTGTAAAATCCACATTCAAATGCTGAAACACATTAGCAATGACAACTTAAAACACTTCCTCTGGTTTTTCAATTGTATTTGGCTAGAAGGAGAATTTCCCTCCCGATGGTGGTTGGGTATTATGTATGTATGTATTTATTTATTTAAATTGTTTAGACCCATAGAGGATCGCTCAAAGTGAACTATGATCTGTGGTTGCTATTTTTCTTGTCCTTCCAGAATTGTTTCATCCTCTTGCTATGTTTAGCTTGGCGTTCTTCCGTCCTTTTCCCTTTAGATCTTCTGGGTTTTCCTTCTGGTGCAACTTCCCAGCAGGGGATCTTCTGTCTGAATATTTTTCGATCTGCGATGTCTGCAGATGTGATGTTGGCCTTTTTGAGATCAGTTTGAACTTGTTTGATCCAGACTGTTGTCGTTTTTAGTTTCTGTGAGTACATAGAATTTTCTTTGTTAGTCTGTTGTCATCCAGTCTCATGATATGCCCATAGAACTTCAGTCGCCATTTGCGGAAGTCTGTTTCAATGTTGGAATATTTTTCTGTTGTCGTGTTTGAATGTAGCTGATATCCTTCATCTGTGACCTTTGGACTCAGGATTTTGCGAATGATTTTCCTTTCAACTTTTTTGATGTTGTCAAGATCCCTTTTCTAATTGAGGTTTAGGGTCTCACTTGCATACAGTGTTTTGGGTTTGATGACTAGTTGCATAGTGTCGAATTTTTGTCTTGATATTCCTGCACCTTTTGTTGTAGATGTTCCCAATTTTCCCATGTGCTTTTCACATTTTGACTTCACGCGCTTTTTGGGCTAATCTTTCTGTTCCTGTGGGTTTGATGATTTCACCCCAAGTATTTAAAGTGATTGACTCTGTTTATTGTGCCGTGTTCTGTGATCAAATTTCCTGTTTTTACTTGTTTTGTGGATATAAATTCAGTTTTTATGAAAGAGATTTGGAGCCCGGCTTTTTCGGCACATTCTTTGAGTACTTTGATCTGACAAATTGCTGTTTGTTGATCCTCCGAGAGGATCACGAGAGTGTCAACGAAGGCTAAACATGTGACATTGATGATATCCCACTTTTTTCCTAGCAGGACGAGTCTCCAGCTGTTTTTTTTTTTTTTTTTTTTCCATTTCCTTTTCCCATTCTTTGATGACCTTGTCGAGAATGATGTTGAAGAGCAGTGGGGAGAGTCCGTCACCCTGTCGGATGCCGGTTTTGATGAGGAAAGATTGGGAGATGATGAGTCGTCGTGTTTCCGGGTCAAGATTGCTTTCTTCAAGTATATTAAAGAGGGATTGTCGATCAATGGGTTCGTAGGCTTTCTTGAAGTCAATGAATATGCAGATGGTTGGGAGATTTTGTGTGGCTCGAAATTTTAATGTGGATTTCAGGTTGAAAATTTGTTCAGTGCATTATCTATGTTGTCTAAACCGTGTCTGGTATTCACTAATTAGGGGTTCAAGCTGTTCTTGTGCGCATTGTAGGAAGGTGGATAGGGAGGAGGGAAATTCCTCTGTAGTTATTTACGTCGGTTTTGTTTCCTTTTTTGTGGAGTGGGTGGATGAGTGCACATTTCCAGTAGTCTGGCAGTTTTTCACTTTGCCAGATTTCTTGGATGATCTGTGTGATTTCCTGAAGTGATCATGGCCCCAGATTTTCCAGTAATTCTGCGATGATTCCATCTTCTCCTGATGCCTTTCCATTTTTCAGTTTCTTGATGTGGTGATGGATTTCTTCTTATGTTGGTGGTTCTGCATCGGGTTTTGTGTGCTCTGGGACTGGGTGTTGCAAACATTCGTGTGGTTTGGGGCAGTTGAGGAGGTCGTAAAAGTACCGTGCCAGTTCTTCACAGTTTTCTTGGTTGGTAAGTGCAACCTTTCCATCTCGTTTCCTGAAAGTCAGATTTTGCGGTGAGTAACCTTTAATTTTGATCGCGAAAGTCCTGCTGTTGAAGTTCCTGAAGTTATCCTCTATTCATTTGAGTTGTTCAGTGATGTAGTTGCGTTTTGTTTTCCTGATGGTTCTGTTTGTCTGCTTGTGGATGCTGAGGAAGTGCTGTTCTGTTTGTCTGCTTGTGGGTGTTGAAGAAGTGCTGTAGTTTTTTGTGATTTGTGACAAGTCGGCAGTTAATGATGGCTTGATCACAGTCAGAATTCCCACGGGGGTGTTTTACCTTCTTTAGCTATGGGATCACTTCTTTGCCTTTTCTTATTATTTTGTTGTGGGAGTCAGTCCAATTATTCACGAGTTCTTTCTCCCATTCTTCTGCGATTTTTGTTTCTTGAATTTTTGATACATCAAACTTTTGGATGTGGCCATTTTTGGGGTGAACTCTCTTCGGGGAAAGTTTTACTTTGATTTGTGTAAGATAGAGGTGTGAATCGATGTTTGTACCCTATGGGACTTGGACATTGTGGATGGTTCTGTAGTGGGTGTGGGAGATGCCTACGTGATTGATCTGGTATTCATCAAGTTGTTGGATTGGTGATCGCCACGTTTTCTGTTTGTGTGCAGGTTTTCTGAAGTGGGTAGACATAATCTAGAGGTCAAATTTTTGGCAGACATCAACCAGCCGCATGCCATTCGTGTTTGTGTTTTGGTGTGCAGAATTCTTGCCAATGATTTTTTTATAGATATTTTCCTTGCCAAGTTGAGCATTCAAGTCTCCTGTCAGGATTTTCATGTCATCTTGATGAATTTTAGTCATGGTCTTTTCAAGTTGGTTCCAGAATTTTTCGACGGTTTCGGTGTTGTTCTTATTGGCGATGTTCATGGGGGCATGTGCATTGATAAGGGTATACTTTTTGTTGGTGCTTTGGATGCACGTTGTCATAAGTCGATTGTTGATGGGTAAGATTTCCGTGGGTATTATTATTATTAACTGAATCTGAGCAAAGACCATCAAATTTGGACTAATCATTGACCACCCTATCTAGTTAACAAGTAAATGTGTTGGTGCCTAGAAGCCAGAAGACGTTTATTGCAATTTCAAACTGATCTTTGGGCACTCCAGTCTATGACAAACTATCTGATACATCTGGACTCTGAAATGCACAATGCTTTTGTAAACCCTCTTCACCATCTTAATCAATGGAATCGTGATTGCAGTGGGACCCAGTTTCATTGTCACTGTATGTGGATGACTTTTACCTGTATTACAGTTCTACATCACTGCACACTGCAGAGTGCCAAATTGAGGGGACATACAGAAAGTACATAACAGGTCCCTGAATCATGGATATCAGTTTTCTCCTAGGAAAACATGTGTCATACACTTTCATCAGTTCAGAATCGTGTATCTTCACCCATAGCTTTACCTTAGTAACCAGTTACTTGAAGTTATCGAAAATATTAGATTTTTAGGTCTTTTATTTGACAGTAAGTTAACATCCTTACCTCACATATGCCAACTAAAAACTAATTACACAAGGAAACTTTATACGCTCAAATTTCTCAGCAGCACCTCCTGGGGCGCACTCTGTGCAGTTCTGTGATTCTGTGGAGCTTTGCTCTTGTACTACCTGGACTACGGATGTGTTGCCTATGCATTGGTGGCACCATCATTACTGAGCTGGTTAGACCCTTTCCACCACAGTGGTGTGCAGTTGGCAACTGGAGTCTTTCATCTGAACCCCGTATAAAGCCTCCTGGTGGAAATAGGTATCCCATCACTGTGGGTCAGACACCAGCAACTGTTGGAGAATCATGTGGTCACAATCTGTTCAGATGCCTAGCCTTCAGTGTTAGTTGTCTCTTTTGCACAGCTGACAGTTTAGACTGTATACGATTTGCCCAAAATAGGTGGATCACCTAGGGTATGATTGAAGGCTCTGTCTGGTCTTTGTATGTAGAGTTCTCTTGTGGCACTCCCCCCCCCCCCCCCCCCCCCTCCAAAGTGTATACTCAATCCTATGATTGATATGGGTCTCTTCTGTGGTTGTAAAGAAAATATTGAACTCACCATTCTCAGATGCCTATTGCATTCAGTTCTCCATAACTACTCCAATTCAACATGCACCTATACAGATGTATCGAAAGTCAATGACAGGTTTGGTTATTCTTTCGCACACACAGGGTGCCAATAGAGGTATTCTCTACCAAGTGCATGCAGTGTATGTAAACACTGCAGATTAGGTTGCCATGTTACAGGTTCTGTGATACATTAAAACTTCCTGGTTTGTAGCCATTCTATGAACTGCGTACAAGACATGTCTCATTGCCACCACGGAAACATTTTGGTTGATAACATCCAAGCTCCAGGAATGCCCTAACTGACACTTAGCCATGTGGGCATTAAGGGAAATTAAATTGCTGACAAATCAGTTACAGAAGCAATCATGAGACAAACTTGACTTGGAGTACCATGCACAGATTTATGATTACTACTGGGCCACCAAATTTTGAAACTCTGGGTTATGGAATGGCAGGATACAGCAACCCTCGATATGCTGAGGGCAATCTAGAGGACCACTAAGATGTAGCATACTTCTTTCAAACCTTCTTGGAAAGATACCATCGGACTGTGCTGATTATGTTTCAGCCACATCAGAGTTACCCACAAGTTCCCTTTACATTCTCAGCCTTCAAGGTCCGGGCAATCGCAGAGGGTGGGCTTATTGGTAGTTGGGAGCTCCAATGTTAGGCGCGTAATGGGGCCCCTTAGGGATATGGCGGCTAAGGAGGGGAAGAAATCCAGTGTGCACTCCGTTTGCATTCCGGGTGGAGTCATTCCTGATGTGGAAAGGGTCCTTCCGGATGCCATGAAGAGCAGAGGGTGCAGCCAGCTGCAGGCGGTGGCACATGTCGGCACTAATGACGTGTGTCGCTTTGGATCTGAAGAAATTCTCTCTGGATTCCAGTGGCTATCTGATTTGGTGAAGGCTGCCAGTCTCACGTACGAGATGAAGGCAGAGCTCACCATTTGCAGCATTGTTGACAGAACCAACTGCGAACGTTTGATGCAGAGCCGGGTGGAGGGTCTGAATCAGAGGCTCAGACGGTTTTGCGACCGTGTTGGCTGCAGATTCCTTGACTTGCGCCATAGGGTGGTGGGGTTTCGGGTTCCGCTGAGTAGGTCAGGAGTTCACTACACTCAGCTGGCGGCTACACGGGTAGCGGAAGCTGTGTGGCATGGACTGGGCGGTTTTTAGGTTAGAAGGCCTCGGAGAAAGTACGGGATGGGCTGCAGTCTCAAAGGGTGCATGGCAAATACAGGACGTGCTTGGATCAAGGAACAGTCGGAATTGTAGTTGTAAATTGTTGTAGTTGTGCTGGGAAAGTCCCTGAGCTTCAAGCGCTAATAGCAAAGCGCAGAAGCTGAAATCGTTATAGGTACAGAAAGCTGGCTAAAGCCTGAAATAAGTTCTGCAGAAATTTTTACGAAGTCTCAGACGGTGTTCAGGAAAGATGATTAGGCAGAATTGGTGGTGGAGTGTTTGTGTCTGTCAGTAGTGGTTTATCTTGTAGTGAAGTCGAAGTAGATACTCCGTGCGAATTGGTATGGGTGGAGGTTATACTTAACAGCCGAACTAAGTTAATAATTGGCTCCTTCTATCGACCCCCAGACTCCGATGATATAGTTGCTGAACAGTTCAGAGAAAATTTGAGTCTCGTAACAAATAAATACCCCACTCATACGGTTATAGTTGGTGGGGACTTCAACCTTCCCTCGATATGTTGGCAAAAATACTTGTTCAAAACTGGTGGTAGGCAGAAAACATCTTCCGAGATTGTCCTAAATGCTTTCTCCGAAAATTATTTCGAGCAGTTAGTCCATGAACCCACGCAAATTGTAAATGGTTGCGAAAACACACTTGACCTCTTAGCCACAAACAATCCAGAGCTAATAGACAGCATCATGACTGATACAGGGATTAGTGATCACAAGGTCGTTGTAGCTAGGCTCAATACTGTTTCTTCCAAATCCACCAGAAACAAATGTAAAATAATTTTATTTAAAAAAGCGGATAAAGTGTCACTAGAAGCCTTCCTAAGAGACAATCTCCATTCCTTCCGAACTGATTATGCAAATGTAGACGAGATGTGGCTCAAATTCAAAGATATAGTAGCAACAGCAATTGAGAGATTCATACCTCATAAATTGGTAAGAGATGGAACTGATCCCCCATGGTACACAAAACAGCTTCGAACGCTGTTGCAGAGGCAACAGAAAAAGCATGCGAAGTTCAGAAGAATGCGAAATCTCGAAGATTGGCTAAAATTTACAGATGCGCGAAATTTGGCACGGACTTCAATGCGAGATGCCTTTAATAGGTTCCACAATGAAACATTGTCTCGAAATTTGGTAGAAAATCCGAAGAAATTCTGGTCGTATGTAAAGTACACAAACAGCAAGATGCAGTCAATACCTTCGCTGCGCAGTGCCGATGGTACTGTTACCGATGACTGTGCCGCTAAAGCGGAGTTATTGAACACAGTTTTCCGAAATTCCTTCACCAGGGAAGACAAATGGAATATTCCCGAATTTGAAACACGAACAGCTGCTAGCATGAGTTTCTTAGAAGTAGATACCTTAGGGGTTGCGAAGCAACTCAAATCGCTTGATACGGGCAAGTCTTCAGGTCCAGATTGTATACCGATTAGGTTCCTTTCAGATTACGCTGATACAATAGCTCCCTACTTAGCAATCATATACAACCGCTCACTCACCGATAGATCTGTACCTACAGATTGGAAAATTGCGCAGGTCGCACCAGTGTTTAAGAAGGGTAGTAGGAGTAATCCATCGAACTACAGACCTATATCATTGACGTAGGTTTGCAGTAGGGTTTTGGAGCATATACTGCATTCAAACATTATGAATCACCTCGAAGGAAACGGTCTATTGATACGCAATCAGCATGGTTTCAGAAAACATCGTTCTTGTGCAACGCAGCTAGCTCTTTATTCACACGAAGTAATGGCCGCTATTGACAGGGGATCTCAAGTTGATTCCGTGTTTCTAGATTTCCGGAAAGCTTTTGACACCATTCCTCACAAGCGACTTCTAATCAAGCTGCGGGCCTATGGGGTATCGTCTCAGTTGTGTGACTGGATTCGTGATTTCCTGTCAGGAAGGTCGCAGTTTGTAGTAATAGACGGCAAATCATCGAGTAAAACTGAAGTGATATCAGGTGTTCCCCAGGGAAGCGTCCTGGGACCTCTGCTGTTCCTGATCTATATAAATGACCTGGGTGACAATCTGAGCAGTTCTCTTAGGTTGTTCGCAGATGATGGTGTAATTTACCGTCTAGTAAGGTCATCCGAAGACCAGTATCAGTTGCAAAGCGATTTAGAAAAGATTACTGTATGGTGTGGCAGGTGGCAGTTGACGCTAAATAACGAAAAGTGTGAGGTGATCCACATGAGTTCCAAAAGAAATCCGCTGGAATTCAATTACTCGATAAATAGTACAATTCTCAAGGCTGTCAATTCAACTAAGTACCTGGGTGTTAAAATTACGAACACCCCAACAAGTCCACTAAAGAGACAGCTTACACTACACTCTTTCGTCCTCTGTTAGAATAATGCTGCGCGGTGTGGGATCCTTACCAGGTGGGATTGACGGAGGACATCGAAAGGGTGCAAAAAAGGGCAGCTTGTTTTGTATTATCACGTAATAGGGTAGTGAGTGTGGCAGATATGATACGCGAGTTGGGATGGAAGTCATTAAAGCAAAGACATTTTTCGTTGCGGCGAGATCTATTTACGAAATTTCAGTCACCAACTTTCTCTTCCGAATGCGAAAATATTTTGTTGAGCCCAACCTACATAGGTAGGAATTATCATCAAAATAAAATAAGAAAAATCAGAGCTCGAACAGAAAGGTTTAGGTGTTCGTTTTTCCCACGCGCTGTTCGGGAGTGGAATGGTAGAGAAATAGTATGATTGTGGTTCGATGAACCCTCTGCCAAGCACTTAAATGTGAATTGCAGAGTAATCATGTAGATGTAGATGTAGATGTAGATGTAGAAGAAGAAGAGGACTTCCCTCTCCTCCCAACCCCCACCCTATCCTCACCCCTCACTCCCCATTGCATCTGTGGTAGTTACCTCATGACAGCCCATATCTTCACAGTGTGTGTCCTTCTGGCTGATCTGAGATGAGCCATCAACCTGTCTACCTACCTACTCCAGATACTGGTGGATGATGGATAGCAGATAACAGATTCATATGTTTCCTGAAGGAAAGCAGATTTTGTAGCAATATTTATTGCACCTTAATGTTCTTTGTCAGGGGTGGATGTTGGGAGTGTAGTCCTCACATTGGTGTATGCTTCGAGTAGCCTTAAGCCCCTTTCTCCCATTGCACTGGTATGCATAAATTTTTGTTTACATATTTTATTTATCTAACTGTTGAAGCTAATTAGCTCCATAATCTGTACAGTCATCATTTTCTCACTCCATTCTAGTCATACTGATTATAATGACCGTTCTTGGTGTATCCTTCAGTGTTGTTGGAACGAGACAGGAGTGAAGGGTGCCCTTCGTACCACAGATACATAACATGGTGAGCACCACCAGCAGCCACTTACTCTTGTGCATCGGTATCCATTTCAATCTGGATGACAGGGTCACAGACTGTGGAACTAACCATTCTCATTTCCTCATTTCTTATCAATTTATTTGGATTTCCAGTGAAACAAGGTGCTTGCGACCAAGATGTTTGGTCCCTTTAAACCCATAATTTTTGTCCATTGCCCCAGAGTTGCAAATAACTTCCAAGTTGCAAATAACTTCCAAGTTGCAAATAACTTCCAAGTTGCAAATAACTTCCAAGTTGCAAATAACTTCCAAGTTGCAACTAACTTCCAAGTTGCAACTAACTTCCAGGTCTAATCCTGCAAAATCTGTGCTTTTCTGTCTACTCTTTTTTTCTGCCTCTTTTTCTTTTGTTGTTTGTTGGGGAAAAAACCTGATGCCAGATGCTTACGTTTCTTCTGTCATCTACATCTGACTGTCAGTTTGCATAAGGAGTATGTATTTATTTTAATCGGTCATTTCCTGCAGATGTGAATTATAATTTATTTATCTCTGATATTTCACATTTTTTACCTTGTGTGTCTGGTAACTGTTACCCACAAAGTTGACTTATCCAATAGCAGATTTTTACCTTGAGTGACTAACTGAATGCCTTCTGTGTAAATTTGAAAAACTGTTGTTTTTATTTGCTCAAAACTGTGTCAGTTAGAGTAAATGTCTATTGATTTAAATAAATATCTCAAGTAAATTAAATATATTTCAAATATGTTTAACATGAATCTTCTCCTACAGATTTACTCAGAATTTTTAGTTTCTTTGTTATTTTTAGCATTTAAAAGATAATAACTTTCTGTTTCTTCAGGTTGAAGGACTCAAGTGGGTGGCAGCATGCTTTTACCAGCCCTCATATTGAGAGTTGTATTGAACGCATAGCCATTAATGCAAAAATGAATCAGAGTGGTAGTGGTGAATCTTCTTCAAAAATGGTAGCTATTTCCTACGGCAGCCAAGTTCGTCTTTGGGGAGTCTCGGAAGATGGAACTAGAACTAACATTGGTAAGTTGCATGTCACCCAGATACTTCATGTTTATTAATGCAAATAAATGCTGTGCTCCATTCTAGCAGCTCTGATGAATTAGGCACTGCCACTTTACAATTCTGACATTTATGTCTTATGTAAAGGTATAGAGAAAAAATACAGAAGCATTAATTTAATTATGTGGCAGATAATCAGTAGACTGAATATAAATGACAGACTTTTCCATTTGATGGACTAACATTTTCATTTATGTACAGTGAAGTTCATTTAGTTACTGCAAAGGAGACCCGTATGGGATACTGGTGTAACCCATTTGTTGAGTCCTGTTTAAGTGTTTGAGATCCACACCAGGTCAAATTAAAGGAAAACATTGAAAAAATTCAGAGGCATGATGCTAGATTTACCACCAATATGTTCAACCAACATGCAAGTATTACAGAGATGCTTCGGGAGCTCAGATGGAGTCGCTGGAGGGAAGTAGACATTCTTTTCGAGGAGCACTATTGAGAAAATTTACAGAAGCAGCATTTGATGCTGATTGCAGAACAATTCTACTGCTGCTAACATACAATTTGAACAAGGACCAGGGAGATAAGGTTAGAGAGATTAGGGCTCATAGAGAGGCATATACACATTTGTTTTTCCCTCACTCTGTTTGCAAGTGGAGCAGAAAAGGAGTTGACTAGTAGTGGTGCAAGGTACCCTCCGCCATGCACCATACAATCGATTGTGGAGTACACATGTAGATGCACTTTCACAGGTGTAGTAAAATGTACATGGAGGTAACAAAAGTCATGGGATACATCCTAATATTGTGTCAGATCTCCTTTTGCCCGGCAGTGCAGTGTAGCAGCTCAATTTGGCATGGATTCAACAAGTCGTTGAAAGTCACCTATATTGGGCCACGCTAACTCTATAGCGATCTATAATTGTGGAAGTGTTGCCGGTGCAGGACTTTGTGCACGAACTGAACTCTTGATTATGTCCCATAAATGTTTGTTGGTATTCATGTCAGATAATCTGGGTGGCCAAATCATTCACTCAAACTGTCCAGAATATTCTTCAAACCAGTCATGAATAATTGTGGCCTGGTGACGTGGCACATTGTCATCCATAAAAATTTTATTGTTATTTGGGAACATGATGTTCATGAATGGCTGCAAATCGTCTCCCAAGTAGCACAGCATCCAAAATTCATTCCATGTAACACAGCCCACACCATTATGAGCCACCACCAGCTTGCACATTGCCCTGTTGAGAACTTGGCTGTATGGCCTCATGCGGTCTGCACTACACTTGAATCCTACCGTGAGCTCTTACCAACTGAAATCAGGTCTCATATGACCAGACCACAGTTTTCCAGTTGTCTAGGGTTCAACCGAAATGGTCACAAGCCCAGGAGAGGCACTGCAGTGAAGTTGTGCTGTAAACAGAGACACTTATGTCGATCATCTGGTACCGTAGCCCGTGAAATCCCAATTTTTCTACACCATCCTAATGGATATGCTCGCCAAACATTCCACATTGATTTCTGTTATTATTTGATGCAGTGTTGCTTGTCTGTTAGCACTGACAGCTCTACACAAATGCTGATGCTCTCGGTCATTAAGTGAAGGCTGTTGGCCACTGTGTTGTCTGTGGTGGGAGGTTATGCCTGGGATGTGATATTCTCAGTGCATTCTTGACACTGTGGATTGTGGAACACTGAATTCCCTTACAATTTCCAAAATAGAATGTCCCATGCATTTAGCTCCAACTATCATTCCATGTTTAAAGTCTGTTAATTCCCATCGAGTGCCCATAATATTGTTGGAAGCTTTTTCACCTGAGTACAGTTGACAGCTCTGCTAATACACCGTCCTTTTGTACCTTGTGTACGCAATACTACCACCATCCGTATACGCGCATATTGCTATCCCATGACTTTTATTAATTCAGTGTATGTTTTGTTTTAAAAGTCATTCTTTACATACTTACTTACTTAGTTATTTATTTATTAGTTACCTATCCAGTGGTCACGGGCTCTGTAGAGCATGCACTGCATCTACAATCAGTCTCCAGTGTATTATTTCTGTTGCTGTTTTCGCCCAATTGACTACATTCAAAGCTTCTGCATCTTTCTTTACATTGTCTTCCCATCTGTTTTATGATCTACGTAGGGGTCTTTTGTTGTAATGTGGGCAATGAAAGTTTGCATAGTTAGTTGGGTCTCTGTCATATGGGTTATGTGACCTTTTGATTGGATTTGTCTACTCTTTTGATATTGTAAAATGTTGGGCTGGTTAATAATCTTATTTATTTAGTTATTCTTGCTTGGTCCTCAAGTAACTCTGTCACTCACCAGGCCCCTGATTCTTCTCATCATCTCTCTTTCAAATGTTAGAAGTTTTTGCGTCTTCCTTTTAGTTAGTTTACAGCTTTCTGAACTGTACATTAGCATTGTAGATCTAGATTTTTGCAGACTTCAGTTTATCTCTGAGGACATATAGACACGTGTACAACTAAAGGTATTTTATTACAATGATTATACCAACTTCCCAGTACTTGTACTGTCAAGAGACTTGAACTTGTCCATATTTAGTTATGCACACTTGCTTATGTTCTGTTTTTTTTTTTTTTTTTTTTTTTTTTTTTTTTTTTTTTTTTTTTTTTTTAATGAATAGTCATGCTTTACATGCTTCTGTAGCGAGCTTTTTATACATCTCCCCAAGATCTTGTTGACTCTTGCCCACTAACACCATGTCATCTGCATAAGCAAAAAATTGATACTGCCACCTTCCATTCACAGCCCATTACACTCTTCAACTTTGCTCTTTATGACTCTTTCCAGGGTGAGTTTAAATAGTATGGATGATGGTGCATCTCTTTGTCTTAATCATGTTCTTATGGGGAAAGGTTGTGAATATGCCCCTCCAGTTCTGTCTGACCCACACATATTGTAGTCATTTTAGGGTATTGTAGAGGCTATCACGATGAATACTGTCATAAGTTCTTTGAAAATCTATGAACAGTACTTGGACTTCTGTATCTCTTTCTCAATATTTCTCAAGAATTTGCCTAAGAGCAAACATATTGTCAGTAGTTGAATAGTTTGTAAGCAATCCAGTCTGATATTCTCACATGATATTTTCTGCAAATGGTTTCAGCTTTTCTAAAATAATTGTAGAAAGGAATTTGTGTGTCATGTTAAGTAAACTGATTCCTTGGGAGTTAGAGCAATTCATCTTGTGTCCTTTCTTCTATACTGGACAAATGAGTGCTCTCTTCCAAATGTCCAATAATGCCCTGGTCTTCCAAATGAGCTGAAAGACATTGCACTGCTTTATCTGTAGTCCGGTTCCTCCGTACTTCAACATTTCTGCTTAGACTATATCCTCTCCTGGCACTTTATTTCTTTTCATCTTCCGTGTGGCTTTCACTATGTCCTCCACCACAAAGTCAATCTCTGTCTCATTTCTTTCTTATCCGTTTTCACTGAAACATAACACTGAGTTAGGGCTGTTGAATAGGTAGCTGAAATATTGTTTCCGTCGCTCTAAGACCGATTCAGTATCCATAATCTTGTTTCCATTTTTGTTACTGACACACAACTTTATGTATTGAACCCATTTCTTGTTGTATCATATGTTGAAAGACTCTCCTTTCAGGTTTTTGCAATTCAGTTCCACATTTTGAAGAATTTTTGTTAGGTATTTTTTCTCTTTTCACTTCTCAGTACTCTTGATGTTTCTGTGTGCACTTCTGGGTATGTTTCCATCAGTATTTTATTATCTGCATCCTGTAGCCACAACTCATGTGCTTTCTTCCTTAACTACATCTTCACATTTCTCTTTAAACGATCTTATTTTTCCCTGTTTTTCTTTTCTTTCTACCCAGCACTTTACTTGCAGCATCTGTTATGGCTGTCTTCACAGTGTGGCACACTTTCTGTGTGTCTTCTTCGCCATCTGCATTTCAAAATTGTTATTTATTTCTATCTCAAATTCTTTACATTTTCCTCACTTTTTACTTTCACCATGTCAAACCTGAACTGTTGTAGGTCTAGTTTTGCCTGTCCCTAGAGATGGCCAGTCCCTCGGAGGGCTATGACATCTATTGATCTAGCTGGTTGACTGTTTTTCCATCCAGTGAGTACTATCTTTCTAGATAAATTTTTTTATGTGGTAATGCTGTTGAGCTGATAACCAAATTGTGTGATTAGGTTTCGCGGATGATGCTGTAGTATACAGAGAAGTTGCAGCATTAGAAAATTGTAGCGAAATGCAGGAAGATCTGCAGCGGATAGGCACTTGGTGCAGGGAGTGGCAACTGACCCTTAACATAGACAAATGTAATGTATTGCGAATACATAGAAAGAAGGATCCTTTATTGTATGATTATATGATAGCGGAACAAACACTGGTTGCAGTTACTTCTGTAAAATATCTGGGAGTATGCGTGCGGAACGATTTGAAGTGGAATGATCATATAAAATTAATTGTTGGTAAGGTGGGTACCAGGTTGAGATTCATTGGGAGAGTCCTTAGAAAATGTAGTCCATCAACAAAGGAGGTGGCTTACAAAACACTCGTTCGACCTATACTTGAGTATTGCTCAGTGTGGGATCCGTACCAGATCGGGTTGACGGAGGAGATAGAGAAGATCCAAAGAAGAGCGGCGCGTTTCGTCACAGGGTTATTTGGTAACCGTGATAGCGTTACGGAGATGTTTAACAAACTCAAGTGGCAGACTCTGCAAGATAGGCGCTCTGCATCGCGGTGTAGCTTGCTCACCAGGTTTCGAGAGGGTGCGTTTCTGGATGAGATATCGAATATATTGCTTCCCCCTACTTATACCTCCCGAGGAGATCATGAATGTAAAATTAGAGAGATTAGAGCGCGCACAGAGGCTTTCAGACAGTCGTTCTTCCCGCAAACCATACGCGACTGGAACAGGAAAGGGAGGTAATGACAGTGGCACGTAAAATGCCCTCCGCCACACACCGTTGGGTGGCTTGCGGAGTATGAATGTAGATGTAGATTAGGTTTATGGACTTGAGGAAGCATGTAGAAGGTAGGTGTGCGGGGATTGGTAGGGGTGAGCAGAGATGGACTCCGGGGAGAGGTTCTGGGATGGGCCTAAGGCAGGCTCGTCCAAACTGTGCCCCTGGGGCACCAGTGCCTGCGGTCGCTTGTGGCCAGCACCCTGGGCAAATTCATATGTTGTTGCAGTGGCCGAGCCGTGTCGCTCAGCTGGCCGTGCGGACCGCCCGCCACGCCTCGCCATGCCCCTGTCCATGCCAGCAGCAGTCAAAAGCGACACAAAGCTGTTAGGCAACAGACGTAAGGCTACAGTGGATCGAGATGGGATGGTCAACAGCAGTAGACAAAAAGAAAGAAGAGCGGCGTGTCCACACTATGTAAACCTGAGTGGGAAATTAAATTCCTTTGTACTGCTGTCGAAAATCATGCCAAATGTTTAGTATGACATCGGAACCTCATGTATTTAAAAAAGTCCTCGATTGAATGGAACTTTAATACCTGTCACAAATACCAGCTCGAAAATTTGTCGCAAGAAAAATGCCAGTCAAAGCTTGAAGAGCTGAAAGAAAATTTCAAGCAGCTGTACAGTGAAGTAAGTGTTTCCAATTGTATGACTCTTTATAATTTATAAAGGCGATAAATGAAACTATATTTTATAATCTGATATGTCACTTAGCAATGTGCCAGTTATCGAATATCAGATTGTCAGCAACAAGGAACATTTATTTTCGTTTAATTTTTATATTTGGGTTGCATTAAATCGCGTCACACAGACATAAGCAAAAGTTTCAGGTCCGTTATTTTTTGTCACTTTCTGAAAAGCCGTCACAAACGCTCTCTCAGGCAGCAAAGTGTCATTAAGAGTCATTCTTTGTTTTTGTATATTTGTGAGTTTATGGATGGGAAAACACATGTTGTAGTTTGATCTATGTTTTAAATTAATTAAAACGCAGATATTCCAATAGATAAAAATTTATTTTGCGACCACATTTCGCTGTCCTGGATAGCATCTAAGGCCGCTTTTCGGAGGAACTGGGGGAAAACGCACCTAAAACCAATCTTTTTTTGTTAGTTTTTTTATTTGACTTTCAATGGATGAAACAATTACAATGAAATGAACACCCGTAGCTGCTTACAGGCGTTGACATAGGTCAACAGGGACATATAAAATGTGTGCCCCGACCGGAACTCGAACCCGGGATCTTGTACTTACGAGGCAGACGCTCTATCCATCTGAGCCCCTGAGGACACAGAGGATAGCGCGACTGCAGGGATTTATCTCTGGCATGCCTCCCGCGAAACCCACATTCTCAACGTATTGTCCCGCACTACATTCGTAGTGCCCCCGCCCATTATACTCATTACTTGCAGTGCGTTGCCGATTCCCATAAGAGTTCGGGCACTGTTTGTGCATTCTCACAGAAGAAGAAGATGGTCAAGTGGCCGGTGAGCCTTAACTCACCGGTGGGCCTTAACTACTTCTGTGCGAATGCACAAACAGTGCCCGAACTCTTACGGGAATCGGCAACGCACTGCGAGTAATGAGTATAATGGGCAGGGGCACTACGAATGTAGTGTGGGACAGTACGTTGAGAATGTGGGTTTTGCGGGAGGCGT
Source organism: Schistocerca nitens (assembly GCF_023898315.1). Classification (NCBI taxonomy): domain Eukaryota; kingdom Metazoa; phylum Arthropoda; class Insecta; order Orthoptera; family Acrididae; genus Schistocerca; species Schistocerca nitens. The sequence goes on along the minus strand of NC_064618.1, from coordinate 748,162,102 downwards.
GCCAGAGATAAATCCCTGCAGTCGCGCTATCCTCTGTGTCCTCGGTGGCTCATATGGATAGAGCGTCTGCCATGTAAGCAGGAGATCCCGGGATCGAGTTCCGGTCGGGGCACACATTTTCATCTGTCCCCATTGATGTATGTCAACGCCTGTAAGCAGCTAAGGGTGTTCATTTCATTGTAATTTCATTCTGATGAGCTGCATGGCCACCGATGGTATCTGTTCTTTCGGACATGTCCAAAAGAACAGATACCATCTTAGTATATAAAAATGAAACAATTGTTAAAATGATAAAAGTGTTTTAAAAAACAGGTTTGTACAAAATTAATTGTATGTTCTTTTTTGCCATGGTAGGAGCAGGAAACAGGTGGGCAAAGTTTGCGTGCGAGTTTGAGTCTCGGTCCAGCACACAGTTTTAATCTGCCAGGAAGTTTCGAGTTACAAATGCTAGCCGAGAATTGCGAAAGCAGGGAAACCCTTTGCGACTGGGAATCTCATCAAGGATTGCCTGGTCGACTCAGCTTGTATTTGTCCAGCAGACCTCACGGAAAAATTTAAAGAAATAGCTCTTTAGCCTCAATTGTTGCTCTCAGAGTCGAAGATATGGCGTCAGATATGGAACAGCAATTAATGGAAGAGTGGCAAACTTCATTTAATTTTCTATCGCTCTTGACGAGTCCACAGACGCTGCGGACATATCTCAGCTTGTCATATTCATTCGAGGTGTCGACGACAATCTGCGTGTCACCGAAGAATTTATCGACCTTATACCATTAAAAGACACAAACACGGGTTTGGATATTTTTCTAGCCGTGGAAAATGTGTTAGAGTCAATGGGTTTAAAATGGAAACGCCTGACCAGTGTAACAACGGATGGAGCCCCTGCGCTATGAGGGATACGCACTGGATTTCTGAGTTTTGTCAGGTCAATTTGTGCGAAGAATGTCGAGGTCGAAAATGTTATGGACACAGTTCTTCGAACGGTTAATTATCTTTGATTGCATGGACTCACACATCGTCAATTTAAAGAATTTCTGGGTGATATCGAAGCAGAGAACCTCGACATCCCCTACCACACCAAAGTAAGATGGCTGAGCAGAGGAAAAGTGCTTCATCGGTTTTTCTCCTTGAGGGGTGAAATAAATACCTTTTTGGAAACGAAAGGATGTCCTAGAGAATTACTTTGTGATCCTATGTGGATGGCAAATTTGGCTTTTTTGAGTGATCTCAGTGGTCATTTAAATACTTTGAACCTTTCACTCCAAGACGAAAATCACTCTGTTGTTGATTTAGTGCAGATGATTCAAGCATTTCAAAAAAATCTTATTTTGTGGGGAAAACAGTTGCACGAGAAGAATTGTGCTCACATTCCTGCACTACACAGTGTTAAGAAAGATGTGAATTTTTCAGATTATGTTCAAATCATTTTTGAATTACAAGAACAGTTTGACAACAGATTTTTGGAGATAAGTGAGCTTCAACCAGCCTTAGATGTATTTGTTTGCCTGTTTTCCCTTCAGGCAGAGGACATCTCACAAGTGCTTCAACTAGAGCTGATTGACCTGCAGTGCGATATCCACGTGAAGCAGTGCGATATCCACGTGAAGGACCGCTTTCTTATGTGTAAAACTCTGGATAAAAAAAGCAGGTGGCCAAAGTTCTCTCAATGTTTGGTTCCACATACATTTGTGAGCACTTTTTCTCTCTGTTAAAGCTTGCTAAAACTAAGAACTGTTCATTACTTGGCAATAAAAATTTGACTAATTCTTTGACGTTAGTACTCTCACGGAATATTGTACCAAACCTAGACAAAATCGTTTCCTCGAAAAAGAAAAACATAAAATATTAATCACCTTTTTTAACAATGTTGACTGTAGGAATTAAAGAGCTTTATAACGTTAATCCTATTTTCAAACTTGGTCAGTTAAAATTATTATGTACAAAACAGCAAACTAAGCATCCGATTTCTAAACTCTGAAAAGGGATGCAAAAAGCTGTAGCACGAAGTACAACAAAAAATATTTACTTGTAACTACTAACAGTAAGAATGAGACTCTATATCCCTTGCATAAAATTATTTCTAAAATAGAATATTTATGACTCTAGTTCATTTAAGAAACTGATATATTTTTCAGAAGATGCCTATTATACATATGACAAGTGTGCATGTGCTGTACTAGGAGAATCAACCTGTGGGTCAGAATACTACTCAGTTGTTCTTTGATTCGTCTTTTGGATATTGTTTTCTAAAGCTTTATGTAATAATTCTGCCACACAAACACTGGTTGTTATCTAAACAGTAAATGGTTTACTTGTTTTACTGCTCATGGACCATTTTTACAGAGTTGCGCTTGCTCTGTTACTTTGTTTACATTGGATCTGATCGCGGGACAGTCCAGTGCAGTGCAGTGCAGTGCTGTGCAATCTCACTCTATCCGCAGCTGTCTCTCTTGCTCCTATGCCAACACTAGCAACGCACGGTCGTGGACGGGGCGCTGAGCTACACTGCCTTGTGCCCACGGGGCGTGGGCTCGCCCGCCGGGTGCAATTCTTGGATGAGCCTGGCCTAAGGATTTGAGTATTGACTGGAGATCCTGCTGAATTACTGGAATGGGGTCACTGTGGCAAGGTTTGTAGGTGGAAGTATCTGACAGCTGGCTGAGTTCTTCTGCTTGGTAATCCTTGCAGTTCAAAACAACAGTGGTGGAGCCTTTATCCGCAGGTAGGATTATAAGGTCAGGATCAGGTTTTAGATGGTGGACTGCGATTCTTTCTGCAGATGTAAGGTTGAGGGGCTTGGGGAATGAGGGTGAGGCAAGGTTTTATGTTAAGAAATTGTGGAAAGTTAACAGGGGGTGGTTTGGGGACAGTGGGGTGGATCGCAGTTGGATGGAGGAGTGAACTGAGTCAGGCAGGGTTCAGTATTTGTCTTTGGTTGAGTCTGATTGGTAGGGTTGGTGGCGAAAAAGTGTTTCCACTGTAGGGACCGGGAGAAAGAGAGGTCTTTAACAAGTCCTGCATGATTGAATTTGGGAATGGGGCAAAAGGTGAGGCCATTGGAAAGGACTGATATTTCTGTGGGGCTAAGGCTTCTGGAGGTAAGGTTCATGACCTTGTTGCTGGTCTGTTTAGGTTCTGGATTCTGTGTGGTGGTGGGAGGGAGTTTTAGGGGGTGGGATAAATGTAATAGGTCTGCAAGACAGGTTTTGTCAGCTATGAGGGGATGTGGGGGAGGTTTGGAGGTTGTTGTAGAGGTGGTGGACAGTGGTACTCCAAGGCGGAAGTAGGAAGTGAGCAGGATGGAGAGCTTTTCGAGGTGATTTTGTGCATGTTGTATGAGTTCCTGCAGGGCAATCTGTTATTCATTAAAGCAAACTGCTCTAATACTATTTACATAAACCCTTTCATGGTGAGATTGTTGTGTGTTAAAACCATTTTTCATTATTTGTTTATACACTACTGGCCATTAAAATTGCTACCCCAAGAAGAAATGCAGATGATAAACGGGTATTCATTGGACAAATATAATATACTAGAACTGACGTGTGATTACATTTTCACGCAATTTGGGTACATAAATCCTGAGAAATCAGTACCCAGAACAACCACCTCTGGCCGTAATAACGGCCTTGATATGCCTGGGCATTGAGTCAAACAGAGCTTGGATGGCGTGTACAGGTACAGCTGCCCATGCAGCTTCAACACAATATCACAGTTCAAGAGTAGTGACAGGCGTATTGTGACGAGCCAGTTGCTCGGCCACCATTGACCAGACATTTTCAATTGGTGAGAGATCTGGAGAATGTGCTGGCCATGGCATCAGTCAAACATTTTCTGTATCCAGAAAGGCCCGTACAGGACCTACAACATGCGGTCGTGCATTATCCTGCTGAAATGTAGGGTTTCGCAGGGATCGAATGAAGGGTAGAGCCACAGGTCGTAACACATCTGAAATGTAACGTCCACTGTTCAAAGTGCCGTCAGTGTGAACAAGAGGTGACCGAGACGTGTAACCAATGGCACCCCATACCATCACGTCGGGTGATACGCCAGTATGGCGATGACGAATACACGCTTCCAATGTGCATTCACCGTGATGTCACCAAACACGGATGTGACCATTATGATGCTGTAAACAGAACCTAAATTCATCCGAAAAATGACATTTTGCCATTCGTGCACCCAGGTTCATCATTGAGTACGCCATCGCAGGCGCTCCTGTCTGTGATGCAGCGTCAAGGGTAACCGCAGCCATGGTCTCCGAGCTGATAGTCCATGCTGCTGCAAACGTCGTCGAACTGTTCGTGCAGATGGTTCTTGTCTTGCAAACGTCCCCATCTGTTGACTCAGGGATCGAGACATGGCTGCACGATCCATTCCAGCCATGTGGATAAGATGCCTGTCATTTTGACTGCTAGCGGTACGAGGCCGTTGGGATCCAGCACGGCGTTCTGTATTACCCTCCTGAACCCACCGATTCATATTCTGCTAACAGTCATTGGTTCTCGACCAATGCGAGCAGCAATGTCGCAATACGATAAACTGCAATTGCGATAGGCTACAATCCGACCTTTATCAAAGTCGGAAACGTGATGGTACGCATTTCTCCTCCTTACACGAGGCATCACAACGTTTCACCAGGCAACACTGGTCAACTGCTGTTTGTGTATGAGAAATTGGTTGGAAACTTCCCTCATGTCAGCATGTTGTAGGTGTCGCCACCGGCGCCAACCTTGTGTGAATGCTCTGGAAAGCTAATCATTTGCATATCACAGCATATTCTTCTTGTCAGTTAAATTTTGCGTCTGTAGCACGTCATCATCGTGGTGTAGCAATTTTAATGGCCAGTAGTGTAGTTATGTGTCTAAAATCCAGAAGTGTGTGTGTGTGTGTGTGTGTGTGTGTGTGTGTGTGTGTGTGTGTGTGTGTGTGTGTTTCACTTACTGTTGAGACCAAAATATTGGTCGAGTTATAGTTATTACATTCCTGGTTCGAAACTTGTAAGTCATATTTTACACAAATGCCTTTCCGATCAAAAACATTTCTGCAGTAAAATCACTGCACTTCACACTGTCAATGAAAATTCACTCACTGAGTATAAGTCGCGTCAGACACGTTTGTATCTCATTGATTTTGACTGCTGCTGCTGCCATCACTTAGTGCAGATGTTGTCAGCTGCTGCTGCTCTCACATAGTGTCATTGTGGATGTTGGCTGCTAAACTCTTAATTTTTTTTAATCACAATAAATTGCTAGTGTAAAAATATTTATATCTGGACACTGTAGATTGTTAACCAGCTATATAATTCTTATTTCATTCATATGAATGTTTGATGTTTATTTGCTTAGCAACTCATTATTTAACATGTAGCTAAGCTGCATTTTTTCAGTTATTCTTTTGATAAAGCCTTCTTAAAGGTAAAAAGTGCTCAGCATACCTTTAAGGACAGTAGAATCATTTTTGTGACATTTGAATCGCAGCGTTACAAATTTGCATTTTAAAGTTCTGCATCTTTGGGTAGTATAGTTCTTATAGTTCTATAGCATTGCTCGTGATTATACAGTCTGCATTTTTTTCTTTTATGGTAATTAGTCTGTATTTTTTCTTGATATTATCCATTGTCTTATTAGCAAGGTTTGAAGAACTTTAAAACTCATGATTGACTCTTCTGACTGCATTGTATTCACACTGTTAAAATGATTATAATTCCAATACCCCTTTTTGTTGACAGTTTCTGTAACATGGATTTCATTCCTTGTGGAAATATTCTTCACTGACTGGTCGCCACGTGTGAGGGTCTTTGACTGTATTGCATCCACACTACTCTACTAAAGGAGTGGCACAGTTCCTCAAATACAGAATAACAATTTGTTATTTCTTCATAACATAGACAAATAAAGACAAGCAGCACTGACCAGTCTCATTCTCACATCAGAAAAAATTGAATTTCTCATTGACATTCTTGTTAGCTCTACAGTCCAGTCTTCAGTATTCCTTGGGAGCTACACCCAGCCTGGGATCTCTTTGCTGCTACGTGTGATGACATCACAAACAGCCTGACTGCTCTCTGTGCTGTACTACAAAAATGAAAAGGTTCTAAAAATGAAATAAAGATAATTGTCTCCTTAACAAGAAACACTAGTTCTCAACTCGTTCTGCCTTGTTCATTTATTTGAAGCTACACTGCATGAATATAAAATCAACGAATGTAAAGGAGACATTGTACCCTTACAATTGCAATACCTGCAGAGTCTGCCAGTAATTGTATCTCCCATATGTGCATACTCAGTCCTCCGAACTCTCAGTTGTCAAATGTATTCCAGTTTTGTGGTTGCTTTCTGTGTACTTATATTCTCATTGTCACTCCATGAGCCAATTAAACTTAGTTATTTAAGACTGTGTATTTCCTTGTGTTGCTACTTAGAACACAAGTGGTGATGAGGAAGGGCAGGAGTTTCGCTTGTTGCAGATCCTGAGGATTTACTGCCATTCAGCTGTACTGTTAGGCCCTACTCACATCGCTCACCCAACAGCAGCAGCATACTGTGGCCATGTTGGAACACATGTTGGCTTCATTGAACTAGGCTGTGCCACGGGTTGCTCTCCCCATTGATGATTCTGTGGAAGACAGGGATGCTTACAAGAAGTGGCTTCGCCAAAATTTCATGGCATTCTGTGTGGTTGATAAGGAGATCTGTAAAGCTATTTTATCCTGGATACCCACTTGTGTATATCACTTACTTTGCCAGTTCACTCCTCTTCATGAATCAACATCCTTTACCTTTGACAGTATGTGTAGTTTGCTGCCCTCCCATCACCAACAGCTGCAACAATTCTATTGAGCTCCACAGTCTCAGTCGTAAACGTCACTTTGTCACAACGAAGTCCCAGAAGTCATATGTGGATATCACAGTCAACAACGCAATCATTCGTTCAACTCCTGCTAAAAAACTGCATCAACATCTGTTCAATTTGAGGACCCTACATTGGAAGAAGTTTTGAATATTGCACAGTTGTTTTAGATTTCTCACATTGCAAGCCACCAGGTAGAGGCTTGGGGTGGTCTCACCATTTTTGACAACATGCAATCCTGGCACATGGGTCTTGGCGCACTGGAGGAGGAAGAGGAGGAGGAGGAGGAGGAGGTGGTGGTGGTGGAGGAGGAGGAGGAGGAGGAGGAGGAGGTGGCAGTGGTGGTGGTACAAACATGCTCACCAGGTCACTACATCTCTTTCTTTGAGTCCTTCTTGTTTCGTACAGCGTGAGTGGGCAGTCTTCCCTAGGCAGAAGAAAGGTCATATAGCAGTACTACGTCAGTCTTTAACTCCTCCGAAAGTCAATGGACATAGATATTCATGCTGTTTTGTCACTGTGTTCGTGGTTGTCTAAAGGCCAGAACAAACTTTTAGTTGAAGTACGGGTGATAAACTAACCATTGTGCCTAAAGGTGGACATGGGAGCCACCGTGTCTGTACTTAAGTCACAGACGCATGCCAGGCTTGGGTCGTCACCATTGGGATGCATTGAGCATCAGCTGGTATGCTATAACAAACAGCTGATTTCTATTCTCAGCCAACAGCGTTTGCGAGTCAGTTGTCCATTCTGTTCTGTACTTGATGTAAAGTGACACAAATACTGAAATTTTTTTGGGTTAGATGCGATACTACTTTTAGTTTTTCTATCATGGATGTGGTGCATCTGGTGTCAGATCAAGTGCCTCATCACAAGTTGGATTCATTTTGCTCTGAGTTTTTGTGTCTGTTTCCCGCAGTGTTAGGTTGTACAAACAATTTCACAACACAAATCACCTTCAAACCCTCTGCCCACCCTTATTTTTTTGGGCACGGCTGGTGCAAGTTGCTTTGTGCGACCAAGTCAGGGTGGAGCTGGATCCATTAACGTCATTGGGAGTGATTCGACTGATTTCCTCAAGTGACTAGTCTGTGCCTTTAGTGATCATAAAGAAACCGTCTGGTCAGCTTTGGCTCTGTGGTGCCTTCTGGGTCACTATAGTTGCGCAGGCAGTCATAGACACTCACCCTCTACCCCATCTGGAGGAGTTGCTCTCAAAGTTGCCTGGGGGCCACAACTTTTCAAAAATAGACTTGTCTGAAGCTTACCTACAGATTCTGTTGGATGAAGGATAAAAAAGCTGCTTGTTGTCAGTACACCTTACAGCCTCTGTCAGCACCAGCAGCTAATATTTCGGGTCACAAGTGCCATCTTTCAACGTTTTTGAGAACAGGTCACAGTGATTGTTCCCCAGTACATTAACTGCCTTTTTGATATTGTCATGACAGGGATTGCAATGGAGGGTCACTTTCATAACCTTCGTTCTTTGTTTGCTGTTCTGCAGGTCACAGGCCGTAAATGTAACCTCACAAAATCTCAGTTTTTTAGCCTTGTATTGTTTATTTGGACCACAAAATTTCCCTGTAGGGCATGCGCTCCAAGGAACAGCACATCAGTGCCTTTACGGCTTTGCCCTGTCCATCTAATCTACGAGAACTTCAGGCAATCCTTGGCAAAGTGGCATACTGTCACAAGTTCATTTCAAAAGCAGCTTCTATCATCCACCCCTCGCATCTGTTACTTCAGAAAAAATACTTCTTTTGTTTAGTCAACAGCTAGTGATCATGCTTTTGCGAAATTCAAAGATAGTCTTTGTTCCGTGCTGTTCTTGCAGTGTTTCAACCCGACAAGTCCTGGCCATGGATGCATTTGAGTAGGTGTGGGGGCAGTCCTGGCCCTTTATAGTCTTTGTTCCGTGCTGTTCTTGCAGTGTTTCAACCCGACAAGTCCTGGCCATGGATGCATTTGAGTAGGTGTGGGGGCAGTCCTGGCCCTTTGTCATTCCATTGAATTGAAACACTCAGCTCAGCTTGTAGTGTTTCCTTTCCTCGGGGTTCTGCCGTGAAAATATAAAATAGAAAATCTGATTGGGTTTTGAATTTTTGTGGAATAAGTTACGGATAAGGCGGACTTTGTATTATTGATTGAGATAGTGCTGTAATTTGACCGTGCATGGCAGACTGGGTCGGCAACACTACAAAAAGCGACTGTACGGAAATAGCATCGGAAACTAGTTGAAATTTACCTTGTAATCTTGTTAGAAATGCAGTACTAATTACGATATAGTCTTCATGGCTGTCCTCCTAATTCTCTTGTAGGACGACCCGTCTTTCACTTTTCTCCGTCTGTTGAAAACTTCTTCAAGTTGTCACTATCAGGATCAATTTACAAATTCGACGATAACCATTTCGAATCACTATTGAAACAATTTTGTTTCGAAATATAATTTTAATTTCCATCCAAAAGCATATGTAACACAGTGCCGAAAAATACACGTCTTTCGTAAAAAGACAAGAGAGAGAGAGAGTGATCAATTAGTTGTTAAAAACAAACACCTACACAAAAGTAAAAAGAAGAACAAAATTATTTATAAAAATCGGTCGCTGGCGCAGCGCTCTTCTGCGTGTGCAATCGTAAATTATATCTTTGTACTGGCGGAGGCGCGGTAGTCAAAGTACCGTTACAAGCTCAACAACATTATTCTTAGATGGAAAGTCTGTTGCAACAGCAGATGTGACTGTCGAGGTCCTGTTAACATATTTTCCATGAAGGCTTGCCCTTGCACTTTATTTATGGACAATGTTCCTCAGTTTGTGGCTCAATGTTTACAAGCAGCGCCACCTGTTTGTCTGGCATCCCTGTTCATACAGTGCCGCCATTTCAAGGACTTTTGTACCCATAACGGCATTTGCCATGTCACAGAACCTCCTTTCCAACCACAGTCAAATGGAGAGGCATAACGCTTTGTCTGGATGTTTAAGACACAGATGCACAAGTACATGACAGATGTTTTCACTAAGAGGCTTTTTTTCTGAAGCTTGTACAGAATGACACCATTTGGGGCCAAGAGTCCTGCTGAGCTTCTGCAAGGTTCTCAACTGCAGACTCTGCTCAATATCTTGCTGTCAAGTTTCATCGAAGTTTGCACCTTGCACACCCATTTGGGTCAGGGGTTTTAACCCCACTGAATCCCAGCCATCACTCACAGCTGGCACGGATGCTGTGTCTTTATGATTTGAACTGACAATCACCACCAGGATTAGTTGTGTCCCAGGATGGGCACCAAGCCTTCTCTGTGGGCTGGGGACCTGCCACCACCTGTTCACCTACCATCGCCTGTTCACCTGTTGCCACATGTTAGTCTACCACTGCCTATTTGTCTGCTGGCAGGCGCCGCCTGGACACCCATCATCATCTGTTCATTCAGCACTGCCCGTTCATCCAGCGCTGCCTGTTTGTCTGACATCCCTATTCATCCGGCGCCACCATTTTCCCATTCTCCACTGCTGCTTCCTGTGGCTATTGCTGGCACCAACCTTTGCACTGAGCCAGCACTGCCAACAGCAGGAATTCCAGCTGGCTTGCTGTCTCCAACATCTGTCCTCACATATTTTTTATCATCGCTCCCTGAGCTGGTGCCATTAGTCATGGAGCCCAACATCAAATGGCTGTCCTTCCGTCGCTTGAACTTGGGAACTCCTTGCACTTACTGTTGCTGCCACGGATGCCATGGATGGCGGCAGTCACAGAATCATTGACAGCAGCGCCTGGTCCTTCTCCCCACTAGTTACTACACCTACTGCAGCTGAAGTTGGGCCATATGACAAGCATAGTGTGCAGCAGCATTTGAATGACGCGCCACACAACAAACGAGGTGGCCATTAGGAGTGACTGATCACTGACAGCAGAACATAGTCCAACGCGAGCATGCAGCGTGACACTAACTGCGCATGCTGGGAATTGTATTTTTATGTGTGTATGCTGGGGACTCTTGAGCCCTCAGTTGTCAAATGTATTCCGGTCATGTGATTACTTTCTGTGTGCTCATATTCTCATTGTCACTCTTTGACCCAATAAAACTTAGTTATTTCAGACTGTGTGTTTCCTAGTTATAATACTAGGTTAGATCTGCCAGTAGGAATGCTACCACCGGCATAGTTCTCAGCTTCTCTGAAACACACAAACTCTTCCGCTCACATGGACAGTTCTACAATAAGGCAGTGCCTAATGGCAGAGTGTTATTCCTTATGCTATGCTTTATATAACATTTAATCTGCCATAATAATGTGTGTTGCTTTGTGTGATAAAAGTTTGTTAAGATCTAGTGACTTTATAATACGTTAGGCACTTCATTGGAATAAGAAACAATCATAAAAGATGAAGTATTTCGGTTTAATTTTAGTAGTAATATTTTCCTTGGTAAACAGCCACTTTTCATGAGGTTTTCCCATTCGCTCATGTACACTTCTGCTTATCAAGTAAATGAAAGAGTAAAATAATTGTGAAAATGTTCCTAGACAGATTTCAGTTTACAGCCTTGTCTATGTTTTAATTTTAGAACACCTACAAGGAGCTGTGCTGTGTGAAGTTAACATATGTATTATACATTAATATAGAAATGAAGTCCCGAAGTCCCTATATATGACATTGCTCTGGTACCGATAGCCGCGGGTTTCAAATCCATGCCACCGTGCCAGACGGCATGGAACTTGATGACCACTAGAGGTCTCTGCAGCAGTCACGCTGTAAGCCGTGGCTGCAGGTGCTCCTGGCCCCGAGTCTTAACTTGAGGGCGCCACTGTGGTGCACGTGGTCCTAGTGGCCAATAACGACATACCCTGTTGTGTATTAATGCAGCTGCCTCTCACTCAGCAAGGCAGTCTGGTATTCGCATTGAGTTGGTTGATATCTCGCTTACAGACATCGTGTTTACGTTGCATGTGCTTACTTCCCATTTCGAGTGGATGTTGTTTTGATTTCTTGAAGTTATCTCTTGTGACCCTGTTGCTTAATACTTTGTCGTTTATCTTCATGCCTTGCTCGGTTGTTTGTCGTTGTGGTTGTCCTTACATTCCTGTTCGTCCGTCTTGTTTGTTCGTGGGCCGCTCCCGTTCGGTCCCGCCGTGTTTTCGTTAGCGGCAACCCCGCGACCATTCCTGTCGTGGTTACAACATTTTGGCGACGAGGTAAATGGTAGTAGTTGTTAGCATGGAGGCTAAGTTGGTCTGTCTTCGGGAACAATAACAGCAGCAGCTCATGCAGCAGCAGCAGCAGCTCCAGTTAGACATCTTACAAAAGTTGATGTGGTTGCTAATGGACAAAGTCAATGCCCGGGAAACATTACCACAACAGTTTCCGAGTCCTCGGGTGTCCAATGCTTTCCCACGTCCACCGTCATTCCTACCATTTAATGACACTTAAGAAGGCTGGGAAACATACTTACATTGGCTGAAACAACATTTCGCAGGTTTTCAAGTCATGGATGACACCTTGCAGTGGTCATTGTTTATGTCTTGGGCCTCCCCAGACACATCCTTTCTTCTCTGCAAGTTGGCACCCTTTTCCGATCTTGTGGCTCTCTTGTTCCAGGAGATATGCCTTTTGCTTACAAACTATTATTCACAGCACTACCATGTGATCGCCTTTCAGCTGGAGTTCCACCAGTGCCATAAACAGCCTGGTGAATTATGTCATTCCTAGGTCATGGACTTGCAGGGTCTCAGCTGTCGATGTGATTTTACATGCACCAATCAGCAGTGTAAGGATTCGTATGCAGACTCCCTGATCCGGGCTGTGGTGGTTCTGCTGGCTCCCGATCCTGAGGTCCGCACTGCATCATTGAAACTCGGTAATCCCTCATTGGAAGAGATTCTTCGTAGTGCCCACTCATTTGAAATTGCTCAGGTGGCTAACGAGTGTCTCAAGGTGCGGCCACAAGTGGTGGCGATCGATGCGTCTCTGCTGGTTCCACCCTCGTGAGGCCGACGTGGCTCGACCAACAGAGGCCATTGCAGGTTTTTTTTCTTCGTGTGGCTAGGGCCTCCCGTCGGGTAGACCGTTCGCCTGGTGCAGGTCTTTTGATTTGACGCCACTTCGGCGACCTGCGCGTCGATGGGGATGAAATGATGATGATTAGGACAACACAACACCCAGTCCCTGGGCGGAGAAAATTTCCGACCCAGCCGGGAATCGAACCCAGGCCCTTAGGATTGACAGTCTGTCACGCTGACCACTCAGCTACCGGGGCGGACTGCCATTGCAGTTGGGACTCATCTTTGTCCGACGTCTCTATAGCATCAGAGCCTCCGGTCACCCCTTGTCGCTGGTCGCGCGGCCCACTTCCATCTTGCCCACAGTGCTCTACCGCACACTCTCGAGCTGATTGCCCCCACCACTGGAAAACATACACTCTGTGTGAGGAGGAGGGCCACATCCGGTCTGTTTGTCGTAGTCGCTCAACTCGCTCCTGTCATGCCCCTACTGGACCTCAAGATACAGTACGTGCTCTGCAATTGGTCATCCCACTGGAGGACCCATCAGCATGGAAGCTATTTCTCATGCTCCACCTTTTTACTGAGGATGTCAGTTTTCAGGTCGACACTTGGGCCGCCGTCTCCCTGATTAATATTGCGACATATACCTGCCTTGGCTCCCCTGTGTTGCCACTTCCCTCTCAGCATTTGGTCGCCTACGGTGACCGTTCCATTCCCCTTCTTGAGCAGTTTGTCATCCAGGCAACATACAGACATGTTCCCCGGCGCCTTACCCTATTTGTCGTCGACCATCCATCGGCTTCGAATATTTTTGGCTTGGATGCGTTTCAGCTGTTTGGCTTTTCATTTTCCGTTGAAGTTAAGATCATTTCCATGGCTGCTCCTTTTCAAGACTTGGACAATCTTTTTCAGGTGCACATCACACTTCGGCCGAATGCGCAGCCTTACTTTTTCCGGGCCAGGCCCATTCCGGTGGCCATTCGACCAGCAGTCTAGCAGGAACTTGATCAGCTCCAGGCTGCTGGCGTCCTAGAGCCTGTGACATACAGTGCTTGGGTGATGCCATTGGTGGTCGTCCGGAATCCCAATGGGTCCCTTTGACTGTGTGGGGACTTAGGTGCTACTGTCAATGCTCAGTCCTTAGTAGACATTTACCCCATTCCCTGACAGGAAGACCTTCTCGCCAAGCTTGTGGGGGGTGAGTACTTTTCTAAGATTCGCCTGGCTGAGGCATACCACCAGTTACCCCTGGATGCCGATTCCCAGAACATCATGGTTATCAACACACCTTTCGGATTGTACAAGTACAAGCACCTTCCATTCGGTGTCTCTTTGGCGCTGGCAATTTTTCAGCAGTTCCTGGAGCAGCTTACGCGGCCTATCTGAGCCTGCATGAATTATCCGGATTACATCTTGGTCACCGGGTGTTCCTGCCAGGAACATTTGTGCAAGCTCAGTGCCTTATTTCACACTCTGCAATCTGCAGGCTTACGCTGTCAGCTGGACAAGTGTTGTTTTTTTCAAACCGGAAGTGGAATACTTAGGCCACTGGCTTAGCAAAGATGGCATTCGCCTTTTGGATCGCAATGTCGTGGCCATTGAGGCCCTTCCTCGGCCCAAGGAATTATCGGAACTCCAGGTGTTTTTGGGCAAGGTTACTTATTACTCAAAGTTCTTACCCGAAGCTGCCTCCATTGCTCAATCCCTTGCGTCACAAAGGGGTGACTTTTGATTGGACTCCTGCCTATGAACAGGCTTTTCTCCGTTTAAAGACGATGCTGAAGTCTGCCCCTTGCCTTACTCCCTTCTCTCCGGACCGCCCCTTGGTTGTGGCGGCTGATGCGTTGGCATACGGCATTGGGGCAGTCCTCGCACATCGGAATACCGATGGCTCAGAACAGCCCATTGCTTATGCATCTAAGAACAGCCCATTGCTTATGCATCTAAGATGTTAACCCCAGTACAACGGAACTACTCCCAGATTGAAAAGGAGGGCCTGGCGATTGTGTTCACCGTCCAAAAATTTCACATCTATCTCTTTGGTACCAAGTTCACCCTCCTGACGAACCATATACCCTTGTTTATGCTTTTTGGACCCCACTCTCGCCATGCAGAGAGGGTGGCTCAATGTCTCCAGCACTGGACGTTATATTTACAGTATTACACTTACACCATCTGGTATAAGCCCACCGCCCACCATGCTAACGCGGAAGCTTTGTCACATCTCCCAGCAGCTCCCGATCGTGCGTTTGACCAACAGGAGGTCCTCTGCTTTCACATTGATTCTGCCCATCGGGAGGCGCTGGACGGTCTGCCTCTTATGGCTGCTCACATTGCCATGGCTACACGCCGAGACCCTATCTTGGGGCAGGTTCTCTGCTACATGGCCCACGGTTGGCCCTCCTACATTACTCGTTGGATGCGGACCGACTTCTGCCCCTGGTGCCACCTGTCCCACAGGCTCCCCTTGGTCAACGGTGTCCTTCTGTTGGTCACAGAGCCGGATGCCCATTGGGTGGTCATACCTTTGGATTTTCGACATCACATGCTCAGTTCGTTACACCCTGGGCATTGGGGTATATCCCACATGAAACTTTTGCTCGCTGACACACGTATTGGGCCGGCATTGATGGCGATATTGACCATCTGGTCCGCGGATGCACTGTGTGTCCGCGTCGCCAAGCAAGTCCCCCTCAGTCATTCACAATTCTGTCAGGCCAACGGTATCAAACATATCCGTAGCCCGCCTTTCCACCCTTCCTCCAATGGCGCAGTGGAGAGGCTTGTCCACACATTTAAACAACAATTGACAAAGGTGGTTGAAACATCTCCAACCACTTTGGCCCTCACCCTGTTCTTGAGCGCATATCGCACCCCCACCCCTGCCCCTCCCAATTGACGGACATAGTCTGGCGGAGCTCCTCCATGGGCAACAGCCGCGGACCTTCCTGCCTCTGCTGATGCTGTCATCCTCCCACTGCTGCTCCCTGCCTTCTCAGTGTTACGCCCCCGGGGTGGCCACGTGAGCCCGTGTGTACAGGAGCAAGGCATGCCCCCGTGGTGGCCACATGAGCCCATGAGTACAGGAGCAAGGCGGGTTTGACTCCCACTATGGTCGTCGCGGCCCATGGGCAGCGTGTGACGTCAGTGTAGACGTTGAAAGGGTTGGAGTGCCACCATCATAACCAGCTCTGCCCATGCAACCCCAAGGGACTCCCGCCACCGCCTCCTCCTGCACTACCTTCTTCGGGTACAGGCATGGTCCTCGAGTCACTGCCACTGCCCTCGATTACTGCCTCCCCGCGAGCCTGCCGCCAGCCCTCCCCACCCCTAGGTCGATCAGAGGCACCCTCCAATGCCCTGGCCTCTTGGTCAGCCATCATGGACACATCGGATGTCCCTTCCTCCCCAACAACAACAGTTGACGAGCCCGGGTCTTCTCCCATCTGCTGACCATCGCGGCACCGTCCAGTGCGTTTTTGCCCCTATGCGCTGGTTTCAGGGGGGAGGGATCTGGTACAGAGTGCCGCGGGTTTCGAATCTGCACCAGATGGCATGGAACTCAATGACCACTAGAGGTCTCTGCAGCAGTCACGCCGTAAACCGTGGCTGGGCACGCTCCTGGGCCAAGTCTAACGTGAGGGCGCCACTGTGGTGCACGTGGTCCTAGTGGCCAATAACGACATACCCTGTTGTGTATTTAGGCAGCTGCCTCTCACTCAGCAAGACAGTCTAGTATTCACGTTGAGTCAGTTGATATCTCGCTCACAGACATTGTGTATACGTTGCCTCACAGACATTGTGTATACGTTGCCTCACAGACATCGTGTATACGTTGCCTGGCCTAATTGGTTAATACTTGATGTTGATCTTGGTGTCATGCTCAGTTGTCTGTCGTTGTGCTTGTCCTTTCATTCCCATTCGTCTGTCTTGTTTGTTCGCGGGCTGCTCCCATTTGGTCCTGCTGCATTTTCGTCAGCGGCAGCCCTGTGACCATTCCTGTCGCAGTTACAATAGTTTTCATCATTGGTAACAATGTAATCTCCACTTGCAATGGGCACTACTACACCAGTACTTCTTTTGCAGCCAATTGCTTTCCTGATGAGTATAATGATGGATGCTATTTTACTATTTTAAACTAGCATTTTTATGGCGACATAACGTCACAAGGGCCCATCCTCCTTCCTACGAACCACGGATCTTGCCATTGGTGGGGAGGCTCGCATGCCTCAGCGATACATATAGCCGTACCGTAGGTGCAACCACAATGGAGGGGTATCTGCTGAGAGGTCAGACAAATGTGTGTTTCCTGGAGAGGGGCAGCAGCCTGGATGATTGACTGATCTGGCCTTGTAACATTAACTGAAACAGCCTTGCTGTGCTAGTACTGCAAACAATTGGAAGCCAGGGGAAACTACAGCCATATTTTTTCCCAAGGGCATGCAGCTTTACTGTATGGTTAAATGATGATTGCGTCCTCGTGGGTAAAATATTCTGGAGGTAAAATAGTCTTCCATCCGGATCTCTGGGCAGGGACTAGTCAGGAGAGCATCCTTATCAGGAGAAACAAAACTGGAATTCTACAGATCAGTTTGTGGAATTTCAGATCCGTTAATCAGACAGGTAGGTTAGAACATTTAAAAAGGGAAATGGATAGGTTAAAGTTAGATTTACTGGGAATTAGTGAAGTTCGTTGGCAGGAGGAACAAGACTTCTGGTCAGGTGAATACAGAGTTATAAATACAAAATTAAATAGGTGTAATGCAGGAGTAGGTTTAATAAGGAATAAAAAAATAGGGGTGCGAGTAAGCTACTGTGAACAGCATAGTGAATGCATTATTGTAGCCAAGATAGACACGAAGCCCATGCCTACCACAGTAGCACTAGTTTATATGCCAACTAGCTCTGCAGATGATGAAGAGATTGAAGAAATGGATGACTAGATAGACGAAATTATTCAGATAGTGAAGGGAGACGAAAATTTAATAGTCATGGGGGAATGGAATTTGATTGTAGGAAAAGGAAGAGAAGGAAAAGTAGTAGGTGAATATGGAATGTGGGTAAGGAATGAAAGAGGAAGCCACCTGTAGAATTTTGCACAGGGCATAATTTAATCAAAGCTAACACTTGGTTTAAGAATCATGAAAGAACGTTCTACATCTACATCTACATGGATACTCTGCAAATCACATGTAAGTGCCTGGCAGAGGGTTCATCGAACCACCTTCACAGTTCTCTATTATTCCAATCTCGTATAGCGTGTGGAAAGAACGAACTCCTGTCTCTTTTCATACAAGCTCTGATTTCCCTTGTTTTATCGTGGTGATCATTTCTCCCTATGTTGGTTGGTGTCAACAAAATATTTTCACATTCAGAGGAGAAAGTTGGTAATTGGAATTTTGTGAGAAGGTTCCGTCGCAATGAAAAACGCCTTTCTTTTAATTATGTCCAGCCCAAATCCTGTATCATTTCAGTGACACTCTCTCCTAAATTTCGCAATAACACAAAACGTGCTGCCCTTCTTTGAACTTTTTCAGTGTACTCTGTCAGTCCTATCTGGTAATGAACCCACACCGCACAGCAGTATTCTAAAAGAGGATGGAGAAGTGTAGTGTAGGCAGTCTCATTAGTAGATCTGTTACATTTTCTAAGTGTCCTGCCAATAAAACACAGTCTTTGGTTAGCCTTCCACACAACTTTTTCTGTGTGTTCCTTCCAATTTAAGTTGTTCGTAATTGTAATTCCTAGGTATTTACTTGAATTTACGTCCTTTATATTTCTCTGATTTATTGTGTAACCGAAGTTTAATGGATTCCTTTTAGCACTCATGTGGATGACATCTCACTTTTCATTATTTAGGGTCAACTGCCAATTTTTGCACCATTCAGGTACCTTTTCTAAATCAATTTCCAATTTGTTTTGATTTTCTGATGACTTTACTAGTTGATAAATGACAGCGTCATCTGCAAACAACCAAAGACGGCTGGTCAGATTGTCTCCCAAATCTGCCAGGAAGTTTCATATCAGCGCACACTCCGCTGCAGAGTGAAAATCTCATTTTGTCTCCCAAATCGTTTATATCTTCCCCCATGAACCATGGACCTTGCCGTTGGTGGGGAGGCTTGCGGGCCTCAGCGATACAGATGGCCGTACCGTAGGTGCAACCACAACGGAGGGGTATCTGTTGAGAGGCCAGACAAACATGTGGTTCCTGAAGAGGGGCAGCAGCCTTTTCAGTAGTTGCAGGGGCAACAGTCTGGATGATTGACTGATCTGGCCTTGTAACATTAACCAAAACGGCCTTGCCGTGCTGGTACTGCGAACGGCTGAAAGCAAGGGGAAACTACAGCCGTAATTTTTCCCGAGGACATGCAGCTTTACTGTATGATTAAATGATGATGGCGTCCTCTTGGGTAAAATATTCCGGAGGTAAAATAGTCCCCCATTCGGATCTCCGGGAGGGGACTACTCAAGAGGACGTCGTTATCAGGAGAAAGAAAACTGGCATTCTATGGATCGGAGCGTGGAATGTCAGATCCCTTAATCAGGCAGGTAGGTTAGAAAATTTAAAAAGGGAAATGGATAGGTTAAAGTTAGATATAGTGGGAATTAGTGAAGTTCGGTGGCAGGAGGAACAAGACTTTTGGTCAGGTGATTACAGGGTTATAAATACAAAATCAAATAGGGGTAATGCAGGAGTAGGTTTAATAATGAATAAAAAAATAGGAGTGCGGGTTAGCTACTACAAACAGCATAGTGAACGCATTATTGTGGCCAAGATAGACACAAAGGCCATGCCTACTACAGTAGTACAAGTTTATATGCCAACTAGCTCTGCAGATGATGAAGAAATTGATGAAATGTATGACGAGATAAAAGAAATTATTCAGGTAGTGAAGGGAGACGAAAATTTAATAGTCATGGGTGACTGGAATTCGTCAGTAGGAAAAGGGAGAGAAGGAAACATAGTAGGTGAATATGGATTGGGGGGAAGAAATGAAAGAGGAAGCCGCCTTGTAGAATTTTGCACAGAGCATAACTTAATCATAGCTAACACTTGGTTCAAGAATCATAAAAGAAGGTTGTATACCTGGAAGAATCCTGGAGATACTAATAGGTATCAGATAGATTATATAATGGTAAGACAGAGATTTAGGAACCAGGTTTTAAATTGTAAGACATTTCCAGGGGCAGATGTGGATTCTGACCACAATCTATTGGTTATGAACTGCAGATTGAAACTGAAGAAACTGCAAAAAGGTGGGAATTTAAGGAGATGGGACCTGGATAAACAGAAAGAACCAGAGGTTGTACAGAGTTTCAGGGAACAATTGACAGGAATGGGGGAAATACAGTAGAAGATGAATGGGTAGCTTTGAGGGATGAAGTAGTGAAGGCAGCAGAGGATCAAGTAGGTAAAAAGACGAGGGCTAGTAGAAATCCTTGGGTAACAGAAGAAATATTGAATTTAATTGATGAAAGGAGAAAATATAAAAATGCAGTAAATGAAGCAGGCAAAAAGGAATACAAACGTCTCAAAAATGAGATCGACAGGAAGTGCAAAATGGCTAAGCAGGGATGGCTAGAGGACAAATGTAAGGATGTAGAGGCTTATCTCACCAGGGGTAAGATAAATACTGCCTACAGGAAAATTAAAGAGACCTTTGGAGAAAAGAGAAATACTTGTATGAACATCAAGGACTCAGATGGAAACCCAGTTCTAAGCAAAGAAGGGAAAGCAGAAAGGTGGAAGGAATATATAGAGGGTCTATACAAGGGCGATGTACTTGAGGACAATATTATGGAAATGGGAGAGGATGTAGATGAAGATGAAATGGGAGATACGATACTGCGTGAAGAGTTTGACAGAGCACTGAAAGACCTGAGTCGAAACAAGGCCCCCGGAGTAGACAACATTCCATTAGAATTACTGATAGCCTTGGGAGAGCCAGCCATGACAAAACTATACCATCTGGTGAGCAAGATGTATGAAACAGGCGAAATACCCTCAGACTTCAAGAAGAATATAATAATTCCAATCCCAAAGAAAGCAGGTGTTGACAGATGTGAAAATTACCGAACTATCAGTTTAATAAGTCACAGCTGCAAAATACTAACGCGAATTCTTTACAGACGAATGGAAAAACTGGTAGAAGCGGACCTCGGGGAAGATCAGTTTGGATTCCGTAGAAATGTTGGAACACGTGAGGCAATACTAACCTTACGACTTATCTTAGAAGAAAGATTAACAAAAGGCAAACCTACGTTTCTAGCATTTGTAGACTTAGAGAAAGCTTTTGACAACGTTAACTGGAATACTCTCTTTCAAATTCTGAAGGTGGCAGGGGTAAAATACAGGGAGCGAAAGGCTATTTACAATTTGTACAGAAACCAGATGGCAGTTATAAGAGTCGAGGGGCATGAAAGGGAAGCAGTGGTTGGGAAAGGAGTGAGACAGGGTTGTAGCCTCTCCCCGATGTTATTCAATCTGTTTATTGAGCAAGCAGTAAAGGAAACAAAAGAAAAATTCGGAGTAGGTATTAAAATTCATGGAGAAGAAGTAAAAACTTTGAGGTTCGCCGATGACATTGTAATTCTGTCAGAGACAGCAAAGGACTTGGAAGAGCAGTTGAACGGAATGGACATTGTCTTGAAAGGAGGATATAAGATGAACATCAACAAAAGCAAAACGAGGATAATGGAATGTAGTCAAATTAAATCGGGTGATGCTGAGGGGATTAGATTAGGAAATGAGACACTTAAAGTAGTAAAGGAGTTTTGCTATTTAGGGAGTAAAATAACTGATGACGGTAGAAGTAGAGAGGATATAAAATGTAGACTGGCAATGGCAAGGAAATCGTTTCTGAAGAAGAGAAATTTGTTAACATCGAGTATAGATTTAAGTGTCAGGAAGTCGTTTCTGAAAGTATTTGTATGGAGTGTAGCCATGTATGGAAGTGAAACATGGACGATAACCAGTTTGGACAAGAAGAGAATAGAAGCTTTCGAAATGTGGTGCTACAGAAGAATGCTGAAGATAAGGTGGGTAGATCACGTAACTAATGAGGAGGTATTGAATAGGATTGGGGAGAAGAGAAGTTTGTGGCACAACTTGACTAGAAGAAGGGATCGGTTGGTAGGACATGTTTTGAGGCATCAAGGGATCACAAATTTAGCATTGGAGGGCAGCGTGGAGGGTAAAAATCGTAGAGGGAGACCAAGAGATCAATACACTAAGCAGATTCAGAAGGATGTAGGTTGCAGTAGGTACTGGGAGATGAAGAAGCTTGCACAGGATAGAGTAGCATGGAGAGCTGCATCAAACCAGTCTCAGGACTGAAGACCACAACAACAACAACAACAACAACAACATCGTTTATATAGGTAAGGAACAGCAAAGGGCCTATAACACTACCTTGGGGAATTCCAGAAGTCACTTATGTTTTACCCGATGACTTTCCGTCAGTTACTACAAACTGTGACTTCTGACAGGAAGTCACAAATCCAGTCTCATAACTGAGACAATATTCCATAAGCATGCAATTTCACTATAAGCTGCTTGTGTGGTACAATGTCAAAAGCCTTCTGGAAATCCAGAAATTTGGCATCGATCTGAAATTCCTTATCAATAGCACTCAACACTCATGTGAATAAACAGCTAGTTGTGTTTCACAAGAACGATGTTTTCTAAACCCATGTTGACTGTGTGTCAATAGACCGTTTTCTTCGAGATAATTCATAATGTTCAAACACAACATATGTTCCAGAATCCTGCTGCATATCGACGTTAATGATATGTGCCTGTAATTAAGTGGATTACTCCTACTACCTTTCTGTGCAACTTTCCAGTCTTTGGGTATGGATCTTTCATCAAGCGAATGGTTGTGTATGATTGTCAAGTATGGATCTAATGCATCAGCATGCTGTGAAAGGAACCTAATTGGTATACAGTTTGGACCAGACGACTTTCTTTTATTAAGTGATTTAAGTTGCTTCACTACTCTGAGGATATGTACTTCTACGTTACTTATGTTGGCAGGTGTTCTTGATTAGAATTCTGGAATATTTACTTTGTCTTCTTTTGTGAAGGCATTTCAGAAGGCTGCGTTTAGTAACTCTGCTTTGTTAGCACTGTCTTCGATAGTATCTCCATTGCTATCGCACAGAAAAGGCATTGATTGTTTCTTGCCGCTAACATACTTCACATATGACCAGAATCTCTTTGGATTTTCTGCCAGGTTTTGAGACAAAGTTTCGTTGTGGAAACTGTTATAAGTATTTTGCTTTGAAGTCCGCACTAAATTTCAAGTTTATGTAAAAATCGCCAATCTTGGGGATTTTGATTCTGTTTAAATTTGGCATGTTTGTTTCGTTGTTTTGGCAACAGTGTTCTGACCCATTTTGTGTACCGAGGAGGATCAGCTCCGTCGTTTGTTAATTTATTTGGTATAAATCTCCCAGTTGCTGTCAATATTATTTCTCTGAATTCAAGCCACATCTGGTCTACACTTATATCATTAATTTGGAAGGAGTGGAGATTGTCTCTCAGGAAGGTATCAAGTGAATTTTTATCTGCTTTTTTGAATAGGTATATTTTTCGTTTATTTTTTAAAGATTTGGGGGTTACAATATTCAGTCTCGCTACGACAATCCTGTGTTCACTAGTCCCTGTATCTGTTTTGATGCTCGTTATTAACTCAGGATTATTTGTTGCTAAGAGGTCAAGTGTGTTTTCACGACCGTTTTCTATTCCCATGGGCTCATGAACTAACTGCCCGAAATAATTTTCAGAGAGTGCATTTAGCACAATTTTGGATAATGTTTTATGCACGCCTCCTGAATTAAACATGTATTTTTGCCAACACATCGAGGATAAATTAAAGACACCACCAACTATAATTGTATGAGTCTGGTAGGTGTTTGAAATAAAACTCAAGTTTTTTTTAACCTTTCAGCAACTGTATCATCCGAATTGAGAGGTCGGTAAAATGATCCAGTTATTATTTTATTCCAGTTGCCTACAATGACCTCTGCTCATACTAACTCACAGGAACTATCTACTTCAATTTCGCGACAAGATAAGCTACTTCTGACAGCAACAAATATGCCACCGCCAACCGTGTTTAGCCTCCTTTCGGAACACTGTTAGGTTCTTCGCAAAAATTTCAGCTGAGCTTATCTCCGGCTTTAGACAGTTTTCAGTGCCTATAACGATTTGAGCATAAGTGCTTCTTATTAGCACTTGGAGCTCTGGTACTTTCCCAACACAGCTACGACATTTTACAACTGTTACACTGATGGTTCCTGTATCTACGTTCTTCCTGCCTGGAGACACTGGAAGCTTTCAGATAGATTATATAACGGTAAGACAGAGATTTAGGAAGCAGATTTTAAATTGTAAGATATTTCCAGGGGCAGATGTGGACTCTGACCACAATCTATTGGTTATGAACTGTAGATTAAAACTGAAGAAACTGTAAAAAGGTGGGAATTTAAGGCGATGGGACCTGAATAAACTGAAAGAACCAGAGATTGCAGAGAGTTTCAGAGAGAGCATTAGGGAATGATTGATAAGGACAGGGGAAAGAAATATGGTAGAAGAAGAATGGGTAGCTCTGAGAGATGAAATAGTGAAGGCAGCAGTTGGTAAAAAGAAGAGGGCTAGTAGAAATCCTTGGGCAACAGAAGAGATATTGAAATTAATTGATGAAAGGAGAAAATATAAAAATGCCGTAAATGAAGTAGGCAAAATGGAATACAAACGTCTCAAAAATGAGATCAACAGGAAGTGCAAAGTGGCTAAGCAGGGATGGCTAGAGGACAAATGTAGGGATGTAGAGGCACATATCACTAGTAGTAAGTTAGATACTGCCTACAGGAAAATTAAAGATACCTTTGGAGAAAAGAGAACCACCTATATGAATATCAAGAGTTCAGATGGAAAACGAGTTCCAAGCAAAGAAGGGAAATCAGAAAGGTGGAAGGAGTATATAGAGGGTCTATATGAGGGTGATGTGCTTGAGGGAAATAATATGGAAATGGAAGAGCATATAGATGAAGATGAAATGGGAGATGTGATATTGCGTGAAGAGCTTGACAGAACACTGAACGAACTAAGTCAAAACAAGGCCCCGGGAGAAGACAACATTCCATTAGAATTACTGATAGCCTTGTGAGAGCCTGCCATGAGAAAACCCTACCATCTGGTGAGCAAGATGAATGAGACAGGCAAAATACCCTCAGACTTCAAGAAGAAAGTAATAATTCAAATCCCAAAGAAAGCAGGTGTTGACAGGTGTGAAAATTACCGAACTATCAGGTTTAATAAACCACGGCTGCAAAATACTATAACAAATTCTTTACAGACGAATGGAAAAAGTGGTAGAAGCCGACCTCGGGGGAGATCCGTTTCGATTACATAGGAATGTTGAAACACGTGAGGCAATACTGTCCTTACAGCTTATCTTAAAAGGTAGGTTAGGAAAGACAAAACTACATTTATAGTATTTGTTGACTTAAAGAAACTTTTTGACAGTGTTGACTGGAATACTCTCTTTCAAATTCTGAAGGTGGCAGGGGTAAAATACAGAAAGCAAAAGGCTATTTACAATTTGTACATAAACTGGATGGCAGTTATAAGAGTCAAGGGGCACGAAAGCGAAGCAGTGGTTGAGATAGGAGTAAGACAGGATTGTAGCCTACCCCAATATTATTCAATATGTACATTGAGCAAGCAGCAAAGGAAACAAGAAAAATTTGAAGTAGGAATTAAAATCCAGGGAGAAGAAATAAAAACCTTGTCAGAGACAACAAAGGACCTGGAAGAGCAGTTGAATGGATGGACAGTGTCTTGAAAGGAGGATATAAGATGAACATCAACAAAAGCAAAACGAGGATAATGGAATGTAGTTGAATTAAATTGGGTGATGCTCTGGGAATTAGATTAAGAAATGAGACACCAAAAGTAGTTGATGAGTTTTGCTATTTGGGAAGCAAAATAAGTGATGATGGCAGAAATAGTGAGGATATAAAATGTAGACTGGAAATGGCAAGGAAAGTGTTTCTGAAGAAGAGAAATGTTTTAAAATCGAGTATAGATTTGCGTGTCAGGAAGTCTTTTTCTGGAAGTATTTGAATGGAGCCTATCCATGTCTGGAAGTGAAACATGGACAATAAAGAGTTTAGACAAGAACAAATAAAAATTTTCATAATGTGGTGCTACAGAAGAATGCTGAAGATTAGATGGGTAGATCACGTAACTAATGAGGAGGTACTGAGTAGAATTGGGGAGAAGGGGAATTTGTGGCGCAACTTGACAAGAAGAAGGGAACAGTTGGTGGAACATGTTCTCAGGCATAAATGACTTGAGTTGTGAATAAGACCATCTCTCTCTCTCTCTCTCTCTCTCTCTCTCTCTCTCTCTCTCTCTCTCTCTCTCTAAGTGTTCATTCCTTCACCACAAGAATTATTAATGTGTTTTTTTATTATGCTTCGGAAATGTTTTTACCATTTAGGTATCAAAGCAATCTACTTGAAAATTAGTATGTGGATAACTATCAGTCATTTGAAATACAGTAAGTTTTATGTATTTCTTGCCAAATTTAGTCCTTGGAGAACAACATCCAAAGTCACTGAATCAGGTTGTATCAGAATAATTTTAGAATTTTGCCCCTCCCTGGAAAAAAATCTGTGGATGCCCATGCTGTGTGATAAGGTATTTGGAGAAAGTTTTCATTTGTTGTAGAAACTGTTATGAAAATGTGGGGCTCTGTTCAGTTGAAGTTTCCAGTACAACTTGCTTCAGTCTCCATTGCCACCTCTGGTATGTAGTCAAAATCTTACTCTCACTGGTATGATCTCTTGAATAGGTCCAAAGTGCCTTGTTGATAATCCGATTATCAGGTGTTACTAACTGAGAATGTGACAGAATTTAAAACTTAGTAAATGGATCTTTATTTAACCATACCAGAGAAGGAAAGTTGCTACTCACCATATATCAGAGATGCTGAGTCGCGATAGGCACAATAAAAAGATTCACACACTCATAGCTTTCGGCCATTAAGCCTTCGTCAGCAGTACACACACACACACACACACACACACACACACACACACACACAACTTGCACACACGTCTGCAGTCTCATAGAGCTGAAACTACACTACGAGAAGCAGCACCAGTGCATGATGGGAGTGGCGACTGGGTGGGGGTAAGGAGGAGGCTGTGGGGGAGAGGGAGGGATAGTATGGTGGGAGTGATGGACAGTGAAGTGTTGCAGTTTAGTTGGAGGGCAGGAGAGAAGGTGTGTATTTTCATTCACTTATAATGTATAGTATTACATTTTGGGGTAAATGTTCCTATTCTGAAAGAGTATTTGTGGCTCAGAAATGGTTGGTTCGGACAATAAGTTGGGTAAGTTTGTGAATCTCCTATCAATCGTTGTTCATTAGTCTCTCTCTCTCTCTCTCTCTCTCTCTCTCTCTCTCTCTCTTTTATATACATTCTTTAATGTCATTTCTTGTTAACAATATCAGCTTATTCCCAAGAATTAGCAGGAATCACTAAGTTAATACTAGGCAGAAATCCAGTCTGCATTTGGATCACACTTCCTTGACTTGAGGACCATGAGGATAAAATCAGAGAGATTAGAGCATACCAACAATTTTTCTTTCCACGAACAATACGAGACTGGAATAGAAGGGAGAACCTGTAGAGGTACTCAAGGTACTCCCCGTCAGGTGGCTTGCAGAGTATGGATGTAGATATAAATGTAGAAAGGCATGGAGTATTCTGCTGCATCAATTTTCAATAAGGTACCACAAGAATTCAAAAATCTCAGCAATAATCCATGAGCTTGAAGTGTAAACTGAAGGGTTTCCTTTTATTCTGTTGAGGAGTTCCTCGAAAAATGAGGCAAACTCCTTCTTACATTGTTGATTCCGTTTCTATAAACTTACAGCTTGTTGTCATTTTAGGATTTGTGAACATTTTATTTTATCTATTATTACTTTTCTGTAGTAATTTCATGTACTGACACATTCCATGACCTTGGATATTTGCTCCTCAATTTGGTCGTAAACATGTAAAATAAAAAATGGAATAAACCACCAGGAAAAAATATCACCATCACTGCATCACATTATGTATTTGTTTCTCTTGATAATTGCTTTTTTAATCCAGACAAAACCCCAACTGTTGCTACCTCAAGACAAACATAAACCAACAACTGCTGCCTTCTGTTCTCTACTATTTATCTCTCTCCACCATCAATTCATCAATCAGGAGCATATACGTATCACACCACAGTTGACTTAGTATTCCATTTCAAGAAATAGTATCAAAAATATACAGAATGGTACCATAAAATTTCATTAGTTACAATATAAAATATGAGAGATGATACTAGAAACATAAATTCATCAGATTTTTTGATGCCTATACTATCTTACTGTTCATTACACATATGCTGTGGTGCATTTGTTTGCAGGTATATTCAACCTACATGTAAGAGTTGAGTATTTGTTCTTCATTGGAAGTCAGTTGGTAGCACTTTCACCAACAGGAAAAATTGGTGTGTGGCATGCAATGACACAGCACTGGCAGATTCAGGATGTAGTGCCAATATCGTCCTTTGATACTGCTGGATCATTTCTGCTGCTGGGGTGCAACAATGGTTCTATCTATTACATAGGTAAGTATCAAATGCCATCTGAAATATTAGTTGTAACTTAGACATTGAATGAGACTTAGTCTTCTTGAATTTAATACTTACTTTGCATCTACAATACTACGTGAGTTCTTGTGCTTTACTACAGAATCTAAAGAAGCACCTTTGCATACTGTTGACCCAGTGAAATGTTTATGTAGCCCTCCTCAGTAGCCACAACTTGACATCATTACCCATTTGTAGTAGATTCACTTTCCAAAATATCTTTGTGGGAATTAGTCATTGAGTTATATTGGCTGGTATACCAAGAATCAACATTGAGAAAAAACTACGTGTTTGTGTAGAGTCCAATATGAAGGGCAAATCCAAAAATTGAAAACTGTCTCTGCATTCATTATTGGTGGTGTCATCACACTAGGCTATTCATATTTTTTAAGGCCAGTAGTGAAGCAGCTGACACAAATTTCGGTTACAATAAATAAAATGCAGCAATGAAATGGTAGCAGATAGAGGTAAGTATAAGTATAGCTTTAGTGCAAGAATTAGTTAGTTACATTGTATCTAGTTAGATCTGATGTTAGTAGCAGTGGCAGTAGATACATTTTAAATAGTTATAGGTATGTACCACTTAATACGTTAGACTTAATACAATATTTCTATGTAAAAAAACTTTATGTACCATGTTAAAAGTGTAATACCATAAAATGCTTGAGATCAATGTGCAAGCTCGATCCCTAACAATGAGCACAGTGATTTGTTGTGCCGTTTGTCCTTAACATTTGTTATTTCAGTTTCAGTGGCAAATAAGAAAGTATTCTTGCAGGCAGCCACTGGATAAAGATCTCCTCTTTCCTCTTGTGTGCCCCTTGCAATGTAATCTTCAGCTGTACCGGTACACATCCATGTTGCTTCTTCGTGTCTTCTCGTGCCATCTATGCACCTTTTATAAGGTTGCTATCTTGCTTGTTTGTTACCTCTTAATTTTCAACAAAGCACTTGCTTGTTCCACATACCATCCAATCGCCTGGCTATGTATCACACCCACCTCCATTTCATTATGTTCATAATTATGACTTCCATTCCAGTTAATCTAATAATAATAATAATAATAATCCCCGTGGAGGCCCGGGAAAAGAATAGACCTCCGGTATGTTCTGCCAGTCGTAAAAGGCGACGAAAAGAACAAACCACTAATAGGGCTAACCCCCCCTTTTAGTGTGATTACTTGGTTCAGGACAGAACTAAAGAAGCCTCGGACAAGCGCCGTCATGGTCGGGGACGGCGCTTGAACCCTATGCCCGCCCACAATGGTAATGACACTGCTAGCCAACTGGAAAATGATTTAAATCCAAATAGAGGTGTTTTGCAGGATATGCTTCCTGCAACCACCCTAGAAGGAAAACAAAGACAGAGGATGAGATGGTCAGATGAAGTTAATCGACACCTCATGTTCTGTTATTACCAAGCAACAAACCTAGGAACCAACACAACTGGATACAGATCACAAGTATACACAACATTTATTACCAGATACCCAGAATTAAAATTTTTAACAGAACAACGTCTAGCTGATCAGATTCGTGTAATAATAAAAAATAACAGGATACCCCAGTCAGAATTAGAAAACATCAAACAACAAGTACAACAAATACTGGAACAAAATAATGTGCAATTAGAAGAAGAAGAAAATACAGTAATGGACTCAACATCCCAGAGCAAACAAACAAATAACAACCCGCATCAATTAAACAATCAGAGGAAAATGAAATTTTAAGACAGCCACCAGCACAAGCACAAATAGAACACGAAGTGACACACATGTTAGATATAGAAGAAAAATTTCAGTTGACATATATAGAATACAAAGACACAAATACAGACATTAGACCATTCTTGCATAGACCACCAAATAGCCCACAAGTCGAAACAACAATAAAAACTATCAACACAATCATACACAACAAAATAAATGAAAATACAACAATGGAAGAGTTACAACTACTGGTTTATGTAGGAGCACTCACTACACTAAATATACACACTAGGCAGAGATCAGAACCAACCAACACACGGAAGAAACCCACAAAACCAGCATGGCAACACAGGCTACAGATCAGAATAGAAAAACTGAGAAAAGACATCGGACAGCTAACACAGTTTATAAGAAATGAAATATCAGACAAAAAACGAAAAACGTTAGGTAAAATCTCACAACAAGAAGCAATAGAGCAATTAGATGAAAAGAAGCAGAAATTACAAGCATTGGCCAAACGACTTAGAAGATACAAAAAAAGTGAAAATAGAAGGAAACAAAACCAAACATTCAACACAAACCAAAAGAAATTTTACCAGACAATAGATAACACACACATTAAAATAGACAATCCACCAAACATAACAGACATGGAACACTTCTGGAGCAACATATGGTCAAACCCGGTACAACATAACAGGCATGCACGGTGGATACAAGCAGAAACAGACTCATACAAGATGATACCACAAATGCCTGAAGTGATAATTTTACAACATGAAGTCACCCGAGCAATTAATTCTACGCACAATTGGAAAGCCCCTGGAAATGATAAAATAGCAAATTTCTGGCTAAAGAAGTTCACCTCAACACATTCACATCTAACTAAATTATTTAACAGTTACATTGCAGACCCATACAAATTCCCTGATACACTTACACATGGAATAACCTATCTGAAACCTAAAGATCAAGCAGACACAGCAAACCCAGCTAAATATCGCCCCATAACATGCCTACCAACAATCTACAAAATATTAACCTCAGTCATTGCACAGAAATTAATGACACATACAACACAGAACAAAATTATAAATGAAGAACAAAAAGGTTGCTGCAAAGGAGCACGAGGATGTAAAGAGCAACTGATAATAGATGCAGAGGTGACATATCAAGCTAAAACTAAACAAAGGTCGCTACACTACGCATACATTGATTACCAAAAAGCTTTTGATAGTGTACCCCACTCATGGTTACTACAGATATTGGAAATATACAAAGTAGATCCTAAATTGATACAGTTCCTAAACATAGTTATGAAAAACTGGAAAACCACACTTAATATCCAAACTAACTCTAATAATATCACATCACAGCCAATACAGATTAAGCGTGGAATATACCAAGGAGACTCATTAAGTCCTTTCTGGTTCTGTCTTGCTCTGAACCCACTATCCAACATGCTAAATAATACAAATTATGGATATAATATTACTGGAACATACCCACACAAAATCACACATTTGCTATACATGGATGATCTAAAACTACTGGCAGCAACCAATCAACAACTCAACCAATTACTAAAGATAACAGAAGTATTCAGCAATGATATAAATATGGCTTTTGGAACAGACAAATGTAAGAAAAACAGCATAGTCAAGGGAAAACACACTAAACAAGAAGATTACATATTGAATAACCACAGTGACTCCATAGAAGCGATGGAAAAAACAGATGCCTATAAATATCTAGGATACAGACAAAAAATAGGAATAGATAATACAAATATTAAAGAAGAACTAAAAGAAAAATATAGACAAAGACTAACAAAAATACTGAAAACAGAATTGACAGCAAGAAACAAGACAAAAGCTATAAATACTTACGCTATACCAGTATTGACCTACTCATTTGGAGTAGTGAAATGGAGTAACACAGACCTAGAAGCACTCAATACACTTACACGTTCACAATGCCACAAATATAGAATACATCACATACATTCAGCAACTGAAAGATTCACATTAAGCAGAAAGGAAGGAGGAAGGGGATTCATCGACATAAAAGACCTACATTATGGACAGGTAGACAATTTAAGAAAATTCTTTCTAGAACGAGCAGAAACTAGCAAAATACACAAAGCAATCACTCATATAAATACATCGGCTACACCACTGCAATTTCATAACCACCTCTACAACCCTTTAGATCACATAACATCAACAGATACGAAGAAAGTAAATTGGAAAAAGAAAACACTACATGGCAAGCACCCGTATCATCTAACACAGCCACACATCGATCAAGACGCATCCAACACATGGCTAAGAAAAGGCAATATATACAGTGAGACGGAAGGATTCATGATTGCAATACAGGATCAAACAATAAACACCAGATATTACAGCAAGCATATTATTAAAGATCCCAATACCACAACAGATAAATGCAGACTTTGCAAACAACAAATAGAAACGGTAGATCACATCACAAGTGCATGTACAATACTAGCAAATACAGAATACCCCAGAAGACATGACAATGTAGCAAAAATAATACATCAACAACTTGCCTTACAACATAAACTTATAAAACAACACGTTCCCACATACAAGTATGAACCACAAAATGTACTGGAGAATGATGAATACAAATTATACTGGAACAGAACCATTATAACAGATAAAACAACACCACATAACAAACCTGACATCATACTCACCAATAAAAAGAAGAAATTAACACAACTAATCGAAATATCCATACCCAATACAACAAATATACAAAAGAAAACCGGAGAAAAAATTGAAAAATACATCCAACTGGCTGAGGAAGTCAAGGACATGTGGCATCAGGATAAAGCTGACATTATACCAATTATACTATCAACCACAGGAGTCATACCACACAATATCCACCAGTACATCAATGCAATACAGCTACATCCAAACTTATATATACAATTACAGAAATCCGTAATTATTGATACATGTTCAATTACCCGAAAGTTCCTAAATGCAATGTGACATATACCGTACAGTTAAAAGGAAGTGACGCTTGATCAAGGTCCGCGTCACTTTCCATTTTTAACCAGACTTAACGTCTGAGAAAGTAAAGAAATAATAATAATAATAATAATCCCCGTGGAGGCCCGGGAAAAGAATAGGCCTCCGGTATGTTCTGCCAGTCGTAAAAGGCGACGAAAAGAACAAACCACTAATAGGGCTAACCCCCCTTTTAGTGTGATGAGTTGGTTCAGGACAGAACTAAAGAAGCCTCGGACAAGCGCCGTCATGGTCGGGGACGACGCTTGAACCCCATGCCCGCCCACAATGGTAACGACACTGCTAGCCAACTGGAAAATGATTTAAATCCAAATAGAGGTGTTTTGCAGGATATGCTTCCTACAACCACCCTAGAAGGAAAACAAAGGCAGAGGATGAGATGGTCAGATGAAGTTAATCGACATCTCATGTTCTGTTATTACCAAGCAACAAACCTAGGAACCAACACAACTGGATACAGATCACAAGTATACACAACATTTATTACCAGATACCCAGAATTAAAATTTTTAACAGAACAATGACTAGCTGATCAGATCCGTGTAATAATAAAAAATAACAGGATACCCCTGTCAGACTTAGAAAACATCAAACAATAAGTACAACAAATACTGGAACAAAATAATGTGCAAACAGAAGAAGAAGAAAATAGAGTAATGGACTCAAACATCCCAGAGCAAACAAACAAAGAACAAGACGCGTCAATTAAACAATCAGAGGAAAACGAAATCTTGCGACAGCCACCAGAACAAGCACAAATAGAACACGAAGTGACACACATGTTAGCTATAGAAGAAAAATTTCAGCTGACATATATAGAATACAAAGACACCAATACAGACATTAGACCATTCTTGCATAGACTGCCAAGTAACCCACAAGTCGAAACAACAATAAAAACTATCAACACAATCATACACAACAAAATAAATGAATATACAACTATGGAAGAGTTACAACTACTGGTTTATATAGGAGCACTCACTACACTAAATATACACACTAGGCAGAGATCAGAACCAACCAACACACAGAAGAAACCCACAAAACCAGCATGGCAACACAGGCTACAGATCAGAATAGAAAAACTGAGAAAGGACATCGGACAGCTAACACAATTTATAAGAAATGAAATGTCAGAAAAAAAACGAAAAACGTTAGGTAAAATCTCACAACAAGAAGCGATAGAGCAATTAGATGAGAAGAAGCAGAAATTACAAGCATTGGCCAAACGACTTAGGAGATACAAAAAAAGTGAAAATAGAAGGAAACAAAACCAAACATTCAACGCAAACCAAAAGAAATTTTACCAGACAATAGATAACACACACATTAAAATAGACAATCCACCAAACATAACAGACATGGAACACTTCTGGAGCAACATATGGTCAAACCCAGTACAACATAACAGGCATGCACGGTGGATACAAGCAGAAACAGACACATACAAGATGATACCACAAATGCCTGAAGTGATAATTTTGCAACATGAAGTCACCCAAGCTATTAATGCTACTCACAATTGGAAAGCCCCTGGAAAAGATAAAATAGCAAATTTCTGGCTAAAGAAGTTCACCTCAACACATTCACATCTAATACATTGCAGACCCATACACATTCCCTGAGACACTTACACATGGAATAACTTATCTGAAACCTAAAGATCAAGCAGACACAGCAAACCCAGCAAAATATCGCCCCATAACATGCCTACCAACAATATACAAAATATTAACTTCAGTCATTACACAGAAATTAATCACACATACAACACAGAACAAAATTATAAATGAAGAACAAAAAGGCTGTTGCAAAGGAGCACGAGGATGTAAAGAGCAATTGATAATAGATGCAGAGGTGACATATCAAGCTAAAACTAAACAAAGGTCGCTACACTACGCATACATTGATTACCAAAAAGCTTTTGATAGTGTACCCCACTCATGGTTACTACAAATATTGGAAATATACAAAGTAGATCCTAAATTGATACAGTTCCTAAACATAGTAATGAAAAATTGGAAAACCACACTTAATATCCAAATAAATTCAAATAATATCACATCACAGCCAATACAGATTAAGCGTGGAATATACCAAGGAGATTCATTAAGTCCTTTCTGGTTCTGCCTTGCTCTGAACCCACTATCCAACATGCTAAATAATACAAATTATGGATACAATATCACTGGAACATACCCACACAAAATCACACATTTGCTATACATGGATGATCTAAAACTACTCGCAGCAACAAATCAACAACTCAACCAATTACTAAAGATAACAGAAGTATTCAGCAATGATATAAATATGGCTTTTGGAACAGACAAATGTAAGAAAAATAGCATAGTCAAGGGAAAACACACTAAACAAGAAGATTACATATTGGATAAGCACAGTGACTGCATAGAAGCAATGGAAAAAACAGATGCCTATAAATATATAGGATACAGACAAAAAATGGGAATAGATAATACAAATATTAAAGAAGAACTAAAAGAAAAATATAGACAAAGACTAACAAAAATACTGAAAACAGAATTGACAGCAAGAAACAAGACAAAAGCTATAAATACCTATGCTATACCAATATTGACCTACTCATTTGGAGTAGTGAAATGGAGTAACACAGACCTAGAAGCACTCAATACACTTACACGATCACAATGCCACAAATATAGAATACATCACATACATTCAGCAACAGAAAGATTCACATTAAGCAGAAAGGAAGGAGGATGGGGATTTATCGACATAAAAAACCTACATTATGGACAGGTAGACAATTTAAGAAAATTCTTTATAGAACGAGCAGAAATCAGCAAAATACACAAAGCAATACTCATATAAATACATCTGCTTCACCACTGCAATTTCATATCTACTTCTACAACCCTTTAGATCACATAACATCAACAGATACGAAGAAAGTAAATTGGAAAAAGAAAACACTACATGGCAAGCACCCGTATCATCTAACACAGCCACACATCGATCAAGACGCATCCAACACATGGCTAAGAAAAGGCAATATATACAGTGAGACGGAAGGATTCATGATTGCAATACAGGATCAAACAATAAACACCAGATATTACAGCAAGCATATTATTAAAGATCCCAATGCCACAACAGATAAATGCAGACTTTGCAAACAACAAATAGAAACAGTAGATCACATCACAAGTGGATGTACAATACTAGCAAATACCGAATACTCCAGAAGACATGACAATGTTGCAAAAATAATTCATCAACAGCTTGCCTTACAACATAAACTTATAAAACAACACGTTCCTACATACAAGTATGCACCACAAAATGTACAGGAGAATGATGAATACAAATTATACTGGAACAGAACCATTATAACAGATAAAACAACGCCACATAACAAACCTGACATCATACTCACCAATAAAAAGAAGAAATTAACACACTAATCGAAATATCCATACCCAATACAACAAATATACAGAAGAAAACAGGAGAAAAAATTGAAAAATACATCCAACTGGCTGAGGAAGTCAAGGACATGTGGCATCAGGATAAAGTTGAAATTATACCAATTATACTATCAACTACAGGAGTCATACCACACAATATCCACCAGTACATCAACGCAATACAGCTACATCCAAACGTATATATACAACTACAGAAATCCGTAATTATTGATACATGTTCAATTACCCGAAAGTTCCTAAACGCAATGTAACATATACCGTGCAGTTAAAAGGAAGTCACGCTTGATCAAGGTCCGCGTCACTTTCGTTTCGAACCAGACCTAAGGTCTGAGAAAGGAAAGAATTAATAATCATAAAATCTAATTATCCTGAGTTCGAGGGGGGGAGGACCATCACATCCATCACATGGTTTTTGGTCCAGCAGGCCATTGAAGAATAGGAGTATCATATAGGGGATATTTTCAGTCGAACAGTCGAACACCATGGATGTTCAGCATCAAGATGATTGCTGATGTATGAGTGTTCCTGTGTCACACGAAAATTATCTGATAAATATGTAGTAACAAATCTTTGCTGAACTATCACAATATGATTAATTTTTGTTTAGAAAACACAGACAGCAGGACATATCAAAAGAATAAAGCATAACTACTGTATTTACTCGAATCTAAGCCGCACTTTTTTTCGGCTTTTGTAATCAAAAACTGCCTGCGGCTTAGAATCGAGTGCAGAGTAGGCGGAAGTTCTGCAAAATGTTGGTAGGTGCCGCCACAACTAACTTCTGCCGTCGAATATATGTAGCGCTACACAGGCATGCTTTGCAGGCACAAAGATAAATATGGCGCCAAAACCTCTGTGTCAGTAAACAAAATTAAAAAAAAAAAAAAAAAAGGTGGAAGACGAGCTTTTTTCTCTGCCTCGAGTTTCGACCACTGCATTTCCATACATTATCCAACGAAGTAAATACAAATACCGTATTGTTCATCTTCGAATGTCGCAGCATTTCAATGTACTACGAAAATCCGACTAGCAAGACTGTTTGGGATGTTTATCATTATGGCCAACTTGACGTTCTGAATTTTTTCCTACCTGTGAGATGGTTGCTAATAGGAACTTTTATGTATTGTGAATCATGTGCAGTATTCTCTTCAGCATAAGAATAATGCGAATATAAGCATTTTGCCATGTATTCCTTTGTGTTTTCTGCTATCTCATTTAAATCCTGTCTGCCTAATAAACTACGAAACTAGAGTGAGACAACAGCAAACATGGAAGGATATGCATATCATGTCATGTTTATATTCGTATTATTCTTATGCCTAATAGTGATACACTCAGAAATGAAGTACAGCAGTTGACTAGATTTTTAAATCTAAGATGACTAATTTCTGTGCGGAATGCAATGTACTAAAGAGGCGTCTGCAAAGATTTTCAAACGGAGAAAAATTTTCGCTAAACTCTCGTTCAGAACATCTTCTATCATCCGCAGTCTATTATTTGGTTCTTGTTGATCATTATCAAAGAAAGTAGCAGTGTAAGGAACAACAAATAGCAGTCTCTTGCCATTGTTTTGCTAATGAGACGATTCCTCTCTCTCTCTTTTTTTTTTTTTTAAATAGTAAGCGGCGGTAGCGTGCACAAAAGCAAGCCATGCTGCGAGCAGTGACAGGCAGTAAACACTCATTAACAGAATGTGACAAACAATGCGTGACACAGTACAGTAATGCATTTTCAGCTTAGAGTGGCGTAAACACCTATAACAAAGAGAACGGCACTTATCAGATCAAAGAAAAGTAAGCAATCAATTCAAACCAGACGAAGCAAGTGAAAAAGGAAGGGTACCCGTATAAATAAGGACGGAGTGCCTGACGCATAGCAATGCTACCTGGCAAAGCTTAACTGCTAAGCTTACAACTTGAACCAAACTACTGTAGCTGTATCGTCGTTCATTCGACCTAAATTGTGTCTCATATTACAATGGACCAATTTTTTTCCTTGATTTTGAGTTTCATTTTTTAGGTGTGGCATAGATTCGAGTGCGGCTTAGATTCGAGTAAATACGGTATTGCAGCACACAGTATATTGACTTTAAAACCATAGTTCATTGAGGAATACAAATGTACTTTGCTCTGAGTTGGCATTCGTTATTGTCCATGACGGTGTGAGGCACATATGGTGGAAGCAATATGTTAGTGTGTTATTCCCCTTAAAGTGTACAGCTGGAACTACACATTTGCTGCTGTTAAGGCTGTGTTCTCTTGATCAGTGAAACACTTTAGAAGCAAGTGCAGTAGTACTCTGAGGTGACAGAAGTCATGGGATAATTCCTAATATCATGTTGGACCTCCCTTATTCAGCTAGTGCAACAACTCAATGTAGCATGGACTCAACAATTGTCGGAAGTCCTGTGCAGAAATGTTTAGTCATGCTGCCTCTATAGCCATCCATAATTGTGAAAGTGTTGCTGGTGCAGGATTTTGTGCACGAACTGATTTCTTGACTATGTCCCATAAACATTTAATGGGTCGCCGTATAATTCACTTGAATTATCCAGAATATTCTTCAGACAAATCACAAACAATTGTGACCCAGTGACATAGCACATTGTCATCCATGAAAATTCCATCATTGCTCAGGAACACAATGTGCCTGAATGGCTGCAAATGGTCTTCACATGGCTGAATATAACCATTTTCAGTCAATTATTAGGCCGGTTGGATCAGTGGACTCAGTCCATTCCATTCCACGTAAACACAACCCACACCATTATGGAGCCACCACCGGATTGCACAGTGTCTTGGGTCCATGGCTTTGTGGGGTCTGTGCCACACTTGAACTCTACCATCAGCTCTTACTGAGTGACATTGGGACTAACTTGAGTAGGTCAGAGTTTTCCTGTCATTTAGAGTCCAGTCGATATGGTCACGAGCCTAGGAGAGGGGCTACAGGTGGTGTCATACTGTTAGCAATGGCACTCGCTTACTATCATCTGCTGCAATAGCCTGTTATTGCCATATTCCACCACTCTGTCGTAGCAGATTTATTCATTGTATGCCCCACATCAATTTATGTGGTTCTTTCATGCAGTGTTGCTTGTCTGTTAGCACTGACATCTCTAAGCGAACACCACAGCTCTCGGCCATTAAGTGAAGGCTGATGGCCACTGCATTGTTCGTGGTGAAAGGTAATGCCTGAAATTTGGTATTCTCAGCACATTCTTGACACTGGAGATAGTGGAATATTGAATTCCCTAATGATTTCCAAAATGGAATATCCCATGCATCTAGCTCTGACTACCATTCCAGTTCAAAGTGTATTAATTTATGTCATGCAGCTGTAAAAGCATTGGACACCTTTTCACATGAATCACCTAAGTACAAATGACAGCTCTGCCAGTGCACTGCCATTTTATACCTCATTTATAAGATACTACCGCCATCTGCAATTTCATGATGTTTGTTGCCACAGAGTATTCAGACATGATCATTAACAATTTGGAGTAATATAACACTATTTACCCCCAAGAAGTTGTACATTTGTGTAAATGTAAACTGAAAGTTTTTTATTTCTTTGTGCACACTGGCACCTTTCCTGCGAAGCATGAGTGTTGTGTCATAAGTGTATCTGTCCAAAGTAGGGGACCGTAATAGGTGCAGTTCCAGTGTAGTGTCATGCTTGTGTTGTTGACAGGGGTGAGAGAAAGAAGAGAGTTTAAATTCTTGTGTTGGCATATAGTTTGCTTCTTTCGAATAACACCAAGGGCTCTACCAAGGTAAAAGTTCGTGTCTGATGGATGGATAACCTTTAACAGTGTGTCAGCACTACTCAGTTTCTAGGCTGGAACTAGCATGTGCCATCACGCCTCATGTGAATTCAGCACTACAGATTATGTTTCTGTTCAGTAAAACAAGAATACATATGGTACTTAGTTTTGTTCTAGATCAACTTGCAGAAGTCAAATTTGTGTACGTAGTTTCTCCAGGCTCACAGTCTCAGCTTTGCAGCAACTTGTATAAGTATAATGGATTTGATTAAAAAAATAAAAAATAAATAAAAAACGTGTTTGTCAAAATCGTGACTAACTGACTCATCATGGCTCAACCTAGACTGCTAAGAATAAAAACTTGAAATTTTTTGGAGACACTGTAGATCTTATATTGTAGGCATAATTAAAGAAGGGATTTTTTGAAATATCAATCCTGAAGGGGCGAAACGGGATGAATGTGTTTTTTTTTAAAAGTCACTATTAAGGCAATTTTGAAACTAGACCTACAAGAATTGGTACTTGGTTTTTCAATTAGAAATGAAGAAATAAGTGCCAGAATGAGGTTTTCACTCTGCAGCGGAGTGTGCACTGATATGAAACTTCCTGACAGATTAAAACTGTGCGTTGCACCGAGACTCAAACTCCGGACCTTTGCCTTTCGCAGGCAACTGAGCTACCCAAGCATGACTCACGACCTGTCCTCAGAGCTTCAGTTCTGCCAGTACCTCGTATCCTACCTTCCAAACTTCACACAAGCTCTTCTGCGAACCTGGTAGAGCACTTCCTACGAAAGGCAAAGGTCCCGAGTTCGAGTCTCGATCCAGCACAGTTTTGATCTGTCAGGAAGTTTTATATCAGTGCACACTCCACTGCAGAGCGAAAACCTCATTCTGGAAACATCCCCCAGGCTGTGGCTAAGCCATGTCTCTGCAATATCCTTTATTTCAGGGGTGCTAGTTCTGCCAGGTTCGCAGAAGAGTTTCTGTGAAGTTTGGAAGGTAGGATATGAGGTACTGGCAGAAGTGAAGCTGGGAGGACGGGTCATGAGTCATGCTTGGGTAGCTCAGTTGGTAGAGCACTTGTCCGTGAAAGGCAGAGGTCCTGAGTTGAAGTCTTGGTATGGCACTCAGTTTTAATCTGTCAGGAAGTTTCAAGAAATAAGTGTTTCAACATTTTTGAAAATGTAACCCTGAGGGTGGGGGGTGAAATAGTGTGTAAAAGCTCTTTTTTTAAAAAAAAATATATCATTAATAAAAACTACTACAGTATTTTTAAAGCTACGTCTATGAACATTGGTATTTAACTTCTTGGTTACAAATAAAAAAAGTACATGTTTCAGTGGTTTTGGAAAGTTGACACCTAAGGGGTGAAATAGGGGATGAGATTTTTTATGAAAATATTTTATCATGATACCATTTTTAAAGCTTCTCAGTTAGAAAAAAAATGTTTCACTGTTTTTGGAAATACAACCCCTAAGGGGTTGAAATAGGGTCAGGCTGATTCACTGACTCATCATCGCAAAGCCTAAACTGTTACTGATAGAAACTTGAAGTTTGGAGAGGGTGTGAATCTTGTACTGTAGGCATCGTTTGAAAAGGGATTGTCCAAAATTCCACTCCTAATGAAGTGAAGTAGGGTATGAAAGGCTTATAGAAAGTACATCACTATCAAGGCGATTTTGAAACTAGAGCCACGAAAACTGGTATTTGGTTTCTGTGTCAGAAAATAAAAAATGTGTGTTTCAGCATTCCTGGAAATTCAACCACTAAGGGGGTAAAATAGTGGGTGAAAGGTTTTTTATTGAAAATAAAGAATTACTAAAGTAAAGTATTTTTAAGGGTACCTCCACAAGAACACAGAAGGCATGACTAACAAAAACTTTGGACTCCAGCTACCAGAATTGCTTCTTGGTCAGAAGTACATTCGGAGAAGAACTTGTTTATATGGCCTTAATTAGTGTGAAAAGCTTAGAAGGTGTTGCAATTTGTGAACAACATAAAAAATTGCTAAAATAAAAACAACAAAATCTCTGAAGACCATACACTCTACCTGTGCAAAGCAGCGGGTGCTAAGCTGGTCGTAATATAAGTAGGGTTTACACAAAATTTCTGTCTCCTAACATATCTTTCCAGTGTCTCTCCCACCTGAATTTCAGTACTAAACTTGGTAACCTTGGTTCAAAGTCAGTACGGCTTTAACCTTTTAGCCTCTTAATGTGAACCACTAGTACTAATCACTTAAATTTATGCTAAATATTAAACACATGTTGATAATTCTCGCTTAGTATCTCTGGTTCTTCATAATGATCGATAACTATAAAATTATATTTTAGCATTCCTGTTTATAACAGGTCAAGGACCTTGGCCTCAGTGGTTGTGTTGATACTCTTCAAACCAAAATGATAGTTTAATGCTACCTTTTCTCATTTTTTATGTTTAATACTTGGATTTTATTCCAACACAACAGTTTTGATATAGTCTAAAATGCATTGTGTCTGTTCCATTCTCCAAGCTTTGAGGTATAAATTATCAGAAGGTAATGACTTTTTAAAAAAAATGTTAATTTTGAAGCTAACCATTTTGTCAGATTATGTGTCAGATGGAACCTTTAATAGTTTGAATGGCTTTTTCTCTCCCTCTTTTTTTTTCTTCCTCTTTTTTTTCTTCCTCTTTTTTTAAACACCAAACAAAGGATTTTGTCATTGTCAAAGTGAATCGGGTATTATCCACTGTTAAATAGCTACTACAGATATCTTCAGATATGTATCTGTCAGAAACATGGCCATAATTACTGTTTGTCAGGAATCTTTATTTTCTGAATTAATCTGCGATAATATAAACTGAACATTATAAAATTATATAAGTGTAAATATTTAAGATAGTATTTAAGTGTGAAGTAGATGCACATTCTGAGACTATGCATTGATGTCAGCTGTTTGCGACACATGAAAATTTGTACTGGATTTGAAACCACATGTACTACCTACTGTGAGCAGTCGCCTTAATGATTTCAGTTATTGGAGCACTCTTCCAGAACCAATCCAAACTTCCTTATGTCACATAGTC
Source organism: Schistocerca nitens (assembly GCF_023898315.1). Classification (NCBI taxonomy): domain Eukaryota; kingdom Metazoa; phylum Arthropoda; class Insecta; order Orthoptera; family Acrididae; genus Schistocerca; species Schistocerca nitens. The sequence continues at coordinate 748,118,465 of NC_064618.1, read as the reverse complement.
ACAACCCTTATGCTTGCACAATTTGTGATTCCCACACTGTGAGACAACTATTATATCATTATTTTAGCTCATTGAGAGCAGGGATACGTCATTGATGGTTACAATGTCTGTGTTCATACAGTGTCTCTATCTTTACAGTACAATGTCACACTGTCACTGATGATTACAGCTCTGGTAAACATTACAAAATACAGGGTGATTCAAAAAGAATACCACAACTTTAGGAATTTAAAACTCTGCAACGACAAAAGGCAGAGCTAAGCACTATCTGTCGGCGAATTAAGGGAGCTATAAAGTTTCATTTAGTTGTACATTTGTTCGCTTGAGGCGCTGTTGACTAGGCGTCAGCGTCAGTTGATGCTAAGATGGCGACCGCTCAACAGAAAGCTTTTTGTGTTATTGAGTACGGCAGAAGTGAATCGACGACAGTTGTTCAGCATGCATTTCGAACGAAGTATGGTGTTAAACCTCCTGATAGGTGGTGTATTAAACGTTGGTATAAACAGTTTACAGAGGATGGGTGTTTGTGCAAAGGGAAAAGTTCTGGACGGCCGAGAACGAGTGATGAAAATGTAGCACGCATCCAGCAAGCATTTGTTCGCAGCCCAGGAAAATCGATTCGCAGAGCTAGCAGAGAGCTGCAAATTTCACAATCAACTGTATGGAGAGTCCTACGAAAAAGGTTAGTTATGAAACCTGAACGTCAACTACCCGAGGCGATGGATAGGCCGCCAGGCAGCCCGTGACAGAGCACTTCATCACTGGCCTCCAAGAAGCCCTGATCTTACCCCCTGCGATTTTTTCTTATGGGGGTATGTTAAGGATATGGTGTTTCGGCCACCTCTCCCAGCCACCATTGATGATTTGAAACGAGAAATAACAGCAGCTATCCAAACTGTTACGCCTGATATGCTACAGAGAGTGTGGAGCGAGTTGGAGTATCGGGTTGATATTGCTCGAGTGTCTGGAGGGGGCCATATTGAACATCTCTGAACTTGTTTTTGAGTGAAAAAAAACCTTTTTAAATACTCTTTGTAATGATGTATAACAGAAGGTTATATTATGTTTCTTTCATTAAATACACATTTTTAAAGTTGTGGTATTCTTTTTGAATCACCCTGTAGATTCACACTCTGCAACTATGAAGTAACATCAGCTTTTTGTGACACACACATTGTGTGAGTATAGAATTTTGACTATGTGACCTGGAAGTTTGGTCAGTCCTGGAGACATTCTTGGATTGCCAAACTGGTTAAAGGTACTGCTCGTGATAAGCGAGAACAATGGGTTCGAGCTGGCCTGACACGAGTTTTCATGTGCCATAAACAGCTGACGTCAATGCATAGTCGCAGAATGCGAATCTATTTCGTAATGTTTCCCTCAGCTGTAACCGGCAGTGACAGTGACCGATCCTTCAGACATGCATGCTTGTCTGAAGGACATTGTATTGTCAAGATACAGATACTGGGTTAACAAAGACATTGTAACCATTAATGATGATCCAAAATATATATCTTTATTTGTGGGTTTTATTTGCCAATACTTGTATGTACTACAAAGTTCGATTGTAGCACCCAGTACATGACTACCAGTATTTTATTATCTGATTCACAGCCTAATTCAGTGCTTTATTATCTGATACACTGTCTAAAATGTTATAAGTGTCATATGCCCACACTCCGGGCGGCACTGCAGAAAGGTTTGGAATTCAACTCAGGACATAGGTGCAAAGCCTGGTGATCAGGTATTGTATGCCACAATCTCCTCTCCCCTTGTGGGTCAGCCACTGGTGGGGGAAATTTATTTCGTCATCAGGACTTGAACTGCCTACCTCTGAGTCGAGTGGCATTACCCAAGTGTGTGCTTGTCAACCTCCACTTGGCAGTGGATACTCACATTAACTTTCCTAATCCTAATATTACCATATTTAATGTTTGAGCCATGACTGTTGATACTGGATCTGCTGATGCCTGTACTGAATGTCAATGTTCTGCTGCCACTAACTCCCAGCATTAACTTGATATTCACACTGTCTACATTGCTAAATGTGTAGTGCATTTTCAATGGTTTTGCAATGTTTTCTTTTGAGACTTTCTGTATTTTTATTCCCTGTGATGACTTAGGCACCAGAGAAACCTTTTAAAAAATGATAATCTTATTTTCTTACATATTATTAAATGCAAAAATCATTCAAAATCTGAAGATTACATAACAAACATTGGGGAGGTTCATGGCAAAACTTAGGGAGAGAAGAAAATTAACAAATGGATCAGAAAAGGAATTGGAACAAAAAACATTATGATTGCAGTTGAAACAAAATGGAGGTCGGCAGGACAGATAGGCAGCGTATTGGGTAGTGGATCGCTTAAGAGAATGCTTTGCTGGAATCAAAGTGGAAAGAACTGATCTAAATGACAACATAATGTAAAATAGGTGAATGATATTAGACAAAATGAAAAGTAGCATGGGTGTCTGGAGAGGTGATGACCATAATGCACAAAGAAGGCTAGAGCAGTGGATGACAAATGGCCGTTGTGATGATGGTGATACCAATAAGCTTCTCTTTTGTTAAATAATTTATATTTCTAAGAATAAAAAGTTATTTAAAATTTTGAAGATACCTCAAGTAATATCAGCTAAACACCGATCAACATATTCCTTCCTTCTAGTTTTAAATGCGGATGCTGATGCAACCCCTTTCAAGGTTGTGTTAGAAAGAGGCACACTGGTGGATGATTGTCAGTACTTCCCCCTGTCTTGTCAAGAAAGAAGAGATATGATAAGATCTGTGTTAAAAAGAAGAAGAAGAAGAAGAAGAAGAAGAAGAATTTCACTTGCAACATGAATGTGTCAGTGGAGACCTTGTGGTACAATCAGCCTGATACCTGACACCAATAAACATAGCTAACATACAAAAACTAAAAATCTGAGGACATTCAGCAAAATATTTTAGCCAACTATGTAAAAGAGCCTTAAAAAAATTGTAATATCTTTCTGTTTTTTAGAGTTTGAGGGAGTTCTGAATGTTAACAACACATTTCTAATTATGACTGAGCTTTAGAAATAGATAATTTACTGTATTGTCAAGTACTTAATGGCTATAATTAAAGTGCAGCTACATACAGAGCTCCAGTGTCGGCTGTAATTATTGTGTGACAGTGATACTTGGTCGATCTTCTAATGCGTTAGTGTGGAACTGATTTGCACTGGAAAAAGCTAGTTCCAATCTTGGTCACCAAGTGCAAATCTGGTGATGTGGATGCTAGACATACATATAGAAATATTTCCGTATGTAATGGATTAGAAATGTGTTGTGGGCAGAAAAGGTCAAACAAGTGAGAAAGGCATAATGTTGATCTTATTATTAATTGCCTCTTACACACCTTGTTCAATACAAACACTGGAATCGTCAATGAGATGCTGTACAGTGCCAGATTTGCACCTGGTGGCCAAAATTGGAAATAAGTTCTTTCCAATGTAAATAAATTCTGCAGTAACACATTAGCATACCTGTGAAGTTTCGCTGCTATACTATAATTAAAGCCGACGCTGGACCTCCGTGAGTAGCTGCATAGTAATTATAACCTCTCAGAACATAGTAAATATGGAGGTTTCAAAAACACGAGCTTTCATGTGTAGACAGAGATAGAAAAGACACAATGTCTTGCAATTGAAATTTGGCAAAATTTTAACAGGAATAAAGAGTAAAAGTCATTGAAATCATTCAAATAATTGATATGCCACTCTTCAGAAATAACTTGAAAAAATGGTGATTTGTCGCACAGCGTTGCATAAGGAAACCACTAAAAGATCTGTGTTCCTAGCTAATAGTGGTGTCACTTGATCTCCAGGATTTCAAGTGGAGACAGTTAAATGATTATCAATGTTTTTTCTGGAAAAAATATTTGTAATTGTTTCAGCTTTTCAACCACTTATGGCTGCAATCTGAGAACAGCTAAAGGCACAGTAGTTGATCAATACCAGTAAGAGTGTCCATCAACATATATAAAAATGGGACTTCGATGTCATATCAGATGGATCCTTTTGTCTCTGCTGCCATCATCTGCTTCAGATCCGTGCACATCATTTATTGGTGGTCTCATGAGCCCAGTGAATTTGTTTCCCTGTGATACACACATAATAGATTAGCCACATACGAGATGGAAGACTTAGTACTCCCTTCTGGATTTTTGTACATCTCACAGCTGTTTTAGTGAGATCTGGTTGTGGAACATATTTCAGTAAAATATATTGCTGCTAATGGCCACTATGCAGGGTATTCCCATTTTAAAATTCAGGAGGAAAACTTGAACCATTATAAAAAAGAGAGAATTTTCTAGAGTTATAAATTTTATTACAGAATTTTACAAAAATGGAACATGATCAGTAGGAGCTAATGAATGAAGCTGGATGGGAATGCTATAAACATGTTGAATGAAATAGGTTTGATGGTTGAAGAAAATTTTTACAAAATTTGTGGAAGTAGAGACATAAACATTGATATTTTGCAGGATGAGCTAATGCAGAAATAGGAAAGACCCCTTTAAAAATATAGAAATATCTAGCTAGAGATAGAGATTGAAGCACATATTAGCAAAAGTTTGTGCAGGTGAAATAAAAAGAAATGTAAGGCTCTATCATAGTGTAGCCTGAAGGAGGGCATAAAATAATATATGTGTTATATAGAATAGCTGAGTCTGTTGTAGTATATTTTGTCGCTTGTGATGTAGATGGTATTATATCATTAAAAATACAGAGTTCAGATTTACTATGAAGAAAGCATTACTTAAGAATAAGGTCTTTTGGCCGAAATCTCATTTTTTAGCAGTCTTTTTGTTGTGCCTGTCTGCGACCCAACATCTCCAGTATAGTTTAGATTATGTACACAACATCTGTAACTGGAAAATTAATCAATTGTTCAAGACGAACAAACCTTCAAACGGGTAGAGGTGGGCAAGGAGAAAGGGAAGTGGTTGTTACAAACTGAATTAATAATTAATTTTTTCAAACTGTTCTAAACTACCTGTGCTTGCTTGGTCTACATTTAACAAAGAAAAATTAGCAGTTTGTGTAGCTCAACAGTGTCAGGATCATTTGGCTCTCAGTTCAAATCCCAAGTTCAGCCACAAATAATCTCAAGTTCTGTGTTGCTGTATTAAAAAATTAGGTCCCAAGTAATTAGATACAATCAAATGTTAGATCACTTGAGATTCCATTTCAAATAACTGGAAGCTGATTAGACATGTAACTGATGTCACATTTCAAATAAAGTATTCATTGATGATGTAGTGTGGGGCAATAAACGGTGTGAAACATTAGTGTGTGGCATTCAGTTTCATCATTTTTTTATATATATTTTTTTATTTTCATGCCTAAGTTATTAATGTGAACATGTTTTACAGATATGCAGAAATTTCCATTGCGAATGAAGGATAATGATTTACTAGTAACAGAGCTGTATCATGATCCATCAAATGATCCGATTACAGCTATATCTGTTTACCTCACCCCAAAAACAAGTAAGTACAATATTTCTCTATTATATTGAATAAACGTGTATATAAAATTTGTTCAAGTAAAATTTGTTATGGCAGTGTCAGTTCATGCTTGTTTCCTTCCTTCCTTTCTTCGTTTCTTTCCATTCCATCACCCCAGTTTTCTCAACTCTTCCCTAAGAAGAATAAGAAAAAGAGAAATAGAAGATTTTGCACTTGGTATACTGCGTTAGTATTCTGTTATCATTATAAGTTTTGCATTGTGTTATGTGTTCACATACAACTTTTGCTAAACAGTACAAAGCAACCATTAAGATGACTTCCATTCAAACTCTAAAAGTAAGAGTATTACAAATACTATACTAACTATGATAAATAAAAAAACTCCACATTTATGGATTGCAAGAACTGTAGATATTGATATACAAGGTTTGTTCAAAAAATTCCGGAACATTGTCCACAGAATTTTTGTATGCTTACCTTTTGGTTATTATACATGGTCTCCTTCGAAATACTCTGCTCCACAATTGATACACTGCTCCCAAGGCCCTTTCCACTTCTGGAAGGAGTCTTGATATGCTGCTTGCTGGATCATGTGAAGGGCCATCTGAGAATTTTCTTTTACCTCACCTATCATTGCAAATCTTTGTTCTTTCAACGGGGTTTTCAACTTTGGAAATAAAGAAAAGTTCACAGGGCCAGGTCTAGATAGGACAGGACGAGACAGCACAATGATTTCATTTTTGTGCAACAGTCAGGCAACAACAGGGATGAATGTGCGTGTGCGTTATCATGATGCAAGAGCCATGAATTGTCTCGCCACATTTCAGGCCATTTCCTTCTCACATTTTCTCACAGGCATCACAGTACTTCCCAATCGAATAACGGTTTGTCCGTGTGGCATGGATTCATGATGAACTAATCCTTCAAAGTTAAAGAAAACTGTCAGCATGACTTCGACATTTGACCTGACCTGATGAGCTTGTTTTGATCTCGGATAACATTTCCCAACCCATTGTGAAGATTGAACCTTGGTCTCAACATTGTAACTGTAGACCAACATCTCATCACCAGTTGTTGTTGTTGTTGTCGTTGTGGTCTTCAGTCCTGAGACTGGTTTGATGCAGCTCTCCATGCTACTCTCTCCTGTGCAAGCTGCTTCATCTCCCAGTACGTACTACAGCCTACATCCTTCTGAATCTGCTTAGTGTATTCATCTCTTGGTCTCCCTCTACAATTTTTACCCTCCACGTTGCCCTCCAATACTAAATTGGTGATCTGTTGATGCCTCAGAACATGTCCTACCAACTGATCCCTTCTTCTAGTCAAGTTGTACCACAAACTCCTCTTCTCCCCAATTCTATTCAGTACCTCCTCATTAGTTATGTGATCTACCCATCCATTCTTCAGCATTTTTCTGTAGCACCACATTTCGAAAGCTTCTATTCTCTTCTTGTCTAAACTATTTATTGTCCATTTCACTTCCATACATGGCTACACTCCATACAAATACTTTCAGAAACGACTTCCTGACACTTAAATCTATATTCGATGTTAACAAATTTCTCTTCTTCAGAAACGCTTTCCTTGCCATTGCCAGTCTACATTTTATACCCTCTCTACTTCGACCATCATCAGTTATTTTGCTCCCCAAATAGCAAAACTCCTTTACTACTTTAAGTGTCTCATTTCCTAATCTAATTCCTTCAGCATCACCCGAGTTAACTCGACTACATTCCATTATCCTCGTTTTGCTTTCCTTTAAGGCAAATCTCATTTTCATTCACGCTATCCAAATGCTCTGCACAGATTGTGAGGCGAAGGTCTTTCTGGTCTTGACTCATGAGCCATGGGATGAACTTGGCAGCAACATGATGCATTCCAAGATGCTGTGTCAGGATTTCATGACATGATCCAACTGAAATGTTGCTCTCTTCTGCAATCTCTTGGACAGTCAGTCTTTGATTGCCGTGCACAATTTTGTTGCCGTTCCTGGAATGAGCATTGTCGATAGACGTCGAAGAACGTCCTGAATGAGGGTCATCTTTAACTTGTGTCCGGCCATTTTTAAACCGTGTGAAATATTCGTAACACTGAGCACGGCTTAAGCACTCATTTCCATAGGCTTCCTGCATCATTTGGTGTGTCTCTGTAAAGGTTTCCTTGACTTTCACACAAAATTTAATGCAGAGGCAATGCTCCTCTAACTCTGCCGTCTCAAAATCTAGAACTTCCGGAAGTTACACATTAAATACAGGCAAGAGCAGGGACGCCAATCAATTTCACTCCATCACACCTGTGGTGCGAAATTACGAGTGTTCCAGAATTTTTTGCACAGACCTCGTAAGCTTACAGTTGTGAAAACTCTTAGGCATGTACACTTTATCAGTTTTAACTGGAATTATCTGTGACAGTTAGTTAACATTTTGTGGACAGCAACTGTACAAGTAAGGTGGCGGCGATACTGTCGCGCCTACCTAAGACTGTACATTTCCACTTTTCTGTCATCTGTCTCTGACACTGTATTGGTATGATTGCTCCCATTTGTAAATGAATGTTGCTCCCATCTTTTGCAAACATAAGGAACTACACCCATTTTCATAAGGCTATATATATGTTCAATCTGTGGGAACTAAATTCTATACTCGCACTTGTGTTTTCTTGTTTGGTGAGAATGACACATTTGTAAGGTTTGAATGGTGAGGATATTAGTGAAACCCGACTAAATGAAGACTCAGCTGCAGAATCTGAATAGTGATTTCGAAGACCGCAAAGATTGCGAGGTATTACCAAGAGAAAGTGAATATTCATAAAGTGATGTTGAAAGTATGCATGAACCGGGTCCTTCACAGGTGAAAAAAGAAGTGAAAGCTCAGAAATAGTGTGCTCAGATGGCTGACAGGAGATGTGTTTGTACTTCAGAATTGTGCTTTAAGTAGTGATAATTCGATAGTGAAACCACATTGGAGACTAAGTGAGGAGCCTAGTGAAAGCACTGACAGAAAAAAAGAAAAAAAAAAATCACAATACCAAGAGAGAATTATGCAACATAACGAAAGTTGGTAGGTGTGTTTCTACGTGTGAAATATGATGTCTCTTTAGATTTTGCACCAGTCGCATAAGAAAGGCATGAGTAGCACCACTATGAGGATGTGTATCAGGTTTGTTTTAAATACCACTGTAAAGGTCATGAGCATTGGTTGCATTTAAGATTGGATGTGGTGACCTTTGAGATGGACGTGGTGAGTTGATGTTAGTCACCTTTAAGGTGACAAAGATGCCATTATCAGCACCTCACTTAGTTTGAATGAGATTGTGTAATAGGACTATGAGAAACTGGAGGCTCTTTATGTGATATTTGACTCTGGCCCATGCTACTGCATCTGCAACAGCAATTTGAGCAGCAGTTGGCATCAAAGTGTCACAACAAACTGTTACAAATTCGTTACTTCCGAGCCAGACTCTCAGTAACATGCATTCCACTGACTCCAAACCACTGCCATTTGTAACTTCAGTGGTGTTAAGCGAGATCTCATTAGAGGCCAGGTTGAAGGACTGCTGTGTTTGTTTTCTGATGAAAGCTGGCTCTGCCTCAGTGCCAGTGATGGTTGTGTATTGGTTAGGAGGAGACCAGGAGAGCATCTGCAACAAACATGTTTGCAGCCTAGACACACAGGACCTACATCTGGAGTTATGGTCTAGGGTGCGATTTCATATGACTTGAAGAGCACTCTCATGGTCATCCCATTACACCCTGACTACAAATTTGTGCGTCAGTCTCATGATTTGACCTGCCGTTCATGAACAGCATTCCAGAGGATGTTTTCCAACAGGGTAACACTCATTCACATACCACTGTTGTAACCCAACAAGCTGTACAGTGTTGCCATGTTACCTTGGCCTATTCAATAACTAGATCTGTCTCCAGTCGAGCACGTATGGGACAACTCCAGTGTCATCCACAACCAACATTAACCATCCCTGTATTGACCGACCAAGTGCAACAGGCATGCAACTCCATCCCATAAACTAACATCCGGCACCAGTACAACACAATACATGCATGTTTGCATTCAACATTGTCAAGATACACTTATTATTAATGTACCACCAGTTCACGTATGCAGTGGTTTATCTCATGCTTACATTAACCTGTGATCTTGCAATGTTAAACATTTAGATATGTTGCCTAACGTTTTCCCGAAATTTCATTACTCTACATTAATTATTTTTTGGTGTTGCAATTTTTTTTCCATCATTATATTTGACAGGAAATTGATGGGATACATTGCCAGTGAAACTAACAGCTTTTATAATGTATTGAATGAATGATGTCACGGAGCTTTTAGGGGAATACAATGGACAGATGCAAGCACAGACAAACTGCATCAGCTTTTAGCAGTCTGCATGCCGATGACTGACATAAAAAAGGCTGAAATATCTTTCTTCTTGAAAGTAATGACTAGGGACAGATTTATGACAGTTCTTTGAATATTTCATTTTAGTGATGCATACGTTTTATGAGATGCTGAGAGGCCAAATAGGCTTTATAAAATGAAGTATATTGTGAATTTTTTAACTGTGAAATTCAAGTCAATTCTAAATCCATTCAGAGGTTTGTGCATTGTCGAGTCTCTAATGCTGTGGAAAGGCAGACTTGTTTTCAAACAGTATGTACCAAGAAAGGGCATAGATTTGGAATAAAGCTATTTATACTGTGCAGTTAAAATCTACTCATCAAGTGGCGGCAGGAGCAAATGCATACAGAAGTTAAGGAATGACATGGGTGCCTGTTTCACCACACGTGCCACCTGGATTCTTCCCTCTGACACCAATTTCTCAGAACATCACAGGTAGGAGCTGGTGTTACATGTCCTTGGTTCTTGCCATTCACCTGGCCGTAATTTGTGTTAATTTCTTCAGATTCAGCATTTCTTGTCAGTAACTATTCCTTTCTTGACTCCCTTTTAGTTTTCTGTATCTTTTATTTTCTAATCTATCTCTTTTTCCCTGCCGCCAACCTCTAGCATGTAGAACATACTTAGCTTTCCACTCTTACTAACTCTTGCTTGATATTTGATCAGTAATCTCTGTCTTACTTATTACCCTAACTTCCACCTTTGAGCTCTTAGGTTTTCAAGTCTCATCCAGTGATGTCCCCAGCAATCAGAGTTTCCTTCTCATCCTGTCTTTTAAGTCTCCCCTGACCTGGGATGTGGGTGACTTTTCCATAATTCTCCCAGTTTCGTATATCTCGCTAGTCCTTTTCCTTCATTCTTGGTCCTTTCCCTTAAATCCTTCTGCTGAAAGAAAGAAAGAGCCACTGCCTCTGAAAGCTTGCACATTTCCTTAACTCCTGTATGTGTTTACTCTTGACACCACTTGGTGAGTAGATTTTTATCTATCCAATTATATTATATTTACATCTTTGATGTTGAAACTAGAATGTACACAGGAAGAGGAACAGAAATTGAAGATACTTGTGGCCTTGTTGTTTCTGGTGCTGTTGTAACTGCTCCATTGAAACCTTAACTTAATGAAGGTCACAGTCTTTTTTTGTGATAATTGATAACAGGCCCTAAAGTGTTTTCCTTTCCACACAAGAATGGAATTAGTGCCTGTGGGACAGTTAAGCGAAAAAGGCAAGATGCCAACTGATTTATCTTCAAAACTATAGAAAGGACAAATTACATTATGCTGTTCTGATTGTATGTTAGCAGCAAAGTTTATGGACAAGGGAGAAGTGCACATGCTTTGAGCAGTTTGCACAGAGACAATTGTTGAAACAGAGAAAGACAACAGAGAAACAGGCGAGAAAATCAGAGAAACACAGCACTGCCAGGAGATAAAACTCACATGCAGGTCAGCTCTATTGAATATGCGGGAAAGTCAACATTCAGGTGGTACAAAAAATTTTTCTTTCACCTCTTGCACTTGTCTGTGCTGAATGTGCGTGTTCTTTACCAAATGGACACTGGTGAAAAACCACAGCTACTAGACATACACTTGGAGCTCATGAGACAATTTCTTGAAAAGTACAGCATTCACAGAAAGTCCGCAAAGGGAGGAAGACCAACATTGCACGAGACACTGCTGCGTCTCACACAGTGACACTTTGAGTGCATCACAAGGGTCCAGGACCCAAAGAAAGTGCCAAGTATGCAGTCATATGACACAAAAAAAGAAAAGACACTATTTTTGTGTGTGTAAAGCGCAATATCTATTTATGTGTAAATCAGTGTTTTTAAGAGTACCACACCCTGAAAAAATTTTAAAGTAATTTTACACTTCCATGTAATACTTATCAAGTAATTATATTGTAATAGGATAGACCAAAAGCTACTCACCAAGTGGCGGCAGAACACACACACAAAAGGAGGAGGTTATAATTAGGCAAGCTTTTGGAGCCAGTGGCTCCTTCAGGCAGAAGGGTTGAAGGGTTAGGAAGAGGGGTGAAGGAAGAGGACTGGAGAGGTCGAGGAAAAGGGTAGATTCTGGAAAAGTCACCCAGAACCTTGGGTCAGAGGAGACTTGCCGGACAGGATGAGATTCCTTCTCATCCTGTCCGGCAATTGTTCCTTCACCCCTCTTCCTTCTCCTTCAACCATTCTGCCTGAAGAAGGGACCACTGGCTCCGAAAGCTTGCCTAATTATAATCTTCTTTTATGTGTGTGTTCTGCAGCCACTTGGTGAGTAGATTTTTTATCTATCCAATTACATTATATTGTCAGAAATTGATTGTTTTCATTGCTATCAAGTAATTAAATATAATACAATGAATTGATGAGCAAATTGCAAGCCAATGGCTTGTTTTATTTCAAAAACCTGTGTAAATCAACAATCTCAAAATAACTCAGTTGAGAAGAGGAGCTGAGTGCATAAAAACTTAGTCTTCAAAAGGTTAAAGAACAGAGGAAATTATGTAGGGAACCAACAGAGTGAACAGTAGGATGCATATAAGAAATACATAAAATAAAAGTGCACTGCAAAATCAAAATTGCAGTTCTCATAAAGTCACTGAGTGCACTGGTGCTGGTTTCAAAGGGTGACAACTGTGAACAAAAGTATTCCACTATCCACACATTTTCTCCTCTGTTTTTGGGGATATTAATGAAGAGAGCATATGTAGCAAACCTCATCCACAATGATGGTGCTGCTAAAAGCAGGAACAAGATTCTAGCTCTTTTTCCTTTTTGTCATCAGAAGTGTATCTCTAGATCTGGAGATTTCTTCTCTTATCTTATTGGGATGCAGTTCTGCTGTGCATTTAAAATTTTGTCTGCTGCCTGAAGCAGATGGGCACAGTATCCACATGAGTTATGTGATACCAATTATTGCTCTAGAACTAAACAAAAAGATTCTGAAGCTGCACCTGGAGTACATAATTGTGCAGAAGTGAATAAAACATGGGAAAACCAAGAGGGCTGGGGGAGAGAGAAAGAAAACACATCTATATTATCAGATGACCAACCTAGTGCAGGGAAATCTAGTCCCAGTTGTAGATAGCCTATGTAACCATAATCTACTCATTAAGAGGTATAACCTAATGCTAAAGGTTTCTAAAACAAATATTAGAGTTAGAAACTGTGTATATGTCTCGAGCCAGTGTAATTCACTGCGCACAAATAATGAAATTACACTCATGCTCATAAAGTAAGCATAATGCTGCTACATGGTGAAACAACGCTCTGGTGGGCGGTTTTTGGGTCTAAATCACCTCGGGGTATGACTGTGCAGTGCATTTGACGTGTGGTCGTCGCACGGTGGCGCTGGCAGCAGTCCACATATGCAGAGGTGTGTTGGTGCATGTAAGAGTATGGTGCAGCGAGTAAGTGTGCAGACGTTTTCAGACATGCTGCTGGTGACTGTGTGTTGAAAATGGCTCAAAGAACACATATTGATGACGTTTGAGGGGTAGAATACTAGGACGACTGGAGGCTGGTCAAACAAAGCAGGTCATAGCACGGGCTCTCCATGTGCCACAAAGTGTGATTTCAAGATTATAGCAATGATTCCAGCAGACAGGAAACGAGTCCAGGCACTACAGTACGGGACGTCCACAGTGTACAACACCACAAGAAGACCGATGTCTCACTGTCAGTGCACGCAGATGGCCATGGAGCACTGCAGGTAGCCTTGCTCGGGACCTTACCACAGCCACTCAGATGACTAAACAGACATGGTTTATTTGCCCAGAGACCTGCAAGGTGCATTCCACTGACCCCTGGTCACAGGAGAGTCCATAAAGCCTGGTGTCAAGGACACAGTACATGGTCATTGGAACAGTGGTCCCAGGTTATGTTCACTGATGAGCCCAGGTATAGTCTGAACAGTGATTCTTACCAGGTTTTCATCTGGCATGAACCAGGAACCAGATGCCAACCCCTTAATGTCATTGAAAGGGCCCTGTATGGAGGTCGTGGTTTGATGGTGTGTGGTGGGATTATGATTGGTGCACGTACACCCGTGCATGTCTTTGACAGAGGAACTGTAACAGGTCAGGTGTATCGGGACGTCATTTTGCACCAGTATGTCCGCCTTTTCTGGAGTGCAGTGGGTCCCACCTTCCTCCTGATGGATGATAATGCACAGCCCCACCAAGCTGCCATCGTGGAGGAGTACCTTGAAACAGAAGATATCACGCGAATGGAGTGGCCTGCCTGTTCTCCAGATCTAAATCCCATCGAGCATGTCTGGGATGCTCTCGGTCGACATATCGCTGCACATCTTCAAACCCCTAGGACACTTCAGGAGCTCTGACGGGCACTGGTGCAAGAAAGGGAGGCTATACCCCAGCAGCTGCTCGACCACCTAATCCAGAGTATGCCAACCCATCGTGCGGCCTGTGTATGTGTGCATGGTGATCATATCCCATATTGATGTCGGGGTACATGCGCAGGAAACAGTGGCGTTTTGTAGAACATGTGTTTTGGGGTGATTTTCTCAACTTATCACCAATACCGTGGACTTACAGATCTGTGTCTTGTGTATTCCCTATGTGCCTATGCTGTTAGCGCCAGTTTTGTGTAGTGCCATGTTGTGTGGCACCATATTCTGCAATTATCCATAATTTATGAGAATGAGTGTATATTCATACACTATTTGAGAATGATAGCAGTTAGGACTTGCAACAAACTTTGTACATATTTTCAAACCTTTATGAAACTTTTTCTCGCTGATACCACCACCTCCTCCACCACCCCACCTAATCTTAGAAGGAGGTGGGGGGGGGGGGGGGGGGCGGCCGCGGTGGTCTCGCGGTTCTAGGCGCGCAGTCCGGAACCGTGGGACTGCTACAGTCGCAGGTTCGAATCCTGCCTCGGGCATGGATGTGTGTGATGTCCTTAGGTTAGTTAGGTTTACGTAGTTCTAAGTTCTAGGGGACTGATAACCACAGCAGTTGAGTCCCATAGTGCTCAGAGCCATTTGAACCATTTGGGGGGGGAGATGACATGAGAAAAGTTTGTTGCTTACTATAATTTGCCTGTTTGATGGTCTTTTTCTCCCTGATACTCCTCCACCCAAAAAACTGTGGCATGTGGCATGATGTTTTGATTTATTACTTATTTACTACTAACTCTATTCACATTTTGCAGACATTACACAAATATACCACTGACTGTACCTTCAAAATTATATCATTGTATAGCACAATTCAGAAGACATAATGTCATAAACATTGAGATGCATGAAAGACTTGCAATTGCTTAAATTGGAGTGCAAATTTTTCAGACTATAATCATCCAATGTTCGATAACGAGAGCACGTATTGACTCTCAACATAATGTCAAATGTTTTACACATCTGTAAAGTAACCAGAAGTTTCAGCTGTTTTATATGTGGGAGTTCGACTCTCTACAGAATTGAAGGTTTACTGTTGTAATTCTATTGGAGACCACTAAAGATTAGATTTACAAGAAAGTACAGGAGTAAGAGGCATGAGAAAGGATAGACAAGGGAACAAATACAGGGAGAAAACCGTTCCTGAAAGGGAGACAGGTTAGTGGAACATGTGCTAATGGGCCCAGGGGAGGGAAGGGGGAAAAAAGTTGGGGCAGATAAAATATAGAAGATTATCTGTAATGGAAATTCTTAACAGATAAAAACTGTGTGCAGGACCAGATCTTGAACCTGGACTTTCACATATTGTGGACAACGCTGTTATCAACTGAGATTTCCCTCACAGCTATATGAGTACCTCTCCTGCTTTCCAAATTTCACAGAAGTTCTGCTGCACAACTTGTGGGAGCAGCACTCCTGTAAGAAAAAGTTGCATAACAACGGAATAGAGGATTGTTTTCAGAATGAATCTTATACCCTTCAGCAGAGTGTGTACTGTTATGACTCTTCCTGGCAGATTAAAGCTGTTAGTTGAATGGAGATTTTAACCCAGAAAGAATCCCCTAGCCTGTGGCTAAGCCATTTCTCTGCTATATTCTTTTTTTCCAGGAGAGCTAGTCCCACACAATATGCAAGAAAACTTCTGTGGAGTCGGAACAGCAGGACAGCTGTACTGGCGGAAGTAAAATTTTGAAGGCAAGTCATAAGTCATGTCTGGATAGATCAGTTGGTAAGAACACTGTCAGAAAGAGGCAAGGTTCTTTTAATGCACCAGTAAATTTCATAATGCTTTGCTCTGTAGCAAAAGATTCAATCTGGAAGATATCCGAGATGGTTGAGTATAGTAATATCATGGTGGTGATTCTTCTGGAATGCTTGGAAAACCTGGAATTCTCAGGGAATTGCATTTTACCTGGAAAAATCAGGAAATCTTAGCAGATTTCTGTAATTCTAAAATCTCAGGCAATTCTATGTTTTTAACCTAACTTTGGAATTTAGTTTTATTGAGTTTTATAAATCTTAAATTTCAAAACAAGTAATATTTAAAAGTGTTTTAATTATATGAAATTACATATGCTTAAGAGAAAAGCTGTGAGATGCTCATCTCCCCTTAACATTATCTTATCAGGTTACTACTTATGACACCATAGTGCTCCCCATACATGGAATTCTCAGGGATTTTTTTTTCCACCCTGAGTATGCATAGATGAAAAGATTATCACTTGGTAAGAAGGTACAGAGGACAGCAGCAAACTGGTTGAAGGATATTGGCTGTTTAAATGGAGAGGGGTGTCTGTACTGTTTATTAACCTATATTAGTATATTGCGTGACGACAGATTTGTACATTTTCAGTCATTAATCTTTATTTTATATCCTGACTCAATTTACAATTTGAATATCTCTCTCTCTCTCTCTCTCTCTCTCTCTCTCTCTGTGTGTGTGTGTGTGTGTGTGTGTGTGTGTGTGTGTGTGTAAGTCACGTGGTTTTTAAAGATGAGTTCAGGCCAACATCCATAACTGTTTGAATCGTGTTTACCACACTTGTATTGTTAAGCTCCTGAATAATCCATCAGTACAATTGTTGGCCACTTGAAATCATATAATAATAATAATAATAATAATAATAGTAATAATATACAATGATGTTCATTGCTACTTAAAATACATGTGATGGGCAATGGCTGGGGCACAAATAATACAACCAAATGTATTGCATGGTTTTTGGTGACAAATACTGATAAAATTCTCTCGAGCTTCCAGCCGTATCAAGTGGTTTAAAAACAGCTCAGGGATTTTAAACTGCTTGACAGGGCTGGAAGTCCGGTAGAATTTTATAAACCAAATATATTGTTTAAAACTTCATTGTACATTAAAAGGGAATTGAGCTGGTACTCAATAACATGAATCTTTAAATTTCATGGATAGTGCTTTATTACCTGCTACATTTCAGTGAACTTTTGCTGTAGAAAGTAGATGTCCATTTTCAGGGTAATTATTTTTTACTGAACTACAACTAAGTATCTCTGCTTGCAGTGTTTGTTGAACTTTCACCTTGTTTCAGATATTTTAGAAATGATGCACTAACTTGTTACTCTTGTTTGTGGGCATTGCATAGAGTGTACAGTATTTCGAAGGCACACTGGAAAGTTGTTTTCAGGCAGTGGAGAGCAAAAATACAACTTTAAAATAGTCATGTGGGTCAATGGGTGTCAGCTTCGTCCCCTGATAACTAAGTATCTCATTTAGAAGATTACAGACATAGGCTGAACTGCAAACTGTTGAATTTTGAGGCACTATGTAATTGCCTTATTGTTCCTCTTGTAGTGTTCCTCTAGTCGAGTCATCAGGAGATACTTGCTGGAAAGTTTGGAGAAAATTGTTTTTATTTTATCACTGTAGGTTTTTTTGTGATGCTTGCCACAAAAAACGTGATGGAACACTGAAAAACCACAAGTGAAAGTGAAAAAAAATCACATTTTTGTCAGTTTTTGGCACCTATCTCCAAAAGTAGGCACTTATTTTTGAAATCCGCCCAATATAAAGATAAAAAAGGTTAAATTTCGTAAAATTTACTTCACTATGATTTTTTGTCGGACAAATAGTGTGGGCATTAATGTGAAGTGAAAATTCAAGTCTTTGTCAAGAACAATCACCCATAAATGCAAAACTGATGCGTGTTCATGACAGAATCCAATTTAATATTAGGAAATACGTTGAGTGTACACTGCACCTAATATGTATAGTCTGCTAGGTGTCTGCTGTCTGCTATTTTCAGATTTTTTAAAAAATCACTTAAAATAATATTTTATGTAAAAATGTGTATGGGTGGGTGTTTTTTGTGGAGAGCTAATACCTTTATTAATACCAAACTTACAGCATTTACTCTCTCAAAACGTCAAATGGACAGCTCCAAAAATTCCAACACCTCATGTTGATAGTATCTGTTTTTGTTGGGAAATATAGTAATGAAGAGCCATTACACTTCGTGGAATGATACATACTATGCCACTCACTGCATGAAAAGTATTGATTCCATCAATGGGCTGAACATTAAAATATGCACTGTCAAACACCAATTGAGAAAAAGTGGATAACCATGATTTTTAGCACTTGTAAAAGTACTGCTTCTGTGTAAGATGAACAAAATTTTAAGTATGATAACACTTCAGTTAGTCTCCATGAGCCATGCTTTTTGTACAGAAATGCTGCCAAATCAATCTGGACTGATGAAAGAGATCATGTTGACTCACAGCTGCTATTATATTATGTGCAAGTGCTGTAGATTTATTTTTACTTATTATCATGGTCTTCAAGTTTTTTTTTTTTTTTTTTTACGCAGTATCACTGTGTCTGTGAATAAACAAAGAGTTTCAGGAATGACTACCTCACTTTCTTATGTGAAGTGATCATGTTGTTTCATATACCCAGCACTGTGTCTCTTCAACAATTTATAGCAGTTGCTGTCTCAATAATGCACCATGTTTCTTCTTGTTGAGACAGCAACATCCTTTTATATTAGCTATCAGGTAAAAATCATGTTACATTGAATATTACAACATGCTGTTTGTTGTTTGCAGTAAATGTTATAATTATATCACTTATAATTATATCACTTCCATATTTCTTGAGAAAATGAAATTTTATTGTATTGTCAGGATGAGAATCATCTTTGATCTGGTCCATTAACTCATCCAGCGAAAAACTCATCCATTTGGCCCATTATTCTTCATTGTTTTCGAGAAGAGAATAAACATCTTGCTTTGCTATTTCAATCTCAACTAGTAAATTGAATGTGTGATTTTTCTCAGATTGTTTGGATGATAGTAAAGTTTTGTCATTATTATGGATATTGAGCATCACCGGTCATGGCCAACAAGTCACTAACTTTAAAATATGTTATGTTATGGCTTGTCCAAAGTTGTCACCATTTTCTTCAATGTGTTTTGGAACAATTTGTTCATCCTTTGTAACTCTAACCCAACATTTTGATCAATGTTGTTCTTGTTTTGTTCCTCTGTAAATTCAGGTAGTATAGAATGTCCACACCAAAGGCTTTGAGTTTTGAAACGGAAAGGTACATCACAAGAATCTATTGTTGATTGTGGTCAACCTGCTCAGCCCTTTTGAGAAGGGCAACAAAAAAACATTTTAGATGAATATGTTTATTGTTCTTCCTCTTCTTGCTTGACTCTTTCTCCATTCCCACTTCCCCACTGTGTTCACTATTTTTATTCCATTGTGCAGCACTTCACAACAAATAAAACACACTTTCACAGACATAATGAAATCATTACAGATTATAAGGCCTCTTGAACAAAACCAAACTGCACCCGTTGATGGCCAAGCAGGTGGCAAGGCAGGGAGATGGGAAATCCCCAACATTTAAGAATGAATGACGCAGTGAAATGGGTGAAGTCTTCCCCAGGATGATGGAAGATGAAAGTCTTGCATTCTTTGACTGCTTGCTGTGCCTGAACTACTTATCTGGCAAAAAAGTCATAGGTTTCTGTAAATTTAAGGCACCCTATTTTTGTACCACACTGTTTACATGATAACAACTTACGTTTTGAAGTATAAACCAAAAACTGACAAGAATGTTGGTTTTTCTTTTTCCTTGCCTTTTCTTTTTAATATTCTGCCACTTTTTTATGGCAAACCTCAAATTCCCCTTCTGTATGCCAATAATGTAGAGGAATAAAATAAAAATAAATAAATAAATACTCTCCATAAACTTTCTGGCAGTGTTGACTTAGAGTACCAGACGAGTAGACTATTTGTAGTCAGTATGACTTCAACAAAGCCAATACTAGATCCCATAAGTTTGTGAGATGGTATCTGATGTTCCGATTGTTTAAATTAGCAGCTGCATGAATGATCTGATAACTCTGTCCCAAAGAGAGATGCTTGATGAGAATCTTTCTGTTTTTGAGGTCTATTCTTTATTCAGAAAATGATAGCAGCCAATGGTTTTCTTGCAGAATGAATTCTCACTCTGCAGATAGCAGATTAAACTTTATGCTGGACAGTGACGCAAACCTGGGATCTCGCCATTTCATAGACAAGTGCTCTACCGAATGAGCTATCGAAGCCCATGAAACGCATAGCTCCCAAATTTAAGCCTCAGTTCGCACACAGTTTTATCTGCCAGGAGGCTTCAGATCAATGAACACAATGCTGCAGAGTGAAAATTCATTCTGGAAACAATATCTCAGTGTGGCTAGCCATTTCCCCAGAATATCCTTTCATCCAAGAGTGTTAGTCCTGCAAGGTATGCAGGAGAACTTCTCTGAAGCTTGGAAGGTAGGAAATGAGGTATTGGCAAAGGTTAAGCTGTGTGAGCAGGTCATGATTCATGGTTGGATAGCTCAGTCGCTTGAGCACTTTCCTGAGAAAGGCTGAGAAAGGCAACGGCCTCAGTTTCAAGTCCTGGTCTGGTACACATTTTTAATGTACCAAGAAGTTTCACCAATTTTCTTGGTTTCTCTGAGTGACGATTCCTGTATCTGTCTTTACATATTGCATGTTTGACAACTGTAGAAGCATCAAATATCATAAGCAAGTGATATTTGATGTTCCTGTTATTTAAATTAGCTCTGTGTGGGTGATCTGATAACTTTATCCCAAAGTGGGATGGAGAGACTAAGATTCTCCTTAACACAAACCTGTAGGATAAATGCTCATGTGAAAGCCTGAAAAGTGCTTTTAATGTTGTACTTTTTGAACCTTTTTATGTTTGAATGAAACACTTGTGTTGCTTCACAATAATGTATTGAAGTAAATGCTGAGCCATTTCTCATAAATATTCAGGATCTGAGGTGATTCAAGCTCCATATAAAATTGTGTTCAGTACCCTGTGATGTTCCTTTGACTAGTTATTGTGGTATTGAGTGATGCTGTAAAATTTCTCGGAAATTATAATTTCCTATTATTCACTTGCTGACCTTGTTATTTCTGTACACTTGCCAATATCTCTCTAATGGACTTCATTTTTTGAAGTAATACTGTTATTGCTGGAAGTTAAGAGTACAGTCCAATATCCATATTCTCAAAATAAATATGACGATTCTCAGAAACAAGGTGTCATATATTGCATTCTCATTTGCAGTGTCTTTGGGTAACAAGGTTTGCTCGTTATTCAGAAAATCACAAATATATCAATACTATATCCGAAAACTGTCTGCTCATGTTAGCAAATTCCAATTCAGTATCAAGATAACAGTTTTTCTATTGTCCCTGTGATGTCATTGCGATTGTCGTGGCTGTTCTCCTTCCGTGCCTCATATCATATCTCCCAGGCAGGACCTGACGACATGGAATAGAACACTTCCGAACATCAGGCTGTACCTATTCATTAGTTGAATGAACTTTTGAGGGTGATTATCCTCATTATTTGTTGGTTCAGTAGATTCCTGTGCAACACATCACTTCACCAAAGTGATTTGTTACACTACAATTTCTCCCATTAGGTGAATTATATCATCACAGTTGGGGGAAATGTAAGTAATGTATGAACATTTGAAGTTCGAAACTAATTTAAACCTTCTTCACTAAAAATGTCAGCAGCTTGTTTCTATTTGATGCACGATCACAACTGTAACTGCATCATACTTGTTATAAATATACTCATTCTTGTTTGCTCCATGAAAAACACTGCACAATGAATTATACACCATTAATCTTAGAATGTATTTAAGCTAACATCACTCTTAAGTCCCTTTACACCACTAGTAGGTCATCATTCTCTTACTATGAATATGAATCGGTTATAATAGAGGGAAACATTCCACGTAGGAAAAATGTATCTAAAACAAAGATGATGTGACTTACCAAATGAAAGTGCTGGCAGGTCGACAGACACACAAACAAACACAAACATACAAACAAAATTCAAGCTTTCGCAACAAACTGTTGCCTCTCGGATAACAAATATTTATCACTAATACAGATCATTTAACAATTTCACCACATCTGTTTATTTTATAAGTGTGGACGTTTTGTTACTAGGACCTGTAGTCTGATAGCCCTTTCAATCTAACTGCTCACATTTCATTTAACTAACTATATTTATTGAAAAACTCAGGCTTTACTAGCCTTATTCATCACCCCATCGGAACTCACTGCATGTGTACTACACCTCTGGAAAGCCTGCAAATACAGGTTTTGATAATGGAGATGAGAGGGGTTCAGTGATGGGGCTATTCCATGTGGAAAAGAGCGAGGATAGCCAAGGTATTCCAGGTGGAGGGGGGTGGGGGGGGAGAAAGAAACAGAAGGAAAGACTAAGGGTATTAGAACCTAAGAAATAAAGAAGGTAGACCTCAAAGTTTGATAGCCATCTCACCCCTCACCCCCCATCCCACAAGTTCCACCCTGGGAGAGTCTTCACTGATGGGGTGGAGAATGAAGATCTGTGCCATTTCCATACCATGACCTCCATTGGCTTCTTCTCGTCAGGCCCCAAAAAGTGGTTCTAACTCCTGCTATTTCATACCTGCTGGAGAGGGTAGCAACATGACACAATAATCACCTTTCCATCACTAAACCCAACAGTCAAATTAAACCAGTTCCATGGACTAAAGTTTCCATAAAATTTTTTCCTGTAAATCCCAACCATGTCACTTAACACCTCTCATAAAAACTATAGATATTCCACAAATACAATTTTAGCGAGCTAAATTCCCACTCCCATTTAGGAAGAGTATATAAAACTCTACAAAACTTACAAAGCTATAATGGCATGTTGTCCTATGTAAGTTGTTACAGGAAACATAACATCCATTGTTATGAAGCTGGTTTCCTCATCAGATACTCATCATGTGCATTAGAGCATATAGAAGTAAGTAATGCTTTAGGTATATACGAGACTACTACTAAACCAGAGAAGTTACATGCTTTGAACAATAAATAACCCTTTGTTGCCAGATAGTCTATAATCAATTATTTGTTGCCTCAATCATGAAAAAAAGCATACAGAACTCATGACACTTGCATCTTTATTATTCCACCTTTAAATCAGTGTATGGAAAAGATGAACAAACTCAGGTATGTTTATCTGCTTTCCTGCTTTGGAGGAATCTCAAAACTAATGATGCCTATGTCTGTAGTAACTCTCAAGATACACTTCTTTCTCCAGAAAGATTATCTGTACACAGTCATTTAATTCTCCACAACAGTAGTGTTCCTATTTATGTATTCTCCTTTTTCTCTCAGTTGTAGATCATCCTTTTCCTCTATAGTTGAGTCAGCATAAGTTGATCCTCAACATTTGCAACAGTCTGGGTGCAGCAGCTTCCTGCACCTACCTCAACCAAGAACATAACATCCCCTTGTATAAATCACAGTGACAGTGAGTCAGTGTAGTCACAGCTCTATAGACAGCCATTGTTTTCACCTGCAGCCGTTTATGCTATGCAGCTGAAAGCGTGCAAGAGTGCTGCAAACTGTCATGGATCTCCTAGCACCATCTCAACTACAGATTGTTTCACACACACACACACACACACACACACACACACACACACACACTCATTACGGTCCAATATTGTGTTAATATCATCTACGTCTCTGTCTTCTCCTTCTGTAGACTTTTACTGAGGTAACATTCTCCTATTGTATCCTGAATTCCTACCATGTTTCTAATCTACCTTCTGTGCTGAATTCATTGTACTCCTTTGTACATAATCACTTCAATACAACCTATATGCTACTGTAACTCTGAATATCTTCCTATTATACATTTCAGCAATCATATTTCGATGTTAACCTGCCATATTTATCCTTTATAGCCAAGGACATATCCCCCCTTACTTCCCCTTTCAAAAGTGATGGTGCTAACAGCTAGTACCACATGAAGAAGTAACTCATCTAGTTTTTGTAGCCCATTTGCTTGGCCGAAGTACGAGTGTAACCATATGTCACTCTTTATGTAGAATTCTCTCGTAGTGTATATATTGTTAAGTATAATACAGTTAAAATTAATTACAGTTTTACAGAAGTTAGGGAAAAGGGTAAGAAACTGTCACTTGGAAATATAATGCTGGAGAAAAATAGCAGGCAACTCGGTACCTACTGGGCATCAATCCACTAAATTCACAAACAATGTGAATTTATCTCAGGCGTATTTCCTAGGACACGTATCTTTTGATTATATCTATGCTACTCACACCTTTTTATTTACCACTCAAAGGCTCTATTAAGAAAACAGCCTTTGGTTATTGAATCTTTATAATTTTTTGTTGACTTTCATAGCAGTTGAAAACTTCCTCTTTTCTTTCTTTAATTGCGAACTGGGATGAGAAGCTTTTTCTAGTACCTTGGCATTCAGTTTAAAATTTGCAGCACTTGTTTTAAAATTATGTTCTCACACTCAACACTGTGCTTGTCGTTTTTAATTCCACTCTTCCTTTTCTTGTAAATCATTATTACTTACCTCCTTTATTTGTGCCCAAGAAAAGAACTTTGACAACTGTTCTCCAATGAATTTTTGTTCAGCACATCTGCTGGGGAAAATACAGTTGACAAATGAGGCAATTCATTAAGGATAACCTGAAATTTTGGGATGATCTGTGCCCAGGCCGTGCACCTCATAGAGCAATACATACAACGCAATCATCCTATCTCATTCATTATTTTTTCAGGTGGTTTGGACTGTGGATGGTACTTCAAAATAAGCTTGTTTCATAGTTTCCCACACTAAAAACTCTTTGAAAGTATTACCTATAAATTTAGTTCTAGTACTGGTGAGTAAGCAATTTGATTTGCTCACATCTACAAAATAATCTCTTAGACAATTGATTACGATAGCTGTATTTGCTAATTTTATGGGCTGTATCTTTATATATTTTGACCAACATTCCACTTAAACTAAAATTTAAGAAACACCATCCCTGCCTTTTAGCAAAAAGCCAAAAAAGTTCTCTGCTGTTCAGTCATGTAATGCTTTAGGAATTACTGGATGTAATGAATAAGTTATTTGTCTACTGTTTTTTTTAACCCTCTGACAGAGATCATAACATCTTGATATTATTTTGATTTCCCTACTTAGATGTTTAAAATAGGAAAACTTTGTCATATGTGGGATGCACTGTATTCCATTTACTAACATGCCCAAGATGAACCAAATTAGATCCTCTACTACTATTTTAGGTATACATAACTTTCAATGATATGACTTTTCCTGCTGTCTTCAAAGTAATGTATCACCTTTAAAAAACCATTTCTTCTTATCCTCCTCTGCTAAAATACCTTCTTTACGAGATCTATTCAAAAAGTTCCAGAACATTTATAATTTCACGCCAGTGGTACGTTGGAACGAAATGCGGTTGGCATCCCTGCAAACGCCTGTGTTTAATGTGTAACTGCCGAAGGTTTT
The DNA here is from genome assembly GCF_023898315.1 of Schistocerca nitens. Taxonomy (NCBI): domain Eukaryota; kingdom Metazoa; phylum Arthropoda; class Insecta; order Orthoptera; family Acrididae; genus Schistocerca; species Schistocerca nitens. Next base: position 748,092,757 of record NC_064618.1, on the reverse strand, counting down.
ATTGTTGTATGTCTCTTAGTTGTTGTTCAGTGCTGTATTGGGTAGAATATTGTGTCGCATAGTTTGCACATTTCGAAATGGCAGAGTTAGAGGAGCAAAGCGTTTGCATTAAATTTTGTGTGAAACTCAAGAAAACCTTTACAGTGACGCACCAGATGATGCAGGAAGACTATGGTGATGAGTGCTGAAGCCTTAATTGGTGTTACGAATGGTTCACATGGTTTAAAAATGACTGGACAGAAGTTAAAGATGGCCCTCATTCAGGATGCCCTTCAATGTCTACCTATGATGCTCATGTCAGGAATGTCAGTGAAATTGTGTGTGTCAATTGAAGACTGACTGTCAGAGAGATTGCAGAAGAGAGTAACATTTCAGGTGGATCATGTCAAGAAATCCTGACATAGCATCTTGGAATGCATCATGTTGCCACCAGGTTGGTGCCATGGCTCATGAGTAGTCAAGACCAGAAAGACCTTCACCTCTCAATCTGTGAAGAGCTTGTGGATCCCACATACGCGGGCAAGTGATCTACCAACTGAGCTACCCAGGCACGACTCATGCCCCATCCTCACAGCCTTAGTTCCATTCTGGAAACATGCCATGTCTCTGCATATCCTTTCTTTCAGGAGTGCTAGTTCTGCAAGGTACGCAGGAGAGCTTCTGTAAAGTTTGGAAGGTAGGAGACGAGATACTGGCAGAACTAAGGCTGTGAGGATGGGGCATGAGTCGTGCTTGGGTAGCTCAGTTGGTAGAGCAGTTGCCCGCGAAAGGCAAAGGTCCCGAGTTCGAGTCTTGGTCCGGCACACAGTTTTAATCTGCCAGGAAGTTTCATATCAGTGCACACTCTGCTGCAGAGTGAAAATCTCATTCTGTAAATAAATCACTAACTGTGTGAGCAAAACTGTACTCGGACGTCTGGTAAATGTGTGTGATATCACTGTGTATCTTTTGACCACTGGCCTCGTAAGGGAGTCACACTGAGTACTTGCTGTTCTCATTTACTTGTGACCAAATGCTGTGTGGAATACTGCTCATATAATTATATCTTTCATGCAAATGAAATAACAATTTGTTGATAATGTCATCTGTTAAGTTAACTTTGCATTGACAAAATGATAATACTGCATTATCTAAATAATATTAGTTTCTTATACAAAACCCATCTCAGTATTGGATATCTGAATATATAATAATTCTTTCTTTTTGTAGTTCAGAACAAGTCAATCTTAAATGGCAGTCAGCTGCGTACTTTTAACCCTCACAGGATTACATTACTGTTGATTTGCTTCATAAAACTTATCAATCCACAGACTAAGTGCTCACAAAGTCCTTCACCATTAAAGTAATGCTCTTCAGTTAGGCAAGTCCAGTAATTTTATTCCAAGGTTTGTACTGCAATTCAAGGTTAAATATTTTCATTTAAAGAGTACAAATACTTTCTTTAAAATAAATGGTGAACGTAACTACACATCATGATATAACCTTGCCACACAGACTATTGATAATCTCTTTCTTTACTATTATAGAATATTTCATAGCGTTAGCTGTTCAAAATCTTATTTCTTTTTAATAATGCTCAAATTATTCCCTAGCTTTCTTTCAGAATTATTTCATATTTCTCTTCAGACTCTTATTTGTAAATTAGTTCTTTTCATAAATAACAATCACTTCTTAATACCTTTGTTTATTCCACAACCTTAAAAAAACTCCTGACTCTTTTGGCAAACTGCTCTGATTTCTTTACATATTTTTCTTTCTTAAAATTATTGCTTTCTTTGTGGTATGGTTTCCTTTTTAAAATTCTTGCTTTCTTTAATCATCTATTTCCTTTTCCTTGTATCGATAGGCAGTAGGTGATTTCAATTTATTAATAAGTTGGGATATATTTCTTTCCATAAACAACAATGCTTTATTTCTCCTTCACAATACAGTTGTATGTTAAGAGGCCTGGCAACTCCCTGGTGAGTGGACTGAATATTAATAAATTAAATAAAAATAAACCACTAAGTGCCACCACCATTTAAACTCCGATATTTGACAGGTTAGGCTTGAGGTGCTTCAGGTATTGGACCAATATGTCATGAAAATTAAAGACGTTAATTGAAACTGCTCATAACTTTCTATTTGAAGTGGGTGGGCCAGCTGTATTTGCTCAGTCACATAGTTCAATGGTTACTTATTCAATTCCAGTAAGGACAAAATTAAACCTCGAACTTTAAGTCGCAGAATCAAATCAATCACCAATTGTTATTACCATATAATGTTCCACCTGTAACGTCCCCGCTCTTGCGTACGTTAACTATCTAAAGCCTGTACTATGATAAGTTGACGGGCTTCTCCTTATAAGAAAGGATTTTATTAAATATGATGACCGCGTGTACCTGAATGGAAGCAAAATCGGACTTATACCCAGTCAGTAACAACAATGATACGTCAAGCTAGTACCAAGTGCAACTACACGTTAATACGGACAAGAAACCTACTCAGCAGATGCTACCAATTATTAATAATACGGTCGCCAGCCTAATTAGGCATTACGTGAGTTTTTTCCTTGTACAAGTGGATGTACGTACAAACATAACCACACGTAGTAATACTGCATTATATGGATAATTTTAGAACCCGAAAAATCTACTGAACTAGTATTTCCCCTTTTTGTACTGATTTGGACAAGCTACAGATACACAACATTACACTACAATGATTACTACACACTGCATTTTGTCTATTGATCCAACTGAAATCGGGCATAGATTGCCCTAGAAATAGCACTTTTGAAACACACATACAATGTCAATCTTAATAAGGAAAAAAACACTGATAAATTTAGGTTTTATATTGGCTTTCACTTTGCAGATCAAATCAGTTCAGTGCACTTCAGCATTGAAATGAATAGAAATGAAAAGAATAAAAAAGGGGGGGGGGGACCCTAAAACTGTTATGGTCACTGTGTTGAAACTATTAATTATTGGACACATGAAGCACTCAAGATTTAAAAATTATGGGTTACTATTCTTTTTGTCTTATTAATTCCTCATTTAACTACCATTATTTTTGTTTCTGTTTAATTAAGCTTCATTACCAAACCACTTTCAACATTATCTTCAAAATTTGTCAGGTCTATTATTTACCAAAATATTCACTAACAACAAATTTCTTTAAATATCTTTCTAGCATAGATAGTTCTGCACGTAATTCTTATTAACATGAATTTTAAATCTTCATTTCGGGACACTCGGATTGCACAACATGCGGAAAGGACCCTGTCCAGGTTAGTGATTAGGATAATTAAAAATAGGGCAATTCTGGTAAAAGTCAAGTTATTATTGAACAGTTAGGAACAAATTTAACACTGGTCCATACGGATACACTTGTAAAGAATTGACCTGTGCAAGTCGATGCGGCGGTTGGCGGGCAGCGAGATGGCGAGGCGCACAGCACACATACAATCACAGCTATGGCTCTTGCTGTATCGGCACTTTGTTTCTTCTTGGCGTTGTAATCCTTTTCAATTCAGTGCCTATTGGATATAGCCATGCTGTATAGTCGTCGGAAACGGCACATCCGAGGCTCAAATGAAACCACTTTTTCCAGGATAGCCTCCTCGATCCGGAACGTGTTCCTCAGACCGCTGCCCAACTCCGACTGACTACTGAGCCCGTTATGCCGTACCGCGCCCGTGTGCATTTTCCCGCACTCGCCTGCCATCCACCTTTTACCTCTCCCCTACAGATAGGGTATTCACCAAAGGTTTTACATTTCACATATCCTAATACATTGCCTACGTATGGACCAGGCGTACAGTTACAACTTTCACATCTTACAATATTCCCAACATTATTTAAACTTCACTTCTATTATAACATTACTTGAAATGTAACATAAATATTAAAATTTACATCGAAATGTGTTTACGGTTTCTTTAACATAATGACATAACAAGAAAAGGAATGGATTCAGAATATTGATTACAGTAATTTATCGAAAATCAGAAGAAAAATTTTTATATGTACAGTTGTTGTTGTTACACATGCCCCTGTTTCCAGTAATTTTCACAAAGTGTAAATTTAATGGGAACACTAAATTTTACATTTATACAGTGGTTCTGACCCTTTACGTGAATGTCCAAAAAATTTTATACCACACACTTCCTTTCACTCACATTATATAGGTCTATACTTTTTAACATACCAAGAACATTTACTTGTCATTTACTTAAGTGCCTTTTGCACAGTCCAACCCCCCATCACAACATTATTAAAATAGCAAATTACTCATTTTTACTAAATTTCTCAAAGAAATAATTTCAAAACACAAACATTTAACTACAAAAAACGAATGCAAATGCCTGTATACACAATAAGACAATTTGTTGCTGCTTGCATTGCATGGCAGTCCATTTTCTTACTTACTAAACAAAACACACACAATAATATTTAGAAAATTTACTACACATATTTGCTGCCTATTATTCAGATTTGGGCAGTCCTTTTCACCTCATATTGTCACATCTCCTGTATCACACTTACAATTCTCCATTGAATATTTATCTGCCCTCATTGGTATTTGGCAGTCCTTCATATTATGACTCAATTACTGTTCACTTTGGTTTTCGGCATTTACCCTTTCATTTTTAGTTCTTTTCTCCATACATTCTTACATTTACAGTACATTTGGTAATCTGAAACTCACATAAATACATTAGCACACTGATATTGGTATACATATATTTACAGAGATTAGTTACAATTTGAATAATTTAGTTTCAGCATAAGATACAGCACATTTACTGCAAATTGCTCTCTGATTGTACTTAGGTCACTCATTCCTAGGAACATACAGTTTCAGGTCCACAACATTTCTTACACCTAAAGGTCTTTTGGATTTTGGGTAGATCAGGTAGTAAGCATTATCGTGTGGAATGTTCTGTATTATATACGGCCCATTATAAATATATTTAAATTTGGAAATTTCATGGTTCAGTTCACTAGACTTTTCGTGGGTTTTTAAAAGAACATAATCCCCAATTTTAAATTTTGAAACTTTCAGATATTTATCATGTCTTTTAGATCTAGATTCAGCTTTTTGCTTTGCCCTTTTTCTGACTAATTCTTTCTTTTGACTCAACCCCAAACTTGTACAAGGAGGAAACTCTAGTTTTTCTTCAATTAAACTTTTACTCCTGCTGCCTAACAAAATTTCTTCCGGTGGGAACCCAGTAGATTCATGATGTAAGGTGTTCATGACGCTTTCAAAGATCAATATAAATCTGCCCCAGACTCTAAATCAACAAAACAATAATTCACTTTCAGGTAACACTGAGATACAGTAATAATAAAGTCATGCATAATACTAATAATATATACAAATACAGTATTCTGTCCTCAGTCTCTTTATTAACAAGGCAGTCTTTTAGGGTTCATAAAACAGTCACTTAAGTCTGGTGGCTTTTTAGGCCTCCTATTTTCTACATCTTTCACTAAACCATTCAGATCTTGCCAACGTTTCGTTTCATCAGGTGGATTTTTAGGTTTTGAAATTTCAAAGTCTTTAGCAAGGTACAACATTCCCTGTTCTGCTATCATTTTATCAGGTGGTTCTTTTTGTTCCTGTAATTCACACTCCTTCAAAACATTTATTAAGGCGTGCCCCAGTATAGTATCATCTGGAGGTTCCTGCAAATTATGCCCCTGTTTTACATTACTGAATAATTAATTCGGTTTTTGCCCACTTCTATTTACTGTATCTTGCTCTGGAAAATTTTCACTAATTTTCTTATACCCTCTTTCAGTAAAAGTATATTTACTTTCGTTTACACCTGAAAATTCATCTTCACTAGAGTCATCACTACTATCTTCCTCAGCACCAGATTCACCTAAGTACGCTACTTTTGAACAATAGGGAAAGTTAGTATATTCATTTTCGTCTGTATTTGCGTATCTTTCATCATCTGAACTATCGTCAGAATCCGACCATTCTGGATTGCTTTCAGGTTCTAACATAAAAGCTTTTCTGAGACAGGCACTAAGTTCTTCCTCTGCATTTTTGTCAGGCTTTAATTTTAATTCAATTTCCTCTTTTGGCAAAACGGCCTCATCATCAGCTTTACTCACATCCACTGTTAATTCATATTTCGTGTAATCCTTGTGGACTTCAATTACTTTTAGGTAAACATCTGCCCCTTCCTCATGGTGCCTTTCGGTAGCAGCTTGTACTGTTGGCAGATTGTTAACAGAAGTTATTTCCTCTTCAATGCTAAGGATTTCATCCTCTAATTCCTGCCTATCATTAACCTTCGTCCTATTGGCAGCACGCGTACTTTGCGCGGCTATATTTACTCTCCCCTCTTTAAACTCGGGCCGCGTCGCCTTATCGACGTCCCTACTACTTCCTTTTTCACTAATTAACTTCCTAGCTTCATACTCCCTTTTAAAATCTTCCCACTCACATTGCTTGAGGCCTTTGTACAGATCGTCGATCAGCACACGCCAATTACTTACTTCCGCTAATTCATTCCCGCCATTTACTTCATTGCTAACACTGCTAACCGCACCTCTCTGTGTATCCACAGTTTCATCTATTATTTCCTTCGCCACGGAATTACCACTCGTAATATTTTCATCAGCCCTTACGGCTATGTTCACACCTAAAGCTGCCGTATTGCTAGCGGCTTCTCTCTGAACAGCTGTTCTGCTAGGCCGGGCCGTTGCCCTCTGATGCTCCACTTGCCTGCCAACAATTAGCGCTCTGCGCAGCCGAGATGACTCATTCTGGCTCGCACCTGACGCTTGCTTCGCAACGACACGTTGCGTCGTTCCACGCCTGTCTCTAACCTGTCTCATTACTTTACTGTCAGTTCGGTAATTTTTCTTGAATCGGGGCCGGTATGTACTGTCCGCTTCCATTTGGCCCGCAACGTTCGCGGAAATTAGTTTCCCGCGTCGTTATCATTTTGCGCGGTGTACCCTCTACCGCGACCGGGATAACTTCCTCTTCCTCTGCCTCTACCTCTACCTCTCTGTATCATATTGACGCGAAACCCTTCGCCGTCATTTCTTTCGTCATTATTACGGTTATTTCGGTTACCAAAATTTTGATAATGGGCACGACTTTCGCGCCAATGGTCTTCGTCTTCGACCCTTTCGAGAAACGCTTGGAAGCTGCGATGATTGCTTCCCACGTATCTCTTTGAATCTTCTGGAAGCTTTTTATATAGCTCCCAGATAATTTCTGAATCTGATCTTCTTCCTCTTAAATGTGTCAATTTCCGGTACCAATATTCGCAGAAATCTTTCAAAGAATTCCTGCCCCGGTTATCATGAAGCTTGGCCATGATAAACTCGCGCCATAAATGATCCTGTTTTTGTTCGGACCAATATTCTTCCGTAAATCTTTGCTTGAATTCTTCGAACGTCATTCGTTCAGTATTCAAATTAATTCCCCAGCGCTTAGCGTCACCTGCTAAGGCGCTAATTACAATGTTTATCTTTTCCTGATTAGACAAGTGTTCAGGAAATACTCTCTCGCAATTTTTGATGAAATCTAACGGATGCCATCCGTTATGTTTCTTGGCGGGATCGAAGCGTTCCTCACCTTCTAACAGCTTCGTAATTGGTGTGCCATTACAGACAACACCAGGTCTATCTTTAATTTTATTCTCAAGGTCGAAAATTTTGCCTTGAATTTTCGAAGTATTTTGTTCACACTTTTGTACATGTCCGGTAAATTTTTCGCCTAACTCTCTTTCAGTGTCAGAAACTGCCTTTTTCAACTGTGATATTCTGAGTTGACATTCGTTTACGATTTCAGTTTTAAGACCGAAAACTTTTTCGTCTACTTTTGTTTCAACCAGAGGTTCTACTTTCTCTTGGATGTTGAGAATTGCAACATCGAACCTACTGTTAATGTTACCAATTTCTCCCTGCGTAGTATCCATATTTTTGTTAATGGTATCAATTTCAAATCTCATAGTATTTACCACAGAACTTAAATTACCCACTTTTTTTCTACTTGTTCTATTTGTTTACTAATTTTAATTCCTTGATCTTCGACCTGTGCTTTAATTTGATCAACGTGTGTTTTGAGCTGATTACTTTGTGTTTTAAGCTGCTCGTCAACGTGTGTTTTAAGCTGACTAACCTGACTACCGACTTGTTTCTGAAGCTGATCATTCTGTGTTTTGAGCTGCTCACTCTGCCCTACAATTTGTTTGGTTAATTGTTCAAATAAATCGTTCATACTTAAAATTTTCACACTGTTTTGTTCTACGGAATCTGTGTGTTCCGATCCTACTTCAGAAGTTTCTTTCGGTTCTTTCTTTATCTGTGGTGAATCAAACATGTCAGTGGATTCATTCACATACCCACTATCATCTACAAAATCACCCTCTATTTCCTGTTTTATCCCTTGCTGTGTGCGAGACAATCTCGACATTTCAATCTGTTCGTTAACGTGTTCGTGCTATTGTATGTACGCCAATTGTCTTCCGCTAACGCCATCTGTTATCTGGCCGCGTAAACTCCTGCTACTGCCAGTCGCATTTTCCATTATGCTCGGCACATCTACCGTTTCTACGTTCTTGTCCATACTGAATGCCAATTACACCTCTCCACTGTACTTGACGTTCACTGCAATTTATTTTACTGAATATTATTACAATTCGAGCCACTGAACATCCACTGTTCGGTATTCACTTTAATTTGAGACTGACAACAACTGGATGTCCTGTCACCGGGAAGCCACTTGTAACGTCCCCGCTCTTGCGTACGTTAACTATCTACAGCCTGTACTATGATAAGTTGACGGGCTTCACCTTATAAGAAAGGATTTTATTAAATATGATGACCGCGTGTACCTGAATGGAAGCAAAATCGGACTTATACCCAGTCAGTAACAACAATGATACGTCAAGCTAGTACCAAGTGCAACTACACGTTAATACGGACAAGAAACCTACTCAGCAGATGCTACCAATTATTAATAATACGGTCGCCAGCCTAATTAGGCATTACGTGAGTTTTTTCCTTGTACAAGTGGATGTACGTACAAACATAACCACACGTAGTAATACTGCATTATATGGATAATTTTAGAACCCGAAAAATCTACTGAACTAGTATTTCCCCTTTTTGTACTGATTTGGACAAGCTACAGATACACAACATTACACTACAATGATTACTACACACTGCATTTTGTCTATTGATCCAACTGAAATCGGGCATAGATTGCCCTAGAAATAGCACTTTTGAAACACACATACAATGTCAATCTTAATAAGGAAAAAAACACTGATAAATTTAGGTTTTATATTGGCTTTCACTTTGCAGATCAAATCAGTTCAGTGCACTTCAGCATTGAAATGAATAGAAATGAAAAGAATAAAAAAGGGGGGGGGACCCTAAAACTGTTATGGTCACTGTGTTGAAACTATTAATTATTGGACACATGAAGCACTCAAGATTTAAAAATTATGGGTTACTATTCTTTTTGTCTTATTAATTCCTCATTTAACTACCATTATTTTTGTTTCTGTTTAATTAAGCTTCATTACCAAACCACTTTCAACATTATCTTCAAAATTTGTCAGGTCTATTATTTACCAAAATATTCACTAACAACAAATTTCTTTAAATATCTTTCTAGCATAGATAGTTCTGCACGTAATTCTTATTAACATGAATTTTAAATCTTCATTTCGGGACACTCGGATTGCACAACATGCGGAAAGGACCCTGTCCAGGTTAGTGATTAGGATAATTAAAAATAGGGCAATTCTGGTAAAAGTCAAGTTATTATTGAACAGTTGGGAACAAATTTAACACTGGTCCATACGGATACACTTGTAAAGAATTGACCTGTGCAAGTCGATGCGGCGGTTGGCGGGCAGCGAGATGGCGAGGCGCACAGCACACATACAATCACAGCTATGGCTCTTGCTGTATCGGCACTTTGTTTCTTCTTGGCGTTGTAATCCTTTTCAATTCAGTGCCTATTGGATATAGCCATGCTGTATAGTCGTCGGAAACGGCACATCCGAGGCTCAAATGAAACCACTTTTTCCAGGATAGCCTCCTCGATCCGGAACGTGTTCCTCAGACCGCTGCCCAACTCCGACTGACTACTGAGCCCGTTATGCCGTACCGCGCCCGTGTGCATTTTCCCGCACTCGCCTGCCATCCACCTTTTACCTCTCCCCTACAGATAGGGTATTCACCAAAGGTTTTACATTTCACATATCCTAATACATTGCCTACGTATGGACCAGGCGTACAGTTACAACTTTCACATCTTACAATATTCCCAACATTATTTAAACTTCACTTCTATTATAACATTACTTGAAATGTAACATAAATATTAAAATTTACATCGAAATGTGTTTACGGTTTCTTTAACATAATGACATAACAAGAAAAGGAATGGATTCAGAATATTGATTACAGTAATTTATCGAAAATCAGAAGAAAAATTTTTATATGTACAGTTGTTGTTGTTACACATGCCCCTGTTTCCAGTAATTTTCACAAAGTGTAAATTTAATGGGAACACTAAATTTTACATTTATACAGTGGTTCTGACCCTTTACGTGAATGTCCAAAAAATTTTATACCACACGCTTCCTTTCACTCACATTATATAGGTCTATACTTTTTAACATACCAAGAACATTTACTTGTCATTTACTTAAGTGCCTTTTGCACAGTCCAACCCCCCATCACAACATTATTAAAATAGCAAATTACTCATTTTTACTAAATTTCTCAAAGAAATAATTTCAAAACACAAACATTTAACTACAAAAAACGAATGCAAATGCCTGTATACACAATAAGACAATTTGTTGCTGCTTGCATTGCATGGCAGTCCATTTTCTTACTTACTAAACAAAACACACACAATAATATTTAGAAAATTTACTACACATATTTGCTGCCTATTATTCAGATTTGGGCAGTCCTTTTCACCTCATATTGTCACATCTCCTGTATCACACTTACAATTCTCCATTGAATATTTATCTGCCCTCATTGGTATTTGGCAGTCCTTCATATTATGACTCAATTACTGTTCACTTTGGTTTTCGGCATTTACCCTTTCATTTTTAGTTCTTTTCTCCATACATTCTTACATTTACAGTACATTTGGTAATCTGAAACTCACATAAATACATTAGCACACTGATATTGGTATACATATATTTACAGAGATTAGTTACAATTTGAATAATTTAGTTTCAGCATAAGATACAGCACATTTACTGCAAATTGCTCTCTGATTGTACTTAGGTCACTCATTCCTAGGAACATACAGTTTCAGGTCCACAACATTTCTTACACCTAAAGGTCTTTTGGATTTTGGGTAGATCAGGTAGTAAGCATTATCGTGTGGAATGTTCTGTATTATATACGGCCCATTATAAATATATTTAAATTTGGAAATTTCATGGTTCAGTTCACTAGACTTTTCGTGGGTTTTTAAAAGAACATAATCCCCAATTTTAAATTTTGAAACTTTCAGATATTTATCATGTCTTTTAGATCTAGATTCAGCTTTTTGCTTTGCCCTTTTTCTGACTAATTCTTTCTTTTGACTCAACCCCAAACTTGTACAAGGAGGAAACTCTAGTTTTTCTTCAATTAAACTTTTACTCCTGCTGCCTAACAAAATTTCTTCCGGTGGGAACCCAGTAGATTCATGATGTAAGGTGTTCATGACGCTTTCAAAGATCAATATAAATCTGCCCCAGACTCTAAATCAACAAAACAATAATTCACTTTCAGGTAACACTGAGATACAGTAATAATAAAGTCATGCATAATACTAATAATATATACAAATACAGTATTCTGTCCTCAGTCTCTTTATTAACAAGGCAGTCTTTTAGGGTTCATAAAACAGTCACTTAAGTCTGGTGGCTTTTTAGGCCTCCTATTTTCTACATCTTTCACTAAACCATTCAGATCTTGCCAACGTTTCGTTTCATCAGGTGGATTTTTAGGTTTTGAAATTTCAAAGTCTTTAGCAAGGTACAACATTCCCTGTTCTGCTATCATTTTATCAGGTGGTTCTTTTTGTTCCTGTAATTCACACTCCTTCAAAACATTTATTAAGGCGTGCCCCAGTATAGTATCATCTGGAGGTTCCTGCAAATTATGCCCCTGTTTTACATTACTGAATAATTAATTCGGTTTTTGCCCACTTCTATTTACTGTATCTTGCTCTGGAAAATTTTCACTAATTTTCTTATACCCTCTTTCAGTAAAAGTATATTTACTTTCGTTTACACCTGAAAATTCATCTTCACTAGAGTCATCACTACTATCTTCCTCAGCACCAGATTCACCTAAGTACGCTACTTTTGAACAATAGGGAAAGTTAGTATATTCATTTTCGTCTGTATTTGCGTATCTTTCATCATCTGAACTATCGTCAGAATCCGACCATTCTGGATTGCTTTCAGGTTCTAACATAAAAGCTTTTCTGAGACAGGCACTAAGTTCTTCCTCTGCATTTTTGTCAGGCTTTAATTTTAATTCAATTTCCTCTTTTGGCAAAACGGCCTCATCATCAGCTTTACTCACATCCACTGTTAATTCATATTTCGTGTAATCCTTGTGGACTTCAATTACTTTTAGGTAAACATCTGCCCCTTCCTCATGGTGCCTTTCGGTAGCAGCTTGTACTGTTGGCAGATTGTTAACAGAAGTTATTTCCTCTTCAATGCTAAGGATTTCATCCTCTAATTCCTGCCTATCATTAACCTTCGTCCTATTGGCAGCACGCGTACTTTGCGCGGCTATATTTACTCTCCCCTCTTTAAACTCGGGCCGCGTCGCCTTATCGACGTCCCTACTACTTCCTTTTTCACTAATTAACTTCCTAGCTTCATACTCCCTTTTAAAATCTTCCCACTCACATTGCTTGAGGCCTTTGTACAGATCGTCGATCAGCACACGCCAATTACTTACTTCCGCTAATTCATTCCCGCCATTTACTTCATTGCTAACACTGCTAACCGCACCTCTCTGTGTATCCACAGTTTCATCTATTATTTCCTTCGCCACGGAATTACCACTCGTAATATTTTCATCAGCCCTTACGGCTATGTTCACACCTAAAGCTGCCGTATTGCTAGCGGCTTCTCTCTGAACAGCTGTTCTGCTAGGCCGGGCCGTTGCCCTCTGATGCTCCACTTGCCTGCCAACAATTAGCGCTCTGCGCAGCCGAGATGACTCATTCTGGCTCGCACCTGACGCTTGCTTCGCAACGACACGTTGCGTCGTTCCACGCCTGTCTCTAACCTGTCTCATTACTTTACTGTCAGTTCGGTAATTTTTCTTGAATCGGGGCCGGTATGTACTGTCCGCTTCCATTTGGCCCGCAACGTTCGCGGAAATTAGTTTCCCGCGTCGTTATCATTTTGCGCGGTGTACCCTCTACCGCGACCGGGATAACTTCCTCTTCCTCTGCCTCTACCTCTACCTCTCTGTATCATATTGACGCGAAACCCTTCGCCGTCATTTCTTTCGTCATTATTACGGTTATTTCGGTTACCAAAATTTTGATAATGGGCACGACTTTCGCGCCAATGGTCTTCGTCTTCGACCCTTTCGAGAAACGCTTGGAAGCTGCGATGATTGCTTCCCACGTATCTCTTTGAATCTTCTGGAAGCTTTTTATATAGCTCCCAGATAATTTCTGAATCTGATCTTCTTCCTCTTAAATGTGTCAATTTCCGGTACCAATATTCGCAGAAATCTTTCAAAGAATTCCTGCCCCGGTTATCATGAAGCTTGGCCATGATAAACTCGCGCCATAAATGATCCTGTTTTTGTTCGGACCAATATTCTTCCGTAAATCTTTGCTTGAATTCTTCGAACGTCATTCGTTCAGTATTCAAATTAATTCCCCAGCGCTTAGCGTCACCTGCTAAGGCGCTAATTACAATGTTTATCTTTTCCTGATTAGACAAGTGTTCAGGAAATACTCTCTCGCAATTTTTGATGAAATCTAACGGATGCCATCCGTTATGTTTCTTGGCGGGATCGAAGCGTTCCTCACCTTCTAACAGCTTCGTAATTGGTGTGCCATTACAGACAACACCAGGTCTATCTTTAATTTTATTCTCAAGGTCGAAAATTTTGCCTTGAATTTTCGAAGTATTTTGTTCACACTTTTGTACATGTCCGGTAAATTTTTCGCCTAACTCTCTTTCAGTGTCAGAAACTGCCTTTTTCAACTGTGATATTCTGAGTTGACATTCGTTTACGATTTCAGTTTTAAGACCGAAAACTTTTTCGTCTACTTTTGTTTCAACCAGAGGTTCTACTTTCTCTTGGATGTTGAGAATTGCAACATCGAACCTACTGTTAATGTTACCAATTTCTCCCTGCATAGTATCCATATTTTTGTTAATGGTATCAATTTCAAATCTCATAGTATTTACCACAGAACTTAAATTACCCACTTTTTTTCTACTTGTTCTATTTGTTTACTAATTTTAATTCCTTGATCTTCGACCTGTGCTTTAATTTGATCAACGTGTGTTTTGAGCTGATTACTTTGTGTTTTAAGCTGCTCGTCAACGTGTGTTTTAAGCTGACTAACCTGACTACCGACTTGTTTCTGAAGCTGATCATTCTGTGTTTTGAGCTGCTCACTCTGCCCTACAATTTGTTTGGTTAATTGTTCAAATAAATCGTTCATACTTAAAATTTTCACACTGTTTTGTTCTACGGAATCTGTGTGTTCCGATCCTACTTCAGAAGTTTCTTTCGGTTCTTTCTTTATCTGTGGTGAATCAAACATGTCAGTGGATTCATTCACATACCCACTATCATCTACAAAATCACCCTCTATTTCCTGTTTTATCCCTTGCTGTGTGCGAGACAATCTCGACATTTCAATCTGTTCGTTAACGTGTTCGTGCTATTGTATGTACGCCAATTGTCTTCCGCTAACGCCATCTGTTATCTGGCCGCGTAAACTCCTGCTACTGCCAGTCGCATTTTCCATTATGCTCGGCACATCTACCGTTTCTACGTTCTTGTCCATACTGAATGCCAATTACACCTCTCCACTGTACTTGACGTTCACTGCAATTTATTTTACTGAATATTATTACAATTCGAGCCACTGAACATCCACTGTTCGGTATTCACTTTAATTTGAGACTGACAACAACTGGATGTCCTGTCACCGGGAAGCCACTTGTAACGTCCCCGCTCTTGCGTACGTTAACTATCTACAGCCTGTACTATGATAAGTTGACGGGCTTCACCTTATAAGAAAGGATTTTATTAAATATGATGACCGCGTGTACCTGAATGGAAGCAAAATCGGACTTATACCCAGTCAGTAACAACAATGATACGTCAAGCTAGTACCAAGTGCAACTACACGTTAATACGGACAAGAAACCTACTCAGCAGATGCTACCAATTATTAATAATACGGTCGCCAGCCTAATTAGGCATTACGTGAGTTTTTTCCTTGTACAAGTGGATGTACGTACAAACATAACCACACGTAGTAATACTGCATTATATGGATAATTTTAGAACCCGAAAAATCTACTGAACTAGTATTTCCCCTTTTTGTACTGATTTGGACAAGCTACAGATACACAACATTACACTACAATGATTACTACACACTGCATTTTGTCTATTGATCCAACTGAAATCGGGCATAGATTGCCCTAGAAATAGCACTTTTGAAACACACATACAATGTCAATCTTAATAAGGAAAAAAACACTGATAAATTTAGGTTTTATATTGGCTTTCACTTTGCAGATCAAATCAGTTCAGTGCACTTCAGCATTGAAATGAATAGAAATGAAAAGAATAAAAAAGGGGGGGGGGGACCCTAAAACTGTTATGGTCACTGTGTTGAAACTATTAATTATTGGACACATGAAGCACTCAAGATTTAAAAATTATGGGTTACTATTCTTTTTGTCTTATTAATTCCTCATTTAACTACCATTATTTTTGTTTCTGTTTAATTAAGCTTCATTACCAAACCACTTTCAACATTATCTTCAAAATTTGTCAGGTCTATTATTTACCAAAATATTCACTAACAACAAATTTCTTTAAATATCTTTCTAGCATAGATAGTTCTGCACGTAATTCTTATTAACATGAATTTTAAATCTTCATTTCGGGACACTCGGATTGCACAACATGCGGAAAGGACCCTGTCCAGGTTAGTGATTAGGATAATTAAAAATAGGGCAATTCTGGTAAAAGTCAAGTTATTATTGAACAGTTGGGAACAAATTTAACACTGGTCCATACGGATACACTTGTAAAGAATTGACCTGTGCAAGTCGATGCGGCGGTTGGCGGGCAGCGAGATGGCGAGGCGCACAGCACACATACAATCACAGCTATGGCTCTTGCTGTATCGGCACTTTGTTTCTTCTTGGCGTTGTAATCCTTTTCAATTCAGTGCCTATTGGATATAGCCATGCTGTATAGTCGTCGGAAACGGCACATCCGAGGCTCAAATGAAACCACTTTTTCCAGGATAGCCTCCTCGATCCGGAACGTGTTCCTCAGACCGCTGCCCAACTCCGACTGACTACTGAGCCCGTTATGCCGTACCGCGCCCGTGTGCATTTTCCCGCACTCGCCTGCCATCCACCTTTTACCTCTCCCCTACAGATAGGGTATTCACCAAAGGTTTTACATTTCACATATCCTAATACATTGCCTACGTATGGACCAGGCGTACAGTTACAACTTTCACATCTTACAATATTCCCAACATTATTTAAACTTCACTTCTATTATAACATTACTTGAAATGTAACATAAATATTAAAATTTACATCGAAATGTGTTTACGGTTTCTTTAACATAATGACATAACAAGAAAAGGAATGGATTCAGAATATTGATTACAGTAATTCATCGAAAATCAGAAGAAAAATTTTTATATGTATAGTTGTTGTTGTTACACACCCACGTGTATGTAGTGTCTGTCAAAAAATGACTTAACCATGCAGTGGAGCTACACTCTCACACATTGCCCACAAATCCACGTTACAACAATATACACAAAAGTTTTGACTCAACCAACTTTGAGTAAGCTAAACACCTGCATTATTTTTCTTACTTTGGAACAGTTGGATCTCTAACCCAAACAAAATATGACCAATAAGTCAATTTAACCTCACCCAGGAAACAAAAGACCAACAGCAGTTGCAATGCATTAACTAGTGCTGAATTAAATCACATAGAATTACTCTTGAGTTAATCCTTAGTGGACTCAGATCTTGACATTCAAACTTCCGATACATGTCACTAACCTCTCTCATGGAAAACCGTTAGTACTGTCCTATACTGCTAGGCTGAAGCTTGAACTTTTAACCGATCAGTCAGTCATGTATCCCACATGACCTACTGGATGACCAATGCTGACTTCAATAGGTCATTGGCGTACTGCCACAATTCCTGCGGCCAACTCCCAACTGCCCATTACTACTTCTGAATGATTGGCTCTCAAGCCAAGACTGAAATGCACATCTCTCAAGCTAAAATCATACTGAACATAAGCCCTATGTTAATTTTATTCAGAACCATTTTCCAGGCAAATGAGCAGCATTCTCTTCCACCTTTAACAATCAATTATCTGTAGATCCGTTGTTATGCTGGGTAGGTCACATGAAAAGTGATATGGCAGGTGAAGAATGACTTTATTGATCACTACTGTATGACATATTAAGCGACCTAACCAACTTAACGACAGATCTATGCATAAGTACTAGAATGGTCGCTAGCCTCCTAAGTGACCTTGTTACTTCTTTATTATTTAACAATTAAGTTGTTGTTTGTGGCTGTCCACTGACGCTTGTGTGGGCAGCTGCGCGGTTGTTTATTCGTTGCTGGAATATAAGAAACATACAACACATGGACTGATCAACATTATCTCATTTCACTTATTAAACTTTATTTCACCAACAGTTGACTACCTATGTAATTGAGGTGACGAAACTGGATTAAAATTGCTGTTGAAAATTTTGGAGCCTTACAATCACCTAAGATCAGTTTGCCAAAAGAGTCAGAAGTTTTTAAGCTTGTGGAATAAACAAAGATATTAAGAAAGAAAAGTTTTGTAATGATGCAAGATATGACACTCAGATATGTTTTTTCATAAGCCTTGTTGAATACCGCAATCCATTTGCCCTGCACTTTTTCTCCCCTAAGTATTTTAGGGGATGAGAGATAGATGCCATGTGGGGAATAAATACCCTAAAAGTAATTTATCTTTTCAACAAAAGATTGTAATTCCACATTCGTAGGCACTCAGAGTTCGTCAGTTCCTGCTCATCATGCAAGGTCCCTTTGTGTGTGTGTGTGTGTGTGTGTGTGTGTGTGTGTGTGTGTGTGTGTGTGTGTGTGTGTGTTTTCTTCTTTAAAAAAGAAAAAAAAAAACAATGCACCTTGCAGACTGTTACACAAACAATTATTCTCTAGCTCCTTTTCTGGACAACCATCTACAGAATAGTATTAGAACTAATGTTGGGCAACATACATCATGCTCAGCGGCCATGAAAATGATGTGAGAACAACAAAACAATATTCATAGTACTAGTAGATTTACATTTCAGTTTATTTAGATAAGGCTATGTAATTATTCACTGACTCTTTTCCTTCACTGCAGCAACCAGGTTTGTATTGCTAATAACTTTTAATAATGTTGTGAGACCCCAACACTGAGATTTTAAATTTTTGCCTTGGCGCCAGGACAGTGTGTCTTAGATGTCACAGTTGAGTTACAGTACATGTTATCTCTGTATGAACATGTACTCATGTGCACCTTTAGCCAATAACATGAAAAGAATATTAATAAAAAGATTGTATACCTTCTTTTTTGCCAATTAAGAGGTTTCCTGCTTTTAAATCAATACTCAGGGATGCCACAAGTTCTGGAAATCAGGGAATATCAGGAATTTCAAACATGTAAGGGAAATCAGGAAAATGTGAAAAAAACACTGGAAAAATCTTGTTTTTGTCTCAGCAGATGAAATGGTTTGTTTACTGAGATGTGTCATGCATTGTCGTTGGCTGAGCGCAGCTGAGTACGTGTGCTGCTTCCCTATTCCCTCGTTCTTACTGCTTCTCCCCTTCCTACCACTCTCTTCAGCTTGCAGTCAGTGCAGGTGTGAGGAATGGTTTGTTTGGATCTGATTCTCAGAGATTGTTGACACAGCGGCTGTTTGTAGATGACGCTGTCGTTTATCGACTAATAAAGTCATCAGAAGATCAAAACAAACTGCAAAACGATTTAGAAGAAATATTAGATTGGCGCGAAAAGTGGCAGTTGACCTTAAATAATGAAAAGTGTGAGATCATCCACATGAGTGCTAAAAGGAACGCATTAAACTTCAGTTACACGATAAATTGGTCTAATCTAAAAGCCGTAAATTCAACTAAATACCTAGGTATTACAATTACGAACAATTTAAATTGGAAGGAACACATAGAAAATGTTGTAGGAAAGGCTAACCAAAGACTGCGTTTCATTGGCAGGACACTTAGAAAATGTAACAGACCTACTAAGGAGACTGCCTACACTACGCTTGTCCGTCCTCTTTTAGAATACTGTTGCGTGTTGTGGGATCCTTACCAGATAGGACTGACTGAGTACATCAAAAAAGTTCAAAGAAAGGCAGCACGTTTTGTATTATCATGAAATGTGAGAGAGAGTATCACAGAAATGATACAGGATTTGGGATGGACATCATTAAAAGAAAGGCGTTTTTGATTGCGACGGAATCTTCTCACAAGATTCCAATCACCAACTTTCTCCTCCGAATGCGAAAATATTTTGTTGACACTGACTTACATAGTGAGGAACGATCACAAAGATAAAATAAGGAAAATCAGAGCTCGTGCGGAAAGATATAGGTGTTCATTCTTCCCGAACGCTATACAAGATTGGAATAATAGAGAATTGTGAAGGTGGTTCGATGAACCCTCTGCCAGGCACTTAAATGTGATTTGCAGAGTATCCATGTAGATGTAGACAGTGGTCATGTGTGCATGAGTTGTGTCTGAGTGATTGTGTGAATGTGTGTGCGCTCTCATTTTCTGACAAGGGCTATGGCCGAAAATTTAGTTCTGAGAGTGTGACTGTATTTTCTATGAGCCTGTCTGCAGCTCAGCAGTCATCTTTAAGGTGAGTTGCTACCTATCCTCATTAGTATTGATTCTCAGAGGCCTTGTGCAGGTTATCTGTTGCATGGACTGATCAACACTGTCTCATTTCATCAACGTGGTATCTGTGACATATAAATAGCTGGCACATGAGTGGATTTCCATGATGGGCTGAGTCCGCAGGCCATTTCTGCGGGTATCGTTAACAGTTTGGGTCTGCCAATCTGAAGCCCATCGTTTCCCACTAATGTGCAAGCCCTGCCCGTCGGATCTAGTCTCACCGATCTGCCCGCAGGCCAGATCTGTTTGTGTGCGGCATAATGTGGCAGTATTTCGTGGTTTATCCATGGACTCGCAACTGTGGTGCTCCTCGGCAGGCCAGAGGCCATGGGCGATGGATTTCAGGAGTTGTGACTGTCTCACCACAATTACATTGTACAGTGTGGTGTTTTTTAGACATTTTATGTACTCTAATAAATTTTGGCACTTTGAAAGTAGTTTATATATTAGAAAGTACGGACTATAAGAAAAAGAAAATTGTGGCAGTTTCTAGCTGTTTGTCCGGTATGAGCCCATATATTTCCTGAAAGAAAAATCACACAGTGCCTGTAAAATAATAGACCTAACACAGTGCATAATAACTGACAATAAAGAACATAGTAGAACCAACATTTTATTTCTGATCACCTATTGTGTTGGTTTGCACAACTCTTCCCTTCCTTACACACATCTTTTTCTGGCGTTATTTCTGAAATCAGTGAAGGTATTTTAAATCTGTCTTGCGGCTCAAAGGAAATACGTATTTTTGTCACCAAATGTGTCTACTGTTAGTGAAGTAAAATAACAACAGTGGTCATAATGAAACACACATACCATTTGGCTTGCCCAGTTCATTACAAAAGATGTTGATATTGTACTAAAGATTTTTGCTCACACAAGGAAGAAATACAGAAGTTTGCATTTTTTTGTCAGCTTATGTCTTTCTTTACCCTTAAGATCTCATAATTTGTCAGGGAAAAATGCTAAAAAACTTATCTAGGGCCAGAGAAATATCAGGGACTTTCACTTAGGGAAACTTGCGTCACCTCTGATACTTTTCCACCAGTGTGCATTGTGGAAAGTTCATTAATTAACATTTTTGTGTTATTTGCTATTAAAGTATTAACCCTCTATTGCACAAGAACAGTAAAACTAAGAATTTTCCAATAACAACTTTGGATTTATACTTCATAGTGCCCATGAATGAAAAATAGATGATGATAAACTTTCTAGTATATATATTTTGTAAAATATCACTCTGTATGTTCAAATATACACTGCGCAAATACGGATGTAATGAGTACGTATATATTAGTTTGTATAAGGTACTACATTTTTGGAGAACAGAGTTCAAAATTTATGGTACATCGACAAATTAAGACTTTAAATTAAATTTTATTTAAAAAACGAAAATAAAAAACATTATAAAAGTTGGGTATACATCAGTTAGCAAAATGTCACTACTATGCAGTTACATATTTCCAGAATTTATACATTGTGAATATTGCAGAAACAATTTCTATCTGGTACAATACACAAATAGGTGTTACATTTGGTACACATTACTTTTGTTATTTTTTGACATTTATTATATTTACATCTGGCAGATTTTTCACAGTAGTTAGGCCAGAGATCGATTCTGTCCTTCCTGATGTCAGCATTTGCTGTATTTGGCTGCCTTGTCTTTTTGGTGCCACTGCCTGGTGAGCTATCCAGCGATTGTCTCTTGGATGGTTTTCCTGACCAGCATAAGGATTCAGCAATATCAAGCTTGAAATCAAACAAAGCCATCTGGGTTTTCTCTTCAATACTATTTTCATGACAGGCTCTCTTGTAAAGTAGCCAAGCAACAACACAACTCATGTCCAATAAATGGAAGAACAGTCTCATGTAATATTTCTTTGACCTGATATTCGTTCTGTACAGAGCTAATAAGGAGTCAATAGTGTCAACACCTCCCATAAACTTGTTGTACTCCTTCACAATCTTTGCGCATTTTATTTCGATATGTTGCTTTGTTTTTTTGTCATATCTTGCAACCTGGCTTTCTGGGTGAGTGCCTGAAAAGGTGCCCAGAAGGCTGACACACCTGTTGTCTTGCCATTTCACAAGAATCAGGTCATATCCAGAAACAGATGCAGTGGATTCAACAGATGTGCCTCTTCCCTGCTTTTTCATTTCAGCATCAGATGGCATCTTATTGTTTCTCACTCTATTCATCTGTACTGTTCCCAGACAGTGAATACCACATTTTACCAGCTCAACTTGAAGCTCTGGACTGCAGAACCAGTTATCATAGAACAGCTTATGATTTTTGTACTTTGGTATTCTTTCAGCCAATCTGAGCACTACATTTCCACTGGCGTTTACATTAGGAAGATGACTGGGTTGATTGACGGGTCCAGAATAGATTTTGAAATCATAAATAATACCACTGGCACCTGCTATGCAATATATTTTGTAGCCCCACTTTTTTGGTTTCTTGGGATTATACTGTTTCAAGCTACTGTGACCTTTGAATGGCACAGTTTGTTCGTCCACTGCAATGTGTTCTTCAATTGGTGTTTTTGATAAAATTTTTTCGCAGCATATCTGAGTATACAGTGCACGTCAGTGGCACAGTTACATCACATGAGCCAGTACAGAGTTCTGAAAATATGTATATTTAAATATACACAGTGCAATAGAGGGTTAAGCTGTCACTTACACAAGAAAGTTAGACTGATCTCTAGGATGTTCACTGCTGTTGTGTGATACTGTCAGAATCCAATTTTTATTTTTCTGACTAGCATGTAATGGATATTATTTTTCAGTCTTGAAAGAATGATAAAAAATGATAAAAAAATCACAAAAATGCATCATGCTTGGAATGAGGAAAAAGTCTAGCTTCACCTTTCCATGTATCATCACACTCCTGCACTGAACACCAGTAGAAAACCAGATTTTGTAAGGAAGGAGTATGTTTGATTTAAACACAACAATTCTCACTTTTATATTTCCTTTAAAACAATGACATTCACCTTAACTGTATCTGTGTCATATAGTTCAAATACAAGATACAATTTAATTTTATATAATGACCAAAAATAACAGTCAGGGCCCTAATTCACTTATCCTCACTCAAAAATAATTGCAATCTCTTTTTTTTTATATGATTACCACAAATAATTACATACTTACTTCCTAACATAAGACCAATGTGACAATGAAACTTTTATATTGTTCATTCTACATTAACAACAACAAAGATTCATTTTTGTAGCCTGTGTCCACTAAACACTTTATTCTTTGAACATTAGTGTATCCTTTTAGTTGTAACATACACTTTGGTGAATTTTGCACTGTGTATTTGCATTGAGCCAACATATGCAGCCTTCTGTCAGTCTGTGATAATACTCTGCCTAGTCTGCTTCCACTGGAAATTCCCATTTTGGCCAACACAAGGCACTGCAGCAGTATCCCTTTCCAAAATGTGGAGCACGAATCATGAAAATAAATTACTCACATATCAGAACCGAGTCTCATTACATTTTCTAGCACACAACCAAATAAATTAAATGTAAACGTACAATAAAATTGTTTTAAACATTTTGGGCTTGTGTGGCGGGGAGAGGGGGGGGGGGGTTCAAGTATGTAAGTGTAAGGATATGTAAATACTGGTCCCTCACAAGTGTGACAGACACGACTACTGTTAACATGACCTAATTACTCTACTTCTGCTTGTTCTTGATGGTCAGAACCCTTAACAATAATGTTAAAGTCATTGACATGTGGCAGTAATGAGTGCAGTGTGCTGTAATACCAATATCCAAATGCTTGCAATCTGAGATGACAAATGGGCTACTGACCACAGCTACTTTCTGTGATCCTAAATCCAGGCATGTTTGTTACTTGGGGGTTAAGCAAGTGAAATGCTTATGAAGGAATACAGGTAGGAGCTCACAGTGACATTGTTGAAGAAGAAGAAGAAGAAGAAGAAGAAGAAAAGGAGGGCACTGCAACAAATTTTGTCGCTTCTGTGCAAGGAATTGACACTGTCAGGAATTTCTTGTCCTCTTGTAATCAATTTGAGTGGTGGATGTAAGGAGGAGACTGGGATGGGGAAGGGGAGAGATAGCAGGCTAGGGGTGGAAGACGGTAAATTGCTGCTTGTGGGACCATAAAGGGAGATGTTGGAGACAGGGTAGGGCAGCTAGGTGCAGTTGGGAGGTTAGAAAGAGCATGGAGGGGGGGGGGGGGAAGCATGGGGGAGGGGGCAGAAAAAGAGAGAAGTAAAAAGATTGTGGGAGCTTTGGTGGAATAGAAGGCTGTGTAGCACTGGAGTGGGAGCAGGGATGGGGATAGGTTGGTGAAGAACAACGACTAAGGAAGGTTGTGGCTGGGGGGGGGGATATGGAAACATAGGATATAGTGCAGGGAGAGTTCCCATGTGCACAATTTAGAAAAGCTAGTGTGGATAGGAAGAACACAGCACAGTGGTTGCAACTTAGCTGGTACAGATGTGACAAGTCTGTCTGCATGAATGGCCACTGACAGACTGTGACCAAGAGACAGCTAGATTATCCGTTGATGTACACGCTGCCCAACAAAACGTTCTTCACTCCAGTGACTGCTTCACAGCCTGCATCGTCCAGATCCTTCCTACCAACACCAGCATTTGTGAACTGTGCAGGTGGGAACTCTCTGCAATATATCCTTTGTTCCCATAAATCCCCCTGACTTCAACCTACACTAGTCCCTGTCTTTCACTTACCTGTCCCCTTCCTTTCTCCCACACCAGCACCTACACAGCCCTTCTTTTCCACCAGTGCACCCGCAGTCTTTTTATTTCTGACCTTTTCCCCTTCCTTCCCCCCTCCCCATCCTCACCCCACACCCCTTCCCTGCTCCCACTCCAGCACTATGCAGCCCTTCCATTCCACCATTGCACACACAGTCTTTTTACTTCTGTCCTTTTCCCCTCCCTTCCCCCCTCACCTACCCCACCCCAATCTAACTCCCTGACTGCACCTAGCTGCCCTACCCTGTTCCCACCACATCCCTGTATGCTCGCACAAGCAGCATCTCAACGGTCCCTATCTCTACCCTGCCATCCCTTCCACTGCCTGCCTCAGCCTCCTCCTTAACCCCACCACCCAGGCCTTGGCTGCCAGAGACTGTGGTCTCGTGTGTGTGTGTGTGTGTGTGTGTGTGTGTGGGCGTGTATGGGCGTGTTTGGGGAGAGAGTTTTGCTTGTGTGAATACACTGATCGGCCAGAACATTATGACCACTGACCTACTATCGATATAAACCCATCCAGGCAATAGCAGCATCACCTGGTAAGAAATGACTATGTCAGACACACGCTCGGTACTTGTAGTAGGAGCGAGTGTGCTGTCTGTGTGTAAAATGGGGAAGGCATTCGATCTATCTGAAACTGCACTACTTGTCAGATGTTGGAGGAATGCTATGGTGAGTGCCTTCAACACATGAAAAAACCAAGGTGAAACCACGTCCATATGTCATGCAGTTGGGTGGCCACCTTCATTAAGATGTCGGACATTGTAGGCTGGGCAGACTGATAAAACAGGACAGGCAGTGAACTGTCGTGGAACTAACATCAGACTTTGCGGGGCTGAATACAAGTGTGTCTGAACACACAGTACACCAAACAGTCCTAACAGTGGGCCTCTGCAGCCAATGACCCTTGCATATTCCAAAGTTAAAACCACGACATTCACAACTACGACTGAAATGGGAACGTGACCATTGGCACTGGATGTTGGCGCAGTGGCAGTGTGTTATGTGGTCTATTGACTCCCAATACCTTTTTGATTGTGCCGACAGAAGGAAGCTAGTCTGTCATCTTGCAGCGGAACAGTTCCTTGACATCTGTACTGCTGAATGGGGACAAGCCGGCAGCTCCATTACGTTCTCGGAAACATTCATGTGGGCATCCCTGGCTGCAGTGGAGCTCGTGCAGGGTGCCCTGGTGGCCAAGGAATATTGTACACTGGTTGCAGACCACATACACCCCTTCAAGATGCTCATGTTGCCGATGACAATGGCATTATTCAACAAGATAATGCACCATGTCACAAGGCCAGGAGTGTGATGGAGTGGTATGAGGAACACAGTGGCAAGTTCAAATCGATATGCTGCCCCCCACCCCACCTCTCGCCAGATCTGAACCCAATTGAACAAATGTATGATCTTATTGAAAATGGCGTCAGAGCTCATCTCCCCCCTCTCCCCAGAATTTAGGGGAATTAGGTGACTTGTGTGTGCAGAAGTGGTGCCAACTCTCTCCAGCAGCCTACCAAGTTCTCATTGCTTCCATGCCATGACGCGTCGCCGATGTTATTTGTGTCAAAGGTGCACACTGGCTATTAGGTAGGTGGTCGTAATGTTCTGTGTGTGTGTGTGTGTGTGTGTTTGTGTGTGTGAGTAGGCCTTTTGGCCAAAAGCTCACTTGTTAACAGGGTTTTTGTTGCGACTGTTTTCATTATTTCATCCTGGATTTTCCATTGTTTGATTTTTCCTCTTTTCATGTAGATGAATCAATTCTAACTTATATCATCCAGCTGGAACAACAACTTCTTTCACTACAGTATGCTAGAGGAACAAAATAAACAAGATTTATTGATTAAAAAATTAAGGATGTGTTCTGTTAAAACTATAAGAATATTCTGCATTTACATTTGTAGCACAGGATGTTGTTAATTTTGTAATTAAATAGCACTTTTATCATCTAAACATACTTGGTTTATGATTCTGGGTCTGGCGAAACAGTCATTTAAGGAATATTTAAGGAAAAAATATTTGGAGCCCCAGAGATGTGTTAGAAAGGGATTTTACTACAATTCTGTTTAGTGAGATTTGGTGATTCCTATGTACTACTATATTCTGCAAAGATTGCGAAGCTTCCAGGAAACACAAACACTAATAAATGCCAAGGTTAATCAATCTGGCTCTTACAGGGAATCTGACAAGATATGAATCAGTGGAGCGGAGCAGGGGTTCCATTGGTAATCTGTGTGTCTCCAGTTGATGTGGTCTAATACTGTTGACATCCATAGGCCCATGCAAGTGGTTAATAGCTGAGAATTTGAATGCGTTTGTTGACAATGTGATGGTCTTGATATTCACCATTTACACATGTTTTTTCGTAGTGTGGGCAGATGAATTTGTGATGTAATTTAAAGGTCTTTGCAAAACAAAAATGACACAGGGCTTCAGCTTCCATGTCATTTGTTGTAGATGATCACATCATGCAAGAGGGTGGTTGATGTCAATGCCATGATTTGATCTTGGCTACTTCTGTCAAGGCTAGCTTGAATAGGATGGTAGCGTCAGACATTTGATACACAACACATCTTACAGTTTTAAGATTCAGTGTTTCAGTATTTTCCAAGAGTCCTGGTCATCCAGTGAGAATTATATCACTGTATTGTGAATGAAATTATTGACACATGTTTTCTTGAATGTTGGATTGTCACTAAAGAATTTGGATTTTTTTGCTAAAATCATGGAGTTTAGCGACAAACGTGGCATGTGGTGGATCGGATAACTTTTCATATTGATTAAAAGTGAGATGAATTGACACAAAGGCTTTTTAAATAATATTTGTTGTTGTTGTTGTGGTCTTCAGTCCTGAGACTGGTTTGATGCAGCTCTCCATGCTACTCTATCCTGTGCAAGCTTCTTCATCTCCCAGTACCTACTGCAACCTACATCCTTCTGAATCTGCTTAGTGTATTGATCTCTTGGTCTCCCTCTACGATTTTTACCCTCCACGCTACCCTCCAATGCTAAATTTGTGATCCCTTGATGCCTCAAAACATGTCCTACCAACCGATCCCTTCTTCTAGTCAAGTTGTGCCACAAATTTCTCTTCTCTCCAATTCTATTCAATACCTCCTCATTAGTTACGTGATCTACCCACCTTATCTTCAGCATTCTTCTGTAGCACCACATTTCGAAAGCTTCTATTCTCTTCTTGTCCAAACTAGTTATCGTCCATGTCTCACTTCCATACATGGCTACACTCCATACAAATACTTTCAGAAACGACTTCCTGACACCTAAATCTATACTCGATGTTAACAAATTTCTCTTCTTGAGAAACGCTTTCCTTGCCATTGCCAGTCTACATTTTATATCCTCTCTACTTCGACCATCATCGGTTATTTTACTCCCTAAATAGCAAAACTCTTTTACTACTTTAAGTGTCTCATTTCCTAGTCTAATTCCCTCAGCATCACCCGACTTAATTTGACTACATTCCATTATCCTCGTTTTGCTTTTGTTGATGTTCATCTTATATCCTCCTTTCAAGACACTGTCCATTCCGTTCAACAGCTCTTCCAAGTCCTTTGCTGTCTCTGACAGAATTACAATGTCATCGGCGAACCTCAAAGTTTTTACTTCTTCTCCATGAATTTTAATACCTACTCCGAATTTTTCTTTTGTTTCCTTTACTGCTTGCTCAATATACAGATTGAATAACATCGGGGAGAGGCTACAACCCTGTCTCACTCCTTTCCCAACCACTGCTTCCCTTTCATGCCCCTCGACTCTTATAACTGCCATCTGGTTTCTGTACAAATTGTAAATAGCCTTTCGCTCCCTGTATTTTACCCCTGCCACCTTCAGAATTTGAAAGAGAGTATTCCAGTCAACATTGTCAAAAGCTTTCTCTAAGTCTACAAATGCTAGAAATGTAGGTTTGCCTTTTCTTAATCTTTCTTCCAAGATAAGTCGTAAGGTCAGTATTGCCTCACGTGTTCCAACATTCCTACGGAATCCAAACTGATCTTCCCCGAGGTCAGCTTCTACCAGTTTTTCCATTCGTCTGTAAAGAATTCGCGTTAGTATTTTGCAGCTGTGACTT
The DNA here is from genome assembly GCF_023898315.1 of Schistocerca nitens. Lineage (NCBI taxonomy): Eukaryota > Metazoa > Arthropoda > Insecta > Orthoptera > Acrididae > Schistocerca > Schistocerca nitens. The sequence continues at coordinate 748,063,671 of NC_064618.1, read as the reverse complement.
ATTAAACTGATAGTTCGGTAATTTTCACATCTGTCAACACCTGCTTTCTTTGGGATTGGAATTATTATATTCTTCTTGAAGTCTGAGGGTATTTCGCCTGTCTCATACATCGTGCTCACCAGATGGTAGAGTTTTGTCATGACTGGCTCTCCCGAAGCCATCAGTAGTTCTAGTGGAATGTTGTCTACTCCCGGGGCCTTGTTTCGACTCAGGTCTTTCAGTGCTCTGTCAAACTCTTCACGCAGTATCTTATCTCCCATTTCGTCTTCATCTACATCCTCTTCCATTTCCATAATATTGTCCTCAAGTACATCACCCTTGTATAAACCCTCTATATACTCCTTCCACCTTTCTACCTTCCCTTCTTTGCTTAGAACTGGGTTTCCATCTGAGCTCTTGATATTCATACAAGTGGTTCTCTTCTCTCCAAAGGTCTCTTTAATTTTCCTGTAGGCAGTATCTATCTTACCCCTAGTGAGACAAGCCTCTACATCCTTACATTTGTCCTCTAGCCATCCCTGCTTAGCCATTTTGCACTTCCTGTCGATCTCATTTTTGAGACGTTTGTATTCCTTTTTGCCTGCTTCATTTACTGCATTTTTATATTTTCTCCTTTCATCAATTAAATTCAATATTTCTTCTGTTACCCAAGGATTTCTATTAGCCCTCGTCTTTTTACCTACTTGATCGTCTGCTGCCTTCACCACTTCATCCCTCAGAGCTACCCATTCTTCTTCTACTGTATTTCTTTCCCCCATTCCTGTCAATTGTTCCCTTATGCTCTCCCTGAAACTCTCTACAACCTCTGGTTCTTTCAGTTTATCCAGGTCCCATCTCCTTAAATTCCCACCTTTTTGCAGTTTCTTCAGTTTCAATCTGCAGTTCATAACCAATAGATTGTGGTCAAAATCCACATCTGCCCCAGGAAATGTCTTACAATTTAAAACCTGGTTCCTAAATCTCTGTCTTACCATTATATAATCTATCTGAAACCTGTCAGTATCTCCTGGCTTCTTCCATGTATACAGCCTCCTTTCATGATTCTTGAACCAAGTGTTAGCTATGATTAAGTTATGCTCTGTGCAAAATTCTACAAGGCGGCTTCCTCTTTCATTCCTTCCCCCCAATCCATATTCACCTACTATGTTTCCTTCTCTCCCTTTTCCTACTGACGAATTCCAGTCACCCATGACTATTAAATTTTCGTCTCCCTTCACTACCTGAATAATTTCTTTTATCTCGTCATACATTTCATCTATTTCTTCATCATCTGCAGAGCTAGTTGGCATATAAACTTGTACTACTGTAGTAGGCATGGCCTTTGTGTCTATCTTGGCCACAATAATGCGTTCACTCTGCTGTTTGTAGTAGCTAACCCGCACTCCTATTTTTTTATTCATTATTAAACCTACTCCTGCATTACCCCTATTTGATTTTGTATTTATAACCCTGTAATCACCTGACCAAAAGTCTTGTTCCTCCTGCCACCGAACTTCACTAATTCCCACTATATCTAACTTTAACCTATCCATTTCCCTTTTTAAATTTTCTAACCTACCTGCCCGATTAAGTGATCTGACATTCCACGCTCCGATCCGTAGAACGCCAGTTTTCTTTCTCCTGATAACGACGTCCTCTTGAGTAGTCCCCGCCCGGAGATCCGAATGGGGGACTATTTTACCTCCGGAATATTTTACCCAAGAGGACGCCATCATCATTTAATCACACAGTAAAGCTGCATGTCCTCGGGAAAAATTACGGCTGTAGTTTCCCCTTGCTTTCAGCCGTTCGCAGTACCAGCACAGCAAGGCCGTTTTGGTTAATGTTACAAGGCCAGATCAGTCAATCATCCAGACTGTTGCCCCTGCAACTACTGAAAAGGCTGCTGCCCCTCTTCAGGAACCACATGTTTGTCTGGCCTCTCAACAGATACCCCTCCGTTGTGGTTGCACCTACGGTACGGCCATCTGTATCGCTGAGGCACGCAAGCCTCCCCACCAACGGCAAGGTCCATGGTTCATGGGGGGTAAATAATATTATAGGGCTCTAACAAATTGCACAATTCCTCAAAAAACAAGATAAAAGGACCTGTCAATGGTAACGGCTTATGCAACAAAGTGAATAGTTTGGACTTAGCCCAAGACGTAAGGGAAGCTTGTTCAACCATAGAGTCTGATGTCTTGAAACGGGGAAGTGTTGATGCAGGTGACAAAGACATGCATTCCAGTACTGTTTTGTCTCATCAAGTGTCTGTTTTTGCCTATCTGAATGTCCGGAATGACAGTGGTGATGGTTAGGCCACCAGAAAACTGCAACTGCAGTTGGATCTGCCATTGCAATTGCCAATAAAACTTTCCGTATAGTAATTATATATGCTGTTCTGCCATCAGCTGCTGCTGAGGTGTTGTTTTTATAGTTGTTGTTCAAGTAATATAACTAGTGCTGAGTCTATAATGCTTGAAAATACATACTCCTACAGATAGTTTATACCTCGTCACCACTTTTCTAGCTGAGTTATCTGACGTATTGATATGTGCAGAGTAGTGATACAGGTGACATCACACAGTACCTGCTTTCTAATACTCCACACTGCCAGTTGTCATAAGGAAATTAGGGACATTCCAAATTGGAAACTATGATTAACACCCTTACTTTTTTTTGCCCATCTTTGTTATTTTTTCTGCAGATCCCTCACAGTTGTTGTTGTCCTGCTCTTATACTAGGTCTGTGTTTATATCCACTTCATCTAGGTGTGGTACTAGACAAACAGCAATGCATAACATTACGACACACAAGCCAAGCACTTCTTCTCTGAAGCTGTAAAATCTCAGATTACCTGCTACAGAAAGATGATCCCACTGACTTAAGATATGGATGACCTCCACATACACTCCCCAATTAAAAGTTTTCAAAATTGCAACATTTTGATAAACAGTTAACTTCCCCACAAAAAAATGAAACCCCAGTGCAAATGTATTGATGAAACCAAGAAAAACAACCAACTCAGAAAAAACCCCGAAGTGAACCCATATGTATGTGTCCTTCTACTCGAGTCACACAGATGTGATTGCATTAAAGTCTCATATCAAAGCACTGTTACACTGCATTCATTCTAATTACATATGCATCTACATATGTTAATTAATTTTCACAATGCAAATGAAAAGTCTAAGAAAGACAATCATTAAATATACCTGTAAACATATTTTTTGAATAAAATGTTTATTACATCTTGTTTATCCAGCTATCGAAGTTGACGGGAAAAAATTACAAATATGCAATGGGCACAGATGTAAGCACTGAACATCATCTTTAGTAAAAAAATTAATTAGAATTTTAAAAAAGGACAGAACTATTTATAATCTTGGCATTTTTATTTGTATAATGTGTACCAATTCACAAGAAAGTCATCTAAAAATCTTATGGGTAAGTTATTGACCAAATATAACCAGGTTGTACAAAAGTCATTAAATAAAAATGTGTAAGGCAAGCAATTAAGCAAAAAGGAAACAGGTGGAAGTACATTTTAAAAATTTGCCTGTCAGCCTTTATGTCATCAGTAGTCCTACGTAAAACTATATTCAAAAGTAAACAAACGATGGAAAATCCTGCTGAGGTGCAGATAGGCACAGCAAAGAGATTCTCACAATTATAGCTTTCTGCTGATAAGGCCTTCATCAACACACACACACACACACACACACACACACACACACACACACACAGGCATGCAAATGCAACTCACACAACTTGGCCTGAGACTGCAGTTGTGTTTGCAAGTTGCATTTGTGTGTGTGTGTGTGTTGACGAAGGCCTTCACGGCCGAAAGCTATAAATGTGTGAGTCTTTTTGTTGTGCCTATCTGCAACTCAGCATCTCCGCTGTATGGTGAGTACAACTTTCCTTCTCATAATACTGTTATATTCAAAAGTAATAAGATAAAATCTGTTGAAGAGCGTGTAGCAAATATTTACAAAAGTTCATATCAGATGCGCGTAGAAATTGTTTTGTGACTGCTCAGGCAGTTGTAATGTTAAAGCTAGCAAATTTACAGTCGTATACATTTTGCTTCTGAAATTTCTGGTATTGTATTGTTAGATGATGATATGCTCCTGCTGTTTATGGGGTACTTTTATAAAGACAATGTGCTGGAAAAATATTGATCATTTTCATAAAGCCCTGACTCGACAATGATGACTGAAATCACTTTTTTCAATTTATTGTAATAAATTGCCTTCAGGAAATATTTGTTGGATTTTGTGGTGACTGTTTTTCTGTCAGTAATGAATTTCATGAAAGTAAACTGAAAGCGATTGTTGTTCAAAAAATATACTGTTTTTGTGTTTGGCGTGTATATGGGGGAAAGTTGTGCGTTGTTAATCAGGGCACATTAATAAATGACTTTAATGAGATGGTGACATCCTTAGGTATGTCAAAGACTGCAGTAAATTCGCTTTTGTATGATGATTAGCTAGTGAAAGGATCTGTTCCAGATGGATTCCACACAATTTCCCCAAAATTCAAAAACACGATTATTCTCTGTTGGTGGAAGGAAATTTTCAAAAAATTTAATGGAAAAAATGCAAGATCTGTATACATTATCATAACAAGAGATGAAACTTAGATATATTCTCACAAGCTGGAAACTAAGAAGCAATCATCTATATGAGTGTTGCAAAATGAACATTTATGAATCCCTTTCGAGAAAATAGCCCTTGTAAAAAATTGATGTGAGGTCTTATTTTCGTGAAAGGGTTGAGGCTGTTAGGCTGGGCTCATTAATAACTAGAGCCACTCCCCCCTTTTCCTCCTTAAACTTCACCTTTACTGTAGACAGTTAGGGATGAGGAAGGTTGTGTAGAGGGAAAGGTGTGTGTGTGTGTGTGTGTGTGTGTGTGTGTGTGTGTGTGTGTGTTTGCGTACATGTGCAGGGTGTAGATGATATGTTATGACTGTGTAATCTTATGTTTTTATTGTGCAGCTACTTGTCGTAGACAGTTATTCAAAAATTGTAAATGTGGTGCAATATTTCATAAACTATATTGAAAACACCTTTTAGTGTACAAATAAGTGTTGTGTTCCTTACCCACTGCTGCCACCACCACCACCACCACCACCACCTCCACCACCACCACCACCATCACCATCACTTGATCCTTGATTTTTTAGTTGTGAAGTACACATAACAGTGACTGTTCTTTATTTGATAACTATTTCTACTTTTCCTTATCTGTCAGTTTATCCTTAGATGTGAACCATTCTCCTATTTCCTCATAATGCTCCTGCACCCCTACCACCCTCCCTTCCTGTCATAGTGTACATTTCATCCTTAATGACATCATCCCATAACTGCAGTATACAATATTTATTCTTAAGTGTATATGTTAGGTATACAAGCTTTGTTTCTTTGCCATCTAGGTTTCATTTCTAATCTATGTCAAGACTTGCATGTTTCATAGATTTGATGTAAATCTGGCTTCTGCAGACCTAATTTTTTTTCCTATTGATGCATTTTGTCTCATTCAGTTGTTTAATCAACATTCATTATAAGTACAAATATGTTGTGTAGAGGGTTCTTTTTACACTGTTTTTTTATTGCACTTAATAGAGTTTTCAAGATATTTTTGAATAAGAAATGGTACTACTTGATGAAAAACTTTCAGATTTGTGAATGTAATTAGCTCATTTAAAGAGAACTGCAACATGATAAATGCTACATTTTTGGGTGACCGAAAATAATTCATCCAAGACTGGGTGGCAATGTTATATGTGCACGATATTCCAATAGTTGAAACACATATACAATCACCAGACAATTTTGATGAATAAATGATTGTTTTTTGATAGCTGAACATCTGGAATTCACTGTATTTATGTTTTTATGCCTATAGAAATTGATAAAGATGTCCAAAAATTTTACTGTCAACAATTATATGTATATTTAAAAAAATGATGTACGGTGATTGTAAATATTGTAAAAGATTTGTTGCTGTGTATGCCATAACTTGAAAAAGTACATTTAATTTTTCAAATTCTTTGTATATGTATTTGGGATGTAGAAAAAAACAAGTCATGATGTGTATTAATGGAGAAATACTTGAAATACAAAATGTAGTATCATAAGAGAGGCATTTCACAGAATTTACTTGTGTTTCATGCCAGCACCAGAGAGGGGGAGGGAAGGTATGAACTACATAATAATACTGACACAATTAAAAAATGGAAATACACAATGCTTTGAACATAATGCATACACAGCTTCAATATATTATGCACTCATACACTTGATACTATTTTAAAAAAAAATCATTTTGAAAATATATGTACAATGTGAGGCTTAAAGCACTGCATTAAATTGTATACATTTTAGTTGTATAAAATGCTTTTATGAAGGGAGCTAAAATTATAATATTGCATAGTAAATTAGCTTTTTAATTTGATGACCTCTGTTTTCATCTGTTTAAACTTTCTCTCATTGAAGAAATATCTGCTTAGAGATTAAATGCTGTTTATGGCCTTCAGTTTCCTGTTTGAGATACAAATAAGAAGAAATAAGAATACATGAAGTTGTCAGGGATATATCTCAATTATAGCTTATTGAGCTCTGTCCTTCAATATGTGCTGCAATTAGAGATGGGTCAAACTTGTTCATTCCCGTGAACTACTTCATTCATTTCACTCTTTGCCATGAAGCGTTCAAATGAAGTAGTTCATTCATGAAGTACGGAAGCCTGGCGAAGTTGCCCAGTTCGCCGCTCAGCCGCAGCTACGCTCGCTTCGCCTCGCTCGTTCAATAAAGCTTCGTAATACTTCATAATTTTACCAACATATGGCCAAACTATGCAGTAACGTGCACACAACGTTTTACGCTCTTACAGCCTCTGAGTTAACTTAAATAGAGCGTGGTTGAAGGGGACAAAGGAAAGATAAACAGAGAAGCCTGTCACATATAAATAAGGTATTACATTTAATCTTGCTCGACATTTCCTCATGAAGCGCCCAAAAAAGTCTTTATCTGCCAAATGAAACATTGTTGTATTCATGGACTGAAAACTAGGGCTACCAATGAAATGCAGTCCAATTTTATGTTCCTTTTAAAATTTAATCCAAAACAGAATGAGTATGTTTACCACTGTCACAAAGTCTATACACCTACGTTAAGTAATTTTTCAGAAGTTTTTATTTTTGTTGAGAATAATAACCCTCCAGATTCAAAACGTAAACTGTAACCTGTAGTCATTGGTACAATTTCAGGTAAAATCCCTCTTTCAGTGTTATTAACAAACCTTTTATTTTCAAGTTGGCTGTGCGTGCTCACTCAGCCAGCCTCTTCGTTTGTATCTTTAATATTCATTTGTCTGCAAGCGCTGCCAACGGTAGGCTACCCGTGGACGCGAAGTTTAACTGCACGAATAGTCACGGGTAATGATGTCAGCACTGCAGGAAGCAGCTGACGCTGCCTTCCCCTCGCCCCTCACCTCCCCAACCCTTCGTAAACCTATCGTTCCCCACAAACACTGCGCGATTCGTCGACAGGCAGTCGAGGGAGGACTAAAGTGAAGGGAGGATGAATGACGTAGTGCCGATGTAGTGGGAGAGGGAGAGGGGAAGAGAGTGAGTGAACTAGAAAAAAATGTGGAGTGTACTATCTGTGAAGAGTTTGAAGTACCAGTTCATTGAAATTGAGTGGTTAGTTCACACTTCACTGGAGTGAAGCGTTCATTTGAACGACTCATTCACGAGCTCCCCATCACTAGCTGCAATGTCTGTCCACCCATCTGTACTTAGATTTATTGTGGTTCCCTAAATTGATTAAGGATAGAATCTTTGAAAAGAATGTAAGAATTTGCCAGATTTTCTTCGGTGCCCTAGTCCACTCTAGCTTGTGCCCCATATTGAATTGTATCTTTGCAGTGGGAGATTGTCTGCTAATACTCTCTTAATATAGTCACCATGTGTGAATAGTTTCCATTCAAATAGTGTTTTCTTTGGTAGATAGTATAATATAGAAGAGCTGAGACTGAATGATCAACACTTTTATAAAGAGGTGTATTGTCTGTGCTCCTGTTTGGAAGCCTGGTATGTCTTGCATCGCCGGCTGGAGTGGCCAAGCGGTTAAAGGCGCTACAGTCTGGAACCGCGCGACTGCTATGGTCGCAGGTTCGAATCCTGCCTCGGGCATGGATGTGTGTGATGTCCTTAGGTTAGTTAGGTTTAAGTAGTTCTTAGTTCTAGGGGACTAATGACCTTAGAAGTTAAGTCCCATAGTGCTCAGAGCCATTTGATCCATTTTTTGTCTTGCATCAGGGGGGAGCAAAATGGTAAAAGTCTATTAATCGTCATTAGTTTGAGCATAAGACAAATAACGGTACCCCCTCAGGAAAATAGCAGCACTCAGTTTGTGTGTTTGGAGGCATGATCCTGCATGGTGAAGAGGCTGTTCCAGCAGCCTTTGAGGCTATAGGGTGCAACCATCCTAAAACCCAAAATTTACTGAAGTGAGAATGTTTGGGTGGATCCAAGTATATATTGAAAGCGCAAAAATTCAAGTACACTGAGATATAAATTGACGCTGCATTTTTTAGGAGTGTTTGGGTAAGATTCAGTATCAAGCAGGCACAAAGTTATAATTGAGCCCTTCTATCAACAACCAGGCACGCCCCTAGATGTAATCAAAAACCCTAGAGAAACCCTCATCTTGATAAGACATATGTTGCTGAACCACACTGTTACCATTGTAGGATATTTCAATCATCCAACAGTCAGTTGATATAATTCTGGTTATGCGAGAGATAGAAGTGACAAGACATCCTGAAACATTACTAAATGGTTTCTCTGAAAACTACATTGAAGAGAGACATTGAAGCCCATTAGTGATGAAAATATAGTAAATCTAATGATATTAAATAGACCTGACCTCTCTGTATATGCATACTTGAAAACTGGTCTCAGTGACCCTGTGGCAGTTGTAGCAACAGTGATTACCAGAGTACAAAGGCAAACTAAAACAAGTAGAAGGACTTACATGTTGAGTAAATTAGATAGAGAGACAGTAATAGCAGTTCTCAAAGAGGAACTTGAAACATTTTGCTCTGGGCAGGACCAAGCAGAGGAACTGAGGCTTTAATTTAGACTAATTGAATGTGTAATGGATAGGTAGGTACCTAGTAGAACAGGTTTGTGATGAGAAGAATGCTCCATGGTACACAGCTTCTATAAAGAACCTTCTAAACAAATAGCTTAGGAGTATAGATAGAGTTATGCTAAATGAGAAATATGTGGTGGGCAATGCATGAGGTCTTCAGTGACTGCTGTGAAAGAATCTTTCTTATAGAAACATCTCCCAAAAAACCCTTTAAGTAAAGGGTGTCAGCAGCAACAAAGTTAATATCTTTACACTCAAGGAGACACAGAACTGAAATTGTGGATAGCAAAGTGAAAGCAAGCATTCTTAACTCTATTTTTTAATTTTCCTTTGTGAAGGAAAAACCAGGCGTACTGTCCTAGTTTAATTCATATCACGCATTGTATTGAGAAATAGCTGAAATCACTAAAATTAAACACGGCTCCAGGGTCTGATGGAAACCCTGGAAGTGGCTATACACAGAATTTGCAGGTGAATTAGCTCCCCTTTTAACCATAATGTACTGTAGATCATGCAAACTAAAAACTGTGAACAGTAGTTGGAATGTTGCATAGGTCACACCTGTCTACAGAAGTGCTCCACAAAGCTATCATTCAGCATTACTGACACTTGTCTGTTTTAGAAGCTTAGAAGATATTTAGAGCCAAAATCTGATGTGGTATCTTGAACAGAATGACGTACTCTATGCCAACTACTATGTATACTGGAAACATTGGTTATGTGAGATCCAGCACACACTCTTTACAGTTGGCTTCCTGGAAGCTGTGGATCAAGGTAGATGCAGTATTTATTGCCTTCCATCAAAAATTTGACTGAGTACCACACTAGCACTTATAATGAAAACATGATCATATGGAGGTACCAAACAAAAGTTTTGGCTGGATTGAGAATTTCGTGATATAGAGGACACACCATGTTATCTCAGGTGGAGAGCCATCAAGAGATACGGAAGTAGCTTCAGGCACATCCAGGGAAGTCTGTATGAATCGTCGTTGTTGTTGTTGTTGTTGATGATGATGATGATGATGATGATGATGATGTGTATTAATGACCTAGCAGACAATATTAATAGTGACCTTAGACTTTGTGCAGATGCTGCAGTTAGTTACAGTACGGTATTGTCTGAAAAAATCTGCACAAATATTCACCCACATCTTGATAAGTTATAGGAAGTTATAATTGAAGGTTACTATTAATTCAGCCCAAATACCCACTTTAGCAGGAAACTTGTTTACTGCTATAGTTGATTAAAAAAGGTGGCAGGTTGCAAGCTAGTATTATCAAATTATAAATTTGCCAGGTAAGGTGCACTACGTCTACATCTACATATATACTACACAAGCTAATATATGGTGCATGGCAGAGTTTACCTTGTACCACTGTAGTAGTCTTTCCTTTCCAGTTTGATTTGAAAATAGAGTGAGGGAAAAACCACTGCCTATATGCCTGCATATGAGCCATAATTTCTCTTATCTTTGTTGTCCTTACATGAGATGTATGTTGGCAATAATAGCTGCAGTCAGCTTCAATGGCAGTTCTTTGTATTTTCTGTGTAGCGTGCCATAAAAAGAACATTGTCTTCCCCCAGGGACTCCCATTTGAGTTCAGGAAGCATCTCTATAATACTCGCTTGTTGAGTGAACATGCTGATAACAAATGTAGCAGCCTGCCTCTGAATTGCTTCAGTATCTTTCTTTAATCTGACCTAGAGGGGACTCCAAACAATCAAGCAGTATTCAAGAATGGGTCACATTGGTGTCCTATACACAACTTCCTTAACAGATGAAGCACACTTACCAAACTCCTCCCGATAAACCGAAGTTGACTATCCCCCTTCCCTACTATTGTCGGTACATGCTTGTTCCATTTCATGTATTTTGCATGGTTATGCTTCGGTCTTTAATCGGCATTACATGTCAGGCAGTATACTACTAATACTGTGTTGGAACATTAGGGGATTTTTTTCCTACTCACCTGCATTAACTTACATTTTTGTACATTTAAAGCAAGCTGCCATTCACCACACCAGAGTGGAAATGTGGCAATACAGTAAGAAATAACCAGTAACATTTATTAAGTGTAACTTACAAAACAAATTATTTGCTTAACTTTGGCAACAGTTTGATGTGTAGTACTTGATGTCCTGTAACAAATATAGTGAAATCAAATAACTTTGTTTTTCCTTGGTCGTCTATGATATTGTCACTCTTGTTAACAGTAATTATGCATACATTCATGATTGAGTGCCTGTGACTCTGTAAACAGTGACTGCTTTATTGGGATGTGGTATTCAGAATGGAAGTTGTAGAACTGTACCCCATAGTGTAATTGCGGGAACTGTACTGAGCTGACTCCAGGCACTGAACTGTACTGTCTGACTGCAGGATAGGAACTGAGAGTATGTCACACATCGCAGCCTGTTCTAGACAGAAGCAAACTAGTCTCCTGCTGAAAGCACTCTTTTTAGATAGTGGCTGGCAACTCAAGGGTGGGCGAATACAATGCACTCGTGTGGGTGGCACAGAAGCAAAAAGTGGTCCCGATTTGTGAGCACTAGCTGGAGGCTGTTGCGCGGGACAGAGAGTGATTGTTCCTGTGTTGTTGTGGCCCCTTACGGAATTTATTGTGTATCTCTTAAGCCTGGTATACAGCATGCCTCCCCTGGGGGCAAGGAAAGAGGGGAAAGGGGGGGGGGGAGAGCAGCTGATGAAGCCAGCTGGCTCTATTAATGTCCTGCTTCGTCACTTGTTGTGGTGTGTAATTGATAGGCGCACTTCTGTCGCTCTCCCTGGCTTTCACCTGCAGCATGGTGGTGAAACCCTCTCGAAACCACAGTGAGGGGCAGCTGGTCAAGCATTTGCCATTTCAGTATCTGTAGGCATGCCCACTTCCATCAGTTCACCGCTGGCTGGATGCAGCTATGCCCACTGCTGTAGTCACTGAATGAGGCAGCTGCTGGCAGCATCAGAAGGACCCTCAGATGGCTGGCTGCATACAGGTCTTCTGATACTTGATTAGATTAGATTAGATTAGTTTTTCGTTCCTTAGATCTGTGCTGAGGAGATCCTCGTGGATGTGGAACGTCAATTTATTTTATTTTTTTTAAGCTGAAATAACCATACTAATAGTATGAATATATACAATACATCATTTGTTTCTATTAAAATATTCGTCAATGGAGTAGAAGGAGTTGGCCACTAGTAAGTCTTTCAGGCTCCGTTTAAACTGATCTTTATTTGTAACTAAATTTTTTATGTTTACTTGCAAATTATTGAAGATGAGTGTTCCTGAGTAGTGGACCCCTTTTTGAACTAAAGTAAGTGCTTTTAAGTCCTTGTGCAGATCATTTTTTTCCTGGTATTGTATGTATGAACTGAGCTGTTTGTTGGAAAAAGATATATATTATTTAGGACAAATTTCATTAATGAGTAAATATACTGAGAGACAGTAGTTAGTATACCCAGTTCTTTGAAGAGGTTTCTACAGGACGTCCATGAATTTACTCCACAAATAATACGTATTACACGCTTTTGGACTCTGAAAACTTTTGTTTGACTTGAAGAGTTACCCCAAAATATTATACCATATGACATTATGGAATGAAAGTAGGCAAAGTATGCAAGCTTTTTCATTTTTATGTCGCCTATGTCTGCTAACACTCGAATTGCAAATACAGATTTGTTAAGGCGTTTCTGCAGTTCTGTGGTGTGCTCTTCCCAACTGAATTTATTATCAAGTTGTAATCCCAGGAATTTAAGACTGTCAACCTCTTCTATCTGCTCTTCTTCGTATTTTATGCATATGCTGGGTGGAAACCTCTTACAGGTTCTGAATTGCGTATAGTGAGTCTTTTCGAAGTTTAATGTCAGTGAGTTGGCTTTAAACCTTTTATTAATATCCATGAAAATATCATTAGCAGATCTTTCTAGAACTGCACTTGACATGCTATTTATTGCAATACTTGTGTCATCTGCAAACAAAACGAACTCTGCTTCTGGCAGTGTAACTGATGAGAGATCATTAATGTGCACAAGAAAAAGCAATGGCCCTAAGATGGATCCTTGTGGGACACCACATGTAATTTCTTCCCATTCTGATGATGACTGATGACTTAATTCACTAGTCTCTTGCACTGACACCCTTTGTTTCCTGTTAGTGAGGTATGACTTGAACCATTTTGCAGCACTGCCCGTGACACCATAGAATTCTAATTTACTTAAAAGGATGTTGTGGTTCACACAATCAAATGCCTTTGACAAATCACAGAAAATACCTGCTGCTTGTAATTTGTTATTTAATGAATTAAGTACATTTTCACTGTAGGTGTAAATAGCCTTCCTGATATCAGAACCCTTCAGAAATCCAAACTGTGTTCTTGATAATATGTTATTTGTGGTCAGATGGTTGAGCAGCTGCCTGTACATTACTTTTTCTAAAATTTTTGAGAATGCTGGCAAAAGTGAAATCGGTCTGTAGTTTGATGGTATTTCTTTATCCCCTTTCTTGAATAGAAGCTTAACATCTGCATATTTTAGCCAGTCAGGAAATGTCCCAGTTATAATTGACTGGTTACACAAGTAACTTAGAATTGTACTAAACTCACAAGAACATGCCTTAATTAACTTTGTTGATATTTCATCGTACCCACTAGAATGCTTTGTTTTTAAAGATTTTATTATGAAAGTTATTTCTTTTGGTGAAGTGAGTGATATATTCATGTACTTGAAGCTATTTGTGAAGGCTAGTTTCAGATATTCAAGGGCATTATTTACTGATCCTGAAAGTCCCATTCTATCAGTAACGGATATAAATTACTTGTTAAATAGATTTGCCACACTATGCCCATCAGTTACTAATGTGTCATCTACCCTTAGTGCTATTTGCTCCTGTTCCTTTCTGGTTCTACCAGTCTGCTCTTTCACTATATCCCATATTGTTTTTATTTTGTTCCCTGACATTGCTATCTTCTTCTCGTAGTGCATTTGTTTAGACTTCTGAATTACTTTTTTTAATGTTTTACAGTATTCCTTCTATTTAGCTAAATCATCAGCATTGGAGCTATTCTTGGTCGACAGATACATTTTCCTTTTTGTCTTACAGGAAAACTTTATTCCTTGTGTAATCCATGGTTTTATTATAGACTTCTGTTTAATTTGAGGAACTTTTAGAGGAAAACAGTTTTCAAACATGGTACTGACATTGTTCATGAATGTGTTATATTTTTCATTCATGTCATGAGCACTATAAACATCTTTCCAGTTCATATCTTTGAGCAGTTTTCTAAAACACTCAATTTTTGGTTGATTGACTACTCTCCTGTACTCAGATTTAGCAGTCTTGATAATCTGCTTAGAATTTACATCTAAAACAAGGAGCTGCATGTCATGATCTGATAGTCCATTTATAACAGGTTTTATGATATGATTTTGTTCCTTTGATTTGTCTATAAAAATGTTATCAATGGCTGTCCTTGAGGATTTAGTGATCCTAGTTGGAAAGTTTACAGTGTGAGTTAGATTGAAAGACAACATTACTAACTGCAGTGAATGTTTACTGGAAGATTGTATTAGAAAATCTGTATTAAAGTCACCAGCAATCAAAATTTCTTTGTTTCTTCCTGTTAAATAACCCAAAAGAGCTTCTAGATGATCTAAGAATAGATTATAATTTCCTAGAGGTGCTCGGTAAATGGTTATTATTATATAGGATCTGTTGTGGAACTCTACTTCTGTTGCACATGCTTCTAGATGCTGCTCTAAACAGAATTTATTAATGTCAATGTTCTTGAATTTATGGCAGTTTTTGATAAATGTGGCAACTCCTCCTCCATCCATATCTACTCTGCAGAAATAGGAAGCTAGCTTAAATCCTGAAATGTCTAAAATATCTATATCAGTGGTCACTTGATGTTCAGAGAGGCAGATTATGTGAATTTGGTTAGATGAATTCATTTCATCGATACAAATGAGTAGTTCATCAACTTTATTTCTAAGTCCCGGAATGTTCTGGTGTAATAAAGATAACTGATACTGCATACTAATGGGATTGTAACTGCTTTGGCGAAGATGAACTGGCAGTTTCTGATTACTTTCTGTTAAACACTGTTTAAATGGAGGCTGTATGATAAGATCTGACTCCTGTTCATCTGTTTTCTCAAACTGAGTGTGTCTGCCAATCTCTCTTAAAACTCGTTTTCTTTCCCCCTTCCCTATCCTAAAAAAGGCATCCCTCTGACACCTGTGACCACTGGTATTTTACCACTTGTGCCAGTGTCCCCCCTTAAGTTTTGTGCAATCAACCCAGACAGTTTTCCCTTCCCTTTCCTATTGAGGTGAAGGCCATGCCTAGTGTAGTCCCACCTATCGATAGCATCCACAGGAATCAAACGAATATGGGACCCTATATCCGTCCTAAGCAGCCACTCCAACTCCAAGTTCACTCTCCCCACGGAAGAGTTCAAATGAGGCCGATCATGGCGTCTCAACACAGACACAAATCCCACACTCGTATGCTTCGTTGCTGATGCTATCTTCGCCAGGTCACTCTCTATGGAATATTCAGTCTCTGTCAGTGCTATTTCCCGGACCACCCACTATCACCACGGCATCCTCCTTTGTGAAATCCTTGCATAAAGTACCTACATCCTCTGTTACCTCTCCCAGATCTGCACTAGGCTTGAAAAAGTTTGTGACCTGGTACTCTGGACCTAGATTTTCCTGCAGTAGTTGGCCAACACCTCTACCATGGGAACTACCTAACAACAGAACTTTCTTTCTCTTTACAAATTTCCCTACCTTTTTCAAGTCCTTGAAAGCTTGTTGTGCCCTTTCTACAGCTTCAGCTACATGAGGCTCATCCGATTCTGACTGAGGCAACAGGTCAAATCTATTTTCAAGATTTATGACAAAGCTGTCTGATGCTCTCCTTTGCCTGTTCCCCTTATTACCTGTTGCCACTTCCCACCTCTGTTCACCCTTCTCCCTCTTTAACCTGTCCAGATCCTCCCTTGCCTTGTCTAGGTCAGCTTGAAGAGCTGCAATTTTCCCTTCCTGTTCCAGTATTTTCCTATCTCTACTGCAGATCCTACAATACCACTGGTGAGCCTCATTTATGTCCCCATTTCCCACGCCACTACATTCGCCCCAATGAAAGAAACTACAGCACCCATCACACCATACCCCGGAACTAACGATCCTACGGCATGTCACACACTTCTCACTCATGGTAAATAAGAAAACAGCCTAGGAGTCCTGCCTGTATGCATGTGAGCATGGTATGGCCTGAGCTGATTTTTATGGTCTATTGCGACTCTGTATGAACATTTAACATTACATTACATTAATCCTTGTTCCATAGATCATGAATATGACATTTCATAATGATGTGGAATGTGTCACTTTAACGTAAGTTTCCTTTATACATAATAATTAATTAATTTTTGTTACAGTTACTACTTCATATCTAAGAATTCATCTATTGAATAGAAGGTGTTGTCGTTCAGAAATTCTTTTAATTTGCTTTTAAATGTTGGTTGGCTATCTGTCAGACTTTTAACGCTATTTGGCAAATGACCAAAGATTTTTGTGGCAGCATAATTCACCCCTTTCTATACCAGAGTGAGATTTAATCCAGAATAGTGTAGATCATCCTTTCTTCTAGTGTTATAGCTATGCACTTCGGTGTTATTTTGAATTGGGATAGGTTATTAATAACAAATTTCAGAAGCAAATATATGTATTGCGAAGGTACTGTGGATATAATGAGTTCCTAAATAAATGTCTGCAAGGTGATCTTGGATGGGCTCCAGCTATTATTCTGATTACATGCTTTTGTGCAATGAGTACTTTCTCTCTTAATGATGAATCACCCCAAAATATGATGTCCTCTGAAAGCAGTGAAGGAAAATAGGCATAGTAGGCTAATTTACTGATATGTTTATCCCCAAAATTTGCCATAACCCTAATAGCAAAAGTAGCTGAACTTAACCGTTTCAGCAGATCATCGATGTGTTTCTTCCAGTTCAATTTCTCATCAATGCACACGCCCAGAAATTTTGAGTATTCTGCCTTAGCAAGACACTTCTGTTCATAGTCTGTATTTATCAATGGTGTTGTGCCATTTACTGTACAGAATGGTATAAACTGTGTTTTCTAAAAATTAAGTGAGAGTCCATTTGCAGAGAACCACTTAATAATTTTCTAAAAGACATTATTTATAATTTCCTCAGCTGATTCTTGTATGCTGGGAGTGATTACTATACTTGTATCATCAGCAAATAGAACTAGCTTTGCATCTTCATGAATATAGAGTGGCAAGTTGTTAATATATCTTAAGAACAATAAAGGACCCAAGAGTGAACCCCGTGGGACACCATTCTTGATACCTCCCCAGTTAGAGGACTCTGCTGATTTTTGCAGACTATCTTTACTGTTAATTTCAACTTCTGCATTCTTCCAGTTAAGTATGAATCAAACCATCTGTCCACCGTACCCACTCATTCCACAATACGCTTATCTAGAAGAATTTCATGGTTTACACAATCAAAAGCTTTTGAGAGAGCACAAAATATCCCAATGGGTGATGTCTGGTTATTCAGTGCATTTAATATTTGATCAGTGAAAGCATATATAGGATTTTCTGTTGAAAAGCCTTTCTGAAAACCAAATTGACATTTGTTAATACTTCATTTTTGCAGATATGTGATGCTTCTCTTGAATACATTACTTATTCAAGAATTTTGGATAAAGCTGTCAGTAGTGAGATTGGGTGGTAGTTGTTAGCATCAGACCTATCCCCTTTTTTATGCAATGGTCTAACAATAGTGTATTTCAGTCTATCTGGAAAAGTGCCCTGTTCCAGTGTGCTACTACTTATGTGGCTGAGAAGCCTACTTATTTGTTGGGAACAAGCTTTTAGTACTCTGTTGGAAACGCCATCGATTCCATGTGATCTTTTACTTTTGAGTGAATTTATTATTGTCCTAATTTCAGTAGGAGAGGTGAGTTGAATTTCAATTTTATCAAATTGCATAGGTACTGCCTCTTCCATATACTGCCTTGCATTTTCTAATGAATAGCTGGATCCTATTTTCTCTATAACACTTAAAAAATGATTATTAAAAGTGTTTTCCACTTCTGACTTCTTGTTAACAAACTTTTCATTGAGTTTGATAGAAATACAATCTTCCTGTGCTCTCGGTTGCCCTGTTTCCCTTTTAACATTATTCCAAATTATTTTAGTTTTATTATCAGACATGCTAATCTCCTACATAATGCACATCTTCTGGACTTTTTAATAACTTTTCTTAGTACAGTGCAGTAGTTTTTATAATGTTTCACTGTTTCGAGATCATTACTCCTCCTAGCTATAAGATACTCTTCCCTTTTCTGTTTACAAGATATTTTTATCCCTCTAGTAAGCCATGGCTTTTTACATGGTTTCTTTCAATTGTATTTCACTGTTTTCTTAGGGAAACTGTTTTCAAATATACTCACAAAGGTATAATTAAATAGGTTAAATTTTAAATTAGCATCATGTTCCCTGTACACATCATCCCAGTCTTGTTACAAGCTTTCCCTAAAATTTTGAACTGTTAAATTGTTAATTGAATACACTATTTCCAGCAGGACAATGTGACACCTCACACGTCCAGAATTGCCACAGAGTGGCTCCAGGGACACTCTTCTGAGTTTAAACACTTCCACTGGCCACCAAACTCCCCAAACATGAACGTTATTGAGCAATCTGGGATGCCTTGCAACTTGCTGTTCAGAAGAAATCTCCAGCCCCTCGTACTCTTACTCTTATGGATTTATGGACAGACCTGCAGGATTCATGGTGTCAATTCCCTCCAGCACTATTTTAGACATTAGTCAAGTCCTTCTGTGTACTTGCAGGAGCCCTACGCAATATTAGGCAGGTGTACCAGTTTCTTCGGCTCTTCAGTGTAAATTTGTCCTTTTCTTAATTCTCCAAAAAATTTTAATAAGTCCCTTGATATTCTGAGTGGTGGAAATAATAGAAAGGAAATATTTAAATCTGGAGAAAAAAGCGGTATTATAAAAATTGCAGTTTATCTATAAGAGAGACCACTTACAGAACACTTGGGTAACTTATTATTGATTACTGTTTGAACGTTTGGGGTTCTCACCAGATTGGATTAAGGGAAGACATTGCAGCAATACGGAGTCATGCTACGAGATTTTGTATCAGTACATTTGGTCAAAATGCAAATGTTATGGAAATAATTCTTGGACTCAAATGGGAAACCCTGGAAAGATGATGATGTTTTGTACCATAAATGACTGTTGGGAACAGGCATTTATGACACACTGCAGGATGACTCTCGTGCCAAGTTTGTGAAGACAAGATATGAAAAATCAAGGCTTGTGTAGAAGCATGTAGACATTCATTTCTCTTGCTCCATATGTAAACGGAAAAGGAAAGCAAATGACTAGCTATGATACTAGATGCCCTCTGCCATATGCTCCAAATATTCTATTTGTGTAGGTATTGTGTAGTTATAGGTGTAAGCAAACAGCTAGTGAAGTCATATTGTACTCAGCTGTATTTAAAGGCACAATAGTAACTTTCACTAGTCTTATTACTGTATGTTGATCATCCTTTGGCAGGGTGGAGGGTGCAGTCGTCTGCAAGTTATGGGTCATGTTGGCACCAATGATGCCTGTCACTTGGGTTCCAAAGCCATCCTCAGTTCACACAGACAGTTGACAGAGACAATAAAGACTGCTGGCCTTGTGCAGAGTGCAAGCAGAGCTCACAGTTTGCAGCATTGTTTCCTGAGTTGATTGGGGTCCTTTGGTTTGGAGCTGAGTGGAGGGTCTCAACCAAAGGCTTCGTCGGCTGTGTGACAGTCTTGGCTGTATATTTCTGGACTTATGTTATCAGATTGGGAATTGTAGCACTCGTCTTGTCAGGTCAGGGGTGCACTACACAGAGGAAGCAGCTACTCAGGTGGCATAGTACTTGTGGAGTGGTCATGGGGTTTTTAATGCTAGGCGGTAGGATGAGTTACTTTGATCAGGACTCATCAGACGAGTCACAGATTGCGAAATCGGACCACATTCAGAGTAAAGACACTTTGACTGTCAAAATTTTGTCAGTAAATCGTCAAGGTATTTATAACAAAGTTCCCAAATTTACTGCCTTATCGTGCTCAGGTTATTTTCAGGACAGAGAGCTGGCTGAAACCTGAAATGGGAAGCTCTGAGATTTTAACGATTCATGAAACATGTATCGAAAAGTCAGATTAGATACCAATAGGATGTGTTCTTTGCAATAGACAAAAATATTGTCTCTATTGAGGTCAAATTTGAGTGTGACAGTGAAATTATCTGGTCGTGTATATCAGGTCTAGATGAAATCAAATTAACTGTTGGATATCTTTACTGGCTACCCGATTCCATTGTGATGGTTAGAGCCATTTAGAGAATGTCTGTGAACAGTAGCATCTAAATACTTAGATTAGGCAATATTAGTTGGAGGCGACTTTAACCTACAAAGTATAAACTGGGATGTCTATGGATTCATTGTATGGGGTACAGGCAGTCTGTTCATAAGTTCTCTTGAACACATTTTCCAAAAAACTGTCTTGAGCAGCTAGTTTCACAGCCCCTCATGCAATGGAAATATGTCAGACCTTATAGCTTCCAAAAGGCCTGACCTAATCGACGTCTTCAGTATAGGGACAGGGATTAGTGACCATGATGTCATCATAGCGATTTTGGTTTCTGAAGTTAATAATTCAGTCAAGAAGGCTGGGATGGCATTTTTCCTAGAAAGACCAGACAGACAGTTGTTAACATCCCACTTAGACAATGAACTGACATTTAGCTATCGTATAATGGGTATAGAGGAATTATGGGCAAAGTTTAAACAGATCGTGAATCATACTCTGGAGTAGTATGTGCTAAGTATATAGATTGAAGATGGAAAGACCCACCGTGATTTAACAACAAAATTTGAAAACTGTTGAGGATGCAAAGTCTTTGCACTCTCAGTTAAAAAGAGATCATGCAAATGATGAAATACCATAGTTAATAGAAATTTGTGCATCTGTAAAAACAGTGATGCGCAAAGCTTACAATAACTACCACTATCATACCTTAGCAAATGATCTTGCTGAGAATGCGAGAAAATTCTGTTCCCATGTAAAATCGCTAAGTGGGTCTAAGGCTTCTATCCAGTCACTTGTTGAGCAGTCTGGTGTGACAGTAGAAGATAGCAAAAGTAAAGTCAAAGTTTCAAATTTTGCATTTAAGAAATTGTTCACGCAGGAGAATTGTTCAAGAATACCATCATTTGACCAAAGTGCAGACTCTTTTATGGAGTACATAGTAATAAGCATCCCTGGTGTAAAAAACAAACTGAAAGAGTTGAAAGCAAATAAGACGCCACATTGTGCTGGAATCCTAATACAGTTATACAAAGGGTACTCTACAACTTGTGTTTATTGTGAATCTCTCACCCAGCACAAACACCTAAGCAACTGGAAAAGAATGCAGGTGTTTCCTGTATATGAGAAGGGCTAAAGAATAGACCCTTATAATTACAGATGAATGCCCTTAACATTGGTTTGCAGCAGAATCCTTGAATATATTCTCAGTTTGATTATAATAAATTTCCTTGAGAGGGAAAAGCTTCTGTCCACAAATCGGCACAGTTTAAGGTAGAATCTCTCAGTGAAACTCAGCCTGCCTTTTTCTCACATGATATCCTGTGAGCTATTGATGAAGGGCAACAGGTGGTTTTCATATTCCTGGATTTCTGTAAAGCATTTGACACGGTGCCACACTGTTGACTGTTAACTAAGGTACAAGCAAGTGCAATAGTTTCCCAGATATGTGAGTGGCTTGAAGACTTTTTAAGTAACAGAACTGAGTATGTTGTCCTTGATGAAGAGTGTTCATCAGAGACAAGGGTATTGTCTGGAGGGCCCCAGGGAAATGTGATAGGACTGCTGTTATTTTCTATACAAATAAATGATCTGGCCGACAGGGTAAGCAGCAATCTGTGGTTGTTTGCTGACGGTACTGTGGTGTACAGGAAGGTGAATGACTGTACGCGGATACAAGAAGGCTTCGACAAAATTTCCATTTGGTGTGATGAATGTCAGCTCACCATGAACGTAGAAAAATGTGAGTTAATGCAGACGAGTAGGAAAACAAACCCATAATGTTTGAATACAGCATTAGAAATGTACTGCTTGACACATTAATGCCAATTAAATATCTAGGCGTAGTGTTGTAAAGCAATAGGAAATGGAATGAGCATGTAAGGATTGTAATATGGAAGGCTAATGGTCGCCTTCGATTTATTGAGGAATTTTAGGAAAGTGTGGTTCATCTGTTAGGAAGACCACATGTAGGACACTAGAATGATCCATTTTTGAGTACTGTTTGAGTGTTTGGGATCCGCATCAGGCAGATTAAAGGAAGACATTGAGATGAACTGTTAGAAATGTTACTGGTAGGTTCAGACAACATGCAAGTGTTATGGAAATGCTTTGGGAACTCAAAAGGGAATCCCTGGAGGGAGGGAAACATTTTTCTGAGGAGTGCTATTGAGAAAATTTAGAGAATTTGCATTTGAGGGTGACAGCAGAATGATTCTACTGTTGCCAATGTACATTTCATGTAATGACCCTGAAGGTAGGATTAGAGAGATTAGGCTGGTAGGAGGCATATAGACAGTCATTTTTCCCTTGCTCGTTTTATGAGTGAAACAGGAAAGGAAATGACTGGTAGTGGTACAGCGTAACGTCTTCCATGTACCATACGGTGTCTTGCGGAATATGTATGTAGATGTAGGTGCAGATGCAGAATCAGATATTGCACTGTACTGAGAGGCTGTAAATGAAATTGTAATATTGTTATTTGTGGAAGAATTAGCACGTTCTGAATTGTGCTACATTTTGTCATTCTTACTGTGTGGTCTGTGTTATTTTTTCAGTATCTTTTATTTTGCTCTATCAGCCTTGTTGATACAGCTTATTTAAAATAATTGATATGCATTGTTGATTGTTACCATTTACACAGGTTCAAGCAGAAACTTTGCTTCTTGTGATGAGAATCATTATTTAATGTTAAGAGATACACAATGATGTCCCAAATTCAGAGCACTTCCATAGAACCTCTAAGATAAAAGGTTCAAGGGCAAAGTCCTGATATGTGATTAAAAATAGTCAGAAGATTTTTATAAATGATGTTAAATAACACTTCCAGCTACAGTTTAAAATTTTCTTTAATGTATGACCAATCCAGCACCTGTAGCACAGATGTCATGAATACAGAAAATTTTCAGCCGGAAAGAATGTTTCAGGAACTTATATTTACAACTTGGATTAACGGGAAGAGCCCCCGCCCCCCCCCCCCCCTCTCTCTCTCTCTCTCTCTCTCTCTCTCTCTCTCTCTCTCTCTGTGTGTGTGTGTGTGTGTGTGTGTGTGTGTGTCAACAATATGTCAAAAATATATAATATTTATAAGTGAGGCATAGCCATGCAGTTGTAGATGCAGGGAATACCGATTATAGATAATGATTGATGGAAAACACAAAATATGACAAAGAATCATGAACAACTGTTGGTGTAAGACGTCACAAACCTGTAAATGCCATGGATCTTATTCTAATCAATTGGCCCTCATGACTAGCAATACCTTTGTAACAAGATATCCCAAAAGCTTTCAATATTTTTGTTTTTTATATGATATGGGAAGTTCTGTCAGAATATAAATAATTCAGAAGCAAAAATAACAACTCACCAAATAGTGAAAGCAGCACAGAGGGAGACAAGAGGTGCAAGGCGTAGGGATTTGATACATGGGCATTGAAGTTGGTGAGTTCGGTCGTGTATGATGACAATGACGTTGGGATAGAAAACAGAGGAAGGGTAAACTCTTGGGAAGAGGGTGTGGGTGCAGGAGGTTAGTGCAGATTGAGGCCAGACGGAATATGGGAGCGAAGGATGTGTTGCAAGGATAACGTCCATGTACGTAGTTCATAAAACCTGTTGCTTGAGGAAAGCATCCTTATGGCATGAATTGTGAAGTAGCCATTGAAATCGAGGATGTTGTACTCAGCAGTGTATTCTGCCGCTGTATGATCAACTCTGCTCTTGGTCCCTGCTTGGCAGTGGGATTTAGTCAAGTGGAGAGTTGACTCATGGCTACGCCCACAAACAATTATGTGCAGAAATTGTTTTCACAGGTGGCCCTGTTTTGCTGGGATTAGACATGCCTGTGACAGGAATGGATTAGTACATGTTGGCTGGGTGAATCAGACAAGTCATGCACCTGGGTCTTCTACAGGCATATGATCCAACTGGCAAGGGGCTGGTAATGGAAGTGACTTGGAGATGGACCAGGACATTATGTAGGTTGAGTGGGCAGCAGAATGTCACTTTAGGAAGGGCGGGAAAGATTGTGGGTAGGATGTCCCTCATTTCCAGGCACAATGATAATTGAGGCCCTGGCTGCTCCAGCCAGTAATGGTGTTGGGTGATCAGGGTTGCTCCTTTGGAGCTGGTTCTAGGGGTTGGTGGGAGGATTAGGGGCATGTGAGGATATGATGTGGGACCTTCAGCATACTGGACAAGGAAACTGTACATATACTGTCCATAGGTGACTAGACTAGATAGGAGTGATTTTTTGGTATGGAAGGGATGACAACTTTCTGGTACTGTTAGTTGTGGGTTTGATATGGACAAAATTAGGGATGGAGCCATCAGAGAGGTGAAGATCAGTACCCAGGAAGGTGGCATGTTCGGCTGAGGAGGATCTGCTGAAGTGAATGGGAGAGAAGGTATTGAGACTGTGGAGGAATGAGGATAGGATGTTTTGGCCCTGAGTTCAGATCATTAAGATTTCAACAATGATCCTGAACAAGACAAGTGGTTTGGGAGGCTAGGAAAGTTTCTTCTAGATGTCCAATGACCAGATTGCCAAATGGAGGTGCCAGGTGAGCACTCATGGTCGTGCCACGGGTTTGTTTATATATATTCCCCTCAAAGGAGAAGTAGATCTGTGTGTGACTGTAAGTGGTTCGATTATGAGGTGTACAACTTTTCTTCTGCCGTTTTTTCCCCAACATTTGAGGCTATAATGAAACAGATTGGTTAGACATTTACACATGTATCATTCAAAGTATTTTCCATCACTGACCACTACTTTCTCCCATCTTTTGGGCAGTGTACGAATCCCATGTTGAAAAAATTATTCATTTTTTGAGGCGATTCACGAATTGATCCAATTTGTGACTTCTTCGTGAGATCGGAAGTGTTGGTAAGCCAGGCCATGTGCCATTGATCTAAACAGATGATAGTCAGAGGGAACAATGTCTGGAGAATAAGGTGGGTGGGGTAGGACTTCCTGTTTTAACGTTTCCAAGTATGTTTTGAGCTCATTTGCAATGTGGGGTCGAGCGTTGTCATACTGCAAAATCACTTTATTGTGCCTCTCGCTGTATTGTGGCCGTTTGTCTTTTAATGCTCTGCTCAAACGCATTAATTGCGTTCGATAATGAACACCTGTGATTGTTTCAGTTGGCTTTATCACCTCATAGTACATGACGCCGAGCTGGTCCCACCAAATGCAGAGCATGATCTTGGATTTTTAGACAACATAGTTGTAGCGAGATAAACAGCAATTAATTTGCTTATAATCAATTATTCAAAATGACACAATCGCATTATCTATTTTGCCGCCAACCGGTTTCAACCTGCAGTGGGGTCATCTTCAGGGCAATTTACACCATTTGGTCACTCTCTGGAGTCGTCACCCTGCCTGTGCATGGTGGATGGTTACCAACCATGCACAGGCCGTGTGACGACTCCAGTGAGCGACCAAATGGCGTAAATTGCCCAGAAGATACCCAATTGTGGGTTGAAATTGGTTGGTGGCAAAATAAATTATTTGATTGTGACAGTCATTTTGAATAATTCATGATCTCGGAGCTGTGAATATTCGGTTTGGCCATCGACGTGGAAGCATGGCTGGGATATCCCTATGATTTTTTGCATTTAGGGTTATCGTAATAAACCCATTTTTCATCCCCGGTCACAATGCGATGCAGAAATCCCTTCCATTTCTGCCTCTGAAGCAACTGTTCACAAACACACAAATGCCGTTCAACATCTCTTGGTTTCAGCTCACTCATGACCCAAGTTCCTTCTTTCTGAATCATGCCCATAGCCTTGAGACATTTTGAAATGGCTTGCTGTGTCACTCCCACTAATCGTGCCAATTCTTTTTTAGTTTGACACGAGTCGTCACTCAGCAATATCTCCAATTCTGCATCTGTGAAAACATTCTCTCTTCCACCACTATGCCGGTCTACGACGTTAAAATCGCCATTCTTGAAGGGTTGAAACCGTTCATGACACGTTCTTTCACCAATAGCGTCCTTACCATACGTACTTGAGCACATTCGATGAGACTCAGCCACTGTTTTCTGGAAACAAATCATCTAATGTTTGAATGAGGTTATGTTGATCGAGGTCCAAGCTAACTGCCTGATGTCTGTGATCTGTTTCTTTTGACCGCTACTTACCATTGTCGCCACCTATTGGCAAATGGCGGAAGCAAAGTTGTACATCTTGTATAATAACTGAGGTAGAAGGTTTGGAGTGGAAGGACATTGGGAGAGCTAGTGTTCGAAAACAGAAAGGCCATGGGCACAGGGAATGTTGGTCTGTATGGAGATGGCATAAATATACTTGTCCCGAGTAGGTATTTAGGTGGTAATGGGATGGGAATTGTCAAGAGTTGATGAAGGAAATGGTTTGTATCTTTAATATTAGAGGTGTGGTTATGTGCTGTTGGTTGGAGGTCATGGTCTACAAGAGTGGAGATACTTTCAGTGTAAGCACAGTAACCAACTACAGTGGTGTGTGTAGGATTGTCAGGTTTACAGATTTTGGGAAGCATGTAGAAGGTGTGTGTGTGTGTGTGTGTGTGTGTGTGTGTGTGTGTGTGTGTGTGTGTGTGTTTGTGTGTGTGTGTGGAAGGGGGAGTCATCATGTTAAGGAGGGAGGTGGATTGAGGGAAAAAATTCTGGGACCGACCTAAGATTTTTTGTAGGGATTGGAGGTTGTGCTGGACCTCTTGGTGGGATCACTATGGCAAAGCTTGTAGATGGAGGAGTCAGCCAATTGGCAGATTCCTTCTGGCAGTTTATCACTGTGATACATCATGGCATTGGTGGAGTTTTTGTCTTAAGGAAGGATGATTAATTGGCGTCTGTTTGATGCTGCGTATGACTGTTCTTTCCTCCATTTAGAGGTTTTTGTTCTTGTAAATGGGCCTGGAGAATAATGGTGATAGCAAGTTGGAATTAAGGAATACTTGGAAGGTGCTGATGGGGGAAGGTCATAACTGGAAAGTGGTATGAACAGAGAGAGGCAAAGTTCAATATTGGGATTAGGGTGGCTTTGGTTAGAGAAATGGGTAGCAAAAAAATGTTTTCATTGCAGGAAGTTATAGAAAAAGAATAGCCTTTGGACAAATCCAACATGGTTGAACTTTGGTGTGGGGAGAAGGTGAGGCCTTGGGATAGAAGTGGTGTGGGGAGAAGGTGAGGCCTTGGGATGAGAGTGAAACTTTTGTAGGCTTGAGGTTTTTGATGGATACATTGACAGCAGTGTTTTGCTTTTGCTTAGATTCTAGGTTTTATGGGATGTTTGGAGGGAATTTTGAAGGATGCTACAGGTGGAAATGATCAGCAAGACAGGGTATGATTGCTGTGAGAGGGTTGATGAGGGTCTCATTGGAGGTATGATGGGTGTTAGTGGAGGTCATGTCTGGACTACTCTTCCAGATGTTGGAGGGCAAGGGTTTCGATTTGGGAGATATGTTGTAGGTAGTTGGGATTGCACAGTAGTTACAGTTAGGGATACATTTCTAAACTGACACACATAGATGGAGTGGGGCTCCATTTACGTGGGATATTGCTTGGGGGAGGAGGTGGGGTGGTGGTGGGGGGGGGGGGGGGGAGAACAATGTAAAGCAAATGGACAAATGAAAATGTTGGATGTTAGTAGAAGGAACTATGGATAACAAGTCACGGTTTGGGAAATCAAAATACAGGCTAACAAGCTGTAGAAATCAAACAGGCTGCAGAGTAGATATGTGACAGGAGGATATTCATTTGCACATTAATGGACATGAGGATATTCATTTGCACATTTGCAATCATCACATATGACAAAGTTCGTGGCAGATGTAATATGATGACAGCAGTAATGTGTAGAGGATGGATGGAACTATTTGGAGGTGAAATGCAATTATTTGGAGCATGGATAATGTTTAACTGTGATTTGTAACAATATTGTGAAAAGGAAAGTTGCCACTCACCAAATAGTGTTTGCGTGAGTGTGTATGTGTGTGTTTGCCGTCTAATTCTGAAGAAGGCCTTACTGGCCGAAAGCTGTTATTAATGACAGTCTGTTTGTTGTGCCTAACTGCGACTTAGCATCTTCGCTATTTGGTGAGTGGCAACTTTCCTTTTCACAACATTGTTACCTTCCATCCTGGATTTTCCATTGTTTAATTTTTAACTGTGATTTTGTGGAGATGTGACTAGTAGGATAGCGTACATTACAGTCGAAGTGGCCACGACCGCCACCACAAAAGAATGACTGCACAGTAACAAAGGATGAATGACACCAGGCTTAGGACAGAAGGGGGCCTCTTGGCAATATAAAAATGATACGGAAATTTCTAGCGTAATGTAAATAATTTAAGAGTGAAGGTAACAACTCATTGTGTAGTGGAAGTTTTGATTCTTTGACAGGCACACAAAAAGAATGAAAACTTAACTAGCTTTTAGGCAAATCCGGTTTTGAGCTAGAGGACGGACGGACGGACACACACACACACACACACACAGTTAAATTATTTGTCTGAATGCTGGGACTGCAGTTTGGTGGTTAGATTGGCTTTGAGGGTTCATGTTGGGCTGGAATGGGTGACAGGAGAAAACAAGCAAGGAACAGGAAGGAGGATTGGGGAAGGTTGGCTGGCGGCTCAGAGGGGGGCAGCAGGTGCCCAGCTTAGGACTTTGACACAGGTACCATGCCCAATCCACCTTTCCATGTCATTATGATCATCATGCACAGCACGAATTCACCAGCTCCAGGGGCCGTGTGTTGTATTCTTATCTTCTGCAGTTGCTGACTCTCCCTCCCATGAGCCTATTTCACACAACTGCCACTTCCCCCTGAGCCATCAACCACCATTCCCCAATTGTCTTCTCTCTCACTACCTCCCTCTTTTCTTTCCACACCAACTCTATCCAGTTTAATGCCTCAACTAGTCTACCTGCTGAAATGCAGTGCAGGCATTGTGTGTGTGTGTGTGTGTGTGTGTATTTTTTTTTTTTTTTGATCAAAATAAAATTTTGTTCATCATCATCATGTCAAAAAATTTGCAGCTGTGCAACGAGGTCCATATATATACCTTTCTTCTTCTTATGTAAGACAGTACTACTATTTTCAGTTTTATCCGCTACATGCTTTTCATCACATAAATGCATAGTGAAAGTTGATGGGTTCCTTTTGTTGGTATTAAAATGCTGTTTGTATCATGTACATATTTTTTTTACTGGTTTGTGCAACTGTCCTGTATACAGTGATAAGCCAAAACATTATGACCACTGGCCACTGCAATGTTGGATGCCACCTGGTGATGTTGTAGACACGTGTTGTGGTAACAAAAGTATGTAAGCAGATCAGACATGGATGGTGGATCACCTTAGCAAAGATATGTGGATAATATCTTGAAAAAATGTTACCATTTTTTCTGTTAGATTTGTACATGATAATGGTTGAATTACCTTTGTCAGTTTTAACTACTACAGCATTATGGGCAGCTACTTTGTCTGTGGGACACAGTCAACAAAACATAGGAGAGTTTGTGGTGAAACCTAAAATCAGAGGAGAGTTTGTGGTGAATCCTAAAAGCAGTCCATTGCTCTTCCTAGCGCACGTTTGTACAGGAACCTACAAGATGGCAGTCACTGAGCAAGGTGCCATAGTTTTTAATACACTGGGCTCACATTTGGAAGGACACTGGTTCAAATTCCCCCTCTGGGCATACAGATTTAGGATGTCCTTGGGTTCCTTAAATTATTTAAGACAAATATCAGAATAGTCCATTTAAATGGGCATGGCAAACACAAGAGTGCTCCTTTTCCAATTACCTTGAAGGGAGATTAATCTTCCTTCTTCTTCCTTTGAGGTTGTAACTACGTACAAATGGCATTTGGAAAATATCTCCATACATTCATTGCAGTAGCTGCATAATTCCATAATATTTCCATCACTTTGGTCAGAATCAATAGTTTTGACACCATCAAACGTTGTAACTGTTAATGCTCTTATATGCTAATGTTGATTCTGATAAAATGTGTTGTTAAACAACTTTTTTTTATTCAAGAATAATCTTTGTCACTACTTCTTGTAAAATTTAGCGTAGGGCATTTCCTTTCCTTCCTTTCATTGAAGGAAGGAGAAAAGAAGGGTCTAATGTACCACCAACAATGATATCATTAGAATTGTGGCACAAGTTCAGAGAGGACAAAGCTAGGGAAGAAAACTGGGCATGTCCATTCCAAAGCATTGTGGCATTTACTTTATTTGTTTGGGAGAGAACACAGGATCCTAAAACTGGATGTGTGGACAGGAATTTGAAACCCTTCCCTCTGAATGCAAGTCTAATTTGTAGCAACTTTTTAACTTTACTATTGAATCATGACAGATCTTCCTACCTACCCCTCAATGTCTTTCCTAGACTAACACCTGTCTTACAACAGTCCTGAGTTTGTCTCACATTTCCTTCATATTTTTATCCTTAGAGGTGAATGTTTGATACTGTCCGCTCAGATAATTAGAAATACATTTTTTGTCACACTTGCTGACCATTACATATATCTCATTAATTAGTGCTATAAAATCCTTATCTTTATTGTTTGCTGCCTTTGTGTTCACTGAAATCCAAAAGTTCAGGCCTGTTTGTTCCCAGGAAACTTAAATTGTTACTTTCAAAAGTGTAGTGCACAAGATAATTTGCGGAAAAGAATAAAGTGCTGCATTAATTTTTATGCCTGTCCCTGTCATTTATCAGGTCCCAGCTTATGTTGGAGGCATCAGAAGTGTCACAAACATCACTCCAGGTACTGAATATCCCTTCAATTGACGGCAGTAGCCTGAAGCGTACTGCAGTTGTTATGCAGCTTCTCGCTGATTTCAGACAATGGCCAGTCCCTCACTCACCTCTCCATATTGCATTTACACACAATGAGTATAGATCCTATTAAATACAAATACGAACAAAAAATATAAAAAAATGACTAATTCTTTAGGGAGTGTAGACACAAAGCTATAATAAATTTAAGTAAAAATAACCAGTAAATTAACATGACTGAACAAAACCAGGCACATTTCACTCCTGCACAGAAAACAGTATTCTTCAGATGGAAGTGCAAATATTGTAATTGAATTATGCTCTACATTACACTTTGCTGTATTGACTGATGTCCGCTATGTTGCAGTACTTTGTTACACAAAGTTGTATATGTTTCTTAGGTATACCAATCATTTAACAATTTCATGTACGCAAAATTAAAAATCTTAAATGAAGTAACAGATAATGTTAAAAATTTAATGAAGTAAAGTCAATTTTACTCACACTGTAATGATCTTTTTCAGTGAAATACTGTAATAATTTTTAACTGTTCATGATGAAAACTCTTCTTCAAATTCTTGAATGACTTTAGAATCATTTTTCATTATTGTGTACGTCTGTTGATACAGTTGGAATTAATAATATTATAGAACTCCGTTGAACATACCATATAGAATAAATGTGACCAAGCAGTGATATAATTGCATTTATTCCCACAATAGTAGTGGGTGCTCAACAAATTCTTGGGGTGACAAAGGAAACACAAACTAGTACATGCCAGTGTCTTGCAAATTTTTTTTTAATATCAGTAAAATAAGATTTTTCCATCTGTGAAAAACTCTAAGCTCATTGTTGTAATTTGATGTAAATCTTCATACACCCTACAATTTTTTTGAGATCTGGTAAACGAAAGTAATAGTTGGAGCAAAACATGTGAAAGCATTTTCAAGTGAATGTCATGTACTGTGGTTTTTCAACAGTGATATGAGGTGTTAGTTATGTTTTTACCACAGATGGAATCATTTTTTTGTTTTCTTGGGGCCACTTTCGCCTTCTGTCACCCATTGTTTCCGTTGTTGCAACATCTCTGGCACACAACAATTAATACATGTGTCAGCTACTGCATAAATTGCAAACAGTTATCGTTGGAGACAGTGATTGGAATTGTTTTTAAATATGTCCAAACACTCTTTAGAATATTAATTTAAATATGTTATAACTTGACATTTAATAACTGCAGCAACCATGAAGAACGAAACTTAGTTGACATGACTTATGGAATATCAGTTAGCTTGTGTAATGTTAATAATCTTTCCATTAGTACAGCTTGTGAATTTTTGCCACAGATGTAGTTACATAGATTATTGGATGTCCTGTGTTCTCGTCATTGTCAATTAATGCATGGCTTTGCTTAAATTTAGCAGCTCACTTTTTAATGATAGAAAATTATGAGGGATAAACCGTTAGTGTTGAATATAAATTCTCTGTTGAGGTTAAATGTAATAAAGATAAGTTCTGTATATCAGCTTATAACTAAGTATCACCAGCTTTTCATAACATTTCATGGTGTACATAGTGAAGCAACCAAATGTCTGTCACTTAAACTTCAAAGCACACAATCTACAGAGTTGTATTTTCCAAACATTGCGGTATTTTACAAACATTAATTCTACCTCTCCATTAGGAGAAGAATGTTATGGATGTCTTGTGTACTTTCCTGTGTTTGTAAAACTTCTAACAAATGAATGACAAAAGGTTCACGTTTGTAACCATATTAACCCCTAATGTTAGCATTCAGAAAAGTAATAAATGCAGCTAATGCAGACTGTGATTATAGTCACACACACACACACACACACACACACACACACACACACACACACACACCCTGTCTAGTGTATTTATTTATTAATTTACCTGCCAATAGGTGATATGAATTGTATGAATGTTTACAACTAACTTACCTGAAACAGAAGGAAGGTATTTGTTACTTGTCTGCTTCTTCAACAATAAAGAGTTTGTTAAGCACAACATATTTACAATTACATGACAGGAAGTAATAGTTCTTGAGGCTCATGGAAATGCAGAAAATAAGAAACTCCTGGATGTGGACTGGGAAGCAAATGGATACGAACCACACTCTCAGTGCACCCATACACCATTTGTTTGTTCACTCAAAACACAACGTTGGGTGAACGGTGAGTGACTGCAATCCCACATTAGGCAGACAGGCATGTCCTTGTGCTAACCAAACATCAATAGTAGGTAAAAACAAAGTACAGATCACAGTCCAGGAGAAAGCTACATAGTACAGGTTCATCGTCAGCGGGCACACTGGAGTTTTTGCTGTAAAAATCAGCTGGTTGTGACAGATGAGAGTTTTGGTCCTAGGCAGTGCTTAAATCTGCCATGGATGTTTTGCAACATTTCTTGATGTTGGAAGATGCATCCTTCCATATCATGATTAGTGACCTCACCAGGCAAATGCATAATTGTATCGAGTGATCAGCCACTGTGTGCAGTGGATTTACAACAATGTTGTTTTGCATTAAGCAGTGTGACAGTCATAACTGAGCTGTTCTGTGGAATGACTACCGAACTGAAAAATATTGAGTTTGAGGTACAGAGCTCCAAATGTTTTAAATAGTTTTCTTTTTATTCATTTTGATCTCTTGTACAATGACTACATTTCTGTCAAACTAAAGCAAAATACTAACAATGTAGGAAAAGACGGATTGCTGCTTACTGTAAAGAGGACATGTCAAGTTGCAGATAGGCACAATTAAAAGACTCTCACATAAAGCTTTCAGCCACAACCTTCATCGTAAAAGACACACACACACACACACACACACACACAAAAGCAAGCACACCTCAAGCACATAGAACAGCCAACTCCAGCACCTTGGACCAGAATGCAACATCCCGTGGGATGTAAGCAGCAATCTGGAGGGGGTTGGGAAGGGGGAGGCGAACGCTGTCTGATGGAATATGCAGGGACTAGACTGCCAACAGACGCTGTGTCAGGAGGTTGTTGGGCAGGGAGGTGGGGAAAAAAAGGAAAGGAGCAGGGAAAGATGGGCAGATGCATTGAAAGAATGCTACAAATAAACAGGGTGGGAAATGAGAATGGGGAGGAGATGATGGGACAGAGGGGGTGGAAACTGTTGGGTGGAGGGTGTAGTAACAGTATGTTACCGCAGGTTGAGGCCTGGTAATTATGATCCAGTTGTTCGCAGTAAATGTCCTGCATTCACAGTATATCTAAGTTAGCTCTTCAAAATGAATGACCATGTGAATACTCTACCAGACACACAAAAGTGCCTTTTTGATGTGTAAACCTGGCATTGCTGTACTTAAACAATTAGTGGCAATTCATTCAGAGTCAACCACCACACTTTGCATTTTGCATTATCATAGAGGATCTATTTTTCATCTGCATTGATCAAGCAATCAAAAAAAGCTTCTTTATTGTGCCGCTGAAGTAGTAAGTTGGATGTGGTGGATTGGTTAGCTTTCTTTGTTTTTACTGATCTGCTGCAAATGTTATTGGATGATCGACCAAGGTTGTCTAAGAGTGTTTGACAGTTCCTTGATTGTCTGACATGGATTCGCTTCCACTTTTGCCTTTAACATGTCATTGTCTAAAGCTATTGACCTTTCTGATCAGTATGAATCAGAAAGATCAAAATTACCCAATTTGAACTTGGAAAACCATCTGTGACATTTACCAATGCCTAGCACACTTGGTTAAACATCACAAATGTATCTGGTAACAACTGTTATGCTACTATCCTTGCAGAGCTCAGAAAGTGTACGATGCTGGATATATATCTCTTCTGCTATTTGGCTGCTCATTTCACCATAAATTGCAAAAAAAGTGTAAGTTTTAATTATTTATAAGTAAACAAGTCATTCTAACTTAAAATGTCTTTGGCATGACTTTGAAGTATACAATGAGTTGATAAATGATAAACTAATATCATCATACACAGAAATGACATTTCATTTGTGAAATTGAAGTACTCATGAATACCTTAGTAGAGGTTGGTCATTGTGTGTTGGAAGACGAGATGGAAATGGTCACAGTGTCAGTTTTGGCAGATATGTAACCTCAGATGGGACAACAAAAGAGGTGAATTAATGTCAGTTGTTACATCATAACGTGGCTTTGAGTTAAGGAATGTTGGCCATTAATGGAAGATCAACAAGATAGGAAGAACAATATCAATACAGAAAATAAGAATAGTGTGGGGGGAGGGGGGGGGGGGGGGAAGGTAACTGAGAAAGAGGAATCAGTGAAGACAGCAAAATAAATTATTTGTAGAAGTGTCTGATGGGTGCTTGCAACATGCACCCCCCTTTCCCTCCCTCCCCGTGTGTATGTGTGCGTGTGTGTTCTTGTTGCATTGTTGTTGTCTTTGAACACTGCCCCTCTCACTTTTTTAATTTTCATTTGATATTTTGTTTTATTTACTTTTGTTCTGAATGAATGAAAGTGATCATTTATTTGCTCTGCTGTTTTTTCCTCATCTCATCCTTTGTAGTTTGACTGAATACCATTTATTTCTGTGTTCATTTGTACCATCCAACTGATTTTTATTTGTGACATCGAAGAATCATATTTTGTATAAATTATTGGTATTTTGGTTTAACTCATATTTTAATTAGAGAGATCTCCTAGTTCTGTTATATGCGTTTAACACGAAAACTTTTATTTTATCCATTTCTTACACAGCTGTTGGTATCTTTTTGCTTTCAGGTTTGTGTGGTAACTGGATTGAAATAGCATATGGAACAAGTTCAGGAACAGTGCGTGTTATCGTTCAGCACCCAGAAACTGTAGGACATGGGCCCCAGCTTTTCCAGACATTCACAGTTCATCAGAGTCCTGTCACAAAGGTATGCAATTTTTCTGATTTTTTTTCTTTAGTGATCATCTAAATATTCCTGTTAGATGACTTATGATAGTGGAATTATTCTCCCCTCCTTTCTTTCAGGTCACACTGTCAGAGAAATTTTTAGTATCTGTGTGCAGTGAGTATAACCATGTTCGTACCTGGAGTGTAACTCGATTTAGAGGAATGCTTTCCACCCAGCCTGGCTCCACACCTGTTGCCTCATTTAAAATTGTTTCATTGGATGAAGTGGAACCAAATATCAGTTATGCAGCAGGAAATGACTGTGGTATTTGTCAGTTTTTGCTAACGTTTGTGTTATATTTCGATTGCACGTAATCAGGTAACAGACAAGCAATTCCTGTAACTGTCAACTACATTTCAAAATTTAGTTGCCCAGCATATGAATGATGTATTATATCAGTTATGCATTACATACCATAGGTTTATGTGCATTTGATGTTGTAAAAACTTTAATTTTTGCCTTGCGCAAGCTGCTACTAGGACATATTAATGGGATTTTGCTGTCAGGCTGATCCAGCAGCCTCATTACCATTGAATGGTTTCTGCTAACTAGCATTACATTATATTGTAACACATGAACCACAGTCTGCATATCTCCTCATAAATGTTTCTCAGGGTTATAGAATGAAGCAAAAGATGAATGTTTTCTGGCAGCAGTTTCCAAAATATGAATTATGAGCAAAAACATTACTTTTAGAAATCCCTATGAAGAGAACCCCCCCCCCCCATACACAACATCTCTATTTTAGGTCATCAGTCTCTTGTCTGATTTGACACTGTACTCTACCTTTCACTGTCTTGCATTAACCTTTTCCCGTCTATGTAATTATTACACCCAACAGCCTCTATAATGTGTTTTGCATATTCTAGTCTTGGTCCACCTCTGCTGTTTGCTGTTTCCCCTTCTACTGTTCTTTCCATTGCCAGGTTAACTATTCCTGAATGCTGAGCAGAAGTCCCACTAACTGTCCCTTCTTAAGGTAAGTTGACTTTCCAGGCTTCCATTTTCACGTATTGTTTTTAATACTGCTTATTTTGTACTTTATCTGTCCACTACATTTCTAATATTCTTAGATAGCTACATTTCTAATATTCTTAGATAGTAGTGCCTTTGAAATTCTTTTAGCTTCTTCATCTCTAAATTTCTGATGGTTCACTTTTCACTTCCAAATGCTGCTGTGCTCTAAATGCACACTTTCAGGAACTAGTTCTTCAACTCCAAATCAGTATCTGGTATCAGTGAAGCTCTTTTGTTGAAGAAAGTCTTCTTTACCTGCTGAATCTTCCTCACTTTGGCCGCCCTGTGTAAACTCACTTCATAGATAGTAGATTCTTTAACTTCTTCCACTTTGTGTGGGCCACTATTTTGATGTTATTCTCCTTTATGCTACTCATCATCAGCTTCACCTGTTTTTCTGTTTATCCGCTAGTCATACTTTCTTCTAATTATATTATCCCATCCTATCAGCATGTGTTCTATGTCATCTTTAGATCCAGTCAGAAGGGTTATGTCATCTGCAAATCTTAGTGTTGATATCTGTCCCCTTGACTTTTATTTCTGTTGCAAAGTTTTCTTTCACTTACTTCTTTTATGTGTGTGTTCTCCTGCCGCCCCTTGGCAAATAGATTTTCTTATCTATCCAATTACATTATTTTGTTATTTCTTTGAAGTAAAAGTTTAACACAGTGGTTATAAGCTGCAACCCTATCTTAAATCACTGTAACATGAACTTGTCTTCCTTTGCCTTCCATTTTTATTATTCCCACTTAAAAATAATACTGCAAATTATTTGTTTCTCTCCGTACTTTAGTATTCTAAGAAAGGTAAACGTCTAATATGATATGACATGTGAAAGTGGCAGTGACCTCGAATAAATGTATGAATGTAAGTTAATGTAGAACCACAGAGAATAGTGAAGTGTTGTGTCTTGAACAAAGCACCTCCAGAACAGTCTCATACGTAATTGCAATTTGATTTCATATTGAAACACTACTAAGTAGTAATGGAATAGTATCTTACCCATGTATAACTATGATGACAAGTTGTTTTAATTGCAGTATCATATGTTATTTAAGTAAGTAGCATTCAAACGATTATGTATGGAATCTGTACAGAACAGTGCTGGCTTATGACTTAGCCAAAAATTGACTAGAGGACTGTTCATATTAGAAGATATCGGACAGTGTTGTTATACGGTAAAATTTGTATAAAAATGGTCACGCGGCTGTAAGTACAGATGACTTCCCCCACTTGGTGCAGCTGAAATGTGAGACTACCGAGGTAGTCACAAACATCTAAAATAGTGTTGTTACAGGATAAGATTCACAGAAAATGCTCATTTGGCTGTAAATGTAGGAGATTTTCCCACTCATTGTGGCTAAAACTCAAGGCACACTAAGGTAGCCACAAATTGAAGAGCGTCTAAAGCATTCCATGTAGATTAAAACCTTAAAAATAAATTAACACTCTCGTTTTTGTGTCATTAGTTATTTTAATTTTAATTTATTCCTAAGAATCAAGGACTTATTGGTATAGTGTATAAATTATTGATGAAACGAGCTGTGCAACATAGTGTGTGATGTAACAGTTGACATCACTGGCTGGCATGCAACAGGTCGATCACCCACAATTATTTTTCATTTAATATTTATCATTTCTGGGAAGTTCTTATGTCCATAATGTTTGTATAATCTAGAATTTCAATATTTGCATAAATAGTGCCACTCTCCATCTAGGAGTTCAATTCTATTATGGCTTTACGTTGCTGTTCATAATAAACAAGCTTCAAGTGCTAAATATTGTACTTCATTGACAACCCTGTTTTCGGGTTTGTACTTGATTCTTATGACATAACATTGTTTGCTGGAGGTGCCAGATACCTCAAAATATCTACATCAGCATGGTTCCAACTAGACAACATAAGAACTATCACCTACATGGACAAAACTGGGGAATTGGAATATAAGCTGTACATAGTTCCCATGGTCTATTTACTCAAGGATTAGTGGATTCCAAAACAGCAGCAAGTTAGCTGGACTTCAAACACCCTTCGGTGTTTACTGGAGATACTGCTCAGGACCTGAAACAATGGCTGAAAGGATTTGACCGAG
Organism: Schistocerca nitens; assembly: GCF_023898315.1. Lineage (NCBI taxonomy): Eukaryota > Metazoa > Arthropoda > Insecta > Orthoptera > Acrididae > Schistocerca > Schistocerca nitens. Next base: position 748,024,297 of record NC_064618.1, on the reverse strand, counting down.
TCATCAGATACAACAGATGAGATGACATGATGTATTTGGCAGATTACATACATAGCCCAACAGTGGTTCAAGAGCAACAAAGAGAAGCTCAATAATTGGAATAGATTCCAGGCCAAACTGAAGGAAACATTTGCCAACAATCAGCAGCAAATGCACTGAGTGGAAGAAAAGGTGTCATCATCACAGGGAGATGACACATTCTTACATACATGTTTTGACCCTAAAGAACATTGTGATTTCAGATATGACAGAAGCTGACAAAATCTCATACGTGATGAAGGGAGTCACAGTGAACATGTACCAAGCTCTTCTGGTAAAGGATACCACAACAACAGAGGAATTCATTGGCTGATGCCAGTGCTTCGAGGAAATGCAACAGAAAAGAGTTCGACAAAAGAGGTGTGATCAACTCCCGAATATATTTCCTGTGGCATTTGGTGAAAGGCCACATCTCTCATATGCCAGGTTGTAAGGGAAGAGAAACTGCAGTTTATGGCAACCAGAATTGTTGGACCTAGTAAGCAAAAGATAGTAGCCCTGAGTGCTGTCCCCATACATCAGGAGGTAAGAAAATGTGTATCAATCTTCACTGTCAGTTTCTGTCACCAGTCAAACACACCAAGAAGAACAGAACTGGCAAACTAGGACCGATGCCACAGTCATCAGAGGACAACCCAAACACGTTAAACACAGGTACAACCAACTCCTCTACTATCACGCTCTGCAGAGGAACAAAAATTTGAAGCTTGTTCATTGATAGTGCACCAGAGTGCTTGGAGGGAACAAAGTATTTCTCAGCTATGGACTTGAATCCAGGTCACTGACAGACTGAGGTTGACAAAGCTGACTGGGAAAAGACTGCCTTCACGTAACTCCTGACGGCTCCTGTGTGTTCATAGTTACACCATAGGTACTATGTAACACACCAGCCATCTTCGAGGGTATGATGGAAAACCTGCTTTGACACTTTAAGTGGACAATGTATGTTTGCTGTCTGGATGATCTTGTCATTGTTTGAAAGACATTTGGAAAACGTTTAAGCCACCTGACAGTCACTTGAAGTGTGTTCAGACTGCACGTACCCACTTGAATATGAAAAAGTGCCTTTCCACCACCCAAGGAAAAAGAAAAAAAAAAAATAATCTTAGGGCACCTACTGAATGATGATGGAGTTCATCCAGATCCAGAGGATATAAGAGCAGTCACACATTTCCTGACTTCTTAGCACATTTGTATGTGAGAAGTTTTCTTGGGATGTGCTCCTACTACCAACAGTTCATAACGGATTGCTCTACTGAAGCACACTCCTTGCAAGAATTGCTGCAGGTGATGCAGATTTTCATGAAATGAGGTGTAAGAAAGATCTTACCTTGTACTTCAGGAGGTGCCAACATCCTCTCCAGTCCTAGATTGGTATGATGAGAATTCTGGGACAGAACTTAACACCTACACTAGCAGTTATGGGATAGATGCAGTTATTGTATAAATCCAGGAAGATGCTGAAAATGAAAAGGTGATAGTTTATGCTTCCGGAACACCATACAAATCTGAGAGGAAATGCTTTACAACTGAGAAAGAGGTCCTTGTAGTTATTTGGGTCAGCAACAAATTCTGTACATATTTATTTGGCAAACCATTCACTGTTTTGCTGGATCACCATTCTCTCTGCTGGCTGACTATCCTTAAGGGTCTGTTAGATCAACTGGTGAGATGGGGACTGAGGCTTCAGGAGTATGATACCATAGAGTTACACAAAAGTGGACACTGACTGCGTTTCAAGGAATCCAGTAGAACTGATGGAAGTTCAGTTGTCATTGCATTAAATGATATTGCTGCTGAACAGAGGGAAGATCCAGCATTGCTGAAAACCACAGAGGCCTTGAAGATTGAAGAACTGGCCAAAGGAGAATTCCAGTTAATAATTAGAACATTATATAAAAGGAACTATGATCCGATGAGGCAGAAATGGTTAGTCATCATCCCAGCTCATCTACGGCCTGCTATCATGAAATTTTTCCACAGCACTCCAACTTCTGATTGCCTGAAATTTGTGAAGACTGTAGACAGAATTAGAAGCAGGTATCCATGACCAGGTCTCTACAGCTTTGTTAGACACTATGTGAGCCACTGTAAGGAATGCTAGTTATGGAAGCATGTGCCACACTTATCTCTGGGTCATCTGGTACCAATTCTGCCTGCAGCAGCACCTTTTCCACCAGAATGAAATTGACCTCTTGGGGGTGTTTCTGAAGGTGACAAATGAGAATTGATGGTTAATAGTCAGCACTGACTACATCACCCACTACACTGTCACCAAAGCTCTGACAACCGCCAGAGCTCCAGAAATTGCAATCCTTGTGGAAGACTTCATTTTAGAGTACAGAGCATGCTATGTACAGTCTGATTTAACTAATTGTCTCTTGACAGACAGCAGGCTGCATGGCTCCTGCCACTTATACACCAATAGAAGCCTGGTACTTTTGGCTCCCACTATGTTGCCACTACCGCTGCACTGAGTTGCTCTGCCTAAAGCATTGTGCCAGCCTTTCGTCTTCGTGTGCCTTACGATGTGTGATCAAAGTAGTTGAAAGAGGGATAGACCGAGGCTGCACTCTCCTAAGAACTTTCAAAAAGTGTCTGACATGGTGTGATTATACACAGTCAGTCACATGAATTTGTGTGTTCCATGAGGGACTATTTTGAGAGAGAGAGGGGGGGGGGGGGTGCAGGAGCATCTCCATTTTATTTGGATAAAGTGCTGGAGTGAACTACAACTGCTCTACAAATTTGCAAATGATCAGTGATAAGAATCTGCAAGGAGAAATTTGCGAAAGAAGAATCAGGCACATCTTCTAAGTTAGAGACACCTGGGAAGAAGAAGTGCCTCGAGAAGAGGGCCACAAATCTCAACACTTTCCAGGAAGATGTTATTTGTATTATTCAAGGAAGGAGTGTCTGGCACTCAAAAAGCTGCATGCTACCCTTGTAGCGGCAGACCTATTTGAGGGTAGTAAATTGTCCTTGTTGTGACTCGTGGAAAAATTGGGATTCCACTATGAATCCATTTCAGCTCAAAAGTTGTGAATGGAAAGACAAGATATTGCAGTTTGGCAATGCCACTTAGAGAATTAGTAGGCACAAATTTTAATGATATTGTTTGGCTTGATGAAACATGGATGAATGTGGGACAGTTTAAAAAAAAAGCTTAACAGACAATAATTGTAGCACTTGCCAGAAATTCAAAAGGTTTTATTTCTAATTGTCTGCTGTTATTCACTTCAAACATGACCTCCAACTACAGCAAAGAGATGAAGCACAATACTTTTGTGAAATGGTTTGAAGACACTTTGCTTCAAAACTTAACAAAAAAACTCTGTAACTGTCATGGATAATGCTCCATGTCATTCAGTTATACAAGACAAGCCGCCGACAATGGCAATAAAGAAAAGTGGCATTGTTTGCTGACTAGAGAAATGTAAGATATGGATTCACAGTAACTTGATAAGGGCAGAATTATTAGAACTTGTGTCACAACGCAAACCAAAGAACCCCATTTACAATGTGGATGAAATATCAAAAAAATATGGGCATAAAGTGCTCATATTGCTTCGCTACCATTGCCACTTCAACGCCATAGAACTGATGTGGGCTCATGTTAAACGTTATATTGCTGCAGAAAATAAACAATTTACATTGACTGAAGTGAAACAGCTGTTGAAGGATGCAGTTGAGAAAGTGACACCAGAAGACTGGCAAAGGATAGTGAATCATGTGAAAGGAGTGATACAGGAACATGGAACAATGAAAGTGTATTGCAACAGTGCATTGAAGACTTGATAGTATCTGTCACTACAGCAGTGACACTTAATAGCTCTACTGACTCTGCCTCTGAATTAAGTGGTGTCTTTCCATTGTCTGACCAGTATATAGTTTATAGTGTACTTCAGTAAAGATCTTAAGTCCATTAAATCTTGTTTTTGTGACTTTATTTTGATCAGTTCTCTTTTCTGTCATGAGACTAAGGAAGACTGTTTAGCCACCTCCCATCAGTAAGTTAGACTGCATTTTAAATATATTTCATTTTTTGTAGACACCAAGATGTTTTTTACATTTACATCTATATGCTGCAGACCACCATGAGGTTCATGGTAGAGGGTATGTCCCATTGTATCATTTATTAGGATTTCTTCCTGTTCCATTCACATATGGAGTGCAGGAAGAATGATTGTTTGAATGCCTCTGTGCTTCCAGTAATTATTCTAATCTCATCCACACGATCCCTGTGAGAGTGATATGTAGGGGGTTGTTGTATATTTATAGCGTAATCATTTAAAGCCGGTTGTTGAAATTTCTTTGATAGACTTTGACAAGCTGAGAAACACTAAAGAAGTCTATGTTGTCTGTGAATTTGAGATTTTGTACTTCATTTTTGTGAAAGATAGAGGCTTTAAAGTGGTTTTTATCCCTGCAAGAGTGATATGCTGTGGCAGGTGCCTGCAGACTGTACTTGACACGACGACACCACAACTTGGGGGCTCAAATGTCAAGTGACTACTATTTTAAATCAGACTGTAATGATATCTGATCATGGAAAAGTTTTCAAATTGAAACTAGATTCAGAGATAATATATTGTTGTGACGTCATGTACAGAATGACAACTGCCTACCACCCACCGACAAATGGTCTGACAGAACCCTTTAATAAGACTGCCAGATATGCTCTCGATGAACCTTGATTTTTAACAAAGACATTGGGATACAATATTCTATGCCTTGACATTAGCATACAACATAACAAAGCAAGACAATGTAGCCTTCACACCATTCTTTCTGTTCCTTGGTAATGAGGCCAAAATGATAATATATACACTTCTAATGGTTTCGGCAACAAAAGCGGTGCAAAACTTCACACTTCTCTTACTACAGTTGACTTACTTGCAACGTTTAGCTGATCCTCTTCTCTGGACATGCAGCTGCGTCAATCTCCCCAACTTCTTCTCCAAAGAAATAATGCTGGTTAGAGGAACCAAGAAAAAATACTCTCTCTCTCACTTGAAATAACTCTGTACTCTCATACTTTCAGTTCAGCTCAGGTATATTTTCATTTCCACAAGTTTCATATAAGCATACAAACTCTTGTGAGTCAACTACGCCGACACCCATTAGATACAATTAAACATAATCACAATTGCCTGGTTTTAACAAACAAATAATTTATAGATGTCCCATGGGTTTTGCTTTGTTCAGAGCTAAGACATGAAGTAAGTTAAAAGTCTATAGTCAAATGTTCGTTTCTCTTTTTCTACAATAATCAGTTTCACTAACGCATCAAAGAATAGCATTTAATTACTCCGTATCCCCTCACACAGCGTCTGTGGCGCTTGCGACAAACACTTGTCGGCATCGTTCGACTGCCCCGCTTATCGTCTTCTCATTACAAAATTCCAACCTGCACACAGAAACGGGTGGCGCAGTAGATACACTTCCCCTCGTCCACACTCATTCTTAAAATATCAGGTGTTCGAGATGGTGGAAAGCCGAGTGTCTCTAGAATTTACACCGAAATTCTCAGGGCACTTCATATCCCAATAAATATCGATCACACAATATTTCATACCTATTCATTATGTACTTTAATATCCCACATAACACTAATTTGCATTTTAATCAGTATACATTATATTTCTTTTAGTAATCGTTTACTTAATATCTAGCTCTTCTTTTTTCGTTTTGATGATAACTATCTGAGCATTTCACCTAATGTTGGAGTTAGGACTTTTATATCTAGGAATCGTGTGGACAACATTCTTGATTTCCAGTCACAAATTCCAGGTGTCATAGACACTTAGTTATTTCATTCTTCATTCTAATTCTCTGTACTGTTTTTTCTTTAGTATGTAGTAGTTTCATTACCTACAGTAGCTTGTAGTCTGGAGGAACTCTGGGCAAATGATATTGTTCTTTCTGACACTCATAAACATAATAATGCAAGTGGAATATAGAATTCAAATTTACCAGAATAATTCGTACAAAATGTGTGACTTCTGTCATGATACTGTCCTTTTCCCTTTAGGAACAGTACCTATACCTTACATACGGGTTGACCCTATGAGTGCACTTCCTCCTTCTGTTTCAGTAGGTAGGCCCCTCTTAATTCTTTTTTTCCTATGGTTCAGGTCAATCCCCTTCGTGGTGCCCCTGTCCGCACAGTATAGGTCAGCCTTTCTTAGGTCTGCCCATCATATTCAATAAATGCTGGGTGCGCCCTCCTCTTATCCTTCCTGAGTAGGACTCATGATTCATTTCCCAAGTATACATCTTTATGTACACTATAATTAAATATCCTCTGGAAAATAAAATCTATTTCACACTTAACCCTCACTTCCTAATACTTCAATTAATCCCCTCGAGTCCTCCATTACTCTTCCACTATGCTCCCTGTAAACACCACTTTTATATACACTATTCAATATATCGTGCCTTTACTTATGCTATACTTGTCACACTATCCTACAAATCATCAGAACAAATGTTTGACTGACATTCCTGAATAATTATCACAATTAGTTCCTCCCTGGCTTATGCTCATTAGTTCATCCTATGTTTATGCTCTCCTTAATTACTCACACTTCCTTTTTATGTATCCCTGATGTTGAATTATCATAGTTTTTATATCCTTAACATGATATTAATCCGAAACCTCTGTCCTATCCAAAGGCCTCACCTTCAGCCCCACTCCCAGATTCAACCAAACAGCCCTCGTCAAAGATTTACTGTCCTACTCTTGTACTCTCTGCTGGAAATATCACTTTGCCACGAAGAAAAATTATCCTAATCCTACTCCCAATGATCCAACTCCCCAGGACACTATCCAAATTGAACCCTGCCTGGAACAGTTCCGTCCTCCGTCGCAGCGGGACCCACCTCCTCTTCCTCAAAATCACCCTCTCCAAACCTTCCAGGAATTTTTTGACTTCCAGCCTTGCATCTCAATCCTTCTTAAAAAACCTTAATCCTACTCCCAACATCACCACTGCTGAAGCCCAGGCTATCCGTGGTCTGAAGGCTGACCGATCCATCGTCATTCTTCCGGCGGACAAGGGTTCCACGACTGTGGTACTTGATCGTCGGGAGTATGTGGCTGAGGGACTGCGTCAGCTTTCAGACAACACCACATACAAAGTTTGCCAAGGTAATCCCATTCCCGATGTCCAGGCGGAGCTTCAAGGAATCCTCAGAACCTTAGGCCCCCTGCAAAACCTTTCACCTGACTCCATGAACCTCCTGACCCCACCGACACCCCGCACCCCTACCTTCTACCTTCTTCCTAAAATTCACAAACCCAATCATCCCGGCCGCCCCATTGTAGCTGGTTACCAAGCCCCCACAGAACGTATCTCTGCCTACGTAGATCAACACCTTCAACCCATTACATGCAGTCTCCCATCCTTCATCAAAGACATCAACCACTTTCTCGAACGCCTGGAATCCTTACCCAATCTGTTACCCCCGGAAACCATCCTTGTAACCATTGATGCCACTTCCTTATACACAAATATTCCGCACGTCCAGGGCCCCGCTGCGATGGAGCATTTCCTTTCACGCCGATCACCTGCCACCCTACCTAAAACCTCTTTCCTCATTACCTTAGCCAGCCACATCCTGACCCACAACTTCTTCACTTTTGAAGGCCAGACATACCAACAATTAAAGGGGACAGCCATGGGTACCAGGATGGCCCCCTCGTACGCCAACCTATTCATGGGTCGCCTAGAGGAAGCCTTCTTGGTTACCCAGGCCTGCCAACCCAAAGTTTGGTACAGATTTATTGATGAAATCTTCATGATCTGGACTCACAGTGAAGAAGAACTCCAGAATTTCCTCTCCAACCTCAACTCCTTTGGTTCCATCAGATTCACCTGGTCCTACTCCAAATCCCACGCCACTTTCCTTGACGTTGACCTCCATCTGTCCAATGGCCAGCTTCACACGTCCGTCCACATCAAACCCACCAACAAGCAACAGTACCTGCATTATGACAGCTGCCACCCATTCCACATCAAACGGTCCCTTCCCTACAGCCTAGGTCTTCGTGGCAAACGAATCTGCTCCAGTCCGGAATCCCTGAACCATTACACCAACAACCTGACAACAGCTTTCGCATCCCTTAACTACCCTCCCGACCTGGTACAGAAGCAAATAACCAGAGCCACTTGCTCATCCCCTCAAACCCAGAACCTCCCACAGAAGAACCACAAAAGTGCCCCACTTGTAACAGGATACTTTCCGGGACTGGACCAGACTCTGAATGTGGCTCTCCAGCAGGGATACGACTTCCTCAAATCCTGCCCTGAAATGAGATCCATCCTTCATGAAATCCTCCCCACTCCACCAAGAGTGTCTTTCCGCCGTCCACCTAACCTTCGTAACCTGTTAGTTCATCCCTATGAAATCCCCAAACCACCTTCCCTACCCTCTGGCTCCTACCCTTGTAACCACTCCCGGTGTAAAACCTGTCCCATGCACCCTCCCACCACCACCTACTCCAGTCCTGTAACCCGGAAGGTGTACACGATCAAAGGCAGAGCCACGTGTGAAAGCACCCACGTGATTTACCAACTGACCTGCCTACACTGTGATGCATTCTATGTGGGAATGACCAGCAACAAACTGTCCATTCGCATGAATGCACACAGGCAGACAGTGTTTGTTGGTAATGAGGATCACCCTATGGCTAAACATGCCTTGGTGCACGGCCAGCACATCTTGGCACAGTGTTACACCGTCCGGGTTATCTGGATACTTCCCACCAACACCAACCTATCCGAACTCCGGAGATGGGAACTTGCTCTTCAATATATCCTCTCTTCCCGTTACCCACCAGGCCTCAATCTCCGCTAATTTCAAGTTGCCGCCACTCATACCTCACCTGTCATTCAAAATCATATTTGCCTCTTCACTTCCGCCTCGACTGACATCTCTGCCCAAACTCTTTGTCTTTAAATATGTCTGCTTGTGAGATGTCTGCTTGTGTCTGTATATGTGTGGATGGATATGTGTGTGTGTGTGCGCGAGTGTATACCCGTCTCACAAGCAGACATATTTAAAGACTCTGCTTGTGAGATGTCTGCTTGTGTCTGTATATGTGTGGATGGATATGTGTGTGTGTGCGAGTGTATACCCGTCCTTTTTTCCCCCTAAGGTAAGTCTTTCCGCTCCCGGGATTGGAATGACTCCTTACCTTCTCCCTTAAAACCCATATCCTTTCGTCTTTCCCTCCCCTTCCCTCTTTCCTGATGAGGCAACAGTTTGTTGCGAAAGCTTGAATTTTGTGTGTATGTTTGTGTTCGTTTGTGTGTCTGTCGACCTGCCAGCACTTTCATTTGGTAAGTCACATCATCTTTGTTTATATATATATATATATATATATATATATATATATATAAAACAAAGATGATGTGACTTACCGAACGAAAGCGCTGGCAGGTCGATAGACACACAAACACACACACAAAATTCAAGCTTTCGCAACAAACTGTAGTGTTTGTTTGTGTGTCTATCGACCTGCCAGCGCTTTCGTTCGGTAAGTCACATCATCTTTGTTTTTAGATATATTTTTATATCCTTACGTACATATGCAATATAGAATTGACATTGTTCTTATACACATATTTTCCTATATGATAGTTTCTTTCACGTACCTAGGCAATGTCGAACCATCATAGTAAATTGCAATGTGTGCATATCTCCCTAAAGTGTTCTTATATAACCATGTGTACAATGTAGAACCGTCCAGTAAATGACAATGTGTGCATCATTTTCCGATGTACACATTCCTTTCCCCCTGCAACGCTTGACGGTTCTCCCCTATTGATGTGTAAGATCATTGTTTGTGTAATCATTTTTATTTTTTGTGTTTGTGTATATGTGTAAGTGTGTTTGTGTAGTCTGATTCTTCGACCTACTTACATATGTTAAGTTGAAGGTTATTGGAAACCACAGAAAATAAAAAGGACTTCAGCGATATGAATGTGTAAAGGGGGAAAGATAGACAGGTATTCAAATGAGAAGTAAGAAATGAAAAAGTAGAAATGGTTGCTAAGATCGAAGAAGAGAAAGAAGATAGCCCCAAAGACAGGAAGTCCTTCCCACCTCCCTTCCCTTGGATCCCTACCTTGCCGGTACTGGAGTGAGAAGCCGGAGGAGGTATCTTGTTAAATCGTCTTCTACAGAACGGACATCCTCACCTTCACCCTTGAGGTCCCCGACGAAAAATCTTAGCAACACCTATGGTACGGAAAATGGTGAATCAGTCACACTTGTTTGTGAGGGTCGTTTGGAAGGTGTGGTGTGTGTTCTGTGTTAGCCGTATTTGTACTTACACTACCCACCCCTCCAGAAACTAATACAAACCCTCCCATCTACAACACATTTCATAAAGAGTATAAAATATTCTATACTAAATAGAAAATTATACACTATGATAAAATAGTTGTTTAGTCATTAAGCTTATACTATATTTTTATACACACATAAAAGAATATGTTCAGTTCATGTCATCTAGATATCATTCTGTTTGAATAGTACCATCATATTGTGTGTTCCACTAATACTATATACTATTCATTGCATTTCATGTTTAGAGACCACGGTGTATCTGTGATTCTCTTAAGTCTCTTATCTTTTAGTTTCCTAGGTACTAACATTATAGGATAGTTTAAGCATTCATTAACAGTTAACAGAATAGTTTAAAATTTGAAGGGAATTCGGTGCAGGAAAAATAGTACAGAAGAAACACCAAAAACAACTTGGGACCCAACGGTCGCCACTCCGCCCGTTAACCAAGAATGTTAAAGTCCCTGGAGGACAGATGTGACTCCATTCGGATCCCATGAATCCCCATGGATCTGATATTAGCTTTCCTTGAGCAAGTGTAGACCAGTACTTCTCGTTAAATTTTATGTGAAATTCTCCCCACAGCAAAAAAATCACTACTTCACTCGGTAATGCAACAATAGGTAAAGTCATTCTATGTTCTACTTTGTCATGGATGTATTTGAACTCTTCCCACAAGCCATCCATAACCTTGCTGGAATTATGAAGTTTGGAAGAAGCAGTAGTCAAAATGTTTCTGGAGGTTATAGTCTCGGTAACTTCTCGATCCATAATTAGTTCAAATAGTCCCGCCAAACTGACAGCTCATGCATTAACACCTGGAATTTGCGAATGAATAATCAACATTGATTCCTTAGGCTGATTTGTGCTCTCTGTCAAAGTATTCATTTCCTGTCTTACAGAATTAAATTTAACATTACATACATTTTCACAAGATTCTAATTTTTCATTAAGATCGGGTTCTTTATTATTACATTTGTCTTCAATATCAAATTCTAATTTCTGAGCCAACTTCCGAAATTTGTCATCCTGCTTTTGATTAAGGTTAGCAAACATTTGATTCACCTGGATAGTTAAGAATTACTTAATTCATTTTTTAAATGTAATTTCAGACTCTCCACACTACCATTTAAGGCACTGAACTTAGCATTTTAAACCTCACCCTGTGCTTCTAGTTTTTCACTTAAAGTAGCACTTAGTTCCTTTCTTATGGCAGCTGAATTCGCCTTCTGTTCATCTAATCTATCATTTAACTGAGCATTTACTGAATCTAACTGAAGACTTAGTTCTTGTCTTAAAGTAGCTGAATTTGCACACTGTGCATCTAATTTTTAACTTAAAGTTGCAATTTGAGCATTTGCAGCTGCTCTTTGGTCATCCAATCTAGCATTTAGTTGAGTATTCACTGAGTCTAACTTGTAACTTAAAGTAGTAATTTGGGCATTTGACTTTGTTCTTTAGTTATCTAATTTAAGACTTAATGCTTTAATTAAATTTGCTACCTCGGTCCAGTCTGGCATGTCGTTTCTCACTGTCATGGCTGTGGCTGGTTCTGATGTTTCCCCAGTTTTTGAGTATTATTCATATTTTTCTTGCTTTTAGATCGAGTTATCATTAAAAAAAGTTCACCTCTGAGTATAATAAATATACTAACAGTCTATTATTGAACAGTATCCTTAACTTCACACTCAAATAATTGTCTTTCGCTCACCCAGCGTAGAGTTTTAGGCTGCGTCAGTGAGCAGGCGTGGAATCAGCGCCAGTGAACAACACGGGCACTGGCAGCGTCAAAGGTTGGTTTCAGCGTCGGTGTTGGTGAACGGATTTGTAGTCAGCACTGGTTGGCAGCAGCGCTACCGTGATGTATTTGAGGGCTGCTTACTCTCCACACTGGATCTTCGTCGTCGAATAGATCTCGTCATAGCTTAGTCTAAACTATTGAGATTTTCCTTGCGTCTTTTCTTGTATGGTATTCATTAATTTTCACTCCTTTTCACCGTTTATGCCGAATCCAACTCTGTGAACCATTTCCCTGTCTTGTCACTAATGGTTGCTATGGCAACTCACAATATCCTTTTATCTTGATTTAATTTCAAAATTCCTCTTTCTTTGAGTCCTGATCACGTTTCTCGCCATGTTCTAATGGTTTCTGATGATAGAACGTGTGGAGTAAATATAAAATCTTTCATGTTTTCACCAATTAATGATGTGTTGGATTATGCAGAATAACATTCTCACATTTCACATGTAAATATTTCCGTCTTTTCGTATTTCACTTGTATTTTGAGCTTTTAACCACCAGCATTAGATACTATTAAATACAATTACAATGTGGTGGGTTTAACAACAAAATAATTTATAGACATCCCACGCGTTTTGCTTCATTCAGAGCTGAGACATGAAGTAAGTTAAAAGTCTATAGTCAAGTGTTCGTTTCTCTTTTTCTACAATAATAACTTTCACTAACACATCAAAGAATAGCATTTAATTACTCCGCATCCTCTCACACAGCGTCTGTGGCACTTGTGGCAAACACTTGTCGGTGTCGTTTGGCTGCCCCGCTTGTCGTCTTCTCATTACAAAATTCCAACCTGCACATAGAAACGGGTGGCACAGTAGATACGCTTCCCCTCATCCACACTCAAACGTTAAATATCGAGTGTTCGAGACAGTAGAAGGCAGAGTGTCTCTAGAATTTACACCGAAATTCTCGAGGCACTACACACTGTTCCCATTTCAGTCAGACAACACTCAGGATTATGGTCTGCATCACCTCATCACCAGGGCTGAAGAAGGAAGACAGCTGGCTTGCATACTTATCCTGGATAGCTGGGATATGAGTCATATGGTAAGAATTTATTACCATCACAGATAAATGTGATGAGTAGTGAGAGCAGGTGACAAACTGCTTAGACCTTTTTCAGAAACAACAAATAAACAGGTGTGAAATATATTACAACAAAGGAATTCAAGAGTCAAAACTCCCAAGACGTAACGCAAGAGTCACAGCATATGATACTTGTGTAGAATAAAGAGGAGATATGTGCTCCTGGAGACCACTTTCTTACACTTCACAGTTGCAAACAGATGTTACACAGCGACACAGACACAAATTTGAACACAGCGAACGCACACGTCAGTGATCCTACGGACAGTTCATAATTTTGTGGAGCCAAAAATGGGGCACATGGTAGGTTTGAACATAGATCCCCCACTTTCCAATCCAACTTGATGACAATAGCACCACTACACAGCGGCTAGTCATATGCACTTGTTGCGTATCGTAGGCTTGTAATGTTCACTGTTCCAAGTTTGTTTCTTTTTTCACAGTTTAGTAGACCTTCTTCCTGTTCTTATGCTTGATCTGTTTTCAGTTTTGACACACTGTCCACTGAGCCATCTTACCACTAAATCTGAGGGCGGATGCAATGGGAAGTTTCCCTTGTAAGGGCCCCTCTACAACCCCTAGAAGCCTGTAACAGGAATTGTGAAACACTCCGTGTGTCCTAGATGTTGCGACAAACTTCTAGGGGAGCTGGGGCACATCATAAGAACTAAGAAATGTGTAACAAACCATGGTCACAAATCTCGGTGTACACGAGAATAATGGAGAGAAATGTGAGGATTTCCTGATTCAAGCACTAGCCATCATACTGGGATGATGGAACAGTATATGACTGGTGAGCTCTACAGACATGTACTTAATGTATGGAACAGCTGAGTGCACTTAATGTATGAAACAGCCATTGGACACATGAATCAAGAACATTTCCCAGACAGACATCAATGGTACCACAGTTTGTTTGTGCATCTGCATTGAAAGAAGTGATGAGGCTAGAAACAGCAGGACACAATCAGCGCATTCAGTTGTTAGAGAAGAAAGTGTGTTGGATACCGAGGAAGCAACCAAAAAAATGGCTCTGAGCACTATGGGACTCAACTACTGTGGTCATAAGTCCCCTAGAACTTAGAACTACTTAAACCTAACTAACCTAAGGACAGCACACAACACCCAGCCATCACGAGGCAGAGAAAATCCCTGACCCCGCCGGGAATCGAACCCGGGAACCCGGGCGTGGGAAGCGAGAACGCTACCGCACGACCACGAGATGCGGGCGGAAGCAACCAAAGCATCAGCATACATGCTACTGCCTCAGTCTTAAGAATGTCTCATAGCAGTATCCAGCGTGTTTTAAATGGCGAGTCCCTACATGTGTTTCATCTCCAAAGGATGCAGTTATTGCACCTTGATGACCATCTGCACCTGTGCATTTTGCACAATGGTTTCTGCAACAAAGTGGCTGAAATGTGCATTTCCCAGCTTATGCGTTGTTCCCTGATTAGGCGACAGTCACTAGGGATGGTGTATTCAGTCACCACAATGAGCATTTGTGTTTGCGAAAAACCCTCACAATATGTGGTACCATGTGGCTCAGCATCGCTTCATAGTTAATGTGTGGGCAGATTTGGTTGGTGATCGCTTAGTTGGGTTGTACCTTATACCACTCCACTAGACCACCACAAATTATCAGACTTTTCTAGAACAGGTTCTTCCCAGCGTGCTTGAAGATGTTTCAGATAATGAAAGGCGCAGCATATGGTTCCAACATGATGGAGCGCTGCTCATTTCATAATGCCTGTTCATAGGCATTTGAACGGGTCATGCCTGCATCAATGGATTGGGTGTGGTGGACTAGTTCCCTGGCTCACATGCTCGCCAAATTTATTGAGCCTTGATTTCTTCCTGAGGATAGCCATGAAATCTCTCATGTATTGTGATGCTGTAGGGTTTGAAATGGATCTTGTTGCAAGAATCATCTGCACAGCTACTAGCTACTATACTCTGTGTATCTGGCAGCCAATACTCTGTTGGTGTCAGTAATACATAGCGTTTGATGGTGCAAACTTAAAGCATCTGTATAACATTAGAGATGTAGTCAGTCATCTACCATGTGTACTCGCTATGTCAAATAAATGTTTCAGGTGAATTACTCTCTTGTTTCCTTTCCGATCTCTGACCTCTGCTGCCACTTACCCATGATGTTTGTCTCCATGCGTTGCTAAGCAGTCCTCAATCGTTATGATGTGCCTCACACTAGAAGTTTGTCACAACCTTTCTGAGGTGTGTGTGTGTGTGTGTGTGTGTGTGTGTGTGTGTGTGTGTTTGTGTGTGTGTGTGTGTGTGTAGGATATTCAGCATATTGAACAATCTGCTTAGTCATAAGAAAGCAGATGTTAAGGGCAATAAATAAATAGATACAAGACCAATATTAATATGCAGTCTCCATGTTTCTAGGATAGTATAATAGATGAGTATGTTGAAATAAATATGTCAGAAAAGCTTAAGCAAGGTTTGTATCTTGGGCTCAATTTATTAATATTCCATCAGAGCAGGAAAACACAAGGTAATGAAATGGGCATAGATAAATAAATGCACGATAGGCATTAGCGATATAGGCTGTTTATAGACCAGGATGCTACACCAACAATACCATACCTTTCAGTTGAAATCCAGTCAGAAAGCACATATTAGACTACCACTTCTAGCTTCTGTAGGCAATTAGTTAAGTTTTTGAAATATTGTGCACAAAAATGAAATTGTGAATTTGGTTGGAAATTCAGACACGTAGCGTCAGTCAGTCATGCTCTGAAAGCCTCACGATTTATACAGTTCTTTCAGTTTTGAACTATGGAGAATGCCCTGTCTTTGATTAATATGATGTACTAATAGGATATAAAGTTCTCCCTGTTCTTCAGTTGGTATATGGATGAGATAGGTAAGCATCCTTCCTGACAGCTTGACACTTATGAGGTCCTTAATCACTTCATTATTCTGTCAAATCAGGTATTTTTCTTCTTTACATCTTTGCAATCTTTTTAATGGTGTTTTTTTTTTAGAATGATTCATTCCTGTTCAGCATCTGTTGTGTTAAGTGGTGTATTGATAAATCAATCCAAAAATTTGTCTTGCAACATAGAGCAATCAGTTTCATTCTGCAGGCTGTTGATGTTGAATTTTCTGCTGGAAGGATTCGAGGAGGATGATCGTGGTTTACAATGGACGAGGTTCCTCAGATGGCTAACCAGTAGTTTGTGATCAGTTAAGCAGTCATCAGTGTTTCGAGCTGTTTCTGTGAGCAGGACATCTTTCTTGTCATTTTGCTGATTGATGACACAGTCAGTCAGATGCCAGTGTTTGGAACATGTAGTCTTATAACAACTAGGTAAGCAGTACTGTGTGTCGGTGATGAAAAGGTCATGCTCAGCATGGGGACCAAGAAGTAGCAGCCCATTTGCACTGCAGTTTCCAACACCTTGAACATTATGCTACACAACCAGTTTGTAAGACACTACTGTTTTAAAGTTGAAGAGCATAATGCAAAATCCCAATTCGCCCCCCCCCCCCCCCCCCCCCCCCTCCGCGCCCCCTCCCGTCGTGCAAATGATCACCCACCAGGTTGAATGGTTGCAGGATGCTAACTAAGACTTTAACTTACATCACTGTATATATGATTTCAAAAAGTTGATCCCACCACTGGGGACATCTCCTTGTGCATGGTCTTCTTTGCAATACTCTCCTACACCCATTTGTATGTTTTTCTGCGCCTGACAAAGGTCTTTTTCTAATAGCTTTACAATATCCAACAGTCTTCTTTTAAGTGTGGATGTCAGTTGTTGAAATATTGTATATAAAATGGACGCAACCACTACCTGAAAGCTCACCATCAATCAATTATGCTGCATAAATCAGATAAATCTCATAATGTATTGTATCTAAAGAACATCTGTTGGGTATACAACAAATTACAAACTGTGTTTGGGTGCTTTGAAAGTGCTGACGTCAAATTGATAACAAAGCCATCTATGGTACATTGAGATTCCAGGTGTTGGGGTTAGGAACCAATAATAAAATATGATGAGAGTTGGGTAGGGTAGCACTACAATCAAAAGCAGCTCACATTCCAAATCACCTAGACAGTAAACAGGCCTACATCTTAAAACTTCTAGAGCACTCGCCCACACCATGGACATCTCAACTCTGGGCTTCTGTGGCTGTCATCCACAAAAAGGCCATAGAAATATTTTTGATTGCTGTGGCAGTTGACTGCACTAACTACTATTACAGTTGTTATCACTTTGAGACGGAACTTAAAGTAGCAGAATATGTCCACTTTGCTTAGAGTTTGTACTTCAATTCAATTTCTTGCATTCGAGGAGTAAGGACTGTTTCGAAGTACTCAAGCTATGTAATATTTAGTAACAGTCCCAATTGAGATGAGTTGGTAATACAATGGCCAGAACTGCCACTGCAATTCATCTGTTATCATCTTCAGTGTTAGGAGCAAAGCCCAATCTGTTTTCTGTTGTAGGTTTTGTGCAAAGTTTTCAGTGACTAAGGTGATTGGCATCAGAAATCTGTTAACAGGCCAGTTGGACAACAGACACATCCTTTTTGTGCCTGCATTTTGGCTCAGTCAAATCTCCAAATCTAAGAAAGCCACGGCAGTAGTGTAGCTTTCTCTTGAAATTTTCATTAGGTTGATGGAAAGTGAAGATGGTGCCAGTGACAAACAATCCTGAGCAAGTAGAGTGTGCAATGACATAGTTTCCATTTCTTCTTTTAAGTGTCAACCAAATGTGGTTCAAATTCAGAGAAATAATTTTGACAGCAACTGAGAGTTGGTAGTACATTAATAAGAGACAGAACAGATCACCATGATACACAAAACAGTTCCCACACCAAAACTCTTTTGTCTTGAAGTGTGGCTGCCAATCAGAAGGGGTTCTCTGGTCGTGTGTAAAGTATACGAGCAGCAAGAAACAATTAATACCTTCACTGCGTGTCAGTAATGGTAATGTTACAAACATGAAAGGGAAGTTATTAAACAAGGTTTTCTGAAATTCTTTCACCAAAGAAGCTGCAGCATTTATTCCAGAATTTGAATCAAGAGCAGCTGTCATCATGAATAATTTGGAAGTAGATACCCTTGGTGTAGTGAAGCAACGAAATTCACACAATAAAGGAGAATCCTTTGTCCAGATAGTACACCAATTAGGTTTCTTTCATAGCATATTGATGAAATAGCTCCATTATTAGGAATCATATACAAATCTTGACAAAAGATTCACACCTTAAGACTGAAATGTTGCACAGATCACACCAACACATAGGAAAGGGAATTGAAATTACCTGTTGAATTATATATTCCTATCATTGACATCAATCTATGGTAGGGTTTTGGAACACATTCTGTGTTCCACCATTATGAAATACATTGAAGAAAATTGTCTATTGACACACAACCAGCACAGATTCAGAAAATATCATTCTTGTGAAATGCAACTGGCTCTTTTTCACTTAAAGTAGTTATTGTTGTCGACAGGCAATCTCAAGTTGATTCCATATTTGTATATTTCGAGAAGGCATTTGATGCCATTCCAAAAGAGCAGGCCTTAATCAAACTGTTTGCCTCTGGAGTATTGTTTCTGATATGTGACTGGATTCATGATTTCCTGTCAGAAAGTTACAGGTCATAATAGTTCCAGGAAGTCATTTATCTGAGACCAAACCTATATTTGGTGTTCCGTAAGGAAGCATTATAACTCTCTGCTATTCCTAAGCTATAAAAATGATTTTGAAAACAATGTGAGCAGCACTCTTAGATATTTTGCAGATGATATTGTTGTTTACCATCTAGTGAACTCATCAAAAGATCAAAACAAATTACAAAATTATTTAGACAAATTGCAAAAAGTGGCAGTTGACCCTGAACTTTAAAAAGAGTGAGGTCCTTTACATAAGTACTAAAAAAAGTTAAGTTAAATTTCGATTTCATGATAAAGGTTGAATACCAGGGGATTGCAATTACGAATAAATTAAATTGGAACCAGTGTGTAGAGGATGATGTGGAAAACATGAATTATAGAATCTGTTTTATTCACAGAACATTTAGAAGCTTTCAGAAATCTACCAAAGAGACTGTCTACACTACACTTGTTCATCCTTCTAGTGTATTGCTATCCCCCAGGGGGTTCAGTGGTCTTTGGTGGATTCGTGTTTGGCTACCACCGGGCTGTAATCTTTGCAGCATCTCTTCCCATGTCTGTTCTCTTGCTGTTCTTTCTCCCCTCCTTGGGGAACATGTCTGGGGTGTAGAATGAGATTTTCACTCTGCAGCGGAGTGTGCGCTGATGTGAAAGTTCCTGGCAGATTAAAACTGTGCCCGACCGAGTCTCGAACTCGGGACCTTTGCCTTTCGCGGGCAAGTATCTTCTCTCCTACCTTCCAAACTTTGGTAGAGCACTTGCCCGCGAAAGGCAAAGGTCCCGAGTTCGAGTCTCGGTCGGGCACACAGTTTTAATCTGCCAGGAAGTTTCATGTCTGGGGTGTTTTTGGAAATGTGTTCTGCATTTTCAGTAGCTGATATCACAACAGTCCGCCCACTGTTTTTCATTCTTTTTTTCTCTCTTTGTTCCCCTTCTCCTACCCTTCATCCGCTTCAGCATTTGAGGCTCCTCTTTTTCTTCTTCCTTCCTATACTCTACGTCTGACGCGTAACAGGTGACCGGATAATGCGTAATTCCCAGCCCCGGGTTGAGAGACAGGGTTCGTATGTACCCCTTGGTAAAGGCCAGGCCAAGGGAGGGGTGACTGCCTGGGCTGCTACCTTCCCAAATTGCCGATTGGTCCCTCTGTCATGTGTTCGAGGGGGGGGGACACTTGAGGTGTGAACGGTCATCTAAGGCAAATGCTCCCCCTTCTGAGGGCAGCCCCCAGGTGGAGCACACCATCAGAGACACTGCCAATCATGGGCAGGTTATGAAGTTATCACAGCCCGATCATACATTCCAAACCTGATGCACTGTTACCAGTGTTATGATTACAACCACCCTTGAATGTCTTGTTAACACTCAGCCAAATGTGTAACCTGTGGTTGGAATGCTCACAAGGATGATTGTCTGCCTCTTTCTACCCTCTGTATCAACTGCTGCGGTGACCATGCAGCCTCATCCCGAGGTCGTCCCATGTATCTTGACGAACAGGCTGTCCGGGAGATCCAGGTGAAGAAAAAATTGCCTTACCCAATCACTCGCAAGTTGTTGGTTATTCAGAAACCCTGTGTCCTACCATCCAGCACTTACAGTACTGTTCTTGCTACATCACACTGTACGGAGGACTTGGCCATGCAGACATGCAACCTCAAAGTCAGCACCATGGTTGTAAAATTGCCCATTGCCAAGTTAGCATCCCCGTCTCCTTGTCCAGCTGTGCAACAAGCCACCAAAATTTCACAGCATGGCGCAAAGTCACTTGCTACACAACTGGCAGACCAGAAAGGACAGAAGGAATACTCTTTGAAGACTTCCTACGTCTGTCCAGCCAACTAACATCTGAGTCTTCCTCTGCTAACCGGAAAGGCTCCAAGAAGTCAAACAAAGGCAAGTGGTTTTCTCCTTCGGTGACTCGGAGATCCTCTTCAGTTCTGTCCCCACGTGATACCCTCACCCAGCCGACCTCCATGTTGTCATTACGCCCCACAAACCTTTGTTCTGCCCTGGACTCTGCAGACCAACAGAATGATAATGCCAGCGCCTCTGTAAACCTTATGGAGCAGGATCCTACTGCCTCTGCACCCTGTAGCAGTGAGTCTTTGAAGACTGACATCCCTTCAATTTTTCTCTCCTCTCCTTTCCTTGCCATGACTCTCCTCCAATGGAAATTTCGCAGCCTTCAATCCAACAAAGAGGACTTAGGGATGCTGTTAGAATCACAGTATCTCCTTCTTCTCTGCCTGCAGGAAACAAAATTGCATGCTCACAATCGCTTTGAGCTTTCCCATTTCTTCCTGGTCCGCTTAGAGGACCCCCCACCCCAATGTTGCACGCAACATCCTTTACTACCATGCTAGTGTGATCAGCAAACAG
This sequence comes from Schistocerca nitens, assembly GCF_023898315.1. NCBI lineage: Eukaryota > Metazoa > Arthropoda > Insecta > Orthoptera > Acrididae > Schistocerca > Schistocerca nitens. The sequence continues at coordinate 748,002,976 of NC_064618.1, read as the reverse complement.
AAATATTTTAGAATTACCTGTAATACTAGAGGGCATGTCATTTACATAAATAAGGAACAGGAGTGGCCCCAACACTCATCCATGGGGCACTCCCCACTTGGCCGTACCCCACTGAAACCACAAATAACATCCATTCTCAACACTGTGAATAATGACCTTTTGCTGTCTGTTGCTAAAGTAAGAGGTGAGCCAATTGTGAGCTACTTCCCATATTCCATTGTAGTCCAACTTCTGGAGCAATATTTTGTAACCAACACAATCAAACCCCTTAGTTAAATTTTAAAAAATATGCCTAGTATTAGAAGCCTTTTGTTTAATCCATTCAGAACTGAAAAAAAAGAGAATATAGCATTTTCAGTTGTTGGACGACTTCTAAAGCTGAACTGTACATTTGATAGCAAATTATATAACATAAAGTGATCAAGTATCCTTACATTCACAACCTTTTCAATAACTTTAGCAAACACTGATGGCATAGAAATAGGTCTAAAATTGTCTGTGTTACCCCTTTGTCCATTTTTATAAAGTGGCTTTACTGCTGAGTACTTTAATCATTCAGCAAACTGACCACTCTTAAAGGAAAAATTATGAATATGGCTAAGTCAGGGCTAACACATTGAGCACAATACTTTAATATCCTGCTAGGCACTCCATCATATCCAAGAGAGTGCTTAGTCTTCAGTGATTAAAGTATTGACTCTGTCTCTCCCTTGTCAGTATCACAGAGGAGTATTTCAGACATCAATCTCGGAAAGGCATTTTCCAAGAGTGTTATATGATTCCCTGTAGAAACTAAGCTTTTATTTAATTTACCAGCAATAATCAGAAACTGATTGTTAGATACTGTACATACATCTGACTTATCAGCAACAGAAATATTTTATCTGCAAATTGACTTTATATCGTCAACCGTGTGCTGCTGACCAGACGCTTCCTTCAAAACTGGCCATATGGTTTTAATTTTTTCCTGTGAATTGGTTATTCTATTTGCATACCACGTACTCCTTGCCTTCCTAATAACATTTTAAGCACCTTACAATATTGTTTGTAATGGGCTACTGTAACTTGATTGAGACTACTTCTAACAGTTTTATATAATTCCCGCTTTGTCCTATGTAATATCCTCATCCCACTAGTCAGCACTCAGGCTGAACATTTGTATGAATTTCTGGCAGCGCAATGGGTTTCTTCCACTGTCTTTACATCTTGGGCCTGTTGCTCTTCCATTCACTGAAACTACAAAATTCCTGGAGCTCATGCTCTTCTTGGTCTTCCCTCATGTCTTACCTTGTCGCCATCTACGTGGTCCCTCAGTGCCCTACTTATCCTCAGCAGTACCTCCAGGGGAACAGATCGGGCCACCCTCCTCCTTTTATATCAGTCCATTGTCCGTTCGAAATGGACCACCCTCCTCCGTTAGGACCGGTCCCTTGCCCATTCAAAGCTAGACTATTGGTGTTTCATTTATGCATCTGGATGTCAGTCCATCTTACACGTCTCAATACTATCCACCATTGTGACATCCGTTTGGCCACTGGCATCTTTTACACTAGCCTGGTTGAGAGTCTGTATGCAGAAGCTGCCGAACTACCACTGTCGTACCGCTGTGACTTTCTCCTTAGCCGATACGCATCCCATTTGTTCACCATGCCTGGCGACCCCTCTTATGCCTCCATCTTCAATGACTGCTTTGATCGCTAGTATGGGGCGCATCCCTGTTATCTGTTACCTCCTGGAGTCCATTTTCGGCTCTTGCTCCAGCAGCTTAACTTCACTCTACCTGCCACTTTCCCGGTGGGTATGAACCCTTCATCACCTTGGTTTCATGTGGCAGCCCATGTTCACCTTGGCCTTCATTCACTTCCTAAGGACACTACTCCAGCCTTGCACTACTGCCGTAAGTTTTGCGACCTTTGTACAGAACTTCTTGATAGTACCTTTGTGTACACTGATGGGTCTCAAACTGACCGTGGTGTCAGGTGTGCCTTCGTCATTGGTCCAATGATTTTCAGTATTCGCTTATGGAACTCTGCTCAGTGTTTACAGCAGAGCTCTTCTCTCTGTATCAGGCCACGCAGTACATCCGATAACACAGACTTTTCAATTGTGTCATCTGCTCTGAATCTCTCAGTGTCCTTCAGAGCCTCTGTGTGCTGTACACCGTCCATCCCTTAGTGCAAAGGGTCCAGGGAAGCTGCACTTGCTCACTCTTGATGAAGCCACTTGATGTTTATGTGGGTTCTAGGTCATGTCGGACTGACAGGAAATGAGGCTGCAGCCAAGGCTGGCTGGAGTCCTTGTACCTCGGCTGTCTAGTTCTTCCATTCCCACCGAAGACCTCTATGTTACCATCTGTCAGCAGGTGGTTTCACTTTGGTGTCACCGCTGGTCCTCCCTTCATGGAAACAAGCTCCAGGGAATTGAGCCTCTCCCAGTGGCTTGGCCGACCTCTTCTCAGCCCTCTCGCCATGAGGAGATCATTTTGGCTACATTTCTTTTTGGGCACTGTCTTTTTAGCCATTGCCATCTGTTAAGTGTTGCTCCCTCACAACTTCGTGCTCGTTGCCCTCAGCCTTTGATGATTTACCATTTACTGACACAGTGCCCTTTCTTTAACCACTTATATTCTCATTTATGTTTGCCGTCTGGTCATTTTAGTGAACAACACGTGGTATGTCAACTGCATTTTGATTTTTATGCGTCGCAGCAGTATGGTGAAGAACATTTAATCTTTAGTTCAGGACCTCCGTTTCTGTATGGCATATTTTATAGACCGTTCTCCAAGGCCTTGTTTTTAGCTGTCATTCCTACCATTGATTGAGCTTAACATGTAGTTGTTTTTACCTCCTTTTTTTTGCCTTCATGTTCTACAGTTCTGACATGAGTGCATATTACCCTAGTTGTTTTTGCACCCTAAAACAAAACAAAACTAAAGCAAAACTGTATGGCATGATTACTTACTGGGTAGAACTGAAATAGGAAATTGATAAAATCGTAAGTTACAATCACCAACTTTCCCCTCCAAATGCCAAAATTTTTGTTGGTTCACACCTATGGAGGGAGAAATGATATTACGTTAAAATAAAATTGAGCTTGCATAGAAAGATTTAGGTATTTATTTTTCTTGATTACTATTTGAGAGTGGAAAGGTAGAGAAATACTGGTAGCCTGCCAAACAGTTAAGTGTTAATTGCAGAGTAATAATGTAGATGTAGATTATATATGACAGGAGATTAATTAGAGGATAGTTGGTACATTTGCTAAGCTTCCCACCTTTGCAAGATTTTGTGTTTATGCCGGAGTCTTTTTCCATCCTTGTCCTTGATACATATGCAGTGTTGGATGTCTTGGACACATCTATTCCATGCTGTGGTTAACTGATTTATTTACTTCTCTCTATGTGGCATTTGCATTCAATCATATCAGTCTCTGTAGTGCTCTCTGTTTGTTTAACACTATCTCTTAAGTGTTAACCAGGTTGATTCAGTTGAGATGGTGTTGATTGGTGGAAGTACAATTTTACTGCACGTTATTGTTTCCTGGTTTCTTAGTCTCCACTATTTGAATTTATCTCTTTATTGCTCATTCCTATTTATCTTGTTATGATACACATGGATGTGTTAAGCTAATTTTGCTACAAGGATTACTGCCACATTTTGGACATAGAAATCAGTAATTTAATGTATTGTAAATATTTTGACAATGTTATGAAAAGTATAAGTTGCTATTCACCATATGGATGAGACGTTGAGTCACAGACTGTGCAGCTCTATATAGCGAGTAGCAATCCATCCTTTCGTACTATTGTCATATTTCATCCTGGTTTTTGCTTTTTATGTTTTGAATCAGTCATGGCCTGCAGGACAAGAAAATAATTTTAATTATGTGTGGGATTTAAATATCTCTTGTAAGCATCTGTTAAAGCATTTGGGAATCTTGACTATTTATACAGTTCATTTACTCACATTAAAAATTGTTTGAATTAGAGAATGATAGAGATATTCATTAACACACTTACAGAAGAAAGGAATAGTCTGCTCTACCTCTAGTGAATGTAGCTCGAATGCAGAAAGGAGTGAAAAATACAGATAAGAAAACTCTTTGACAATCTACTTACTTTAATAACGTATCTGAAGGCAGAAAAGTGCTTTCAGGTGCAAATTACAGTGAGTTTTTCATAATTGTTGTTGTAAAATGATTGTTACATTACTTGCTACCAAGAAATGTATTCCATTTCCTCTTAAGCTGCATATTTGGTTCTTTTCAAGATAGTGTGAGAGCATTTTAATTTCAGGACCATTTGGTGAACAGGATGATGAACAAGTATTTGTCCAGAAAGTTGTACCAGAGACAGATCAGTTATTTGTGAGGTTGGCATCTAATGGGAAAAGGTACTGCAGTTTTAATTAACTATTTCATAAAGTTCATTGATTAATAAATCATTAATCAATTTAATTAAATGATTGACTTTTTTAGAGGCTTCAAAATAAATCAAAGACATGGATATTTTTATACATCCATCTTCAGATGGATAGGGGAACAACAGTTGATAAATATATGTGAACCAATTAAGAACGCTGTCAGCTCTGTGTCTGTATTTATTGTCACAGGGAGTGGCCGCATGGTTTGAGGCGCCATGTCATGGACTGCGCGGCCCCTCCCGCCAGAGGTTCAAGTCCTCCCTCGGGCATGGGTGTGTGTGTTGTTCTTAGCATCACTTAGTTCAAGTAGTGTATAAGTCTAGGGACCAATGACCTCAGCAGTGTGGTCCCTTAGGAATTCACACACATTTGAACATTTGTATTTATTATTTATTTAAAAACAACTGATTTTGGTGGTCCACTCCATGTTCATCAGACCCCTGTCTGGAAACTGGTGGTTGTATAATCAATGGCAGTCAACATCATACGCTACGTTCGCAGGTTCGAATCCTGCCTCGGGCATGGATGTGTGTGATGTCCTTAGGTTAGCTAGGTTTAAGTAGTTCTAAGTTCTAGGGGACTGATGACCTCAGAAGTTAAGTCCCATAGTGCTCAGAGCCATTTGAACCATTTGAATCAACATCATAAAAGAATCAAAAACAACAGTGTTCACAGTGATGCATCTAGTGCAGCCTATCAACCGTTGACTGACTGATTAATGGGTTGCACTAGACGCATCACACATGAGTATGCCGATGTTTTTGAACCTTTTATGGTGTTGATTACTATTGGTTATATGACAACCAATTACCAAAAGGGGCCAAATGAAGGTGAAGTGACTACTGAAGCCAGTCACAAGATACAGAGCTAATGGTGTTATTCAGTGGTTCACATGTATAGATGTGGACTTTTGTCCTTTGATGAACTTAGGAACTTAAATTCATTATGAAGTTGGCAGTTGACTGAGTTACTCGATTCTCACATTAGAGTTCCCATCACTCTTATCTTAAATGCCAATAATTTTTATAAGATAGATAGTAGATCCATACTGATTTTTTTAATTTGACTTAATTATAATCATGTTATTTACTTTCTGCTTGTTGCAAGTGTTATGAAATATTTATGTGTGATGTAATCACAGATGGAATTTGCTGATCATGTTTTTATTTTATTTGCTTGCGTGTCAGTGTTTGGAGTACATTTTCAGACGCTAACACTGTGGTTATGGTACTTTTTCTAATATGCCATCAGTCTGTCTGCTTCTCGAGGTTTCCTAAGTGTTCATGTTGATTATAAAAATGCCTGTTTCCAGAGTCCTGATCACCATCACCTTCTAATATTGGAGTTCTCAACATCTAATAAGGTTTTATCCTGCAGTAATATTATCATTTTTAAGTTTCATGTTTAAATCAATATTTCTTTAATTGCAAATATAGACTCACCAGCCGTGTTCACTGCTTAACCTGGTTTTCCAGCTGTTCCTTTGTTTTCTCTCCCTAGTTTCTAAATTTCCCCTGACATCTTGTTTACTCTGTGATGTGACACGGTCCTGTAATGCAAAATGATTTTCTCTGTCTTGCTCTGAAGAAGAAAGTTAATCCCTACTGTGTTATGTATGTGTACTTCTACTCATCAATCACAATCAGGGACTGGGTGTTGTGTTGTCCTAATCATCATCATTTCATTCCCATTGACGCGCAAGTCGCCGAAGTGGCATCAAATCGAAAGACTTGCACCAGGCGAACGGTGTACCCGATGGGAGGCCCTAGTCTCATGACATTATTATTATTATCTATTTTAATAATTTCTCCAAAAAGTAAATGCCATCAGTGACTAGCCCCAAATGATCAATTCCAAATAACAAATGTGTTCTGCTGCATACTCCTCACATTGCTTGCTGAACTGTTGTCTAAATCATTCATTTGTGAATAATTCATTGCCAGATGAGTGACACTGCAGTGATGCAGGAGACAGAAGCAGCTGAACTGTTTTACAGCCCAGTTGCCTAATTTGGTTTTTGCATGACATTCCTAAACCATTCGAGGTGATAACTGTAGTGCTTCTTAGATAAGGGCATTGCCTGCACCACACTTGCAATTTTTTTTTTTTATATATATGTGTGTCCTATGAAGGGATCATAATCCATGTTCTCCATGCTGCTCTGCCCAAGCTCCTTCCATAATCGACTTGTAACTTTGTTAATTTCCACTATCATCCAGCATTCTTCTTCCTCTCCATCTCTTCGTTGCAATCTTTTGTATCCAATATATAACTCAGGTAGAACATGTTCCTCATTCTTGTAATTTCCTCTCCTATTCTTAGAAGTATGTCTTCATTCCACTTTTTGTCAGTCCATTTTACCTTAAATATTTTTCTCCACTGTGACATTTCAGAGCTATCCAGATTTTTTCTCTTTATTTTGACTGCCCATGGCTCACTGTCATGTTGTACTGCTCTCCAAACAAGCCACTTGGCAAAGCTGTTTCCTAGATGTAGCAGCATTCTTTTTCCTGTTAGCAAAACTTTTACTTCTTCAGAAGCTATTTTACACATAGATGTTCTACTTGACTCCTCCAAACAGCTTCCATTTTCTTTCACCAAATGTCTAAGTACCTTAAGGGTTTTACTTATTCCTTGCTCTCTCCATCAAACAATATTTTGAAGGAACCTCCATATTTGCTGATTGTCATCACTTTGGCTTCTGTACATTCACCCTCATTCTATAGCTTTTTTCCACCCTTTTATGACCTTCACCATCATCGGCTGTAGTGCTTTCACCAGTACTGTCAACACTGCTTGATCATCTGCATACTTAATAAAATTAAGTCTCTTAAGGAGATGCATAATTAATAGGTATTGTACAGCTAACTTAAACATGCAAAAAAAATTAAATTTGTGGCACCAAAACAACATTCTTATGTTGAATTCACAGACTCATTGCACCAGTGCTGAAAAATGCATCAGCATTTCTCTGTTGCCTTTTTTTACCAATTTACAGACAGCAAAAGATATCATGTTTTCGAATGTGAAAGAATCGTCTCATTAAGAAGCTTTTGCGTAAAACCATTTTGTTGGCCACTTTGGCAAATCTCTTGTCCTTGGCCACTAATTCATTGTAGAATCTTTGTATGAATTTTAAAGCACTGAATTTAGTTCATGAAGATACATCTGAGATTTCATAAATACCTCAGGTAACAATTATTCTATTCCATTGTGGCATTGTGATGCAGCAACCTTATTATGGCTAATATTAAAAACAGTTGTAGGTTGCACAGTGTTCTTTATTAACTCAAGAACGACATGTTACGCCCAGGTAGGACACCACATGGTTATCTGAAAATATGAAGGGAGGATGATATTGCAGTTCATCCGATATGATCCTATCTGGACTACTACAACAGCAAAATGAGGATGAGAAAACAAGTTGAATGAAATGGCATAGCAATACATATACTATGATAATTCACCTAAAAGTTTTTTAAAGTTACTACCATACATCAGTTACACTGAGATGACAAAGTCATTCAATACCTCCTACTATTGTGCAGGACCTCCTTTCGCCCAGCGTAGTGCAGCAACTGAATGTGGTATGGACTCAACGAATCGTTGGAAGTCCCCTGCAAAAATATGAGCCATGCTGCCTCTATAGCCATACATAACTGCATAAGCGTTGCTGGAGCATGATTTTGTGCAGGAATGGCTCTCTCAATTATGTCCCATAAATGTTCTGTGGGATTCATGTTGGGCAATCTGGGTGGCCAAATCATTCACTTGAATTGCTCAGAATGTTCTTCAAACCAGTCACGAACAGCTGTGCCCCAGTGACAAGGCACATTGTTATCCATAAAAATTACATCTTTTTTTTAGGAACATGAAGTCCATGAAAGGCTGCAAATGGTGTCCAAGTAGCCAAACATAATCATCCCTAGTCAATGATTGGGTCAGCTGGACCAGAGGACCCCGTCCATTCCATGTGAACACAGCCAACATTATTATGGAGCAACCACATACTGCACAGTGCCTTGTTGACAATCTGGATCCATGGCTTTGTGGGATCTATGCCGCACTTGAACCATCCAATCAGCTCTTACCAACTGAAATCGGGACTCACCTGACCAGACAACAATTTTCCAGTCATCTAGTGTAGAACCGATATGTTAATGAGCCCAGGAGAGGTGCTGCAAGTGATGTCATGCTGTTAGCAAAGGCACTCACATCAGCTGTCTGCTGCCATAGGCCATTAATGCCAAACTTTGTTGCACTGTGCTAACAGACACGTTCATTGTACATGTCACATTAATTTCGGCAGTGATTTCACACAGTGTTGCTTGTTTATTAGCATTGACAACTCTTCGCAAATGCCACTGCTCTCAGTCATTAAGTGAAGGTCTTTTAATGTGTCTTATGGGCTTGCCAAACTTTTTGGGGGTCAGAATGTAAGAATAGTGTTTACCAGCTCTAGTAAAATCCAAGCTCAGTAATTTGCTGCCCCTGGCATATATAAACTTGGCCAGACAGGGAGGGATTTCAAAACTAGGTTTCAGGAACATCTACTCACATGGAAGTGACAGAAACATAATTTCACCTTTGCAGAACATCTCAAATCCAGTTCCCACCAACCACCCACACATAAAAACCTAATGGTTTTACACCACACTCCCAAAGGGAAGAGACTCAAACTTATTAAAGAGATAGGATTTGTTGCTTAATGACCAGTTGACCAGTAAAAATCAAGCCTACTATGGCTCCGTGTTTCCCATTTTTAAAGAACTTATGACTTTTTAGTTCCTCTTATTCCATACGACCAAGGCCAGTATTATTTATAACTGTATGTCTTCATTGTTTCATTTTAGCCTTATATTTATTGTCGGGTCTTTTCTTTTATTATTGCTTTTAGAAATTTCACTTTTATTGTACAGCAATTGCATCGATGAGCCATACATAGTTTCTGACCTTATATGATGCAAACTACATGCACTTGCATTTTTATTCTAATATGGTTTACATTTTAGTGTGGATCTTGGAATATTCAATTCCCCAATGATTTCTGTTCTGAAATGTTCCATGCATCTAGCTCCAACTACCATTCCGTGCTGTGTTCAAAGTCTATTAATTCCCATCTTGCAGCCATAATCAGGTCAGAAACCATCTCATGTGAGTCACTCGAATACAAATGGCAGCCTTGCCAGTGCACTGCCCTTTGTCTATGTGATACTGCCGCCATCTGTACATGCGCATATCGCTATCCCATGACTTCTGTCACCTCAGTGTACAGGTACGATACCAAATGGAAGAAACTGAAAAACATGCCGTAAAAATAGACTGGAGAAAAACACCAGCAACAGGGAGCGATAGAGAGCAGAAGGAGACCTCCTATGCCAACCTTTTATGGGGTAGCTAGAAAATAACTTCCTATCTCCCAAAATGCGAAACCCTTAGTCTGGTTCAGCTGGACTCAGGGTCAAGACACCCTGCCTTCATTCCTTCACAATCTCAACACCTGTCCTGCTCAACTCAGCCTGCCACCTTCCTAAAGTCGACCTCCTCCAGTCTGATGGCTCCATCTACACCTATGTCCACATTAAACCCATCAACAATACTTGCATTTTGACAGCTGTCACCCCTCTCACACCAAAAAATCCCTCTCAAACAGCCTGACCACTTGGGGATGGCATACCTGCAGTGACAAGAATTCCCTTCCCCAGTATGCTGAGGGTCTCACGAAGGCCTTCAAAGACAGGCACTATTCCCCAGGAGTCCCCAGAACCAGTCTGCAAAAAAGATCACTGTGCCATTTCCCCCTCACACCCACAATCCTCCCACCACCCCAAAGAACCGGCCACAAAGGAGTGCCCCATTCATCACCCAGTAGACCCCCCACTCCCACGCAATGAGAACAACTGAACCACATCATTCACCAGGGCTTTGGTTACAAGACCTGCCCTAACCACCCACTCACCACTTCCTATTGCAGTCCTGTCACAGGTTTATTGTACCCCATCAGGGGCCAGGCCACCTACGAAAACAGCTATGTCATTTACCAGTCTGCTGAAACCATTGCACGGCTTATTGTATTGGTATGACTACCAATTTGCTGTCCATCAGGACGAATGGCCACAGCCAAATTGTGGCCAAGAGCAAAGTAGACTACCCTGTGGGACAACATATAGGTGAGCACAACATGCTTCATTTCAGTGGTTGCTTCACTACCTGAGCCATCTGGATCCTTTCCTACGCCACCAGCTTATTTTAACCACGCAGATGAGAGTTAATCTTACAATACATTCTCCGTTTCCATAATTATCCCGGTCTCAACCTACTGTCCTCACACCCTCCACCCAACAGTTCCCACGCACTCTCTTCTATCATCTCCTTCCCATTCTCATCTCCCAGCTTCTTTGTTTGTCATCCTCTGTCAATGCTCCCGCCCATCTTTCCCCGATCCTCTCCTTTTCGCTCCTTTTTCCCCCCACACATCCCTGTCCCACAAGCTTCTGACGCCACGCCTCTTAGCATTCTAACTCCTGCACACTCTGCCAGACAGTGTTCCTCTGTTACCACACCTGTACACTACTGTCCCTTCCCTTTCCCTGCCCAGCTGCAACCCCTTGTGATAGTAACATCCTGGCCTGAGCTGCCACAGTTGGCGGTCGTGTGTGTGTGAGGTGTGCTTGCTCATGTGTTTGAATGGTTTGTGGTTCTGTGCTTCTCTTTTGCTGAAGAAGGCTGTGGCCAAAAGCTTTATGTGAGTGTTTTGTAATTGTGCCTGTCTGTAACTTAATGTGTCTTCTTTATGGTAAGTAGCAATCTATCTTTTCCTGCTGTTTAAAAACATTATATATACTTATTTGATTAATAATCACACCTGACAATGTTTTAGTTCTAAAAAAGGAAAAGAAAAGTATTCTGATTAACAAAATATTACTAGATATGCCAGAAAAAAAGAAAAAAATAGCCATGACAAAGAATTGAACTGGACCAGCAGTTTTAGTAGTCATAACATCTCAGCAACGTGGCTGCCAACTTTGCTGTACTAGACACAAAGAATGACAGGTAGTTTTAAAACACAACCACCCTAATAATTTGAACATTATTAACTTTTGACCCCACATAATATTAATAAAAAATGTTTGTTTTAGACACTCTTATGATGTATAGCATTGAAAATACGTTTTTCTGTCATCAGCTTTGACCTCCATTTTTCAAAAACTAGGGAGTGTCTGGCAAAAAGCCGAAGCACTTATGTCATTATTTTCAATATAGAACATCATTGCAAAACTTGATCAAAATCGGAGCCCCACATGTCAGACTCTCCCGTTGTAAGCGGCAGTGGATGTTGTTGTGTACATCTTAAATCATCTTGAATCTCTCAGCTTGCATGACTGGCTATCATTACACATAAATTTTTCTCTTCATACAAAAATGAAAAAATATTTTATTGATAAATTCACTGTAAAATATAAATTACAAATAATGCTAACATCCAGAGTATGTAACACTAATTCTTCTTCAATGTGTTTCTTTCATTTCTCTTATAGGGTGTGTGTTATAAAAGCTGTAGATGGTAGCACAATAACATCATTTTGTGTTCATGAGTGTGAAGGATCAAGTCGTATGGGCTCCAGACCACGACGATTTATATTCACTGGTCATAGCAACGGAGCAATCCAGATGTGGGATCTTACAACAGCACTTGATCTCTCTAGTCGTGGAGAACCAGGTGATTAATGTAGGGGAATTTAATGGAGTGGGTGCAGAAAATGTATTTGTACATTAGCATATGCAGTATAATACAAGTCAAATGTTAAAGTTTGGATGACATGAGTTTATTTTATCTTTCATATAATTTGCAGTATGCATAGTATTAACTGTCAACCATTTTTTGTAATCAGTATGGAACCCTTGTGATTTCAGTGAATCAGATGTCAGGAGGGCCAACAGCTGAAGAACTGCTTAAGCTGCTTGATCAATGTGATCTCAGTAATAGCCATTGTTCCACACCGTGCATTTCACCATGTCCCTCAGCAGCAGCAAATTCTGCAGCACGCATCAAGACTTCAAATGTTGTTTTTCTAAATCAGTCACAGGAATCTAGTGAACGTATTAGCAATGGAACACCTTGTTGAATGTTGAACTGCGAACATGAATGAACATGTTGTATTACAGACATTTGTATGTGTTCAGTGTTACAATTTTTATTATGAAGCATGCTTGTCTATTTTCTTACTGGATGTGATGTGTATGAATGTGTTTTGTACTATTTGCATATGTATTTCATGATTCATTAACAGTGGATCTTATTAAAAATAAGAAAATGAAATTTTAGTAATCATCAGATAGTGTGAGTATAACATTACCAATCATTTCAGAATTTTAACTTTGACATTTTGAAAAGAGTGATGATAAGAGGAGAATTCAAGTGAAGTAAAGACTTGCCCCTATTAACATTGATGTTTGACATTCAGTTCTGCTTTCCCTTTCCTTTATTTCCACCCACCTCTTGCAGTTTTCTCTACCCTTTTCTAGTATTTTTTGTATGGCATATTTTCATGAACTACCGACCTTGCTGAGGTGAGGTGGTTTGCATGCCATACGATATAGATAGCTGCAATGTAGGTGCTATCACAACAAAGGGATATATGTGGAGAGGCGGACAAACATGTGGTTCCTGAAGAGGGGCAGCAACCTTTTCAGTAGTTGCAGAGTCAACAGTCTGGATGATTGACTCATGTGGCCTTGTAACATTAGCCAGAATGGACTTACTGTGCTGGCACTGCAGATGACTGAAAGCAGGGAGAAACTAATGCCATTACCTTTCCCTAGGGCATCTGGCTCTGCTCTAGGGTTAAATGATGATGGCATCATCTTGGGTGAAATATATTGCATCATCTTGGGTAAAATATATTGCAGGTAAAATAGTCTGGCATTTGGATCTCTGGGTGGGGACTACTAAGGGGGATGTCGTCATCAGGAAAAACAAAACTGGAATTCTGTGGGTTGGAACATGGAGTGTTAGATCACTTATTGGGTAGTTAGGTTAGAGAATTTAGAAAGGGGAATCGATAGGTTGAAAAGACATAGTGGCAATTAGTGAAGTGTGGTGGCAAGAACAACAGAGTTTCTGGTAAGATCTGTACAGCTGTAACAATACAAAAACAGATAGGGGTAATGAAGGAGCAGGCCTGATATCATCAAATGTAAAACAAGGTCAACGGAATGAATTAAATCAGATGATGCATTTGATAGATCTTGGAAATGGCTATGTCAGAGCTGAGCTGGGAAGGTAAGGGAATTAGAATTAATGGAAGAAGGCTTACCAACTTGAGATTTGCTGATGATATTGCCTTACTGGCCAAAGACTTCGCAGAGCTCCAAAACGTAGTTACAGATCTTGCATCGGAATGTCAGCTGGTTGGCTTGAACATGAACCTTTCCAAAACAAAAGTAATATCCAACAAATGGGTCCCAGCTGGAGATGTGAAAGTCAAGGACAGTCTACTAGAAGAGGTCAGTGAATATGTCTACCTTGGCCAGATTATAAATATGAAGGGAGACATAAGGTCAGAAATCTATCGACGCATCAAGCTTGGCTGGCAAGCATTTGGGAAGAATTCAAAAGTATTCAGATCAAAAATGCCAGTAAATCTGAAGAAAGCAGTATTTGATCAATGCATTCTTCCTGTGATGACGTATGGCTGCGAGACGTGGACACTGAACTCATTCACAAAAGGGAAACTTAGGACAGCACAGAGAGCCATAGAGAGATCAATGCTGGGCTTTACAAGAAAGGACAGGAAAAGGGCAGATGACATCCGGTCTGTGACGAAGGTCAATGACATCTTAGAGAGAGTAGGTTCCTTGAAATGGCAGTGGGCTGGCCACGTCGCAAGAGCACCGGAGGCCTAGAGGAAGACCACCAGACAGATGGGACAAAGACATCAAGAAGATCGCTGGTAACACCTGGCAGAGAACTGCCCAAGACCGTCCCACTTGGAGAAGACTTCTGAAAGCCTAACTGAATCCACGACTCGAAGAGGCCACATCATCTAATGATTGAATTGGATGATGATGATGATGATTTTGGTTTATTCATAAAGCATATGTCATCTAATAACGTCTGGAACACTGTGTGGGCCAAAGATATAATATAAACATGCCTGCTCAAAAAAGCGAGATGTATGAATGTATGAAAGGAGAAATGAACATTCTTTAAGCTGATAAATTTTTCTCTCTTCAACTATCTGTCTCTTCTTGTCTGGGTTTCTGGGTGGACGTGCTGCATGTGTGAACTATGTGTAGTTGTGTAAAAGCTTTTACAATATATCTTATGGAAGGCGAGGCAGTTTCTTTCATACCTAAATTATTCATCTGGAAAATGATACCTGGAAACCCAGCAACCTGCAATCTTCGAGTATAAGGGTGATCTGTGATTGTATAATACTGCATTACTGGTCACAGCATGGGACAATGTTTTCGTCTCTCTAAGAAAGAGGAGATAAATATCATCCTGTTAAAAGGAAAATAAATATATTAAATACATTAATCAGTTAGACTGTTTCAGTGGTAATCGTAGTGAGAGACTGTGGAGGTGCGAACTTTTAGATGTGTGAATTGTTGCTCATGAAAGTATCTGCCAGCCACACACCTTAAAATAATCCACATTAGTCAGACACCTCCTTATGGCCCCAGTTATTAAATGCAGCATTGTAACTGGCGATTATAAAAGGGATGGTGCCAGGTAAAGATAATTGAAAGAATTAAAACATATGAGACATTGTGAAAATTTTCCATTGTATCAATCATCTTTTGTTTTCTTTGTTGAATGAAACGAATAATGTTGCCAGGAGAAAGAGAGTAAGGATCATAAAGAAGGATATGCATGGACAGAGAACAAAATTTGTATGGAAACTACCAGAAAAAGAAATTGTGAAGCCCATCGAGAAGGTAGGAAAATTCTAACTTATAACTTGCATTGGCTGCACTTGGGAGCACCTCACTTGTATCTGATAGTAGTATCACGTCTCCCTCCCATCCTAAAAAATGGAGCATTTTAAACTGTGGTAAAAGAGTGTATTTATTAAAAATATTTTTTTTCTGGCAATTTTGAATGAGAGTATGTGTGGCAACAATGAGTTGCAATATATTTTCACAACATGTCACAAGATAATTTAGCAAATTTTCTTAGAGTAATTAAGAAAAGGATATTTATTTTTAAATTTTGCCATTAATAAATGACAAGGATGGAAATGGACACAGCAGATAATTAATTCAGTAATTAATGTACAAGTACAAAATGTCAGCGCAACTAACACGACGACAAATGAGTGAGTGTGAAAATGTCGGTGAGTCAGACAACAATTGCGATTATTATTTAAGCTCAGCTATGATTGAGGACAGTATTGTGATTAATGATGTGACTTTACATAGGGTAGATGAAATAAATTCACGAATATCACTGGGAAGCATTTTTTCACATGAGGCTAGTGAAAGGTACAGTAGCGCAGATTCTAGTAGATGTGAAACTTCCGCATCAGGTGAAATGGACCTGAATGTGATCAGATATGACTCACTAGGTGTTCAAAATTGTACCCCAACATTGATACAACTTATGTAAGGGATGATGAAAACTCTTAATGATTTTAGGAATGAACGAATACAAAAAATTAATTAACTAACACAATAAATTAAAGAACAAACCTAACAGGAGAGTACTGATCTAACATAAAAATTTAATAATTTAACACAAAAAGTCAAAGATTATTCAAAACAACAAACACAAACATTTAATGATCTTAGGAATCGTGTCAAAAATTTGATCACTTTCAAATTAACAAATGCAAAACTTTGATGACCTAAGTAACAAGTTACACACCGACCAGTCAAATAATTTAAAATGTAAGTTGTCCAAAAAGGGAAAAGAATTAAAGGCGGAGCTATTCACAGACCTTTCTCAGAAAATAGGTAAGTTAGATAAAAAGGTATCGATGTTGACAAAGCACGGAAGGAAATGGCAGGTAAGCTGAAAAACATGAGTGACACACAGATAAAAATGCAGGGGACTTGATCGGAAATTAATAAAAGTGTAAAGGAGATCCAAGATGTTATTAGTGAATTGCACACTATATTTAAAGATTTGCCTGAGGAAGTACAGGAACTGTCAGTAGAACTGAATAATTTAAAATTGAGCAGTAAGTTCGTAAAGAAAACCCAAGAATGAATTGATAGGGATGTAAAGAACTTAATGGAGAGAGCCAAATCAAGATTACTAGATAAGGGTATCACACTAGCACAGAAGCAAGAGCATAAGGCTTATATGGAAGGGATCGAAGAGATAGTCAAGGAGAAGGAAAGTCAACTAATTTCCAGGATTGAATCAGCTTTAAAGGCAGTGGAAGAAAAACTGTGGAACAGTTTAACTAATGGTACTGATATCACAAAGGAGCCACTAATTGTTAGCGATCAGGTGCAGTCTGGCAGAATAGAGAGCTGCAATATCTGTCTGCCGTTTAACACTATTCCTGCCTATCTACTCTTGTAGCTGATGAAGGGTAACTACGGCATAGGTAGTTTCTGATTTTTACCACAGAGGGTAAAAGATTGCCCCCTGCAACTGGACTGAGGCACAGAAGATCACGTTTGTTGTGGGATAGACCCAAGGTGATGCTTTATTGTGGGCAACCACTATGGCCAAGTGGTGTCATACTTATGAACAGTTTGAGAGTGCCTTCTTGGACAAATTCTGATCCATAGCACCCAAGAGAGGCTAAAGCAAGAGTTATTTAACTCTGCACCATTCAACGGTAAACATGGGGGACTGCAGAAATATTTTGAAAAATACCTAAACAAAAAAAGATATGGAGAAATCCAGTCTCTCATGGATGTACTAAAAAAACTGAAGTCACCTACCAGCACATATCAAGGAAAAATTGATCACTATACCCAAGAATGATGTAGGATACTTTTTATCTATTCTGGCTTCGATTGACCTCATTTATGGAGAGAGGCAGTTGCAACCACAGAACAATAACGTGCAAAGTGAACACCTGCAAAATAGCAGACTGCAAAATAGTTAAGACGGAAGCAATCAACACGGTGGGCACCCAACCACCCATGTAGTAATAACACACAAGAGGTAACTATGGTACCTTGGGAAAGCAAGGACACAAACAAGGCTTTAAAGGAAACCACAACCTTAATTACAATGGACCAGCATATGTTGAATAGAGTGGTTTCAGACAATAAATTCAAAATGTAACCCAAGCAGGCAGTAATAACCAATATAATAATTGACGAGGGCTGACCAGTGATAGAATGCCAGGTAGTCCTCCTCCTGGTGGCTACAACCAGTGGAACAACAATTATATACTGGGTGGAGGTCAAAGTCAAAGAGAATTTAATTTATGGGCATCACAAGACACAAACTGGTGAAGTCAAGACCACACTGTGCATATAGTGGAGGTAACCCAGAGTGGAGAGATTACTCTCCTTGACTAATCAGGAAAACCAAAACAGGTCACTATAGGCCCCTGCTGTCAGACTGATGAAGGGATGGGGATACACAATTAATTCCTAATTATTTTCTGTGATATTACAAAGAAGTAGATGTCAAGGAAATATTACAAAGAAGTAGATGTCAAGGAAGACTTGTACTAAAATGTAGACTTTCACAGCTGGAAATATCATGTCCATTATAATTATCCGGGCTGTTATGCCGTGGTCGGTTGATGAATTCAGTGTCAATTCCCAACGTTTCATCTCCGACTGCGGGAGACATCTTCAAGGGGGTCCGTAGCTCGATGGAAGGTCCAACACCCCCACTGGCTCGCTACTGACTGCCGCCAAATTCTGTGTCTGCGCACTCCTCCACAATGCCCTGATGAAGAACGGATATTCGTCCGCCGAAATAAAACGTGCGTTGAGGCAGCCACGCAGAAATCATAGTGACGTACAGGCTACTGCGAAATCTAAGGTTTTCCTGCCGTTTGTTAAAAATGTAACGGAAAG
Organism: Schistocerca nitens; assembly: GCF_023898315.1. Lineage (NCBI taxonomy): Eukaryota > Metazoa > Arthropoda > Insecta > Orthoptera > Acrididae > Schistocerca > Schistocerca nitens. Next base: position 747,984,551 of record NC_064618.1, on the reverse strand, counting down.
AATAGGGAGGATCTTGATGAAGCGGAATATTACCGTAATTTACAAGCTCACCAGGAAGATACAGGAATACCTTAAGCCTGCCAAGGATGCTCGCAAACCATTGGAAAAAGCTGGAGTGTATAGGATCCCATGCAGCTGTGGAGATGTTTATGTGGGTACCACTAAAAGAACTGTTCCTAAATGTCTGGAAGAGCACGAGGGCAATTGTAGAAGAGGAGAAACGGAATGATCAGCTGTTGCGGAGCATGCTTTCCAGCCAGGGAACCAAAATATTAGTTTCGAGGAGATGCAAGTACTAGCGGCCACAAGCGGATATTACGAAAGGCTCTACAGGGAGGCAATCGAAATCGCTAAACACCCTAATAATTTCAATCGAAAGGAGGGCGGCGTGAAATTAAATGGTATATGGATGCCGGTGTTAAAGAAGATGTGTACCACCCGTCCACTGCTGGGTGATGGCGATTGACGGCGATGGACCGTGGCCAATTGCACTGACGTTTTCAAAACACGTGACGTCACGCCGCGGTGCGGGAGCGCGCGGACACGGAATTTGGCGGCAGTCAGTAGCGAGCCAGTGGGTGTGTTGGACCTTCCATCGAGCTACAGACCCCCTTGAAGATGTCTCCCACAGTCAGAGACGAAACGTTGGGAATTGACACTGAGTTCATCAACCGATCACGGCATAACAGCCCGGATAATTATAATGGACAAGGAAGACTTATGTCAGGAAAATGTGTACAATTTGGAAGAGAACAGAAGAAAGTCTGCACAGGCCTTAATAAATGCCAGAGCAGCTGATTCTGATACGCACATTGTACTGGATTCAGGTGCATCGACAACTGTAATCTCACAAGGTTTACTTAATGTGTTCCAAAAACGAACACACAGAACAACCTTCACTGTGCAGAACTGTCGAATCTTGCCTGCAGTAGGGAGCAAATCTAAAGGGGTGGCACTTCAAGCATTAATACCCATTATTATTGAAAAAAATTTCTGTAAAATGCATTTTTCTAGTAGTGGAAAAACGTGTAGTTAACTGCCTTATTGGTATGGATACCTTGCGACAGTATAAGGTACAGATTGACATAGCTCAGAGAAACTGCTTCTTTACAATTAGTGAATGAAGATTATCAGTAGATTTAATCAGAACCAGTACAATTGAAAACAAACTCCTGACAAATACATACATTAAAGTACAATTGTCTTATTCAGATGTATTGTTCTGTGTTGCACAAAAAGATGAACAGCTACATGAAGGAAACGTGGATCTAGCACTAGCACAAGTTGTATGTGAGAAGACCAGAAAGAGGAGTACAGGAATTATTACTATGGTATGCACATTGTAATCTTCCCCCTCATTCCTTCTTCCATCTATTTTCCACATTAAACAATGCCCAGTCCGAGTAATTAATAAGCAAAGTTTTTTTATGAGGATTTGAGAGGAGCAAAGATTACAGTAAACTTTCAAGTTTACTTAGCTTGTCATGTTGACATGGCTCCAGTTCTTCTTGTCTAGGGGGGAATTCTTGAAGCTGAAAATCTAACATCAGGTCCTCATGGTTTGTTTGAACTAAATAGAATTTTTTCACTTAAATATATGTTCCACTGATTTTCGCACATTTTAGTATGTCATACAGTATTTTGATTTGTCACGTTGAAAAAGGCGAAATTACATTGTTCGCACAAAAATATGTCTGATCACATCTGAGGCAAGCTTATGACACTCACACACTGCAGAAATAACCATATTCCAAAGGGTTTACAGTTGTTCTTCACAAAAGAATTCCTACTAGTTTTTGTTATATTATTAATTTAGATTATTATCCCATAAATGAATCCAGAAATAAACATAGTAAACAGAACAGGATTGTGTAATTAATAATAGAAATTTTAAGTGTCCAAATTATTCATAATTTCAAATGTTTAAAAAAAAATAATTTTAATTGTACATTCAGAACTAGTACTTATTGATTATAACACCGAAACTAAAATATTTGATAAAGTTATTACTTTTCATAAATTTTAGCTTGAAATATAACACTGTGTATAAAATTATATGGAAGTTTTCAGAAAAGCTACTGAGACCTGTCCAAAATTCGAAAAATAATACTGGAATCGACAACTATTGTTGAGAAAAAGTAATGCTAGAGGAGGATGTCCCCTTTCAACATCCCCCCCTCACGTAATATGGAAACAATGTGTTTACAATATTTTGTGACCTACTATAAGGTTTGCGAAACAGTGTAAAAAATGATGCCAAAACATAGAATACAGATTGTCAAAGTTAATTTCCAAAATTACAAGAAAATTTTATATCGAATGATCATCACTTCCCTATGAACACAAGTATATGTTAGCTTACAAAAAACTGCAAAAGGTATACAAGAAAATACATAACATCCGAGAAATTTCTGATTACAACAAACAGATTGTAGATTGCATTTTATTGGTCCTGTTGTCTACATAGCAGCTTATGCGTAAGACATTGGACAAGTCAAGTTATAAATATACAGGCTGAAAGTAATTTCAAGGCATACATATTTAAGCTTACAATAATACACTTTACACGTAAGTATTTTTATAACACATTTCATAAATTTAAATATTCTTCAATGGAGTAAAAGCAGTGATGCTGTAAATATGACTTTAGAGATTTTCCAAATGTATTGACCTCAGTGATAGCTTTTATGTTTTCAGGAAGTTTGTTATAAAGCTTAACTCCCATGTGAAAAGTGCCTTTTTGGCACAGTGCTGTGCTGATTTGAGTCATATGTAAGTTTCTGTTTTGTCTGGTAAAGTGCTCATGTATATCACAGTTTTTATGTAGTCTCTGGTCCTTGCCTATTACATTTAATTTAAAGAACAAAAGGGTTTCCATAATGTATGCACACGGTAATGGGGGAATACCAGATTTCTTAAACAGGGGTTTACAAGAGTCTCTAGGCTTGCACCCAAACAAGATTCTAATGGCCCTTTTTTGTAGTTTAAAAGTGCTATTAGCTATTTTAGAGTTTCCCCAGAAGGTGACCCCATATCTAAGACAAGAATGAAAGTACGCATGATATGCATTCAATACTGTTTTCTCACTACAGCATGATTTTAATGAACAAAGAAGATAACATGTTTTGCTCATTTCTGCATTGAGATATTCAATATGCTTATTCCATCTGATGTTACTCTGCAGCCAAAGTCCTAAGAATTTGGTTTCAGTACTGTTACCAACTGGTTCGTCATTGATAGAGACTGATGGGATAAACATGTCCTTGTTAGGAACGTTGTGGAATTTTAGAGCAACGGTTTTCTTACTGTTTATTACAAGCTGATTACTCTGTGCCCAGCTGCTAAGTTGTTTCGTGATCATGTTTACTGTCTGCTGTAACTGTTCATCGTCGTCTCCTTTTAGTAGAATCGTGGTGTCATCTGCAAATATGATTGATTTGTGTGCATCAATATTTAAGCTTAGATCATTTATGTACAGAAGAAACAGAAGGGGTCCCAATACGGATCCTTGGGGTACACCACATTTTATTTGTTTATAGTCAGATAAGTGATTAGATACAGTTTTTAGTTCAATATTTGTGTGCTTGACGCACACTGCCTGCATACGATTTGTCAGGAAGGAACTGATCCACTTGTTGGACAGACCTCGAATACCATATCTTTCTAGCTTTGATAGCAGAATTTTATGGTCCACCATGTCAAAAGCTTTTGACAAGTCAATAAAGACTCCTATTGTTTCCTGTTTTTTGTCCATCAGGTTTAGGATGGAATTGATGCACTCATAGACAGCAGTTGTCGTTGACCTCTTATTTCTGAATCCATGTTGTTCATTACATAGGATGCTGTTTTTATTTATAAATTTCATAAGTTTCTCATACATAACTTTTTCCAGTACTTTAGAGATGCAGGAGGAAATTGTGATGGGTCTGTAGTTATTTACATTGTCTTTATCCCATTTTTTATATACAGGAATAACATTTGATGTTTTAACACATCAGGGAAAGTGCCTGCTTGAAGTGAGCAGTCGCATAAATGTGTGAGTACTTCAATTAGGTTTGATGCGCTCTTCTTTAACATTGTTGCAGGTATACCATCAATACCTGCCGATTTGGAATTTTTTAGTCCTTTTATTGCTTTAGCTACTTCATCTTGTGAAACAGAACTGATGTACATTGATCCTCTACATGCACTTATTTTATATTCATTTGCCTGGATGCTCTTAAAGTTTGACTGTAACATATTTTCAGCAACACCTGTGAAAAAGTTGTTAAATGTGTTGGCTACTTCTAAGGGGTTTGTTACTTTTTTATTTTTATGTGATAGTGTTATATTTTTCCGAGGTTGTCTGTATTCTCCACATTCTTTTTTTATAACACTCCACATAGCCTTTGATTTATTAGCCGAATTATAAATGATTTTATCATTATGCATTATTTTTGCTGCTTTTATTACTTTTATTAATATTTTGGAGTATTTTTTATAGTATGCGCGTACTACAGGTGAGGAATTTTTTGAGTTACATATTTCATGAAGTAGTCTTTTCTTCTGGCATGAAACCCTTATTCCCCTTGTGATCCAGCTGTTTGTTCTATAGTTTCCCCGTATGGTTAATGTTTTCAGTGGGAATGCAAGTTCAAAGAAATATAATGTATCAATGAAAGTGTCGAATTTTTCATTTATATCGTTCATTTTGTACACTCCTAGCCATTTTTCTTTCTGTAATAAGTTGTTGAAGTAGTTCACATTATGCTGATTATAGCTTCGATATGCTGTTCTAAAAGACATGTTGTTAATAATACTGCCTTGTACTTTTATGCTTAATATTTGAGCAAGATGATCACTAAAACCTGCATTGAAAATTTTTAGTGAGGTGTTGTGTAAACTCTTCTTTACTAGAAACTGATCAAGAGCTGTTTGACAAGTTTCTGATACTCGGGTAGCTGCTTTTACTTCAGCCTTTAAATTGTAGGACGTTGCAAGGTTCAAAATGGTCTCCCTATTTCCACTATTCGTGAGGAAGTCAATATTGAAGTCACCACAGATTATCAATTCACAATCCATTTTATTTACTTTATTTAGCAATGACTCCATTTTGTTTAAGAAAAGTTCAAAATTCCCGGACGGTGATCGGTAAACTTTAGCAATAACCAGGTTGAACTGAGTAATTTTTATAGCTGCAATTTCATAATCCTTTTCGACATTTGCCCTAGTTAAGTCAGGTAGTGTAATAAAATCTACATTATCCTTTGTGTAAATTGCTACCCCACCCTGCTTGCTGTTTTTCCTGCAGTAGTAAGCAGCCAAGACAGATTTGTTTATTTTCGTATTCTGGATTAATTCTGGGTTAAGCCAGTGCTCAGAAATGCATAACACTGAGATATCATTAAGTTCATGTGTTAATAGAACATTAATTTCATCGATCTTATTACGCAGGGATTGCACATTATGGTGATAAATTTTTAGTTCGGGCATATTCACGATTTGGTAATTGGGAATCATATTTACAGCATCACATACCTCTAGTTTAAATTAGGAACGTCAGCAGTGTTGTATTTTCGTTCTTCTTTCTTGTTTATTTTGTTTTCCTCGCTGTTGGAAGGATGTTCAGGAAGCTGATAAATTGTTCTATCCCTTACAAGTCTTTCTTTGATTATTTCACTAACACAATCACAAACAAATCTTTTCCCTTCATAGTTCAAATGCATTCCATGCTTCGTGTGCAGATTTCCATGCAGCTTGCTTATATCCAGTACATCGCACTTAGTGTATTGAGAACACAGTTTCCTTATTTTAATGTTTGTTTCCCTTCATAGTTCAAATGCATTCCATGCTTCGTGTGCAGATTTCCATGCAGCTTGCTTATATCCAGTACATCGCACTTAGTGTATTGAGAACACAGTTTCCTTATTTTAATGTTTGTTTTCCGAATTTCTTTGTTTACACATGAACTATAAATCAGATCATGCCTATGAGGAAGTGTGGCAACTACTGTGTTTCTGCATTTATTAGCTTGTAAAAAATTCTGTAGCGTTTTCACGCAAACCTCTGCTTCATTTTTTGCCACATCGTTTGAACCCATTATACAGACGATAAAGTCATTTTCTTGCATTAATTTCATCTGAGAGTTAATGTCTACAACATTTTTACATCACACTCCCGGTTTCACTACACTAGTCACTGCTATGTCGCGATTTTTCTCACGGAGCATGCTGGATAGATTCCTGCCATGACTGTCTGTTAGTAATAGTACACTACTCTTTTTCCCTGATGATCTGTGTTTGTTGTTGACATTATTTGAAAAAACGCTATTCATTTTCAGTTCACTGACTTTTTCAAGTTCACGATCATTTGGAGAGTCATTATCACAGTCACTTGTTTGCAAAACATGATATTTGTTTTTCTCCGAAAATGTGACAATTTTAGCAAACTTTGTTGTTCTTTTTGTAGTTGGAACACTATTTTTGTACGGCACTTTTACCCACTCGGACGATATATTACTTTTGTCTTGCATCACTTCACTTAGTGTTGACTTCGATTGCAGATCCCGATTTGTTTTCTTGAGTGAGTCAATATCGCTTCTTAAGGAACTGACTATGAATTGTAAGCTAGAAATTCGTTCTTTTAGCGTTGTTATTTCAGTGTTACAATTCATACAAACTCCCTTTTTAACAGCATAACTATAACTGTTTCTCAAGTTAGATTCACACACTTCTACACTCGCGGCCATATTGCTCACAGGGTTCTTCTTGCTTACAATTTGTCTATAGTTCAAATAAGTGTGAAACCTGAGTAGTGAAATGGCAAAATTAACATATAGTGACAATTTCCAAATATATGGACAAAATTCACATGAAGTTGCTCTAACATATCTAGCTTCATACAGAATGTTCTAATGTAGTGTAATCTTTTAAGTCTCTTTCGGCATAGCAATGAATGAGGTTTAAGTGTCCGTTGTTGTTGTTGTGGTCTTCAGTCCTGAGACTGGTTTGATGAAGCTCTCCATGCTACTGTATCCTGTGCAAGCTTCTTCATCTCCCAGTACTTACTGCAACCTACATTCTTCTGAATCTGCTTAGTGTATTCATCTCTTGGTCTCCCTCTATGATTTTTACCCTCCACGCTGCCCTCCAATGCTAAATTTATGATCCCTTGATGCCTCAGAACATGCCCTATCAACTGGTCCCTTCTTCTTGTCAAGTTGTGCCACAAACTCGTCTTCTCCCCTATTCTATTCAATACCTCCTCATTAGTTACATGATCTACCCATCTAATCTTCAGCATTCTTCTGTAGCAACACATTTCGAAAGCTTCTATTCTCTTCTTGTCCAAACTATTTACCGTCCATGTTTCACTTCCATACATGGCTACACTCCATACAAATACTTTCAGAAACGACTTCCTGACACTTAAATCTATACTCGATGTTAAATAATTCCTCTTCTTCAGAAACGCTTTCCTTGCCATTGCCAGTCTACACTTTATATCCTCTCTACTTCGACCATCATCAGTTATTTTGCTCCCCAAATAGCAAAACTCCTTTACTACTTTAAGTGTCTCATTTCCTAATCTAATTCCCTCAGCATCACCAGACTTAATTCGACTACATTCCATGATCCTCGTTTTGCTTATGTTGATGTTCATCTTATATTCTCCTTTCAAGACACTGTCCATTCCGTTCAACTGCTCTTCCAAGTCCTTTGCTGTCCCTGACAGAATTACAATGTCATCGGCGAACCTCAAAGTTTTTATTTCTTCTCCATGGATTTTAATACCTACTCCGAATTTTTCTTTTGTATCCTTTACTGCTTGCTCAATATACAGATAGAATAACATGGGGGATAGGCTACAACCCTGTCTCACTCCCTTCCCAACCACTGCTTCCCTTTCATGTCACTCGACTCTTATAACTGCCATCTGTTTTCTGTACAAATTATAAATAGCCTTTCGCTCCCTGTATTTTACACCTACCACGTTCAGAATTTGAAAGAGAGTATTCCAGTCAACATTGTCAAAAGCTTTCTCTAAGTCTACAAATGTTAGAAACATTCCTTAATCTTTCTTCTAAGATAAGGCATAATGTCAGTATTGCCTCACGTGTTCCAACATTTCTACGGAATCCAAAATGATCTTCCCCGAGGTCGGCTTCTACCAGTTTTTCCATTCGTCTGTAAAGAATTCGTGTTAGTATTATGCAGCTGTGACTTATTAAACTGATAGTTCGGTAATTTTCACATCTGTCAACAACTGGTTTCTTTGGGATTGGAATTATTATATTCTTCTTGAAGTCTGAGGGTATTTCGCCTGTCTCATACATCTTGCTCACCAGACGGCAGAGTTTTGTCAGGACTGGCTCTCCCAAGGCCGTCAGTAGTTCTAATGGAATGTTGTTTACTCCGGGGGCCTTGTTTCGACTCAGGTCTTTCAGTGCTCTGTCAAACTCTTCACGCAGTATCATATCTCCCATTTCATCTTCATCTACATCCTCTTCCGTTTCCATAATATTGTTCTGAAGTACATCGCCCTTGTATAAACCCTCTATATACTCCTTCCACCTTTCTGTTTTTCCTTCTTTGCTTCGAACTGGGTTTCCATCTGAGCTCATGATATTCATAGAAATTGTTCTCTTTTCTCCAAAGGTCTCTTTAATTTTCCTGTAGGCAGTATCTATCTTACCCCTCATGAGATAAGCCTCTACATCCTTACATTTGTCCTCTAGCCATCCCTGCGTAGCAGTTTTGCACTTCCTGTCGATCTCATTTTTGAGAAGTTTGTATTCCTTTTTGCCTGCTTCATTTACTGCATTTTTATATTTTCTCCTTTCATCAATTAAATTCAATATTTCTTCTGTTACCCAAGGATTTCTACCAGCCCTCATCGTTTTACCTACTTGATCGTCTGCTGCCTTCACTACTTCATCCCTCAGAGCTACCCATTCTTCTTCTACTGTATTTCTTTCCCCCATTCCTGTCGATTGTTCCCTTATGCTCTCTCTGAAACTCTCTACAACCTCTGGTTTAGTCAGTTTATCAAGGTCCCATCTCCTTAAATTCCCACATTTTTGCAGTTTCTTCAGTTTTAATCTACAGTTCATAACAAATAGATTGTGGTCAGATTCCACATCTGCCCCCGGAAATGTCTTACAATTTAAAACCTGGTTCCTAAATCTCTGTCGTACCATTATATAATCTATCTGATACCTTTTAGTATCTCCAGGGTTCTTCCATGTATACAACCTTCTTTCATGACTCTTGAACCAAGTGTTAGCTACGAGTAATTTACGTTCTGTGCAAAATTCTACCAGGCGGCTTCCTCTTTCATTTCTTACTCCCAATCCATATTCACCTACTATGTTTCCTTCTCTCCCTTTTCCTACTGTTGAATTCCAGTCACCCATGACTATTAAATTTTCGTCTCCCTTCACTACCTGAATAATTTCTTTTATCTCGTCATACATGTCATCAATTTCTTCATCATCTGCAGAGGTAGTTGGCATATAAACTTGTGCTACTGTAGTAGGCATTGGCTTCGTGTATATCTTGGCCACAATAATGCGTTTACTATGCTGTTTGTAGTAGCTTACCCGCACTCCTATTTTTTTTATTCATTATTAAACCTACTCCTGTATTACCCCTATTTGATTTTGTATTTATAACACTGTATTCACCTGACCAAAAGTCTTGTTCCTCCTGCCACCGAACTTCACTAATTCCTGCTATATCTAACTTTACCCTATCCACTTCCCTTTTTAAATGTTCTAACCTACCTGCCCGATTTAGGGATCTGACATTCCATGCTCCGATCCGTAGAATGCCAGTTTTCTTTCTCCTGATAACGACGTCCTCCTGAGTAGTCCCTGCCCGGAGATCCGAATGGGGGACTATTTTACCTCTGGAATATTTTACCCAAGGGACGCCATCATCATTTAACCATATAGGAAAGCTGCATGGCCTTGGGAAAAATTACGGCTGTAGTTTCCCCTTGCTTTCACCCATTCGCAGTACCAGCACAGCAAGGCCGTTTTGGTTAGTGTTACAAGGTCAGATCAGTCAGTCATCCAGACTGTTGCCCCTGCAACTACTGAAAAGGCTGCTGCCCCTCTTCAGTGTCTGTTAATGTTACGTAAAAATGAATAATAAAGTATTATAGAAAAATATTACCATAATAACCTAATGTAAATGAACATAATACAAAAGTGAATCATTGTTCCTACAAAACATAGTACATACCACAAGTGTAAGCATATTAACCATCATAAAGCAGACTTCAGATGTATAGAAGTATCTGATACATAATATATTAACTACAAGAATATTGATTACACCAGTTTTTATGTCTCATTAACCAACATAGCATGAGGACCAGACTCAGTGTGTGAAATCAGAAATATATACATCTTGTTATACAGTCTATGCACAATTTATGATCACAGACATAAAAGTCCTCCACATTATTTGCTAATTGTTCATACAGACTAACCTATGTACATAGTAACCTAGAAGATTCATTTACAGTTGATAAAAAATTACATACTGAATGTTGAGATAAGAAAATTCATTGAGATGTATGACTACTAACCTAACAGTGCCTAATTTTATCAGGTTCTGATAATTACTTACAACATGGTTCATAGAACATATCCCTGAACTTTTTAAGTTCTCACTTTTCTGTGTTGAACATAACAAATCATCAGTCATAGAACATCAACATTCCACAGCATTGAATCCAAGTCAAACAAGATTGAAAGTTACATAATGTGTTGGGAAGTTAATCCCCCTGCTTGAAAAAATATACAATTATGTGAAATAACACTGTCCATAGCAGTGAATTCTTTTCTAAAAAAAATAGGCCCTTGAAATTTATATAAATACAAGAATTTTGCATATAGGATAATTTCTTGGCTAACAGTTTGCATATTTCAGTCACAAGACTGATGTAGTTGACATATGCTTGATTACATTACCAAGCACCTATAATCTCTTGAAAGTTGATTGGACCAACATGGGTGCAGCCATACAGGAATATGGGAGTGGATCCACCCACAGCTTTCAGTTTCCTCCCCAGATTTCTCATCACATGCTCCAACAGATAGGTAACTTTCTGTCAAGCTTTCTCATCGAATCCTGAAACATTGTTTTATGTACTTAGTATAATCCCAAACATCACATGGCATATGTTTTGCCTATCTATATTGAAAAAAATAAGTATTCAGGGTGTAAGTCAGAATGGATTAAAAAGTGTTCTCACATATGGTACATTAATAAACGGAGCTAAATGCAATGAAAAAATGATCTAGTAAGGCAATGTACACACATATTGTGTATTGAACTGGGGATCTAGAAACGACGGAGAGGCTTTGTGCCACCGTAGCCCTCAGTGGTTCACAACCTCGCAACAGGCCACAGCAGTCCACCCACCCCACCGCCGCCCCACACCGAACCTAGGGTTATTGTGTGGTTTGGTCCCCAGTTAGGGGGTACTTATGGATCAGATCTTAGATTTAGAATACACAAGTCTGTATGCATTAGGATGCAGATTTTCAAGAATTTCAAATGGTCCTATATAAATATCGAAGAATTTCTTTATCTCAGATGTCAACACTTTAGATTTCTCTTCGACTTTCACCAACACAAGATCTCCTACCTCACACTTAGAAAATCTGCCTTTACCATCACGTCTCTGCCTTCTCCTGTCCCCCAGTTTTTTCATCATCTCCCTGACATACTCTTCTCTCTCTCTTGTGGTGACAGAATTTTACATTCTCAGAAATAAAGTTAGCTGTTCTGCGATGAGACATGATTTCAAAAGGTGAAACACCTGTGAAGAACATTGTAAGCTGTTCATAATATCCTCAAAATCCCTAACATAATCTATCCAGCTGGTGTGATTCTTACTACAATATGTTCTAAACAATCTTCCAATTTATCTCATATATCTTTCTGCAGGATTACTCGACAGATGGTACACAGAGGTAAGGGTATGTCTTATTTTTGCATGATCAACAGTCTTTCCAACCTTGTGATGTAAACTGACAGGGTGTATATGACCCGGGAGATCTGGGAAAAACCTGGGAATTTTTTAATCCAGGAGGAAACCAGGGAAAACCCAGGATTTTTTTAGAATTCCGGGAATTTTTCATTGTTATAGTTTTCAGTTAAATTTTTGTAACATTGACTGGAAAGAAATAATACTCTAATGAAGGATATTACTGCATCTCGCTATTGCAGAGTAATACTGCAGCAATAAAACATGAAAGAGAAGGAAAAAAAAAAAAGAAATAAAATTAAGTTTCCAAGGAAATGCGCCATATACAGCAACAAAACAAAGTTCACACGTAACAGTCTGCCAACAGCAAAATGTGTCAACGGCTTTAGGAAGACAATGCAATGCTTCATAACAATAAATTGCCCCCGATGAGCGTGGTGTCGCAACTGTTTACATTTGGTTCGTTTGAGCAGTTGCGAGCGAGCGCATGCGCAGTTGAGTCATGTATGAGTAGTACCTTCTCCCGCTTCTAGCTACAGAAGTGTGGCAGTTAGCTGTATAAGAAATAGCGGCAAGCAGCCAGATAGATGCTGCCCAGAAAAAATTTTACTGGCGCGCCCAAGCTGTCAGATTCACGCATGTGCAACAGGCCTGGATATAGGTGTCGGGGGGCAAACTGGGATATCTGCCCCGGGCGACAATTTCTGTTGGGTGGGAGGGAGGAAAGACCTTATTTCACAAAGCGCCTAGCATCCAGTGCACATCGGTCTATCGATTATTCATATGATTTTGAAACACATCCCTGTTGAATAACAGGTAAGAAAGATTACGTATTATCTTCTAGGTGTAACCAAGAAAATGACATTTTGGCAGAAATTTTTTTGCCAGAACGCTACACTGGTAAGGGCCAGTTGTACAGTCCCCGGCTAGCAGCCGCTAAAGTTCTATTCTAGGAGTAGCACAGAAAATATGTTGTACGAACACGTAATAACGCCTAACCGTAGAATAAATGCGGGATAACTACACCAGTGATTGTTGCATAGTTAGACAAGTTAACCGGAGAATAAGTTTCAACCCTGGTAGGAATAGTTACAGAATTAGTGATGACAAGATTGTTTGTTAGAACGAGGAAGGAGGAGAAATGGGGACATCACACAAATTATGGAAGAATATGACAATCACAAATTTATATAAAAAATTTGTACTACTACTTTCAATCTCATGCTTCAGAAGCTAGAGCGTATGACTGAAATGTGAAACTGTTTCCTAACATGAAACTTTTTGCTTTTAGGAGGCCTAATAGGCATTTGATATTGTTACTTTGTGATTATATTTTGTCGTGTTATAAAAAATGACCATTTGTGCCAAAACAGTGGCGGTGTGTGTTACAATTGCTGCAATATTAGGGAGACCTATTTCATGTTATCTAGCAGACAGTGACAAAATACACGTAATCAAATCGAGAAAGCACACCAGTCTTGGGTACTATTCATAGGTACTAATAGCTTTTTCAGTATTAGACAATGGCATTTGGTTTGTGCTTGTAGCGAAACCTTTAACGAACTTTGATGAGCTAATGGATTCTTTCCCAAAAGGAAAGCATGCCATGTAAAACTGTAATAAGGTTAGTGAGAAAAGCAATGCTAGGACTTAAAGATTGAAGAAATGTGTACTGTCTCGCTTGTCTATTGTCTTTACTGGTTTTATGTATCCTATGTTTAATTTTATGTCACACAAAACATCAAGTTATTAACTAATAGGCTATAAAGAATGCAAATTTTGTGAAGAGTTCCTGTTCTCCAGGTTACAAATAATCCCATCCAGTATTAATAGTGAGTTTTTTTAAACAGGGGCAGGTTGTCAAACCGGCCGACTGGGAGCAGGAGAGGCTCGACAGGACATTTTAATTTCCACTGCCGTGAATACAGCTTGATGTCACCCATTACAAATTGTTACACATTTGAGTTCCACAGAGCGAAATACAGTGACGTGCAATAGAAGAAAGCTGTGTGAAGAGGTGTGGCACTGCACTTTGGCACATTTAAGACCAAACATTTCCTCAAACGCCTACGTTTTATGTATCAGACTGTTCAGAAAGATGTGCGCTACAAAATGGACATATTTTTTGAAAACTAGATTTTTAAAATTTTTGGCGTCGTACCTCAAACCCTCGAGGGAGGATGGGCGCCACTATCTAGTATTGCCCCAGTTCGGAAATACCGCAGATCCGGGGCTGATCCACAGAGCAGTATTAAATTGTAATGGGGAGATGGGTAGTCGCACGTGACCCGTGTTTACATTTAGTGATTTTGCTGTTTCCTTTTCGTTTATTGCTCTCACATCAAATGAAAACAAAATGGATTTCTGTAACCGGGAGCTATCAAGTCAATTAAAATACATTTACATAATTATGGAAGGCTAAAATATATTATTAGTTTCAGATTTTATTTTATGTCCCCTTTCTGACAGTAAAGCATTAATCGCATCACAGAACAATGAAGTTATTTTTGTCGATCTGCTAAAGAAATTTGGCTTTAATTAATCTTTTCCACTGAGCCAGCCAATTTATTTGAAACGGAGAGTTTAATTCCACACTATTGGCTAGTTTCAGCTGTTTGCTGCATTTCAAGTGCACGTTTTCATCTTCTAGCGCGTATGGCATTATGCCATAATAAAGAACCAAACATGAGATAATACAGTACTGGTAATCCAAGAAAATTTACATACGAATGTGCACTTTCAGCCGAATTATGCATTTTAATATCATGCACGAAATTCCCATGTTCTTGGAGTATCCTCTAATGCCTTGTTTCTTTTATGGCATTATGTAAGATCTTTTAATGTTTTACATGTATGAACATACGGGCTTCCTGCGTAGCTGCGCAAGTGCGGTGACGCTTGTTATCTGGCAACTGCTGAAACCTATTTCTAACAGGTCGCGGGAAAATGTTGTGAATGGTGCTGTGAAAACTGTTACTTTCAAAATAAATTTCGTTTTACTCTAGATGAACGATGTGTGAGAATGTACGATGAATTTCTTATATCACAGAGCGTTTGACTCTCATTTAAAAATCAACTCTTTGAGTATGATGATTTAGAATTTCGAGCCCAGAAGATCTGACATTTATGTTGTTCTTAAAAATTTTACTGGCCCATTTGTGTGATGTATCTTAAAGTGTAACACGTGCAAAAAGGGGCAACATTATATGTGAAAGTTTTTCATTTCTTGTGGCAACACTACGTGTATTAATTTAAACCATTAACTTTTCCTATTTGTGTGTTCGCGCTACTTAACAGTGATATGTTGCTATTGGCTGACTACATTACGTGTCCTATGTTCTGAATATCTGCTGTTATCGGCTGGCGAGATCACATGACGTGAGCTATGACTGGCTTACAAAAGTGCATCGCAATCTCAATTTCAATACTTCGAGAAGTAACATGCAGCGTTTGGTGGAATTCGAATTTATACTTTCATAATACGAAAATACAGTGTACATGTTGCTGCATGTCAGACATCTTCCCAAAACATGTTTTGTTATCTGAGTTTCTTTTGCTAAAGTTCTGGGAAATTCTCTGCTGGTGTATGAAACCATAACCATTCAAAAGACTGGTAACTTTTACAGTTCCGAGGAAAAGTATACTCTCACTTAACACGGAAAAAGTGTACTTTCACCCGGGAGGAAGTGTACTTTTAACCGGGAAAAATCCGGGAATTTTTATTCCTCGTCCACGTATACACCCTGACTGAGAACCATTGTCAGATAAAATAGTTTTAGGAATACTCACTTGATTAAAAAATGTGTTTTCAAACTAAGAAATGATTTGCTTACTGGTAGCTTTCTTATGAGCTTCGAAAATACATTGACCATCACAAAAACATAACAAAATCCATTTTTAGAGTTAAGCAAAGGCCCATAGACGTCCACAGACATTAGATATAGGTTACTATTAGGCAGTATGTTTTGCGTTTGACCTCCACTTGTTTGGTTACTTACCTTCACTTTTTGACATCTGTCACATCTGGCATTCTTCTTCTTGATTCTCCTTCTTATGTTATAAAAAATAGATGTTTTTCTGAATCTTTTGTGTGCTTTTGGTTGATCCACAATGGCCAAAATTCTCATGCATTTAAGTAATTAAAATATAAGTACACTGTTCTGACCAATGTCGTTTCCAATCATCTGAATCAGTCTTATGCCTCCTGGATAAAATACTGTTTTGTACCTTACAATATTAATCAGTATTTTCTCCTCCTTTCTTACCCAACATGCTCTTAACCAATTTCCAATTTTGATCATGATTTTGATACCTGTGGATGTTTTTGCAAATTTTCAAGATCTCATTTTCCTCTTTCACACCTCTCAAGTACCTAATTTTAGACTCTTTCTCTCCTTCTCCAAAGTTGTTAGATGAGTCACTCCCTAAAGGTAGCCTAGACAAAGCATCAGCAACAAAATTGTCTTTGCCCTTAATGTATCTGATTTCATACTTGAACTGCTGTAGAAACAAGGCCCAGTGAGTAATTCTGTTATGGTACAGCTTATACTCCTTTATGACCAGTATAGGTGATGACTTTGTGACCTAGTAAATAATTTTAAACTTGTTGAATGTCCAATGCAAAAGTTCTCTCTCTGTTACAGTGTATGTCTTTTCAAGCTTCTGCAATACTCTACTAACAAATATAAGTGATCTATGTTCAATAACACCTCAAATTCAACCTCCTGAAATAAATGAGCACCCAAACCAACATCACTACTGTCTGCCATAATAGAAAATGGAAGAGAGAAATCCAGTCTGAACAATATCTGACATTGACACAACTGTCCTTTGATCTCATCGAAAGCATCTTGACATTCCTGATTCCAATCCCAAACAGTATTCTTCTTCAGAAGTTCACATAGCCATGAAGCATTCAAAGCTTAGGTGCTACAAAAATTTTCTGTAGACTGCAGTTAATCCAAAAAATGATTTTTTTTTTTTTTTTTTTTTTTTTTTTTTTTTTTTTTTTTTGAGAACCAGGAAAATTAGCAATAGCATTAAGTTTCTCTTTATCAGGTGCAATTCCTTTCTCAGGTATAACATTTCCTAAAAAGTTTAGTTCTTCCACACCAAATTTAGACTTACCTATTTTCAGAGTCATACCTCCTGATTCCAATTTTGAAAACACATCTCTTAACAGATCCAAATGTTATTCCCAAGTCTTTTCAGTAACCAAAATGTCGTTGATATACACAATTAATTTTGAACTCACTTCACTTCCCAAGATAGAATCCAGAGCCCTAAGAAATTCAGCTACAGACACACTTAGCCCAAATGGCATCATACAGTATTGAAAACACTTACCACCATACAAAAATGCAGTATACTTTCTAGAACTAATTTCAAGTGCGATATGGTGAAATCCAGAAGTCAAGTGCAAACTACTCATGAATTTTACAAATTGAGATTTCTGTAACATTTCATCCATGTTCTCAGGATGCTCATTCTCTACGATAAGAAATTTATTAAAATGTCTTAGAATTCTCATTCCGCTATTTCTCTTACTTACCGCAATTAGAAGATTTTTGTAAGCACTCGTTCTTCTCTCAGTTACTCCCCACATTTACATTTTCTGAATTTCTTTCTCTACACCTTTCCTTTTTGAAAATGGTGTATTATATGGCCTGAGAAAGAAAGGTTGGTGACCTCTAAGGTAAAGCATGCACTGATAACCTTTCACTCTCCCTGGTCTGAGAACACATTTCTAAACTCCAATAACAAATTCCTAAGTTGTTCCTTTTGTTAGTCATTAAGAGTTTTAGCTTCCCTCACTTCAGAATCTACTACACTTTCAAAATCCTGATCTTCAGTCTCATAAAAATTTATATCTTCATAAAACATGTGGTACAATTTTTCCCACAGTTTAAAAGACAGAAATTAGTTTTCACATAAGTATTACTTTTAGGTTCCAAAATAAACAATTCTTTAGCACTCTATCCAAAACAAGCCTCAACTTTCACTATCCAATCCATACTGAGAATTATAGTTTTTTCCATACAAGAGATCACTTAGCATCCATGTTCAGAGGTCTTGTCTTCTATCCTAAAAGTTAAAAGGACCTGAGATTTTACCAATTTGCTTTGCTTACCTGTAGCTTAGCTCCTCTTATCTTTACACCTACAATGGGCATTTCCACAAAATTCTTACTATATTTAAACTTGTCTCTAAATTGATCAGATATATCACAAACTGGGCTGCCTGTATCAATCAAACAGTTGGCTTCCCACAGATAAGTCGTAATTTTAATGAAAGGACATCCAAAATCTGAATCATCCTCTCAGTTGTCAAACACTTCATGCAAAAGATCACTTTCAGTTTCATCGAATGCTCCACAAGGTTTTATCAACGTTACGGGTACCATAACATTACTTTGATTACTCATGTTGTCAGGTAAAAATTGAACACAATAAATAGATTCCATGGCCCAACCGACATCACTTGTTGCAGAAGGAACACAAAACATGTTACTATCAAAATTACACTTCCACCTGAGACCCTCTTTCACTTCATTCCACCAATTGGGATACAAATTCTGACTAACCACAGCTAACTTATTCCAGAATACACCTTTATGTAAGCTGTTATCAATCTGGTCCGAAACAAACTTGAAAAAGTTTTCATCTTTATTCTCCAGGCTCACTGATACCTCACCTTCACTGTCTGGATCATTACTCTGCATGATATTAATGGATAAACTGTTTTGACTGGAACAGTATGCCATGATCCTCACTTACAACACCAAATATATCACTTGCCTTATCTGTATTGTCAACATAATTTACAAATAACTCTGAAAATTCATTAGTCTTAAACTACACAAATACCTGATACTCATCATCATCATCATCATCATCATCATCATCTTCCTCCAAAATTACTCCATCAACAACATCAGTGAGAATACAAGTCCCATATCCATCAAAGTCATTTACCTCACCTACATTCATTTGCAATAAGCCGGGTGGACTCACCAACCTCAGTTCCTTCACAGCTCTCATTCACATCTACATAAAAAATACTACCTAGTTGAGATCCAATACAGTCACCACCTGATTTACATACATTAACAACACCATTTTCCCCCAAGAGAAGAAATCATTAGTACATACTACATCAAAATTCTCTCTAGTCTCACATTCTGGTTTGTTCAGTTTCAGATACATGTGCCATATCATTAACCCTGTTATTACTGTCTAATTGCAGTTGTAACTTACGGGTCCTGTGCTTCTTTTGTTTCCTCACTCCAAAACTGTGGACCTGCATTGAGACAAACTGCCGTATCCTGAGTAGTTACTTCTGTGATTGTTTCTTCTATTGAAATGTCCATGGTTATTCCCATTATTACAATCCTGCTGCTGTTCAGAATTTTTCTCTCTATTGTCACTTTGATCCTGATGGAAGTTACCCATATCTTTGTTTCCATGATTACTCCCATTGTGATTTCTATCATGCCTATTATTATGGTACATACTTCTTTCTGCTGCCCTATGCAGCCTGTCAACATATCGTTATAACAGTTCAAGACAATCATCAGGTCCGTATGCCAAATACCACTGCAGTCTTTCTGGTAATCTCCTTTTAAGTGTATCAATCAAGGTCCCTTTGTTCAATGGTTTGTCAAGATGTGCTAATTTTTTTAGTTAGTTCTTACAAAACTCTTTCAAAGTGCCGTTCCTATTCCTATAATTAGGACCATTCAAAAATTCACTTTTGATTCTCCCCTGATCTGCTTCTCACAAAAATTTATTTAAAAAACTTTTCTTGAAACTCCAATATGTTTCTCAATGACTTAAATTTAAATTTACACATGACAGAGCTTTGCCTTCAAGAAATCTTTTAACAAATATAATTTTTTTGATTGTCATTCATACCTGATACAGAGCTATCTCTGCAGGGTTCAGAAAATCCACTGGATGTAAATTATCTGATGGAAAACTTTTGATAAGAGTGTTGTGCCACGCAATACCATTGTTTGCATGCAGATTTTTGTTAATACAACTTTCCTGAACTGCTGCAATTTTTTTTATCTAAAACAGTTACATTAGTTTTCAAATTGTTTTCTGCATTAAAATTTTTTGGTTTAAATTGGTGACATTTTGGTGGGTGGTAGCTCCCAACTCGCACAGCTTTTCCGCTACAGCCTTCTGTTCAACTCTGACGTCATCAACATTCTGTAATTGTTCCGCTTACTCAGCTACAAACTCATTTTCTAAAACAATAAATTTATTTTCTAAAACATCAACTTTTTTATTCACACTTTTTAACAACTCTGCCATCCCATTTTTCAAATCTGAAACTTGATTACTAAATTGACCTATCTGTTCTTGTACCCTGACCATTTTAGTATTGTTTTCACTTTTCAAGTCATTTAATTGTTCTTGTAGTGAAGTAAATTTGCTATCATTATCTGTTCTTATTTCAGTTAACTGATCACTAACTGCCACAAAATTTGCTATTATTATGTGTCTTCATTTCCTCTAGTTTTGCCAAAATTAACAGCAGAAATCAGTCTTTACTGTTTCTTTACTGTCTACAATTTCCTTGGCTCAAACATGTCCTGCCTGGGTCCTGCAGCTTCCATTTCTACCTCACTTCTGCTTTCATTTTGCTAACAAGCACACGAGTCCACAAACAAATTAACTTCACAAATAGTTTGTACTTATCTTTTCTTTCTGATGTCCATTGTTGTAGCAGTAAAGTCCTCCTCACTTCCATTAGATACAGTCCATCATTATTGGTAGTGGCATCGTCACTATTGGTATAAAGATCCTTTGTTGGGCAGTCTTCAGTTTTGCTCCGTGTGATCGAATCATACATAAATTTCAAAAATAAATGAAATAACACAATTTCTGCAACAAATGCCCCACTTATAATTTCCCCCCTCCTTCCTTCTTCCACCTATTGTCCACATTAAACAGTGTCTAGTCCAAGTAATTAATAAGCAAAGTCTTATATGAAGATTTGAGAGGAGCGAAGATTACGGTAAACTTTCAAGTTTACTTAGCTTGTCATGTTGAGATGGCTCCAGTTCTTCTTGTCTAGGGGTCTGATTCTAGAAGCTGAAAATCTAACATCAGGTCCTCACAGTTGGTTTGAACTAAATAAATTGGAAGATTGTTGTTGCAGAATTTTTTTTTTTTACGTAAATATATTTTCCACTGATTATCCACATTTCAGTATATCATACAGTATTTTGATTTTTCACGTTAAAAAAGCCGAAATTACATTGTCCGCACAAAAATATGTACGATCACATCAGAGGCAAGCTTATGACTCTCACACTCTGTGGAAACAACTATATTCCAAAGGGTTTACAATTTTTCTTAACAAATGATTTCCTGTTAGTTTTATGTTACATTATTTTGATTATTATCTCGTAAATGAATCCAGAAATAAACATAGTAAACAGTGCAGGATTGCATAAATAATAATAAAAATTTTAAGTGTGCAAATACTTCATAATTTCAAATGTTTAAAAAAATTTAACTGTACATTCAGAACTAGTACTTATTGATTATAATATCAAAACTATTTTTTTAAGTTATTTCTTTTCATAAATTTTTCAGAAAAGCAACTGAAATAATATTGGCCTGTCCAACATCATACTGGTATCAACAACTACTGTTAAGGAAAAGTAATGCTAGAGGATGATGTCCTGTTACAGCATGTATTTGAAAAGTGCCCAGAAATAATATAAGGTTACACATATAAAATCTGGACGTTTACCCACACAAAACATTCTGTTTTTCACCAAATCCCATACTCTGGTCCAAGGAGGAAGAAATTGAGAGGATGATAGACTGGGGTGTCATACAGCACTCATATTTATCATATTGTAATCCTGTTTTAGCTATCGCTAAATTTGATGGTAGCATCAGGCTTGTACTCGACACAAAAAATATAAACAAGATCATTGTTCCCGTTAGGACACATCCCGACAACTTAGAAGAATGGTTACTAAAGTTCCGTAAAGTCAATAACCTCACTATAATCGATTTAAAGGCATCGTAGTGGCAAATAGCTCTCCAAGAAGACAGTAAGCAATATACAGTCTTTGTATGTGGGGGTAGAAGCTATGAATTTTGGGTCTTGCTTTTCGGCTTAAATGTGAGTGCAGGTGTCTCCATTTCCATGTTAGAGAAAGTTTTAGATTGAGAACTACTAAAGAAAGTCACTGCCTACGTGGATGACTTGTTAACAGAAGTGTATACCAGGGAAGAGCATTTGTGTCTTTTGGGACAAGTAATATATCAATTCTCAGAATATGGTGTTACAGCAAATTCAAAGAAGTCAGAATTTTGGAAGGAAAGGTTAAATTAGTTGGAAACATCATATCACTTCAAGGTATTTTGCCATATCCAACTAAACTAGATGCAATCAGACATTTTTTCCCGTCCCAGAATAAAAAACACCTTAAAGCTTATCTGGGCTTAGAGTCTTTCATTAGAAAATTTATCCGGACCAGTTGCTGAACGGCGATGCCCTGTTAAAATAGTTACAGAAGAATAACCCATGGTTATTGGCCAATGAATGGCCAACTGATTTTGAAAACATAAAGAAGCTCAACTCAATGCAGATATATATTGTATCACCCAGACATGTCACAAGAGTTTTGTTTAACATTCGTCTTCTCAGGATCTGTAGGCATGCATATTCCAAATCATCAAGACAGCAATGTGAGAAATCACATTAAGTAAAGGAGCTCGAAGCTGTCTCTATAGTGTGGGTTTTTAAGAAATTTGAATATTATTTGTGGGGAAAACATACCAAAATTTACTGTGACCATCAAACACTTGCTTTTCTCTCAAACTGCTACACAGAAGAATATCCAGATGTCGTCTTTACTTACAGCAATTCAGTTTTGAAGTAGCGTACATCAAAACTAAACAAAACATAATTGCTGTTGCCTTGTCGAGGCTACGCCATGTTTAAATGAATTTCTACAACTCACCAAACAGATTTCTAAAATCCATGTTCTACTTATGCAAGACATAACACATGTAAAAGTGTCCAATAGCTTGGAGCAACTGCAAGAAGAGGCTGCATGATGGTAAAAGGTGTGACTCAAAACTATGTGAAGGAGACGATATAATAACTTAAAAAATCTTTATACTATTTATAAAGGAGTACTGTTTCACTGATGTACACATAATCAAGAATAATGGTGCATACGTTTACCTGAAAAGTTTGTAGATGAGGTCATTCTTTATACAACAAAAGGTTAGGGCGCACTGTACAATTCCACATAGGACAAGAAGTATTGCTGCAAATGCATCTGAAGTCTACCAAATATAGAAAACTTAACCACAAATGGCAACTCTTATACATTGGCCTTTCATCCAGTATCATATAGAATAGCTTACCCTATAAGTTAA
The DNA here is from genome assembly GCF_023898315.1 of Schistocerca nitens. Taxonomy (NCBI): domain Eukaryota; kingdom Metazoa; phylum Arthropoda; class Insecta; order Orthoptera; family Acrididae; genus Schistocerca; species Schistocerca nitens. The sequence goes on along the minus strand of NC_064618.1, from coordinate 747,961,152 downwards.
AGGACAAGGACCTTTATCCACACAAGGACTTTTACAGCGAACGATGCAAGCAAGGACTCATCTGGTACTGAGAAGAAGAAGAATTTGGGTAGCTGGTACTGAAAGAAATGGGCAACACCAAGATGTGAGTAATTATTTACAAATAAATATATGTATGAAAGTAATAGTGTGAATGTTACGTGTGAATATAAAGAAGTAAAATGTTGATGAAATTGAGGTCTTGTGCTACCAAGGTATAAAAACAAGGGGTCAGACAGTGCATTGAAGAATGCAAGTAACAGATATGAAGGCAGAATACAAGTGGTCAGGACACAATTACTCATGATCATGGCTTATCTGCTTCCACGAGCATTTCTTTTCACACAATTTTCGTAGCAAAGTATTCACGTATAAACATAGTACATAGGAGCTGTATCTCGCAGAGGAAAGTATAAGATAAGTACACTGAAACACAATCATTACAGGTACTTTTAAGGAAATGACATTAATAAACTTGTATTACCCTGTGATACTAGAAGTTTATCTATATTGCTGCAAACACTGCGTAAATAGTTCTTCACAAAACACAAAGAAGCATTCACAGAGAATTTGCTCAATTATTGTGTGATGTGTAAACGATGGATTTCAGCAGGAGAAGATAAATGCTTCTTTCCATTCCTTATCATAACTCCCAGTAGATTCGCAGACCACCTACTGGTAGAACTGAGAGTGGTATGGCTAAGCATAGTTATGCTTGCTTGCATTGGGAATGCTAGAGTGAAGTTATCTATTTCTTTTGTTAACTATCTGTAATTACAAATGCTCGAGTTAAGTGAGAGGACGGTAGTAGTTCACGCATTTCATCGAATTGCATTTTATGTATATTGTTTTTTCAGTGCTGACATGTAACATGTTTTGCAGAATATGTATTTAGATAAAGATTATGTCCTGAGTTTAAAAGTTAAAGATAGTACTAGCTCATCATAAAAGTTGTAAACATAAATGATTGATTAATGATGAAAATAAATATAAAATAGTTTGTCACTGAAATGTTGCCTTATGAATTTTGAAGGCAAAAATGACTTCTTAAATGATATTTGTTTGTATTTAAATATTATCATGCAAACATTGAAAATAATGTTACAGATTCATGTATGAAATTCTGTATAAGTGAAATGTATTAGACCTGCTGTGTCAGGTAATATTAAAATACCATTTGTGTGTTGTAATAAGTTGCAAATTTATGTCTAATTCCTTTATGCAAGTAATGTAAAACCTTATGCACTTGTACAAAGACATGTAGGGAATATTGTATGTGAAAAGGTTGTTTAACTTACGTGAAAAGAAAAGGGACTTCAAGAAAAACTGTCCACATGTCATAAATTTAGCACATGTTAAATGAGGAATACACACTTGTGTGAAGCAGCAACGAAACCTGCATATGCCTACAACGAAGAAAATGTTGTAAGTGCCCCCTGTAGTGGCACTGGATGTCAAACTTTACTTCGATGGAGGAATTAAAGCAAGTAACTTATGGACTTATCTGGAATATGGTGAGCTCTCAATGTGGTAACAATGTTACAGGAGGGCCTTTTGGACACTGAAATATGTGATGGATGATGTGGGCTATATAACCTTGTTCAGAACTTTACAACTTCTCCATTGCAGCATCGAACTTTTTAACCAAACACACATTAATGTGCACTTATCCTACAGAGCTATCCTCTGGACACTATAATGACATGCAGTTTGTCGTTGTCAACAAAGTTATAGACCCAAGGCCAAACTATTCTCTGTAGTTGCTCCAATGGTGCCACACAACTTATGGGTAGTGGTTATCCATCAGTAACAGTGAAGAAGTTTTGTAGTCATGATCTCTCATAATACTGAACTTTCAAAGATTTGTAAATGTCATGGACATTAATTGTAATATAAATAAAGCTGACACATGCAGGGGATATATAAGATACAAACTTGGCCACAAATAAAGGGATTTGATCCCCAGCCAGGCCAAAATGTAGTTTAAGTGGTACTTTAATATGAAATTTTATTTTTTGTGTTATGTGTGTTTATAAACTGCACCACAGTATTACACTGTCATCCAATAATCATGAACAACATCAATATACAGTAGTGGAGCAGTTGTGACAGATCTTATTTTGGTTTACCCATAAAGCATATGTCATTTAATAAGTAGAATATATCTTCAAGAAAGGGTGCGTTTCTTTCATTTCTAAATTATTCATCCATGAAATGATACCTGGAAGCACAGCAACCTGCAATCTTTGAGTATAATGGCACTCTCATTTATGATTGTTTCAACTTCATTCCTTGTCATGGCAAGGGACAATGTTCTCTTCTCTCCAAGAAAGAACAGGTAAATATCATTCTGTTAAAGGGAGAATTAACATATTAAATGTATTAATCAGTTAAACTGTTTCAGTGCTAATCATAGTGAAAGACTGTGGTGGTCTGGACTTAGATGTGAACTGTCTGAACTGTGAAAGTATCCTCCGCCAGTCACACCCGTTGAAATAATCTACATTATTTGCACCTCCCTTAAGTCACCAGTACTTAAATGACCAGTATATGCAAAGGAAATTAGATTAGGAAATGCGACACTAAAAAAAGTGGATAGGCTTACGTATTTGGGCAGAAAAAATAAGTGACGTCTGAAGTAGAGAGGACATAAAATGCAGACTGGCAATAGCTTGAAAAGCATGAGAGATTCTTTAAAATCTAGTATCAATTTAAGTGTTAGGGAGCCTTTCTGAAGATATTTGTGTGCAGTAGAGCCTTGCTTGGAAGTGAAACATGGATGTTAAGCAGTCAAGACAAGAAGAGAATAGACGGTTTTGAAATGTGATGCTATTGAAGAATGCTGAAAATTAAGACTGGTAGACTGAATAACAAAAATATGGTACTGAATCAAATTAGGGGAAAAAAGAAATTTATGGCACAACTTGACTAAAAGAGCTGATTTTGTTTGATTGGAAAAATTCTGAGGTGTCAAAGAACTGTTGATTTGGTAATAGAAGGAAGTGTGTGTGTGTGTGGGGGGGGGTTTGCGATAGTTGTGCAGAGATAAAGGCATCTTACATGGAGTGCTGAATCAAATCTCTCTCTGGACTGAAGCTCACAACAGCAGTAACAACTCAGTATAATCGCTCCATGCACTTTTAGAATATTCTAAGTGTTGCAATGATGTTGCAATGATATGTCAATGCCTCTGAATATTCTTGTTAATTTTTTAAGCTGGTATTTGATTTTGTATGCCACCCATTGATCATGTTTGGATAGCATCTTCAGCATTGTGAGCATATTAGGACTGCTGGATGCCCCATGATAATTCTGAGCTCTTAGGTGCTTGGAAAACTCCATAGAAGCTTGTGAATTCTGTCCACATACTGTCATCATTTTGAGACACCACTGGCATCATATGCTTTGTAAGTGACAGCAGATAATCAACCCAATATAGCATTGAATGACATGTAATGACTGAAATAAGAAGTAAACAAAATCATGTACTCATACTGTAACATCAAAATCACAATCAAGTCCATTTCTGATGGTAGGCTCATTAACAAAGTACAACACAACTGAAAGCATTTTTCTTACTGACACCAATGTACAGCCAGTACAGAACTGTAACTCATGGACAGAGTGTAGAGTTGCTTATATAAACAATGAATATTCCAAAATATACACTGAAGCACCAAGGAAACTAGTATAGTCATACATATTCAATTACAGAGATATGTAAAGAGAGAATGTGGCACTGTGGTTGCCAACACCTATATAAGACAACAAGTGCTGCTACAGTGGCAGGTTGTTATGATTTAAGTGAGTTTGAATGTGGTGTTATAGTCGCTTCTGAGTTTAAACAGTTCCGCTGGCCACCAAACTCCTCAAACATGAACATTATTGAGCATATCTTAGATGCCTCGTGACATGCTGTTCCAAAGCAATCTCCACCCCCTCATACTCTTACGGATTTATGGACAACCTTGCAGGATTCATGGTGTCAATTCCCTCCAGCACCACTTCAGACATTAGTTGAGTCCGTGCCACGTCATGTTGTGGCACTTCTGTGTGCTTGCGGGAGCCCTATGCTATATTGGACAGGTGTTCCAGTTTCTTTGACTCTGTGGTGTATTAACATTACAACCATAAGATATTTAAAGAATATTCCAGAAATAATAAATAGCAAATAATTGCTGATGATGAGGTTTGAACTGGCGACCCGCAGAATGCCAACCAACGATGCTAACCAATGCATGCACCATAGCTTGTGGTGTTGCTCTTATCTCCTGGAGAAACAGTGGCCCACTGTTCAGAAATTCTTATTGGAGCCAACTAGAGGACGCTGAATCTAGATCTTGTTAATGGTCCTCTGTATGGTGGTGTTGGTTTGATCCTTGTGTTCTGATTGTGTTATTACATCCTCTTCACTACAATAAGTGTCAAAGATAGTCGCTCCTGCTTTGGGGTGGGTCGAGTGGGTCTTCGGTTTCATACCTCTCTGGACTGTAGTATGGGCCCGTACAGAGGACATGGACAATATCTCTCCACTATTGTCTTATATGTGACAGGTCATAACACTCAACTTCATATTGCTGTTCCAGAAGGACAATGGTATAACTGCAAAATGAGGAGTTTACAGGAAATGCAGAAAATGAAATGACGTTGTTTAAAAACATCATTAAACTACAGTAAGATTATCAGTGGGATTGAAAGTTGCGTCAACATTGTTTAAAAATCTCATTAATCCACAGTAAAATTATCTGTGGAATTTAAAGTCTGGCTAACTGTGAAATTATTGTTCTCTACAAAATACAGAAATTATTTTTGCTAAATTTCACTCCATTCACTCACTGGCAAACCCTTTTGACAAATACATCATTGTTCTTCTAACATTATTAACAAAAATAAAAACGCCTATAAAGGTATGGTGGAAAAACTTAAATTTCTCTCTGAATCATTATTTTATTAAGTCATTGTTACAGAGTTTCATTGTTCATTGTATTGTTGTGTTACTATTTGTATCTTATAAATGAAGTGGAGTAATACAAAGATGAAAAAAAGAACTACAAGACAAATAGCATGGAAAGCATCAATGTATATACATAAGGAAAGAGAATCATATACAAAAATGACATTGCTGTTACCCAAATTATTTAAATCTTGAATTTTATTTCCTGAAAGTGTCATTTTTGTAGTATAATCAGGTTTGAAATCCAAATTACACGCCTCTTTCTACCTGTAAACTGAACTTGTCACCACTTCGACTGTTTATAGCTATTCTTATATTGAAACACATCACTTCCCTTTCCACATCAAAATAATTTAATTTCAGACATTTTGAATGTATTCCCGTCAGTGACCTTGGCCATGTAAGGAGCCATCTCATCATGCAAATCTTTAATCTCTCTCTCTTTTTATTTCTATTTTTTATTTTTTATATGACTGACATGTCTTGATTGGGTACATAAATGGCCCTGACTTCTTAGCACTCTTAATTGATCTCTCAGTGGTGCTGGGAACTGCATCTCCCTTCTTCTGGATGTGACGACAAATCAAATACTTGTGTGTAATGGACCCAATATCCAGCCATTGTACTGCATACAAATACATTGCAACCACTTATCTGCAACAAAAATGGAAAATTTCAATCAACATGATTATTCTACAGAAACAATTTGTTAAATGATTTCTGTGCATCACAAAGTGAATTTTTGATACTCATTTATTCTGTTGTCCTTAACAATTGTCAGAGTACATTATAACATTCATCCCAGGAAGGTTCTTAGATAACTCTTCAAGATATTCTAAGAGTCAAGTTATTATTTCTTCCACACCTCTGATTGCAATTCCTTCATACCATAAGATGCAGATCATTTCGAACCTCAACCACCTGCAACAAACAGCAAAAATAACTAAAACAGACTACACGAGTACTAACAGATTTTGAAAACAATGTATGGATGAACACTTATTTATTTTTATTTTATTTTAGTCTGCCCCCAGTAGCTGAGTGGCTATTTCCACAGGACCAAATCTCTAAGGTCATGGAACATGTCAGAACATTAAATTACAACATAAAAGTAATAACAGATAAAATAAAATGTTTATGAACCCAAAAAAGACAAGCCACAAGTTATGTAAACACAGTCAACAATACAACACAGGTATCAGCTTAATTTTTCAAGGAACTGCTCGACAGAATAGAATTTGTACCTATGAGGAAGCTCTTCAGTTTCGATTTGAAAGTGCGTTGATTGCTATTAAGATATTTGGACTGTTGTGGCACCTTATTGAAAATGGATGCAGCAGTATATTGTACACTTTTCTGCGCAAGAGTCAAGGAAGTGTGATCCAAATACAGATTGGATTTCTGCCAAGTATTAACTGAGTGAAAGCTGCTAATTCTTGGGAATAAGCTGATATTGTTAACAAGAAATGACAGCAAAGAATATATATTGAGAGGCCAATGTCATAATACCCAGACTAATGAACAACTGTCGACAGGATGTTTGTGTACTTATACCACTTATTGCCTGAACCATCCATTTCTGAGCGAAAGAAATCCTTTGAGAATGGGAAGAGTTACCCCAAAATATAATACCATACATCATAAGCGAATAAAAAAACAAAGTAGACTACTTTTCATGTTGAACTATCACTTACTTCGAATACCATTCGAATAGTAAAGATGGCAGCATTACGTCTTTGAACAAGATCCTGAATGTAGGATTGCCACAACAGTTTACTATCTATCTGAACATCTAGAAATTTAAACTGTTCAGTTTCACTAATCATACACCCAATCTGTGACATTAAAACATCGGATTTTGTTGAATCATGTGTTGTTGTTGTTGTTGTTGTTGTGGTCTTCAGTCCTGAGACTGGTTTGATGCAGCTCTCCATGCTACTCTATCCTGTGCAAGCTTCTTCATCTCCCAGTACCTACTGCAACCTACATCCTTCTGAATCTGCTTAGTGTATTCATCTCTTGTTCTCCCTCTACGATTTTTACCCTCCACGCTGCTCTCCAATGCTAAAAATGTGATCCCTTGATGCCTCAAAACATGCCCTACCAACCGATCCCTTCTTCTAGTCAAGTTGTGCCACAAACTTCTCTTCTCCCCAATCCTATTCAATACCTCCTCATTAGTTACGTGATCTACCCACCTTATCTTCAGCATTCTTCTGTAGCACCACATTTCGAAAGCTTCTATTCTCTTCTTGTCCAAACTAGTCATCGTCCATGTTTCACTTCCATACATGGCTACACTCCATACAAATACTTTCAGAAATGGCTTCCTGACACTTAAATCTATACTCGACGTTAACAAATTTCTCTTCTTCAGAAACGCTTTCCTTGCCATTGCCAGTCTACATTTTATATCCTCTCTACTTCGACCATCATCAGTTATTTTACTCCCTAAATAGCAAAACTCCTTTACTACTTTAAGTGTCTCATTTCCTAATTTAATTCCCTCAGCATCAACCGATTTAATTTGACTACATTCCATTATCCTCGTTTTGCTTTTGTTGATGTTCATCTTATATCCTCCTTTCAAGATACTGTCCATTCCGTTCAACTGCTCTTCCAAGTCCTTTGCTGTCTCTGACAGAATTACAATGTAATCGGCGAACCTCAAAGTTTTTACTTCTTCTCCATGAATTTTAATACCTACTCCAAATTTTTCTTTTGTTTCCTTTACTGCTTGCTCAATATACAGATTGAATAACATCGGGGAGAGACTACAACCCTGTCTCACTCCTTTCCCAACCACTGCTTCCCTTGCATGCCCCTCGACTCTACTATCACAAATCCCCCCCCCCCCCCCCCACACACACACACTTCCTTCTATTACCAAATCAACAGTTCTTTGACACCTCAGAATTTTTCCAATCAAACAAAATCAGCTCTTTTAGTCAAGTTGTGCCATAAATTTCTTTTTTCCCCTAATTTGATTCAGTACCATATTTTTGTTATTCAGTCTACCAGTCTTAATTTTCAGCATTCTTATAACTGCCACCTGGTTTCTGTACAAATTGTAAATAGCCTTTCGCTCCCTGTATTTTACCCCTGCCACCTTCAGAATTTGAAAGAGAGTATTCCAGTTAACATTGTCAAAAGCTTTCTCTAAGTCTACAAATGCTAGAAACGTAGGTTTGCCTTTTCTTAATCTTTCTTCTAAGATAAGTCGTAAGGTTAGTATTGTCTCACGTGTTCCAACATTTCTACGGAATCCAAACTGATCTTCCCCGAGGTCCGCTTCTACTAGTTTTTCCATTCGTCTGTAAAGAATTCGCATTAGTATTCTGCAGCCATGACTTATTAAACTGATAGTTCGGTAATTTTCACATCTGTCAACACCCGCTTTCTTTGGGATTGGAATTATTATATTCTTCTTGAAGTCTGAGGGTATTTCGCCTGTCTCATACATCTTGCTCACCAGACGGTAGAGTTTTGTCAGGACTGGCTCTCCCAAGGCCGTCAGTAGTTCTAATGGTATGTTGTCTACTCCCGGGGCCTTGTTTCGACTCAGGTCTTTCAGTGCTCTGTCAAACTCTTCACGCAGTATCTTATCTCCCATTTCATCTTCATCTACATCCTCTTCCATTTCCATAATACTGTCCTCAAGTACATCGCCCTTGTATAAACCCTCTATATACTCCTTCCACCTTTCTGCCTTCCCTTCTTTGCTTAGAACTGGGTTGCCATATGAGCTCTTGATATTCATACAAGTGGTTCTCTTCTCTCCAAAGGTCTCTTTAATTTTCCTGTAGGCAGTATCTATCTTACCCCTAGTGAGACAAGCCTCTACATCCTTACATTTGTCCTCTAGCCATCCCTGCTTAGCCATTTTGCACTTCCTGTCAATCTCATTTTTGAGACATTTGTATTCCTTTTTGCCTGCTTCATTTACTGCATTTTTATATTTTCTCCTTTCATCAATTAAATTCAATATTTCTTCTGTTACCCAAGGATTTCTATTAGCCCTCGTCTTTTTACCTACTTGATCGTCTGCTGCCTTCACTACTTCATCCCTCAGAGCTACCCATTCTTCTTCTACTGTATTTCTTTCCCCCATTCCTGTCAATTCTTCCCTTATGCTCTCCCTGAAACTCTCTACAACCTCTGGTTTAGTCAGTTTATCCAGGTCCCATCTCCTTAAATTCCCACCTTTTTGCAGTTTCTTCAGTTTCAATCTGCAGTTCATAGAATCATGTGTTAGAAATTGTAAAAACTGACTCATACTATGATTTAGTGTTACTTTATTTTCTACAAGCCATTAACTTAGGTCATGAACTGCACTATTTGAAACAGTGCCAATGTTGACACAACATCCGTTACTACCATGCTACTGTCATCAGCAGACAGGAATATTTTAGAATCAACTGTAATATTGAAAGGCATTTGCATAAATAAGGGACAGGTGTGGCCCCAGCACTGATCCATGGGGCACCTCCCATATGATCATGCCCCATTCAGACCCCACATCATAGCTCTCAACACTGTGGATAATAGCCTTTTGCTGTCTGTTGTTAAAGTAAGAAGTGAACCATCTATGAGCTACTCCTCATATTCCATAATGTTCCAACTTCTGGAGCAATGTTTTGTGATCAACACAATCAAATGCCTCAGTTAAATCATAAAAGATGTCTCATGTTTGAAAACTTTTGTTTAGTCCATCCAGTATCTCACAGAGAAAAGAGAATATAGCATTCTCAGTTGTTAAACCACTTCTAAAACCAAACTGTACATTTGATGGCAAAGTATGTGAAGTAAAATGATCGATTATCCTTGAATACAAAAAACTTTTCATTAACTTCAGCAAACACTGATAGCTTAGAAATAGGTCTAAAATTGTCTGTATTATCCCTTTCTCCCTATTTATAAAGCAACTTTACTATTGAGTACATTAATCATTCAGGAAAATGACCATTCTTAAAGGAAAAATTACAAATACAGCTAAGTACAGGGCTAACATTTGCAGCACAGTACTTTAATATTCTGTTAGGCACACCATCACACCCATGAGAGTGCTTTGTCTTCAGTGATTTAATTATTGACTCAGTCTCTCCCTTAGAGGAGTATTTCAGACATCAATTTTGGGAAGGCATTTTCCAAGAGAGTCATATGATTGCCTGTAGAAACTAAGTTTTTATTTAATTCACAAGCAATGCTCAGAAAGTGATTGAAAATACTGTACATATATCTTACAGAAATATTTTATCTACAAACTGACTTTATTATCATCGACATTTTGCTGCTCACCAGACACTTCCTTCATGACTGACCATATGGTTTTAATTTTATCCTGTGAATTAGCTATTCTATTTGCATACCGCATACTCTTTGCCTTCCTAATAACACTTTTAAGAACATTGCAATACTATTTGTAATGGGTTACTGCAGTTTGATTGTGACTACTTCTAACATTTTAATATGATTCTCACTTTGTTCTACATATATCCTTAACCCACTAGTCAGCCACCCAGGCTGCTTTTTACTGCTAGTACCCTCTTTAGAACAATCTTTTGGAAAGCAACTTTCAAAGAGCATGAGAGACTTGTTAGGGAAAGCATTGTATTTGTCATCTATGTTATCGGCACTATAAAGATTCTGCCACTCTTGTTCCTCAAAGAGGTTTAAAAAACACTCTACTGCCATTGGATTAGCTTTTCTACATAGTTTGTAATCATATATAACATCTGTTTGAGTACAAAAACCTTTTAGTGTTAAAATTTGTGTATCATGGTCTGAAAGGCCATTCACCCTTCTACTAACAGAATGCCCATCTAGTAATGAAGAATGAATAAAAATATTGTCTATGGCTGTGTTACTGTTCCCCTGCACCCTGGTTGGAAAAAACACAATCTGCATCAGACCATATGAATTTACGAGATCTTCCAACATCCTTTTTCTTGCACAATTGCATACAAAATTAATACTGAGTCACCATATATAACTAATTTTTGGTACTTCCTGTAAAGTGAACCAAGATCCCTCACTAACTTGAGCAGAAAAGTCAGAGTTAGGGTACCTACACTCCTGGAAATTGAAATAAGAACACCGTGAATTCATTGTCCCAGGAAGGGGAAACTTTATTGACACATTCCTGGGGTCAGATACATCACATGATCACACTGACAGAACCACAGGCACATAGACACAGGCAACAGAGCATGCACAATGTCGGCACTAGTACAGTGTATATCCACCTTTCGCAGCAATGCAGGCTGCTATTCTCCCATGGAGACGATCGTAGAGATGCTGGATGTAGTCCTGTGGAACAGCTTGCCATGCCATTTCCACCTGGCGCCTCAGTTGGACCAGCGTTCGTGCTGGACGTGCAGACCGCGTGAGACGACGCTTCATCCAGTCCCAAACATGCTCAATGGGGGACAGATCCGGAGATCTTGCTGGCCAGGGTAGTTGACTTACACCTTCTAGAGCACGTTGGGTGGCACGGGATACATGCGGACGTGAATTGTCCTGTTGGAACAGCAAGTTCCCTTGCCAGTCTAGGAATGGTAGAACGATGGGTTCGATGACGGTTTGGATGTACCGTGCACTATTCAGTGTCCCCTCGACGATCACCAGTGGTGTACGGCCAGTGTAGGAGATCGCTCCCCACACCATGAAGCCGGGTGTTGGCCCTGTGTGCCTCGGTCGTATGCAGTCCTGATTGTGGCGCTCACCTGCACGGCGCCAAACACGCATACGACCATCATTGGCACCAAGGCAGAAGCGACTCTCATCGCTGAAGACGACACGTCTCCATTCGTCCCTCCATTCACGGCTGTCGCGACACCACTGGAGGCGGGCTGCACGATGTTGAGGCGTGAGCGGAAGACGGCCTAACGGTGTGTGGGACCGTAGCCCAGCTTCATGGAGACAGTTGCGAATGGTCCTCGCCAATACCCCAGGAGCAACAGTGTCCCTAATTTGCTGGGAAGTGGCGGTGCGGTCCCCTACGGCACTGCGTAGGATCCTACGGTCTTGGCGTGCATCCGTGCGTCGCTGCAGTCCGGTCCCAGGTCGACGGGCACGTGCACCTTCCGCCGACCACTGGCGACAACATCGATGTACTGTGGAGACCTCACGCCCCACGTGTTGAGCAATTCGGCGGTACGTCCACCCGGCCTCCCGCATGCCCACTATACGCCCTCGTCCAAAGTCCGTCAACTGCACATACGGTTCACGTCCACGCTGTCGCGGCATGCTACCAGTGTTAAAGACTGCGATGGAGCTCCGTATGCCACGGCAAACTGGCTGACACTGACGGCGGCGGTGCACAAATGCTGCGCAGCTAGCGCCATTCGACGGCCAACACCGCGGTTCCTGGTGTGTCCGCTGTGCCGTGCGTGTGATCATTGCTTGTACAGCCCTCTCGCAGTGTCCGGAGCAAGTATGGTGGGTCTGACACACCGGTGTCAATGTGTTCTTTTTTCCATTTCCAGGAGTGTATAAACAACAACAATTAGTAGTTTCACTGAATTCAACTGCCCCTGCAGAACATCCAAATACATGTTCAGTGCAGTGCCGTGATACGTCTACGGGCTCAAATGGGATAATGTTTTTTATGTACATGGCCACTCCCCCACTCCACAAAGAACTCCTGGAAAAACAGCCAGCTAATCTATATCCTGATAAAGGAAGCCTCTGAACTGTCAAATTATTTAAGTGGTGCTTCGATATTCCAGTAATGTCAGAGTCAACATCTATAAGCAGTCCACTAACTTTATCTCCAATACCTTTTTTAGTTCAATGAAATATTCTAATTCCTTCACTATTTGGATACCTGGCCTCCTCTGAAGGTGATTCTTTTATTAGAGGGACTACCTTTAAGCAGGGATACCCATCGGTTGACTTCAATCTAAAAAAGGTGCATCTCTAACACCGACTACTACAGGAGTTCCAAGATGGCCACCGAGTAAGTGACGCCAGAAACCATTTCCAGAAAGTTAAGTGATTTAGACAGGAATATAATTTAGTTTAACGCCGACAACAAATTAAATACGTGCATTAGTGTATCGTTTAGTCTTGCCATTAAAGGTTTGACTTTTCTTTGCGTATTTTTTCAGAAAACACGAAAAGATCGTAACTTCGCGAAGTCGCGCTTAGGCTTAAATTTTGTAAACGTGTTTGTTTATTGTTTCACGGTAATTTAACTAGTTTCTCGGTAACAAATAAGTAAACTACCGTAAATAGCGTATAACTTCATTGTTTTAATACAGATTTCAGAAAAACATCGTAACTTTATATCAGAAACTTGCCTATATACATTTGTTTATAGGCCTAATTCTCGTAACGTTTTTGGAGAATCAAAGTTAAAGTACCTCGTTTAATTGTCCTTTTTTTCATTCAATCGAGTGAAATATATAATAAATAGCGTATACCTTCATTGTTTTAATACAGATCTCAGAAAAACAGCGGAATTTTAAATCAGAAACTTGCTTATATACATTTGTGAATAGGCTTAATTCTTGTAACGTCTTTTTTGATTTTCAGTAATTTAATTGATTTATTCTAGCTAAAATATTATTTTTGCCATGAGTGAGAAGTGCCTGACTTGCCGTAGAATTGTTAGTTCCGGGGTTTGGTGTGATGGATGTAGTAGTTTTTTTTTTTCACTGGGGGGATTGCAGTGGCGTGGGTGTTGGGAAAGTGGATCAGGCTCATCAGTGGTTATGTAGGATTTGCAGCAGAGATAGGAAGATAGTGGAACAGGAGGGGAAAATTGCTGCCCTTCAGGCTGAGCTAGATCAGGCTAGGGAAGATCTGGACAGGTTAAGGAGGGAGAAGGGCAAAGAGAGGTGGGAAGTGGCAACAGGTTGCAGAAGGAACAGGCCTAGAACTAAGTCTGACAGTTTTGTGGTGAATGTCAAAAATAAGTTTGACCTGTTGCTTCAGTTAGAAACTGATGAGCCTCAAGCAGAGGTAGGTGTAGACAGGACACAACAAACTTTCAATAGGAAATTGAAAAAGAATGTAGGAAAGTCATCGAAAAGGAAGAAAGTTTTGTTGTTAGGCAGTTCTCATGCCAGAGGTGTAGGCCAACTTCTGCAGGAGGAATTAGGACCAGAATACCAGGTCACAAATTTTTTCAAACCAAGTGCTAGTCTGGATCAGGTGACAGAGGATTTAGGTTCACTCTGTAAAGGATTTACCAGGGAAGACACCGTGGTTAATGTGGGAGGGCCAGGGAACAGCATCGACAGAGATCCTGGGTACAGTATAGAGTGTGACCTGGTAAAGATTGCGTCGGCATCGAGACACACCAATGTTGAATTTGTATCTGTCCTGAGACGCCATGACCGGCCTCATTTGAACTCTTCTGTTGGGAGAGTTAATTTGGAGTTGGAACGGCTGCTTGGGTCGGGTGCGGGGGCTCATATTGGTGTGGTTCCTGTTGATTATCTCAGTAGGTGGGACTATACCAGGCACGGCCTACATCTCAACAGGAAAGGGAAGGGGAAACTGGCTGGGGTAATAGCAGGAAATTTAAGGGGGGGAGGCACTGCCATGAATGGTAAAATACCAGTGGTTACAGGTGTTGGAGCAGCACCTTTTTTAGGATAGGTAAGACAGAAAGATGTCAAGTTCTACGAGAGGTCAGGATTGAAACAAATCTTCAGTTTAGGAAAGAAATTAAACAGCACAATTCTAGCACATTGGATCACCAATCACAGCTATCAATTATAAATTTTCACCAATCACCAGAAATTTTATCTCCACCAAGTTGTATCTCAGTCCTAGGTAATTGCATTGATGAATTAAAGTCACCCAACCCAGTTGACATAATCTGACTCTCTGAACACCGTGTGACCACTGGTATAGGAACTAGGCCTAAGCACAATGAGAAACTCAGACAGGAGAGTACTGCAAATGTTAGAATAAGGAAAGGTTCTCATAAAAGTATAATTAAAAATAATGTAAGTATATTTCATCAAAATATTGGGAGTTTAAAGAATAAAGTAGATGAGCTTCTGGTTTGTTTAGAAGATTTAGAAGCCGAGAATGAAATAGATATACTATGCCTGTCTGAGCATCACATTGTTACTGATATGGATAAGGTAAATGTAAGTGGATATAAGCTCTCTGCACATGTAATGAGAGAAAATATGGAGAAAGGAGGAGTTGCCATATATGTCAAAAGTTATCATTGTGCAAAAAGTATAGAAACAAAAAAGTTTTGTGTAGAGAAACATATAGAAGCATGTGCCTGTGAGCTTAAATTAAATAAAGGCACATTTATAATTGTAACTGTATATAGGTCCCCATCAGGAAATTTTCATCTATTTCTGAAAAATTTGGACTCCTTGTTGTGCTATCTGTCAGACAGGGGGAAGCAAATTATTATTTGTGGGGACTTCAATGTAGATTCTCTGAAAGAGGGTAATAGGAAAAATGACCTTGAAGTATTACTCGGTTCTTTCAATTTGACACCTGTTATTGATTTTCCTACTCGGGTGGTAAAGGATAGCAGCTCACTGATAGATAACTTCTTTACAGATCAAGATAAGTTTAACCAGATAAATGCTCAGCCTGTTGAGAATGGTCTTTCTGATCATGGTGCACAGCTAGTTACAATATATGACATAGCTCCATTCAGCAATACTAAACAGTCCTCCAAAGTAGTACGTCCAGTCAACGATTTAACAATTGAAAATTTCAGGGAAAGCCTACAGCAGTTAGACTGGGATGAGGTGTACCGTGAACCTGATGCCAATTTAAAATATAATTTATTTCATGACATTTTTGTAAATGCATTTGAAAACTGCTTCCCCAAGAAAATAGTTAAATATACTCGTAAGAAACCTTGTAACAAACCATGGCTTACTAAGTGTATAAAAATATCTTGTAACCGGAAAAGGGAAATGTATCTGACAGCAAGAAAGAGTAGTGACCCAGAAACTATCAAAAATTATAAAAACTATTGTGTTATATTAAGAAAAGTTATTAAAAAATCCAGGAGTATGTGTATCATGTCTGAAATCAGCAACTCTGATAATAAAATTAAAACAATTTGGAATATTATTAAAAGAGAAACAGGTCAACCAAGAGCAGAGGAAGACAGTATTACCATCAAATTGAATAAAAACTTTACGAACAAAAAGTCAGAAGTTGAAAATATTTTTAATAATCATTTTCTAAATGTTGTGGATATAGTAGGATCCAGGTGTTCATTAGAAGATGCTAGGCTATTAATGGAAGAGGCCATACCTATGCAATTTGATACAATTGAAATCTCACCCACTTCTCCCTCTGAAATTAGGAAAATAATAAACTTGCTTAAAAGCAAAAACTCACATGGAATTGATGGCATTTCCAGCAAAATACTAAAAGCTTGTTCTCAACAGATAAGTAAGATTCTCAGCCACCTGTGTAATAGCTCTCTGGAACAGGGCATTTTCCCTGATAGACTGAAATATGCTATTGTTATACCTTTGCATAAAAAGGGGGATAGATCTGATGTCAACAATTACCATCCAATCTCCCTTCTAACAGCTTTATCCAAAATTTTTGAGAAAGTAATGTATTCAAGAGTAGCTTCACATATCTGTAAAAATGAAGTACTAACAAAATGTCAGTTTGGTTTCCAGAAAGGTTTTTCAACAGAAAATGCCATATATGCTTTCACCAGTCAAATTTTGAATGATCCGAATAACCGAACACCACCCATTGGGATTTTTTGTGATCTCTCAAAGGCTTTTGATTGTGTAAATCATGAAATTCTGCTAGACAAGCTCAAGTATTGTGGCATGAGTGGGACAGTGCACAAATGGTTTAATTCGTACCTAACTGGAAGAGTGCAGAAAGTTGAAATAAGTAGTTCTCGTAACATGCAAAGATCAGCACATTCCTCAAACTGGGGAACTATCAAGAATGGGGTTCCACAAGGGTCAGTCTTGGGTCCTTTGTTGTTCTTATTATATATTAATGACTTGCCATTCTATATTCATGAAGAGGCAAAGTTAGTTCTCTTTGCTGATGATACAAGTATAGTAATCACACCTGACAAACAAGAATTAACTGATGAAATTGTCAATACTGTCTTTCAGAAAATTACTAAGTGGTTCCTTGTAAACGGACTCTCACTGAATTTTGATAAGACACAGTACATACAGTTCCGTACAGTGAATGGTATGACACCATTAATAAATATAGACCTTAATCAGAAGCATATAGCTAAGGTAGAATATTCCAAATTTTTAGGTGTGTCCATTGATGAGAGATTAAATTGGAAGAAACACGTTGATGACCTGCTGAAACGTTTGAGTTCAGCTACTTATGCAATAAGGGTCATTGCAAATTTTGGTGATAAACATCTTAGTAAATTAGCTTACTACGCCTATTTTCACTCATTGCTTTCATATGGCATCATATTTTGGAGTAATTCATCACTGAGGAATAAAGTATTTATTGCACAAAAGCGTGTAATCAGAATAATAGCTGGAGTCCACCCAAGATCATCCTGCAGACATTTATTTAAGGATCTAGGGATATTCACAGTAGCTTCTCAGTATATATACTCTCTTATGAAATTTGTTATTAACAACCAAACCCAATTCAAAAGTAATAGTGTGCATAACTACAATACTAGGAGAAAGGATGATCTTCACTATTCAAGATTAAATCTAACTTTGGCACAGAAAGGGGTGAATTATACTGGCACTAAAGTCTTTGGTCACTTACCAAATAGTATCAAAAGTCTGACAGATAACCAACAAGTATTTAAGAAGAAATTAAAAGAATTTCTGAATGACAACTCCTACTCCATAGAGGAATTTTTAGATATAAATTAAGAAAAAAAAAACAAAAAATATTTAAAAAAATAAAATTAAATTAAAAAAATAAAAATAAAAAATAAAGAAAAACAAAAAACACAATAAAATAAAGTTGTTATATTAACTTAAGGATGTTGTTAAATTAACCTAATTATGTCATGTATTGGAAAATTCGACTCGTTCCACATCATTACGAAATATCGTATTCATGATCCATGGAACTAGTATTAATCTAATTGAATCTAATCTAATCTAAACCATGAGTGGTCCCACCACCACCCATTACACTGTCACCTATACGCTTTGCCAGCCTCCCTTCTCCATACCTATTGAGGTGCAGGCCATGCCTAGAGAAACCCTATCTATTGACAGACTCAACTGGCACCATTGCAATGTGAGCCATGCACTCCGCCATCAGTGTCTACTCCAGCCCCATGTTAACACGTCTAACAGCAGTATTAAGATGAGGACGATCATGATGCTGAAACAGTTGCACAAAGTGCACATTAGTGCCACCAGTTTGAGTAGCTATCTTTGCCAGGTCACCACCTACATCATACTACCCGTCCCTATCAAGACTATTCCCAGCATCACCCACAATCAGTACCTCATCCTGTTTTGTAAAATTCCTACATAACTCCCCTATGTTAACAGTCACCAGAACCAACTCCGCATTAGGCTTCACAATGCTGGTGACCTGTTACTCACTCCCCAACATGCTGGCCCACACTTCTGCCATGTGAACTACCTGACAGCAGTACCTCCGTCCTTCTGTTGCAATTTGCAACTGACTTAGACTCGCTAACTATTGAGGACTGCTGCATGTTTCTCACACCTACAGCTACAAGAGGGTCCTCTTCACTCAACTCTTCCTAGCTGCCTTCTTACCAACCGCCAGTTCCCATTCCCTGTCACCCTTCACTCTCCTGAACCTATCTAGTTTCTCCTTTGTGTCTTGTAACTGCACATAAAGGGCACAGATCTTATGCTCCTGCTCCTCTGTCAACTTATTTCTGCTACAAATTCTGCATTTCCAGAAGAGGACTCCACTAGAATGCCCTCTGGCTTCCACACCTCATTCCTCCCAATGAAAATACTTTGAACAAATCTCAGACTGTAGCCCACTACTCACAAACCTACAACAAAGCCTACACTTCTCACTCATCATAAGATTTTAACATTCACTGAAGAAACAAAACATCTACGTTAAGTTAGTCCTATTACAACAGTAGAACTATTAAAGAACTAACAATAGTGATCTCAAATTTCACTCTCTCCTAAGAAAGCAACAACTTTTGTTAATACTACTAAACCACAACTAATACCAATATCACAAGAACTTCATACAATTTCTTATCCACAACAAAAAATTCAAGCAACCACTGGAAAAATCAATGAAACTAAACACAGTGAACAACAGTTTTACTGAAATATTTCACTACAAACAGCAAGAAATGTCCGCTGAAAAGTACTGAACTAAATTTAATAAATGACTTCAATGCACAAATAACTCTAAAAAACACAGAGGGCAAAAGTTTCCAAAGTTTATTAAACTGTTATTTTGACAGAAACAGCACGAAGCACAATTGAAAACTACTAAATTTAAGAACTGAATAACAGTGCACTAATAATTTTGTCAGGACTTAGCTTTAGAACTGCTGCAGCTGCAACTGCATGCCATGAAATGTAAACAACTGCTGAGACCTCCATGAACGATGTAAGCACACACACGAATAACAGGCACTCAAATCACTAACACAAAAAGAAAGATTGAGATAAATGAAAATCCACTAATATGTTACTTTAACAGCACATATTAACATCAATAATCTTTAAAATAAGTATCTGAAGTCTAAAACTGTGGAACTGTGACAGTTTAGTTTTGAATTGTCTAAAAAGGCAATATTTGTCCCACTGGCACTAGTAAGACAGCTTGTAAATTGTAAATCAGTAGTTATATCTTCTTATTTTGAGTTAACTCCCCTGCCCATGTTTTCCTCTGGAGACTAATTCTTTTTCTTCCTGTGTCCTTGTAATGCATCTTGTAGCTTTACCTTCTCTTCACCTGTAGCATTTTTGTAAGCTTCACATTGATTGCACAGATCTTTTTTTCACACAGAAACTCCAATATTAAATTCGGTATTGTATATATGTGTGTAGATCTCATAATTCACCGTTGGCATGTTAGCAGAGGATCACTCTGAAGAGTAATTTTTGTGCATTTCTGTAATGAATAAGACACCACCGGTGAATTTTCTTGTGTCACTCCTTAGATAATGACGCCCAGTATGGGGAATTAAGTTCACGTGATTCCTGACTGACTTCAGGATTCCTGGATCAACTTACAACGTTTTCCATCTTGCCCCCTTTTGTCAAATAGGTGCCCTCATTTTGGCTTTGATGACAGTACAGATTTTCGATTCGGTTATTCCCTACATGTTTATTAGAAATGTTTTGAACACTTGAATCTTCTGCTAATCTTTCATCAAGTAGAAAGTGCTACTAGACTGTCTAGATTCTCAGACAGTAATGCAGTGATATTTGAGAATGAGCATGCATGATGCATTCCAAGATGCTGTGTCAGGATTTCAGGACATGATCCAACTGAAATGTTACATTCTTCTGCAATCTCTCAGACAGTCAGTCTTTGATTGGCAAGCACAATTTCATTGACATTCCTGACACGAGTATTGATGGTAGATGCTGATGCGCATCCTGAACAAGGGTATCTTTAACTGCTGTTGGGCCATTTTTAAACCATGTGAACCATTTGTAACACCGAGTATGGCTTAACCACAAATCGCCGCATGAATCAAGAGAATCTCATTGTCTTTGCAATGATACTGGTGCCCAGTAATTCATGAATAGCTGATGCCTGTAGTTTTATGATGGTTTCTTTGTACAAGGGAGGATACATTTTTTAGCACACGCAGCACCCATTCTTCAAGTCTTATTAAATTTACCCACTCATGATATATAGCTTTTACCATTGTTACTCAACAATTTTGCTTTTCCTCTGCCCCAATTGATAACATTCCAATTTTTTTAAAAAGTTTTTTTAATGGTAGATTTTTCTTTATGGGTGGATGTCCTTTCACTTGAAAGTGTCAATTCATTGCTGCTTAATGGTTGATAAATGTCACTTAACCAGGAAAAATCTGAACATTGCACTTGCTCTTTCAACCACACACACATTTGAGACTGATATTTGTGTGATGTTTACATTTTGACGTTGGTGCCTATGGCTCCACCTTGCTTACCTGTTTTTTATAATTTCACTGTGTGGGGTTGATGGCTGTTCCTCTATACTGTTGACTTGCATTTGTGTTTCACTTACAATGGGGTGCTTTAACCCCCTTGGCCTTTTGTTATCTTTCATTAGCCCTTCAAGGGCAGAGTGTGTAATCTTCTTTACTTTGTTGCTCATTTTTGTCCCTGTAAAACAGAAGTGAACCTGAATTATGAGGTATGTTCAAAAAATTCTGGAACATTTCTGATTTCGCACCAATGGTGTGTCAGAGTGAAATGCAGTTGGTATCCCTGCACACGCCTGTGTTTAATGTGTAACCACCAGAAGTTTCATTGTTGTGTGTCTGTTAGTTATTGTTCAGTGCTATATTGAGTGGAAAATGGTGTCAACACAGTTTGTGAATTTCGAGATGGCGGAGTTAGAGGAGCAATGTGTCTGCATTAAATTTTGGATGAAACTCAAGAAAACCTTTAGAGAGACACACCAAATGATGCAGGGAACATACGGCGATTAGTGGTTAAGCCATACTCAGTGTTAAAAATGGTTCACATGGTTTAAAAATGGCCCAACAGCAGTTAAAGATACCCTTGTTCAGGATGCGCATCAGCATCTACCATCAATACTCGTGTCAGGAATGTCAATGAAATTGTGCTTGCCAATCAAAGACTGACTGTCTGAGAGATTGCAGAAGAATGTAACATTTCAGTTGGATCATGTCCTGAAATCCTGACACAGCATCTTGGAATGCATCATGTTACTGCCAAGTTTGTTCCATTACTCATGTTTCAAGACCAGAAAGACCTGTGCCTCACAATCTGTGAAGAGCTTTTGCATTATACAAATGTGAATGAGATGTTAAATATGAGAATCATAACTGGTGATTTGACGGGGTGTATGGTTATGATGTTGAAACCAAGGTCCACTTTTCACAATGTGTTGGGAAAAGTTCTCCAAGGTCAAAAAAAGCTCGTCAGTTCAGGGCAAATGTCAAAGTCAAGCTGATAGTCTTCTTTGACTTTGAAGGATTATTTCATTATGAATTCATGCCACAAGGACAAACTGTTAATCAGTGGTACTATTTGGAAGTGTTGCGATGCCTACTAGAAAATGTAAGAAGGGAATGGCCTGAAATGTGGCATACAATTCATGGCTTGTGCATTGTGTGTGACTATTGCACAAAAAATGAAATCACTGTGCTGCCTTATCCTCTGTATGCTCCACACCTGGCCCCTGCGAACTTTTTTTTAATTCCCAGAGTTGAAAATCTCATTAAAGGGGTGAAAATTGCAATGATAGATGAGATAAAGGAAAATTCGCAGGCGGTGCTTCACATGATCCAGCAAGAGGCATACCAAGATTGTTTCCGGAAGTGCAAATGACATTGGGAGCAGTCTTATCAACTGTGGAGAGTATTTTGAAGGAGACCATGCACAACAACTAAAAGATAAGTGTAGAAAAATTTTGTGGATAAAGCTCTGGAGTTTTTTGAACAGACCTTGTAAATGTTGTATAGCTATTTTGCTCATATCAACAACAATGCTAGGAATGGTTATAACACAAAAGTTATTTACACATTGAGGAAAGAATGACACTAAGAACAATTATGATTCAAAAGTTACTCAAACATCAGGAAAACAGTGGTAATATACACTTAAATCATTATCACAGCTACATATTCAGCAGTTGTGTCATTGTTTCACTGTACAAGCTACTTCATTAACCAAACTGGAAAACACAACTGACAAATACGATGATACTCTTCCAAACCTGAGTCACAACAATCAATATTTCTTCAAAGAAGCAACAACCCTCTAGTGGCACTACGTGTAACAACAGTTTAGATGATGTTTCACTGTATTAGCTACCTATTTATGAGATGATTTGTTGAATTCTGCAATTGTGTCATTGTTCTTCCAGAACGGCATTGTGTGACATCTGATAAGCAAGGAAGGATATGATACGGCCCAGTGTAGCACTCTAAATAGTTTTCTAATAGCCTCCTTTTTGCACAGGTGTGAAAATTCAAACCGAGCCTCCCTGCCTGCACATCAATGGTCAGTGCTTGGCATTGTAGTACTCTGGGTACTTTTGGGCATCAAGGTCACTATGCACGCATGCCAGCTATCTTGCTTCTTTGGTCCTGGTGATGAGATGTATATATAATCATCCTGAGTATCATCTGGTTGAAATGGGAACAGTGTATCCATTGTTGTTCAGTCTCGTGACCATGGAGCAGAGAGAATGCTATGAAGGCTGTGGTGTCTTGTTTAGATGTGTTGCTTGAATGTCACAGTGGAAAACACTGTATCCCAATACCTCTGTTCAACTTCACATAGATTAAGAGGAATCTCCCAGTGACTTATTGAAATGTTCTTTGAGGCTATTCATTTGTGGTGATTCTGTAATGTGAAATCACCTCTGATACTAGACTCAACTGGAATACTTTTTCACAATCAGAGATCATCACACAGGATGCTCTGTGCTCCAAAAAGATGTCTTCCAGAAGGAACTGCAATTTTCAGAGCTTCAGAAGTTGGTCAGCTTCAGTGTCAGCATAGCAGTTGAGGTAATTACTGCAGCCTGTTTCCATCAATTCCCATTTGTCAACTTTGGGAACCTCCCCAAGAGGTCAATTCCTGGCTGTGGAATTGTGCTACTGCAGACAGGATTGGTACCAGGTAATTGCAACATGTGCTTCTGTTGTTGATTCACGTTGTGTCTAATGGCCCAGTAGAGACATGGTCAGTGACACCTACATTTAGTCTATCTAGAAGAAGTTGGAGCATCGTGGAAATATTTAAAGATGACTTGGCGCAGATGAGCTAGGATGACAAGCAACCATTTCCATCTCATCAGATCACAGTTTGCTCTTACACAATGCTTTGATAATTAACTGGAATTCTCCTTTGGTCAGTTACTCCATCTTCAAGGCTTCTATAATTTTCAGCAGTTTCAGATCTTCACTCTGTTCAACAGAAATGTCATTTAATGCAGCAATGACTCATATTTCATCCACACTGCTGTGTTCTGCCAATGGATTCCTTGACACGTTATCAGTGTCCTTGTGTTTATGTCTGCTATTGTATGCAACTGTGGTATTGTATTCTCAAAGCCTCACTGCTCATCTCTCCAGTGTGACAGATCCTTTACATTAGTCAGCCAGCATAGAGAATGGTGGCCCACCACAACAGAGAATAGTTTGCCAAATAAATAGGGCTGGAACTTGTTGATGGCCGAAACAACTGGAAATCACTTTTTCTCGGTTGTAGAGTAGTCATCTTGGATTTGGAGAGTACTGTGGAAGCACTTTTCCAGCACTTTCCTGAAGAAATGCTCCTGTTCCAAAACCTTTGCATAAGTGTGTCTTGGTGTTCTCATCATACATTGCTAGACTGTAGATGATCTTAGCGCATCATTAAGGACAAGGGCAGATATTTTTTTCACCTTGTTCCAGCAAAATGTGGCGTCCCAGAACAGTTCTTGCAAGGGTTGTGCCTTGATACAGAAATCCCATAAGAATCGCCCTTAGTACAAGCATCTTCTGAGAAAACTTCTTGAATCACAACTTTGCTGATGATTCAGGAAATTGGTGACTGCTATTATTTTCTCTGGATTGTGACAGAGACTCCAACACCATTCACTTGGTACCCCTAGAGTTGTCTTTCTTGGGCAGTGAAGAGAGATTTTTTTGGATTCAGGTGGAGACCTGCAGTCAGGTTGCTTAGATGGTTGTCAGGTGGCTTATATGGCCCTCAAATGTTTAAGAAAAATGAAAGGGCAGTCTTGATTATATTTATACATGTTTATTTAAGAAATGTTGACCAAATATAGACTTTAAGGGATGTCTAAACAAGAATTGTAACTTAAATGTAAAGGTAAAAACAGTAATTAATTGAAGATATACCCAAGGATGGCAGGTGGAGATGGAGCAGGAACCATATGTGTGACAAGGATATCCACTGCTGGTTAGCATAAGGGAGCTATGGGTTAAATAGTGGAGACTCTACCCAAGTCTCTTGCTTGACATCAATAATTGCCAATGAGAGTTAGTTAATTACATGTTCATTGCATCATTTGCATGATACATTTTATGATGTGGTGGTACGAGTCATTTTACATTCACATTGCAAATTAATTTGTAAATATGGGTACATGGTGTGTGTGTGTGTGTGTGTCTCTATACATACACCTTTATAGTGTATGTCATTTCAAGCCAGTTTTTAGTGCTGTAAGTTGTGGGGAGCGGATGTGGTAGTTACGGCAATAAATAATCACTTGCACCCCTGTTACTTGGTATGAATACTTTTATTCTTGCAGTACATATCCAATTTGTGTGACATAGAGTGCTTACTATACAGAACTGATGTAGCAAAGATATTGTTGTTCTTGCTGCAGTAGGCCAGCAATATTATTGGGGGGCGGGGGGCAGGGGGGGGGGGCGGGGGGGGGGGGGTTAGTGTCAGTGGTTCTATGTCCCCACAGTGCTTACAATGCATTATGTTTGGATATGTTCAACCATTTTAAGCTAATTCCTATCCCATTTGACTTGTTCCAACATTCTGAGTTTGCAGTTTTGGGCTTCCATGGTGTCTGGCTCATCAGCACTGGTGGACCTTTCGTATCAGTGCAGTCACATCGCAGCTCGTATTGCTATTTAAACATTTTCTGGTGACTCATCATGTATGGCTTACATCTTTTACAGATGATGGCATTCAACTGATGCACCATGGGCTGTCCATATCCTCTGTTCCATGCCAGCAAAATGCAGCACTTAGTTGCTGGCACCTCTTGGGTCTCTGCAGATGGAATGTATCGATGTTCTAAACACCACTGCCTTGGTTATCGATGGCATATCCTCATTTATCTTTGCTGGTCTTATGTTCTGCATAATAACATCAAGTCCCCATAAAGTGCAACTACTATTTGTAGAACCTGTTTCCATTGGTTCACTGTTACAATGTTAATTATAGCATTTTAGGTAAACTACTTTATACAACAGTAAATTATATTGTCATTACATAAGAATTATATTGTTTGTACTCGTATTTTATATAATAATCACATAGATCCAGAACTTTCATCACGCTTCTCTGTATAAAATTCTTCAAATGTATTTGAAAAATGACACAGTGCTGCAGATAGCAAAGTCATGTCATACATTTAAGTAAAGGGTGGCCAAGAATTTGGTTCAAGAACCATGGCCTGTCTTGCATGTCATGGTGTCTGACCTGGTTGTGCACTTCTTCCACCACAATGCCGAGCTGTCTGAGGGAAGAGGGGGAAACTGCAAAATGTGCCGTATTTAAATGGCAATGCAGCCGGACTGCATATGATTTGATTTCATATTTCTCAACTACATAGATCACAAATGAAACAAATTTCAGTAATACTTATTTTTGGTGCACTATTTTTTATCTGGTACAAACTCTTGACACATAGACACACATGGACAATTTTACAGTTTTTCGCACTCAAGTTGCCCTATAATTGTGACTTATTTAGTTAAAAAAATACACACACACACACACACACACACACACACACATACATTGATTGAAATATTGTAGCACTTTTTGAACCTCATTATGTGGACATGGAAACTCTACCTGTGGAAAACAATGTAGATGTACTGGACAGTTTTAGTGTTAGAGGATTTGTCTTTAAAATTGGAATTACGTTGCAGTTCAGTCACTTCCATCTGCAAGTGGACAGGGGTGTTCTAATTGAAATCTCAAATAACAAATGGTCTCAAAAACAGATGTGAGACTGACATCATCTTCAAAACATTTAGAAAACTATCCTTGTAATTCTATCAAGGCCACAATGAAATCTTGGACTCTCACTTTTTCTTTAAGGCTAGTGAATTTATGGAACTGTGCCAGAGAGCTCAGGGACTGGGCTATTTTTTTTTTTTTTTTTAAATCAATACAATCTCTCTCACCTTGCAGTTAAGTCCACTTAAAATGCAAGGTCTGCAATCCATTCTGAATGTTCTAATTTTCATCCTGCGCTCCTTCTTTCTTAATGAATTCAACAATAGTGGACTTTAAATTGAAAATTCATCCCAGTTATACCTCTCGACCTAACCAACATAACTTGCAGCAATGTATGAACACTCCATACTCTTCTTTCAGATCCATCACAAACTGTTGCAACTGACAGTGGAATAATGTGTGCAGTTTCAGAAATTTTACTGTTCATACTACCAATTCCTTCACATGCTCAATGCCTGCAAATTTAACACGAAGTGCTCGTTGGTGTACAGAACAATGAATCCCGTCTATCAATCACTGTAATTCTTGCTCTTTCACTGTCGACCAAATCTTTAAAATATTTCTGCATGGTCATGTAATGTTATTTAACAGCAAATTTGCGGAACCTTTTGATTATGCGACTGCATAATAGCTACTGAAAATTCTTATCACTCTCTTCTGTCATTCCCATTCATTTATAAAGTCATGTGACAATAAATTGGTAGACTGCCTCTTTTTGTTCAAAAAGCCACTTGAGCTGTTATCATCTTTTATACCATGAGCAAATAGTGACGAGTAAACAGTGCTGACACATGATTCTGCCAAACAGAACGGACTCATGCCGAATGAAAAATGCCACACTACAACAGTAAATGAAATGTTGTGCTCCTTCTGAGAAGGACCGAGCAGTGCCAAGACAAGCTGAGCTGTGGCCACGCATCGGGCTCGTGTGTGGCCTGGCACACTGTGGCCAGCCCTGATTTAAGGTGGGGAAGCAGGTTGTCCATCATACATTTGAAGACGGCTGGAGCATTACACAGTCCAAATGGCATAACGTTAAACTCATAGAGGGTGTCAGCAGTTATGAAGATAGTCTTTTTCTGATCAGCCTTGTCAATGTCATTTATCCAATAGCCTGTCTCCATGCTTATGTTGGGAAATACTTTGCACCTTCCGAGCAGTTGTGCAGCTGGTGACATCTTTTATGAGTGCTGGCTAATTGGCTGATGATTTCCAGTATTTTACCAAGGGCTGCTTGGTTTCTTTTTTCTCCTCTCCTGACTTGAAAGCATATGAAACTTGACGAGAAATTGGCTATCACCTGGCAACATTGTTCCTTAGTCAGGCAATATCCTTATTGGCAGTCTGATAGTAGCTACCGCCTCTGCATCAACTGTAGAGGAAGCAGAGCTCGATTCTTTGTCACTGTCCTATTATAAGTACCTTTAGGAATGAGTTGTGGCTGCTTGTTACAATTAGTGATTCAAATTTCTCTAGACTACCTACAATGCTTATGATTGGCACCAGCCTGCAGGTTTTTTTTGTGTGTTTGTGTGTGTATGTGAGTTTGATTAGACTTTTGCTATAACAAAAGCTTCACAGGTCTAACTGAACATATGACTGACGAATGGAATTTGTTTCCTTTGTGGTGGTGGGTTAGCCAAGTTTTCAATGGCAAACACCCACATTGAGCAATGTTTGTTATGTGTGCTTGTAGGAACAGCTTCATCAGTCTGGAATTCTGATCTTCTGGACTGCTTATGCTGCCTGCGAGAAGTCCCATCTGAGAATAAATTATGACTACATGCTGTTAAAACAGACCAATTGAAGGGCTGTAATCTATCATTGATAGTTATTCTTGCAATACTTGTTCCTGTCGGCTGGACATATTTCCCATTTAGACCTTCAACACAATCGCTTTTGTGTCTTTTGCTGATGATGATAAGCATTTGACATTACAGAAAAGGAAGATGATGATGATGACGATGATGATTTGTGGGTGAGGGCACTAAACAGCAAGGTCATCAGCACCCTTGCATGAATGATACACAGATGAGCATGGTGAAAATTTATTAAAAATAATAATTAATTGGAAAATCAAGTTTCATTCACATGCAATTGCAAAGACAACTCTGATAAGCACATGCAATTGCAAAGACAACTCTCATAAGGCGAGCTTCAAAAAAGACCTCTATAAAAGTAAGATGAAACACAGCAGAATAACTACATAAAATCAAGGATAAAATACCAGTATCAATATGGTTAGAAAGGGAACAGGTGACTGCAGCTGGATGGCTGCTTAGAAATAATGGGTGACCAAGCCATTCTGTGACACATTAAAATCTCCCGCCCAGTACCCTGGGAAAAATACCTGACATCACACAAAATCAACTTAAATCACACTCGCCTCATTATCAGTTAAGTAGAGGGCAGGTCCTGTAGGAATCGCAGATCAAGCCTCAGGTTGTCATATAAAACACTCTCAATTAAAATATGTCATATTAACAGCTGTGTCCCACATCTGTGTCTGTGAAGGCCTTGGTGAGACCCTCCAGCAAACTGAGAAATGGAGTTTTTGTCACTATTGATACACTGTCCCCAGGTGGCCATGCTATATGGGAGGGATTTTTTGGTGTGAAAGGGATGACAGCTGTCAAAATGTTGGTACTGTTGGTGGGTTTAATGTGGACAGAGGTGCAGATGAAGCCATCAGTGAGGAGGAGGTCAACATCTAAGAAGGTGACATGCTGGGTTGAGGAGGACCTTGTGAAGCAAATGGGAGAGGTGTTGAAACTGTGAAGGAATGGAGATAGGGTGTCTTGGCCCCGAGTCCAGATCATGAAGATATCACCAACGAATCTGAACCAGTGTTTGGTGTTTTGGGAGTCTAGGAAGGTCTCCTCTAGAAAGCACATAAAAAATTGGCATAGGAGGGTGTTGTATGGGTGCCCATTGCTATGCCACAGATTTGTTTAGATACCTTCCCTTCAATGGAGAAGTAGTTGCGGGTTAGGATAAAGTTAGTAAGGTGTATGAGGAATGTGGTAGTGGGTTTGAAGTCTGAAGGACAATAGGAAACGTAGTGTTCAAGAGCAGTATGACCATGGGCATGAGGGGTGTCAGTGTATAGAGAGGTGATATCAATGGTGACAAGTACAGTACAGGAGTGGGGATGGTGAAGAGCTGGTGAAGGAAGTCATTGGTGTCTCTGACATGGGAGGCTAGATTACGGGCAGTTGGTTGGAAGCGTTGGTCAATGAGGGCTGAAATTCTTTCAGTGGGGGCATAAAAATTTATTGCAAAAAAAAAAAAAAAAAAAAAAAAAAAAAAAAAAAAAAAAAACATTGAATTACTTGGCTTAAGTATAATGTATGGAAGCTGAACCTTCAGTTGTGATAATATTAAGCCTAAATCAATGCAAATATTCTTGTATGATTTAAAAACATGTATTGTAAATCACAATGACTTGTCCAATATCATACTGTATACCTTGTACAACAAATGATCAAAAGGACCAATAAAAATGTAATAACCAGTCACAACGGGGTGTCCAGGATTGTTGGGTCTGTGGATCTTGGGGAGCCTGCAGAAAGTTGTTGTGGGGGATATCATAGGGGTAAGATGGGAGTTATCCTTACAGCACATTCTCCGCTGCTGTAATTATCCCAGTCTCAACCTATGGTAACACACTGTCCCCACACCCTCCACCAAACAGTTTCCACCGCCTCTGTCCTACTGTCTCCTCCACATTCTCATCTCCCACTCTGTTTATTTGCATCCCTTTGCCAATGCATCCAACTGTCTTTCCCTGCTCCTCTCCTTTTTTCCCCACCTCCCTGCTCCACTACTTCCTGACGCTGTGCCTGTTGGCAGTCTAGCCTCTGCACATCCATGACAGTGTTCATCTCTCTCCCCACCCATTCCTTACTATTCTTCCCCTTCCCCACCCCCTCCAGATTACCGCTTGCATCCCACATGATGTTGCATTCTGGCCCGAAACACCAGATTGAAACCTTCATGTGAGTGACTTTTAATTGTGCCTGTCTGCAAATGACGTGTCTTCCTTGCGGTAAGTAGCTATCTGTCTATGTACTTTTTGTGTTTTTAACACTGATAATGACCATTTAGTGAAGATGCTGAGTCACAGATAGGTATAACAACAAGACTGTCAAGAAAGTAAGCTTTCAGCCAAAAAAGGCCTTCTTTATTATTAGACAAAACACACGCACACACATGTTCATTGTGTGATCAAAAGTATTCAGACACCCCCAGAAACATTTTTTTTTATATTAGGTGCACTGTGCTGCCACCTACTGCCAGGTACTCCATCCTCCATTGATGTTTTAAGCACCTTCTTGCTTCCCAATGTTGAAGAGCAATTCAGGGATGGCGATTGCATCTTTCAACACAATCGAGCACCTATTCATAATGCACGGCCTGAGGTAGAGTGGTTACACGACAGAAACATCCCTGTAATGGACTAGTCTGCACAGAGTCCTGACCTGAATCCTACAGAACACCTTTGGGATGTTTCTGAATGCTGACTTTGTGCCAGGACTCACCGACCGACATCTATACCTCTCCGCAGTGCAGCACTGCATGAAGAATGGGCTGCCATACCCGAAGAAACCTCCCAGCACCTGATTGAACATACGCCTGTGAGAGTGGAAGCTGTCATCAAGGCTAAGGTTGGGCCAACAC
The DNA here is from genome assembly GCF_023898315.1 of Schistocerca nitens. Classification (NCBI taxonomy): domain Eukaryota; kingdom Metazoa; phylum Arthropoda; class Insecta; order Orthoptera; family Acrididae; genus Schistocerca; species Schistocerca nitens. The sequence continues at coordinate 747,929,658 of NC_064618.1, read as the reverse complement.
CATACTGAATTCCAGCATTACTGATGGAGGGCACCACGAACTTGTAAGTCATTTTCAGCCAGGTGTCTGGATACTTTTGATCACATGGTGTATGTGTGGAGTTGTGTTTGCATGAGTGTGAATGTTGAGTAATTCTGATGAAGGCCTTTTTGGCTGAAAGTTCACTTTTTTGACAGTCTTTTTGTTGGGCCTATCTTCAACTCAGCATCTCTGTTATAGGATGAGTAGTAACTACCCTTTTCACAATATTATCACTATCCCATTCTGGATTTTCCATTATTAGCATTGATAATGGCTATTCAATGGCTGAACTCAGGAGCTGCTCTAATAAAACTAGAACTGAAATGTGACTCGTTTCTGCTCTTTACCATTTTGAAAGTTATATCACAGTCTGAGAGTGCATTCCACTTTCCTGATGGAAGGTAATTTGATATTTGGATTTACCATGTGGCATAGGGCCAAAGCATTTTGTATATTTGACCATGTGATTTACCCATGACTTTAAAAACTGAAGAACAGCACCTATTCTATTAAGTGGACTTGGTGCTGACTGTTGCTGAATGTTTTCTTCAGTTTGGACTGGGATTTGTCCCAGCTATTGAGCTTCTCTTCATTTTTCTTGAGCCCCTGTTTGGCTGTCCCATTAAAGTAAAAGTACACATCTGACAAACACATCATGTCACACCACTTGTTGTATTTGGTGATTTAGTCAAATTCCTTCTGCCATTTTGTGTGGTCCTGACCAGTGGCTCCAAAAACACTGATTGATGCCTCAGAAAACTGGTCTGTTAACGAAGTAATGCACTGAGTACTGAACTGAACTCTTGGTTGGATAGTACAGTTGTTTCTACAACCATCCAATATTCCAGAATGCTCGTATTTATACAAACGTAAAATACGCCAGAAAGTACAAATCTTGAAAATTTCAAGAATATTACCAAAATGCTAAATAGCATATAATTGATAGTTGCCAGGTTTGAGCTGGTGACCCCACAGCCTGTCAATCAATGATGCTAACCACTATGCCATGCTGCGTGCACCGTAGCTTGTGGCAATAGAAATGAGTTACTGTCATCTGTTATAAGCCACTGTGTCACACAGCTGAATAGAATGTCCAGACAATTAATATGATTTATTAATTGCATAATGAAATAGTGTGCCCTACTGTATGAGAATGTATTGTGGAACTCTGCTTAGTGTTGGAGAGAAAGAGGGAATGAATGAATGACAAAGTGCATTGTATGATGGCAATGGGAATGATTTTTGTATGCACACGTCTTATGCACTAACATTTTGTGAAAATCTTTGGTAAATATTTTTTTATGGTTTTTACAAGTGAAGACAGTAATCTTATCCTCAACTTACTAGACGTATCAGTTTTTATACAGTGTCAAATTTTTTCCGCAGTCCATTTGGCTATCCCCCTATAGATTTGGTATGGTTTACTGTCTAAATAATCTTAGGAAACAGTAACCTGTTTACAAGAATAGGTCAGGCAACAATTCACCTGTAGATGTACAGTTGACAAAACAAAACTGTTCATATCTTGATAAGCTCGGGTGCCTTCAGTTGTTTTGCACTGAACATGTATACGTATTTATATTTGTGAAATGCTGAGATGTTTCTGCCCTGAATATACAAATAAGAACATAGCTGAATATTAAGTTGTAGCCGCATGACAGTGTTTCGGGATCTGGGTTTTTCCCGGAAGTAATTATGGTTCATGTTTGTTGGTGTGTTGCAAGCATAAAATTAAAATAGCCAAGGTACGCCTAACATGATAGCATACTGAGCCATAGGCGAGTGTATGACAGTCATTTACTACCACAATGTCTCAGCACATGGCAGGCCACAAGAGATAATATCCTAGCACTCATTGATTATGGTAGTTTCAGTGTGCTGTCCCAATGAACTGATCCAACTCCAGCAGGACCACTCCCCACTTCACAAATCGAATTGTTCAGCAATGGTTTTTGCAACAGACAGACAGCTACCTGATCAATTGGCACGTTTGATTGCTGGACTTGAATCCCTTTGAAAATTTGTGGGCCAAAATGAACCGCCACATGAACTTACAGGGCCAACATCGGCCCCCAGACCTGGTGTTGGATACATGGGAGAATATTGCAGATGATGAGGCATATTTCCATAGGCTGACCACCTTCATGCCTTGTCAGGTAAGGAAGTTAATTGATGTCAATGGTGCTTGGAGTACATACTTGCCTCATCCCTGACGTGATACTTTCCTCATCTTACATTACTCCATTTTATATTACAACATTTAATGCAAGTGTGTGTTTTTTAATTGGAAATCCATGTGAGAATCATTGTATTTTACATTTTATTTAATTCCTGCTACGTAATGCATGTAAATTTGGAAAAAAGCTCAACCAAGATAGTTTGATTAGAAATAGAAATGAGGTCCCTGTATAAAGCAGCCAGAGAAAACACTTAATATTGAGTAATATAACAATAAGTAAACCTTAAAATAAATTTTTCTTCCTTACTGCCTCTCTGCGTTTATTGTGCCAAAGAAGTGCAGTCAGGGCATAGAAAAGCTATTTTGCAAGTTACCATTCTATGGGCACCCAAAGAAAGCATTCCGTGCACTGTGCCCATTTCTTTATGTAAGTCTACAGAATATGCATTCAGTGTCTTCTTCTTCTTCAGACGACACGTCAGAAACATAGTCTTCCATTGAATCTGAATCAGCTTATGAATGACTGAAAGTGTCTTCTCCTTCTTCAGATGACATCAAAAACATAGTGCTCCATTAAATCTGAAACAGCCTACGAACTACTGAAAGACTGTTTCCTGTGTTTTTTTTCAAGAACAAAACTTTGCTTCTGTCTCCTTTGATTCCACTACAGCTTTTCTCTCATTGAATTGTTCCAGACATTCCCTGTATGGATATGATGTTAGCTACTTAACAGATTCAGAATGTGGCTCTTGACATAGCTTGCTGATTTCGGTAGTTGATCGGATACTAATTGGACTCATTTCCTCTGTCGTTTGCACCTTTTAAGTCCTGGTGTTCTGCAATGTCACTGTCTCTAAGTGTATTCCTATTACATGGGAAGAGCCTATTTTCTACAGGACATTTATAGCATTTTCCATTAATATTGGTCTCAAGTCAGCCCCTCCAAATAATCTTGTTATCAAAAATGATGTTGCTACTTGACCTGAGTTATTTGACCACAAGGTTTCTATTTTTGGGGATTCTACAATTTAAATGGTCCCATGAATTCCACACAATAAGATATATTTTGTGAGCGGAGTGAGGTGATAAACAGGTATGTGTGCATTGTTTTCTATTGCTCTGTCTATCATATGTGATGCCCCATCAGGTATTAGCACACAGGAACATCATCATCTGTCTTCATAAAACTCATGAAACTGTCAAACCACTTATTATAAATATGAGTCTCAACCCAGATACTAGGGTGGTAAGATGAAGTTGCCCTAATAGGAGATACTGTGTCCTAATACGCAATATTGTCACATACTGAATACCTGTGGTGTCGAATATTAGTAATAAGGCATCTTACACTAGAAACCAGTCTCATAGTTACACTGCTTAATGTGAAGAAGAATTCATTGTATGAATGAAAGATAACTTTGTAAAGAATGTTATCATATGAATATTGTTGCAACAGCTACTCGACTTCAGTTATTAATGACCTACAAGTGCACACACTCAAAAGCTTGAATTTCAACACTTTTAAAATCAAGGGTTCTTGACAATATCCAGCTCCATAATGTCTTATTATCTGTTGTAAGCCTTCTGAACTGTGAGAACTAAGCTGAGATACCTCCCAAAAGAGCTGAGCACTTACTTGAGCCAGTATCTTATTTTCTCACATTAATGGACTCTCCCAAAGTAGGCACCTTTCCTTTATATGCAAAATCATTTTCAGTACGGATAGTATCATTTGGGTACATTAAAAAAAGTCAAATCAGAACATAACTAGTCTTTTTCTCAAATTAAATTCTAATTGCAATAAGGTCTGCTTATCTGCTTCAGGTCATTACACATGTCCGAGTTTTAATAAACATTGTCTGACAGGATTTAAACTTCTTACTCAGACCCACTACAATGAATAGGTGAACTTATTTTTCCCAGCACATTTGTAATTTTACTTTGAGATCATAATTTATGAGCTCATCAGTAAACATTTATTCTCTCTTACTCAACTTCATCTTAATGTCCACCCCCCCCCCCCCCCCCCCCCTGCTCCATCAGCTTTCCTCTTCTGTCTGTTACTTCTGTGAATAGCTTTATGCATACAGACAAAATTTGCTCTTCAGCAAATTTATTTGGACCAGATTGTTTTTTAAATTGAGAATGATAGTGAATTTTAGGGTTCCCGAATAAAAGGGCAAAATTACTGCTGTTGAGTTTGGCACTTCATCTACATCTACATTTATACTCCGCAAGCCACCCAATGGTGTGTGGCGGACGGCATTTTACGTGCCACTGTCATTACCTCCCTTTCCTGTTCCAGTCGCGTATGGTTCGTGGGAAGAACGACTGCTGGAAAGCCTCTGTGTGCGCTCGAATCTCTCTAATTTTACATTCGTCATCTCCTTGGAAGGTATAAGTAGGGGGAAGCAATATATTCGATACCTCATCCAGAAACGCACCCTCTTGAAACCTGGACAGCAAGCTTACACCGCAATGCAGAGCGCCTCTCTTGCAGAGGCACTTAAATTTGAGTGTCTAATTTGATAAAAAGTATATCATTGGTAGTTTCTTTCGTACCAAAGAATTGAATTGTTATTTGATTAATTACTCTCTGCTACATCTGAAATATGAGCTTCACTAAAGAAAAAAATTTCTAGAAGTCTGACTGATCTAAAATCACTTATCCTGAACATAATAATTTTCTCTCACTTCTGAAAAATGAAAGACCTTAAAATAACTTGGATGGATTTTGTTTACAATTTTGTAATTTTTTAGCTCATACTACAATAGTTCTCTTGAAGACTATAAATAATACACACCTGTGTTGGACTCATCAAGACAAGAGAAGCTACCACAGAAAGGCAATTGGCACCCACCACGCCAGGGACTTTTTAATGTTGGCCAGATGGCGGAATCGAACTCTGGTTCCACAGCAGTTTGAGCGTGAGCTACTGGCACAGTGACACTAGAACCTCCTTTGGACCAGTTCTAGCGCTGCTGTTCAAATTAATACTACACATTTTGTGATCGCTGTAGATATCCCAACTTCCATGTATAAGGTTTAATTAGTATTAATTTCCAACTCGTCCATTGTACATCTTGGTGGTATGATAATATGATGCCACTAAACACAACATGGGTATAAACATGCTGACTGCCATGTCACCGCTGCTGGCCACAGCAGAATCACACACCTGACACTGTGTGCCTGTCAGGGAAACATTCAGCATGGAGTGTGTGGCGGACAAGGTGTTAATGTGGTGAAAGTGCTGTCACAAACTGTGACATGGCCGTATATGCCGAGAATGCCCAATGTGGGACTTAAGCCATTTTCTGTGCAGTTTTGTCAACTGTACATGTTGGTGGTGTACTAGATAACAGAAAACCAAAGCAGCTTTGAAAGTTTTGTTACTCTTTTAGCTGCAGTGCATAAGTGGGCATGTGTGTGGTAGAAACAGTCATCAATTCATCCCATCAATAGAGCTGTTAGCCTCGATAATATCTGCTATTTCATAGTCATTCACCTGCCCAAACCAACTGTTAAGTATCTGTAACAAAATATTGCAACACAGAATTAATGTATCAAAAATATACCCCATAAAAATTATGCAAAATCTTTTGTAATGTGCAATTCACTCGTACTCAAAGACTGATATAGCCACTATTGTGTGTACATAAAATTTAGAGTGGCACGTAGAATTTCCTGAGCTACTTCCCAAATTACAGCAAGGTTTCACATATATGTAGAATTTATTAGATGTTCAAAAGCACTCGGCTCTCAATATCCACATGTTTCATACAACAAATAAATATTTAATGACTTTCTACTTACAGACACAGGTAAGTATTTTCTCTGGAAATATTGTTGTAATCCACTACTATTGTTACCAATAACTTATAAACAGAGCCATCTACTGTAACTGAGGAGGCAGCAGATTATTTCATAGTAACAGATACCTTTCTAATTTACTTGATTAAATTCGGCTGACATAAGCACAAATAGGGTCTTACAGTATAGTGACATTTTATTGTTAATGCAGCATACATATTAAGTTTCACCCATTACCTTGTTTTTGTTAATGTATTACTTGTCTCATTACGCATCCACAAAAAATTCTTCTTGGTGGAATCTAGGGAATGAATGCATTTTCACTTCAGTAGGAAGCAGAAAATGTGGATCTTCTGCTCCCCACAATAACATCTACAAACATAACAACAGTACAGGGAGTGTGTGTCTGGTAGCTGTTCAGCCATGTATTGATAAATTTTTGGTAGAAGAGAGGAAAGGTGCATGAATTTTTTTTTAAGAGGCATTTCTGTATTGCTAGAGTGTTAAGTATGAATGTGTGAGAATTTTTCTTCAACCTGTACATTGCCTTTTATATGGTGGCAAGTGGCGTCAATTTTGTGCACTGCTGTTTGAACTTAATGTTTCTGTATTGAACTTTAGCTGGGCTTTAGTTCAGGCACCAGAAGATGAATTTCTAAACTTAATCAGTACTTATGCCAATGATATTATGTGCCGCAAAACTTGGAAGGAATATCTGGAAATTTTGAACAAGCTACTGGGAACTTTTCAGGAAGATGAAGTTACAGTGAGTCACATGAAAACAAAGTCTGCAAGAGAATGCTTGATTTTTTGTGCACATTGTGTCACTTAAAGTTATCAAACAAGATCTTTTAATATTAGAAGTCTTGCAGAATTGTTCAATTCCCCAATGAAAGAGAAAAAAAAAAGGTGATTAAGGTTTAATATCCTGTCGATGACAAGGTCATTAGAGACAGAGCACAAGCTTTTACATCTACATGATGCCTCTGCAATTAATTTTTAAGTGTTTGCAGAGTTTTCATTGAACAACTTTCAGACTATTTCTCTATTGTTCTACTCTTGAATAGCACACGGGAAAAACAAACACTTAAATCTTTCTGTGCAAACTGAAATTTCTTTTATTGTATCGCAATAGGCATTTCTCCTATGTATGTAGAAGACAGCAAAATATTTTCATATTCAGAGGAAAAAGCTGATGATTGAAATTTTCTGAAAAGATCTTGCTGTAGTGAGAAACGCCTTTGTTTTAATGCCTGCCACACCAATTCACATATTGTAATCATGGGCTTCTCATCTTTTCTCACTATAATATGAAATGAGCTGCCCTTCTTTGAACTTTTTCAGCATCTTCCGTCAATACTATCTGGTAATGGTCCTATACTGCTGTAGTATCTCAGTTTTATTTTGTGCTTCTAATGTAGTAAGATTCACAGCACTGTTTAATATTAAATAGATACCATCAGCTATGATGAAGTAGAACAAAGATACATATTACTCTGTGTGTTCTTTTGTCTCCCTATTTATGAAAATGAAAGTGACACCACAGAAGTTAGTTCATGTTCATCAGCAAAAAGAAACAGACACTTTTGCAACGAGCTCTGCTGTTACATATAGTGTAATTAGCATTAAATAATGTTGGGTAAGTACTTGGAATAATGACTAAATGTACAAAGAGTGCATACTTGAGGCAATACATCAATGCTCAAACCGAAATCAATAACAAAAGGTAGGTAAATAAAATTTTACTTTTCTGTCTGCTGTGTTTTATTAATTGAAAGAGATTTTGTTCCCAGAATCCTGTCCACAGAGGATCGGGGGGGGGGGGGGGCGGGGGGGGGGGGGGGGGGGGAGAAGATCCCTTGCCCATGAAATAGGAGACACAATCAATTGACAAACTGCCTATTGGCTTCTGTCTCGGGTTCTTCGGCCGACGTTCATGTAATGATTTTTCTGACGTTTCGCCAGCACGAGTGGCTGGCATTGTCAAAGCTTCACCCTCCATTGCCGGTGGTGAACTGGAGGCGAGCTCGCGGCCGCAGGCTATATGTACCTGGCGTGCCAACGTCCGAGGGCTTCTCCGCGGTCATTTCCGGTGCGGTTCTCCTCTTGCTACCTGCGACGGTCGTTCGCTGCAGTACGGGAAGCCAGGATCCGTTTACCTTAAGGCTTTCCTCTTTCTTGTTGAAACTGTTCGCGTATTTTTGGATTTCTACAGCTTCTCTGAACAAGCGCGTGTGATAGTGCTTCTCTACAGCCAGAACTTCCGTGTCGGCGAATTTTATAACGTGGTCGGTCTCATTCAGTGCGTGCTCTGCCACGGCCGATTTCTCCACCTGCCCCAACCTGCAATGTCGCTTATGCTCTTTGATCCTGGTGTTAATGGATCGTCCAGTCATTCCGACATAAACTTTTCCGCAAGTGCAAGGTATGCGGTATATTCCCGACATTGCAAGTGGGTCTCTTTTCTCCTTTGCCGATCTAAGACACTCTTTGATCTTCCTTGTCGGTTTGAAAATCGTCTTTACGCCATGTTTGCGCAATATACGGCCGATTCTGTCCGTCACTCTGGGAATGTATGGCAGAAAGGCCGTACCCGACATTTCTTTTTCTGGTTCCTTACTTCGCCGAGTGTTTGGCTCTGTTACACTTCTAATGTAATTTGTGGAGTACCCATTGCTCCTCAGAACAGTTTCCAGGTGTTGCATTTCTCGTTTGAGGTGTTGAGGCTCACATATTCGTCCTGCTCTCGTTACGAGCGTACTAATCATGCCTCTTTTCTGGCTCGGGTGGTGGTTTGACAGTTTGTGCAGGTATCGGTCCGTGTGTGTCGGTTTTCGATACACGCTGTGTCCCAGGTTTTCGCCGTCCCTTGTGACCAGGACATCTAGAAATGGCAGTTTCTCGTCCTTTTCTACTTCCATGGTAAATGTTATGTTGGCATGTTGGCATGGAGCCACACGTGGGAAAGACCGACACATACATTAAGGACTCAGGACATTTCATTGAGAAGCTGAGGAAACTGAAACTTGCGCCAAACGACATCCTGGTCAGTTTTGATGTTGTTTCGTTATTTACGAAAGTGCCACTCAGCGACGCTCTGGAGCACATCGGTTCCATGTTCCCGCAAGACATCAAAAAGCTCTTCCATGCATGTCTCACCACGAGCTGTTTCACGTGGAATGGCGATTTCTACGAACAGCTGGAAGGCGTCGCCATGGGTAGTCCTCTCAGTCCAGTGGTGGCCAACTTCTTCATGGAACAATTCGAAGCACAGGCACTGGACTCGGCGACTTGCAAACCTAAGGTGTGGTACAGGTACGTCGATGATACTTTCGTGGTGTGGAGCCATGGTGAAGAACAGCTCGGTGAATTCCTGAGACACTTGAATAGCCTCCATGCCAACATAACATTTACCATGGAAGTAGAAAAGGATGAGAAACTGCCATTTCTAGATGTCCTGGTCACAAGGGACGGCGAAAACCTGGGACACAGCGTGTATCGAAAACCGACACACACGGACCGATACCTGCACAAACTGTCAAACCACCACCCGAGCCAGAAAAGAGGCATGATTAGTACGCTCGTAACGAGAGCAGGACGAATATGTGAGCCTCAACACCTCAAACGAGAAATGCAACACCTGGAAACTGTTCTGAGGAGCAATGGGTACTCCACAAATTACATTAGAAGTGTAACAGAGCCAAACACTCGGCGAAGTAAGGAACCAGAAAAAGAAATGTCGGGTACGGCCTTTCTGCCATACATTCCCAGAGTGACGGACAGAATCGGCCGTATATTGCGCAAACATGGCGTAAAGACGATTTTCAAACCGACAAGGAAGATCAAAGAGTGTCTTAGATCGGCAAAGGAGAAAAGAGACCCACTTGCAATGTCGGGAATATACCGCATACCTTGCACTTGCGGAAAAGTTTATGTCGGAATGACTGGACGATCCATTAACACCAGGATCAAAGAGCATAAGCGACATTGCAGGTTGGGGCAGGTGGAGAAATCGGCCGTGGCAGAGCACGCACTGAATGAGACCGACCACGTTATAAAATTCGCCGACACGGAAGTTCTGGCTGTAGAGAAGCACTATCACACGCGCTTGTTCAGAGAAGCTGTAGAAATCCAAAAACACGCGAACAGTTTCAACAAGAAAGAGGAAAGCCTTAAGGTAAACGGATCCTGGCTTCCCGTACTGCAGCGAACGACCGCCGCAGGTAGCAAGAGGAGAACCGCACCGGAAATGACCGCGGAGAAGCCCTCGGACGTTGGCGCGCCAGGTACATATAGCCTGCGGCCGCGAGCTCGCCTCCAGTTCACCACCGGCAATGGAGGGTGAAGCTTTGACAATGCCAGCCACTCGTGCTGGCGAAACGTCAGAAAAATCATTACATGAACGTCGGTCGAAGAACCCCAGACAGAAGCCAATAGGCAGTTTGTCAACAAGTGGCCACGAAAGCCTTAACAATTTTGTACACAATCAATTGTTAGACACTTTAATATAGAACTCAAGCATAAAGAGTAAATAATGTATTAAATAGTAAAACAAATTGCTGAAGAGGAGGGGTGTGTCATACTTCACAGCAATACCCCAAATGACGATGGACAAGTGTACAGTAGGCAGGCTCTTTAGTAGATTTGTTGCAAATTCTGTTTTTCCAATAAAATGCAATCTTTGGCTCACCTTCCCAAAAAGATTTTCTTTGTGGTCATTCCAATTTAACTCTTTAGATGAGCTGTGGGCATGGTTTTTCGTGTCCTGGAAGTGCTGCCTGTTTTCTAGGTTATTGCCTGTTCTCTCTCTTGTCAGATAAACTTTAGTCTTATAACACCAAGGTGAAAGTAAAATGCCAAGATCTATTTCTAAAGTAACTGCCCTGATACTCACTTGAATCAGTTTAGGAAAACAAGCTAAATCTGAAAGGCTGAAGTGGATTTGAAACCCACTCCTCAATTCTAGTCTAATGCCTTAACCGATGTGCCACCTTCCTCACTTTATTAATGGGATGATTTTCTTAGCCATTGAAGTCATGACTTATTTAAGTTGTTCACCATTCTGTAGTTAAAAAAATCCCTCTAATAACTGAGTGATTTTCTTCTTGGTTTTTAGTTTGTCCACATAAAAATTACTGATATCTATTTTGCGATAGTTCTTGGTCGGGCTAAACTGTCATTTTAACATGGTGCCCCCCCCCCCCCCCCTTTTTTTTGTGGTCTGAGCCAGGATTAGCAGTTTGCAGGATACTGCAACACCCTACACTTCATCAAACGATAGCTGGGAAGGTACAGATATCTTACAGCAACTGAGTTATGACAATGTTCAACACCTTTCAAAGCTGAAGGACTCTTTCCCTGTTGTGGATTGGTTCTCCAGTGTGCTGGATAATCTACAATAGTGTTCTCGACTTTCCTTTCTTTTTTATGCATGGCAATGAAATCTGTAAGTATGATCATAGTATGTTCTTTGGCTGTATTGAACAGAGTAGCTTCAAGGTATACACACAAAATTTGTATTACTTTTAGATTTGTCTTGTTGGCTTAATTAACTGGCACATACTTGTTCTTTGTGATGTACACTTTACTTCACTTTCAAAGCACAAGGAACACAGTTCAGCTTTTAGGGGAACTCATGTTAGTAACTATATCTAGAATTTTCCTGCTGAAAAATAACTGTTGTACTAAGACGAGTAGTTTTCATCACATATGTTATGAATTTACCTTTGAAATCTTGTAAGCTTATGAAATAAAGGTAATAACTACATCTGAGAGCCTCTTTCTTCTTGGAGAGCTGTGATAAGGACTTGATGCTGTTGAAATGCTCAATGCTTCACTTTATATTTTTATAAACATTTGCTGTAAAGACTTAGTTTCTACTATAGGAGAAATCTTTGGTTCCAAAAGGTCAAAAACCAACATTTTTTTCCCTTCATTGTTGTTATACCTGAAGTGTGGTTTCATGGCTAAATGACAGTCACACCACAAATCCAAAGGTTCAGGGTTCAATCTTCAGTTGATCCTACACTCTTTTCAGCCACTTATTGTATCTGTCACACTGAGCAATACTTTGCATGTATGAAATATGCCAAGGCATACCATCATTCGAAGAGCTTGTTTCTTTATAACTGGCTGACCAAGTCACTCTGAAAGTAAAAGAAAGGCGCATCCAACAGGATTATGCACTGTAAAGCGCTGTGGTGTTGAAACTAACCTGCAGATTGGGGATAGTTGTGATTAAGTATCAAATTAGAAAGTGTTTCTTTTTCTCTCGGTCTTCCTTTTTTTTACACAGAAGTAACTTTTAATCAAGTTCACAGTTACTAAGGATTTGAACAGAACAAATTCAATATTAATAGCAAATGTGTAAAAATTTAATAATTTTCCCCTTATTATAACATTTTAAACAACAAGAAAGTCTTCTAAAACTATCATTTTATATCATGAAAAATATATTCTCGTAACTGAACATCACAGTACACTCACACCTTCAGTGTTCAACACAGACACAATGTGCAGCTAGTATCCTTAAGTAAGACTAATGAAAATTCTACTGACAAAAAAATGAATGCAGTATTAGTAACAACCATAGAACATTTTAAAAAATCATGATATTTTAACTACAACTCAATTTGTGCAAAACAGCCATATACTAAATTTAAGTAATTTTTCCACGGGCATATGCATCATTAATCACGAAAACCTTTTATTTTAACTTAGATAATTGTGCATCATTCTTTATTTCCACTTAAATCACTGAATAAGCGAGAACATGCACGACTTTTTTAAAACTTGTGGTTCAATTCTGTATCATCAATGCTTATTTCCCATGTTTGCATGAATATTTCTGAGAAAACTGAAGGAGCATCTTATTCACAATGAATGGACTTTACAATTTTTGTATGAAAATATATATCTGTACTAATTGTACTGCAATAGTAGCTCTTACTCGAGACATTCTTCATACAACAAGTCATAAAAGGAAGAAATGTAGAATTCTGATCCACAAACTATTCTATATCAGTCTGTGCAGGAACCAGTCTATAATCATCCCAAGTTTTTGTGCTTCCAAACTAATAATTTTTGCCTGGAAGTAGTAATTTTAAAATATGTGGAAGATATTAGTATCACCATTTTACCTAAAATGTAAGGAAAGGCCAGATACCTTTTAATTGAGCATGAATCTTTTATTCTAATGACTAGGTTTGCATCTTATAAATAATTTCTTCTTTCCTTTCATTCTTCTTTGCTGAAGCACTATTCATACAAATATGCTATGTAAGTATAAAAAGAAACTACCTCAAACACACAGGAATTTAACATGGTGGAGATATTTAACCTCATCCAGCCCCACATACATTACTGTCGATTTTTTTTTTTGATCAAATTGAATTTTACAATAAGAGAAAGAACAATCCTCATTTACCACTAAATTACAATTCAAGAATACTTCATGGCAAATAAAAACTATATGGTTTCCAAAATCAAGGCCACAGGTTTGAGTTACAGTGTGAGACACTGCTGTAATTTGTCAGGGTGTGTTAACAAGTACTCTCCTTGGCAATTTTTCTAATCACATTAGTGTTACCACCAGTTTCAAACATGAATGAGACAAATTGGACACTGATCACTGAAAATACAATAAATAAATATTTTAGCTATTACATAATATCAGCATTTACCTATCCTTTTTCTGACAAAATGTGGCATCACTGATCACAACCTTGCTTGTGTAGGTTCATAATTACAATCACTAATAAAACACTGATAACAATGACCACTATTAGCACCTTTCAATAATGAATGAGAAACGTATCTCTACTACTTCTTAGCAAAGCTGCTGCTATCAGTCTGACTGCAATGATCTATAGTCAACCAGATTTCTTTCCTTTCATACTTTTGTAACATAACCATATACACATCACTTACTGTCAATGATAATGAGCACAAACAGACTGGATAAATATTAAAAATGATTACAAGGACAGACAACCAGTCACTTTTAAAATGAAGTGCTGAGTGTCAGACAGGTACAATGAAAACTAAAATAGATATTTTTGGTCTTCCTCAGAGCAAAAACAGTTAGAGACACAATTCCACTTCTTAGTAAATGTGAAAGTATATTTGTCCTTTTAATCATTACTTTCCACTATTGCCAAAATATATGCAGGAATTTACTTTCTACTAAGTAGACATAAAAATTTAAGGCATTTCTTTGCAACAAAAACTGCAGAATAGTGATCTGTTTAATTTACTGTAGAATCGAACTATAATGACAGTAACACCAGATTTTCACATCCTATTCAAAGAATAATGCATACAGGAGGTCTCACTGCGGAAAGGTGTAATTAAAATAATTAAATAAATAAATTTTAGTGAACTGATATTCAGACAGTCACAGTCCAGTTTGTATAATCTCATTTCTGTATTGTTATGAGGCACTGTGGCATAATATGAATATGCAGCTCTGTCTACATTTCCTGTTAGCAGACCAGTAGTTATCACTATGTCTTCCAAAACAGATTGTTGCTGTACCAATGGGGATTTGTAACTGGGGTCAGCAATACACACCACAGTACAAGTCCCAGAACGAATAAAGACATAAGGACTATTCTGTTGTGATCTTTGTAAGTCATCAGTTCTGCAAAATCGGGAAATCCCATGTGGTTGCAAAATGCATGAGCTGCAAACGGTGCAATGAAGTGACCTGTTAAAACAAATGCATACATATATAAACTATGTCTCACACCTTACATCTACTGATCCTATATGAACTGGAAAATATTGAAGTGGAAGTTTGCAGAGGCACTGGAAAAAAAAAAAAAAAAAAAAAAAAAAAAAAAAAAAAAAAAAAAAAAAAAAAAAAAACTGATACACAAGGCCTTTGAGCTATGACTAAATTTTCAGATCAATGAATTCAATTTTCCTTCATTTCATACAGTGAGCCACCATAAGATCAAAGATGCATATGCAACACTGTCGTTATGATGATGAAAGGTTACAATAGAAATCGGATTAGACCACAGATCATAATAATATCAATTGAGTGGCTGTAACAGAGAAAATTTAAGAATAAAAGTAGAAAAAATCAACATGAAATAACATGAAAAACTCTAGGTAAACACCAAAGGAATGATTGTCACCAAAATGATTTTGTATCTGCAATTTGGTGTCTTTCTTACACTTCTGTCCACTTCATATATGCAGCTGAATATACAGGATGAATTTTCTGATTCACCCAATCACATAGTAGAGAGTTCACAGAGGTTATCTTTAGTTAATACTAGCAAGCAAGAACAAGTTCTGAACCTCCTACTTATTTGTAAAGGTACCTCTAGTTGTACCAATGGCCTGTTAAGAAGTTGTAAACACAAAAATATAACACCGAAGACCATGAGAAACATTATTGCAGTATAAACATCAAAGGGTAAACCATTATTTTAAAGATTACTGAAGGAATTAGAAACCAGCAAACATGTTTGTTTTCGGAATGGCTGACCCCCAATACATGACCTAACTACACGAAGACTATGTCCTGGTGTAGATGTCAAATTGGGACAGATGACTGTATGGATGTGGTGGAGGAAGAGGTTTAGCAAAAATGTTAATTTTTAACACCAAGGCAGTAAATAAATCTCAATCATTGTACCAGAGTCCTAAAATTGAGATAGAAATTAATGAAGTGGCAAAAGTATGAGAGAAAGACGTTGCAGGAAGAAGGGAATTACAAAGGGAAAAATATAGAAAATGACGATGAACTAAAATCTGAGGCTTACCGTGATTTAGCATCAATTTATTTTCTACAAGACATGAACTTATATTTTTAACTGCAATATTTGATATACTGCTGATGTTGTGCACAACATTATACATATCATATATGGCTGCACCTATAATATTCTTCCACAACTTTTAATATTTCTGGACTATTCTTTGTTTCATATATATATATATATATTTTTTATTACGACAAATCATCAACCAATATTTTTTCTATATGGTAAGTAGTTGTCTTTCCACATAGTACAAGGCATTTAAGGACAGTAACCTCTGAATAAAATACTGAAAATCTTCAAACTGCACCTCTGTATTACTTCTATCTATAATCATCACTCGGATTTAAGCATAAATCATATCCCTTAATGAGTTGTCAAATTCACTCTGCATGAAATTCTGGCACTTGAGATTGCACTTGGCCTATGACAGCATCTTGAAGTTCTGCGATGAAGTCAAGGTATAGGGATCCAAGCCAATGAGCCAAGGATATAGGGCAGATGTTCAGAAACTTCCTATTTGAACCAACATAACAAATATTGTGTTTTCTGGGCTGAATGTAACCAAATACTGTCATGCAAAAATATGATACTTTTAGTCAAGAACCACACTGCTTGTTCTGTGTGGCTTCATGGCTTCAGAATTATTGCATAAAATGCAAAAGAAAAATCCTTTTAAAATCTCAAGGAAAAAAAAATTACTAAGCATAAAAATTTTGGATGACAGTGTTTGTTGCACTTGTTTTTGTTTATTGGGCAAGGTGGTATGACCTGACACAGTTGACTGATGTTTTGTTTCTGCATTAGTAAAGGCAATCTGTGTCTTGTCCTCTGTTATGATTCTGTTCAGTATGTCTTCTCCTTCTCAAACTTAACAAAAGAGGAAATTCAGAAAACAGTCCTCTGCAGAGTTCTGTGGTTCTCTATAAACAGTTTTGTAAGGCAACAAGCACAAGACATGTAGTAACCTTATTGTCTATTCATGGTCTCGTGCAAAGCATTCTGAATAATCTGCAGAGAGCTCTCAGACAGCTGAGAAATTGTTAAATGCTGGTACCAACAAATTTTTCATTTACATTTCTTACCAGTTAGCTGCTGATTACAAACAGTCACCTTCCATTCTCAAACAAACAAATAAAAGATATCATTATCACAGAATACCATTCATCACATTCAGCCAAAACACATGGTAAGTGTTGTGATGGCTATCAACAGCTTTTTGCCACTAAAAGCAGAACTTATTCACATATGGTGAGACATTCAATTGTGGTGCTCATTTTCAATGGCTACTATAAGCAAACAAAAATAAATGTGGCTTTCTCATTTTCACAGCTCTAAGCACACTGACCAACTGCGCGAGTTCACCTCATAAAACCAGAGGTTTCTCTCCTGACAGCCTTTGTCTAGCAACATAGAGAATACACAGATATAAATAGTGAGGATGAACGAGTCAGACTTGTAAAGGAGACTAAGCAAAGCAGAGTGACTGAAAGTTATGGGGTAGATAAACACAACTGGAACTATACAAACTCTGTACTGTTTATAAAATCTTTTTCTTGGTGTTATTTCAAATTAAAAATATCACTTGACATGTCTTAAGAGTCTGCACTAATATCCAATTAACATGATTTCATTATTAAACTTTGATCATTTAAAAGGCATAAGCCACACTTTTAATAAAAAAATGAAATTAATTACCTGTTCTAGCAAACAAGAAGGCAGAATATGCACCAAATAATGTTGTGTATGCGAACTGGAAACCTGTAATATTTACAAATACACTTATTCCATTTTTTTACAAGTACACAAGCACATGAAATAAGCTTTTTTGCACAAAAAATAGTGCAAGAATGTTAATAAATACTGTAACATCCAATCTATTACATGAGTTTTTTCTCATCAATAGTGATCTACAAACCCATGAACAGTAAGTATTTACATTTCTGGAGATGAAGCTGTATCTCAGGACCATTTCAAATCCATCAGTCAAAGAAGGCCAATCTGTGGCGTCTCAGCCAGCCTGAATGAATCTTCATTTGTCTTGGCAATATGCGAACTGATTGCCCATTGTCATCTCAAATATTCATTTTTTGCAGATAATATGTGACAGAACACCATTAACAGAACATATGATTCACATGCAAATGTTGATATGGTCTTTGTCCCCTTTAGTTCATATTAGGTCACAAGGAGACAGGCAAACCACGTCCTGTTGTGTCCCTGCCAAAGAGAGCAATGCAGGAGTTACTCTCATGGCACAAAGAAAATACAATGAATGAGCGAGCACGTGATTGATTTACTACTCAAAACAACACAACTTTGTAAGATACCATTGCAGCATTAGAACAACAAAATATTCATGAGATGCTTATTTATTTAAATTGTATGACCTTCCAAGTGAGCATGTGTGCACTCTTCAGCACAGCCTTAAGTGAATTACTATTATGGCCATGAGTACCACACAAAATGTCTTAAAGTATTTGTGGTAACAGACCTTTTTTTCAGTTTTAACAATGCAGACAAGAATACTGGACTAGTTGTAGGGCAGATTTTGCTCTCAGTAAATGAAATCACTCTTTCAAGATTTACTTTGACAGATGGCTAAGACTGTTACTACACTGATGGAAATGAATTTTGGCTACAAAAAAAATATATGAACAAGATTTTCCCTTTCCAGCAGTGGTAAAAATTGTAACTAACTTTCCTGAAAAATTACAAGGACAATGAGTAAGTTATAAAAAAAAGCTATGCACACATGACACACAACAAAACCATTTATGCGAAGTATTAATCAGAACAATGATTTTTTTTACTGACACTCTTATATTTACACAGCAAACTTTTTAACAATTAAAGAAGTCCAAAAGCATGACCCCTTACCCACTCCAGAGTGCTAAGGAATCAAACACAGCACACCTTGAGTAACTACAACACGCACTTTCTTCCAATTGTCAGTTTGTTTGATCACCTTTCTGTCTGTTATAAATTTCATCATATAATTACAGCAACATCATTAAAGTCTAATATATCCACTAGCTGCTTTTGGAAATATTTGCAGAAACTTGGAAGATGAGAATAATGTTGGGACACAAAACTAAATTGCAAAATAGCACTGAAACATAAAGTAGACCTATTCTTTATAAACAAGCACCACTGTACTGCCTGGTTTTCAGCCAATTTTTGCTTTTCATTATACCAATAATAAAACACTGTTTTGTCCTTTTCTTAACAAAGTGAAGAGAAGAGAAATGTACAAATAATGTACGATTGTGAGACATAATTGCTGGCCAGTACGTACCTTCAGGAACCTCGTCTTCCCATCGGGTGGATGTGTCTCATCCTGGGGTCCAAGTGTCCTACCGTTTCTTTCCTCACCTTTCCCACCCCTACTTCTTCCCCCTACCAGAAAAGAACTAATAGTTCTGAAACCTAGTAGTTTTAGTTATATCGGAGTATTCCTAGGGTAAATGTGAGTGTCACTTTACCTTACAAATAATTTGCAGTCGCAGTTCTTGAGAGGACCTTCTATGCAGTGCCATTAAACTGTGCCATGTGACTTCATCTCCTTTTGCAGCTGGAGTGGGTGCTGAAAGCGACTCTGAGCTTTTTACACTACTGAATTAATGTAATCAGGTTTGTGAAAACTATTATCTATTATAATAGCAATTTTTCTGCTGTACATTTACTTTTACAATTGTGGGTGATGCAGATCATTCTTAAATAGTAGCGGACAACAGATCTTAACATTTATGTGTAATGCTTTGACTTTAGAGACCAAGATGATAGAATGATAGTTCTTGAGTCATCTTCATTTTTTCAGGCATTGACATTCTTACCCGCACCTTTTTCTCTGTGACTTTCAAGGTAAAGCCAAGCTACAACGCCAAAGCATAAGCAGGGCTCCACAGCAGGTAGACACACATAGTTTCTTGTTGTGTGTTGTCAATCCCCTGAGCCAATGGCTTAATGGCTTTCACACCCCACAAGCACATATGCTCTCTCTCTCTCTCTCTCAAAAGAATAACTAATCATTAGGGCTCAATTCGAAGTGGGCCTCATCACTGAAGATTCCAGGCTGAAGATGTGTCTGGAGTCTCCTGGACAATGGGGGGATAGTAACCTGATTGTCACAGACCATAAGGTCTGGCAATTAGGAGTTATGCTCTGGGGTGCCCTATCATTTCACAGCAGGGCCACTTTGGTTGTCAACCGCGACACACTTACAGCACAGTGGTACTTCAAAGATATTCCACGCTCCATTTTGTTGCCCTTCATGGAAAGCCATTCAGGGCAGGCATTTCAGCAAGATAATGCCCTCCTGTACATGTCAAGAGTTTCTACTGCTTGTCGTTGTGCTCGCCAAACCTTACCTTGGTCTGCCCAGTTAGGAACATTTGGAGCACTGTGGGAAGGGTTCTCCACACAGCTTGGGATTCTGATGATCTAATGTGCCAAATGGAGACAATTTTTTATAATATGCTCAGGAAGACATCAAACACCTCTGTCAATTAATACCCAGCTGAATAACTGCTTTCATATGGGCCAAAGGTGGACCAGTGTGTTGTTGACTTTATTTGCAAAGCTCTTTTTCTTGAATAAACCATCCAATTTTTCTGAAATTGCGGTCATTTGTTTGTCTGTACATGTACATCACATTTACCAAGTTCCATCCCATCTGGATAATTGCTCCATGCTTCTTTTTCTTCTTCTTCTTCTCCTCCTCCTCCTCCTCCTCTCTTTTTTGTCTTAGAGTGTATTTTAAACCAAAGTGTGCACAGAGGGATGTTCCATAGTTACCTAAACACCATTTTGGGTTTCCACAAACATTTTTCCATCGGCCTAAGCAGTTAGTAGTGGAACAATTTACTCCCTACTATGACCATGTTACATCAAAGTATCTACTGACAGTATTACAAATTTCATCTCCTGATGGAAAGTAATAGCTAGCAATTCTGTCTCAGAATGTTATAGTTTTACCAAGAGAATTTTCCTTTGGATATATAGGGTGATCACAAAGTCTTGCCCTGATTTAAAAATTTATAACAGAATAACCGTTTGACATAACAAGTTACATTTGTTGCCATTACATAGGTTAGTGTTACTGGTTGTTGTGACCACAACACCGACGCTGGCGAAATGGTGTCAAAGCAGGAGAGAGCGCATGTGTGCTTTGGTTTCACAAAACGAAATCGCCCATCAGTTTTCAGCATAAATTTTGAGCTGCTTATGGACGCAGCCCTCCTGACGTTAAATCAATAAAGCGATAGTACGCAAAGTTTAACGAAACAGGCAGCGTTGAAGATTGTCCTCGAAGTGGCAAGCCTTGTGTGAATGATGTAACTGTTGATAGTGTTTAGCAATCGTTTCAACAGAGTCCGTTTAAATCAACTCGTCAAGCATCACATGACCTTCAAATACTGCAAGCAAGTGTGGTGAAGATTCTCCGTGAAAGGCTCAGGTTGCATGCTTACAAAGTGCAAACTGCGCAGGCCTTGCAACCAAATGATTTGCTGACATGTGCTGAATTTGCAACTGAGATTCTCAACGGGATTGATAGCGCTAACAATTACTTAAATCGCATATGCTTTACCGATGAATCCACCTTTAAAGTCAATGGAATGGTAAACAGGCATAATGTCCATATATGGGGTTCAGAGTCTCCACACGCTACTGTACAGTTACAGTGAGACAGCGAAAAAGTGGAATTTTGGTGCGGCCTCATGCAGAACAAGGTTTTTGGACTGTCTTTCTTCACGGAAAAATCCATTACTGCTAACATTTACTTAAACATTTCACAAAAATTCATTGCCCCACAGTTAGAAGAGTATCAACCATGGACAATTTTCCAGCAAGATGGATTGGAAGGAACGATCCAACACCCTGGCCACCCCACACTCCAGATTGACCTTTTTTTCTGGGGCTATATCAAGGATAGAGTCTTCGTCACACCAGTTGTTGATGACGACAAACTAAAGAATAGGATACAAGCTGCTGTGGGTGCTGTGTCAGAACACATGTTACGAAACACCTGGCAGGAACTGGAATACCACCTCGACATTCTGCGAGCTACCGAGGGAGCACACGTTGAAGTTTACTAACGTAAGTGGTCTTAAACAAACAAAAAACTAGTAACACTAACCTATGTAATGGCCTCAAATATAATTAATATGTCTAACGGTTACTCTGTAATAAATTGTTATAATCAGGGCAAGACTTTGTGCTCACCCTGTATATGTTTAGTATGCATACCTCAAAAAACTGAGGAATTGATCTTCCAGCTAGTAATGGAAGTTTTTAATTTGGAACAATAAAATTCAGAATAGTTCTTATGCTAGTGCTATTAGTGATACTGGTCCTAAAATATTTAAATTCTATCAGCTCCGAGGCAATTGCCCACATGACAACATGAGTCAATAATTTCGCAGCAATCAATGTGTTTGTATATTTTTCTCACAAGTAATAAAAGACAAAGCACTGCAATGAATACTTCCTGCTGAGCATCAGAAGAGTAAATGAGCATTTCCAGGCAATTCTCTATAGGATCTTGCAAACAACATTGTTCACTTAAGAGTTTAATTGACAGCAGAATATACCAATAACAGCATGGTTCAACACAGATAGTCGTTAGTACGACCTGAGTTGATTGCTTGATTGCTACTGATCAGTTCCCATTCATTCTGTTTTTATGAGGATATCTATCCCTTATCACAAAATGAAGCCAAAACCATTATATGCTTTGCTAAAAAATAAATGTACTGGAAATTTCTCTTAATAAACAACATTAAAACAATTAAAATGTCACTCTTTACTTAATCAGAAGAAACTTCTATGGCAATTTGTAGCTGGGAACGGAAAAGACAGAGTGGGATAGTGCAGTAATTAAAAAAAGCCCATCCTAATGAACAGAGCATTCAAGAAAGGCATGAAGAAACACACAACAAATTGGAAATGTTTTTAATACTCCTGAGGGTAAATTAAAAGAAACTGCAGTGGACAGAGAGAAAATCAGAGGACTTACGGAAACAGTGCATGAGAAGTTGGTACTGCAGCAGAAAGAAAGAAGATGCGAATACTGACACAAAAAGAATAATATGAGGAGAGTGGTAGAGAAAAATAAAAGAAGAACTATATTCCACAAACAATATGATGAGAAACCATTGTTGATCACCCAATGGGTAGTTTGTTAGTAAGAAGGCACAGTGAATCACAATTCTGGAAACATTTAAAGAAATATTATGAGAACTGTGTACAGACCTCAGGGAGATAAACCCTGACTCACATTAAATGGAAGATGAAGTTACTAGGTGTGTGTGTGTGTACACACAAAGACATCAATCCCCTTTTTTACACTGGAAACACAACAAGCAAAAATGAGTATTACTCTTACTGCATTCTCTTCATATCTTTCAAAATATGAAATTAAAACAATTTAAATTTTGTCTGTTTAAAAAAAATCTGAAATAATCAATTCCTTTTATTTTTTTTTTCTCTACTTGCCTCTCCACAGTATACAAAGAATCAAATATATTAGCATCACCTGCCTGATGCACTACCAATGCACTGCCTCAAAATGTTCAATAGCTTCCACAGCTTGTCTACTGCTTGGCACAACTGCTTCTTGGTCATCATCCTCATCCCGAATCACCTCTCTCTTCCTTTCTTCAAAATATTTGGTAATCATGCTATCTATTGTTGCATCTCTGGAGTGATGACTTAAGTGTCAACAACAACAACATGCTCTTGAAACATAGACGATATGCCAAACACAGACAAATCTGTATGCTAAGATAAATCTTCTTCCAGTAGTTCCTGTGTGTTTTCTGTGAACTTAAATCCTGCTTTCATGAAACAGCTACAAATAGTTAAAGGAGTCATCCATCCATGCTTTGGCTACATAACACACAGTATCCAAAAGTGATATAGATTCTGGGCCTGTGCCATTATCATGCATAAACACAGTCTTCAAGATAAGAATTTTTCTATATTTCCATGTAAGTGAATGGATAATTCCCAGATCTAATGGTTGAAGCTCACTTGTACAATCAGGAGGCAGGAACACTAATTTAATATTTCTGAGCTGCAGATTTTCAGGGTGTGCTGGACATCTGTCAAGTAGCAGCATTACTTTCCTATTTTTTTGCCCCCATTTTAGCATTCAGTGCATGCTTAGTGGATGTGAAGATGGAACTGGGCATCCATACAGTGCTGTTGGAATCATGTGCTAACAAACTAATCTCCAATGAATTTATCCAAACAATCACATGCTGATGGCTGAATGTATTTATGCTTTTTTGCCATGGAACCAGAATGTCTCACACTGGCTAAGATGTTGGGCCGATTTCTCACAGTCATGTTCAGGGGGAAAGCGGAAAGTCCTAGGTCCTTCGCTAATTGAACTTGTGATCCAACATGCAAACCTCCACACTGTGGAAATCATCATTTTTTCTTCCACAGAAAGATGTTTCCTATCTTTTGTAATCATTTCACTCGTAGGCACTGATTCAAGTTACCAAAGAACGGACTTTTACACTAGTGTCTATTTGCTTATTATCAACAGTATGGAACTATTTTTTTGGGGTCATGGTTAGAATTACAGCTCCCTTATTGCATTCAAAGAAGCAGTCACTATATGGATATGATTGAATATATATTTTACTGATTACTCTTAGTGAAGTTTAATGTAATGACACATTTTGTTTCAGAATTCTTAATTAAATATGCAGTAGTTATTTTTATTTTTTTGCAACAAGAAGACATCTTGCCTAGTTCTTTTTGTAAAATGCTGGCACAATTCGTAACATTTCATCTCGACTGTCTTCTGTTGTTAAATGCGGCAACTTAAATGATCCGATGGTAATGACTTTAGTGGCAACCTTCATTCCGCTCATCGCATTGTATTACAACAGCTTTAATTTAATTCCACTGTCATTTATACAAATAAACATCACTTCTGAAGATGGCTGTCTCCATAACGGGCTTTCACGAATTGTCGTTACTTCCATGTGAAATACGCTAATCCATATTAAGCACACTGTCTTAGGTTGGTACTACCTGATATCAGACGTAGACCTTCCTCCTCAAGATACCCCATAACATGATGATAATTTCTGCTCTCTCTCTCACCATGACTTGTTGAGCTCAGTGATCATCTTGTTGGCAAAAAGCTGTAGATTTCATGACTATTGTTCTCTGTTTACAAAGGCTGCCAAGTTTTGTCCAATACTATATTACAAGTTTTATTTATCGTAATTTTATAATGATTATCAATAATAAGTCTTACATTAGAACATGAATATCTTTTTAATATGGTTTCACAAAAGACTTCTGCTTCCATGTTTCAGTTACACCACTGAACATGATCAGAATGAAGAAGGAAACCCATGTTGGTATGTACTAGCACTCACCCACTGCCTTCATGATACTCACACAGGCAGTGGCTGAGTGCTAAGACACACAAACATGGGATGTGGGTTTCCTGCTTCATTCCTATCATGTCCAAGGGTGTAAATAAAACACTAAAGCAAAAGTCTTGTGAAACAATATTTAAAACATATCCGTGTTCTAACATGAGATTTATTACTGATAATAATTATAAAATTACCATAAATAAAGCTTTCAACACATTATTGGTTAAAACACTAATGCTGGCAGTTTTCATAAACGGAGAACAATTGGCACCAAATCTACAACTCATTGCCAACAAGATCACTTATTTCAGGTATGTCCCGGGTGAGAAAGAGGGCAGAAATTGTCATCATGTCATGGAAAATCTTGAGGAGGAATGTCTATATCTGACATCAGGCTGTTCCAACATAAGACTGTGCATCTAATACAGATTAGTGCATTTCATGTGGAAGTAACAATGATTCCTGAAAGCCCATTATAGAGATGGCCCTCTTAAAAGTGGCGTTTACTTCTCTAAGTCACTATGATATTACAGCTGTTGTAATACAACACAATGAGCAGAAGAAAGGTTGCTACTAGAGTCACTATCATCAGATCATGATTATTGTTAAGACAGTGACTTAGTATACCTTCCCACCCCTCCAAATACTGTCAACCTGTAATACAGGCAGCCATTACCAAACACGCCGACAATTAAAATATTATTTACCACACTAACACTATATGACCAATAACTCTGCTTATAGCCTGCATTTTCTGCTATGTTCCAAGGCTGACTCTGAGCATAAACACGATGCACTTTTTGCAGAAATCTGTATTAAAATCAATGTCAAAGGTCATGATAATGTCAAAAAAAACTTAAAACATGGGAAATGTTGTAACATGGAATTGTTAATAATGGGAAAGCATTGTATTGAGAGAATAAGGACTTCTGTTGGGACTGACAAAAATGAACATAAAAAAAAAAAAAAAAATGGGAAAACGTAAAATAGCAGGAATCCAAAAATGGGGCTTTACTGTACATACATAATCCAACTCATAATGGAAATAAGTTTGCTGTTCACTCTCATATGAAAGCCCACTCAAACAGAGCAGAAGGGTCTGGTAGAGTGTGTCATGGACAAGGTCGATATAGTACCAAAAACAGTGGATGAAAAAGATCAATGAAAGGAAAAATCAATAAAAAGTGTAAATGAAGATTACAAAAAAATGTGGTCTCGATAAATATAAGAGACAGAATCATCAAGAAGATGACAATGGCAACGAAAGCAGTGAAACAGCAAACTAATAAAAGTTTGAGAATGTGAACAGCTCGTACCGGGTCAGAACAGCAACAGTGTAGTGAATGAAAAAGAGCAACAACAAACAGGAGTGAATCCTAACGTAAACAGTACACATACTAGGTAATAGTTATGGACTTAAGTTTCATGTGACTGTTTTGGAGGAAATTTCTTGTAAGAGCTTGGAAATGTTAACAAATGTCAAGTGCGCAGAGGCTGCTAAATGGCTATATTGGCTGAAAATGCACAAAAAGATTGGTATATGCGACACTAATTATACATTCTTGCTTCTTTCCAGGGAAAGAAATGGTTATCAGATATTCTCCTGTTGGCTACCAGTGATGCTTGTGACAAACATCGTGTGCCTGCATAATAGTGGAAGATGAATAACTAATTTCACTACAGTTAACACTTCAAAAAATTTACAACGGTTTCATATACAGATTTGACACTATGATGCATTTGCTGTAGCACTGTCGTGAAGTAAGATAGTCACTACTGTGCTTTCAAACTCTCACATAGCTGTGTGAAAAGTTAACAGTTATCATAGAGAGCAACAAAATACTTAATATACATGTGATGCACCAGTGCAGTTACTGCTTGAGCATATTCAAGAATATCACAAAAAGAAATATTATTTAAATGGAAGTGGAGAGAAAATCTGGAATAAAATAACATAATGAAATGCAATATCTTTGATCAATAAACACTACAAACAATGAATATTACACAATTACACATTGCCATGAAACTGAAAACCAGAAACTAACAGTGAAACTGTTTTATCTGAAGATGCTTCAGAGATTTATTTAAATGTTAATTTTTAAAAATTACTGTTAACCATACAATAATTACTGTTCATGTAAATTTATGAAGATGGCGATATTAGTCGCGAAAAATTTGGACTGGTCAATCTTCAAAGAAATATGCTGAATACCTTAGATAACATTTGCACTTAACAAAATTTTACGATCGGCCAATAAAATTATTCTGGGTATGTGACCACATGTAAAATTCTCCAATCTTTCAGCCATGGTTGCAAAAGGCCTTTCTCAGGTTGCTTTAACTATTGAATGAAAGAAGTTTCTTATACACTGGCGGAAGAGGCTGTAAACATAATCTGATAGGAAATTGAGGATGAGAGGAAGGATGTTAGATGTCCTGTATTGGCGTTTGCATTGCCCCTTTTCATTGGCAGAAATAGGTGTTCTTGATTGGTATTTGTTTAATTGCTTTCCCCTGGTGAAAGCAGAGGAATGAGGAACAGGTGGCAGTTATGACATAGTGCTCTTTGCTTGCTGCCTAGTGCCAGCTGTGGGTGTGCCAGTACTCTGCGTACCTGCAGCTGCTGGGGCCTACTGTACACCTGTGTGTGCTACTCTGCAAAAGCTGCTGTTCTGTAGCACTGTTACTGAAAGCAGCCAAGATGCCGAAAGTTTGTACCTGTTCTCTCTATTTCAGAAGTTTATTTTTAATGGGGAAAGTAGGGAACTCTATAACGAATGGGGCAATGAAATGTGCTCTCCTACTGCATGTAAATGTGGCTTCAACTACAACTACTATACATGTTAATTATAAGGCTGTCTGTTGGAAGGCATTAAACAGACAGGGAATTTCAATATTTTCACTTATCTTCCAGTCTCCAGTTGTAGAGGTTGAAAACATGCCATAATATTTTGCATATTTGAACCGAGTTGCGGGCTAATATAAGACTGATGAATAGAGGTCCATCATCTTTACACAATTTTACAATTTTTTTTGCTACTATTCTAGGTTTTCTTCATTAAGCTCTTAATACAACACACATAAAATATGCATTGTTTGGACGAAAGACAAAGCTGTAACTAAATGTGACATATAAATCAGTGATCACTGTTGTGCATGAACTTACATTTTGTTGTTTACACTATAAATATGTGTGTAGAAACTGAGAAGTTACTTACAAGAAATCATCAATGCGTGGCGAAGATCCAAACCAGTCTTCATTCTCTCCACCATATGGTGAAAGTGGGCTGGAAATAATTAGCAAAAACAGTAAAGTCGTCAGTCTAAGTGCACCAACAGTGTCTGGGGGAAAAAAGAAGAGGAATGGTACCTGCCCTCCCCCCCTCTCTCTCTGTTTTCGAATGTACCACATCTAAAAACATCACTGTCATTCCGCATACTTTTTTTTTTAACTGTTTAACTACATCATGTATCCTCACTCAGTACAATAACTTATTTACACCCATGAGTGTACAATGCATTTCAATGTCTCGTCATTCTCAAAACAAAGTTCCTAAAAATTTTCATTTAGCAATTTTAAATGGTAAAAATCAAATGGTTCTATGTGTTTGGGTTGTACAGCTGATGCAACAAAATCTGTCACATGCAATGTTTACAATTTTATCTTTGGCTTTCACAAAAATATGTCATGTAATCTTGTACTGTCACACCAAAGAATATCAAATAATTCTTGTGGTCAATAAACTTATAAATTATTCTAGCAACTGGCAGAGAAGGTTGCGAAGACCAGCCTTGCACATGGAGTTTCACGGAAGCTCACAATTTGCAGCATTGTACTCAGAACTGACTGCGGCTTCTTTGTTCTGAGTTGAGTAGAAGGACTAAACCAGAGACTTTGAAGGTTCTGTGATGAGGTAGGCCTCAACTTTCTGGAGTTTCACCATAGGGGTTGAGAACTGTATGGTGCCCTAAAATGGGTCAAGTGTGCACTACACATCAGAGGTTGCTAACCAGGTAGCTGACTGTGTGTAGGATGCACACAATGTGGCTTTTTTTTACCCAGAAGTATCATAGTAAGATCAAAAGAAATGATTCCCACACATGAGAGTCTATAAAATCCTAATGGTTAACTGCCGAAGCATTTATAGCGAAGTTCCAGAGTTCGATGTGGTCTTGAAAAGCAGTTAAGTTCACCTAATACTAGGTCATCAGACCACTGTGTCCCAGTCTCTTTTCTAATTTCCCTCTGACCAACTTTCCAAGCAAATATCTTTTGTCTGAATGTTTTTCTATCTGTAATGTCTGCCCGAGTTATACCGGCTACTTTAAGATCCCCCTTAATTGTATCAATCCATTTTATTGGCTGTTTTGGCCTTACTTCTGTTTTCGTAGAATTCTACTATTTGTTTTGTCAACCTAGTGGGTGCCATTCTTTTAATGTGCCCATAAAGTTTAAGTCTTCGTTTTCTCATGTCATCATGTATGTCTGTGTATTCTTCTATTTCCTTATTACTTCTCAGCCTACGAGTTTCTCCATTAGTAATATTGGAGCCTAATATTTTTCTAATCTTTCTTTCTTGCTTTTGAATTTCTTCGATATCCCTCTTTCTATTTAAAAGTAAAGTTTCTGCTCCATAAAGACATTCAGGTTTGATTACAGTGCTGTAATGCCTAAACTTCTATTCAGTGTATGGTCAACAATTCTTTTAAACTTTAGTTGCTCCTGCCCCGTGCTGGAAGTTTCAAGTTCCTCATTGAGATACGACACTACTTCTGTGTGTATATACGGTAAACTATATAAAAAATCAGTAGTGTCATATCTCAATGAGGAACTTGAAACTTCCAGCACAGGGCAGGAGCAGCTCAAAGAATAGTTGACCATACACTGAATAGATAAGTACCCAGCAGAACAGTGACAAAGGGAGGGACCCCCTATGGTACACAGTCACTGTAAAGAAACTTATTTTTTTTATGGCCTTCATTGGACCACTGTAGTCAAAAATACAAAGTTCTAAACAAGTTGTTACACAGGGATACAATTTGGTTCGACAATAACTTAATATGATATTTAGGTAATATAATTATTAGAGGCTATTCTTATATGAAAGGTGTTTTGCTCTTCTGTCTGCCCAATATTTCTTCATTCTTTCAGATATTTTCTTTCTTTCTTCATCTGAGACAACTCTTCCTGTACTACTTTTATTGATTTTCATTTGTAGTCTGGTTTGCAGGTCTTGCAGTATTCTGGTTCTCTCTCTCTTGTTTTTTAGGTCATCTACTGTAATTTGAAGTTCTTTTATATCTTTCTTAATTTCTGTGATCCATTTAATGTCGCTCTTGCTATTCCACAATTTTTGTATTATTTTTTTTACTAATTCTGTTTTCTGTAGTTCTCATCAGATGTCCAAAGAATGAGACGCGTTTCTTCCCGATTGTGCTCATGACTGGTTCTATTTTCTTATATACTGTTTCATTTGATGCTATTCTCCAATGTCCATTTATTTTATACTGTTTATTTATACATGTCCTAATTATTCTTCCTTCTATTTTTAGTATTCTGTCAATTTCTGCTGTATTAGTTGTTTTGAAGATAGTTTCAGCTGCATACGTTATTTCTGGTTGTGTAACTGTTTTATAGTGTTTTAATTTTGCATCCATAGATAGGCTTTTTTTGTTGTATGTAGTTTTGGTAATGTAATTTGCATAGTTCAGTTTTTTTATTCTATTTTGCCATGATGGCTTCTCATTTAGATTGTATGTTATTATTTCACCTAAATATTTAAATTTATCAACAATTTTGATTTCCTGTTCTCCTGGAGACAGTCATATGCCTTCTTAAAATCTACAAATGTTATTGCCAAGGGTTTGTTCCATTTCTTGTAGTATGCCATAATCAATTTTAAACTAATTATCTGCTCTGCACAGCTTCTCCATGGTCTGAAACCTCCCTGATATTCCCCTAACTCCTGTTCTAATTGCTCCTTGATTCTTTCATATAGGATCTTGGATAGAATTTTATATGTGCAATCTAGGAGAGAGATTCCTCTGTAGTTGTCTGGGTTCCTCTTATCTCCCTTTTTGTGTAGTGGGTGGATGATAGCTGTGGTCCAATGTTCGGGAAATTGTTCTGTTACCCAAATTTTTGTTAGAGCCATGTGTAAGGAGGTCTTGACTGGGTCACTTGCATATTTCCACATTTCAACAAAAACCTGATCTTCTCCACATGCCTTATAATTTTTTTTTTCTTTAAGAATTTCTTCTACTTCTTGGAAAGTTGGAGGGTCTAGTTTGTTAGGTTTGGTTTTTATTGGGGTATTTATGTTGATTTGTAAGGGTTCTTTGGGTTCCTCACAATTCAGAAGTTTGTAAAATGCTTTTGCCATGATTTCTGCATCTTCCTTGTTACTGTGTGTCATTCTTCCATCTTCATCTTTCAGCATTAGTGTAGGGGCCTCATATTGTTGTAGTTGTTTCCCAAAGATTTTGTAGTAGTTCCTGGAGTTAGTTTTATGATAATTACCTTCTATAGACTTTATAATATCTTTATGAAATCCTCTCTTGATTCTTCTAATATTCTGAGTGAATTTTTTTCTTTCATTTTTTAGGTTGATGGCATTTTCTTCAGTTTTGTGCGTTTGAAACTTTAACCATGCTTGGTGTCTATCTTCATGGAATTTGTCACATTCTGATGTCCACCATGCATGTTTCCTTCATGGGTTCAAGGGAGCTAGATTCTCTGCTTCTTTTTTAAGATTAGGCACTAGTTGTTCTAGATCATCTGTTAATTTGATGGTTTGTGTTATTTGTTGGTACTTTTTGTTTTTAATTAGCTGATGTGGGTCAAACCTCCTTTTTATTTTATTAGTTTTTCCGGTCCTCTTCTTTAACGGTGTGAATTTGATTTTAATTTTAACCATATAATGGTCTGAGCCTGTGTCTACTCCTCTCAGTACTTTAACATTGTGGATCTCCGTACGAAAATTTTTGTCCATACAGACATGGTCTAGCTGCCACTCGCCCTTCCTCCAGTCTGGATGTTTCCATGTTTTAAGTTTACTTGGCTTCCTCTTAAAGTATGTTGATTTAGATATAAGGTTGTATTCTCTGCAGAGTTCTACAAGTCTTTGACCGTTTCTGTTTGTAAATTTATGTGGACTCCATTTTCCAATTATATCTTTATATTTCCTTTCTTTTCCCAACTGAGCATTGAAATCTCCCAATAAGATTTTTACATTCTTTTTATTTACTCTGTTCACAGTTTGTTCTAGAAGGTCCCATAATTTATCTACCTCTTCCTTTGTTTTTGTTAGACAATTTTTTTCATTTGTTGGGGCATGAGCATTTATTATTGTATAGGTTTTATTCATTGTTTTAAAGCTTAGAGTTGCAATTCTTGGTGATACTGCTTGGAAATCCGTTACTGAATCTATTATTTTTATGTTTACTAAAAACCCTGTTCCAAACTGGGGACATTGTTTCGTTGCCCTCGGTCCTGGTTTCCCATTATAAATTCTGTATCCTTGTGATTCGAATGGGTCCTCTGTGGTGTTTCTCATTTCTTGGATCCCTGTTATTAAAATTTTTTGTTTATTTAGTTCATCTGTGAGCTCCTCGAGTATCCGGTCTGAAGTAGTGAGTTTATGTTGTGTGTTGCTATATAATTTATTTGCTCATGTTTAATCTTCTTTTTGTGTTTTAGTGTGCATTTGGATGGTTGCAAACGCTCCGATTCGTTGCTGTCTTCTAGTTGACTACCCACCGAATCCGATGTAGCCTTTTCCTGCCTTTTTGAGCAGGACGGTGGAATTTTTTTCCTAAATGACCTTTCCATTTTTGACTGTCGAAGGTTGTCAACCTTAGTTGGAGCAAGCTCCGATTTACAACTACGGTTGTTAAACGCAGAGGGTGTGTTTGGTCCGCGAGAGCTATTTTATTTCACTCAAGTCCGCCAGTAAACCGGTGAGGACTTCCCTATCTGCCAGAGATCTAATAACTTTTCATTGCCTTTTCATTACAACTGTAATGTAAATAATGTAATGTAAATAATTCATAATACCACTATAATAATGTAAACCATATTTTTATACAATATTACTTATGGATTGTACTTTATCATAATTTGTGTTTCATATATGTGTGTTACCTTCATTTCGGTGTGTATTGATGCAGACAAAATAATTTTTTGTGCATAATGCCTTTGGTGTGCCATCTTGATATTTATCATATTTATAGTAACATACTGGAGCAATTAAATACACTTTTTTTCAAAAACATTGAAGGTCAAGGACCTTTAGTATGAAAATTCTCAGAAACTTGCCATATAGCATATCAATGTAAATGTCTATTCATTAGCTTTCCGCTGGTACCATTTTCATTGCTGTAACTGAATTAGAACCAGAATTACAGTCATTTATGTTGTGACAGATGCATGTAAATTGCATTTTTTTGTTAGTCAAGGTGATACACAAGTCTTCAAAATCAACTGAGCGGAAGGTGAAGAGGGAGTATATGTACAATAAAATGTGTTCAGGAATTTCTAACATGACTATTGCTGATGTTAACAGTTTGCCCTGAAGGTGATTGTTATTTCATATCGAAAGTCTTCCTACAATAGGTTGCATCAGAAAGAAACAACAAAATAAAGGACACGGTTCCCTCGAATGTTAGTACGGAAATGATTGTTACAGAATTTTTAGGAAATTGGTAATCCAACAAACAATGGAGGATTTCTAATAATCTAGTTCTTGCTCCAAAACAGATAATGTTTTGCAAACAATATTAAACGAAATAGTGTTTCACAGGAAGAGAACTGGAAGTAAACAAAAAATTCTGGTAGACGGAACTGATTTAACTGACTTGCAGAGCAAATAGTATACAAAAATAGAGAACAAGGCTGTAAGTCTATTTAGACAGGTGAGAAATTGAATTGTTTCCATGAGCATTGGTCCTGTTGTTAGGTTGTGTACACTGAACAGTAAATACATAAAGCAGGTTGTGTAACAGGAATCTGTCATGATGAAAAGAATTATGAAATTTTTTCGAACTGAATGCCACTACAATTGGCCTGTAACTGGCGAAACATACACTAAGGTGACAAAAATCGTGAAATACCTCCAAATATCACGTTGGATCTCTTTTTGCCTGGTGTGGTGCAGTGACTTGATGTGGCATGGACTCAACAAGTTGTTGGAAGTGCCTACAGAAATATTGAGTCATGCTGCCTCTATAGCTGTCCATGATTGTGAAAGTGTTACCAGTCAGGATTTTATGTGTGAACTAACTTGTCAATTATATCCCATGAATGTTCAATAGGATTCATGTCAGGCAATGTGGATGGCCAAATCAAATCATCCAGAATATTCTGCAAATCAATCACGAACAGTTGTGGATCAATGACACGCCGAATTGTCATCCATAAAAATTCTGTCATTGTTTGGGAATATGAAGTACATCAATGGCTGCAAATGGTCTCCAAGTAGCTGAATATAACAATTTCCAGTCAATGATCAGCTCAGTTGGACAAGAGGACCAAGTCCATTCCACGCAAACACAGCCCACACCTGTGTGGAGCCATCACCAGCTTGCACATTGCCTTGATGACAACTTGGGTCCATGGCTTCTTCGCATCTGTGCCAAACTCGAACCCTACAATCAGCTCTTACTCATCTAGGATCCAGCCTCTGTGATTGCGAGCCCAGGAGAGGTGCTGCAGGCGATGTTGTGCTGCTAGCAAAGGTACTCGCATCAGTCATCTGTTGCTATATCTCAATAAAGTCAAATTTAACCACACTGTCCTAATGGAAACATTCATCATATATCCAATATTGATTTCTGCATTTATTTCAAACGGTGTAGCTTGTCTGTTAGCACTGACAACTACGCAAATGCTGTTGCTCTCAGTCATTAATTGACGGCTGTTGGCCACTGCATTGTCCATGGTGACGGGTAGCGCATAAAAATATGGTATTCTTGGCACACATTTGACACTTTGGATCTTGGAATGTTGAATTCCCTAACAATTTCCGAAACGGTATGTCCCATTCGTCTCGCTCTAAACACCCCTCCATATCCAAAGTCTGTTAATTCCTGCTGTGTGGCCATAATCACAATGGAAATCTGAGTACAGTTGACAGCTCCGCCAGTGCACTGCCCTTTTATACGTTATGTATGCTATAGTACTGCCATCTGCATATGTGCATATTGCTATCCCATGACTTATGTCACCTCAGTATATGCTATTGTAGGGAGAGCCACCTGTGAAACAACACTTACTGTGTACCAGTTGTCATGTAAACAGTGATCAGCCCTCTACATTGGTATGACTACTATCAAGTTATCAGTTAGGATAAATGGACACAGACAGAGGGTGTATATTGCAACACATGATATCCTGTTGCAGAGTATGTTCTACATCATGACAGTCAAGACTTCAGTGCGTTTCGCTGCTAATGCTGCCTGGATTCTTCCCTCAGATACAACATTCTCAGAACTCAGCCAAGTGCAAACTGGCAGCACAACATGTCCTTGGTTCTCATAGCCCGCAAGGCCTTCACTTATGTTAATTATTTTTTTTTTTTAGAAGATTAGATGGGTAGATCACATAACTAATGAGGAGGTATTGAATAGAATTGGTTGATAGGACATATTCTAAGGCATCAAGGGATCACCAATTTAGTATTGGGGGGTAGCACGGAGGGTAAAAATCATAGAGGGAGACCAAGAGATGAATACACTAAACAGATTCAGAAGGATGTAGGTTGCAGTAGGTACTGGGAGATGAAGAAGCTTGCACAGGATAGAGTAGCATGGAGAGCTGCTTCAAACCAGTCTCTGGACTGAAGACCACAACAACAACATTTTTTTTTTTAATTTCCTCAGTCTTAGCATTTCTTCTCAGAAACTATTCCTTTCTTCATTAACTTTTCATTTTCTATATCTTTTATTTTCTCAACTGTCTATTTTTCCCCTCCACCCACCTCTGTCAAATATAATGTGCTCATCTTTCTGCTCTTATTAACTCTTGCACTACATTTTGTCAATAACCTCTATCTTTCTTATTACCTTATCTTCCACATTTAAGCTCTAAATCGTATGCGGTGCAGTCCCCCTCAGTCTTTCCTTCTCATCCCATCTGCTAAGTCTCTCCAGATCCACGATTTTGGGCAACTTTTCCAAACTCTCCCCACTTACTGAACCTCACCAGTTCCTTTCCTTCATCCCTCTTCCTTCCCCTTCAAACCTTTCTGCCAGAAGAAGGAGCCACTGGTTCTGAAAGCTTGCATATTTCTTTAACCTTTTTATGCATTTTCTCCTGCCGCCACTATGTAAGTTTTTTTTTTTTTTTTTTTTTTTAAATCTATACAATCATATTATATTTTCAATAAAATTAATTTCAATTTTGACATCTGAAATGAAGCTGTACCTTTGTGATACTTCTTCAATAGCAGATGACAATATCTCTGTGTCAAATGAACCATTCAATACTATTTACATTCTGATGATGTTTCTTTGAAATTTGCTTATCTTATATTGTAAAAGGGAACCTTCGGGATTATTATGCTGTTTGGTCAACTGTATACAATATTTCATTTATATTGTTATATTTCCTGTTATGTGCTTGGAATATATTTTTTCACTTTTCACTTTATCTCTGACAATGTTAATTAGCCTATAAAATCAGATTTGTTCTTTTTGCTAGATACTGACAAATAATCTTACTTTTGGCTATACAAAAGTAATTAAAAATCTGCTATAGAAATTACATTTAAGATTAGATAATATTCATTCTCTAGAAAATATGTTTGTGTTTGAACAACATCTCCTAAATAAACTTATCACGATCTCATCTCACATACTCTTTGTCCTGAGAAAAAGTAATATCTTTGTCAACTTAGAAATAACTAGTCTTAGAGATTGTATGAGGGGGTGGAGGAGACTGGACATGGTGACAAGTCTGGGTCTTGCCTCCTCGTTTAACTATGTGACATGCATTATTAAAAGCTAAGAGACATCTAGAATACACTAACATATTTTTATGGATCTTAGTACTTTGAAGAATATTATGGAGCAGGTTTGTACTGAACATACAGCTGTATCTTGTTTGAATTTAATGTAGATTTGATCCATCAATGTACAGCTTTTCCTCCATGATGGTGGTTGCTAAAACTGAAACTGGTTCAGAATAATGGTATATTAAGAACAGCTGGTGGCTCAAAATGCTATTCTTCATAAAATGAAATGTTTGAGTTGTTGCTAATAATACTGTGTGTTGTGGCTGTAATTGTACAACAATAACTTAAACCTTAGCTAGTGTGGATTAAGCGTGAAAGTTCATAAAAAGGAAGAAATATTGTTGGAGTTACTTGCACGATATAATTCCTGCACTTATAAGGGGACTTTCAGGCTTGGAAATTCAGTTCGGGATGAGACTTCGCAGGCTGGTAGTATACCTCAAGGGGTGTCCACTCATAGAAGTCTTAAAGTGCACTATCCAGAAAATTCCAAGAAAAAAGGCTCTAAAATTTTTAGCATAGCTCATATGCACCTCATATATGGTTGAAGTAGCATTCCCGCATACAGGTGAAATAGCTGTCAGTAACATGCTAGAATGTCATAAGGCTGATCCAGAACTTTATTTTATTTTGTTTTCTTAATTGTTTTAAAAATTATAACAACTTTTAAACACAGTTAACAACCTAAGGTATTGTAATTAAACAATAAATAATTTTATTTTGTTTGTGAAATGGCTGTCACATGTGACTTACACGCATCAATACTTTCATTTAAAATACTGAATAATATCAAATGCATTTTTAATGGAAGTAAAGTATTAATTACTGTCATTACAATGTTATTACTAAATTGGGTGATATTATAAGCTATGGAAAGGTTATAAATATTCTTTTAAATTCGAGGAAATGGTGTCTCCATTGAAAAGCAGAGTATAGCTGTTGCCTACCATATATACACACACACACACACAGACAGTCAGGAAGTACTGAACTAATCGAGCAATGGACCTGATGTGCTACGATGCCAGTTCATTCCTGCCTTTCGCAGAGATTGTAGAATTCTGTGCTGTGAAATGTTATTGGAATATTCACAATACTGTGAATTAAAAATGTTTGTCAATGAAGACATCATGAAAGTAACAGAAGCTGTAGATTCATTATACTGTGAAGTGTCAAAGGTTATGTTAAAAGACGCAGTTGTTCATTACGAAAGCTTGCTTGCTGCAAATAATTTGATTGCATCGGAATCTTCAATGACAATTTCTTGTGAAGCATTCTTGCTGGGTGACGAAATTTACAGACATACTATGGACATGGTGGCTGAAATAATACTTGTGACTGATGATGAACTTGTTCATGAAAATTAAAACTGTGAAGATGAACTTTTCCAAAAGTTTGAAGACCACAGCTCACCAGATTAATATGAACCAGAAGAGAAACAGACGGTCTTTCTTTCGATTACAAATTAATGTTGTTAATATCACAAATGCTCACCCCATGTGGAAACTACAAACATTACAAAAAGAATGATGCAGCCGATTAAGAAAGAAGGAATATTTATCCCAAAGGGAAGAAGAAATAAAACAAGGAGGCAATCAATTTGATAAGTATGCAGCAATCAGTTCCTGGATGTGTGATCATTTTGTTGAAGCCCGACAGAATTATGCGCAAGTGACTTACATGCAGTTTACAACAGTGGGTTTTAGCAGCAGCACAACAGTTTACACATTTTGAATTCAAAACTTCTGACAGGTGGGTTCATAGATTAAAAATAAGCACAGAGTTCATCAGTGAAAAGTGACAAAATTTGTTTCAAGAAAAGAAACAGCGATGATCAAAGAAACTTTGGCTGCTGCAGCCACTTTTCGAACCCACACATTAAAATTGATACTGAATTTCTACATCTGCGTGATTACTCTGCTATTCATAATAAAGTGCCTGGCAGAGGGTTCAAACTGTCTCTCTTCTGTTCCGCTCTCGAACGGCGTGCAGGAAAAATGAGCACTTAAATTTTTCTGCGTGAGCCCTGATTTCTCTTATTTTATCATGATGATCATTTTTCCCTAAGGAGGTGGGTGTCAGCAGAATGTGTTAGCATTCAGAGGATAAAACTGGTGATTAAAATTTCATGACAAGATCCAGTCACAATGAAAAATATCTTTGTTTTAATGATTGCCAATCAAATTCACGTATCATGTCCGTGCCACTATCTCCCCTATTTCGTAATAATACAAAACAAGTTGCCCTTCTTTGAACTTTTTCGATGTCATCCGTCATTCCCACCTGATGTGGATCCCACACCGCACAGCAATACTCCAGAATAGGGCAGACAAGGATGGTGGAAGCAGTCTCTTTACTAGAACTGTTGCACCTTCTAAGTGTTCTTCCAATAAATCATAGTCTTTGGTTTGCTCTACCCACAACATTACCTATGTGATCGTTCCAATTTAGGTTATTTGTAATTGTAATCCCCGAGCATTTAGTTGAATTTACAGCCTTAAGATTTGTGTGACTTATCGCATAATTGAAATTTAGTGGATTTCTTTTAGTACTCATGTGAATAACTTCACACTTTTCTTTATTCAGGGTCAATTGCCACTTTCTGCACCATACAGATATCACATCTAAATCATTTTGTAAGTCGTTTTGGTCATCTGATGACTTTACAATACGGTAAATGACAGCATCATCTGGAATCAATCTAAGATGGCTACTGAGATTTTCTCCTCTGTCATTAACATAGATCAGGAACAATAGAGGGCCTATAACACTTCCTTGGGGAATGTCGGATATTACTTCTGTTTTACTCAAAGACTTTCCATCTATTACTACAAACTGTGACCTTTCTGACAGAAAATCATGAATCCAGTCGCACAACTGAGGCGATATTCCATAATCATGCAGTTTGGTTAGAAGATGCTTGAGAGGAACGGTGTCAGAAGCCTTCTGGAAATCTAAAAATATGGAATCAATTTGACATCCCCTGTCCATAGCACTCATTACTTCATGAGTATAAAGAGATAGTTGTGTTTCGTAAGAATGATATTTAATGAATCCGTATTGACTATGTGGCATTTTCTCCAAGGTACTTCAGTACTTCATAATGTTCGAATACAGTATATGTTCCAAAACCCTAGTGCAAATTGACGTTAGTGATATGGGCCTGTAATTCAACGGATTACTCCTACTTCCCTTTTTGGTTATTGGTGTGACTTGAGCAATTTTCCAGTCTTTAGGTACGGATCTTTCTGTGAGTGAGCGGGTGGATGTAATTGCTAAATATGGAGCTATTGTATCAGCCTACTCTGAGAGGAACCTGACTGGTATACAATCTGGACTGGAAGCCTTGCCTTTATTAAGTGATTTAAGCTGCTTTGCGACACCAAGGATATCTACTTCTATGTTTCTCATCTTGGCAGTTGTTCTTGATTGGAATTCAGGAATATTTACTTAATCATCTTTGGTGAAGGAGTTTTCGAAAACCGTGTTTAATAAGTCTGCTTTATTTGCACTGTCATCAGTGACTTCACCGTTGTTATCGCGCAGTAAGGGTATTGATTGCGTCTTGCCACTGGTATGCTTTATGTATGACCAGAATCTCTCTGGGTTTTCTGCTGGATTTCGAGACAGAGTTTCATTGCGGAAATTATTGAAAGCATCTCACATTGAAGTACACGGTATATTTCAAAATTCTGCAAAAATTTGCCAGTCCTAGGATTTTATGTTCTTTTATATTTGGCATGCTCTGTTCACTGCTTCTGCAACAGTGATCTGATGATCTGACCTGTTTTGTGTACCATGGGGGATCAGTACCATCACTTATTAATTTATGTGGTATATGTCTCTCAATTGCTGTCGATACTATCTCTTTGAAATCATTCCACAACTTTTCAAATGGTTCAAATGGCTCTGAGCACTATGGGACTCAACATCTGAGGTCATCAGTCCCCTAGAACTTAGAACTACTTAAACCTAACTAACCTAAGGACATCACACACATCCATGCCCCAGGCAGGATTCAAAAGCGGCCACGCGGTTCCAGACTGAAGCGCCTAGAACTGCACAGCCACACCGGCCAGCTCAACTTTTCTACGCTTACGTGATCAGATCGGAAGAAGTGCAGACTGGGTCTTAAAATGGTGTTAAGAGCATTTTTATCAGCTTTTTTAA
Source organism: Schistocerca nitens (assembly GCF_023898315.1). Taxonomy (NCBI): domain Eukaryota; kingdom Metazoa; phylum Arthropoda; class Insecta; order Orthoptera; family Acrididae; genus Schistocerca; species Schistocerca nitens. The sequence goes on along the minus strand of NC_064618.1, from coordinate 747,888,280 downwards.
ATAGCTATACTTTGCGTTTCTTTTTGATGGTTGAAGGTGTTATGGTATTCAGCCCAGCAGCTACTGCCTTGTGGTCGCTAATCCCTGTATTCGTCATGATACTCACTATTTGTCCAGGATTATTTGTTGCTAAGAGGTCAAGTATGCTTTCGCAACCATTTACACTTCGAGTGGGCTCATGAATTAATTGTTCAAAATAATTTTCTGAGAAAGCATTCAGTACAATTTTGGATGACGTTTTATGTCTGCTGCCAGCTTTGAATATATAATTTTTCCAGCATATCGAGGGTAGATTCAAGTAACCACCAACAATAATTGTATGAGTGGGGCACCTATTTGAAATGAGACTCAAGTTTTCTTTGAACTGTTCAGCAACTATATCTTGGGGGTTGGTAAAAATGATCCAATTATTAGTTTAGTTCAATTGTCAAGTATAACCTCTACCCACACTATTTCGCATGAACTATCTACTTCAATTTCACTACACAGTTAACTACTTCTGACAGCAGTAAATACTCCACCACCAACCGTATTTAATCTATCCCTTCCGAACACTGTTAGATTGTTTGAAAAAATTTCTGCTGGACTAATTTCCAGCTTTAGCCAGCTTTCTGTACCTGTAACTATTTGAGCTTCAGTGCTTTTTATTAGGGGTTGGAGCTCTTGTTCTTTCCCAATATGACTATGACAATTTACAACTGCAACACCGATCGTTTCTACAACTAACTTACTGTGCCCCCTTTCAGACGGACACCCTTTCTGTGATTCTCTGAGGCCCTCTAACATACAAAACCGCCCAGTCCATTCCACACAGCCCCTGCTACTCGTGTAGCCACTTGCTGTGTGTATTGGACTCCTGACCTATTAAGCAGAACCCGGAAACCCACCACCCAATGGCGCAAGTCAAGGAATCTGCCGCCTACACAGTCACAGAACCGCCCAAGCCTCTGATTCAGACCCTCCACTCAGCTCTGCACCAAAGGACCACAGTCGGTTATATTGATGATACTGCAGATGGTGAGACCGCCTTAATCTCGCAAGCACGGCTGTCAGTCTTTACCATTTCCACTAGCTGCCCAAAAACAGAGAGAATCTTCTCTGATCCAAAGCGACATATGTCACTGGCACTAACATGAGACACGATCTGCAGTTGGCTGCACCCTGTACGCCTTTCCACATCCGGAATGACTCCACCCAGTATGCACATGGAGTGCACACTGGCTTCCTTCCCCTCCTTGGCAGCTATGTTCCTAAGGGGCCTCATTACACGCCTAATGTTGGAGCTCCCAACTACCAGCAAACCCACCCTCTGTGAATGCCCAGAGCTTGTGGGCTGAGGAGCTTACTCTGGAACAGGGTGGTCGACTGCTTCCGGCTCAGAGACATCGTCAGCCACAGATAATGCCCAAAACCTGTTTTCAGAAAGTTTTTCGCTGTCTGCCAGAATTCGGAATGATCTCCCACTCGACCACAGGTGAGGGATCAACCTCAGTGCAGGCAGTACCCGGGGCAGCCACAGTAGTGGACCGAACAGGGGACACGTGGGACGTGCTCGACGTCCCTCGCATATCCACGTCTGACCCCGCACAGTGATGCCCCTTGGCAGCAGCCTCAAGCTGTGTGACGGAAGCCAACTCAGCCTGGAGCTGTGAGCAAAGGGTTGCCAACTCAGCTTGCATCTGTACACAGCAATCACAGTTCCTATCCCATTACTCTAGGCGTGCCTGTTTGAAGCTCATAAAAATATGTGACAAACTAACAGTGTACTTGGCTTATTAGCAACAGGAATTCGAAGTGCTCTCTGACTAACAGTCAAAACGACACTGAGCTACACTGAACTTCACTAACCAAAACAAACAAAAGCCTGTATGATACGAGGGTTGATATAAGGGTTGATAACAACGGTGATACTGTACGCTACACTGTTATTAAAATAAAAGCTTGTGCCTAGTAAGCACTCGAACATGGAAGAAATTACAAAAATAATCTAGTAACTACACAGGTATCTGTAAGCAAGTCATTCCTCTTGGAAGCTTGTAAAAATATTTAACAAACAAATGGTGTATTCGTCTTATTAGCAGCAGGAGGTGCTCTGTCTCTGACGGTCTATATGACACTGAGTTATACTAACCAAAACAAAAAAAAGCCTGTACGATACGAGGGTCGATATAAGGATCATTATCAACGGTGTACTGTAAGCTACACTGTTATTTTAAATAAATGCTTTGCCTAGTACGCACTCGAACAGGCAAGAAATTACAAAAATAATCTAGCAACTACACAGGTATCTGTAAATAAAAAAAAAAAAAAAAAATAAAAATAAAGATTTTGTTATCAATGCTGACCAGACAGGTACTCATTGCAGGGCATTAAAAATTCATTTGCTCTCTATTTTTACGATTTTCTGACAAAATACTTCAGTTTTGGTTGTTTTTACTTACCAGGATGTCAGCTTCAGTCAGAGTACAACAGCACTCAGGCTCTCAGAGGAAGCAAAGACGCGACGTGAATAAAGTGACACATACATATACCGCTCAATATGCTCTCACTCTGGAAACAACCGAACTCAAGTGTGTGTGTGTGTGTGTGTGTGTGTGTGTGTGTGTGTGTGTGTGTGTGTACACACAAGAGGAAACCAGTAACTTTTGTCCCCGAGTTCCAAAAATATTGAAATAATACGAGAAAAATTATAGAAACGTTGTCATAACATCTACCAAATCTGGGAATGAACTGTATAACCACTATCTCAATAAGAGTTTGAAGTCTTACGTGGGTGAAGGACAGTTTCTGTTAATTTTGACTCTTGGGGTGGACAAGCAAAGCCTGATTTATATGACAAAATCTTTCAAGACGACAAGGAATCACCAACATGTACAATTAAAGTGAAACGTACTCCACTTGTTCAACCATATGACATCTATTTTTATAGACAAGTAAAAAATCTGATAACGCAAGTACAAATTGCGCTTATCTTACTGAAAATAATAGAGGAATAAATTTTTGTGAAGACTGTATAAAAATACAATCAACAGTCCATCATCAGCTGTCATTGTCAATTTTTAAGGAAATGATCCAATAACCTGGTATGCTTCCAGGCTTTCTGATGAAAAATAAGTTTTCAGGAAAGTCAACAAAATGTTTTTCAACAGATCTTTTAAAAAACATTGTTCCTATGAACAATCATCCTTCACATATTGTGCAAGATACCAAAATATTTTGTGTTTTTCATCTTTTTATCACAGTTGTCATTCTGGTGCTTGCACATAAAATACAAAATTGACAAACATAATATTGTATAAAAATTTATATAATTGAAACTCCATCCAGAATTTTGTGACAGTGGTAATTAATTTACCTCCATTGAAAATGAATGTGAAATTACTCAACTTTTTAAAAAGAAAATATTGATGAGTGTAATTCACATTTTAAATAGCTGTGACAGCCATTTCATAAACAAAATAAAATTATTTATCATTTAATTGATAATGCTTTTTTTTTCTCTCCTTGGTGAATGGTGCGCTTTAAGACTTCAATGAGTGGGCACCCCTGAGGAATACTACAACTTGCGGTCTCACCACATCATTTTCCGAGACTGGAAGGTCCTCATATTAGTTAAAGAAAGTAGATAATAATGCTTTTATTTTTTGTACGCGAACTTAAATTTTGCTGTAACTGTGCAAAGGGCCTGTAGACTGACCTGTCACAACTGTCAGGTTTTTAAACTATAACTTATGATGACAATGGCATTATCAATGATACTGACGGCAATGGTTGTGGTGAGTACAATGAAGATAATAGTTATGTAGAGCATGATTAATAAATATTATTATTCCCCCCTCCCCCTTTTTTGTGTTTCACTCACAACATTATTTTCAGCCTGTGTTCAGTTTCTTTTGGATACAACATATTGCATGTTAGTGAGAGCCTAACCAAATATGAATGACTAGTTTTTAAAACAAGTACAAGCAAACAGGGTCAAAGAGAATGAATACTTTCACCACAGTTTGCCCAAGATCATAACTTACGTCCATCACAATCTGCTTTTAAACACATCCAGGAGAAAGATATATCCCAGTGACAGGCCACACCCTACCTGCCACCCAAAAAGAAAGATTTGTTTTATATAAACATATAAAAGGAAAACCTTAGGTTCTGCAGCACATACTATGGAAAAACAATTCTTCTTTTTCTTCTTCTTCTTCTTCCGTATCCGGAAGATACCACTGACATATTCCTGAAGCCTTGGTGGCTGTCTCTCCAGTGGATTAATGGAACCTTCAGGTCGGCCATCCAGCATCTTCCCTTCCCAGTAATTAGCAACGTACCGGTAGGTTGCTTTATCATTGACTTTCAAAATATCGTCTTTAGTGCATGTTATAGACATATCTGGGCAAATCAATAGATAGTCCAAGTCCTTTATTGCTCCGCATTCACACCTATTGCTATCACTGTAGCCCCATTTAAATAGGTTTGATTTGCACCCAGTTACTCCACTGCGCAGCCGGTTTAATGACCTCCAAGTTGTAAAAGGTAGTTGAAATCCTGCAGATCCCTCCTCAAGTAGTTCCATTGTGGAGTGTGGCACAATTTCTTCCGAAAGAGATAGCCGCCTTGCGACGGGCTTGGTGGCGAGCTCTTCAGTAGTTTCAATGAAACTCCTGCGGGATTTCAGCCGGACACGTTGTTTTCCGTGCATATGCATCGGGTGTCGAGGATCATTCTTTTGTTTTGATCTTTCGATCTCGGCAGCTACTTGTCTGCAGATAGTGGGTGGTGCTATGCCTATGATGGGATAAATTTTGTCTTTGGGAGTTGGTTTGAGACATCCTATGGCAATACATCCAGTTTCGTTTACGGCAATGTTAACTTGCTTAGTGTGAGCAGAGTTCCTCCAAACTGGCGCCGCGTATTCCGCTGCTGAGATACTCAGCGCCAGACCCGAGGTGCACAAAGCGTGTGGTTGAGCTCTCCATGATGAACCTGTTAGCTTCCGCAGTATGTTGTTCCTCGCACAGACCTATTTTTTAGTGATGTGACAGTGGTGCTTAAAAGTAAGCGCTCTGTCCAATGTTACTCCCAGGTATTTTGGGCTGTTTGTATGCTTCAGCTCTTCCCCTTGCCACATGACTCTGAGTTTCTGTTTGGCTTGTTTGTTCCTCAGAAGGAAGGCGGATACTTGAGATTTACTAGGGTTTGGTTTGAGATCATTGCCTTCATAATAGGTAGCAAGTTCTGTTAAGGCTCCTGTGAGATTCTCCTACACTTGTTCAAAGGTTTTATCCTGTGTGGCCACTGCTGCACCATCGGCATAAATGAACATTCGTGTCTGGTGGCTGATGGGAAGGTCATTCGTATAGATGTTAAATAATATTGGAGCCAAGACACTACCCTGTGCAAGTCCATTTTTCTGTGTCTTCCATCGGCTGTTTTTAGATTGTAAGGTTACATAGTAGCATCTGTTCTGTAGCATGCATTGCACGAACATAGAAAGGGTGTAGTCTTTAGTGACATTATACACTTTCTGGGTAAGCAGCTTATAGTTAACTGTGTCATATGCGGCACTGAAATCCAGAAATGCGACCCCAGTTACTTCTCCTCTCTGAATGCCGTTTTCGATGTACTGTGTGAGATTAAGGATTTGGCCACAGCATGATTTTCTTGGTCGAAATCCAGCTTGTTCGTTAATGAGGGCTTTGTCCACATAATCAGCTATGCGTTTGAGGATCATTCATGTAGTATCACGATTCACGATGTCCGTCGCACTTCACATAGTGTAGACCGGGAACTGTCCACTAGGCATGCCCGATGTAAAAACTGACTGGGCACGGTCTGTGCTGCCTGAGTTGTTGTTGTTCCAGTGGACGAGGGCATGACCCAATTCTCGCGTGCCCTCTGGTGGACGGGACTTTACCTGCGGCAACTACTGTCCGTGACGCGCCGTGCCGATGTCTGCCACCGATGTCTGCCACCCGCGATCTTTCTGGTGGCTACTGCAATTCGCTCCAGCACTTTAAATAGATGACAAAGCAGTGAGACAGGGCAGAAATTTTTAGCTTCAGCTGGGTCTTTCCCTGGTTTTAGTAACGCAACAACCTGTCCTTTCCTCCACAGTTTAGGAATTTGCATTATTATAATACAGTTATTCATTAACTCTAGGATCCATGCTTGTACTCTCGGTCCAAAATGTTTAATTTGCTCAGATCTCAGATTGTCGAGGCCAGTGGCCTTATTGTTTTTCAAATCACTGATGGAGTCTTGTAGCTCCTGAATGAGGAACGGGCGAGCTAGGAAGCTAATCTCCTCATTCAATTTTCTTTTGATTTTGCTATTCCTAATGGAAAAACACTGTCAACGGCTATACATCTCATTAGGAAGATACAGAGAACATATTAAGCATGACATTTCCTGCAGGTGCACGAATCTTGTTTTAAATTCTACCTTGTCATTTTGAATCCCATTTACTGTAATTTACTCTAAAATGGTATGATCTGAAAGAAGGCAGTCACATTCTGTGTTTAGTATAGTGTTAATATATATGATGAAAATGAAATTCCACCCAGATGTCTTCCTGTCTGAGTACACCAACTACATTGCCACTGATTTAAAATATGTGTAATTTTAATTCTACTGTGTGTGAGAAATATGTGTGGGAAAAGTATTTAAATTTAGTACATAACTACAGCTGGATTTGTGGAAATATTACACAAATAATTTTTGCACACAATTAAGGAATAATTGAAGTGTATTTTCTTGTCACATAGGATTTGATGTCTATTTATTTGGATGTTTGATTTTGATAAAAACAGCTAATCATGAGTTAAATTTAGTATTGATAGAGAGAATTATTGATGAAGGGGTGGGGATAATGTGGTTTAGTTGGTAATGAGAGATTATTCCTTTTTGGTGTGTACTACTTTGAAGTTGACTTACAAGTTTGTGGTGCTCTCCATTAGTAATGCTGGAATTCAATATGGTGTTGGCCCAACCTTAGCCTTGATGACAGCTTCCACTCTCGCAGGCATACATTCAATCAGGTACTGGACGGTTTCTTGGGGAATGGCAGTCCATTCTTCACAGAGTGCTGCACTGAGGAGTGAGGTCTGGCACTAAGTTGGCGTTCCAAAACATCTAAAATTCAGGTCAGGAATCGGTGCAGGCTAGTCCATTACAGGGACGTTATTGTCATGTAACCACTCCACCACAGGCCGTGCATTATGAACAGGTGCTCGATTGTGTTGAAAGATGCAATCGCCATCCCCCATTTGCTCTTCAAAAGTGGGAAGCAAGAAGGTGCTTAAAACATCAATGCAGCCTGTGCTGTGATAGTACCACACAAAACAACAACGGGTGCAAGCCGCCTCCATGAAAAACACAACCACACCGTAACACCACCACCTCAGAATTTTACTGTTGGCACTACACACGCTGGCAGATGGTGTTCACCGGGCATTCACAATTCGTACACCCTGTCATCGGATCGCCACATTGTGTACCATGATTTGTCACAACATTTTTCCACTGTTCAATTGTCCAATGTTTAGGCTCCTTACACCAAGCGAGACGTTGTTTGGCATTTACCAGCGTGATGTGTGGCTTATGAGCAGCCGCTCGACCATGAAATTCGAGTTTTCTCATCTCCTGCCTAACTGTCATAGTACTCGCAGTGCATCCTGATGCAACTTGGAATTCCCGTGTGATGGTCTGGATAGATGTCTGCCCATTACACATTACAACGCTCTTCAACTGACGGCGGTCTTTGTCAGTCTACAAACGAGGTCAGCCAGTATGCTTTTGTGCTGTATGTGTCCCTTCACGTTTCCACTTCAATATCACATCGGAAACAGTGGACCTAGGGATGTTAAGGAGTGTGGAAATCTTGTGTACAGACATATGACACAAGAGACACCCAACCACCTGACCAAGTTCTAAGTCCATGAGTTCTGCGGAGCACCCCATTCTGCTCTCTCACGGTGTCTAATGACTACTGGGATTGCTGATATGGAGTACCTGGCAGTAGGTGGCAGAACAATGCACCTAATAAGAAAAAGTAATGTTTTGGGGGGGTGGGGGGTGTCTGGATGCTTTTGATCACATAGCGTATATTAATGCTCGACTGACCAACCCAGGCCACAGTCACCCTATCTCAGTTGCAGGTCATCTATCTAACAGTTACCTAGGGCACCAAAAAATTTTATTTTCAATATTTCACATAGTTAAAATATTTTCAATGATTCTGTAGCAAGCTAGGGATATTGGTCTGTAATTTTGGGGGTCCATTCTTTTACCTTGCTTATGGACTTTAATCACCTCTGAGTCTTATAAGAACTAATGTAGGGAGACACCAAATTTTCCTGGAATGAGATGCAAGAAAAATCTTTCCTTGTCCTTCAGGAGTTGCTAATATCATGTCCAGCCTTAGCACTGTATGATGAAAATGCTGAGATAGAACTTCATACTGGTACTGGTGATTATGAAATAGGGGCAGTTCTCGTACAAATTCAGGAAGGTTCTAAACAGGTGATAGCTTATGCTTACAGAATACACTATAACTGAGAAAGAGGGCCTTGCAGCTGCCTGGTAATCAACAAGTTCTAGCCGTATTTATTTGGCAAACCACTCACCACTTTGACTGACCACCATCCTCTATGCTGGATGGCTAACCTGAAGGTTCCATCAATCCACTGGTGAGACAGGCACCAAGGCTTCAGGAATATGTCACAGTGGTATAAAACAATGGATGCAACCACCCAAAACAACAAAAGTAACTGCCTTTAAAGGTATGTTGTGGTGGAGAACAGCAGCGTGAACAAAACGTTGCGTTAAATGACATTGCTGCTGAACAGAGATAAGCCCAGCATTGCTTAGAACCATCAAACCTTCTAGGAGGAACTGACCGAAGGAAAATTCCATAGTAAGTAGGACACTGTATAACTATGATCTGATGCAGACAAAATGATTGCTTATCATTCCAATTCATCTATGGCAAACTGGTCAACTATCCTGTAGTTTTTCCATGATGCTCCTATATCAGGTCACTGGGATTCGTGAAGAGTAGACAGGATCAGATTTGGGTAACACTGGCCATATCTCCGTCACTCCATTAGACACTAACTGAGCCACTGCAAGGAATGCCAGTGAATGGGTAATGTGCCACAATTACCTCTAAGACAGCGGGTAATGATTTTATGCCTGCAAACAACACCATTCCACCAAACTGAAATCTACCTCTTTGGGATGTTTCCAAAGCCAACAAATGAGAACCAATGGATAATATTCTGACCTGACAACTCTCCTAAAGCTCCAGAAATTACACGGTTCCTTGTAGAAGATACCATTTTGAAGTGTGGAGCACCAACTGTGATAGTATCTGATCATCAAGATTAGTATCACACAGGTAATTTCACATTGTGACATCAATGACAGAATGAAAGAAAGATACTTGCCTACCACCCACAGACAAATGGACACATGGGTCACTTTAATACGGCATTGGCAGATAAGCGCTCAGTGTATGTTCATGTTGAGCAGAGAGAATGGAATGCACTACTGCCTGCTGTGACATTCACATATAACATAGCGAAGTACACTATGGGCTTCACATTGTTCTTTCAGCTCCATGGTCGCGAAATCGAAATGATAATGGATACACTATTCTCTCTTTAACTGGACAATACTCTAGGAGATTATGTGAAACACCTCATCACCAAGACTGAAGAACCATGAGAGTCGACTCACTTTCAGACCCTGGATTGTAAGGAAAAGGATGAGAAAGCTATAATGCCATGTACTGCTCAGCGAGATACTGCCTGTGAGACATGGTGTAGATTTTTAAGCCTGTGTGAAAACTGGACTATCTGAAAAGGTACTAAAGCACTACTTTAACAACTAAAATAATCAATTTTTGACAATATATTGTAATTGGATAGCTAAAAAAATATACCCACCAAGTGGTGGCAGGAGAACACACACACACACACACACACACACACACACACACACACACACACACACACAAAAAGGTTTCACTTATGCAAGTTTGAGGAGCCAGTGGCTCCTCCTTTCGGCAGAAGAGTTGAAGGGGAAGGAAGATGGGTGAAGGAAAAGGACTGAAGAGGTTTAGGGAAAGGGTTGCAGTTTGCAAAAGTCGCCCAGAACACCAAGTCAGGGGAAATTTACCAGGCAGGATGAGAAGGAAGGACTAATTGTTGTAGACTGCACTGCATGCGATTTGAAAAGCTGAGAGCTTAAAGGTGGAAGACAGGGTAATATGCAAGACAGAGATTACTGCTAACTGCCGTGCATGAGTTGATAAGAGTGGAGAGCTAACCGCATTGTACATGATAGAGGTGGGAGTGGGGATGACGAAAAATAGATGGAAGCATCACTTTGCAACCCAATCTCAAAACCTTTCCAACAGCAAACCTGACGCTGCACCCAGCCTTTAACAATTCTGAAAGGCTGTGAAGCAATGTTGGATGTGAGGAATTCTTGGAAGGCTTTTCAGGGATGATTTTGAGGTAGTGGCGATGGATTAAGTTGGGGTTGTGGTCAGAACTGTTCAAGGCAGGGTACAATGTCAGGTTTGCTGGTGGAAAGGTTTCAGAATTGGGTTGCAAAGTTGAAATTATGTCTATATGAACGTAGGTCCTTCACCAAAGCAGCATGATTAAATGCTGGTTTCGGGCTGAAAGTGAGACCCTTGGATAATACAAATAATTCAGGAGGGGTGAGTGCTTTGCACGAGTGGTTGAGAACACTGTACTGTTGTGACTGGTTCTTGTGATTATGAGTTATTACTGGTCTGGGAGGCAGTGGTGAAGGCTGTGGGATGTTAAGGAGGTTGGTCAAGTTCGGTTTGTAGGAGAGAAGTGGTGGTTGATGGTGTGGCTGTTTGGGGAGGCGCAGGAAGGGAAACACCATTGTTGAGGTAATTTACAAGAAGGTGGGATAGCTTTCTGAGGCGAAGTCTGGCATGTTGTTGCATTCTGAAGTTGGCATGGTGGATGATACCATCCAAAGAAACATGAGGGGCAGATAACTGCAGGGTTTTGTAGAAGGCAAGAAGTCTGGTGGAGTGGCGTATAGGTCACAGATTAGTTGGGTAAGTGCAAGAGATTGCTGTATCTAAAAGTGTAAAAGAGCCTGGTGTAGTGTAGGATTACATCCACAAACAGGCACTTTCAATGTTAGGCCTTTGGGAGTAACTCAAAAGGACAAGCAGGTTTCAAAAATCAGAATGTGGGACCTTAGTTTTCACAATGCAAAATCATGTTTTCAATAAGAATGGATGTAATATGTCATGGGTTTCATCATGGCAAGAGAGGACAGTTTGCAGTGTTAAAAATGCTGGGATTGGCAAAAACGAGAGGCAGAAGGTAGAAGTAGATAGAAAAACAAAATAAAAGCAAGGAAAAAATTCGTAAAAATAAGAAAGTAATACGAAAATTGTGAGAACAAACAATGGTTAACAAGAGACAAAGAGTGGTAGAGAGGAGCCAAAATTTTAAAAACTGGGCAGACAGAAAGAGAAAGTCTTAGGAGAAAATGTACACTATTTTGATTGGCAAATAAATTAATGTATGAGACAGCAGAAAAAAATTGATCAGAGACGTTTGGTGAGAAACAAATGCACAAAAATGTGAAAAAGTATCGTCTAGAAACAAGGTAAGTGGAGGGTGGGAAAGAAAATAGCTGTAAAATTTGAAAATACATCACCAAAAGATGATCAGGAGCAGGCCGTGCAGTGTAATGAACTGTAAACAAATTGTTATATGAAAATTCATAAGTAACAGTGGAACTGTTACATTCAAATTCGCAAACAACAATGAGCCCATCAACGTGGATAGAAATCAGTAATAGAAAATATGTAGGGACCAAGTGTTGATTAATTTTGGTGGTACAGACAAATAAACTATTAGACTACTAGTACATAAGGTAGAAAACAGACAACAGTTTGAACAAGACAGACAACAACGAAGACTAACGAGAGTTACATAAGAAGGAACAATGGCCACATGGGCTAATATAATAATAAAAATAACAACTTTTTGACAGTATTATATGTAATTGGAAAGATAAAACAATCTGCTCATCAAGTGGTGGCAGGAGAGCACACACAAAAAGGCTTAACTTATGCAAGCTTTCAGAGCTAGTGGCTTCTTCTCCCAGCAGAAGAACTGAATGGGAAGGAAGAGGTGGTGAAGGAAAAGTACTGAAGAGGTTTAGGAAAAGGGGTAAGTTCAGAAAAGTCACCAAGAACCCTGGGTCAGGTGGGACTTACCAGACAGATGAGAAGGAAAGACTGATTGTTGGGGACTGAACTACACAAGATTTGAAAACCTGAGAGCTTAAAGGTGGAAGATACAATAACATGCAAGATGGAGATTACTGCTAAAACATTATGCATGAGTTAATAAGAGACAAAAGCTAAGTGCCTTTTATCAAACAGAGGCAGGAGGGGGGGGGGAGGGGGGGGGAGACATTAAAAAGAGATGGAAATATCACTTTGCAAACCAAACCCAAAACATTTCCTACAGCATACCCGACACTGAACCCTGCCTTGAACAGTACCGAACACAATCCTCACTTGATCCATCACCACTACCTCAAAATCATCCCTGCAAAGGCTTTCAAGAATTCCTCACTTCCAGCATGGCTTCACAACCTTTCTTTGATCCTAACCTCTCCTCTGCAGAACTCCAGGCTCTACATTCCCTAAAAACTGATAGCTCTATCATTATCCTCATAGCAGGGAATGTTCTACCACTGTGGTTCTTGACCAACAGGAATATGTTAGTGAAGGTCTATGCCAGCTGTCTGACACCTCTACATACAGCATCTGCCATGTAGATCCCATCCCTGTGATTCAAACTGACCTGCAGTCCATTTAAAAACTTCAGGCCCCTCACAAGGACTTATACCTTAATCCATAGAAGTTCTTACCCCACCCAAACCATGAACTCTCACCTTTTACCTTCTTCCGAAGACCCACAAACCCAATAATCCTGACCGTCCTACAGTTGCTGGCTTCAAAGCAGCTGCTGAACATATATCTGCCTTAGTCGATCAACATCTGCAACCCATAGGACAAAGACTTCCCTCCTATAGTAAAGATATCAACCATTTCATAGATTGTATGAAATCTGTGCCTGTCCCACTCCCACCACACACATTGCTTGTCATCACCGATTCCATCTCCCTCTATACCAACATCCCCCACATACATGGTATGTCTGCTGCTGAACATTTCCTCAGTCAGCACCCACCTGATTACAAACCTATGAAACCCTTCCTGCTTACCTTAATCAACTTTATACAGGGTGTTTCAAAAATGACCAGTATATTTGAAACGGCAATAAAAACTAAACGAGCAGCGATAGAAATACACCGTTTGTTGCAATATGCTTGGGACAACAGTACATTTTCAGGCGGACAAACTTTCGAAATTACAGTAGTTACAATTTTCAACAACAGATGGCGCTGCAAGTGATGTGAAAGATATAGAAGACAACGCAGTCTGTGGGTGCGCCATTCTGTACGTCGTCTTTCTGCTGTAAGCGTGTGCTGTTCACAACGTGCAAGTGTGCTGTGGACAACATGGTTTATTCCTTAGAACAGAGGATTTTTCTGGTGTTGGAATTCCACCGCCTAGAACACAGTGTTGTTGCAACAAGACGAAGTTTTCAACGGAGGTTTAATGTAACCAAAGGACCGAAAAGCGATACAATAAAGGATCTGTTTGAAAAATTTCAACGGACTGGGAACGTGACGGACGAACGTGCTGGAAAGGTAGGGCGACCGCGTACGGCAACCACAGAGGGCAACGCGCAGCTAGTGCAGCAGGTGATCCAACAGCGGCCTCGGGTTTCCGTTCGCCGTGTTGCAGCTGCGGTCCAAATGACGCCAACGTCCACGTATCGTCTCATGCGCCAGAGTTTACACCTCTATCCATACAAAATTCAAACGCGGCAACCCCTCAGCGCCGCTACCATTGCTGCACGAGAGACATTCGCTAACGATATAGTGCACAGGATTGATGACGGCGATATGCATGTGGGCAGCATTTGGTTTACTGACGAAGCTTATTTTTACTTGGACGGCTTCATCAATAAACAGAACTGGCGCATATGGGGAACCGAAAAGCCCCATGTTGCAGTCCCATCGTCCCTGCATCCTCAAAAACTACTGGTCTGGGCCGCCATTTCTTCCAAAGGAATCATTGGCCCATTTTTCAGATCCGAAACGATTACTGCATCACGCTATCTGGACATTCTTCGTGAATTTGAGGCGGTACAAACTGCCTTAGACGACACTGCGAACACCTCGTGGTTTATGCAAGATGGTGCCCGGCCACATCGCACGGCCGACGTCTTTAATTTCCTGAATGAATATTTCGATGATCGTGTGATTGCTTTGGGCTATCCGAAACATACAGGAGGCGGCGTGGATTGGCCTCCCTATTCGCCAGACATGAACCCCTGTGACTTCTTTCTTTGGGGACACTTGAAAGACCAGGTGTACCGCCAGAATCCGGAAACAATTGAACAGCTGAAGCAGTACATCTCATCTGCATGTGAAGCCATTCCGCCAGACACGTTATCAAAGGTTTCCGGTAATTTCAGTCAGAGACTACGCCATATTATTGCTACGCATGGTGGATATGTGGAAAATATCGTACTATAGAGTTTCCCAGACCAAAGCGCCATCTGTTGTTGAAAATTGTAACTACTGTAATTTCGAAAGTTTGTCTGCCTGAAAATGTACTGTTGTCCCAAGCATATTGCAACAAACGGTGTATTTCTATCGCTGCTCGTTTAGTTTTTATTGCCGTTTCAAATATACCGGTCATTTTTGAAACACCCTGTATTTACCAACAATTACTTTATGTTTGAGGGACAGACTCACAAACAGATCAAGGGTACAGCTATGGCAACCAGGATGGCTCCTTCCTCTGCCAACCTTTTAATGGGTCACTTGGAGGGGGCGTTCTGGGGTCCATAAGGGTTCAGCCTCTGGTTTGGTTTAGACACAATGATGATATCTTTGCCATATTGACTCATGGTGAGGCTGACCTGTTAAAATTCCTCTCCCAATTAAATTTCACATGGTCCTATGCCACTTTCCTTGATTTTGATCTCATCCTCACCAAAAACCAGCTGTACACTTCTGTCCACATTAAACCTACTAACAAACAACAGTACTTACATCTTGGCAGTTGCCATCCTTTCAATGTCATACAGCCTTGGTATTCAAAGCAAACATATTTGTTCAGATGCAGACTCTTTACAGCAATCCACAACCATTCTCCCCTCAGTCTTCACTGGATGTAATTACCCCACCAGCCTAGTTCAAAAGTAGATTTCCCAGGCCATCACATCAAATCCTGGTACTGCTGATCCCTCTAAAAACCAACTTTGGAGCACAGCACTTGTCATTCAGTATTATCCTGGTTTTGAATGTATTAATCAGCTATTTCAACAAGGCCATGGCTCCCTCAAATCATGCCCTGAAATGAGATCCATTCTGTCTGAGACTTTGCCCATCACACCTAGAATAGCTTTTCATTGCCCTCCCAATTTCTGCAATATCCTTGTCCGACCCTATGCTCCTTCTGCACCCATCTCCCTATCCTATGGCTCCTAACCTTGTGACTGTCTCCCCTGCAAGACTTACCATATGCACTCTCCTACCACTACCGATACCAGCCCCATAATTGGCAAAAAATATAGTCCAAGGGAGAGCCACCTGTGAAATGACAAGTCATATACCAGCTCTTATGTAAACACTGTTCGGCCTTTTACACTGGCATGACTACCACCCAGTTATCAGAATGAATGGGCACAGGCAGAGGGTGTACACTGGCAACACGCAATACCCTGTTGCAGAGCATTTTACCACACGTGCCACCTGCATTCTTCCCCCAGACACTAGTTCCTCAAAACTCCGCAGGTGGGAACTAGAGCTACAACATGTACTTGCTTCTTACCACCCACCTGGCCTTAATTTACATCAATTCCTTCCGTCTCAGCATTTTTTCACAGTAACTACTGCTTTCTTCACTCCATTTTCGTTTTCTACATCTTTCATTTTTCTGACCTGTCTATTTTTCACCACCTCTTCTCCCACCTCTGTTACAAACAATGCACTTAACTTTTCACTCTTATTAACTTGTGCACATTGTTTTAACAGTAGTCTCTGTTTTGCATATTACCCTTCTTCCACCTCTGTTTTCCATCTTGACAAAAATGCAGAGGTCATCCACGTCGCCCGTATAAAGCCCTACAGATGAATGATGGGGCCTTCCTGTTGAAGGAAGTTAGCACAATGATCGCCAGGCTTTGATGGAAGGGGGTTATTTTGATGCTCATCACAGTAAGGAGGATGTGACAACGTGAAGAGAATGTGAGGATATGCCAGCACTGCAATACATGAGGCCACTGACAAGATGCTGTTTTTAGACTCCAATGATAACTTCTCAAACTGTGGGAGGTTGTTTCTCCATGAGATAGCACAATGCCACGAGCTGTTCTGCATGCAGTGTGGCACAGAAGTTAGCGTTGCTGGCTGGTGTGCCACAGGTCCCCAATTTAAACCTGACCACCAGTTACTAATTTCTGTTCAGAATTTTTATTTCTGGAAGGTTCTCAAAATTTTCTTTCTTTTTTTTTTTTTTGTACTTGACTCACAACTCTGATTTCAGATTTGTACCTGATTGTGGTTATGACATGACAATGTCATCTGAACTAATACTAACCCAAGTTGGCCTTAAAAGACTTTTAGTACTTATTGTTCAGTCCATAATACTAGTAGTCTAATTGAATATATCTGACTTGAATAAAATGTGTGGTTTTTAAAATATTATATGAATATTATAAACAAATGATAAACAACGTCAGCAATCGAACTTCTTTACATATTAAAGATACGTTAAAGCTGACTGCCATGCCACGACTTGAATCAAGATCCAAGTATTTGTAGTTACTGACAGCAAAAGGTGTGGGTTTGATTTTTTGTTTTGATCCACTGAACAGTTTAATTTGTCACAAAGTTGCTATCAACAGATGCTCCTTTGCAGAGTGAAAGATTTATTCTACAAATGACCATTGTCGTCATGGTCTTCAGTCCGAAGACTGGTTAGATGCAGTTCTCCATGCTACTCTGTCCTGTGCAAACATCTTCATCTCTGAATAGCTACTGCATCCTACATCCTTTTGAATCTGCTTACTGTATTCACCTCTTGCTCTCCCACTATATCTCCCCCCCCCCCCCCCCCCTCCTGTCCTCACTTCCCTCCAAATACTAATTCGGTGATCCCTTGACACCTCAGAATGTGTCTATCAACTGATCCTTCTTCTGGTTAAGTTGTGCCATAAATTTCTTGTCTCCACAATTCTATTCAGTACCTCCTCATTAGTTATGTGATTATTCTTCAACATTTTTCTGTAACACTACATTTTGAAAGCTTCTAGTTACTTAAATAAAACTGAAGCAGCTTGCATTATACATCCTCTAGCATTTACTCCTACCACCTGGTATTATGGCATTATCTTAGACTTGCTATTTGTTGTAAAATATAAGTATCTGTCCTCGCCTTACTAATTAAAGTTGTTGTTGTTGTTGTGGTCTTCAGTCCTGAGACTAGTTTGATGCAGCTCTCCATGCTACTCTATACTGTGCAAGCTGCTTCATCTCCCAGTACGTATTGCAGCCTACGTCCTTCTGAATCTGCTTAGTGTATTCATCTCTAGGTCTCCCGCTACGATTTTTACCCTCCGTGCTGCCCTCCAATACTAAATTGGTGATCCCTTGATGCCTCAGAACATGTCCTACTAACCGATCCCTTCTTCTAATCGAGTTGTGCCACAAACTCCTCTTCTCCCCAATTCTATTCAATACCTCCTCATTAGTTATGTGATCTACCCATCTAATCTTCAGCATCTGTAGCACCACATTTCGAAAGCTTGTATTCTCTTCTTGTCCAAACTATTTACCATCCATGTTTCACTTCCATACATGGCTACACTCCATACAAATACTTTCAGTAACAACTTCCTGACACTCAAATCTATACTCGATGTTAACAAATTTCTCTTCTTCAGAAACGCTTTCCTTGCCATTGCCAGTTTACATTTTATAT
Source organism: Schistocerca nitens (assembly GCF_023898315.1). Classification (NCBI taxonomy): domain Eukaryota; kingdom Metazoa; phylum Arthropoda; class Insecta; order Orthoptera; family Acrididae; genus Schistocerca; species Schistocerca nitens. The sequence goes on along the minus strand of NC_064618.1, from coordinate 747,870,144 downwards.
CCTCTCTACTTCGTTAGTATGATTGTCAAAAATTCCCATCTGTTTTTATTTCTGGATTCTAAATACAAAAATAACAAATTTGTAAACAAAAATCACTAGTAACTGGAAACAAAAGAGTACAGCAAGTTCATAATTATGTTGTTCTTACCTACGCCAAAAAATAAGGGACATACAAATACAGCTGTCATTGGTCGGAAACACTGCAGCAGAAGTGGTAGCATACAAGCTCTAAATGTAAATTCTTCAGACAGCGGGGCCACAACATGGTTTCTTAGCCATATTAAGTTCTGTGCATTCGCCAACCAGTACCTCGGCTCTGAAAACAACCAAAACACAACAAAACCAAATTACAATGAATTACTGTTATACAAATGTATTTTTGTTCACAATAAGTTTTTATGTCGAAACTTTCTGGCAGATTAAAACTATGAGCCAGACCAGGACTCAAACCTGGAACCTCTGCCTTTGCGGGCAATTGTTGCAACTACTGAGCTACACGAGCACAATTCACAGCCCACCCCCAAAAGCTCTACTTCTGCCAGTATCACATCTCCTATCTTCCAAACTTCACAGAAGTTCTCCTGTGAAACTTGCAGAACAAGCAGTCCTGGAAGAAAATATATCGTGAAGACATGCATTAACCAAAGTGGAGTGGGGGAAGGTAACAGATGTACTGATGGATGTAAAGCTGTGAGGGTGGGTCATGAATTGTGCTTGGATAGCTCAAGTCAACAGAGCACTTTCTCACGAAATGCAAAGGTTCCAGGTTCGAATACCCACCCAGTGCACAGTTTTGAGCTGCCAGGAAGTTTCATATCAGCGAGCGCACACTCCACTGCAGAGTGAAGGTTCATTCTAAAGAATTATTTGTTGTTTATAAGTAATTAATCAGCAACAGAACTTCAGTGAGTAATAAAAATAAAAAGTCAGAATACATTGAACAGCTTGTCATATACTGTGCACTGAGAAGCTTCATCATCATCTTTGTATCCAATAGCTGTAACTGCTATTCACTTTCAAACAATGGGAAGTCCAGGTTGGAATGTCAACAATATTTGAAAAGGGTAGATTGTTACTCACTCTAAAGATGACACGTTGAGTTGCAGAAAGGCACAATGAAAAGACTGTTACACACTGAGCTTCAGGCCAAAACCTGATTTAGAAAAGAAAAGAAACTGCATGCGCGCACGCCCAAGAACCCATCCACCTTACAACCCCCCCCCCCCCTCCCTACACACACACACACACACACACACACACACACACACACACACACACACAACATTTTAACACAATCAGACACTCATCATCATGCACACATGACCACTGTTGAATGGAAACAGCAATCCAGAGTGGGTCAGGGAAGGGAAAGGGTTACCAGCTTGTGGACAGGAAGAGAGAAGAACATTGTATGGTGGTGCATGCAGGGACTAGATGACAGCAGGACCAGGCTCAGCATTGTGAGGCTGTGGGTGAAGGGGGGATATGAAATGGGAAAGGGGAGGTACAGAGAAAGGGAAAGATCAATAGGGGGCATAAGCAGAGGCAGCATGCAATGAGCATGAGAGGATGTGAATTGGGAGGAGATGACAGGACAGGGGATGAGGGGGTGGAAACTGACTGGATGGATGGATATGATGGTATGGATGCATGAGAGCAAGGTTTTCAGCACCTGTACGAAAACAGATTGAGATGAGTGTCAGTAAAATACACTAAACAGAAGGATAAAACAGCACAAAAAACAAAGGTGACAAAAGTTGGAAAGCTGTGTGTGTACCTGCACAGAAACACGGAACAAAGTATTGCGTCAATATTAAACCATTCACTACCAGGAAGAACGTGGCATAAGGAGCTAAAACAAGACAGCATATGGATATGGCTGGCTGACAGCAAAAATAAAAAAGGAGCCAGCCATGCTGCAACACACTAAAACCTTCAGCCTAAAAGTTTAGGCCAGAGTCCAGACACATCACAAAACTTTAAAACCTTAGTCACACTTGTCTCGTCATCAGCTAAAATTAGAGGGCAGACTCCCACCAATATTTGCTGCTGCCCTAATATCACAGAATAGAATGCATCCTGTTAAAATATGGTGGATAGAGATGTGCACCCAAAAAGCACCACAAAACTGGGGATCCTATCACCATGGTAAAAAGCTATATGTGAGAGGGTAGTGCCCAATCTGAAGACTTGTGAGGGTCATTTCATCCTGTCTGAGCAACTGGGTAGTTGACTTCAAAAACCGCAGCTTACTGGGCATCACCACTAGCCATTCCACATCCCACAATTGCATACACTTCCTGTGTAGAGCAGAAATGACAGTCTCCAAACAAATAGGACACTGTGCAACATCCTGTCCTCTGCACACCTCCATGGCTGCCCAAATTAGCTTGTTCATTTCTCCATATCCCTACATGGCCTGCCACACAGCCATATAGTTGGTTATATATCAGCTGGGACAACTTCTCAGCTGGATACAGGTTCTGTAACGACTGTGAGGCACTAAGGGAACTGGAGCAGATAAGAAACTATTTGCCCCAAATACGAAGCATCTGTTCCAGTGCCTTCATGATTGCGTGGAGCTCTGCTGTGAAAACGGTATTCTCGTCAGGAAGGCGAATCCTGGTGACATTACAGAGCAGCCAACGGAATTCCCTTGTTTGGAGCCATCAGTGTAAACTACTGTTAAACTGAGATGCACATCCAAAATGTTAATAAATAGATTGGAATGTAAGATCTGGTGTACTATCTTTTTTCGGTTTAGTCAAGTATAAAATAAGTCTGGGTCTCTGGAGGAGCCAAGGTGGAAATCTGCTCCAACCTCAGTTTAAAACATTAAGACCAGCCACAGCCATCTCTAAAAGGCAATCCTGTGTGGGAATCCCATAGGACCTAGTAGCTTGTTGCTGGTTACGAAAAAGCCATGCCTGTGGAAGCGGAGCAATGGTACGGTATGCACGTGTGTATGGTGTGGACAGTTGTTTCATATGTCTGGCACACCTTAAGTAGTCGTCGCCTTATATTAAGTGGTGGTTCACCAGCCTCCATACACACTTTGTATGGGGCTTGTTTTGAATACCCCAGTGGCAACTGAATCCCTTCGTGGTGCACCACATCCAACATCTTTAATCAAGGTCTCACAGACCCATACACCGTGCACTCATAATTGAGCCGAGATCACACAAATGCCCTGTAAAACTGGAGCAGACAACCCCTGTCTGCTCCCCATGTACTGTTTTAAGATATTTTCAGATACTTACAGCCTTAAGTGACGGTTTTCCCAGGTCCTTGAGATGTGGCAACCTTATAGTCAAATATAAGGCACAGAAATCTCACTGTGTGTTTAAAATTAAGAACAGTGTCCCTCATCCTCAACTCAGTAAAGTTTAAAATGGAATGAGAAGAGTTAACAAACATTGAAGATTTACTTGCAACTTATGTGTTGTCATTGTAAGGCTTGAAGATGAACAAAACCAAGAGAAGTCATCCACAAACAAAGAAAACTGGCAGGACTTTTCACTATTGACGTAATGGTATTAATAGCTATGGCAAAGACAGTCACACTTAAAACACTACCTTGAGGGACACCATTCTCCTGCTCAAAGCGATCAGACAGGATGTCACTGACTCAGTATCGAAAATACTGTGGTGAGAGAAAGGACCGAATAAAAATGGGAAGACAACCAAGTTAACTCCATTTGTGAAGCTGTTCGAGGATAAGATGCTTCCAAATAGTATTGCAGGCCTTCTCAATGTCAAAAAATACACCTAGAAAGCGATGCTGGTGCAGGAAAGCCTGTTGTCTACCTGCCTCCAGGAGGGCCAGATTATCAAAGGTGGAACGATACCTCCTGCTGTTTTTTGGGCTTTGCTGGAGCCGGAGTACGAGTGGTAATATCCATGGTGGGCTTCTGAAGAGCCTCAGCTGTTAGTGGTGCCTGGTGCTCTCCCAAGTTGGTCGCTGTGCATTTGTCTGCTGTTTGGGGAGGGGGGGGGGGGGGGGCTACTGGCTCTGAAACACCTGCTGCTTTAGAAGTGCACTCGCCACTTCTGTTTGTGTAGAGGCATTTGCTGTTGGAGTAGGTTTCTGAACCATTGACACAAAAGATGTAGGAAATGTGGGAGGCTGCATGGACTTTTAGATCTTTTCGGCCTCACCATAGGGAATACACTTGGTTGTTTTTTATTTCATGTACTTTGCATTCCTCTAGAAAGATTCTACAGTCCCTACTTCAAACAGGGTGATTTACAGAGCAGTTGATACATCTGGCTGGAGATGAGCAACTAACTCCTTTATGAGCGGCCTTACCGCAGTTGGCACACATCACTTCGCCTTTACTTCCTAGGGTTGTATGCCCAAAATGCTGGTATTTAAAACAGCACATTGGATTTGGGACATAAGGCCTTACATTTAGGTGAAGAAAGCCTGCCCTGACTTACTCTGGGAGTTTGGGGGTGTTGTAGGTAAGAACGAAACTGAACATTCACAATTCCCTCCGGAGCCCACTGACTCTTCAGTTGGTAGATCAACTAGGTCCTTACATGATACCACACCTTTACTGAAGTAAGAAGTGCTGTGGAGCTCTGTATTGTGGCATATTTGCTCAGGCACTTAGCACTCCATAGGTTAACAGCTTGTCAGGAACTTGAAGCTTCAGCCAACAGTGTCCCACTTTGCAACCGCTTTATAGATTTTAGAGTTCTGGCAATTCCTTTTAAGCCCTTCTGGATGTAGAAAGGTGAGACTTTCTCGACACTTCCTTCTTTCCTTTTTATTACTAGGAACGCATTCTGATTACTAGCCTGTGTTCTGTTACTCTTTACTGCCGTGTACTGCCTTACTCTTGCATCTGGAGGGGGCTGGCTACCTTATCCCTCTAATTAGCTGGGGTTTTAGTACTTCCAGCGGCCCACCTTTCTCGCTGGGAGGAGTAAAATAAAATTTTGGAGGACCCATTTTGGTTCCACAAGGGAAATAAGGGTCCACTCAGACAGAGCCCTGCGTGCCTGAGTAAGCCTTATACAACTGAGATGTGGCAGGTTTCCCAGAGGTTGCCCACTAGTGACTGTTCCATCTTAACAGCCATGCATCTCGTCGGTGCACAGCACACCTCGAGATTGAGGTTTTTTTTTTTTTTTTTAAATAGAGGTTTTCACAGTTCTCGTGATCCGGGTGGTCAAGCCAAGATCTCCATTCCCTGTGACATACAACGTTCCACTGCCATACTGCACAGAGGTTGCTTAAGCATGCCCAGAGCTTATGGTGACAGAGGAGTGGCGGCACTGACCAATCCCCAACTCAGGAACACTGGGGTTGCCAAGCCCTTACCCAGCAAATGAATGCTGAGCCCCTGAGAGCGGGGGAAACTGTTTGATGAACAGTTAGGTTATTGTAGGCTGAGGCCAGGATAATTTCTGGAGCATCTACATCTACATACGTACTCCGCAATCCACCCTACGGTGCTTGACGGAGGGTACCTCGTACCACAACTAGCATCACTGGGCAGTGTTGTACGGATAACTCCCTTCTGCACAGTTCAGAAAATCTGGGTGTGGAGGGGAGGATCCAGATGGCCTGGATTGTGAAGCAGCCACTGATATCAAGCATGTTATGTTCAGTTGCATCCTGTACCATAGGGTGGTCCACTTTGCTCTGAGTAACAGTTCGGCAGTGAAAAATCATCCTGGTGGATGGTTGGTTGGAGTCAAACAATACAAAAAGCTGCACAATGATTGTAACAGAGCTGATATATGTCATGACCGCTTTCACAAGTGGTCCGGCATCTGATGGGGTAGGATAAGCCAGTGATAAGACTGGAATAAGAAGTGCTGGGTGGGTGGACTGAGCAAGTCTTGCATTGGGTCTTCCACAGGGATCATATCCCTGTGGCAACGGTTGGGATTGTGAGTGGCATAGGGATGGACTAGGATGTTGTGGAGTCTGGATGGGTTACAGAACCCCACTTTAGGAGGGGTGGGGGAAGTATCTTGGGAAGGATGTCTCTCAAACCATGACTTAAAGATAGATAATCAAAGCCCTGATGAAGTATATGGTTCAGTTACTCCAGTCCAGGATTGTATTGGGTGACAAAGGGGGCACTCTTTTTTAGTGGGTTCTTGGGGTGGTGGGAGGCTTGGAGGTGTGTAGGGATATGGCACTGATCTGTTTGAGGAGTAGTTCTGGGGCATAGTGCCTGTCTTTGTAGGTCTTTGAGAGAACATCATAATGGACAAAGGAGTTCTTTTCACTTGAGATACGATGCACTGGGTGGCCACACTGTATGGGACAAATTTTTTGATGTGGAAGGGACAGCAACTTTTGAAATCCACGTACTGTTGGTGGATGGTTGGTTTAATATGGACAGAGGTGTGGGTGGAGCCACAATAGAGGTGGTCAACATGCAGGAATGTGACACGCTGGGTTGAGGAGAACCATGTGAAGTGGACGGGACAGAAGGTGTTGAGGAGGTGCAGGAGTGAGCCCTTCAGTCCTTAGTCCGGGTCATGAAGATATGATCAATGAACCTGAACCAGGCCAGGGATTTGGGGTTTTGGGACGTCAAGAAGGCTGTGCTGCATGTTTGTTTGCATGCCTTCTCTTCAAAGGAGAAGAGGTTTTGTGTTAGGATAAAGTTAGTAAGGTGTGTGAGGAAAGAGGCAGTGGTTTGGTGTCTGAAGGATGCTAGGTGTTAAACAGTGGCAAGACCATGGGAATGAGGGACGTTTGTGTATAGGGAATTGGTATCAACAGTGACAATTAAGAAACCAGGAGGTAGATTCTGCTAGTCCCTGTCCTTCACAAACCTGGTACTGAAAAAACACATCTCCATGGCACAGGCATCCCAGAACCACTTCTGCTCCCTCCACAAGATCCTGCTACTGTGCATCAGATCTCTTGATCTCTACCGTCCCCACCCCTTTACCTCCTGGATCCCTAATTGTCACTGTTGACACCACCACCCTGTACATCAACATCCCTTATGCCCATGATCTTGCAAAATATTGAACACTACCTTTTCTTAAGTCCTTTGGACTCCAAACCCACTATCTCATTCCTCATACACCTTACTAAATTTATCCTAACACACAACTACTTCTCCTTTGCAGGGTAGGTATACTAACAAATCTGTAGCACAATCATAGGTACCCACATGGCACCCTCCTATGCCAACCTCTTTATGGGACATCTGGAGGAAACCTAACTGGCCTCCCAAAAGCCCAAACCCCTGGTCTAATTCAGGTTCATGGATTATATCTTCATGATCTGAACTCATGGCAAATACACCTATTCTCACTCCATCAAAACCTCAACATCATCTCTCTACCATCCGCTTCACCTAGTTGACCTCAACAGAGTGAGCCACCTTCCTGCACACTGACCTCCTCCTCTCTGATGGTTCCATCCATACCTCTGCACATCAGACCAAACAAACACCAACAGACCTGCACTTTGACAGCTGCCATCCCTTCCGTGCCAAAACATTCCTCCCATACAGGCTGGCCACCCGGTGATGCTGTATCTGCAGTGACAAGAACTCCATGAATGTCCCACAAAGGCCTTCAAAGACAGGCACTAGCCCCCAGATCTAGATCAGAAACAGATTTCCCTTGTCATATCCTACACACCACCAATCCTATCACCATCCACAATAACCAGTTATAAATTAATGCCCCCTTCATCACCCAATGCATCTCGGTGCTGGAACAAATGAACCACATCCTTCCATCAGGACTTTGATTACCTATCATCACGCCCTGAAATGAGGGGCACCCTACCCAGGGGCCAGTCACTGGCGAAAGCAGCCGTGTCACATCAAGTTCTGCAGCAATCACTGCACAGCTTTTTATATTGTTATGACCACCAACCAGCTGTCCAACAGGATGAATGTCCACTGCCGAACAGTGGCCCAGAGCAACGTGGACCACCCTGTGGCACAACATGCAGCTAAACATAACATGCTTGATTTCAATGGATGCTTCACAATCCTGGCCATCTGGATTCTTCCCTCCACCACCAGCTTTTCTGAAATGCGCAGGTGGGAGTTATCTTTATAACACATTCTTCGTTTCCAAAAAGTTCACCCCCCCCCCCCCCCTTTCTGGATAGTCTCCCTACCCCTACGCTGTGCCTGACAGCATTGTCCAACTGCCATCAAGTCCCTACATGCTTTGCTCTTCTCTCCCCCTTGCCATACTCTGCTATCCCTCCCCGTCTCCCTGGCCCACTCTAGACTGCTGCTGTCATTCGATGCGAAAGCAGTAGTCTGGCGGAAGTGGCCGTGTGTAGGCGAAGTGTGCTGTGCGCTCTCTCTCTCTCTCTCTCTCTCTCTCTCTCTCTCTGTGTGTGTGTGTGTGTGTGTGTGTGTGTGTGTGTGTGTGTGTGTGTGTGTGTGTGTTTTCCGAAGAAGGCTCTGGCTGAGAGCTCAATGTGTAACTTTCTTTATGGTGTGCCTGTCTGCAACACGGTGTTTCATTTTTACAGTGAGTAGCAATCTATCCTTTTCATAATATGTTGTTATTAACTTTTAATGGATTACCTTCACCTAGGTTCACTTTTCAATGAGACTTTGTATTTGGAAACAACACAGAGCATGGCACATATTTCTTCATAGTGTGTACATACTCTTCAGAAATACGTATACTGTATAATGATATGGCTGGTTGGATTTTGGCATTTTGTTAAGTGTGGTCATTACAGATAGTAAGGAAGGAGATCCAACAGCAATCACTCGCAATCCCGTTAATTTTTATTACTGTTGCATATTTTGATTTTGACTATAAATAAGTCATTTTCAGTGCATTAGAGTTACGATCCAATAAACTCACAGCAGTACATGTCACCATGTAGTCTTACTTGTGTACAGGCAGTTCCTTATGGAATCAAAGTTGATTACTGATAGTGTACTTTCTGTGTTGGAGAAGGTCAAGGAAGGAAAGGCTAGTCAATTATCCAAGGTGACCGCCATAAATTTTAAGGAAATCACTGGAAACCTGAGTCTGGATTACTGGATCAGAACTGAATACAAGCCTAGTGGCTTAACCCCATGCCACTTCACTCAGTAGCTTCTTTCAGAACTCTGCATATTAATTTAAGTGTGAAGCAGCTAAGTTCATAACAAATATATATGAAAAGGATATGCTTGGCCTCCAATGATCTGATATGTTTGGAATGTAAATTTCTCACCACAGTGCAATGGTACGAGTCATTCTCACGAAGAACTTTGTATTTGGCCATAAGCACCAGTTAATAACCATTCTTTGTTGAAAGCCAGCACTTTCATAACATAAAGGAGCAAAAATACACATGTCAATACTTTGTGAATATATAACTACATTATTAATCAACAGAATGACACACAGCTTCTGGGCACAGTAATTTTGAAAGCTGGGGGGGGGGGGGAATCACTTTATTTACAAATTGAATATGGTCTACTGCAGAACAGTACACTCGAAACCCACCTGGGCAGTAGTTAGTAAACTGCGAGACTCAAGCCACCATACCAGCTGGGCAAGAATCATACTTTCCATCACCTTGCAAACGCAGCTGGTGAGAGAATAGGGACAGTAGCTAGAAGGAAGATGTTTGTCCTTACTGAGCTTAGGTATGGGTATGGCAAGGACTTCACGCAAGTAGGAAACGTGCCGTCTGCCCAGATGTGGTTGTACGTATAAAGCAGAAAGTGATTGCCTGCAAGAGAAAGGTGCTGCAACATCTGAATATGAACATCGTCTGGCCCTGGGGCGAGGATCAAGATGAAGTGAGACCATGATATGGCTACCTCGTAGTAAAGGCAACATTGTAGCACTCAAAATTCTGAGAAGATAAGGTATCGCACAAGTCTCCTCCACTTGTTTCCGAAGGAGGAAGGCAGGATGATAATGGGAGGAACTCAAAATCTCCACAAAATGGTGGCCCAAGGTGTTGGAGATAGCAACAGGGTTCACTATGACATCGTCTGCTACTGTCAGGCTGAAAATTGGAGAATGGATCTTGGTCCCAGAGAGCTCTCAGAGATTGGCCCACATGATGGAAGAGGGACTGGATCTGTTAAAACAACTAGTGAATGAAATCCAGCAAGCTTTTTTTTTTTTTTTTTTTTTACCATCCCACAGAACGTGACGATACTGTGCACGCAACTTTTTATAATGAATGCAGTCTGCCATGTTAGGATGATGGTTAAAAATGTGGAGAGCACGTCTCTGTGCATGATTGCATCATGGCACGCCTCAGTCCACCAAGGGACCAGGACACAGCATGGTAAAGAAGTGTGAGGGATGGAACGTTCTGCAGCCTTAACAGTAATGTTTGCAAGATATTCTACCTGGTCATCACAACTGGAGAAATGTTGGGAGGAGTAAAGCCTCAAGCCGGCCTTAGTAAGCTACCATTTGTGTGTGCATGTAGTTGGGGTAGGAGTCAGCAAACGGACAGCACACGAGAAATGGTCGCTCGAGTATGTGTCAGAGAGAATGTACCACTTGAGATGTTGGGCAAGCTAAACAGTGCAGAAAGATCCAAATGGGAATAGGTGTGTGTGGAGTCTGAAAGGAACATGGATGCTCCTATGTTAAGGCACAGGATGATAAGTTGATTGATCACCCAAGATGGCACCTCTTGGACAGGATGGATGGATGGAAGGATATGGTGTTATGGGTGCTCAACAGTGTAGTCTTTAGCGCCCGAACGGAAACAACAACGGACGAGTGTCACTAAAATGCAGCAAGTGCAGAAATAGGATTAAAATTATAGGTGAAAGTCTACAGAGGCAGTTTGCACGTCAACAGTAGCAAAGAGGAAAGCAGCACATAATGAGGAGAACTGCAAGAGAACGGAGGGGAAGGGGTAAAATGAAAGACATAGCGCATGTTTGGAACTGGCCTATTACAAGAATAAAAAAGGAGTGGTAAGCCACTCGGCAACACACTAAAAATTCCAACCTAAAATTCTTGGCTGAAGCCCAGAAACATCACAGTACCTTAAAACTTTCTTGACACTCGCCTCGACATCGGCTAAAATCGAGGGCAGATCCCCACTAATATTAACTTTCGCCCTGACAAAACGATATAAATCACACTCAACTAAAATGTGGCGTACAGTGATTCGTACGCCACAGGCATCACACAGAGGGGGTTCCTCTCGCCGTAGTAAGAAGGCATGCATAAGAGGACAGTGCCCTATGCGAAGACTTGTAAGGGTCACTTCGTCACGCCTAGGTGACCGGCAGGAGGAACACCACGGCTGGATGGTGGGTTTCACCAACCGCAGCTTATTTTCCCTCACCGCCAGCCATTCCTCCTCCCACAATTGCATATACTTCCGCCGCAGCACAGAAACGACACCTTGCAAAGGAATAGAACATTGTGTCACATCCGGTAACCTGCAGGCGTCCTTGGCAGCTCTGTCAGCTTGTTCATTTCCCCGTATGCCCACATGCCCTGGCACCCAGCAAAAGGACACTTGCTTGCCCTGTCGTTGGAGGATGTACAGTTGGTCGTAAATCAGCTGTTCCAACTTCTCCGCTGGGTACAGGTTCTGCAGTGACTGTAATGCGCTCAGTGAGTCAGAGCAAATTAGGAAGTGTTTGCCCTGAGTAAACCGTATCTGCTCCAATGCCTTCAGGACCACGTGAAGTTCTGCGGAAAAAACAGTGTATTCCTGGGGAAGGCGAATCCTGATGACACGGTCGGGGAACACGACTGAGCAGCCAAGAAGATCCCCCTGTTGGGATCCATCAGTGTAGACTACTGTAAAATCATGAAGCCTGTCTAAAATGTTAAAAAACAAAGATTTGAAAGTAAAATCTGATGTACTGTCTTTCTTAAAATTTGCCAAATCTAAAATCAGTGTGGGTCTCTGGAGGAGCCAAGGTGGATATCTGCTCCAACCTCGACGTGAAACATTAAAACCGGCCACACCCATCTCTAAAAGGCAATCCTTTGCACGAATCCCATAGGGCCTTGTTACTCGTTGCCGGTTGTGAAAAAGCCTTTCCAGTGGAGGCCGAGCAACAGTGTGGTATGCAGGTGTGTATGGTGTGGATAATGTTTGATAGGCCTGGTGCACCATTAGTAGACGCCGCCGGAGGTGAAGTGGCGGTTCACCTGCCTCTGCACAGAGGCTCGGTATGGGGCTGGTTCTGAACGCCCCAGTGGCCAACCGAATCCCCTCATGGTGCACCACATCCAACAGCTTCAAATAAGTGGGTCTTGCAGACCCATACACCGTGCATCCAGAATCAAGCCGGGACCGCACGAAGGCTCTGTAAAACCGGAGAAGACAAGTCCTGTCTGCTCCCCATGTGTGGTGACTAAGACATTTTAAAATAGACAGCGCCTTAAGAGACCGTTTTTTCAGTTCCTTAATGTGTGGCAGCCACATAAGCTTAGAATCAAAAGTGAGGCCCAGATACTTCACCGTGTCTTTAAAATTCAGAACGGTGTCCCTCATCCTCAACTCAGGCAAGTCAAAAATGGAACGAGAACGGTTAAAAAGAACACACACCGACTTATCAGTTGAAAACTTAAAACCACTCTTCTGTGCCCATTCATCCAAACGTCGCAGAGTGAGTTGCAATTGACGAGTCGTCGTTGCAAGGCTTGAAGAAGAGCAAAATACAGAGAAATCGCCCACAAACAAGGAACACTGCACAGGACTTTTCACAACAGACGTAATACTGTTAACAGCAATAGCAAAGACAGTCACACTTAAAACACTACCTTGAGGGACACCGTTCTCTTGTTCAAAGCGACTAGACAGTACGTCTCCGACTCGGTACCGAAAATAACGTGGCGACAGGAAGGACCGAATAAAATTGGGAAGACATCCACGAAAACCCCATTCGTGGAGCTGCCTGATGATAAGATGCCTCCAAGTAGTGTCGTATGCCTTTTCAATGTCAAAAAATATTCCCAACAGGTGATGCTGGCGCAGGAAAGCCTGTTGTATAGCCGCCTCCAGGAGGGCCAGGTTATCAAAGGTGGAGCGATACCTCCTGAACCCACACTGAAAGCGACTAAGGAGTTGTCTGGATTCTAACATCCAGATAAGGAGGCGGTTGACCATCCGCTCCAAGGTCTTCCCCACGCAGCTAGTGAGGGCAACACTACGGTAACTACCCGGGCACGTGCGGTCTTTCCCAGGTTTTAAAAGAGGAATTAAAATTGCTTCACACCACGAGTCGGGGAAGTGACCAGGCATCCAAACTAGATTAAAAAGTCGGAGGAGGATTTCTTTATTTCTCCCTGTGAGGTGCCGCAGCATGCTATAGTGGATTCTATCCTGACCAGGGGATGTATCACGAGCCCCACACAATGCAGAATCCAGTTCCCACATGGAAAATGGGCAGTTGTACTCTTCTGTATTTTTCATATCCTGATGGGTGGATACGACACCCTGCTCAAAGGTACATTTGGATTTCTGTCTGTCAGACCTTCGCATAGCCTAGTGTAAATAACACCATGGGAAAAATTCAGAGTTCATGGGCCTCAACACGAACAGGATAGCCGTGGAGAAGCAAAGTGAAAAACAGTTGTTGTGCTTGAGAATCAGAGGTAGTCTCCAAAAGCAAAGTGCCATTACGTAAACGAGAGCAGGATTTCACAGGGCTGGAAATTGCATCAACACCTTTCTGAATAAGAAAAGGATTTGCCGTTGCAAAGGACTGGCCGTCTTCAGTACGTGAAACCACGAGGAATCATGGTACAGCTGGGAGGGTCTTTGAATCAGGAGCTTCATCTCATTTACATTTGGTAGACGTGGACTGCAAAGATGATGATTGGCTCATTCTGAGAAAATCCCCCCCCCCCCCCCCCCCCCACTGCCAGTGTCTCTGATGGTTCCTTCCAACTGAGGACCTCCCTAAGAGGGGGGGCTCACCCACCTTAGGTGATTGTTTACACCTCTCTAACACTTGACAGAGGGACCAATTGGCAGTTGGGGAAGGCAGCAGCTCAGGCAATCGCCCCTCCCGGGGCCTGGCCTGTACCAGAGGGTTTGTGCGAACCCTACCTGTCGATCCTGGGCTGGGAATTACATTTAGCCAGTCACCAGTCACCTGTTACGTGTCAGAGGGGTGTGCCGGCCTTCACGAGTGTACAGGGAGGAAGAAGAAAAAGAGGAGCCTCAAATGCCAAAGCAGAGGAAGGATAGAAAGGGGGGGGGGGGGAGGGTGAACAAAGAAAGGAAAAAAGGAACGAAAAACAGTGGTGAGAGACGACTTAAGTCTGCTACTGAAAATAATGAACACATCCAAAAACACCATAGACATGTTCCTCAAGGGAATGGAAAAGGAATAACAAAAGGGCAGACATGCAGCATGGAAGGGAAATTGTGCTGCAAAGACTGGGGCCATGTGGCAGCCAAGCACAAACCTGCCAAAGAGCGGCGAGCCCCCCGGGGAGGTTAGCAAAGATAAAAACAGATTTTCAGCAGTGGTACATTATGCTAACAAAGACATGCAAAGCTAGTGGCGGCTACAAAATGTTAAGTGCTAAAAGTCTGTAAGTGTCACGAATTTCGTTGTAGGGCAGAGGGCCCCAATCAAGACAAAAATTTGCAAGAGAAATTCTCACCATCTTTAAACCCACTCCTCCATTTCCAAACAGTATCAAACTATAAGGGCCAGTCATTTTATAGTAAAATTCACTGCCCCTCATAAATTTCAGGATTCACCTGACAACTGTTTTGTCATCTGCAAGTTGGACAAGGGCATACATTGTGGGAATATGTGCCACAGTATGACACGACACTTATATTGGGATGGGTCCATCAGTTGAAAGATAAAAGTGATGTCAATGTAACTAGAGTTGTAATGAATGTAATGGTTGTGAAAGTACCATGGTTTGGCCAGCAGACCATGAATGTTTGAAAGCAGTGTGTTACATAAGCAGAATTGACAAATAGTTTGTATACAGCTGGCTAAGTCACAGCAACAGGAAAGTCTTGTTTTTCTAAGCACTAATACATTGTGAAGTTTGGGTTCTGGCTATCAACTTGGTCTTGAAAACCCTACACGCACACATCAGATTTTTTTCATAGCCTTTGATATATGTAATTGCGTCCAACTCTGTTAATGGTTCTAGAGACAGATAATTTAGTTTTCCACATCAAGGTATTTGTGGAGGAGACACTAATCCCCAAATACTCTAGTATAGGAAGTCATATGAAGATGGTAGGCATTTTGATCTGTGGGAAAGGTAAAAGTATTTCATGACAAACTACATGGAAAAGAGATACCTGAGCAGTAGATCTACATACGGTCTAGCACAAGAAGCTGAAGATCATGCTTTAAAGATAGTTTGAAGGCATGTAAATGAAATGCTTCAGTTGTCTATCTCAGGCCACAATAAAGAATTCAATTGGGCAGGCCTAACTCTGTCGATAGTATGTTGTTATTGTTGTGGTCTTCAGTCCTGAGACTGGTTTGATGCAGCTCTCCATGCTACTCTATCCTGTGCAAGCTTCTTCATCTCCCAGTACCTACTACAACCTACATCCTTCTGAATCTGCTTAGTGTATTGATCTCTTGGTCTCCCTCTATGATTTTTACCCTCCACGCTGCCCTCCAATGCTAAATTTGTGATCCCTTGATGCCTCAAAACATGTCCTACCAACCGATCCCTTCTTCTAGTCAAGTTGTGCCACAAACTTCTCTTCTCCCCAATCCTATTCAATACCTCCTCATTAGTTACGTGATCTACCCACCTTATCTTCAGCATTCTTCTGTAGCACCACATTTCGAAAGCTTCTATTCTCTTCTTGTCCAAACTATTTATCGTCCATGTTTCACTTCCATACATGGCTACACTCCATACAAATACTTTCAGAAATGACTTCCTGACACTTAATTCTATACTCGATGTTAACAAATTTCTCTTCTTCAGAAACGATTTCCTTGCCATTGCCAGTCTACATTTTATATCCTCTCTACTTCGACCATCATCAGTTATTTTGCTCCCCAAATAGCAAAACTACTTTACTACTTTAAGTGTCTCATTTCCTAATCTAATCCCCTCAGCATCACCCGATTTAATATGACTACATTCCATTATCCTCGTTTTGCTTTTGTTGATGTTCATCTTATATCCTCCTTTCAAGACACCGTCCATTCCGTTCAACTGCTCTTCCAAGTCCTTTGCTGTCTCTGACAGAATTACAATGTTATCGGCGAACCTCAAAGTTTTTACTTCTTCTCCGTGAATTTTAATACCTACTCCGAATTCTTCTTTTGTTTCCTTTACTGCTTGCTCAATATACAGATTGAATAACATCGGGGAGAGGCTACAACCCTGTCTCACTCCTTTCCCAACCACTGCTTCCCTTTCATGCCCCTCGACTCTTATAACTGCCATGTGGTTTCTGTACAAATTGTAAATAGCCTTTCGCTCCTTGTATTTTACCCCTGCCACCTTCAGAATTTGAAAGAGAGTATTCCAGTTAACGTTGTCAAAAGCTTTCTCTAAGTCTACAAATGCTAGAAACGTAGGTTTGCCTTTTCTTAATCTTTCTCCTAAGATAAGTCGTAAGGTTAGTATTGCCTCAAGTGTTCCAATATTTCTACGGAATCCAAACTGATCTTCCCCGAGGTCGGCTTCTACCAGTTTTTCCATTCGTCTGTAAAGAATTTGTGTTAGTATTTTGCAGCTGTGACTTACTAAACTGATAGTTCGGTAATTTTCACATCTGTCAACACCTGCTTTCTTTGGGATTGGAATTATTATATTCTTCTTGAAGTCTGAGGGTATTTCGCCTGTTTCATACATCTTGCTCACCAGATGGTATAGTTTTGTCATGGCTGGCTCTCCCAAGGCTATCAGTAATTCTAATGGAATGTTGTCTACTCCGGGGGCCTTGTTTCGACTCAGGTCTTTCAGTGCTCTGTCTAACTCTTCACGCAGTATCTTATCTCCCATTTCATCTTCAACTACATCCTCTTCCATTTCCATAATATTGTCCTCAAGTACATCGCCCTTGTATAAACCCTCTATATACTCCTTCCACCTTTCTGCCTTCCCTTCTTTGCTTAGAACTGGGTTTCATCTGAGCTCTTGATGTTCATACAAATGGTTCTCTTATCTCCAAAGGTCTCTTTAATTTTCCTGTAGGCAGTATCTATCTTACCCCTAGTGAGACAAGCCTCTACATCCTTACATTTGTCCTCTAGCCATCCCTGCTTAGCCATTTTACACTTCCTGTCGATCTCATTTTTGAGACGTTTGTATTCCTTTTTGCCTGCTTCATTTACTGCATTTTTATATTTTCTCCTTTCATCAATTAAATTCAATATTTCTTCTGTTACCCAAGGATTTCTACTAGCCCTCGTCTTTTTACCTACTTGATCCTCTGCTGCCTTCACTACTTCATTCCTCAGAGCTACCCATTCTTCTTCTACTGTATTTCTTTCCCCCATTCCTGTCAATTGTTCCCTTATGCTCTCCCTGAAACTCTCTACAACCTCTGGTTCTTTCCGTTTATCCAGGTCCCATCTCCTTAAATTCCCACCTTTTTGCAGTTTCTTCAGTTTCAATCTGCAGTTCATAACCAACAGATTGTGGTCAGAATCCACATCTGCCCCTGGAAATGTCTTACAATTTAAAACCTGATTCCTAAATCTCTGTCTTACCATTATATAATCTATCTGATACCTTTTAGTATCTCCAGGATTCTTCCAGGTATACAACCTTCTCTTATGATTCTTGAACCAAGTGTTAGCTATGATTAAGTTATGCTCTGTGCAAAATTCTACAAGGCGGCTTCCTCTTTCATTTCTTCCCCCCAATCCATATTCACCTACTATGTTTCCTTCTCTCCCTTTACCTACTGACGAATTCCAGTCACCCATGACTATTAAATTTTCGTCTCCCTTCACTACCTGAATAATTTCTTTTATCTCGTCATACATTTCATCAATTTCTTCATCATCTGCAGAGCTAGTTGGCATATAAACTTGTAGTACTGTAGTAGGCATGGGCTTTGTGTCTATCTTGGCCACAATAATGCGTTCACTATGCTGTTTGTATGCTGACAGGAATGGGGGAAAGAAATACAGTAGAAGAAGAATGGGTAGCTCTGAGGGATGAAGTGGTGAAGGCAGCAGACGATCAAGTAGGTAAAAAGACGAGGGCTAGTAGAAATCCTTGGGTAACAGAAGAAATATTGAATTTAATTGATGAAAGGAGAAAATATAAAAATGCAGTAAATGAAGCAGGCAAAAAGGAATACAAACGTCTCAAAAATGAGATCGACAGGAAGTGCAAAATGGCTAAGCAGGGATGGCTAGAGGACAAATGTAAGGATGTAGAGGCTTGTCTCACTAGGGGTAAGATAGATACTGCCTACAGGAAAATTAAAGAGACCTTTGGAGAGAAGAGAACCACTTGTATGAATATCAAGAGCTCAGATGGAAACCCAGTTCTAAGCAAAGAAGGGAAGGTAGAAAGGTGGAAGGAGTATATAGAGGGTTTATACAAGGGAGATGTACTTGAGGACAATATTATGGAAATGGAAGAGGATATAGATGAAGACGAAATGGGAGATCAGATACTGCGTGAAGAGTTTGACAGAGCACTGAAAGACCTGAGTCGAAACAAGGCCCCGGGAGTAGACAACATTCCACTAGAACTACTGATGGCCTCGGGAGAGCCAGTCATGACAAAACTCTACCATCTGGTGAGCACGATGTATGAGACAGGCGAAATACCCTCAGACTTCAAGAAGAATATTATAATTCCAATCCCAAAGAAAGCAGGTGTTGACAGATGTGAAAATTACCGAACTATCAGTTTAATAAGTCACAGCTGCAAAATACTAACGCGAATTCTTTACAGACGAATGGAAAAAATGGTAGAAGCTGACCTCGGGGAAGATCAGTTTGGATTCCGTAGGAATGTTGGAACACGTGAGGCAATACTGACCTTACGACTTATCTTGGAAGAAAGATTAAGAAAAGGCAAACCTACGTTTCTAGCATTTGTAGACTTAGAGAAAGCTTTTGACAATGTTGACTGGAATACTCTCTTTCAAAGGCTGAAGGTGGTAGGGGTAAAATACAGGGAGCGAAAGGCTATTTACAATTTGTACAGAAACCAGATGGCAGTTATAAGAGTCGAGGGGCATGAAAGGGAAGCAGTGGTTGGGAAAGGAGTGAGACAGGGTTGTAGCCTCTCCCCGATGTTATTCAATCTGTATATTGAGCAAGCAGTAAAGGAAACAAAAGAAAAATTCGGAGTAGGTATTAAAATTCATGGAGAAGAAGTAAAAACTTTGAGGTTCGCCGATGACATTGTAATTCTGTCAGAGACAGCAAAGGACTTGGAAGAGCAGTTGAACGGAATGGACAGTGTCTTGAAAGGAGGATATAAGATGAACATCAACAAAAGCAAAACGAGGATAATGGAATGTAGTCAAATTAAGTCGGGTGATGCTGAGGGAATTAGATTAGGAAATGAGACACTTAAAGTAGTAAAGGAGTTTTGCTATTTAGGGAGTAAAATAACCGATGATGGTCGAAGTAGAGAGGATATAAAATGTAGACTGGCAATGGCAAGGAAAGCGTTTCTCAAGAAGAGAAATTTGTTAACATCGAGTATAGATTTAGGTGTCAGGAAGTCGTTTCTGAAAGTATTTGTATGGAGTGTAGCCATGTATGGAAGTGAGACATGGACGATAACTAGTTTGGACAAGAAGAGAATAGAAGCTTTCGAAATGTGGTGCTACAGAAGAATGCTGAAGATAAGGTGGGTAGATCACGTAACTAATGAGGAGGTATTGAATAGGATTGGAGAGAAGAGAAGTTTGTGGCACAACTTTACTAGAAGAAGGGATCGGTTGGTAGGACATGTTTTGAGGCATCAAGGTATCACAAATTTAGCATTGGAGGGCAGCGTGGAGGGTAAAAATCGTAGAGGGAGACCAAGAGATCAATACACTAAGCAGATTCAGAAGGATGTAGGTTGCAGTAGGTACTGGGAGATGAAGAAGCTTGCACAGGATAGAGTAGCATGGAGAGCTGCATCAAACCAGTCTCAGGACTGAAGACCACAACAACAACAACATGCTGTTTGTAGTAGCTTACCCGCACTCCTATTTTTTTTATTCATTATTAAACCTACTCCTGCATTACCCCTATTTGATTTTGTATTTATAAATCTGTAATCACCTGACCAAAAGTCTTGTCCCTCCTGCCACCGAACTTCACTAATTCCCACTATATCTAACTTTAACCTATCCATTTCCCTTTTTAAATTTTCTAACCTACCTGCCCGATTAAGGGATCTGACATTCCACGCTCCGATCCGTAGAATGCCAGTTTACTTTCTCCTGATAATGACGTCCTCTTGAGTAGTCCCCGCCCGGAGATCCGAATGGGGGACTATTTTACCTCCGGAATATTTTTCCCAAGAGGACGCCATCATCATTTAATCATACAATAAAGCTGCATGTAATAAAGCTGCATGTCCTCGGGAAAAATTACGGCTGTAGTTTCCCCTTGCTTTCAGCCGTTCGCAGTACCAGCACAGCAAGGCCGTTTTGGTTAATGTTACAAGGCCAGATCAGTCAATCATCCAGACTGTTGCCCCTGCAACTACTGAAAAGGCTGCTGCCCCTCTTCAGGAACCACATGTTTGTCTGGCCTCTCAACAGATACCCCTCCATTGTGGTTGCACCTACGGTACGGCCATCTGTATCGCTGAGGCATGCAAGCCTCCCCACCAACGGCAAGGTCCATGGTTCATGGGGGAAGGTAGATAGTATACAGTACACCATTAATCCAGCTGAGATAAGTTGCAGACATATAAAAACATAGAACTATGTACTCAGTTCTGCCAAAGAGGAACTGGAGAGAGTGCAGTTTTTCTATACTGTTAGTTCGCAGTTGGAACTTATGTGGTAGGTAGCCATGCCAAATTATTATACAAATTGCCCCAAAATCAGTATTGCTCAACAAAAACTGACATTGATTATTTACATTCATACTCTGAAAGCCACTGTGCAGTGCATGTCAGAGGGTACTTTACACTGTACCACCTATCAGGCTTTCTTCGTGTTCAATTCATATACTGAGCTTGTGAGAATGACTATTGAAATGCCTCCTCTACATGATGTATTAAGTCTAATCTTGTCTTGAGTGATATTAGAGGACTGTTGGAGAGTCTTGGATTCCTCACTTAACACTAGTTGTCAAAGCTTTCTAAATAGCGCTTCGCAGGATAGTTCATGTCTATATTCAAGGGTGCATCAGTTCAGATTTTTCAGGTTTTAAGGGGTCAAGCAAACCTAAGAACTTTCATGCTGCTCTTCGGTGTGCTCAAAAGTGGTACATTTAAGAGATGTCATTAGTTGCTAAAAATAGTTTAACTATCTAAATTTAGGGACAAAAAAATACTTGACAGAGGAAGAATTAGGGCGAACTCTTCTAGAGGTGCTTGCAGATATATTGATGATTTGTTTTCTGATGGAGAGGATTAAGCAACATTACTGAGCAATGTTGATAGAGACTCAAATTAAATGTGATGAAAGATTACCTTCCTTTGGTACTGAAGACAGTATATTGATTGGTAGGGGGAAAAAAAAAGTATGAAAACTGATGTACGTAGACATCCCATGTACCAGTAAAAAATATTATCAAGATATTTCCAGGCACTAAGATAGTAGCACGAAACATTGTAGAGGAAACTGAATTGTTTCATAAAATCATCAGTACTGATATGATAGATGAAACTGTGTATTTTACAAATGTATACATTCACAGAAAAAGACAAGAAGAAAATTATTCTACAGAATAAATAAGTCGACAGATCGAAATAAAATTTCTGCGGTGTTAGGCATTCTTCATTTGACTGGTCTCAAATGTATAAAACCACAGAAATGTGTTGGAACTTTGTTCAAATGACAGAACAGGAATGATTGTTTTGAGAGAATGTGTGAGTTACAAGAGCTTTCTATTGCTTCTCAGGTGTATTGAACTGAAGATAAAGAAAATAGGGACATGAAATGTAAAACAGATAGGTTAGTAGCAATTAGGAGCTTTCTGGCTGAACAGTTACAATCCTGGAGAATTTGTTACTACTGATGAGAAACTATAAGCATTCCAGGCGTCACTGCAGTTTCATACAATATATTCCCAACAAACTGGCTAAATACTGCATCAAAATATTTGCTGTGTGTGATGCTAAATTATTTTACACTGATTTGTTGGAAGTACATTCACGCACACTACCAGGAGGACTGTTTCATGTTTCTAATAAGCCAGTAAAAGGCACAAATATAAATGTGACAATCGATAACTGGTATTCTAGCTATCCACTGGTGCTCTCTCTCTCTCTCTCTCTCTCTCTCTCTCTCTCTATCTCTCTCTCTCTCCATTGCAAAACAAAATCACTTGTGTAGAAAGCCTAAGAAAGAAGAAAAAATAAATTCTGCACGAGTTGTTGCCCAACAGGAACAGAGAGACGTTATTATAGTATTGATCAAACAATGGAAAATCCAGGATGGAATGTAACAGGAGAATGGCAGTGTGGTTTCAGTTGCCTGAGACTACAGTTGTGTGTGTGTGTGTGTGTGTGTGTGTGTGTGTGTGTGTGTGTGTGTGTGTGTTCGCGTGCGCACATTGTTGAACATGGCTGGTAATAATGTGCAGGTGTTATAGGCCTTAATGGCTGGAAGCTTTAATTATGAGAGTTTTTTTATTGTGCCTCTCTGCGACTCAGCATCTCTGCTATATGATGTTTTTATGTTATTGTATGTACCTAAAAATAGCAGATCTTTTGTAGCCATTCCCACAATACACAATGAAAGTACAGTACATCTACTTCTACATGGATACTTTGCAAATCACATTTAAGCCAGCAGAGGTTCATCAAACCACCTACACAATAATTCTCTGTTATTCCAATCTCGTTCAGTGTGCGGAAAAAAAAATGAACACCCATATCTTTCTGTGCATGCTCTGATTTTATTCTGATGACCGTTTCGCCCTATGAAGGTTGACTTCCACAAAATATTTTCGCATTCGGAAGGGAAAGTTGGTGATTCAAATTTCATGAGAAGATCCCACCGCAACGAAAAATTCCTTTGTTTTAATTAAGTCCACCCCAAATCTTGTAGATGGAGTCACTAAGAAATCCCACATTATACTAGGTTACAGTAAGACAAAGGGTGGGATTAATACTGTTGATCAAATTCACAATAAATATTTAGTAACATGAATGACAAGATGATTGAAAATGGCTATATGGTATGCATTGTTGAACATGGCTGGTATCAATGTGCAGGTGTTATTTCAAGCAAATGAAAAGAATGGGAAATGTCCACATTGAGTTTTTCCAAATAATGTTTCATTTCAACTCATGAAAACACATCTTACTGTAAGACCCGTAAGACCTGCAATACCAAGTCTATTGGCTGACGTTAACATGTATTTGCGTTTACAAAGTTTAAGAGATATTTATATAAGAGTAACCAATGAAGAAAAACAGGTAGATGTGGACTTTGTGGAAGGGCAAAGAACAGCTTCAAAATGATACAATGTAGCTGTTGTAATGATTTATTTGCAAAACTCATTCTCACACAACAGTCCTCTGCGAAAAATACAGTGTGCATTCACCTGATATTGAAGAGAATTAATCTGCATGTATGAGGGTAATCCCAAAAGTAAGGTCTCCTATTTTTGTAAGTACATAGACCTGTTTATTTCTACAATGATTTACATAAGTTTACAGCTTAAACATTTAGCTATTTTTCGACATAATCATCATTTCTCTCGATGCATTTTTGTAGATGCTGTGGCAGTTTTTGTATGCCCATGTCATACCAGCTCGCCGCCATGCTGTTCAGAAAGTTATGATCCTCTTCTTTCACCTTGTCGTCGGAGCTGAATCACTTTCCAGCCAAATGTTCTTTTAACCTAGGGAACAGGTGATAATCACTGGGCACCAAGTCAAGAGTATAAGGTGGGTGGGTGAATATGTTCCACTGAAACTGCAGCAGGAGAGTAATGGTTTACTGAGCAATGTGTGGGCGAGCATTGTCATGGAGAATGTGTACGCCCTTGCTCAACATTCCTCTTCTCCGGTTCTGAATTGCCCGTTTGAGTTTTTTCAGAGTCTCACAGTACCTGTCAGCGTTAATTGTGGTCCCAGTGGGCATAAAGTCGACCAACAATACCCCTTTCCGATCCCAAAAAATGGTTGTCATGACTTTACCAGCAGACTGTGTTTGCATTTCCTTGGCTTTGGCAAAGAAGGATGCCGCCACTGGCGTGACTGTTGCTTGGTGACAGGTGTTAATTGGTACGGCCAGGTTTCATCACTCGTGACAACTGAGTCCACAAAGTTGTCGTGTTCGGCTGCAAGGCAGTGAAGAAATGCGCGGGAAGCATCAACTCGTTGCCGCATGTGGTCCTCAGTCAACACGTGTGGCACCCATCTTGAGCACACTTTCTGGTAGTTCAATGTTTCCGTAAAAATTCTGTGAGCGGTGCTTCAGGAAACCTCAGGAATCAACGTACAGAGATTATCCAGGGTGATCTGCCGATCTTCACGCATGTTTTGCTCAACCCTCAACACTGTCTCCTCAGAAATTTACGGTCTCCCGCTCCTAGGTCCGTCGTGAATTTCGGTCCGACCAGCTGCAAACTCTCTACACCACTTTCAAACATTTTTGACATCCATGTACAACTCACCATACAGTTCCGTCAACTGGTGGTGGATTTCAATCGGCGCAGTGGCCTTTGCGTACAAAAACCAAATAACTGCATGCAATTCACACTTAGCGGTAACATCCAACGGGAGCTCCATTCTCAATGGCTGCCAAGCCAAGACTGAGTGCCTCAGCGTGGCGTGCGCATGTTTACACACAGCGCGTGAAGCACTCTTCGTAACAGTGTGACCAACTGCCACACAAACAGAGTTCCGCATTTATAAAAAAAATAGAAGACCTTACGCAAATTATTCCAGTGTAGCACATTAGGATTTATGACATGCATGAAACTATTGTTAAGCATAACGTAAGTTTAGATGTTATTTGTTATTCACTGTATGACATAATGTAAACTGCTACAATAAATGATAAAGCAAATGCCATTTGTCATCAATGTGTACATAAAACACCATGTTCCTGTGCCTGTAACATAAAAGTGTGCACCCACTCTAGGATTAACTTGAGCTATATTGTAGGTGTGGTAGACAAGCAGTCATAGATTAGTATGTTTTTGCATTTGGTGAAGTGCACAATTTTACATTTCTGAACAATTAAAGCAAGTTGACATTTTCATAATGCTTTGAAATGTTCTACATCCTGGAGGATCTCCTCACCATAGATCTATCTGAAGAAAAAGTACATCTAATTTAGTCTAATCAAATCTAAATCTCTTCAAGGCCTCATTGGATATTTTTGCAACTTTTTTCAAGCGGTAATTTATTATAGATAAATAAGTTATATTCAAAAAGTCCAAAGTTAGTATTAATATTGTCTGCTAGGTCATCAACTACAGAATACGAGAATCAAATGGCCGGCCGCGGTGGTCTCGCGGTTCTAGGCGGAACCGTGCGACTGCTACGGTCGCAGGTTCGAATCCTGCCTCGGGCATGGATGTGTGTGATGTCCTTAGGTTAGTTAGGTTTAAGTAGTTCTAAGTTCTAGGGGACTGATGACCACAGCAGTTGAGTCCCATAGCGCTCAGAGCCATTTGAACCATTTTTTTTGAGAATCAAATAATCTGATATGTGGTGCTACAGAACAATGATAAAAATTAAGTGGGCTGATAAGAAACATGACCCCATGAACCATGGACCTTGCCGTTGGTGGGGAGGCTTGCGTGCCTCAGTGATACAGATGGCCGTGCCGTAGGTGCAACCACAACGGAGGGGTAACTGTTGAGAGGCCAGACAAACATGTGGTTCCTGAAGAGGAGCAGCAGCCTTTTCAGTAGTTGCAGGGGCAACAGTCTGGATGATTGACTGATCTGGCCTTGTAACATTAACCAAAACGGCCTTACTGTGCTGGTACTGCGAACGGCTGAAAGCAAGGGGAAACTAAAGCCGTAATTTTTCCCGAGGACATGCAGCTTTACTGTATGATTAAATGATGATGGCGTCCTCTTGGGTAAAATATTCCGGAGGTAAAATAGTCCCCCATTCGGATCTCCGGGCGGGGACTACTCAAGAGGATGTCGTTATCAGGAGAAAGAAAACTGGCGTTCTACGGATCAGAGCGTGGAATGTCAGGTCCCTTAATCGGGCAGGTTGGTTAGAAAATTTGAAAAGGGAAATGGATAGGTTAAAGTTAGATATAGTGGGAATTAGTGAAGTTCGGTGGCAGGAGGAACAAGACTTCTGGTCAGGTGACTACAGGGTTATAAACATAAAGTCAAATAGGGGTAATGCAGGAGTAGGTTTAATAATGAATAGGAAAATAGGAACGCGGGTAAGCTACTACAAACAGCTTAGTGAACGCATTATTGTGGCCAAGATAGATACGAAGCCCACACCTACTACAGTAGTACAAATTTATATGCCAACTAGCTCTGCAGATGATGAAGAAATTGAAGAAATGTATGATGAAATACAAGAAATTATTCAGATAGTGAAGGGAGACGAAAATTTAATAGTCATGGGTGACTGGAATTCGAGTGTAGGAAAAGGGAGAGAAGGAAACGTAGTAGGTGAATATGGATTGGGGCTAAGAAATGAAAGAGGAAGCCGCCTGGTAGAATTTTGCACAGAGCACAACTCAATCATAGCTAACACTTGGTTTAAGAATCATGATAGAAGGTTGTATACATGGAAGAACCCTGGAGATACTAAAAGGTATCAGATAGATTATATAATGGTAAGACAGAGATTTAGGAACCAGGTTTTAAATTGTAAGACATTTCCAGGGGCAGATGTGGACTCTGACCACAATCTATTGGTTATGACCTGTAGATTAAAACTGAAGAAACTGCAAAGAGGTGGGAATTTAAGGAGATGGGACCTGGATAAACTAAAAGAACCAGAGGTTGTACAGAGTTTCAGGGAGAGCATAAGGGAACAATTGACAGGAATGGGGGAAAGAAATACAGTAGAAGAAGAATGGGTAGCTTTGAGGGATGAAGTAGTGAAGGCAGCAGAGGATCAAGTAGGTAAAAAGACGAGGGCTAGTAGAAATCCTTGGGTAACAGAAGAAATATTGAATTTAATTGATGAAAGGAGAAAATATAAAAATGCAGTAAATGAAGCAGGCAAAAAGGAATACAAACGTCTCAAAAATGAGATCGACAGGAAGTGTAAAATGGCTAAGCAGGGATGGCTAGAGGATAAATGTAAGGATGTAGAGGCTTATCTCACTAGGGGTAAGATAGATACTGCCTACAGGAAAATTAAAGAGACCTTTGGAGATAAGAGAACCACTTGTATGAACATCAAGAGCTCAGATGGAAACCCAGTTCTAAGCAAAGAAGGGAAAGCAGAAAGGTGGAAGGAGTATATAGAGGGTCTATACAAGGGCGATGTACTTGAGGACAATATTATGGAAATGGAAGAGGATGTAGATGAAGATGAAATGGGAGATACGATACTGCGTGAAGAGTTAGACAGAGCACTGAAAGACCTGAGTCGAAACAAGGCCCCCGGAGTAGACAACATTCCATTGGAACTATTGACGGCCTTGGGAGAGCCAGTCCTGACAAAACTCTACCATCTGGTGAGCAAGATGTATGAAACAGGCGAAATACCCTCAGACTTCAAGAAGAATATAATAATTCCAATCCCAAAGAAAGCAGGTGTTGACAGATGTGAGAATTGCCGAACAATCAGTTTAATAAGCCACAGCTGCAAAATACTAACACAAATTCTTTACAGACGAATGGAAAAACTAGTAGAAGCCGACCTCGGGGAAGATCAGTTTGGATTCCGTAGAAATACTGGAACACGTGAAGCAATACTGACCTTACGACGTATCTTAGAAGAAAGATTAAGGAAAGGCAAACCTACGTTTCTAGCATTTGCAGACTTAGAGAAAGCTTTTGACAATGTTGACTGGAATACTCTCTTTCAAATTCTAAAGGTGGCAGGGGTAAAATACAAGGAGCGAAAGGCTATTTACAATTTGTACAGAAACCAGATGGCAGTTATAAGAGTCGAGGGACATGAAAGCGAAGCAGTGGTTGGGAAGGGAGTAAGACAGGGTTGTAGCCTCTCCCCGATGTTATTCAATCTGTATATTGAGCAAGCAGTAAAGGAAACAAAAGAAAAAGTCGGAGTAGGTATTAAAATACATGGAGAAGAAATAAAAACTTTGAGGTTCGCCGATGACATTGTAATTCTGTCAGAGACAGCAAAGGACTTGGAAGAGCAGTTGAACAGAATGGATGGTGTCTTGAAGGGAGGATATAAGATGAACATCAACAAAAGCAAAACGAGGATAATGGAATGTAGTCGAATTAAGTTGGGTGATGTTGAGGGTATTAGACTAGGAAATGAGACACTTAAAGTAGTAAAGTAGTTTTGCTATTTGGGGAGCAAAATAACTGATGATGGTCGAAGTAGAGAGGATATAAAATGTAGACTGGCAATGGCAAGGAAAAGCGTTTCTGAAGAAGAGAAATTTGTTAACATCGAGTATAGATTTAAGTGTCAGGAAGTCATTTCTGAAAGTATTTGTATGGAGTGTAGCCATGTATGGAAGTGAAACATGGACGGTAAATAGTTTGGACAAGAAGAGAATAGAAGCTTTCGAAATGTGGTGCTACAGAAGAATGCTGAAGATTAGATGGGTAGATCACATAACTAATGAGGTGGTACTGAATAGGATTGGGGAGAAGAGGAGTTTGTGGCACAACTTGACCAGAAGAAGGGATCGGTTGGTAGGACATGTTCTGAGGCATCAAGGGATCACCAATTTAGTATTGGAGGGCAGCGTGGAGGGTAAAAATCGTAGAGGGAGACCAAAAGATCAATACACTAAGCAGATTCAGAAGGATGTAGGTTGGAAGAAGCTTGCACAGGATAGTGTAGCATGGAGAGCTGCATCAAACTAGTCTCAGGACTGAAGACGACAACAACAACAACAACGATAAGAAACAAGAAGGTTCTCCACAAATTGTTGAGGAAGGGAATATGTGGTAAACAAGAATGTACAGGATGATAGGACATGTGTTAAGATATCATGGAATAACTTTTGCACAACTAGAGGGAGCTGCAGAGGATAGAAACTGTAGGGGAGGACAGAGTTTGGAATACCGTACATCTAACAAATAACTGAGAATGTTTGGCATATAAGTGCTACTCTGACTAGTCAATGTGCAATATGAACAACATGAATTCCAACACACTTCCCTAGAGTATGCTTAAGCTTACTTGTCAACTGTGAACGTCTGTTGATGACTTTCCATCCAAGATACCATGCTACACCCTCCCTGCCGAGATACCCTTAATCCACTCACAAATTTCATTTGGTACCCTACATGATCTTACTTTTGTTAATAATATTGGTGTGGCACTGAGTCAAATGCTTTCTGCCAGTCAAAAAATACTACATTTACGCAACTGGCTCAATCCTTGGCTTTCAGGATGTCATGTAAGTAACACTCAACCAGATTCAGCAAGACCAATTTCATTGGAATGCATGCTGGTGGCATGGAAGAGATCATTCTGTTTAAGATACCTTATTGTGTTTGAGCTCAAGAATATGTTGGAAGATTCTGCAAAAGGTGAATGATGAGATCTGACAGTAGTTCTGTGGATCACTTCTGTTACTTATCTTGTAAATGGGTATGACCTTCACTTTTCGGGCTGTAATCTTGAATCTTCTTTAGTAAAGGAATATTTGGAAATAGAAATCAGGACCACTGCTTTGGCTTTGCCACCCTTAGTTTCAGTTCCTGTGTCGTGCACAAGTGTCTGGACACTAACTTTAGTGCTACTGACAGCCCTTACATATGCCCCAAATTTCTTTGAATGTTATGAGGGGTATTTCAATAATATTCCGCTTATGACTGAAGGCTTCAAGCACTGCCGCCTTGAAAGCTAACTACAGTTCATTTAGCATGTTTAGTTTTAGACGTATCGAGCTTAGGAGTTGCCATTTCTTTAGAAATTTCTTTATGTGTACTGTATGCTATGAAGGGTTCCTCCCATCATGAACAGTTCTACCAGGTTCATATCTATCCAGTGTTGGTGGACTACTCTTAAATTTGAGCCACGATTCCTCTACATGCTCCTGCTCTGAGGTATATGTTTTACGTTCCTCTTTTAGATGTAACACACTTGGCTCTTTATCATTTATTGAAAATGTTTAAGGGTTTGAAGAGATGTTGGGATTGCAGACTGTCGTCGTAAACTTCATTCCACAATATTTCAACTGGACACCTGCCAGTCATCTTCAGGTGAGCCATCGAATACTATGAAGACGTTCTCTGCTCTGCCTCATATAGCACGCTGATAGTATTGCTGCGTACGCATAAGAATCACGGTGATAGAAGGACCACACCGACCGGCAGCAGCACCCTTGCTGGTGGAACTGCAACAATCAGCTGTCTTTGGCATTGCCACTCGCTGCAGTTATCAGAGTATTCTGGTGTCTTCATCTGGAGCAAATCTAAGAGATGACAGGATTCCGTGCATTATCCAGCTGGTAGCTGTTGTCGCGGTTTATTAGATTTTCGACGATGCTTATTTCAATGGCTTCTTTTATAACAGAGTCCCAAAAAGATGTTATTGTGGCCATAATTAATATTTTGTCGTACTCCACTGAATGTCTATTGGAGGTACAATGTTGCGCAACTGCTGACTTGCTGTGTTGCTGAAGGTGGGTGCAACATTTCTGTTCTGTGCAATGTTCTTCCACTGTGCATGTTATTTGTCCTATACAAGCTAAAGCCAAGAACTGGGAAGTGGATAAAGAGGAGAATGTGCCAGCAAAGTCCCTAGGTTTTGTCACCTTCATGTGTCCTATACAAAATAAAACCAAGAACTGGAAAGTGGATAAAGAGGAGAATGTGCCAGCAAAGTCCCTAGCTTTTGTCCCCTTCTTTGAAAACATTTCCTTCAAAATAGCAAGCATCCTTAATAATTTTCAGTTGCAAGTGATTTTCTGCCAACCATCTAAGATTTCAGACTTGCTAGGATCAGTGGAGGATAATTTGCTATTGTGGAAGGCGAGAATTTACAAAATACTTTGCCAGTGTGTTATGGCCTATAAAGGCAAACAACACCCACAGTGGAAGAACATTGCACAGAATGTGAAGCCTGTACTCGCCTTCTGCGACACAACAAGTCTGCAATTGTGCAACATTGTTTCTCCAATGGACGTTCAATGGATTGTGACAACGGAAGAAAAAAATGATTATTATTAATATAATAGTGACTTGGTCTCGAGCAGACGGGCATGTATATTAGTACTGTATCGTTGAGAATAAAATGTTATTTAATTTGGTTGAATTCAGTCGTGTGCGAATGCCCTAAGAAAGTGTGGGCTTACTGTTTAATGTGACAGTGAAATGGTGCATTGAATTTTGAATATAAAATATGTTAAAAGCAACTGAATTTTGAGTGAGTCTTTATTTGGACTAGATAATAGGATTTTGGATTAGTAGATGTATTTTCACCTTCTTCAATATATAGAATCTTCGGAGAAGAGTTTGATGCAAGCAGAAGACGCCGGAGCTGTGGGGAAGCTGAGCCTGTATCCGGCATTCAAGTAAGTTCACACAGATAGTTCAAGGAGCGCGGCTCTAAGTTTTAGAGAAGATACAATGGGGCACCGCACTGTTCCTCAGTGGCCTCATGCCCTACAGAAAATGTTTGCACATGTTGCAGAAGGCTAAGTTCCTCATTGTACTGCCAGTCTAGCACACAATTTTAATCTGCAAGGAAGTGTCCAAAAAGTATAAAAAGTTCACACCTCATGACAGAGTGTGAAATTTATTCTCGAGTTCTTTCAATGTCTGTATATTCCAAGAGTAAATCAGACAGTTAATAATGAAAATACTGATACTTCAGAATGCCATATCCAGTTGTAAAGTGATCTGCAGCATGAAGCAAAGAAAGTAATTCAAAAGGAATCCACAAAATTAATTAAAGAGTTTTTGGGATTATTGATAGAATTTTTGCTGAAGAGGTTTATTATCCAAAACTGGAACACCTCTCTCTCTCTCTCTCTCTCTCTCTCTCTCTCTCACCACACACACACACACACACACACACACACACAAAGAACTATCAACCTCTTCTCCATAGCAGTGACATTTTTACTAAAATTATTACCAGCTACAAAGAGAACATATCAAACTTTAATCAGATGATGGAACCTGCCGTGTTTAGCAGTAAGTTTAATACAATGGACCAATTGCATGTTCTGATAAAAGAAAAAAATATATATATAAAGTGGCGCAAGCAGTATGAATTACCAATTAGTCTGGGATTCATTCATTCTGAGAAAGCTTTCACCTCTGGTTCAGAAAAATTCCGTACTGCCAGGCCCTGACAATCGAGGAAGTGATTCAACCTATGTTAGCCTACTATAGAATACTTACATCAGTTCTACAGTTTCCATTACTGTCAAGATAGTGAGAAATTAAAAAATGCACTAAAAGTCAGCCAAGAAGATTCCATATCACCAAAACTATCATCAGCATCCGTGGAAGCAGCTCTTCTTACACTGGAAAAGTGAAGATTGAATACACGGTAATGGAACATATCAACCACTTTTGTATTTTTGATGACATTTTAATGTTTGCCTCAGTTGCAGAAAACCTTCAACAAGATGAAGAGAAAGTTTGAAAATGGCAATGCAAATCAATTACAATAAGAGTAAAATAATGTATAGCCAATACATTGAAAAGACAATAGTACACATTAACTACAGAGTACATAATCAGTTGGCAAGTTTTTGTAGTAAGGCTGTTGAAGACAATGACTGGACGCACAGCAAAAGTAAAACAAAGTTCAAAATGGGCTAAAGTGCTTTTGGTAAACTAAACATGATTTTCAAAATGGAGAATCTAATGTGTCCAACAGGAAGTTTTGCAGTTGTGTTTAGTATTAGGTGTGACTTACTACAGTGAGACATGGGTTAGTTGGTTGGATGAGTAATCACCTCTGTAGCCAAAGGGTTCAGTCCCCAGAATACCATGTGACTTAGTGGCCAGAGAATGAGAACTGAAGAGAGATTCACTGAATAACTACAAATCAAAACACAGTCAAGCGAGGACTGTTTAATAAAACATAGAGCTCTGTTAAAGGCTATCAATTCTCCTGTAAAAACACTACATGTTTCCAGCAATGAATGTTGTTCCTGACTGG
Organism: Schistocerca nitens; assembly: GCF_023898315.1. Taxonomy (NCBI): domain Eukaryota; kingdom Metazoa; phylum Arthropoda; class Insecta; order Orthoptera; family Acrididae; genus Schistocerca; species Schistocerca nitens. The sequence goes on along the minus strand of NC_064618.1, from coordinate 747,836,865 downwards.
TGGAAGATGTGAAAGTATATTCTGTCCTACTCACAGATTTAGAGCCATGTGTGTAAATAATGTAGTACCCTGGTACTTCTGGAGAGAGGAGGAATAGACCCAAAAGACCCTTGAAACAGACTGTCCTAATTCATGGTCTGGATATTAACCAAAGAGGAATGCACTGTAATACATAGGGAACAAGTTCTAAGGGGGGAGGGTGTTTTGAGAACCCAGTATTATCACTGGACTACCATCCTTTCAAGCAATTTGCAGATCATGTTGGTGAGGCTAATCAGTTGGTAGCTATTGATGGACATTGGATTTTTGCCTAGCTTAAGTATTGGGATGATGACAGTATCCTGCAGTTGTGAAGGGAAACACCTTCTAAGCCAATATGGTTAAAGACCCAAATAAATGTAGTCTATTAGTCATATCCTGATGGTGGGTGTCATAAAATTAAGATCAGGGGCTACATAATTTGACAAATTGAGAGACTGAAGCAGTTTCCAGTCAGTGAAAGTTTCAAAAAGGTTCATTACATAATTCAGGGTTAGGGGAGAGTGGGTGGAGGGGTGGGACTGGGGTGGGGGGAGATAAAAGATAAGGGGAAATCATCAACTGGTCTTTCATGCATTTGAAAGGTAGGTGGGTAAGAAGAGGATGACAATGCTGTCACAAAAGTGGGTTGTAAGGTGTTCACCAAGAACCGACACGAGTAGAGATACCATCATGAAGGAGAAGACCCCAAACAGTTAATGATCTTTGGTTGCTCCACAGGCTACGGACCTTGGCCCATACCTGGAATGAAGAGGTATAGACTGAGGTGACACTTCACAATATTGTGTAGGACCTCTTTTTGCCTGGTGTAGTGCAGCACCTTGACGCACATAGATTCAATATCACTGGAAGCTTCCCCCAGAAATACTGAGCCATGCTACCTCTACAGTTGCCAGTGCATGATGATGTGCACGAGAACTGACCTCTCAATTATGTTTCATAAATGTTCGATGGAATTCATGTTGGCAATCTGTACAGCCAAATCATTCAGTGGAATTATCCAGAATTTTCTTCAAACCAGTCATGAACAACTGTGCACCTGTGACATGACATCATTGTTTGGAAACATGAAGTCCACGAATGGCTGCATAAGGTCTCCAAGTAGCCGAACGTAAGCATTTCCAGTCAATTATTGGTTCAGTTGGACCAGAAGACCCAGTCCATTCCATGTAAACACAGCTCAACCATCATGGAGTTACCACTAGCTTGTACAGTGCCTTGTTGACAACTTGGGTCCACAGCTATGTGCAGCCGATGTCACACTAACCCTACCATTAGTTCTTGTTGTTGTTGTGGTCTTCAGTCCTGAGACTGGTTTGATGCAGCTCTCCATGCTACTCTATCCTGTGCAAGCTTCTTCATCTCCCAGTACCTACTGCAACCTACATCCTTCTGAATCTGCTTAGTGTATTGATCTCTTGGTCTCCCTCTATGATTTTTACCCTCCACGCTGCCCTCCAATGCTAAATTTGTGATCCCTTGATGCCTCAAAACATGTCCTACCAACCGATCCCTTCTTCTAGTCAAGTTGTGCCACAAATTCCTCTTCTCTCCAATTCTATTCAGTACCACCTCATTAGTTATGTGATCTACCCATCCAATCTTCAGCATTCTTCTGTAGCACCACATTTCGAAAGCTTCTATTCTCTTCTTGTCCAAACTACACTCCTGGAAATTGAAATAAGAACACCGTGAATTCATTGTCCCAGGAAGGGGAAACTTTATTGACACATTCCTGGGGTCAGATACATCACATGATCACACTGACAGAACCACAGGCACATAGACACAGGCAACAGAGCATGCACAATGTCGGCACTAGTACAGTGTATATCCACCTTTCGCAGCAATGCAGGGTGCTATTCTCCCATGGAGATGATCGTAGAGATGCTGGATGTAGTCCTGTGGGACGGCTTGCCATGCCATTTCCACCTGGCGCCTCAGTTGGACCAGCGTTCGTGCTGGACGTGCAGACCGCGTGAGACGACGCTTCATCCAGTCCCAAACATGCTCAATGGGGGACAGATCCGGAGATCTTGCTGGCCAGGGTAGTTGACTTACACCTTCTAGAGCACGTTGGGTGGCACGGGATACATGCGGACGTGCATTGCCCTGTTGGAACAGCAAGTTCCCTTGCCCGTCTAGGAATGGTAGAACGATGGGTTCGATGACGGTTTGGATGTACCGTGCACTATTCAGTGTCCCCTCGACGATCACCAGTGGTGTACGGCCAGTGTAGGAGATCGCTCCCCACACCATGATGCCGGGTGTTGGCCCTGTGTGCCTCGGTCGTATGCAGTCCTGATTGTGGCGCTCACCTGCACGGCGCAAAACACGCATACGACCATCATTGGCACCAAGGCAGAAGCGACTCTCATCGCTGAAGACGACACATCTCCATTCGTCCCTCCATTCACGCCTGTCGCGACACCACTGGAGGCGGGCTGCACGATGTTGGGGCGTGAGCGGAAGACGGCCTAACGGTGTGCGGGACTGTAGCCCAGCTTCATGGAGACGGTTGCGAATGGTCCTCGCCGATACCCCAGGAGCAACAGTGTCCCTAATTTGCTGGGAAGTGGCGGTGTGGTCCCCTATGTTACTGCGTAGGATCCTACGGTCTTGGCGTGCATCCGTGCGTCGCTGCGGTCCGGTCCCAGGTCGACGGGCACGTGCACCTTCCGCCGACCACTGGCGACAACATCGATGTACTGTGGGGACCTCACGCCCCACGTGTTGAGCAATTCGGCGGTACGTCCACCCGGCCTCCCGCATGCCCACTATACGCCCTCGCTCAAAGTCCGTCAACTGCACATACGGTTCACGTCCACGCTGTCGCGGCATGCTACCAGTGTTAAAGACTGCGATGGAGCTCCGTATGCCACGGCAAACTGGCTGACACTGACGGCGGCGGTGCACAAATGCTGCGCAGCTAGCGCCATTCGACGGCCAACACCGCGGTTCCTGCTGTGTCCGCTGTGCCGTGCGTGTTATCATTGCTTGTACAGCCCTCTCGCAGTGTCCGGAGCAAGTATGGTGGGTCTGACACACCGGTGTCAATGTGTTCTTTTTTCCATTTCCAGGAGTGTATTTACCGTCCATGTTTCACTTCCATACATGGCTACACTCCATACAAATACTTTCAGAAAAGACTTCCTGACACTTAAATCTATACTCGATGTTAACAAATTTCTCTTCTTCAGAAACGCTTTCCTTGCCATTGCCAGTCTACATTTTATATCCTCTCTACTTCGACCATCATCAGTTATTTTGCTCCCCAAATAGCAAAACTCCTTTACTACTTTAAGTGTCTCATTTCCTAATCTAATACCCTCAACATCACCCGACTTAATTCGACTACATTCCATTATCCTCGTTTTGCTTTTGTTGATGTTCCATCTTATATCCTCCCTTCAAGACACCATCCATTCCATTCAACTGCTCTTCCAAGTCCTTTGCTGTCTCTGACAGAATTACAATGTCATCGGCGAACCTCAAAGTTTTTATTTCTTCTCCATGGATTTTAATACCTACTCCGAATTTTTCTTTTGTTTCCTTTACTGCTTGCTCAATATACAGATTGAATAACATCGGGGAGAGGCTACAACCCTGTCTCACTCCTTTCCCAACCACTGCTTCCCTTTCATGCCCCTCGACTCTTATAACTGCCATCTGGTTTCTGTACAAATTGTAAATAGCCTTTCGCTCCCTGTATTTTACCCCTGCCACCTTTAGTATTTGAAAGAGAGTATTCCAGTCAAAATTGTCAAAAGCTTTCTCTAAGTCTACAAATGCTAGAAACATAGGTTTGCCTTTCCTTAATCTTTCTTCTAAGATAAGTCGTAAGGTCAGTATTGCCTCATGTGTTCCAACATTTCTACGGAATCCAAACTGATATTCCCCGAGGTTGGCTTCTACTAGTTTTTCCATTCGTCTGTAAAGAATTCGTGTTAGTATTTTGCAGCTGTGGCTTATTAAACTGATTGTTCGGTAATTCTCACATCTGTCAACACCTGCTTTCTTTGGGATTGGAATTATTATATTCTTCTTGAAGTCTGAGGGTATTTCACCTGTTTCATACATCTTGCTCACCAGATGGTAGAGTTTTGTCAGGACTGGCTCTCCCAAGGCCGCCAGTAGTTCCAATGGAATGTTGTCTACTCCGGGGGCCTTGTTTCGACTCAGGTCTTTCAGTGCTCTGTCAAACTCTTCACGCAGTATCGTATCTCCCATTTCATCTTCATCTACATCCTCTTCCATTTCCATAATATTGTCCTCAAGTACATCGCCCTTGTATAGACCCTCTATATACTCCTTCCACCTTTCTGCTTTCCCTTCTTTGCTTAGAACTGGGTTTCCATCTGAGCTCATGATGTTCATACAAGTGGTTCTCTTATCTCCAAAGGTCTCTTTAATTTTCCTGTAGGCAGTATCTATCTTACCCCTAGTGAGATAAGCCTCTACATCCTTACATTTGTCCTCTAGCCATCCCTGCTTAGCCATTTTGCACTTCCTGTCGATCTCATTTTTGAGACGTTTGTATTCCTTTTTGCCTGCTTCATTTACTGCATTTTTATATTTTCTCCTTTCATCAATTAAATTCAATATTTCTTCTGTTACCCAAGGATTTCTACTAGCCCTCGTCTTTTTACCTACTTGATCCTCTGCTGCCTTCACTACTTCATCCCTCAAAGCTACCCATTCTTCTTCTACTGTATTTCTTTCCCCCATTCCTGTCAATTGTTCCCTTATGCTCTCCCTGAAACTCTGTACAACCTCTGGTTCTTTCAGTTTATCCAGGTCCCATCTCCTTAAATTCCCACCTTTTTGCAGTTTCTTCAGTTTTAATCTACAGGTCATAACCAATAGATTGTGGTCAAAGTCAACATCTGCCCCTGGAAATGTCTTACAATTTAAAACCTGGTTCCTAAATCTCACCAAATGAAATTGGGACTCAACTGACCAGGCTATGGTTTTCCAGTTGTCTCGGCCCGACTGACACGGTCACCAGCCCAGGAGAGGTGCTGTAGGCGCTCACGTCTGTTGTCTGCTGCCATAGCCCATTAACACCACATTTCGCTGCACTGTCCTAATAGATACGTTTGTCATACATCCCACACTGATTTCTGTGGTTATTTCATGCGTGTTGCTCGTCTGTTAGCACTAACAACTGTGCGCAAATGGTGCCTTGAACATTAAGTGAAGGCTGTCCGTGATGAAAGGTAATACCTGAAATTTGGTATTCTCAGCACACTTGATGCTGTGGATCTCAGAATACTAAATCCCTTAATGACTTCTGAAATGGAATGTCCCATGTGTCTATCTCCAACCACCATTCTGCATTCGAAGTCTGCTTCCCTGTCATGGAGCCATAATCATGTTGGAAACAATTACCATAATGTTCAAAGTATGTTAATTCCCATCGTATGGCCATAATCGTGTTGGACACCTTTTCAGATAAATCACGCGAATACAAACGACAACTCTACCAATGCACTATCCTTTTATATCTCATGTACACAATACTACCACCAGCTGTATACATACATGTCACTATCCCATGAGTTTTGTAACCTCAGTACATTCTCAGGGAGGAGGTGTAATGCTCCCAGCTATCCTTCTCACTGCATCTAATTATGCAGTGAACCTTTGCATGCAGTGAACCATTGCTTCTTAAGTGGAGTTAGACGGAAAAAAAATTTTTTTTCACATTTTCAGATTTTTATCTCATTATAAAATTTGCAATTTTCTGAATAAATTGATATACAGGGTGTACCATAATTAATGGCGTAAACGCATACAGTTGAAAGTACACAATACCAGGAGTAAAAAAGTCTCAGTATTAACATAGGGTCAAAAATGCGTACCGAGCTACAAGCAATTTTTCATTTAAATGCGAAAGCAAATCTCTTCTACTGCAAGCTCTTTGCTTTCCACATTTTGATAAGTAGTAGTATGGACCAAAACAAGAAAAAATGTCCAGTAAACATTTGCTCTAAAATGCATACCTTAAAAGTTATGAGCAATTTTTCATTAGAAGAGTTGTGTTTCCAAGTAGAGAAGATGAGCACATGCTCATAGCTCTTAAGGTACGCATTTTAGAGTACATGTTTACTGAATATTTTTTCCTTGTTTTAGTCCACATTACGATTTCCCAAAATTTTACCATTTCCCAAAATTTTACCATTTCCCAAAATTTTACCATTTCCCAAAATTTTACCATTTCCCAAAATATGGAAAGCAAAGAGCTTGCAGTAGAAAAGATTTTCTTCACAGTATCAATGACGAAAAATTGTTTGTAGCTCTTAAGGCATGCATTTTCGACCCAATGTTTACAGAGACTTTTTTGCTTCTAGTATCGTGTACTTTCAACTGTATGTGTTTAAGCCATTAATTATGATACACACTGTATCTCTCACTTATAAACTCACATGGGAAGGTTTTTTATTTTATTTTTTAAATATAATCTACACCAGCTGAAAATTTTAAAATTTGTACGTGCATTAATTCAAGATCTAATAAAATTGGTAATTTTTTATATAAAAGAAGGCTGTGGATTGCCATGTTATAAAGTGACGAATAGATTGCTAAAGCTCTCAAAAAGTAAAGTAAGGCACCAAAACAAAGTGTTTTTAAGAATTGTGGGCTTCATGGTAATAGATTTTCGAATAAAGGGAAACATTGTGTTCAACATGTGGCGTATGAAGTTACAGACAATGAAATACAGGCAAACTTGTCAGAATCTATAGAAACACACATTAGCGTTTCGAAGATTGAAATAAAACAATTTTCTCAAAACTAAAGCGATGTAAATGGTAGGTTAGGTTATATTCTGACAGATTTATACATCCTAATAACGGTGTTAGGTGAATGTGTGTGTTGTAAAATATGTGGAGGGCCAGTTAGTATACATGAAGATGGTGATGACTAGCCAGGAAACTTATCATTAATTGTGCCAGTTGTAAATATTCTCATTCATCTTGGAATTCTGGTAAGTGTAGAGATAATTATTTTGAAGTAAATATTATGTGGTTTTATGGATTGAGAGCTATTGGCAAAGGACACACTGCAGCAGAAACAATGTGTACCGTGATGAATATGCCATGCCCACCCTGTAAAATCGACAAGTATGCAGGATTTATTGGAGCTATGGAATCTGTTGCATGTGTGTCAATGAAGGGTGCTGCAAAGGAAACTGTTGAAATAAATGATGGTATGACTGACATACCGGCAGCTTTTGATGGCACTTGGCAGAAGTGCGGCTCTAGTTCTAAGAATTCTGTTGCTACGGTGACCAGTGTGGATACTGGAACGGTAATACATTTCCAGATTTTAACCAAACATTGTTATAAGTGTAAATCAGGGAATGAAGAAGGGCATATCTGTGACAGAAATTATGAAGGAACAAGTGGTGGTAGGGAAGCCTCTGCAGCTATTGAAATTTTTAGTCGATCTGTGAATGAGAGGGGAGTGTGTATACATTAAGTTCTTAGGTCATGGAGACTCAAAAGCATATAACAGTGTAGTGGCAACTCAGCCTTATAGTGAGAAGATTATCACAAAACTGGAATGTGTTGGTCATGTCTAGAAGAGGTTGGGCACCAGGTTGAGAAAGTTGAAACAAAGTTTTAGAGACAAGAAACTTTTTGATGGTAAAACCATAAGGGGCAGGCTGACAGTATTATGGAATGGCCATTAGAAATAATACAGAGGATTTGTTGAAAATGAAGCACGCAGTAAGGGTTACCTTCTTCCACAGACTGTCAACTGATGAAAAGCCAGTACACCACCACTGCCCTCCTGGACCTGATTCATGGTGCAATTACTGCAATGCCCAGTATTCAAACAGTTCATACAGCCATAAACATTCCATCCCAGCAGCAGTCATGAATATCATAAAACCTATTTACAGAGACCTGACAAATCCTGAATTACTGAAGAAGTGTCTGCATGCTCAGACTCAAAATCCCAATGAGTCGTTCACTAATCTTATATGGACTCGATTGCCAAAACACGTTTTTGTTGGAATGAAGACAATAAAGTGGGGGCTCAGTGATTCTGTTATTGCTTTTAATGATGGCAACATTGGTAGGGTGAGTGCTACAGCATTTGGGAATTAATCCTGGAGCAAACTGCATCAGAGAACTTGAACGGATGGACAAGGTTCGCATTGAAAAAGCAGAGTATGCAGCACAGTTGGCAACTAAGGATTCCAGAAAGAAGAATAATATCAGGAGGATGATATACGGTATGGCGCAGCATGTTTCTGAGTGACTAAAAATAAAAAGTTAAGCATATATTAAGTGAGTTACAGTCTTTTGAAACTTTAGAAGCATTTCCTGAAAATTTACATTTTCTGTTGCATTTTTCCCTAAACCTCAGAAACCACTTCGAGTAGAGTATTCAAATTTTCAGGGAGTAATAACATACTTATCCTGAGTCCACAAAACTAAAAGAAGAACTTAATGTTATGTAGAATTAAAATTGTTTAGGATAATGTACAAAAAGTACACAAATTTTAACCATGTAATTAAAAAAATATATTTCTGAAAGCAGCAGCTGAAATGCAATTATTGTAGTTCAGTAGACTCAGAACATACAGTTCAATGTTCTCCGAAAGTTTCACGTCAATGGCTACAGTGGTTCCTGAAATACAGGGAAGCCAAGTCACTAAATTTAACATTGTCGGGATAGGGCGTTCCAACTCCCCTTAAGAGTGATAAGGGTATTCTGCCACTTCATAAGTTGCAGGATCCTTCAAAGGTTCTGAATAGTAGTTGCAATGTCTTTGATCCATTGTGGCACTGGCTACTAGTGGACTGGTTCCATAGAAAAGAGGATAGCAATTTTAGCAGTGCACGTGATTGCATTGGAGAGCAGAGGAGTACAATACCAGCTGGGCCTTCAGAGAGCCGATAGCAGAAACTGGCCTGTGGGGCAGTTACAAGAACGTGACAGGATGACCACCAGAAAGTGAACTTGTCACAAAGATTGTCATAAGCATCCTCTGCGGTGAAGTCATGAGTTTGGAGAAAAGAGACCACAAAGTCGATTGACACAGAAGTGGATAGAGCTACCATTACTGGGGAAATGCAAATAAAGATTGTAAAGAAGTTGGTCAATTAGAAGGTCCCTGCCAGAAGATTTGGTATTCCCCAACAAGTGATTATAGTCATTGAAATACCAAAGTAAGAGGAAAAGGGACTGGGAGGAGTTATCAGATTAAGTGGCCAGCTCAAATTACATAAGGCCCAACACAGTGGCAAATAAACGTTACAAATGATGATCACTAGGGTCATTCGTACTTGCACTGTTATTACTTCCAGTGTGGATGGAGGTGAATCAACTCACTGACAAATCTTATGAACCACTGTAGAGGCCCTTCTAGATGTTCTCTTGGAGACAGTAAATTTCTGATATCAGGCACAGTAACCACAAAGATTTGTAGAATGCTAAACAGTGAAACATGTTTCTTGTAGAGCAACACAGATCACAAAACAGGGAGGAGGATATCAGTTGTTGTAGTTCTGGCAACAAACAGTAATACTGATTGCGATTCCATTGAATTACTATGTTTAGGGCATCCTGCTTAGGCACAAAGGGCTGGAGGGTCAGGTTGTGTTCCAGGTTCATTGCCTGTCACCAGTGGGGATGGAACAACTTCAACAAACATAAATTCTGAGCCTGATGGCATGGGGGAATCTGGCACCTCCAGGGTTATCAGACTAGCATTCTCCCAACATTTCTTCTTAGCTACATCAGAAGAGAGGTTAGGAACTGAAGAGAAGTAGGCAGCCCTGGGACCTGCAAGTCATGGTTTCCTTTAGCCAGTGGCTGGTATCTAGCCACTGGTCCACTGATTTTCAGAGAGAGGGTAAAGGGAGCAGTATCACTGGTAGATGACAGAGGAGGAGCTGATGCTTCTCTGGCTGGGTGCGGGAAGTAGAAGTAATTGAAGATGGTGCTGCAAGAACCACAAGAGAAGAGGGCCCATCTCCCCCATGGGCTAATTCACCTGTGCAACTACCAGAGTTCGATGTTGTAGGGATGGAAAAAGTAAGTACTCAGGATACTGCCAATGACCTTGTTACAGTAGTGGCAAAAGTTGGTACCACTGGGATGGTGTATAAGCAATCATACTCTTTCTGAGCTTCTAGATATGAGAGGCAAACCGAGACCTTAAGCTCTTGGGAGTTATGTACCTTAATTAAGGTGGCATAGTATGGGGAATGAGAAGGGTGAGTGTGTCTGCAATTTACACAGAAAGATGGTTGCTCACATCGTGAATTTTCATTTAACAGTTGACCACAATCTCAATAAATTGTGTTGTTCATACAATGAGAACACAGAAGCCTAAAGTGTTGGTCTTAAAAGCACCACATAGGCAGTTAGAGTATAGCTTCACATCGTAACAGCATACTATCATTTTTATTTTCTCAGGAAGCCAATAGCCCCTTGTATGTGAGTATGAATGTCCCAGTTCAACGTTGCTGTCTCGTGGGCTTCAACATAAGTGATATTCACAATGGAGTCCTCATTTCTCCAAGTTCTGCATAATTCCTCATGAATGTGCAGTGTAAAGTAGTCAAGGTACTGCTGATCACCTGGCCACAGCAGTGGCAAAAGTCAGTACATCTACATCTACACCCATACTCTGAAAAACATCACGATGAGTATGGCAGAGGGTATGTCTCACTGTGCCAGTTATAGGGTTTCTTCCCATTCCATTCATGTGTGGAGTACGGGAAGAATGACTGACTGAATGCACCTGTGCAGGCTGTCATTATTTTAATCTTGTCCTCACAATCCATACGTGAGCAATACGTAGCAGGTAGTAGTACGTTCCCAAGTCTCATTTAAAGCCAGTTCTTAAGACTTTGTTGGTAAACTTTCTTGGGATTGTTTACATCTATCTTCAAGAAGCTGAAAGTTTGGTTTCTTCAGCATCTCTATGACACACTCCAACAAGTCAAACAAACATGTGATGATTCATGCTGCCCTTCTCTGTGTATGTTCAACATCCCACACACTGGAGTAATATTCTAGAATGCTTCACCCGAGTGATTGCAAGCAATCTCCTATGACTGACTGAACTTCTCCAGTTTTCTATCAATCAACAGAAGTCTACCACCTGCTTTACCCACAACTGAGCCTATGTGAAAATTCCAGTTCATATATCTATGAATTATTACAGACCGGTATTTGTATGAGTTGGCCTGATATTTGTGTGTGTGTGTGTGTGTGTGTGTGTGTGTGTGTGTGTGTGTTTTCTTTCAGACATGTTAAGGCAAGACAGCCAATGATCTCTTCAGTGCTGATGCATACTGGGTTCAAACTCTTATGGAATCAGGGAAATGCTGCAGGTAATGACGATAATGGGCAAGGGGGCACTGCATTAGTAGTGTGTGGATAAGCTGAAAATTTGGGTCTGGCGGGAGGTGTACTAAGGTAGTCTGTGCAGTTACAATGACCACAGTGTCCAGATGGGTTAGTGGTCAGAGCATATGCCAGATAAGCAGAAGAACCGGGTTCGAATCCTGAACTGAAAAAATTTTTCAACTTTCCACACATTGATTTCAATCAATACCCAGTTGCAGCCAATGTCTAATTTTGTTGTGTCTTAACTATTAATATGTCTGCAAAGTCATTAATGTGCAACATAAACAGCAAAGGCCCCAACACACTTTCCTGGGGCATACCCAAAGTTTCTTCTACATCTGATGATGACTATCCATCCAAGATAACATAATGTGTCCTACCTACCTTAAAGTCCTCAATTCAGTTACAAATTTCACTTGACGCCCCATATGATTGAACTTTTGACAATAAGTGTAAGGGTGGTACTGAGTTAAAAGCTTTTTGGAAACCGAGAAATACTACACCCACTGACTGCCTTGATGCAAAGCTTTACATACGTCATGTGAGAAATGTGCGAGTTGGGTTTCACACGATCGTTGTTTTCGGAATCCTTGCTGGTTGGCATGGAGCATGTCATTCTGTTCAAGATACCTCATGCTTGCACTTAGAACATGTTCTAAGATTCTACAACAAATCGATGTCAATGGTAATTTTGTGGATCACTTCTACTACTCTTCTTGTACAGGGGTGTCACCTGTGCTTTCTCCTAACTGCTGGGCAAGGTTTTTTTGTTTGATGGATTTATAGCACATTATAGTTAGAAGAGGGACTAACTCAGCCGCAAATTTGGTATAGAATCTGACAAGGATTCCATCAGGCCCTGGAGCTTTGGCCAATTTTAACAATTTCAGCTGTTTCTCAACACCACGGACTTTATTACTGATTTCACTCACCTTTTCAGTGCTAAAAGGGTTAAATCGGGGCAGTGCTCCGGAGTTTTCCTTTGTGAAGGAACATTTGAAAACAGAGTTAAGCATGTCAGCTTTTGCTTTTCTACCCTCAATTTCAGTTTCTGTCTCATTTGGTAGAGACTGGATACTAACTTTGGTGCCACTAACAGCCTTTCCATAAGACCAGAATTTCTTTGGGTTCTGCGAAAGATCATTTGATAATATTCTACTATAGTAATCACTAAAGGCTTCTCACACCGTCGTCTAGACAGCCACAGAGATTTCATTCAACATCTATCTATAGTCTTATACTTTGTTTTACACCTATTAAGCTGTAGTATCTGTGTCTTTTGAAGTTACTTTACAGTGACTATATACTGTGGAGAGTGCCTCCCATTATGAACTATTCTTATCCAGTGCTTGGTCGACTATTCTTTTAAACTTGAGCCATAGTTCCTTTACATTCTCCTGTCATGTGCTGAAAGTTTCAAGTTCCTCACTGAGATATGACACCACTGATTTTTTACCTAGTTTACTGAACATATTTATCTTTATGCTTGTTTTTGTTGCCCTTTGTACTCCAGTAATCATAGCAGCCACAACCGCATCATGCTCACTGACACCAATTTCAATGTGGACATAATCATAGTGTTGCCACTATATCCAATATATTTCCATCATGAGTGGGGTTCCAAACTATCTGTTCTACGTACATTGCAGAGAATGCATTTTAAGTCTCCACTGGTGAAGATGACAATATGATTGGGAAACTTACATACAAGTGAACTGAGGTTTCCTCTGAAGCTTTCCATTACATGAGGAAATATGTGTGTGTGTGTGTGTGTGTGTGTGTGTGTGTGTGTGTGTGTGTGTGTGTGAGGGGGGGGCAATAGAAGAATCCAGTTACCACTTTGTTGCAAATGCTTCGGCATTAATCATTACGATTTTAATACTCTCACATATTGGAATAATTTCTTTCGATCTTACACTGATAGTTCTCACACACAGTCAACTATCTGGGTAGCAGTCTCATGTGTAGTGCACACCTGACCCATTTAGGGGCATCCTACAGTTCACAACCCTATGGTACAAGTCCATGAAGTTGCAGCCTAGCTTGTCACAGAACCTTTGAAGTCTCTGGTTCAGTCCTTCCACTCAACTAAGAACCAAAGGTCCACAATCAGTTTTGGGGACAATGCTTCATATTGTGAGCTGTGTTGAAATTCATGTGAAAGGCTGGTTTTCTCAACCTTCTCTGTCAGTTGCTGGAATGATCCAAGTATGACCTCGGAGCCAAGACAACAGATATCATTTATTCCTACACGTGCCACAATCTGCAGTTGGTTGCACCCTGTTTGCTCAATGGCTGCCGGAATAGGCTCTTGAACATGTTAAACGAGGCCACCAGGCAAAGAGTGCACCAGGTGTCCTTTTCTGTCCCTGCTGCCATTTCGCTAAGAGGTACCAACATTCACCAAACATTTTAACTGCCAACCATTAATAGACCCTATCCTTTTGTATTTGTCTCCTCTTGACACCAGACAAAACAGATCTCTACAAAACAGGTGAAGTGAGTCCCACAGGCTCATTTTCAATTTCAGTGAAAGACAGCACCTCGAACTCACTGGTCAGGGGGCTCGGTATGACACCCTGAATCCTTCCTGGTCCCTGTCAACGATGTATAGGCTGCTGAAAAACCACTCACGTGGATGAGTAATGACAGATCCTGTACTTTCTATGCAAGTGACAGGATCCACAGGAGAGGATAGTACTTTATGTACCTTTCGGAACTGATGCCACAGATACATGAGTCTCAGGAACTCTTACAACACACCAATTCGCAGCAGCTGCCAATTGTTAGACAATAATTGGGGTGATTTTCAGCTACTTACAAATGTTAACCAACTCATCCCGTGTTTTGAGAGCAGCATTCACAGTGGGGCAGCATTTTGCTGGTGAAATGTATTACAGGACAGTAAACAGATAACTTTAACTTCAAACTAAGGTTGCTAATTATCTTTTATATCTGTTGTGCTGAAAAAAGTTATTAATCCCCTATAAGAATTGAAGCCTTTTCAGAAAACAAGATTTCTATTAAGGCAACAGAAAAGCCTTTGGTAAAAATTACTAATTTCCTAAAACTTTTTGAGATTAATTTTAGTTATTGGCAAACTAGAAAATAGAGTTAATTTACAATAAATGTAGATAATTTATACTTATCTTTAAGGGAAGACTAGATGTAACACAATGTGTTAGTTAGAAAGTCTGTTATAGTAACTAAATCATTGACAATGATTTACTACAAATTAGATTATGCATAGGACAAAGTTAACTTCAAAAAATTCTAAAAAATGCACATTTGTTTGCGTTGATATACAATGAAATTTGGGATTATCTATTCTTTGGCATTAACTGTAAATCACAAATGCTGATTTGGTATGAAATAAGTTATATGAATACTGGTTACTTACGAAAATATAGTATTATAAGTGTCCGAAAATTTTCTTAAAGAACCTGTTTCTCATGTAATGAATACAATGAAATTAGAGAACAATTATTTTGAATGAGGACAGGCCTACTGTCTCAAAAATTTTTAAAAGAGCACAAATAAGTTTAATCCTACAACTGACGGTAACAGTAGGGTTTATCACAGCACTTGTGAATGTTCGAAATTTCACAATACAAACAGGTATTGATACAATCAATGGGAGACTATGCAGAAGTGATGCAAACAGTAAAATATGCAGATCCAGAATTTCAAACTGGCACACGAATCTTGCACAAGCAATCTCGCACAAAAGAAAATTTTGAATAAGTGTGCAAATGCCATGGATTTTTTTTTTTATTTTATTTTTTTACTTGGCTGTTTCTGTCTCAACTTCCACACTGGCATGCTCAAGAGGAACACTGTAGTTTGAGTTTATCTCCATCAAAATCTAGAAAAATGTGCAGCACCAACAAAACACGTCCTCTGCCTGTTGCTGCTAATAGTGCATTCAATACCACTGAGACAGAATATAAGTGATCATACTTTTTTCAAGCTTCAAAATGTGAGAGCTCTGGTGCCATTTTCAGGGTCTTGTGGTGTGTTATGGTGACAGGTATGTCATCAACTTTCTTGCAAGAGAGAAATGCTCGGGACTGGGTAGGTTGTTTTAATTAAGACAGAACTAATTCATAATTTACTATGAGAAGAGATTTCTCCAAATACATTCTCAATATTCTCCACAAAGCAGATAGAAAAGACATTTCATCAGTTCAGGTGCAAACTGTAGCACACAGAAAAGATACTCCATCTGTTCAGGTGCAAAATGGGAACTGAGGTGCTAAGGGAGGGGGAAGTTCTTTGAGTTGTAATGAAATGCACTGAAGAATCCTGATCTTTCTGTAGATTCTGCAAGCGCCTCACAACTACTACCAGATAACTTTGGTCTTTTCATTGCACAAGATATCATTACCATGTCACCTACTCTGAACCAGGGGTCTGTCCCCATGGGTATTGCACAGCCAGAGAAAAGGTCACCTGACTTGATGGCCATTATCCATGGCCCCAATACCCAAAAAATACACACATGCCAACTCCTTGGCATGTGCAGGGAGGTAACAGCTTGGTCATTAACAGTGCATTCCCTGCATAGTCACAGGATCAGGGGATATTTGATGGCCCCCCACAGTGACTGATTAACATGCTGAAGAGCAGGCAACCATCCCCAGTAGGTGTACACTTCTGTAAATATATATATATATATAAAAATTAAACACAACTTGAAAATGTAGAGGTCAGACGTGGATGTGGGGACCAAATATGCAGCAACTGAATTATGTATCTAAAATGAACAAAGTGGGAAAAGCCATAATGAAAGTACTACAAACAGGGTAGGTTGTCAACAGAGACTCTGTAGTACATGTTGAGCCTAATAAAAGATATAGTCAGAGAGTAAGGTTGCAGCACAAGAAAGGAAGAAATATTGCAATGGCTCAAGGTCCCACAATCACCACGCACAAACTCACAAAAGAGTTGTGAGACCTCTTGGGGTGAGATGTGACTTTGTTGTTTTGTTGTTGTTGTTGTCGTCGTCTTCTTCAGTCCAGAGACTGGTTTAATGCAGCTCTCCAAACTACTCTATCCTGTGCAAGCTTCTTCATCTCCAAGTAACTACTGCAACCTACATCCTTCTGAATCTGCTTAGTGTATTCATTTCTTGGTCTCCCTCTACAATTTTTACCCTCCACACTGAGCTCTAATACTAAATTGGTGATCCCTTGATGCATCAGAACATATCCTATCAATTGATACCTTCTTTTGGTCAAGTTGTGCCACAAATTCCTCTTCTCCCCAATTCTATTCACAGTACTGGGATCTACCCATATAATCTTCAGCATTCTTATGTAGCACCACATTTCGAAAGCTTCTATTCACTTCTTGTCTAAACTATTTATCGTCCATGTTTCACTTCCATACACAGCTCCACTCCACACAAATACTTCCAGAAAAGACTTGCTGACCCTTAAATCTACACTCGACGTTAACAAATTTCTCTTCTTCACAAACGCTTTCCTTGCCATAGCCAGTCTACATTTTATATTCTCTCTATTTTGACTATCATCGGTTATTTTGCTTCCCAAATAGCAAAACTCATCTACTACTTTAAGTGTCTCATTTCCTAATCTACAAGATGTACAACTTTGCTTCTGCCATTTTTTACCTAACATTTGAGGCTTTAATGAAACATACTGGTTACACATGTATCATTCAAAGTATTTTCCATCGCTGGCCACTACTTTCTCCCATCTTTCAGGCAGTGAATGAATCCCGCATTGAAAAAATTGTTCATCTTTTGAAGCGATCCACGAATCGATCCAATTTGTGACTTCTTCATGAGATTGGAAGTGCTGGACAGCCAGGCCATGCACCATTGATCTAAACAGGTGATACAGTGAGCTATGTCTGGAGAATATGGCGGGTGGTGTAGGACTTATTTTAACATTTCCAAGTACGTTTTGACCTCTTTTTCAACATGGGGTTGAGCGTTGTCGTGCTGCAAAATCACTTTATTGTGCCTCTCAGTGTATTGCAGCCATTTGTCTTTTAATGCTTTGCTCAAATGCATTAATTGCATTCAATAACAAGCACCTGTGATTGTTTCACTTGGTTTTAACACCTCATAATACATGACGCTGAGCTGGTCCCACCAAATGCAGAGCATGATCTTGGAGCTGTGAATATTCGGTTTGGCCGTTGACGTGGAAGCATGGCCAGGATATACCCATGATTTGTTGCATTTAGGGTTATCGTAATGAACCCATTTTTTGTCCCCAGTCACAATGTGATGCAGAAATCCCTTCCATTTGTGCCTCTGAAGCAACTGTTCACAAACACACAAACGCCGTTCAACATCTCTTGGTTTCAGCTCACACAGGACCCAAGTTCCTTCTTTCTAAATCATGCCCATAGCATTGAGACGTTTTGAAATGGCTTGCTGTGCCACTCCCAACAATCGTGCCAATTCTTCTTGAGTTTGATGCGCGTCTTCACTCAGCCAAGTCTCCAATTCTGCATCTTCAAAAACACTCACTCTTCCACCACTATGCCGGTCTACAATGTTAAAATCATCATTCTTGAAGCGCTGAAACCCCTCACGACTCATTCTTTCACTAATAGCACCCTTAGCATACGTACTTGAGAGCATTCAATGAGACACAGCCGCTATTTTTTTCATACTGAAACAACACAGTAACACCTCCCGACGAGAATTAGGCTCGTAAAATAACATTTTCAATCACGAACAACTTTATGATGCAGATACAAATCGACTAATGTTTGAATGAGGTTATGTTGACCAGGTCTGCGATCTGTTTATTTCGACTGCTACTTACCATAGTCACTACCTATCAGCAAACAGCGGAAGCAAAGTTGTACACCTATTAATTCCCTCAGCATCACCTGATTTAATTTGACGACATTCCATTACCCTCGCGTTTATCTTATATCACCCCTTCAAGACACTGTCCATGCCATTCACCTGCTCTTCCAGATCCTTTGCTGTCTGACAGAATTACAAAGTTGTCAGCAAATTTCAAAGTTTTTATTTCTTTACCATGGATTTTAATTCCTACTCCAAATTTTTCTTTTGTTTCCCTTACTGCTTGCTCAGTATACAGATTGAGTAACATTAGGGATAGGCTACAACCCTGTCTCACTCCCTTCCCAACCACTGCTTCCCTTTCATGCCCCTCGAATTTTATAACTGCCATCTGGTTTCTGTACAAATTGTAAATAGCCTTTCGCTCCCTGTATTTTACCCCTGCCACCTTCAGAATTTGAAAGAGAGTATTCCAGTCAACATTGTCAAAAGCTTTCTCTAAGTCTACAAATGCTAGATATGTAGTTTTGCCTTTCCTTGATTTATATTCTAAGATAAGTTGTAGGGTAAGCATTGCCTCACATGTTTTGACATTTCTACGGAATTCAAACTGATCGGCTTCTACCAGTTATTCCAGTCGTCTGTAAAAAATTTGTGTTAGTATTTTGCAGCTGTTACTTACTAAACTGATAGTTCAGTAATTTTCACACCTGTGAACACCTGCTTTCTTTGGGATTGGAATTATTATGTTCTTCTTGAAGTCTGAGGGTATTTCGCCCGTCTCATACATCATGGACTTTAAATGTTAAAAATTATTAAACAGCTCTGTGAGAATTGGAAAGAACTACTAGGGGGAGATACAAAAACAAAGAAACAGTTTAGGGTACAGACTGGAAAGAAAGTAATAATTATAAACTGGCAAAGTAATGGGAGGCATTTTGAAGTCATTAGAAGACATACTGGACCACATCAATCGCTGAAGGCTGTAATGCATGGAAATGTCTAGAGGAGATCTTTGGCAAACAGTAGATGTCAACTGACTGAAAATGGTGATAAGGATGGCACTGATTGTGGTGGTGGTGGAAAACACTGGATATTTCACATTAACTGTAACATAAATACCTCAGTAAAACAAAGCAATAAAAATATTTCTCTCAGGGTTCATTAAGTACTTCAACTGTGTGGAAGGGAAATGTGTCAAAGATAATGAAGTCAATTTAGTTAAAATTCATAAGAACGAAAATAGAAGGAAAATTATGGTGCAAAATTATGTCGAGAACATGACCATCTGAGACATTGGACGGAACAAAGTACCATTTTCAAAACAACCCTTTCCTGCACTTACTAATTTGGGGAAACCATAGAAAATATAAATCTGGTCTGCCAGACTGGAGTCTAATCTCTGCTCCTCAAGAATGTAAATCCTCGTGTTCACGAGTGGACTAAGTGTTCTGGTGGAAGCAAAGAAGTTTATGGTCCAAGAGGACACAGTCTTCTGATCACACCCAACCTTGAGCAACTTCCAAACAAATACTCTCATTCATGGCTGTCAACTCTCTCCAGCTCTTAACAGTAAAAGATGAAGAATTTTCACATTATGCTTGTATGAAATATTTAATGAATTCCTTATTTACAAATAACTTCTTTTCATATATCAATTACAAAACTAAGAGTAGAACCAACATCTAGTTAAGAACAATCATTGCCAAGGTTCTATTTAGAGACAGGCTCTAGTTTCCTAGTTTATTTATTTCACTTAGTCGTGAGACTTAGCTTTGATAAAAGCCTTTCTTGTGAATCAGGTGTTTAACTGTAACAAGTAAATGATTAACAAATGTGTGCATAGTATAATACTGTGTTTGTATTGATGGTGAGATAGAAAGATCATGACATAACCTTTTTCCGGAACACAGCCTACTCATCTTTAGTAGCACGAAGGGGGCTCCTAAGCTGAATAATCCCCTCAGTGGTGTCACATGCCCTCATTCAATGACAAACTGGAAAGAGGTTTGACATATAACTCAAGATACCATCATAATGTCTCAAGATCAAGAATTTAATCCACCATTCCCCTCTTTCCCTTTTTGTGTAAGTACTGGTAATGAAATTTTTTCCACAAGCAGGATTCAAATTAGCAGCCTCAAATACAAGGCCCAAATTTCGAAAGTGGGTTAATGACCTTGGTTACGGAGGCAGATGTTTTTCATATCAGGTTCATGGATGATAATAGCAAACAATTTAACAGTAATACAAGTATATAAATAAAATCTTTCACGGCAGATTTCCTGTCATCAAAGTCATGGAAATTGTATTTATCAACTGTTTTAAGGATTTGTATTATGCACATAGGAAATACTGAAAACAAGCATTTTATATCAAATGATTACAGACAAAACATGGTCTATATTTTATACCATGGTGGCAACTATTGTGATGTGTGTGATATATGTACCATTTCCGTTGTCAGTATAAACTGGTCACAAGTGACATCCCTAAAATGTCTATATCAATGGATTCCAATTTCTGTTACTTACAGTCAGTTGCTCCCTTGTAAAAACATTAAAGGATACTGTCAAAAATCTTGGAATTTTACAGTAATTTGATTCAATAAGTTCATCGAAAACAATTTTAAAGTGTCTCTATATTTCTAATCTTTAGACTTAACAAACCTTCATTGCCAATGAGTGGTTTTTCCCCCTGAACTCCTTCAGCATGCAGTCCCATTCAAAACATGGGCAGAGCCTGAATTACATTGTAGCTTGCCAATGTGAATACAATAAGTCAACACATTTACATGCATGAAGTGTTGACAAACAAGTCTAAGAAATTACAGGTTTTAGAACACTTATGCTCAGCTAGTTAACTTGCAATACTAACTCTAGAATGGTGAAGGGGGTTAAAATGCCCACCCCCCTGCAGTCATACTTTTTTCTTCAATGTCATACTTTCTCCCCCCCCAACATATTAAGATTTACGAAATATTTGTATTTTCTTGAACATTTCATTCGATATACATGCAATGGTGGAAGGAATCAATAGGACACTTCTGTAATTTCTCTTCTGAATATATGTAAATAATCCAACAATGAAGCAGCAACCATCAGCAATATGCAAATTTATTGCTGCTCAATGTTGTGTTTTGCCACATGCACATGACAAGCTGCCACTGTTTATATTGTGTCATTGTGGTAACATTCTTTGTCCATGAAAGATATTTTCCAACATGTTTACTCAGCATAGACTTTCTGATGTAGAAATGTTACGTCTGTTTAGAGATATCTGACGCTGAATTGGAAACTGGTTTCCTCACAAAAATGAAGATTTTGTACCAGAGACATGTGAAGATGAGGATATTGTATAGAAGCAGAGATTAGTGGAGGAGGATTCAGATGGTGATCCATGTCAATCATCATCTCGTCCATCACAGCAGACCCAGTTGAATGCCTTTACAAAGAGGTTGCTAGGGATTGAAATGAGTGAGAGACTGACAATTTTTCACCTTGCGGAAGATGATTAGTTGTGAATGTTCTAAAGGAGAGAGGAGGTTCCACTACTTATGCTGTGTCTCATGAATAAATATGCAGAATTAAATTCTCAAAAAGTAATAAAAAAATAAAAAACAATGATTGAACTGTGCCACTCGAGGAACTGGAAAAATTTATAACCATTATATATGTTTGGGGTATCATTTGTACAAAAGGTTTGCAGATGATGTTTGGTCACATTCTTGGGGGCTTACCTTCAACAAGGGCATTATATGCCAAGGGACAGATTTCAGGCAATCAAATTTCTCAGTTTTGATTAAAAGTCAACCTAATCTGGCCTGCCAGCCAACAAATTTGCTCCTGCATCTGAATTTTGGGAAAAGTTAGTGGAAAACAGTATTCATTCTTGCTGGTCTGGAGAAAATATACCAATAGATGAGCAACTATTACCAAGCAAATAAATGCAGGCTCACTCAATTCATTCCCAACTAACACAACAAATGTGCTTCTAAATTCTGGACTGATGTCATGTAGCACCAAAATATATGTGTAATGCTTCCCTATGGCCCAACAAAGATGACATGCATAGACAGAAGCAATCACTCTGAATATTATGTCGCTCATGGAGCCATTTATAAATGGAGGAAGAAATGTGATGACAGGCAATATCTTCACATCTCGTCAACTTGCTAAAAAGCTCAAAGAAAAGAAAACTTGATTAGTTGGTACAATGAACCAGATCCATCTTGTAATCTCTGATGAGACAAAGTAGCTAAATACTGAAATACAGTCAACCACCATCCTGTACCAGGCTGACAACATAAGACTGCACCATGATTGTATACCAAGGTAAGAAATATAAAAAGTCATTCCTCTGAGTAAACTGGGTAGTGAAGTAGCAATACAAAAAGGAGGAAAAAAGAAACTTGAAATCTTAACATTCTACGATGCAACAGTGTATGGGGTGGCTACGGTTGATCAAATTAACCTTATATATGCCACAAAGGCAGCATCACCTGATTTGATTTCACTGCATTCCATTATCCTTGTTTTGCATTTGTTGCCGTTCATCTTATATCCTACTTTCAAGACACTGCCCATTCCATTCAACTGCTCTTCCAAGTCCTTTGCCGTCACTGACAGAATTACAATGTCATTAGCAAACAGTTTTTATTTCTTCTCCCTGAACTTTAATTCCTAATCTAAATGTTTCTTTTGTTTCCTTTTCTGCTTGCTCAAAGTGCAGACTGAATAACATTGGGGATAGGCTACAACCCTGTCTCACTCCCTTCTCAACCACTGTTTCCCCCCTGTGCCTCTCCACTCTCATAAGTGCTGTCTGCTTTCTGTACAAGTTGTAAATAAGTGATTCTCTCTATGTATTTTAACCCTGCTACCTTCAGAATTTCAAAGATAGAATTCCACTCACCACTGTCAATAGCATTCTATAAATCTACAATGCTATAAACTTCCCCAACAAGAACCATGGACCTTGCCGTTGGTGGGGAGGCTTGCGTGCCTCAGCGATACAGATAGCCACACCGTAGGTGCGACCACAACAGAGGGGTATCTATTGAGAGGCCAGACAAACGCGTGGTTCCTGAAGAGGGGCGGCAGCCTTTTCAGTAGTTGCAGGGGCAACAGTCTCGATGATTGACTGATCTGGCCTTGTAACACTAACCAAAATGGCCTTGCTGTGCTGGTACTGCGAATGGCTGAAAGCAAGGGGAAACTACAGCCGTAATTTTTCCCGAGGGCATGCAGCTTTACTGTATGGTTAAATGATGGCGTCCTCTTCGGGAAAATATTCTGGAGGTAAAATAGTCCCCCATTCGGATCTCCGGACGGGGACTACTCAGGAGGACGTCGTTATCAGGAGAAAGAAAACTGGCGTTCTATGGATCGGAGCGTGGAATGTCAGATCCCTTAATCGAGCAGGTAGGTTAGAAAATTTAAAAAGGCAAATGGATAGGTTAAAGTTAGATATAGTGGGAATTAGTGAAGTTCAGTGGCATCATGAACAAGACTTTTGGTCAGGCGAATACAGGGTTATAAATACAAAGTCAAATAGGGGTATTTGCTCCTCAAATAGCAAAACTCCTTTACTACTTTAAGTGTCTCCTTTCCTAATCTAATTCCCTCAGCATCACCCGACTTAATTCGACTACATTCCATTATCCTCGTTTTGCTTTCGTTTGTGTTCATCTTATATCCTCCTTTCAAGACACTATCCATTCCATTCAACTGCTCTTCCAAGTCCTTTGCTGTCTCTGACAGAATTACAATGTCATCGGCAAACCTCAAAGTTTTTATTTCTTCCCCATGGATTTTAATACCTACTCCGAATTTTTCTTTTATTTCCTTTACTGCTCACTCAATATACAGATTGAATAACATCGGGGAGAGGCTACAACCCTGTCCCACTCCCTTCCCAACCACTGCTCCCTTTCATGTCCCTCGACTCTTATAACTGCCATTTGGTTTCTATACAAATTGTAAATAGCTCCCTGTATTTTACCCCCGCCACCTTCAGAATTTGAAAGAGAATATTCCAGTCAACATTGTCAAAAGCTTTCTCTAAGTCTACAAATGCTAGAAACGTAGGTTTACCTTTCCTTAATCTAGCTTCTAAGATAAGTCGTAGGGTTAGTATTGCCTCAAGTGTTCCAATATTTCTACGGAATCCAAACTGATCTTCCCCAAGGTCGGCTTCTACTAGTTTTTCCATTCGTCTGTAAAGAATTCATGTTAGTATTTTGCAACTGTGACTTATTAAACTGATAGTTCGGTAATTTTCACATCTGTCAACACCTGCTTTCTTTGGGATTGGAATTATTATATTCTTCTTGAAGTCTGAGGGTATTTCGCCTGTCTCTTACATTTTGCTCACCAGATGGTAGAGTTTTGTCATGAGTGGCTCTCCCAAGGCCGTCAGTTGTTCTAATGGAATGTTGCCTACTCCCGGGGCCTTGTTTCGACTCAGGTCTTTCAGTGCTCTGTCAAACTCTTCACGCAGTATCTTATCTCCCATTTCATCTTCAACTACATCCTCTTCCATTTCCATAATATTGTCCTCAAGTACATCGCCCTTGTATAAACCCTCTATATACTCCTTCCACCTTTCTGCCTTCCCTTCTTTGCTTAGAACTGGGTTTCATCTGAGCTCTTGATGTTCATACAAATGGTTCTCTTATCTCCAAAGGTCTCTTTAATTTTCCTGTAGGCAGTATCTATCTTACCCCTAGTGAGACAAGCCTCTACATCCTTACATTTGTCCTCTAGCCATCCCTGCTTAGCCATTTTACACTTCCTGTCGATCTCATTTTTGAGACCTTTGTATTCCTTTTTGCCTGCTTCATTTACTGCATTTTTATATTTTCTCCTTTCATCAATTAAATTCAATATTTCTTCTGTTACCCAAGGATTTCTATTAGCCCTCGTCTTTTTACCTACTTGATCCTCTGCTGCCTTCACTACTTCATTCCTCGGAGCTACCCATTCTTCTTCTACTGTATTTCTTTCCCCCATTCCTGTCAATTGTTCCCTTATGCTCTCCCTGAAACTCTGTACAACCTCTGGATTAGTCAGTTTATCCAGGTCCCATTTCCTCAAATTCCCACTTTTTTGCAGTTTCTTCAGTTTTAATCTACAGTTCATAACCAATAGATTATGGTCAGAGTCCACATCTGCTCCTGAAAATGTCTTACAATTTAAAACCTGGTTCCTAAATCTCTGTCTTACCATTATATAACCTATCTGAAATCTGTCAGTATCGCCAGGCTTCTTCCATGTATACAACCTTCTTTGTGATTCTTGAACCAAGTGTTAGCTGTGCAAAATGCTACCAGGCAGGTTCCTCTTTCATTTCTTAGCCCCAATCCATATTCACCTACTATGTTTCCTTCTCTCCCTTTCCCTACTACCGAATTCCAGTCACCCATGACTATAAAATTTTCGTCTCCCTTCACTATCTGAACAATTTCTTTTATTCCATCATACATTTCTTCAATTTCTTCGTCATCTGCAGAGCTAGTTGGCATATAAACTTGTACTACTGTAGTAGGTGTGGGGTTCGTGTCTATCTTGGCCACAATAATGCGTTCACTATGCTGTTTGTAGTAGCTTACCCACATTCCTATTTTTTTATTCATTATTAAACCTACTCCTGCATGACCCCTATTTTACTTTGTATTTATAATCCTGTATTCGCCAGACCAAAAGTCTTGTTCCTGCTGCCACCAAACTTCACTAATTCCCACTATATCTAACTTGAACCTATCCATTTCCCTTTTTAAATTTTCCAACCTACCTGCTCGATTAAGGGATCTGACATTCCACGCTCTGATCCGTAGAATGCCAGTTTTCTTTCTCCTGATAACAATGTCCTCCTGGGTAGTCCCCGCCCGGAGATCCGAATGGGGGACTATTTTACCTCTGTAATATTTTACCCAATAGGACGCCATCATCATTAACCATACAGTAAAGCTGCATGCCCTCGGGAAAAATTACGGCTGTAGTTTCCCCTTGCTTTCAACTGTTCGCAGTACCAGCACAGCAAGGCCGTTTTGGTTAGTGTTATAAGGCCAGATCAGTCAATCATCCACACTGTTGCCCCTGCAACTACTGAAAAGTCTGCTGCCCCTCTTCAGGAACCACGCGTTTGTCTGACCTCTCAACAGATACCCCTCCGTTGTGGCTATCTGTATCACTGAGGCACGCAAGCCTCCCCACCAACGGCAAGGTCCATGAATTTATTCATGTATTTTTATATCCTTTGCAAATTAAATAATACTAACTAACTGAAAATAAACTATTACATAGTAATAATCAAAACAATGAAGACAAAATTGTTGAAAACGAAGAAATAAAGAACACAAAAGACAGGTGCTGTGCATTTTATTGTTTGAAGTGTGTGTTAGCAGATATGAAGACTTTTAAAGTCTATAGATAACAATCAACTAAAAACCAATACCAACCTGCATAGAGCTTCCACAGTCCACTGAAACCTTGCATGCATATAGGTCCAAGGAAGAGAAGCATTGTTAACAAGAGTGGAATAACTGCAGCAGGGAAAAGGCCTTGCCACCTTAATCCCAGAAGTTCCCATATTGATGCCTGGAATTTAAAGATTTGAATTTCAATGCTTATCAGTGCCTGTTTTGACTGAAAAACTTAACTCACAGTAAGAATTCCTAGCACATTTTTTTGCAACAAATAAAGACTGAGCAACATTAAAACTATACTTTGGACTGCACTTTACAAATATCAACGTTCATTTCGACATTGTAGCAGAAATATGTATAACACTGTGTTAAGTTTGTAATAGTAAGAATTTTCATTGGCTTTAAGTAGAGGTGAGAGCGCCAGAAAACAGTAATTTTACTATTTCTCATCAGCACATATTGTCATATTTATAATATAATAATGCCACAAGTGCCAATCAAAAGATTTCAGCAAAGTTTCTAGTTGTCTTGTAGGCTGTTACATCTATCGATTATTCAATTTCTTCAATGTTGAGGTACAGCAGAAAAATACATGCCTTCAATGAGTTAGTTAACTCTTGTGCTTTAATTTTCTTTCTTTCTTTCCAGTTGCTTTTTCGAATACCTTACATTATTATTTGATACCTTTAACACTCCTCGAATATGAGTCTTATCACTGAAGTCTTTCGCTAGTTTTTATGGTTTTCATCTGGCTTTCATATATTTTCTCCTATTATATTTTTATTTACCTTTTTTAAAATTCCTTCTCTGGAAAAGCTATATAAAAATAGCGGGGATACGAACATCATTATGAAAACGCTTAAGAATCTTTTCTTTATGGTCGATGGGTGGTCTCTGTAACAATGTAGAAAAAAAGAAATTAAAAGCTGCCTGAAATGCGATATGCTGACGATAAAATACGGGCGTAAATCCGAAATTTATGGACTCGGTGACATTTTTCAAATACATTTGGCAACAGCGTCACGTGTAATCATTGTGCAGACGACTTAATAGTTAATGATTATCAGATAAAATATTTCACAAAAGACATCATGAAAGCGAAGCACAGACCTGTTATGTGGGGAATTCCAGACATATAAACTAGCGACATAAACGACTGACAAAAGAAAACATGCCACTATAGACGATATACATGCGTATTCTTTCATTCTTCTATCCTCCATACTGCTATTCTACGCTGTCACGTGACTCCTTGAAGCTTTCCTATTCGCCATTCGTTAGTCTGCCTTAGGAATAAGAAAATGGCTGCCAGTACTGATGGAAGGGTATCCTTTGTTTAGGATTTTCTGCTGCAGAATTACAAGGATATTTTAAAATGCCGAGTGCTTCTTTCACCTCTTCTCGTTCTTACGTTCGGAGATCGAGAAGAAAAAATGCAAACCGCATTCCTCTACCGTCAAGAGCGAGCTCAGGTAAGAGAAGACTGCTGTTCTCTGCCAGAACTGAAATGCTTGGACTCGTCCCAGGCCCATGTCCGTACCTATTGACAGCTTATCAGTTTTGTGTGTGATCACTATGTGTAATCGTTTTGTAACATATTAGATGTAAAGGGCCTTCAACATATAATGTGCGTTTTAGTTTCATTAAAGTAATTTTAAAGAAGATTGGAAGAAATTACCATATCTCTATGCAATGTCAAATTACATATTTTGCGAGTCTGCCGTTTATCCGTATGTAAGATGTATCGTTTTTGTGAACCGTTCCGGTGGACGTCAGGGGGAAGGAGTGAATGGCTTTGGCAAAACTGGTTGGAATTATGTGAGAGTATACGTACCAGCTCTTAATTCTACATTGAACGGTACTCATTGTCAGTTTCATTGCCGAATATGTTTCGTATATTGTAATACTCATAAACTTTCGGATCAGGATTGTGTTCTAATCGCCACTTAAGTCGTATCACAGTCGTATATTTATTTAATTGTCCACCGCAGAGTATTGTAGTGTTGTGATCATCAGCAAGCAGATTGTTTTGTGTGTGAACGCGTGTTGCTCTGATGAAGGATGTTATTTTTGCATTGTAGATATGACCAGCTGATTTGTTTCTTTCGTCGTCATATAAGAAAAAAAAGTCCATCCTATGGATCGTTAACGTTCATGTATTAAACACCAACTTTTTGTTAACGATTTCATTCCCATATTTATTGGGAACCATGTTTCGTCTAATAAGATCCAGCATTCTGCAAATGTCAAAAACCTCACAACTCACCTGTATGTTCTGTGTGCAATGGCATTAGAGTAAATCTTAATACTGTTACATATCTCATTTGTAATTTTTGTAGACTGCCACTGGATGTTTGATTTTGTATAATAGATAATGGTAGTGGTTTTCTGGAAATGCTATGCAATTACTGTCAAAAGTGATGCCCTGTAGTTTTAAAGAGTTCAGTGCTCAAGGTGTGCGCCAGCTTTTCATTGTTTTGTTTGAAATTAACAGTGGTGAATAAATCAGATTTATGTACCATCATTTCATCTCTTGAAGAAATACAGCAACTGGCACTATATATGTGTCCATATTATGCAAACTACTGTAACACACCTGACATAGGGTACTTCCCATTGTAAAACATTGGCATTATTCATTGTTATATGTAGTGTGGAAAGATGGTTAAATGAGTGCCTGCGTAGTATCACTTGCCTAATGTGATCTTCACTGTGTATGTGAAACAGATACACGAGAAGCTGTAATGTGTTCCTAGAGTCCTCACATAACTTAATACTTGAAATTTTGAAAATAGCTAGACTTTAACATGGTAGTTGGAGGCTTATCTTTAAGCACCTGCCACTTAAGATGTTTCAATAATTCAGCCTCTCTCGCAAATTAAAAAATAAGTCATTTATGCTTCCATTATTTATATGCATTCAGTAGTATCTTGTTAGTTATTAGTTACATTTAGTATAATATCACAATCTGTTTTGTAAGTGGTCTCCTGTGTTATCATTCCATTTCATAATGACCTTCCAGCAAATTCTTAAACTCGAATACTTGCATTTGTTGATTGATTCCATCAGTAACTCATTGTGTCCACAGTTTACTAATTTTCTAAGCTGCAAAGTTTTACATTTCTGAACATTTAATGCAAGTTGTCAGTCATACCATTGTAGTTCTGTGGATCACTTCTGCTCCTCTTCTCATAGATGCAGTGACCTTTGTTTTATTCAAACTCTGTGGCACAGTTTTCTGTTCAGATAATGTGCTGTGAAATGTGTTTAAAATGGTGGGGGCACAATATCTTAACTTTGTACATAAGATGT
This sequence comes from Schistocerca nitens, assembly GCF_023898315.1. Taxonomy (NCBI): domain Eukaryota; kingdom Metazoa; phylum Arthropoda; class Insecta; order Orthoptera; family Acrididae; genus Schistocerca; species Schistocerca nitens. The sequence continues at coordinate 747,806,917 of NC_064618.1, read as the reverse complement.
TTCAAGCTTCTTACCATTTTCGTTTGACTTGAAACTCTTTCAGATGTGTCAGTTCATTGACTGTGGTATTCAGAATGGAATGGTCACATTGAAAAATATGGACAAATTATAGGCAATTGATGTAGGCCTATAATACTCAAAGATCAATTGAGAAAACAGGAAGAAGTTGTGTGGAACTATGAAAAAAATAAACAAAATATACAAAATGAGTAGTCCATGTGCAAGATAGGCAACATCAAGGGCTGTATAAGGTAAGGAGCGCCGTGGTTAGCGTGAGCGGCTGCGGAATGTGAGGTCCTTGGTTCAAGTCTTCCCTCGAGTGAAAATTTTAATTTTTTATTTTCAGACATTTATTATCTGTCCGTTCGTTATGTTTTCATCACTTTTATCGAGTGATTATCACATCCACAAGAAAACCTAAATCGGGCAAGGTAGAAGAATCTTTTTACCCATTCGCCAAGTGTACAAGTTAGGTGGGTCGACAACATATTCCTGTCACGTGACACACATGCCGTCACCAGTGTTGTATAGAATATATCAGACGTGTTTTCCTGTGGAGGAATCGGTTGACCTATGACCTTGTGATCAAATGTTTTCAGTTCCCATTGGAGAGGCACGTCCTTTCGTCTACTAATCGCACGGTTTTGCAGTGCGGTCGCAAAACACAGACACTAAACTTATTACAGTGAATAGAGATGTCAATGAACGAACGGACAGATCATAACTTTGTGAAGATAAAAAAAAGTAAACTTTTCACTAGAGGAAGGACTTGATCCAAGGACCTCTCGTTCCTCAGCCACTCACGCTAACCACAGGACCACGGCGCTCCTTGGCACATACTCACCTTGATGTTGCCTATCTTGCGCATTGACTACTCACTTTGTATATTTTGCTTATTTTTTTCATAGTTCCACACAACTTCCTGTTTTCTCGACTGATCTGTGTTCCGTTTCTCAAGGCCTATCCACTATGCCAACTTATAACTAAATCTGAGGGGGGGGATGCGATGGGGAGCTTCCCTTGTTAGTATTGTTCATAAATTCATACATAAGTCGAAGTAACATACTACCTAGCTTTCAGAACTAAAGAGTTCCTTCCTTGGGAAGGAGAGAGAGGTAGGTTATTCAGACCCCAGGATGAGAGGGTATAGTGAGGATTGAGCACAATTATTGTCCTCACCACAGTTTTTACTCTCTCATCCTGGGTCTGAATGACCTACCTTTCCCTATTAACTTTCCCCAGCCTCTCTTTCTGTCCTCTCATAAGGCAGAAGCTATTTATTCTGAAAGCTACGTAATGTTGCTTTTACTGTTGTTTGTCAACAGTATTATACATTTCACCTCACGTAGGTAAGTATGTACTGACTAATAGTTCTGTCTCATAATTTGTTTCTAGTTCAATTTTTCCTTTGGTACCGTGATGATAAATTGCAGATAGTGCTATAAAGTCAATTGGAAGTAGGTGAAATCCCAAAACACATCTGCATAAGTAATTTAGAAAAAAAAATGGCTGGTTTCTGTATTCCTTCAAATGATTTACTACGTGACAACAGTTTTCAAGCACCAATAAAATAATGTTCAGATTAATTTCATTTGGCTGTACTGGTAAATCTTGACACAAAAGCTGGATCACACTAGGCCAGTAATTTAGTCAATTGGCCATTGATTTAATTGCTGTACTACATGAGAAAACAAGCATTGGACGAACGTGTGTTAACATGGTTTATCTGGTCAGGTGTGGAGAGTGTACTGCTTATTGATTAAAAGCAATGGTGAATTAAGCAGTACATCTTGGAATGAAAAAGTTATATAGTGCCATCCTCTCCCCATTGCATTTTTCAGACGATATGTGCAAAATATGTACACACTTTGTGCATCAAAATACTCAGTGGAGACTTGTCCATTATCTAATATGTTTTCTGAGTATAGGCCTACCTCTTGCAGTTCTCCTTCTGATGACGAAAAAAGCATTAAATATGACAAAGTGCATTTAATCATAGCACAAATGTGAACATTATGTTAAGACACTGGTCAGTTGGTTACCACAATCTCTATTTTGGCATTCAAATTTGCTGGCTTCACCAACTCTCAACCAAAATATGACCTTTCAATGTAACTTAGCCGTGGGCTACACTACAGATTGGTGTGTCACAACTGAGACTTCAAGGGGCTTGGGGGTGTCTAGCATCACACTCTAGCCCAGCTTGCAGCCAAGTTTAAAATGGAAAAAGAGATGAGATATGTAAAGAATAGCAAAGGGTACAAAGATGGATCATTGGTAACACATTTGCGTGTTGCATGCGCATTCTATAAGCACTAACGTGGTACATAATGAGTAAAACATTTGATATTTGTGTTGTTGCAACAGATTGTGTAAACAATGTGGACACACACACACACACACACACACACATGGGGGGGGGGGGGGCGAGAGAGAGAGAGAGAGAGAGTGATTGATTGTTAAATTGCTCTCCAGTTGTATACAGTATTATCATACTCATTGCTCTTTGTTTCTTTAGCAGACCCATGTGAACTCCAGTGTCATGTGCCAAACCAGAATATACCAGGTGCTGGTGGTGCTTCGAGTGCATCCACAGTGACTGGATCAAATGCTGCCGGCAGCTCAGCCTCTGCAGCATCTGCTGGAAACACAAGTTCATCTAGTGTAAACAATGGCACTACTAGCCATCAATCCCCGTATGACCTTCGTAGAAAATCCCCTCCTCACCATGAACCTTCAACAAGTACAAGTATGGCAGCGTCTTCCACTGTATCGACTGCTAATAGTTACACTGCTTCCATGCTGCCAGCTCGCAAAAGGCCGAGGCGGAACTGTTCAGTATCATATGATCGTAAGTATTCAACATTAATTTACAAACACTATTTTGAAAATCTTTAAAAGCATTGAAAGCATCACCTGAATGGTAATCTATGAATGAGTGTTGGTAGCAGGAATAATTATTGTGAAAAGAGCTATTTTGGTGCAGGAAAGGACAAAGCCTATCATAAAATTCTATACTCTTTATCAAACAGTTGATGTTTCATTTTTATAATTTCATTGCGTCATCAGTGTTTGTTACAATTTATAAATAGTTTCTCATTTAGGCCCTGAGACAGTTGTCTCAGAATTACTATTTATGTGCTATATAATAAATACTAGGGGGACCTTTTGTTATGAAGGATCATTCAATGAGTAGTAAGTTTTTATGTCCATAACACTTCCTGTTCATTTCTTTGGTGGTAAATAAACACAGCTCTCATTCATGATCAGACTCACTGTGTAGGTCTATGTTATTGTCAGGTCTGCCTGTTTTTTAGTTTCGTGTTAATTGTTAAATGTAAATTGTACAAATGTTACACCCATAATCGAGGATTGACTTTAAAATAACACAGCCTAATTCAAACTATAATGAAAAATCATAGTGGAAATGTGGCAGCATCAACCACTTCTGATGGAGATCGGTAGCTGATACATATAATACTGAAAAATGGTATACCACCTGTCAGCTTTGACCTGTG